>NC_092522.1:35106-1235106 GCF_037038585.1 Patagioenas fasciata | reverse complement strand
GCTGTCGAATTTCCGGAGGACCCACCACGACAACTGGCAGGAGCACAAACAGCAGTTCACGGACGACCAGCTGCTCGTGCTGACCGACCTCTTGGTGTCCCCCTGCTACTATGCATAGGTAGGTAAGATTATTTGGTTGTGACATAAATTGACAGCAACATCAGGCTTAGGAAATCCCTACACCACGAGGCAATAATTTATTTTGAATTCTGTCTTCTTTCTTTTCAGGTTTCTCCTGGACAAATGAGGCTGTAGGAACACTTCTGCACAATAAAGGAAGCTCAAAGAAATTTATCGCGTAGAAAACTTTGCGTTGGAAATACTGATGCCTAATCAAAACCACTTTTAAATACAAACCTAAAGACCTGGTTCTATTCAAAAAGAACTTCACCTCCCCGGGGAGCAGCCATGGGAGCCCCACGGCCTCCTCATAGCTGCGCTTGCAGAGCCTGGCCGCGGGTTTATCACGAGCCCCTTGTCCCTGGCCTGCATCACACAGCAGTCTCGTTCCTGCTTTCTTGCACACCGCGACTTACCCTGCGCACTTCTCACCCTCCTTTCCCGACCCTCCTTCCCAGCTGTTCTGACAGCAGTCGTGCAGCCCCAAAGCGTGCTGCAAACCAGAATATTCTCAGTGAAGCTCTCCAGTTCTGCCGATGCAACTTCTCGCCTGGTCAGTGTGCGGCACCAGGAACCTTTCTCAGAGTTTATTTTTCAGTACTTGGATTTGAGCGCCCGTCGGGCTCTGTATCATTCAGTCCACCTCAGGGCAGGGTTGCCTTTTTGTATCTTCCTCATCAAATGTAAATAGCTGCTGATCTCTGGGCAGGACAAAGCATGGGGAGGGAAAGCTCTTGCTGCCTGGCCAGGTCTTCGTAGACAGCTTGACCACGCGTGGAATAAAAATCTCTGGTTATCTGCGTATTTTTAAGGGTGAAAGACTATGGGTGTTTCCACATAATTAGAGCCCACAGCTATCAAATTATGGACTGTCGAGTGATGGTTGAATTCACGGAATGAAATGTATGCACAAGTGTGAAAGCACGGAGTGGCTGACTCTTTAACAGCACGTTCTCATGCAGGTTGTCGCTGTTCGAGCAAGCGCCTCTTGTTTGAAGATTGTGGAAGCTCTGCATTGTTTTGCCTGCAGCTTTGTTCAGAGACTGGTATCTATTGGCTATTTAATGACATGTTTAATATGTGTTACATAGTTGTAAAAGACTGTATAAATTGTAGAGGCATTGCATTGAAGAAACATTGTACAGTTTGCAACCTTTTACATAACACCATTGTGAGATTAATTTGTAAAGATTCATACTTAGATGTTAATACGGTGGTAGTTCTGGCTTTTGTATCGAATCAAATGCCATTATTAGTTTTTTAAATTATTTTTCTTTAACAGAATATCTCTCTGTGTCCGAAAGGCGGAAGTTTTGTTTTGGTTTTCTTGTATCTCATTATTACTACGTCTCCTTCAGATTCTAATGCAACACTTGTGGCCATCTCTAAACGCTGACATCACATATTCCGGTGTGATTAGCTCATAGGATGTGAGGTACATTGGAATAATTCATCAAGTGGTGCGTGTTTCAAGTTTCCACGCGATCCTGCAGGAGCACTGACCCACGTGAGTGATGTAGGTGCTGAGTGTGAGCCATTCCAAGCACAGCCATGTCCCGCTGCGGTATGTAACGAGTGGCAGCGCACACGTGTAACCACTGTATAGCGTAGTGCCAAAATTATTATTTCAATTGTGTACGTAGTTTAAGACCCAATAAATGGACTGTTTGTAACATCCGCATTTCTGGGGTGTTTCTACAGCGGGAATTTCTTCTTTTGAGAATACCACTTAGGGTGGTTTACTGTGCTTTTTGTATGAGGTGTCGGTTAGGGCAGCACGGAGGATTAATCAAAGATGTAGTTCTAATGGTTGGGAAACTACCTTTTATATTCACATAAAAATATCATGTACCTGGTTAGACTTGTCAAAAACCGTATTAACTTCTGAGAAGTACACTTAAAGTTGGAAAAACTAGTTGGAAGTTTGACTTTTGCTGATAGAATTTAAAAAAAGAGAACTTAATGAAAAATATTTGCTGCAGAGAATCATCTTCAAAGGACGTGTTGGCTGGTTACCTGATGGAGCTGGTATTGTAGGGGCCGTTTTGCCTACACTAAGGGCAGCTACTTATAGGATCCAGTATTAGCCTCCTATGCTGAGAAGGTAGGAATTTTAAGTTTTTCATCAAATACTGCAACTCGATGGCTACTTGTGTAGTAAATATCAACAAAACTTGCCACTGCTGTAGAAAAACATCTTGGGAACACGATTTCTCCTTATGCAGTAGGAACTCCAAGACTGAGCAATATTTGAGAAGCTTGATAGTACTACAGAGCACTGGGTTTTTTAATTAATTAAAGGAAAGGCTTGAGAGTGCGGCGAAGAAAAGAGTTAACATCCTAGGGCCTTGTGCTGCACAAGTTGTTGCGGTTGTGATTTTTTGCTTTACAAAACTGAGAGCGATTTCTTCCCCCGCTCCTCTCCTGCCCCAGCCTTGGGCTGTTGTTTTGAACAGGGGCAGGTGCTGTGCCAAACGGATTGTGCAGTTTCGTGTTCCCATGGCGATCCGGTTTGTCTCAGCTCATCCCCTCGCTCCTGTGCTGCGAACCAAAAAGGCTTTGCAGGGGAAGATGCAGCGTGCAAAACTCTGCCTTAAATGTTGCTGATGGTCAGGTTTTGGCTCGGGGCGGGTGTTTGGTTGGGACCCCAAAGCCCTGCGTGCCTAGCTGTTGACTTGGTACCTCTCCATTTGGAGAGACATGGTAGAAACTATAGGAAAAAAGGGATTAAACCCGAAGTCAGTGCTGCTCCAGCGCTTTGCACAGTGCAGGTCAGTGCAGCACCAAATGGGGTTTGTGCAACTGCAAATGGGGGTCTCAGTGCCGTGTTTCTGTCTGTGCCATCTGTGTGTCCTTGCTGAGGGTCCCAGGGCCGTGTCTGCGCTGTCCGTGTGTCCTTACCGAGGGTCTCAGGGCCGTGTCCGTGTGTCCCTGCACACGCCGTTTCCCCCGGCAGCTCTCGCCCGGCGGCCGCACCAGCGCTCCCGGGGGCGCGGGGGCTGCAGCCCCGTCCCTGCGGCCACGCAGCCGGCGGCCCGGGCCCCGCAGCCCCGCAGCGGCCTGGATTGGATCGGCCCGGATTGGATCGGCCCGTCTCCGATGCGGAGGCCGGAGCGATCGGGCCGGGCCGGCGGGCGCCATGGCGGGCGGGCGGCGCCAGGCGGGGCAGCCCCGCGGGCCCGTACGTGCTGCCCGCCCCCGGCTGGGCCCGCCCCGGCCGCGGCCGCGCTGAGCGGGCGGGGATGGAGGCGGCGGGGCGGCTGCCGGCGGGGGGCGAGGAGGAGCCCCCCGGGCCCTCGCTGCTGCCGCCGGGCGGGAACGGGAGCGGCAGCGCGGAGCTGCGCTCGGGCACGCACGGAGCCACCGTGGCGGCCTGCGCCTCCCTGCTGGCGCCCGTCTTCTGCCTGGGCTCCTACGGCAACCTCATCGTGCTCCTGTCCTTCTTCGACCCGGCCCTCCGGAAATTCAGGACCAACTTCGACTTCATGATCCTCAACCTCTCCTTCTGCGACCTCTTCATCTGCGGGGTGGCGGCCCCCATGTTCGCCTTCATCCTCTTCTTCGGCTCGGCCCGCGACATCCCGGGCGCCTTCTGCTTCACCTTCCACCTCACCAGCTCTGGCTTCATCATCATGTCTCTCAAGACGGTGGCGGTCATCGCGCTGCACCGGCTGCGCATGGTGCTGGGGAGGCAGCCGCACCGCGCCGCCTCCTTCCCCTGCACGCTGCTGCTCACCCTGCTCCTCTGGGCCACCAGCTTCACCCTGGCCACCTTGGCCACCCTCCGGACCCGCAGCTCGCGCCTCTGCCTGCCCATGTCCAGCTTCGCCGGCGGCGAGGGCAAGATCATCCTCTACCTCTACGTCACCGACTTCATCTGCTGCGTGGCCGTGGTGTCCGTCTCCTACGTGATGATCGCGCAGGCCCTGCGCAGGAACGCCCGGGCGAGGCGGTGCCCGCCCGTGGTGGCCGTGGACGCCTCCAGACCGCAGCCGTTTGCGGTGCCCGGGGAGGCCGTGCCCGCCCTGTACCGGAACCAGAGCTGCGGCAAGCTGCTGCACGGCCACGCCAAGCACCCCGGCCCCGCGCCGGCCGCCGGGCAGCTCCAGCTCGTGTCGGCCGTCAACCTGTCCGCAGGCAAGGACTCCAGGGCCGTGGTGACGTGCGTGGTCATCGTGCTCTCCGTCCTGGTTTGCTGCCTGCCCCTGGGCATCTCCCTGGTGCAGGACGTGCTGTGCAGCAGCGGCGGCTTTGTTCTGTACCAGTTCGAGCTCTGTGGGTTTACCCTCATATTTTTCAAATCTGGATTAAATCCTTTTATATATTCCCGCAACAGTGCCGGACTTCGGAGACGGGTTCTCTGGTGCCTGCAGTATGTGGCCCTCGTCTTTTTCTGCTGCAAGCAGAAGACGAGGCTGCGGGCCATGGGCAAAGGCAGCCTGGAAGTCAACAGGAACAAGTCGTCCCACCACGAGACCAATTCAGCTTACATGTTGTCTCCAAAACCTCAGAAGAAGCTGGTGGACCAAGGCTGTGGCGCGAGCCACTCCAAGGAGAGCATGCTGAGCCCCAAGGGGTCCGTGGGGCACCAGCACTACGCGCAGAGCAGCTCGACCCCCATGAACACCCGCATCGAGCCTTATTACAGCATCTACAACAGCAGCCCTTCCCAGGAGGTCAGCACCCCCAACAGCCTGCAGCCCGGGAACTCCACCTTCGGCTTTGCCAAGTCCTACATCGCCATGCACTATCACACCACCGGCGAGCTGGGCCGCGACCGCCACGCCAGGCCGATCCCGGTGCCCTCCGTGTGACCGCGCACGACGCTCCGCTCTGGCCGCTCCAGCGCGTCCCCTGCGCTGGGTGATGACTCTGAACTCGGCGATGCGGAACTGCTGCCAGGTTAAAAAGTGCCGCTAAGGTCAATATCCAGCTATTTGCGTTTGAAGTGAACGTTGGGATATTACTTCTTGAATTTCTTTGGCAAGTCAAAAATGGTGGTGTTTTAGGTTTGCATTTAGAATTGTTACGTGAGGATGTTTTTGTTGGTAAATTTACACTGGACAAGTAAAAATCAGTAAGCGCTATGAGGCAGAGTATCTTGGAGAACGATCTGAGGTTCCGCCTCAAGTATTACCTGTTAAATTGCATATTTGCCATGTTTCCGAGAAGGGAGAATCAGGAGGATGGTTGCTATTACAACGCTTACGTTTAACCTCTTTGATTGCAGAAGGTTGAACGAATCGCTGGTAGTAATAACAAAAGGCCCTTTTGTTTGCAGGGTGAAATCCTGGTTCTGTTGAGGTGAATGGCGACGCTTGCGTGAACTTCAGCCGAGGTCGAGGATTTCAGCCCTGGCTTCCTAAGCAGGACAAAGTGTTTTACAAAGTGTTGTGGTGCCACTTCTGAGAAGTGCTGTGAGCCTCTGGGGTAAACGTGTTCATTTCCAGTGTGCATTTAAGCATCGATGGCGTTATACATCCAAAAATCATCTATTTGGAGAAGTATTTGACATCTGGTAGAAATAACTGTGCGATACCTAACTGTAGGTTGTACCCGAGGATAACGATGAGTATTGCAATATTATAGCACCGATACACTATTAGTAGCGTGGTCACCTCTGGAATGTTCCGATTTGTGAACTGTTACGCAAAGAGAAGTGTCCTGGTTGCTTTGCCCTGTGTGAATTGTATAAAGCAGGATGGGGTTCGGCCGTGATGTCCCTGACAGGCAGAACTGACAGCTCTATCATTTTTAAATGACCGCCTAACAAGACCATTACAAGGTTTTGAGCTTTTCTTAAGAAGCCCAACATCACTTTGATTTAAAGAGTAATAACCTGGTTACTTACGAACTTTATCTGTTGGTCTACGCCGTGAGCGAGTAACACGAGTTAAGTATGGTTTTTATAAATCGGATGGTTGTGTTGTGTCGTGTATTGTGGGAATTGCTTATGAAACGGAGGCGTTTAATTCCTGACAGTTACTGCTGTGAGTGGCCACATCTTTTCAAATTAATTTTGAATAACTCAAGACCGCTTTCTTGCAATAAAATGGATGTGAACAACTTTCTAATACGAACGTAGAACTGAAATTATTTCCACAAGTCTTTTCTTTTCTCTGTGCAGATGTTTTTCCCTATAAACGAGTAACACAGTTCTAGTTTGGAAGGAAAAATACGTGACATTTTGTCTCGACCTGGATGTTCTGGGCAGAAATTAGAGTTTTAACGGAGGGGCTGTGGGGCAGAACCAACAGCGGCTGCGAGGTTGGGAGGATGTGCATTAAAACTGGTTTTAACAGCAAGCAGTTCTAGTTCTGGGGTTTGCTGTGTGTGTCTATGACTCCTGCTGCGCTTTTGGTGCAGATTGCTTGACTTTCATCACATGGGAGAGGATTAAATCCCTCACACCTTCTTCACAAAAGTAATTTGCTTTGAGCATTTGTGGGGGAGCAGCTTTGGGGTGGGAGGGGGTTTTATTGCCTTTGTGTGACCTATAAAACTCACTCCAATTATTTAATGTCAGCGGCTGCCACAGCCAGCTGGCTCGCTCTTTATTGTCTGCTTGTTTAGTTTAATCTGCAATTAGGAAACACTTTAGTCTGACTTCTCCCACCAGTTACTTAAACCCAGCAAAGTGGCCGCGTGGATTTGCAATCGCATCCCTTCAGCAAGTCAGTCTTTAACCTCTTCTCACTAAACCTGGCTGTTGCCGTAGGTTGAGTTTTACGCGTACACCAGAACTACACCCTCACCTCGGAGCGACGGCGCTTTTCGCTGCCATAACCTCAAACCCAGAGTGGGGACACGCGGTGTGACCTGGGCTGTTCTTCCTTTCAGGTGGCACCCACAGCGTTTCAAGAAAAAGCTGCAGGAAGAAAAATGATGTTTGTGAGTGCTGCGGGCTCAGCCCTTGGGATAACAGATTATTTATCAGAGGGAATAAGGCGCAGGCTACGCACGGCTCCGGCCGCCCGGCACACAGCAGCCCTTGCAGCAGGTAAGCACAGAAACGCTTTTATTTGACCGCGGACCCCCCAAGCGCGACCTTTGCGTTGTCCCGTCTCTCACTCCATCTCGTACGCGTCCCGAGCGGATCCGTTTTCCGCTCGCACCAGCGGCTCGTTGGTTGTTTTCAAGACGGCTTCCAGCTGGCGCCAGAACATCTTCTGCTTGTGCTCCTGGGGGCTCCACTTGAGGTAGGTTTTCCTCTTGAGCAGCTTCCTGAGCTTGCTGAACCTCTGCGGCACGCTGTCGGCCGGCAGCTCCTCCAGCACGATCATGATGAGGGAATCCTGGTTTTCGTTCAGGACCCGGTGCTCGGCGAAATACAGCTCGTACTGACACCAGCAGCTGTTCACAAAGCTGGGCGAGAGAACAAAAAGCACCTTATGGCTGTTCTCTATGCAGTAAAAAATGTTCCCGAGTACAGGGTGCCCCGGTTTGAAGTCCCTCTCGTGGTAACATATCCTGAATCCATCGGCTTCCAGCTTCTCCAGCAGACACTCCTTGGTCCAGCCGGCGTCTTGCTCGCTGTACGAAACGAAGGCGTCGAAGAGCTTGTTCTCGGGCCGCTTCTCGTACTGCCGGCGCTTCGCCATGCACCAGTACCAGCCCATGCGGACGTACCAGAGCCCGTGGAAGCGCCAGCAGAGCGCGGCGAGCAGCAGCGCCAGCAGCGCGGCTGCGCAGGCCGTGACCCCCAGCTGCAGGCCCAGCGAGCAGCGCAGCAGCGTCAGGTCGCTGCGCTCCACCAGCCGGCCCCGTCTGCGCGGGGGGAAGCTGCACCGCAGCGCCTCGCGGCCCCTGATCCGCAGCCCGGGGCGCCGCATGTAGACGTTCACAAACCAGTACAGGTCGCAGTTGCAGAAGAAATGCTTGCCTTGGACGGTTAAAACGCTCAGGCTCGTCAGCGGGCCGAAAGTGTCCTCCACGATGGTGGTGATGGCGTTGTTGCTGATGTCCAGCTCCAGCAGGGAGGCCGGGAGCGAGCCACGCTGCAGGAACGAGATCTTGTTCCCCGATAAGTTGAAGTATTTCAGCGCGGGAAGGGACGCCCCGAAGTGATCGGGGAGCTCTGCGATGAGGTTGTGGCTGCTGTCCAGGTTGGTGAGGGCAGGAAGGCGGCCGGCGGGCTCCACTCTGCTGATGAGGTTTCCAGAAACGTTCAGGTATTCGAGTTTCTCCAGGGCGTCCGTTAGCGACAACACGGTCAACTTGTTTCTGCTAATATCGCATTCCGTTAAAGTCAGCGGGAAATACTCAGGATGCATATCCGTGATTTTATTGTTTTGAATATTAAATACCGTTAAGTTGGCGGCAGATTTAAAACCCGGGGGTATGGTTTTAATATCGCTGTTGCTCAGGTCGAGGTGCTGCAGGGAGGTGGGCAACTTGGGGAGCGCAGAAATGCGGTTGCTGCTGAGATCCAAGAATAATAATTCTTGCATTGTGCGGGCAAACCACTCCGGCAGCTCCACAATGGAGCAGTTGGACATTTGCAGGTGTTTCACTCCCTTGGGGAGGCTTTCGATGGGTGTCCCGGCCTCATTCCTCACAAGCGAAATGGCATTAATGTGTATGCTTCCCGGGGGGTACTCTGGAGCCACGTTGGGGGTTTCTGGACGCACGGTGTAGATGAAGTGGTTTCCTTGAGCGTACATGTGTTCCAAGTTAATCATTTTTTTAGCAAAATTCTGGGGTATTTGGCTTATGTTGGTGAAGGACAAATCGATTACCTTGATGGTTGAAGGGACACACAGCGTATCCAAGCTGTTTATGGGGTTGTTGCTGATATTTAGAAACAAAAGCTTGCTGGAAGGGAACTTACAGAACGACGAAGCGTCTAGAACGTTGATGGTTAATTTGTTGTAACTGGCGTCAACGGACTGCATGTTTTTCATGGGCAGAAACAGGGCGAACAGCGACAGCAGATCCATTTGCAGGCCGCTGTGGCTCATGTCAAGCTCCAGGATGCTCTCCAGCCGGGCCAGGCAGCGCTCCTCATCCAGCATTGCCACCAGCTCGTCCTGGGAGAGCGGGCGGTGCGACAGGTCCAGCCGCCCGCTCACCGGCGCCGCGCAGGGATCTGGGTGTGCAGACAGCGCCACGCTCCCCTCCGCGCCGGGCTCAGCGCTCCCCGTGCCCCGTCTGAGCCTCGCGGGAAGGGCCTTCGGGACAGACGGACGCTCCTCGGCGGGCGCAGGAGGCTCCAGAGCAGCCTCCGAGGATCTGTCAAAGTACTCATAGAGCTGCAAAACCCCCGAGGCCTCGCGAGCCGGGTTGAGCTTCAGGGGGGGCGGCAGACCCGCTGCAAGAAGGTTCTTGTCGTTAAACGATAAGTTCACAGACAGGAGGCTGGGCAGACGCTCAAACGCGCCGGGCTCGATGTCCCGAATCTGGTTGTGGGAAAGGTCTAGAACTTCCAGCGCATCGAAACCTTCCAAGTCCCTCTTGGTTATTTTCTCGATGAGGTTATGTGAGAAATTGAGAGCTCTGGCTGTTTTGGGAGCTTGTGCCTCTGCTACAGAGGAGAGGTTTAAATAGCAGTAGGTGTAGAAGGGGGAGACGGAGGCTGTGGGTGTTCTCAGAGCTGGGAGCCCGTTCGCCCTGCTGAGTAAGAAAGAAATGAAGTAGAAATGAAAGCTTCCAATCAGGGTCTTCATCCTGCAGAAATCAAACCGAAGACCACATCATTAGAACGTGCTCTATGTCAACAAGTACCCTTAAAAAAAGAATCCTAGTTTACTTGCAAGCACAGAAATTGTCTAATCAGTTGTACCTATGAATTCATTTTTATCTACATTTAAAAATGTCTTGCTCTGTGATTACTTTCAAGAGGCAATGCTGAAAGATGGTGTTGGAGAATTATTTGCAAGCAAGTGCTCTTCAGCTCAGATCACTGTAGATGAATGATTTTTCTGTAGCCTGCATTTTTCCAATTTTCCTATCTTTTCTCCATTCCTCCCCCCAGGTCCTGAGCAGCCTTCACAACAGCATCTGTCCCTTGTGTGACACGGCTGCTGGGTTTTCCGTCTCCGTCCCCGGCGCACGACCAGCGGGTGAGCCTGAGCTGCCCGAACCCCGCGCCAGCTGGAGCTGCAAACCCAGCGGAACGCGGCAGCAGCTCCGTGTCACCGTCGCTCGGCGCTTTGCTCTCTGCCAGGGACTGACCAGTGACCCTTTAGCTTTGCCTTTTGGAGTGAGGAAAAGGAAAACTTTGCTTTGAGGTTGGATGCGGGAGGCAGGAGAGGTCAGTGCCTGTGCACGGCTCGCTCTGGGGCTGCCCCACGGCTGGAGGTCGCTGCCCAGCTCCTCTCTGCCCATCACTGCTTTCCTCCCCTGCTCCACATCTCATATTTAGGGCACGAAAACTGCAGGTGAGCTCCCTTTTACCCTGACCACGCTCCCTTTTACCGCCCGCCAGGCTGGGGCTGTCGAGTTTAACTGAAGAGAAGGGACCCTGAGAGCCCCCGGACCGGGACCCCAGCCACCCCCGCACCGGGACCCTGGGACCTGTGTCCCCCCGAGCACCCGCAGGAACCGGGTAAGCGGGTCCCCAACCCGCAGCTCCCTCCCCGCCAGCCGTCCCCGTCCTACCCGCTCTCCTCGCCGCTCCCGCCGGGACCTGCGGCCCCCACCGCCGCCTCTTGTAGCCCCGGGACCGGCGGGACCGCCCCCGGGAGCCACCCTGGAGCCGCCCGGGGCTGTGCGGCTGCTGCCCCCGGAATCCTCCGCCCTTCCCACCGCCGGACGGAAAGCGGCTGGGATTTGGATGTCTCCGGTGGCTTCGTGCCCACCTGAGCGTCGCGGGCAGGTCTGGAGGCACCGAGCGTGGCCGCAGGCTTAGAAAAACGATTTATTCCCGCAACGTTTGGGGTGCATTTCCTTAGATGGGGAGGATTTTGTGTTGGGCTCTCGTGTGTGAATTGCGTGCCAGACGTGCTCCTGCCAGCTGAGCAATCAGACTTTCGTGCACCTTAGGGGAAAAGAAACAACAGGAGATTTTCTCCGTGTTGTGTTTACAGATGCGCTCTGCAGCGAGTTCGGCTCAGGATGCCGGCAGAAGAAGTCAGCAGATTGCACAAGGTGAGAGCGCTGTTGTCTGCTCCGTTTTTTCCGGCACTGATTATTTTTTTCCTGTGTTTTGTAACCGCCGGTGACTGGAAACTCTTGCAGCAGCCCAGACGCTCCCGTCTCATCCTGGGGGGGCTGGAAACCCCCAGGTTGTTTGTGCTGCTGTGCTGGTCTGACTGGGCACTTTCCTGCCCTGGCAGGTTCTGGGAATTGCCCTCAAGTCACCGTTTTTCAACAGATCCTGACTCGCTTTAGTGCAACAGACAGAAAATTGAGAGCATTTTGGACACATCAGGAAGGATTCTCGCTCCTGCTTTCGAGTTGGGGTGACCCCCCGTAGACAGAATTTCTCCCCAATGATCCTTCATGCAAGCAGAGCTGCGCTGGTCCCGGAGCCCTCGCTGTGCTCCGGCTCTGGGGAGATGGAGCAGGTACGATAAGCAGCACCGGGGCCACCAAACCGTGTCTTACGGGCTGGTTGTGAGGGGAAATCACGGCTGGAAGCCACCAAGTTAAAATCAATATTATTTGGCACAAGGATGGTTATGCTACCAACATGTGGTGCTGGCGTTGTTCTCATGTTTGTTTCATCCAGCGCACGTCCTGTGTATTCACTTATTATAACCCTAACCCCAAAGCCTAACCCTAACTCTTAGTATGAGGGTTGTGGGGGAGAATATTCTCTGCTTTTTGATCTGTTCTTGCAGCTAATAATTTGTGAGTTTAAATGGCAATTAAAAATGAGCTCCAGAATGAGTCGCTATTGTCTGAAGCCGTGGCTGCAGTACTCGAGGAGCATCTGAGCGGAAACGTAAGCAAGGACACCGCAGTAATGGCAGGATTCTTACCTCCCTTAGAAAATTCTGGTTTAATTTTCCGCTGTTGGGTAGCAGGTGTCGGGCAGGAGCGAGTGCGGCTGTCGCTACAGGGTTTGGCTTGTGCAGGAGGAGCCCACGAGCGAGTTTTGCACGTCCCCGTGTAGCTGATTTTTGGGGGTTTGTTAAGTGCTTGCTCCTCATGTTCCTTCCATGCGGACAAATCCTGTGCTTTGGGACCTAAACCAGCTCGTTCTTGGAACGTGTACAAGTAAATATCAGAGTGGCACCTTTCACTTTCCCAAATCTGTTTTCCCTTGGTGTAATTCCCTGTGATGATATCAGTGCCTTTGCGAATTCGCTCTCCACCCTTCACGTTATTTTCCGTGTTGCTGATTCTTAAAGGAGCGTGGAAGCGGCTCTGAGGCCGAGGCAAAGCTGCGTGAGACCTCGGTCACCAGTCCAAGCAGAGCAGCACCAACCCGCAGCCCCCCACTTCTGTTCTGTGCATTTCACATACCAGAAGCTGCCATTTTTCCCCATTTTTTGCACCGACAGGTTCCCACACTCCAGGGTTTGTCTGCGGGGGGGTTGAAGCAGCAAGTTACTCTCAATCGCACATTTATTTTAGATTTAGAACATAAACCTATGTTGGATTTAATTATTTCTAGCAGTATTGACTCGTGTGCTGTTGTACCCTTTGGGATTTTGTGTGTGTCTCTCCTGCTCCACTCACCCCCAGTTCTTCCCTCCCCAGTCAGCTGGGGGGAAGAGGAGAGGGTGGAATTAAAAAGCACATTCTGTATTTTTGTGGATTCTTGTGCCCGCGGGCAGTTTGGCCACAGGGTAGGGATGTCCGTGAGCGCATCGCTGCCTCTGCAAGGGGAAGCAGAGGCCGAGGGAACCAGGTACAGATTTCACGGGTTTGGTAACAGCGCGGTTTGCTCGTAAGTGGGAAAAGTTGGCACGAGTGGCGCACGGAGGTCCTGAGGCTGCTTAGTCAAAGAGCCCGCGCTTCCCTGTTCCCCGGGCACTTCCCTGCTCTGCAGGAAGTGGGATTCTTGACGCTCTCCAAAGTAACTATTCTTGTCTTTTCCGCTGGGCTCGTCACCACTCCCGGGGCTCCGGCGTGTTGCGGTTTCTCTTCCCTTTGAGGTGATCGGGCCGGGCGGATGTCGAGGTTTGGCACCGCGGCATCCGCATCAAAGCCGGGGCTTGGGCGCTCAGCCCAGCGCTAAGGCTGAGTCTAAATTGCGGGTATGGGGCAGATTCTATTCCAAATAAAACCATCACAAAGGATTGCGTGAATCTGACACTTCGCCTCCTGCCAGAGCCTTGATGGGAGCATTCACCACATTAAAACTAAAGTGACTTTTTGCTTATCCATCTAAGGCTTCACAAGGAGTCTGAGGGGGAAAAAATCTGGGTAGAAGACTCTTCCCCCTTGTCCAGTGTCCTCAGTCACATTGCTAAGGCATCAGAAATAAGGATTCAACCAGGAACAACAACAATGAATTTGAATACTGTATCATCCTGCTCGTTTGGGTTTCTACCGTGAGACAACAAAACGGGTCCTATTGCAACAGTCCAGCAGTTCGACTTGGTATTTTGGGCCATATTCAGCTAGTCATATGCCACATGGCTGGCGGATTTCCACCCAACATCGGTTGTGAAATTCCTACACCTTGCACAACGGTTTTAGAAAAGAGGAACTAGAGCGGGCTCACATCCGAGAGCCACACACAGACCGACCCCGTGGCCGTGCGCCGAACATGCGGTAACTATCACACTGTTTTCTTACCTATTTTAGAAGTATAATGGCAATCTGCTTCAGATGCTCCTTCAAAGTAATATTTCAAATAACTGGGCCCCCAAAAAGTCCTGGAAAGCAGCCCAGACTGGGGGAGATGTAACAGAGGAGGCAGGACTGGGATATTACTGCGGTTCCAAGCACCAAAACCGAGGTACCACTTGCACAGAAGAACAGTTATTGCAGTGGCAGCTGGAGGCTCCGAGCGAGAGGTGCTGCTTCACTTTTTCATTCTGCTGGCAGCTGAACTCCTCCCTCGAAGCCGGATCTCGGTTATTTTGCCTTTTCAGAGTTGGTAATTTATACCTGAACGATGACAGCGACGCTGATTGCAGATTGTGTCACACACGGGCCAAACGGCAAGTGCAAGACAAGAATTTAATCATTAAAAGTTTCTCGATAACCTCTTATATACACATAGTTATACACAAATGGCTCACAGTCCCTCGTCCGCCGGGATTCTGCTGGTGAGGCCGCTCAGCGACGCGTGTTGGCGCGAGTCGCCGGCCGGGCTGCGGCCACGCGGCTTCAGCTGGGCACCGAGAGGAGCCCGTGTTCGTCCGCCGTGTCCAGGATTTTACAGATGACCGGAGACTCCACCTTCAACAGATGAGATCAGGGCGTTAGAGACTCTGAAATCATCGATAAACTCGTACAAGAGTTCACAGGATTAACCACAGGCCTGGTGCGCGAGCAACACTTTGTAAAACTTACTAAGTGCTTTTTGCTTTTGGGTGTGACCTCTGCAGCACATTAACACCGTAACTAGTGTAATTAATAACGACTCTGCTTCCCTTGAGCACACGCAGCGGAACAAAAAGCAGCGAGGTGTTTGGGAATCCCCTGTGCAGCGGCCCTGGGGTGAAGGGGCTGTTCCAAACATGCACCTGGGGACGATCTCTGCTGGGTGGCACCTGATCTGAGGGAATTCGAGCGTCTTTACGTACCCCGAGGATGTATTGGCAAGAATGAGGTTCCAACATGTATATGGTCACAGCGTGAGGGGAATCTGATTCTTTACATCTGAAAACAGAAATTGGGTAGAGTTCAGCATGCAAAAAGCACAAAACGTGTTATTTCCTTAGTGTCTGTAGCACTTTTACTAAGCTGACGTTCGTGCTTCCTGCAGGCAGCAGAGGCTTTTCCCTCTGACACAGGGAGCAGAGACACAAAACATGGGTTTGCCAAAAAAGTTCACTTACTTCAATTTCACAGTCACCTGCCTTGGCTTGTCGGTTAAGTCGCAGACATCTCCGTTCCCATAGAAGTGAGACACCATCCTGCCACGAGAGGTGGGAATGAGAACGTTTGGAGATACTGAACGCGGCGCTGAAGCACGCGTGATACAGCGCCTCGGCGTTCTCCCAACTCTGATACACAACAACAATCAGTAATGTGCTCTATGTGCAGAAGCAAACAGTTCTTCACCCGTGGAAGATTTTTCTCTGCGTTAAGTGCTCGATTCCCCTTCCTGACGTGCTGTCGCTACCCATACCCCTGCTCTCGGCAGCGAGCCCAGCGCTGTGCGCACCTCACGGTCTGCGTGCCGTCCTCGCGCAGGTAGAAGGTTCGAGCCGCGTTCTTCCTCGACCACTCGATGTGCTCCTCCTTGCTCCAGGTACCCACCACCACGGACGTCTTGCCCGTTTCCTTATCCTGAAAAAGGAAAAACTGATAATTACACCTTGTGTTATGCGATTAGCAGTGGGGGTATTTTAAGGATGAGTAAATGTTGTATTAGAGCAGGTGTGCTGCTGTCAACAGAACACGTTCCTGCACTTGGGACGCACTGTGGCCGAGCCTCTGTTAGGGTTGCAATGACCAGAAGAGCATTCCCAGAAAAAAAAAGTCATATTTTTTTCAGCTTCCCTTATCGCTGTGCTCTCCCCGACGTACCTCATGATACTGATGAACGTATTTGCTGTAGCAGAATTCGTACTTCCACCAACCAACGCCCTGGGGAGAGGGTAACAGTGTTAAAACAAAACCATCACTGGCCATTTTAGCTGTAAAGCTCCATACCTATTATGCCAATATGTTGATTCAAGGTTTGCATTGAGAGAGACTCAAATTGACCTACAGGCATGGGAATTCCATCTATTCCAAGCTGAGTTTAAACAAAGATCTAGTTTTTTATGTAGAGCCACATAGGACTAAATTCCTTAAACTATTTGGATATCCCCCATTCATCTTTTAAAGAAATATTTTCCTCTTTCAGAAATGGATAAAACCTCAGCTGCCTTTTCTCTCCATAAGTCTTACCATTTTTTTTAAATTCTCATTAACAAAATTAGCACTGAACAATTCTCACAATCTACTTTCATTTCACTGTCTGCTCAAATAGACTGAATTTCAACAGAAGGTTAAAGATACCTTTCTAACATAGACTTTTGTATATAAGCCTTCCCTATATCAATGCAAGGAAAGGAAATGATTGTTTCTCACCCCATGGAAGCAGTAGGAACCACTGAGAAACTCCTTGATGAGCTGCTCGTCGGTCAGTTTGGAGATGTGGGTTGTTCCCACAGTTAATAGTTGGTGGCTGCCAACAGCAACAGGTTTATGGATGGAAGAAAACTTCTCTTCCTTTGTCGAATGCATTTCTTCCTGAAATTAAGGTACGCACAAATACACCCATTTGGATTTTATACGGCCCTTGCAAAGCCTTATAAACCATATGAGGTTACTTAATACTAAGTTTTTGTCAGTGTTTTCACTGTCTTAAGCATAGCTGAAAAAAAGACCGAAAGTCCAAAACTGAACAGGTTTGTAAACTGTAGGGAAAGGCGGCTGCAAAAGCTTTAAATTAATAGCCCAAAGGTGCTCTGTTTTCCTTCCAAAGAAGGTAAGTCACACATGAGTTCAACAAACCTGCAGACCGATAGGCTGACATGGCCTTACAAAGTGGGGCAAGAGAACTTATTCCACGGAACTGCAAGTTCTATGGATTACAAAATGGAAGTTGAGTATTTTTTCTGTTTGAAATTAAAGAAATCTTACTTCCTTGACCCTTCTGAAAGGCATCTTCATCATTTCTTGCTGCTTCTCCAGCTGCTCCAGATTGTGGGGTTTGAGCGGGGATCCTGGCAGAGACTGGCAGAAGATGTCGTTCACAGGGGACGCCCTGAACCTGCCCCAAGGAGCCAGCAATATGTCACTTACTACGCTTTGAAGCAAAGACTGACTTCTTTTATTGCTCCAAGTTTCTAAGTCCTGTACCAAAGCAGCCTAGTTTTAGCTGAATTTTATTTAAACGTTAAGACTAATAGCTAGAGCAGACAAATACTGCTCTTCCCTGCCTTCCTCCCCATCCCCAATTCCCACCAATTTAAAACCAGCCAAATGGTGCCCAAATAGGAACAACTACTAAAAGCAATGGATGTGCTTTAGCTAAGTCAATGCAGCTGCATTTTTGGACAAGACAGTGGGTGCAGGGACAGCTCAGCGCCGTTTCAGGGAACATGTGACAGCCAAACTGCGTTTACTTACAGCGAGGCTGGTTTGTCATTCCCTGTGACACGGAGCGGCGTGTCCGGCCTGTCCCCACCCATCTTTACTTACTGCCGTGACTCAAGTGGGAGAATAAAGATCTGGCCTGTTTATTTTCAGTATTTCCTGCCCATGGCCAGGAAGCCTTGCCCCCCTTTGCTCTGGTGGGAGGGGGCAGCCCCAGATTTTCTTCTTATCAAATGGCAGAACAATTTGCCTGTGCGCTTTCTGTTCCTCTGCTGATACAGAGGCTTAAAAGATTCGTACGGTAAACAGAAAACGGTGCAACAGGTAAGTGAACAGGTGAAACAGTGATACCAAACCCAACTGCACGAGAAAATGTATCATCTATACTAAACATTTAACTGCTGTACTCCAACTGCTAAGTGTTTATAAAACGCACATTTGAGGGTTTTGTTCTTTAGACTTTGTTGCCTCTTTCAGAACAGCGATTAAATACTCACTTATTCTGATGTCCATGGGAAAATCAGAACTCTGGTCCATTTATTTCACCCTTAATTTGTGTATCATCCACTGTGCAATTCTCTTTATACCCCTTGAAAAGCCAAGAATCTGAACTGCTGTGACTAAGGATATCCCTTAGATGCATGGTACAATGCAGGGGAAGGGAGAAAAAAGAATCCTAAGCTTCAGTTTTGGAAAATAACACTGAAATTGTAAATTCTTCAGATGAAGCTGACTTATGCAGCTGAAGGTAAGGTGATAAAGCAGGAGAAAGAGCTCTGTAAATTGGGAATTCCACTAATATAAATGTGCAGGTTATGACTGAAGAGCATACTTTTGTTTTCTGAAATTAGAGAAGCTGATGTCTATGCGCATGTATATGCACATATGCGATCTACAATCTTTGAGTAACATGAAGATGATCCTCCAGGTGTCTGAAATCGCAAACTAAGAGGAAACAGAGCGTTCTTCAGCTGCCTGCGCCTTAACGCCCGTGTTCCTCCACAATGACAGGGCTAGGAACCTGCCTGTTGAAAAGAAAATGATACTTCCCACCCGTTCCTGTACCAGAAACCACAGCTGGGTGTGTGCCTTGTATAAACACGGACATGCGTGGAGACGGATGACAACCTGAAGTGATGCTGTTAGCCAAAATGTGAGTACCGTACCTGTATTTAGGATGGCTGCATAACAGAGGCGTCAATATAACCACTTCGTATTCGCAGGTCGTAACTTCTGCTACGGAAAGGATCTCGTGTTTAGCTTCTGGATGGCAGACGTACATCACTGTGCTTGACCTGGGCCGGTTCTGCCTCAAGCTGCAGGGCGTGCCGTTCCCCATCTCCACGGGGTAGTAGGGAGTCATCTGCCCTTCTATGTTTTTTGTAGGGATCTGGGTGAAAGAAGGGAAAAGTTCAGAATCACAGTAAAGCTCCTTTGACTCCTCTGAAACAAAACACATCATTGCACTGTGCAGGGCCAGCGCTACTGGTTTGAAAGCAGCTCCTGCGTAGTTTCTTGGTGTTTCTGCAACATCCAAACGTGTTCTGCTGTGTCACCTCCAGCCGCAGCACTGCCCAAACGCACCAAGGCATGCAAGATCCGCTGCAAACCCTCATCTGACTGCAAAACAATCTAGAAACACCCCTCAGAGTCACCCTGACGTCTGCCCTGGAACAGCCAGCGGGGTTTTCCTCACCCAGAGCATCCCACACCCCCTGTAACTTCAGCTAACAATATCTACAAAGTAAATCCCACTTTTGTAGACACTTTAAGTAAGCTCTCTTCAGACTTCTTCCTTCATACGTTTCATCCAGCTTCCACGTCAAGAAATCAATTCCTAAAGTGGTGAAAGCCCCTCTCCTGCCTCCTGTCTCGGAAACAGCTGAAGTTCCTGGGTACCAAACGTTCTGTTGGTGCAAAGGCCACGCTGGAACCCACAAACTCAGCCTATTTCTGCCCACTAATCAGGCTCTGTGCTAAAAGGCAGCGGCACTTCTGCGGCCACAACACTAACCCGGGGACCCGAGACCCTTTTTTGGCTCCCAAAGCACGCTACCCTGTCACAGGCCGCTGCCTCTCTCCTCCTGACAACTGTTCCATCGTGGATGAAGTGACGAGACATTAATGAGGTTACAGAATTAACATGCTGAACCGATTCTTCCTTCAAAATTGAAAAATGATGCCTATGCATTTCACTGAAGGTTAAGTATTGAAGAAATCTGAGTAGAGGCTGCTGCTGTTTGCACACAACTGAAAGGCACCGCGGAAGGGTTCAAGATAAACCTCCCGTCCCAGCAGTTTTTGGTCGCTTTAAGCACCGCCCAGCTGTGTTACATGTTCTTTCCCTTTCATTAATAGAGATTCCACGCAAATTACAAGCCTAAATTCTTTATGGACCAAAACCAAGACAGTGTGCGCACATCATAAATACTGCCAATGAAAAGCCAGCAAAAGAATTCCTCTGAAATGAAAAATAAAACAAAGTTACACTACAAAGAACCTGAGTTTTCTTTATTTCCAAGAGGCACAACTGCCGCTGCCATCAGAATGGGCCACATTCTGACACGGGGCTGCTCCTCCACTCCCTCCCAAATACCTCAGACATGGATATTTCCTGAGCTCCACTGAGGAAGAAGAACCCGCCTGTGCTATGTAAATCGACATTACAACGAACACGTGGACAAAAACTTCATTTCAGAATTAAAATAAAGAATAAGCAGGAATAAAGGTGGGTGTGTGTCTGTCCTCCGGCCAGATTTGCCGTCGCTAATTCCAAACTCCAGCATGCTTTGGGTACTTCCATTGTTCTGCTATGAAATTAGTAACGCAGAATGGAGTTTTGGGGCCTAAACAAATGGAGAAGTTCTCTACTGGAAAAGGGAAGCACAGAGTTTTACACGATGGGTCGAGTCACCTAATAAACCTTCTAGGGGTTTGGTGCTGGAGGATTTCATTAAACATTTCTCCCTACCCAAAAGGTGGGAAAGTGTAATTAAGGGAATTGGGATCTCTGATGTAGCGGGAAAAATAACTGTCGCTAGACCACAATGTGACTTTGTGGTTATGCACACTGTCTTTTTAGAAGAAGAGTATATAATTCATCTCTTTTATGTTTAAGAGTAGCATAACTTTAGTGTAAATAAGTAGAAGGGCAAGAAATGTGACTAGCTAAATAAGCTTTCTGAGCTGGGACCGACAATCAAAAGCGAGGAAAGCGCAGCTCAGGAACAGAGTTTCACTTTTTGACGCTCATTTCGGTAGGGAACTAATTACATAACCTCATCACAGATAAACTGCCTCCACTATTGACGGCAAAAGTTAAAAGAGATGTTTTTCACTTGCCTCTTTTGCACTCTCTTTTGGATTTTCCTTCTCTTCTTGATCTAGGGAATAATTAAGAATGAGGTAAGCACAAAGTCTGCGAACTTGAAATAAAATTAAATTATATACAGAGAAGTTTGTACGTTTCGTGCTTTTGCCAGTACTTTGTGTACACGCTGCCGAGAGCCAATCTCATGAACTTGCAGGTGCAAAAGAGGGAAGAAAGGAAATAAACAGTGACCTGGGGTCCAGAGCAAACAGAACCAAACAGGACTCAGCGTCATTCTAAAGCAATTTTGAGTTTGTAGGACAGGCCAAACGCAGCCCTAGCACCACGGGGAGGCCAGAAGAACGTGTCACCCTGTCAGCTCCTCCAGGTTTAATCCATCACACGGCAGCTGAGAAACCAGCTCTGTTATTTATTCTTTAAGAAAAGTAGCGTGAATTGCTGTATAGGAAGCATAGAAAGAATACAGTCTGCCACCGAAGCGGAGAGCACGGAGGGTCAGCACCCTAAAAGACGCAGATGTGATGACTTGAAGTCCCAGCATGCAGCCCCACAATTAAACTCTAATTAAACACTTTGTTTTCTGTACAACAGCATCGACTGGGCAGCTCTGTGCGGGATTAATGGCAGCACAAACAAGCACTGGAACGCACAAAGAAATGCCAAGCAAGGCATTTCCGAAGCCGTGTTTGTTCTCAGGACTAAGGTACCTAACTGAAGGAATTCAAAGGAATGGCATTAATAGCGCTAAATCCACCCCGAGACTGAGGCATTCAACTTAATCATTTTAAAAAGAGAAAAACGGCAGTGCTCACGTTTTACATACCAGCCTAGAATTACAAAAAAACCCTAAATGATGTTTTTTCTATTGTTTCTATCAACTCTGATGAATGAATGCTTAACCTGCGGATTTTTAGCAGTTCTTTGGAATAAGACACTACCCAAGTGCTCAGCCAGGAAAGCAGATATTGGCAGGTGGGACCACAGAACCCCCAGCACCTACAATAACTTATGGGCAAAAAAATGAAAGTGCTCAGAAAATTAGTTATTCTAAACTGCAGTTCGAATTTGGGGCTCAGCGACCTCATTTCCACCAAAGTCAGAGTGCAAGTGTTTGGGTTTGCGAACCACGTTTTATTAGAGAACAGCAGAGCCCTTGGTGTGCTATGAGCTCTGCTCACAGCCTGGAAGACACTTCTCCCCACCCAAAAAGAGGCAACAGGCCACAGGAACAACAGCTACTCTGGCGTATATAGCTTCTATTTCTTATACTATGTCTTTTCTTTCCCTGACACTAATTAATTATCGTGCATTAGTTAAGCTAATTAATTAGACAGCATGGCAAAACTGACAGGATGGATGCAATCTAAGGTGCTGAAAAGGAATTAAAACCAATCCATTTTGTTAAAAAAAAATGACAAAATCCTATTGCACTGAGAATCAGTTTTCTACAGCTTATTTCTCAAACAGTAATAATTAAAACCCAAACAATTAATTAGCATCAGCAGAACAAAAAAAATCCAAGACAAACCTGGTTCCGATAATGGGTTCTTTATCATCATATTCCCCAGATAGTATTCTTGGATGTTTATTTTCTACAAATGGAAGAAGTTAAAACAAATTTCAGTTACCGTTTTCCATCCTTTTACAACTGTAGGGGAATTAAGCACAAACACGCCAGTGAAGAAGGGGGTTGAGCCTACCTGTCCCGTCTCCTTCTCCTCGTGGTACTGACGGATGTGTTTGCCATGGCACACCTCGTAAGTCCAGTAAGATTCGATCTTAAAATATATATATATATATATATATATATAAAATAACTTTTAAATTCTGTTTAGACACATCATCCCACCTCAAAGAGTTCCACCAGAATTTTGGCTTTTGCAGCAATAAACCATAGCCCAAGCAGGTGGGCTTGGGCACCCTCCACACCAACAGAACCGTGAATGGCCTCAGCGTTCCCCGAATATTTTTATGAGGTTCCAAATAAACACAACAGATAAAACAAAGGAAAACAATCATATATATATTTGTGTGTGTGTAAATATATATATGTGTGTATACATATATAAAGATTAAATGTGCCCCCAAACCACCATGGAGGATAAGTTACACAGAAGTAACATACTCGATATGAACAGCTACTCTGCTTAAAAAGCGGTTCCAGCAATTCTCCTGGAGTAGGACCTTTGTAGTCCTTTTCTTCTTCCTAGAACAGAAGGATATTTCATTACCTTAAAATAAAAACTATTTTGCTTAGTTAATATTAATTCGCAATAGTTAAAAAAAAAATCCTATTGAAAATTAAAAGATAGGAAACCTCATTGAGTCGTGCCCTGAGGGAGCTGTGTGGTGATGATTAGAAGAAATGGTTTAGTTTAGCAAGAAGGGGCAATTAAAAGTCACAAATAAAGTGGTGAAAACAGAAGAGTTTTGTGGTGTTAAAGATACACACGTGGCAGAAGAGGAGGTGCTCTCAACTCACTCATGTCCAGAGTGGCAGCTTGGGGTGTGAACAGAAAAACAGCATTAACAATATTCTAGTTTGTCAGTCAATGCTGATGCCACAGTGATGCAGTACAACTGGAACATCACCCAGCTTTCACGTAATTACAAACAAATGGATCAAAAAGGTACATGTAATGCTGTGTAAGTTTATTTTTGTGCCATTTTTGCTCTATAAATGTGCAGGTGATTGAAGAGATTTCCACGGAGTTCTGCAGTACTGAGGATTTCTCAGCTGCACTGAAGCAGCGTGAAGAAAATGAACCATTGGAGGAACAAATAATAAACCTCACCAAAGGCCTCCTGCTTCTCTCCTACTATGACATGTATTTATATACTTTGCTTTTTTAAATTTACACCCCACATTGTGCATTCAGATTTCCAACTAAGGAACAGAAAATCAAGCTTATATTACTGGTGGTGGAAGCAGTACTGAGATAATAGTTTCAGATATAGTGATCGTGACAGCAGCGTTAACAACCTTTAGTTGTTTACTGGCGCAGAGCTCAACAATGTCACTTAAAATACAAGAACTTCCCAATCACAAATGGACTTAACGATAAACAGAACATTACAGCAATCAATTGTCACCAAAAAAGGGTTTCAAGATTGCTCAGACTGGCCCCACTTAACAGAGAGTTAGTCTGTAATATATAGTGAAGGCATCTACTATGAACGGTGAAATAGTGAAGCGTTCTGTAGATTATTTTCCTTTTTTGGGGGCGAAGGAGGGGAAGAAAAAGGAACTGAAAAGACTCTGCAAAGACTTGTCTGCAGATTGTAACCGCAAGAAAGACTCGGCTGAACCCACCTCACTGCCGCTCGCTACCAGCGGGAGTATACATTTATACTTTTCTTTATCCACAGTGGTCATTATAATGTAGTTATCCTCTTTGTACAGGACACCGGTCGTCGGCTGAGAAAACAACCAACCTCTGGATTAGTCAGGTAGGGTTTTTTTAATGCTACTTTTTAGAAACGTCACCGAATTCAGGAGCGGCTCCTTGGTGTTCACTTGATCCCTCCAGCCCCGTTCCCGCTCCCCTCACTCTTGCACACTTCTGGTCCTTAAGGTTTTTGTTAAATAAACACCCTCCCAGCCACTCCATTGTGCAACAGCCACCACCATGTTGATTTTCAGGACAAATTTCCGCAGGATTTTGCCAGATTCGGGCCGTGGCCTAAACCCTCCCCCAGGCCCGGGGTGTGTGTCTGAACTCCTTCTTGTCAGCACCCCCAAAAACCCCAACCCAGTGGGATGTGTCAGGCACACGATGCTGAGAACACCCCAAACCCAAATCCCCTTTTTGTGGCTTCAAAAATAAACATGAAGAGGTAACAAACTGAGAGAGGTGAGGGAGGGACTGGGGGACCCTCCAGGGAATCCCAGAATGTCAGGGTTGGGAGAGCCCTGGAAAGCTCATCCAGTGCAATCCCCCCATGGAGCAGGAACACCCAGCTGAGGTTCCACAGGAAGGGGTCCAGGCGGGTTTGAATGTCTGCAGAGAAGGAGACTCCACAGCCTCCCTGGGCAGCCTGGGCCAGGCTCTGACACCCTCACCAGGAAGAAGTTTCTTCTCATATTTAAGTGGAAACTCCTGTGTTCCAGTTTGCACCCATTACCCCTTGTCCTACCACTGGCTGTCACCGAGAAGAGCCTGGCTCCATCCTCCTGACACTCACCCTTTATATATTTATAACCATTAATGAGGTTGCCCCTCAGTCTCCTCCAAGCTCCAGAGCCCCAGCTCCCTCAGCCTTTCCTCACACGGGAGATGCTCCACTCCCTTCAGCATCTTGGTGGCTGCGCTGGACTCTCTCCAGCAGTTCCCTGTCCTTCTGGAACTGAGGGGCCACAACTGGATGCAATATTCCAGGTGTGGTCTCACCAGGGCAGAGCAGAAGGGCAGGAGAACCTCTCTGACCTACTGACCACCCCTTCTAAGCCACCCCATGTACCATTGGCCTTCTTGGTCACAGGTGGTGGCTCAGCCCACAGCACCCGGTATTCCCAGCTGGTCTCCCATCCAAGTACTAACCGGGCCCGACCCTGCTTAGCTTCCGAGATCAGATGGGATCAGGTGTTCTCAGGGTGGTATGGCTGTATATATTTATATATGTATATATACATATATTTATATACACATACATGTATGTATATATCTGTTCTCCAAGTCTATCCTGATAGTATCTGAACTAAACAGTGCTGGCTCATGGTCACCCTGCTGTCCCCAGGACCCCCAGGTCCCTTTCCCCTACACTGCTCTCCAACAGCTCATTCCCCAACTCACACTGGAACCCGGGGTTGTTCCTACCCAGATCCAACACTCCACACTTGCCCCTCACACCCCCAAGCCCCGCTCCGCGGTACCGACCAGGCTGAACTCGGTGCCGGGCCAGTTCACCCTGAACGGGACATCGTCACTGAGCTGCGGGAGCGCCCGGCCGCCCTCCGTCACCGCCGCCGCCACGGCTGCCAGGAGACCGCACAGCAACGCCCTGGGGCTGGGGGAGCGCTGCCGACGGCCCCTCATCCCGGCCGGCGGCTCCCGGAGGGCGGGCGGTGCCGCCACGTCTCCTTCCTGAGGGGAGAGGAGGAGCCGCGCCATCAACATCCGGGGCACCGCGGAGCGGCGGGTGAGTGAGGGAAGGCGGGGGAGGGAGGGAGAGAAATGGCGGGGTCTGTGTGGAAACGGGGGGAAGGTGGCGGTTGTGGGGGGTCGGGGGGAGGCTGAAGGGACTTTTTGTTCCTCAGGTGTTGTGTGGGGGTGCTAGGACGGTAACAGCCGTGAGGTTTTCACCACAGAGCTGACAGACCGGGGGCCGCGTCGCCCTGATCCCCTCAGAGGCAACAACGTTGCCTCTGAGGGGATCAGGGCGACGCGGCCCCCGGTCTGTCAGCGGTTTGAAAGCACCGCCAAATTAATACATACTGTGATTAAGTTACAAAAGACGTACCCATCGTTAACCAGCTGGCATGGTAAATGCTTTCTGACCACCTGCAAAACGATGGGATAGTCTCCAAGTTTCAGACCCTTCTGCGCAACGAGAGAGGAGATGAAGTAACACAGAGTGGTTAGTTGATATTTAACTAATAATTAATAGATGTGTTGTCAGTAAGGGGTTAAGCGATTATAACTAATGTCATGAATTATTTCTTCGTATTGATGTGTGTTAATTTTTTTCAAAAGTTGTGATGGTCTATTTAGCTTGAAGAGGAGACTGAGGGGCATTCTGACTGATATTCTAGGATGCATATGTAATAATTATGTGAATATAAGCAACACAAGAGCATCCAGTCTTTGGAGCACTTGTGGAGGATGATCCTCAGCGCTGATAAAATAAAAAACACTGCTTAACAGTATCATCGACTCTGCTCTTAAGTTTATTTATTCATTTGAGTACTGCAGGCTTTTCGGAAAACTACTCCGGACCTCACCTGTATTTAATCTCTCTTTGCAGAACACCGGGTGCTGGCGAGGTTGCTTTGCACTCCAGAACTGCTGGAAGTCGCCCCAAAAAAGAGGCGCTGCCCTGATGAGCCGCAGAGTGGCCGGCACCAGCTCCACAGCCATACTGGTAGGTGGGACCGCAGGGACGGACTGGAGAACTTGGGGTGCCGTGCTGGTGGGACTGGTGCCCACTGTGTGAGTGCACGGTGCCCATGGACCTCTGGGCCAGGGTGGGTTGTGTTTTCCTCTTTAGTTTTTATTTTTCACGAGTTTTTACTGATAGAATAGTGTCAGCAGGTTTTTACAGTATAGATTGAGTCTGGAAGACAAAAAGAAGGAACACCAATTAATATTGTAGTAAATATAACAAATCACTTCTCCCTTTAATTAAGACTGAACTATCAGTTGAGATACAACTGGAGTGGAAGCTCTGGAGGGGCTGTTTTGAAACGAAAAAATAACAGCAGAGTCAATGATACTGTTAAGCAGCATTCTTTATTGACAACTCTAGGGATCGTCCTCCCTAAGTGCTCCAAAGACTGGATGCTCTTGTGTTGCTTATATTCACATAATTATTACATATGCATTACAATTTTTGAAAATTTTGACATACATCTATACTAAGAAATAATTGATGATGTTAGTTATAATTGTTTAGCTCTTCTCTTACAATACATCTGTTAATTATTATATTGTTAAATATCAACTAAGCACTCTGTTTCTAAACAATGTATTGCTTAATCTTCCCTTTCCTTTTTGTTGTGAGGAAGGATCTAAAACTTGGAAAATACCCCCTGGTTTTGCAGGTGGTCAGAAAGCATTGATCATGTCAATTGGCTAACAATGGGCACGTCCTTTGTAACTTAATCACAGTATACATTAATTTAGCTGCTTCTCTTCCAATTTACTGTCTGCTTTGTGATGACATAGGGGTAACAGTAATGTTTTAGCAGTGGACAGTGATTCTTAATAAACCCTAACGAGCAGAGTGCGGGCTGAGATGTTTAACGAGAGAAGTACATGAAGTACATGAAGGCAAAGAAAGTAGATGATAACATGAGAAATCCCAGTGGCTGCAGAGTGAGATAACTCTGGAGGATGTGTCGCAAATTCAGGTGGCTGTAATTAAGATGTTTTTGTTTCAGGCCATTCTTCCTCACTGTTTTGCAGGCAGAGTTATGTGTGTGCCCACTTTTTCAGTGGGCAAAACTGGCTGAGTCTCTTTGAATAAATAGTTTGTAATAATATAGATGAGGTAGCTTGAAACTTTACTAGATGTCTGCCTTAGGTCTAGTCAGCGCTTTTGAGCTTTTTCAAGGTTTTTCTAGTCAAAGCTTTTGAGCTTTGCTACCATAATTTTCTAGTTTAAGAGAGTAAGTTTTATTCCTGTTAAATGGGTGCCCAAGCAGATATAGGCGTGCTGAGAGAATTATTCTTCTTTCAGCTCAAGTGCATGCACAATGTCTTGGAAATGCTAGGATACCAGCAGAGACGAGACGTTAGTCACAAAAGACAAGTGAGACCTTTATTTGAGGTAAAAGAGAGGAACAGTTGAAGGGAAGCTACTCGAGTCAAAAGGCAGAGGAGCAAGGAAATTACTTTTAATATAAGAATACTGAGGGAATGTGAAGTTGGAATAATTGGGGCTGTACTGTAGTTGCTAATCAAACTAAGTGTGTAGTCAATGTCCAGCTTTTGCTGAAGACTGTTAGAGAAGCCTAATTACTTGAAAACCAGCCTCTTTTTAATCTTACGACTATATACTTGCATGGTGGAAAATCAAGATCCAGGGCCCTGCAGGGGGCTCGCTATCCTGGTGTCTGTTAGCATCCCTGCTGCCAGTCCAGCGCTTGGCTGAACAGGCTGGAAAACCACCTCCTAAGAACTTCTTTTGTTACACAGAACAGACACACAGAAATAGATTGGAAGGGGGAGCAGTATCATTCAGGTTTTTTCAACATCCTCAGCTCCTTAGTTTGAGGAAAGCCTGTATCCAGGTGCATACCAGAAAGAAGGGATGAGAAGGGATACAAATCGGAGTTAAACATGACAAACTTCAAGTAACAATAATATAAAATAAAATAGTGATATAATACTGATGGGGGATGCTCCAATCAGTAGTGTTCAAAGTGTTTGGGTTATCCGTGATGTTTCCAGCAAACAAGTTGGTTTTGGCTGTGATAGAGTTAATTTTCTTTCTAGTGGCTGTGTAGACACACATTAAGTAAATATAACATTTCCGGAAAGTTCCTTCTCCAACACCATTAGTAAATGTGATTCACTTTTATTGTACTGGAGTTGTATGCACAAACTGGAGTGGATCATTACAAGTATTATTTCAAGTTTTATGGATCTGGAAAGCAAATGGACCAACAAGGTCCTGAATATAATTAAAGATACATAAGCACAATACTCTACCACCAAGCTTACATACAGTGTTAAAGAGGGAATCACTGATGGTTTTGGATCATCAGTAAGTACCCCTCGCCCTGTTTTAATGAACAAGGATAACCCTTTGAGGAGATAAGAGTGGACATGTTTTAAGCCTACTATAGTTTGCTTAAATCTGAGGTAAGCACAAGAGAGTAAGTGCTGTTGTTGGTTGGGTTTTCTTGAAGGTACTATTCAGCACTTCAGTATTCTTGAAATAAACCATACATAACATTTTTAGTAACAGTGAAGTATCCAGTAACACTTAGACTTTAAATAAGGTAAATTAAATGCACGTGTAACAATGTTCATTAATGCTGATTTGCGTGATGGTTATCGCTGCCCATCTTTGGTTTGTGAAGATGCTCAAACAACTCCAGCTTCAGGCATCTCAACGACTGTTACTACATACAGACACCTGAGGTTCTGATCCCACCTCCCTCCTGCTACACAGCCAGATAAGCTGGGCTTGCTTTTCCGCTCGCTTATGTCAGTCTTAAGCCAGCACAGAATCAAGACTTTTGCAGAATATTTATTCTGTCAGTCTGCAAGTAACTCCGGTGCACTAATGGAAAATCGGGGGCCCCAGTACATAAGATTATTTTGCTAATATGATCAGAGGATTTGCTCCTGCAGTTTAGAGTAGCCCATTAAGTGATACCCTATCATGTACTCCTAAAATAGTGGCTTTCAATTATTAATAGTAAAGAGTAGCTTTTAAAAAGGAAGACACTTCTTTATAATCCTCAATTAATCAATGCTTGAGGGATGGCAGAGGTACACTAAATTATGGTATGTAAAAAATAACAGCTTTCTTGCTGAAATATTTCAAGTGGTCTATTTATCTCAAAATTAAGGTTTGCATTTTAATATTCTATTTTCTACTTATCTAGCTGCCTTTCTCAAATTTTTTCCATTAACGTTCTTTTATGTTCCCGTTGGCTTTTGTAGGTGGCCAAATAAAATATTAGCAGCTTGGTATTTTGATAACCTGGGTATTTTCAAGCAATTACAAATATAAAACATGAAAGTGTAAAGATGAGAAAGGGACGACCTTATAGTAGAAACATACGGGTTTTGCAATTACTGACGCAAAATATAGGCTTCCAAGATAGTACTAAACACTTAAACGTTCTCTGCCTGAGAAAATGTGATGCTACGAGGTGTCTGAAATAGGACCTTTCCTATATTAACATATAAAAATATACTTTGTTAAAAGTTAACAAAAATAACTTAAATTTTTGAAAACAAGACAAGTCCTTGTTGGGCTGGAAGCTCCATTTCCCCATGTTTAGCGTAAATTAAGCTACCAGCCTAACCTGGTGGCTTTCTAATGCTCTTTGTTTGGATGTCCATATAACACACACAAGTTTTCTGAAAACAGGGTTCCTTTCTTAATTACCTTTTGTCTGTGAATCCCTAAAACAGTGGCTGAAAATTACTAGCTTAAAATCTGTCCTAAAAAAATGGTGGTTTTTTTTAAGAGATGGGGACACAACAGCATCTAAAAGCAAATAACAAAGATGGGAGTTTCTGAACATTCGTGCTGCATTGTGGCTTTGAGTCATATTCTCAGTTAATTTTAACATAATTGCTTTATTCTTTTAATTAATCTAAAAAAATAAAATGAGGCACTGATGTGTTATGGCTGTTTGTGTCGAAGTAGCCCCTGCTTTGGTTTCAGGGACTTGTCATAAAGAGCCAAGGAAAAGAATTATTTCCTTGACAATGAAACAATTTATTCTCTGCATTTAAGACTAATATATAAAGGGTAAGATGACTACTCCAGTGGAATAACTTAATTTCTGCAAAGCTGAACGTTGATAATATAAATGTTCTACTATGCATTTACTACGCAGTTTACAACAACTACTTAGCATTTATCTCTCTAGCTGCACTGACCTCCACGTCTGTGGTCTTGAATCAGAAAGAACTATCACTTAAATCAGTAAGAGTTATGTCTGAATGCAGATTTTGATCTTAAAAATATTCTAAAGATTTATTTAAAACCTGAAACAGTAATTTAAAGAATGAATCTTCAAGCAAAGAGAAGCTTAAATGGTTCTACTGAGATTTTCATGAAGATGTAATCTCTGGATAAAAACCCAATATACCAAATTCAAACCTAAACCGCTTCCTCTGCTCCCCTTTCTATAGACTCCTGAAAGAATGATTATTTTTAACAGTATGTTTTAATGACCAGCTACTATTTTGAATGCACTATTAAAATAAATAAGAGAGCGCAGTACTGAGAAACATGCCTCCAAGTCATATATATACCCACTGTGCAACGAAACCATTCCTCTGAAGATGAAGCAAGATCATTAAGACGTTATTTTATAGACAATTTAGGTTCTGATGCTTTTCCAAGAGTCCCTTCACTAGTTTCTCTAAGGAGAAGAGATGCTCATCTACATCTTCTGGTACGAGACTTCTGATAGAATCAGCGAGTTCAAACAGGTACTCCGTGTTTCTTCCACTAGGGCCAACGGCATTAAAAATCTGTTCCGCAATTTCTTCTAGCGGTGCTGGACCAAGGTAGTTAGGGTTCTCATGAGTGCCGATGTATAACAAGACATCAAACGGCTCTACTGACGAGTCTTTGGGGTAGAAAACAACAGTTGTAGTCCTGTAGCCTCCTTTCTCTCTGAAGTCCAGGTAGGCCTTCACTTCACATTCTTGTCCAGCCGGCAGTCTGTAAGCAACACCCCATACACAACCCTGTGGAAGGACGGAAAAAGAGGAAATCCAAGCAGTGTTTGAAAGGATACTTCTGTCCTAGCTGGTGAGCAGGCCAACCGAGAGCTTTCTGGTGGGTAAGATCCCTGAAAATATCGCAGGTAGTTGTACAGATAGCTTCTGTACTATCAAACAGAATTCGAAATAGGTAAAATGTAGGTCTAGGTACCTTCATAAGCAGAAAAACGTTGATTTTCCTATGGCTTATATGACTGTAAGCCTAGGCCTTGATCCATCTCCAGGCGCTCCCCTTGCACCGTGGGCAAAAGGTGGAAAGATAAGCGATGACAGGCCAATGAGAGTTTCCTCTGAACAGGAGCTTATTTCAAAATACTACGCAGAAACCAAAAGCACAGCTGTGGCGTTTAATTCCTTAAGCATTTTGTCTGTGTAGCAAAAAATAAAGCATGGGTTTCTCCTTTTCTGTCACTGCAATGTAATCTCGATTGCAGTTTTTATTTTGGGAGGGTAAGATTACAGCTCTGACACATCATCTGGGGTCTACTATTGGCATATTGTCAGCAGTATACATATGCTGAAGGTAAAATTCTGCATATTTTCCAGAATAGTCACTTCAGCAATGAAGTTAAAATACTTGAAAATGTACTTTTGATAATGACAGATCCAAACTACTTCCAGCTTCTCGGTTTAGATGGATTAATTTATTTAAAACAATCAAAGTCATCGGTGTAACTCTGAGAAATGTTGAGAGATCTTCTAATTGCACTAAAGATAACTCAATTATTTCCTTGTGGAAAAGCAAAAATTAATAGAGACTTACTGCACAGGCTGGGAATGCAACAGGACATTCTGTACACTAGGGAGACAGAACAGGAGTACTATACCTCAGGATCGTCAACCAGAGTCACAACTCTTCCAGGCTAAAATTTAAAAAATATATATTAAAAAAATCAGTTAGAGGCTTTTCCACCAGGTCATAAGCAGAACAAAAGGAAAAAAAAAAACAATAAACAGTAACGAAAGGGTCAGAGAACTAATCCAGGACAATGTCAGTAAGGTCTATGTCTTCGAGGTCCAGTATAAATATCTTCTGCAAATAGCTTTTGTTCTGTATTAGCTACACTCCGCTAAACAAAAAGATAATTTCTGAGTGGCAAGTGTCTGCAATATAGAAGTTAAATTAAGGGCAGTCATAAGCGGGGAGGTTTTGAATGCCCTTGCTTTGTACGTGCTGTTCAGACTCTATTCTTGTTTAAAGCAGTGACAGTAATTCGTTATTGCGAACCCATCCTCAGTGTGCTTTCCTCCGTCGTGTCCCTTCCCCGCGGCACCGTGCAGTTGTTTCATCTCCACACTGACAGTGAGGTGAACTTCTCACTTGCGTTCAAAAAGTTTATACGCGGGCATGGAAGGTAATGTTAAGGTGCATAGAACTAAGCAAGGTATTATCACTGCATTTTAGAAAACGTTAATTACACACTATGACACGTGGCAGCTCCCAGGTTTGGAAGCTCAGGGTTAATTAGATGGTTTTGAACAAAGTAACCCGCTAGTAATTTTTAGTAAGCATCATGTTCAGAGCTGAAAAATAAGTTTATTGTGCAGAAGATGATTTTCCCCTTCTTTTCCCCCTCCCAGCTCATTTTCCCTCACTAGGCAGAGGGAGGACACCTTGCTAATGATTATTTTTCCAGTGCATTATTTCATGCAGGAAGAGTAAGAATCCAGTTTGTAAATACTGAAAACTGTTGAGATTTGTTGTATAGCCTGGAGAAGAAAATTTTTAAACATAAAACCCTATGGAGAACTACATTTTTTTAGTTTAAAGTTGCTGATTTTGGCATCTGCATTTAGTCTTTTTAAGACTCGTCACCAATGGTTCCATTGATGTGTCTGTTCGATGAATCTGTACGTGTGTTTCTCTCTTGCATGGCAGCAGCGCAGCTGTAAATAAGTCCTGCCACATCAGTCATTGCCTGATTTGCCTCTGCAACCTGTTGTTTCTTTTAATATTTGTTGAGCTATTTAGAATCACAGAAGGGTGACAGCCCTTCTATGGAAGGGTGCTACAGGCTTTCAAAGCAGAGCAAGACTATTCCCACTCCCACGGCTTAAAAATATGTATGTCTGGATGAATTGGGATTGTTTGTTTTTCTTGGTGGCTTTTAAAAAAATTATTATCCAAATACTAAGTATTTTCTCTTCCATTATTTTTCATTTGCAAGTTAAAAAAGATGAAAAGCAGTGAGGTAGCTATTCGGATCAACACTCCTGGCATTGATTTATTAACTAGCGTTCCTCTGCCGAGCCTGACACCCACACTGAGTTATTTCATGGCTGTAATACCTATTTTTGAGCTATTCGGATGGTTATTTTTGCTACAGGAAGTTCATTACGTTGTCCGGTTATGCGGGTGCCGGGGCCGCGGGGCTGCAGGGCCGGGGCCGCTCCCGTCCCGGAGCGCTCGGGCCGGCGGGGACGGAGGTCCCGGTGCCGGGAGGCCTTGGCCCGCCCTCCGGCCGCTTCCTCCGGCCGCTTCCTCCGGCAGGCCCGGGGAGCGCCGCCCGACTCGGCCCCGTCCCTTCCCGCCTCACCTTGCCCGGCACGCCGCGGTGGTCGGTGCTGCCCTGCCAGAAGCGGCGGCTGTAACCCTGGATGCGCCCCACCATCTTCTCCTCGTAGGGGAAATCCACCTTCCAGATGAGGGAGCCGTAGCCGAACACCCACATTGCCGCCCCGCCGCGGGCCTGCGCAGTGCAGGCGGCCCGGGGGAGCCACCGGTCCTGCGGGGGCCGGGTCCCTGCAGGGGGGCCCCTGCTGCAGCCACCGAGGGCTCTGTGCGAGCCCGGCTTGTGTGCTGAGGTTCGGCTTTACAGTTGTGTCAGTCGGGCCAGGACAATAAATCCCCTGGTTCCTGGAACTTTGCCTTCCCGGGGAGGCGCTGGGGGAAAGCCAGGAAGCTCTTATCGCCCCAAGAGCTCTAAGGTCATCGAGTCTACCTCTGGACCATGTGCCTAAGAACCTCGGCTATAATGATGTGTAATCTTAAAAATCGATACTCAGAAGTCATTGGAACTAAGTCAGAACGCTGTTGCTATGTTACAAAAGGGGCAAACCAGGTAAAATATTAAAACGTAAAAAAAAGAAAAACAAAGAGCTGACCATTGGCAAAAACCCTACAAACAGATGCTCTCCCTGAAAACAAAAAAACCCAAACAAAAACCTCTGACAAAAACAAAACCAAACCAACAACAACCAAACAAACCAGCAAACCAAATGTACATATTCTGTACTAACAGGCTTTTTTTTTTTTTCCCTGGTCTCCTTCCTCTCTCTTTTCCTGCCCCTTCGTCTCGCACAGTTTGCCAGGCGGAAGGATGGATTTCACCGAGTCCTACGACGATCAGTGCTCTGCTGTGGGGATTGCAGCCAGAGCAGGAAACGTTGACCTGCTGAAGAAGCTCATGAGGAAGCGGCACAGCCTCGATGTTCCAGATAACAGGGGCTGGATGCCCATCCATGAAGCAGCAGCTCATAGGTCCAGTGAATGTCTGAAGATACTAATTCGTTCGGGTGAGGAGAAACTGATGTGAAATAGTGTGATTTTTCTGCTAAATTACCCTGTCACGTAGATTATAAATTAAACCGATTTCTGGTCTTGTTCTTCTGTACATTCCTTTGTGGTTTCCTAGATACTGCCTAGCTATGGTAGAGAGGAATTGGCATGTTGTAGTGTGTGAATGACATTTCATTTTACTTTACCGAGGTGGCTATCTGTAGGGCCAGCAATAACTGGCCCTGCTGTTTGAAAGAGTTGATAGCAGCACGTTTGTGGATGCATTGTAGGCCACGCATCTCAAATAACTCAGTTGTTTTAAGAAAATAGTTGTGTTTTGTAATTCATTGCTCAATATACTTTTTTCCCCTTCATTATTCTCATTTGTAGCTCCATCTAAAGAGTACATCCACACAAAGACGTTTGTGGGGATGACTCCGCTGCACCTCGCGGCGTACTACGGCTCTTCGGAAGGTGTTCGCATTCTCCTGGAAGCTGGGGCTCGCCCCAATGAAATCACCACCGACGAGACCACCACGCTGTTCCTAGGTGACACCAGCTTTCCTGAGATCTCAGAACAGCCACTGAGGGGGGAAAAGCTTATTTGTTAGCTGAGTTTAAACTCAGTGGTGCTCATTTACTGCCTACCATGGTTTCTATTTTTGTAGCCTAAATAGTGGGCTTTAGACTCTGAGATGGGGTGGGTCTAAAGATTACTTTTTATTTGTGGATAACTCTGCTTCAGACTGCGTTTTAAAACAAATTTGTAAACCCAAGTATGTGGGGGTTTTTGTGTTGCCCTTTCTTTGTTTCTAGCACAAAAAAGATCTAGGAGACATAGGATTGCATCTGTGTGAGGGTTTAAGTTCTTCCCTGCTTTTTATGTGAAAAGACTTCTGATTCTTTTTGCAATTCCTAGTTTAGCAATTGAGGTCCATTATTTTGTAATTTTTTCTGTGATTTGACATCATTAAATGCTTAAAACTTCCGCTGTAGTGAATCCTCAGGGTCTAAATCATCTGATTGAATATGCTTATTGCTTTACTCACCTCTGCAGTCCAGGCAAACTTCATGGCTGCCACATTACCTTTGTTTACAAGTCAATTCACATTTTATTTTTAAGCAACTAAATGGCTTATTTGCTTAAAACAGTAACAAGCAGCACTTGTGGGGAAATGATCATTAAAAGCACACCAGATAATGGTCATTAACAATATGTATTAGCGCTTACGTAGATTAGACAGGTCCTGTGATTGTGGATCCAAGAGATTTTTTCCAAAAGGAAAAGGTTTATGGTCAGGTTAGTCCAGACTATGTGACGGGGTTGTGGCACAGCTCTGTGTTGGACATTGAGTACTACAAGCCAGGGGCGCTCCTTTGGCCAGCTCCCGCGCTAATACCTTTACAATTGTTCAGTCAGTAGCAATTTTTCACAGTCATTTATCACCATATCAAACTTCTATGGTCACACAGGGAATGTGCCTTGGTAGAGTTGTTGGGGGAAAAACTTGAGGATGAATCAGGAGGCTTTTCAAGGAATGCATTAGCATAAATATACACCTTTAAAATTAATTTCATAGAGGTGTTTAAAAGAGTTTTAAACTTACAACAAATTCCCCCAAACTTGATTTTTTTTAAGATGGCCACTGGGCTTCACGAGTTTGGGAGGCCATTGCAGCTGTCACACAGTTAGGTGCCTGCTGCAGAATTGTCTCCGTGTTCCCCAGGAAGAGGGAGGAGAGAAACCTGCTTTTGTTATCTGTAGTAGCCCAGTGTAGGAGGAATTTTAGCAAATCTAACTAAAATTTGTGTGGATAAATTTCCATTCTCCAACTCTGTGTTAGGGACATAAATGTAAGAGGCAAGTAAGCAAATGTAAAGCAAGTTTAAAAGAATTATGATTATTGTGTCAGGAAGTTAGTGGTGAGGCCATTTGAGTTCTTTAAATCCAGTTAATAAGAATTTTTGGGGTTTTTTTTCCTGTTCTGTGTGAAGCTGTTCAAAGTGGAAAAGCAGACATTGTAAAAGTTCTGATCGAATATGGAGCAAACGTTGAAGGACATCATACTTGGTCTGGGTGGAATTCTTTGCACCAAGCTTCTCTCAAGGTAACTTGTAGTTGTATCATCCAATTTCCATGTAACTGGTGTCTTCTGAGTGATAATTTATCTATGGCTTTGCTTTGTATGAGGTAATTTTTCCTACCCTGCCCTAGCAGTCCTAAGGTTGTCTAAATGCTGAAGGGCTTGCGATGCACTGAGTGTATCTGAATCTTCACGAGATGTTGGTGTTGGGCAGCAATCGTTATTTGAATGCTGTAAGTATTGCACGTGCTCACAAGCTCACGTGGTGTATTTAGGAAGTGAATATCTCACTAGATTTTTTCGAGAAAGTGTTCTGTGTAGAAACTCATCATCAGTGGGATGTACGACCTGTTTCTGGAATAGAAATATGTTAGCTTAGTGCTTCTAATAAACTAATTTACTTTATATTTCTAGGTATTGTGCAAATGTGAAAAATATTATTTAACTTGTCTAATTTTTTCTACTATTAATTTTTTGATACATCTTTAGAATATTGAATATATTGTTTTTTTTCTTATTTCTGTTTGGAATGTATGGGAAAAGTAGATTATGTCAATTCCCCAGTACTTTGTTGGTTAAGAATAGAAATCTTTATTTCAGGGACACACTGAGATAATGCAAATACTGCTGGAGGCAGGGGCAAGCAAGGAATGTGAGGATGACTATGGAATTACCCCTTTATTTATTGCTGCTCAGTATGGAAAGCTGGAGTGCTTAAGACTGCTTATATCCTTTGGTAATAATGATCATTCATTTATCTTCATGGTTCTTAATCTTGCATCGACCTGTCACCAGGTGCTGTTTTAGTTCTACTTTTGCACTTCATAACTTCCAATTTTAGTGGGTTTAATGTAATTTTAATTGCAGATGGGTATGCTAAACCATCCTAATTGCTCAAATCTTGTTTCAATAATTTAATGTCATTTTCAACAAGTGATGGTAGGAAATAATAAATGGAAGGTTAAGGCTCCTCAGGGGCTGCTGGAAGCCCTTGGTAGCACTACATGAGTGGCCTGATTTTGATGAAATTGCTCTTGTCTTAAGATATTGCTGCGGCTGAGTGAAGATACAGCGCTCTGGTCACAAAGTGACAGCGATCGTTTCATTCACATAATGGACAAGTTTAATACGTGGAAGTGCATGTATCCTCACAACCAAAATCAATTGCTGTAGCTCTTCAGCCTGGGGGTGCTGTGACCTGACCAGAGAGATCCTACGAACTGATCTACCAGTTCCTGGGGGACAATCTCAAATAATTGGGGCCACCAAAAGATTGCCCAGCCCGCTTTATGTGGTGCTGATCTTTGACAGAGCTCGCCTTAATCCCTGACTTTTCAAAAAGTTAACAACAACTGCTGAATGTTTCCTTATTTTGCTGTGGAAAAATGTGTCGTGTTGTGAAGTGACTCTGTGAAAACCAATCACAAAGTTTGATTTGTTGTTGATTGTGTGTGCTGGTGTAAAGTACTGGCTTTTGGGTTTTGGTTTTCTTTTTGGTAGGTGCAAATGTGAACTGTCAGGCCAAGGACAAAGCCACTCCCCTGCTGATCGCTGCGCAGGAGGGCCACACCGAGTGCGTGGAGCTGCTCTTGGCCAGCGGCGCAGACGCCAATCTCTACTGCAACGAGGACAACTGGCAGTTACCCATCCACGCAGCGGCCGAGATGGGCCATAAGAAGTGGGTGATTAAAAAGGCATTCAGACAAAAGGTTCCAGTCATAAAAAACGGATCAACAGAGAGGAAGCAGGTTCAGCTCTGTGAGGAAAAAAAACGAGTTCTCAAGCTGATTCGTAGTGTAGAATTTCTGATTTCTTCCATGTTTTAAATGTGTGTTAGTAGGCCCAGTAAAGGAAACAACCATTTTCAATTAGGCATCTAATCTGGGTCTGATCCATATCCTAACAAATTTAAGGGGTTTTTCACAGTGCTGGATCAGATACCAGTTCACTCAATAGTTACATTACTTTTACATTTGAATATCAATAACAACAGCATATGCTTTATAGATGACTTGAACAGCTCTTAATTAGAATTATACTCCTGACCATTAAGTAGCAGTAGTTGTATGCAAATAATGAATTAGCTGAACCAGTGAGAAAATCAAAGCCACAAAACAGTTCCTTTAATTCTTGTAGAAATGCATTCATAGCTTTCCCCAGTCCCGATGACATAAATTGCTTTCACAGCAGAAAACCAAGAGTGGAAGGAAGTCCCATATTTGTACATGTATGAAAACACTTAAGATTAAATATATTAATGATGATGCTAACTGCAGAATTATTAGTAGATGCTTGATCATGACTCCTAGCAAAAGGAGGTCACCGGCTCAGTTGTCATTAAAGTTTGTGTGAAATTGGTGCCTCTTTCCAAACTGAAGAGGAGGGCAAACTGTAGGAGAGACGTGGAAAGCTGAACTTGTTCATTTTCTTGAAAATGTAAGATGGATTAGCAAAGTTGTCAGTACTAGAAGTGTCTTTAAATCAAATGCAGCCTTTATAGCTTTTTCAACAATATTTAACTGGTGACCTCTGGGCAGCAGCGATAAGTTCCAGTAGCAAAGGAATGAGTGTTCATCTCCAGTGCTTGTCAGCTGGAGAGGATGTAGAGGTGTGAGCTATGAGACAGAATGATTTTTCTGTGTCAGTATCTCAGCGAATGCTATTGAACAGAAGTAAATTATTGTCTTATTTGCAACTCACATTTTCAGTTTGCTTCTAGGCTTCATGGAAGTCTGGATTTAATGTGCAGAGGTACTGTATTGCTGCAAAAAGGATTCCTGGATAACAGGAGTATCTCTCTGGTTCAGACTAAAATATTTCTTGCCAGCCTAAATCCATGGCAAAGCACAATGTTTGTTATGGGTCTCTGTACGAAATGAAGAAGTTTGTTATTTTATGGGAACTCAGTAGTGAAAAACAGGTAGGATTTTCTTCTTAAGTTGCAATGACAACATGACAAATGACCTTACATTTAAAATTAATTATTTCCCGACATCACCAAATAAATAGTGTTTTTAAATATTTGCAGGATATTAGAGTTGCTAATACCAGTTACTGACCGGATTTGCGACAAAGGCAAGGGCAAAGTGAGCCCTGTGTATTCGGCAGTGTATGGTTGTAAGAAAGAATGTTTGGAAATGTTACTTACCGAAGGCTACAGCCCAGATGCTCAAGAGTGCCTTAAGTTCAACTGCCCATCACCCCTGTGTATGGTCTTCCGACGTGGGTAAGTAGACCTCTTACATTGGAAACTATTCATAATTTTGTTGGCCTTTATTTAACTTTTTTGAAAACGTGCAGTTTTCCTGCCCTCCTTCCTCAGTTCTTGAGCTGACAGAGTTGAACTAAGTGTCTGAATGGTGCGTGGGCTTTGGCTTGCACGCACGAGTTGAAGAGCCTTGCTGAAATCTCCGAGGGGAAGCTCGGCAATTTGAAGAAGAGTTTTGTAGAACATAATAGTTTTTGTGCTTTCAGAAGGCCTCACCAACAAGTCTGTGTCTTCTTGAATGTGACTTGGTGCTGTAATTGGATCAAAAGGCCTCTTAAGTAGCCAGAATGTTTTCAGTAAGGATGAGTTATTGAAAAGCAGTGGTTTTTGCCGGTCTCGTGCATGAGAAAAGCAGAATTATTCAGCTCAACACTGTACCTGTAGGGAGAACTGGGAAACTGAATGATAAATTCATTTAGATCATGACCCATTTCTTTTTGTGCCTGGTGGGTGCTGCACAGCCCTGGTGTTCAACAAGGAATAAAGCAATGCTTGCTTCATAATGCAAAGGCTATAATTTTAGAGGAAAAATAATAAGGTATAAAAGCCTGGAAGCCTTACTGCTAGGTGCATAATATATGGTATGTCAGTGAAGTGCTCTTCATGTACTTATTGTTGATGATTTATTTTTTCCTTTAGTATGGAGGTTTCTTCTTCCTTTTTCTGTGGGAAATTAATTTGCGGAGGAGTGGTCCGTTACTTAAAATCTCTAGATGTTGCTGTCCCCAAGCTCGCCTTGTGCTCCTCCCAAACTATATTAATGTATAAAATAACCATTAAAGGGTTGAATGCAGACACAGCTCAAATTGAGAGAGAAAATCAAATCTCCATCACATCGTGGCAACTCTGGACTTTGGATGGAGCTGTAGTGTAATTGTGGTTTACATTTTAACTGAGCCCGGAGAGCAGTACCTGATACTCCTTTATGCTTTAGAACAACAGACACATTTCATGTGGCAGAGAATACGTTTGAAAAGTTTTGTGTTGTGTTTTGTTTTGCTTTTTCTTCGGCTCATTGCTGTCGATCATTTAGTAGAATTCTTTTTCATGAGAAAGCCTGTTCTAATTAAAAATTATGGGTTTGACAAGATGCGCTTCTTTTCCCCCGGATAAAGCTACTGAAAGAATTAACTTTGCTGGGATATTCTTTACTGGATATATTTGAATGTATGTGTTTGTAAAGTGTGTACTAGTTGCATGCTATTAATTAATAGGACTGCACATTCTTACAGTTGGCTCAGGAGAGTTTTAAAAAACTTTACCTCGTGTATGCCATCAAGCTACAGCGCCATAATTGTAATCAGTAACTCACCAGTCATTTATAATGTTCCCAAAGTGAAAATACTATTTTGATTGAGTTTATCCTACTTGAAGCAGAAGGGTTTAATTCAAAGAGGGACATCATTTCACTATTCACTATTTTTTGAATAGCGAAAGTACATCCCAGTGCCGGTGCCTCTGGTCAGGCTGCGGGTGATTTATCAGATATCACCACTTCTGTAAGTAATGTGCCATCTAATTACTAACTAAAAACTAACACACTAATTATCACTCATCATCTCATTCTCTATCACATTACCCTGTTATAATTTCTAATGATAAAATTATTTTAGTAAAAAACATTTTTAAATGTTCACAGTAGTTTGGCAAGTTGCAGAGCTTCCCACAAATACAGCAGGATGTAAATTAACCCCTTAACGAGTCAGGACATGAGGCTGCTCCCTGAGTTCTGGGGTGCAGTCATTTGACATTTTCACACACTTGTCCATCTGTTGCGTATTCTTCTGGGAGGCAAGAAGTGAAATGGTAGATGCTTTCTAGGGAAAGCTAACAGGATACCCTGTTCCTTGTGTGCTTGTCCGCAGGTTTTTTGATTTCGTTGATATTTTCCTGAAGTACGGGGTCACCTTACTTGACAGTAATTTGATCTATTGCCTGCCTTGTGGGAAGTTTTCTTTGTTTCGACGCTTCTTGAAGCTGGGCTGTCCACTGCCTTCTGGGGGCCAACTCTTGACCTTCATCTATTGCTCACCCAGCGCACACAAGGAGTACAAGGAATGGCTGCCGTATCTGCTCCTGGTTGGTTTTAATCCGGTCAATTTAATGGAGAGAGTCTGGTAAGTAGATAACATAACCTTGTTTGCTTAAATATTGTATGGTGACGTGCAGAGCTGTTGCAGTGTTAGTTAAGGCATGTGCTTTCAGGGGATGGTGCTTGATAATCAGTTGCCCCGATCAGGAATGGTGAGGGTTACGGAAAGCCTGAAATAAATCATCCACGGGTAACGGCTGGGTTCAGGAAAACAAATGTATTTTAGGAAGAAAGTCAGAATGGAGACGGTTTTAGCACTGCCCTGGAGAAAGGCATCATTTTGTGGTTTTATATTGAAGATTTCTTATTAGCCTCCAAATTGAGTTGCAAATGGCATGTCTGTGTGCGGTATGGTAATGGTAAGAAGAATTTCACATCCCAGGAAAGAGGTCAAGAGGGATGGGAAACAAATGGAAGGTGAAGCTGGGCCAAAGCCAGCAGGAGAGGAAACGGATGTGGTTAGAGATTGCATTAAACAAAATAATGTGGCAAAAATTCCAGTCTCTTTTTTTTTTGGTTCCTCTACATACAAATGACAGCTTGGTGATGTTTTATGTTTAATTAGGCATACAGAATTAAACTTATATTTAAAACTATGAAGTATTTGCATTTTCTTCTGTTTTTCTTGTCCATGAAGATGACTTTACTCCCATATGTCTCAGCCGTTAACATAACATGAGACGGATAAATTCATTACACGCCTCACTTAACTGTATGAAAGGAGTACGATTTCAAGGCTTACTTGAATATTGATTTAAATTTCAGATGCTGTGAAGCTATCTCTGGTAGTTTTGAATGCATTCATAAGGACTTAGTGAGATTCTGCTGATTGTTAGCATCCATGCCTTTCTGAACTAGTGAGAGTAGCATATATAGAGCATAGGGTATCTGTGCTTTGTAGATCACATTTGTTCATAGGAGACTAAGTGATTGTGAAAGGAAACACGCCACAAGATTGCAATTTGGTGAGTAAACAAACCTCACTGTCCATGGATATCATACATGATCCTTTCTGATATTTTGTTACATAATCCACAAATACTTTTATACCAATTACTTCCTTTGCTTAAATACCCACTTCAAAAATAATGCTTATCACCTCATAATCTACAAAACTGATGTTTTTGGAAGTTTAACTTCAATATTAACTATTCTATCCTGGAAAATAACAGGAGGGTAATAGGTAACAAATGACATCTATGCATATGGTTATACTGCTTATAATGCTCCGGTCATTTGACCCCTTATTAAAATTTAGGAGGAAATGGAATAAGAAACTAGTGCAGAGGAGAATACTGCCTATTACTAAAGCATTTACATTTCAGAGCAGGTATTTTTCTCTTAAATTCTAACTTTTAAAAAGAAACTGAGGAAGATAAAATTATATTAGTAAAGGCTTGCGCTGTCAAAACTACTTTAGATTTCTCTTTAATGGTTTTCTGGTTTTGGGCTTAGGATGTAGGTTTTTAAGGATTTGTTAGAAAATAGTAAAGATTTCTATGCACTGTTTGCATTATTATATTTATGCTATTGTGTAAAATGATGTTTAATGGGAGTTTTTGTTACACAGGATTTTCTCTATGAGTGTGGATGCCCTTAATTTTGCCCTGGAGTTCACAGACTGGAAGAGACTTCCTCCAGTTGTACAGCAAGACCTTCTAGACTACGGGCAGAAGAAAACTTGGGCTCCCAAGAGTAAGCAATGCCGTTAAGATTTAAAAGAAAAGTCTGTGTGTTTGCCCGTGTCCAGGCTGCCCGTGGGAAACTGCTCCGTGTGCTCAGGCACCGTGGCAAAGAAGGTGCAATAGTCAGTACAGGCGACAGATGTTGTCTAGAAAACATAACCAGGTGGATTTGTTTTTCCATCCTGTTCTGTAAGCCTTTGACAGTAATTAAAATACAAACCATATCAATCATCGTATCATATGTCTACAAATGGAGCTGTTTGTTGTTGCTCCTGCAATCAAAATGTGGTCAAAAAGCCATAAAGATTGAATAAGTGGTTGTCCAGGAAAGCACATGCGCTCACTGCGTTCACCCTTCAGAAAAGCAGCTTTAACGCACAGGTCGTGCTCTGTGACTGAAAAATTGCACTCGGGTGCCTTTGTTAGTGATTAATTTCTAAGCAAATTCTTCTTTAAAAGAGTCTGTAATGTTTTTAATATATTTTTGGAAATGTCTGAGTAATAGTGTTATTAAATAATACTTGCTTTGGAGTATTTGAAGCTAATTAAGACATCTTTTTGGAAAAATAAAAAAATTAAATATTTTATTTGGGGAAATTTAGATGAAGTTCTTAGTTTCCTTTGCTATTAGTAAAAATCTTTGTATTGTAATAGTATCCAGTACCTAAAGCAGAGGAGAGAAAGCAGAGAGGAAAAAGCAGAGGGTGGAAGTCTGAAAGTTTTTACTGTTTCATTCTTTGAGCCAAGGGCAGCTTGTGGCAGGATAAGTCGATCTACAGTATGGGGGTTTGTGTTTGAGCAAATGCCTGGTTACAGACATGTTTGTGTACATTTCAACGCTGCACTTGTCTTAAGTTATTTAGCAACATTTTGGAACATTTAGGGCAACGGAGCTGGGGAAGGGGCTGGAGCGCAAGTGTGATGGGAGCGGCTCAGGGACCTGGGGGTTCAGCTGGAGAACAGGAGCTGAGGGGAGACCTTCTGATCTCTGAACTGCCTGAAAGGAGGTGGACTCGATGGCCTTAAAGACCTTTCCCAACCTACATGATTCTATGATTTGGCATCATATGCAAACTCAGTCCTGCTCTCATTTAACAGTTATCCTGTTGCTGCTGTTGCTTGATTTACTTCTAGACTTAATTTTCATTTCTTGTAATGTGGAGTGGGCTTCTCCCTCCTCAAGTAGGTAGCTGTTCCAAGCTGGTTAGATTAAACTTTGTGATTAAGGAGAAAATGATTCTTTGATTCCTTTTTCTAGAAGTTTAAGGTAACTTTTCTAGCTCCTATATAGGGAAATTCCAAAAATGCTGATTTGAGCCGTCAACCCTTTGCTCTCAAGAACTCTGCCTTCTTATCTGCCAGAGACACTGGTGGGGGGCGTTCAGCTGGGATCCAACTAAACCAGATAACCATAGGCAAGTGATGTAATCCCATGGTGCCCTGTTCAGTGTTTGACTTGGTTTTTAATTTTTCAGGCTTTATTCCTCCCCTGTCTCATCTTTGTCGGCTTGGGATCCGGTCCCTTTTAGGCAGCGAACGCCTGCGATCGGACCGATTTATCCAGCGGTTGCCGTTGCCGGCTTGTCTGCAGGACTACCTTCTCTACTTGGATGTGCTGCGAGCCAGCGGAGTCCCAGAAGCAGAGGCTTTTCTGAGGCAGAGAGCACAGGGAGATCCTCTTAGCAGTGACTCCAGCGATGACGAGTAGGGACACCTGCCATGCCTAGCTAGGTGAGGTGACGGAATTCTGACAGTGCAGATTTTGTAATGGCAGTTAGCAGACGCCAGAGAAGAACTGCTGTAAGTAACTGTAGTAATAAATCTTTTCACGCTGCAGATTTGTACTATGTCTAGAAGTTTGTTCGAAGTTCAGTGATTTACTTGTTTAAAAAGTCTGCTTTGTAAAGTGGAAAAAAAGGCCTGAGAATCTTCAGGCTGGAGGATAAGGGGAGCTGTGTTGCTGGAGATAACTAAAGGAACAGAACTGCACCTAGCAGAAGACAAAACAGAAAAATGTTTTGGCTATTGTCAAGAACTTATTTTCTTTAGCTGCAGTCACAAAATAGGAACTGAAGCTCAGAGCGTTAACTGACAGCCCGCCTGACAAAAATAAGAGATGCAATGAAGAATGGGGAGACCTCAGACTAATTTTGCAATTGGCCTGGACGTGATGCAGGGGGTGTGACAGCTGGGATTGTGGGGGTAGAGTTGTCCAAGTGTTTTCCTGCTCAGCATCCCTTTTCAGGAGGCACCAGCTCAAGCTGCTCTATGCTGTGCCTTGTGAAGAATTTCTGGAATCCATGCCTGAGTCTCTGCTACGAGAAATCTAGTGAGAAGGAACTTCTCTAACAGGTAGAAAGTTAATATAGGAAAAGAAATTGTTTACTGAAGGAACAGTGATTTTATTTGTTACCTTTCGTCAATTGTCTATATTTAGCAGAACGTTGGAATGGGAGGCGGCTCGGAGCCTGCACCCAGTCCCTCCCCTTGCACGGGCCAGGTGCAAAACAGCCCCACAAACACCAACATGACGCAGCTGTACAAAAAGCCCTTCTTCAATCAAGTTAAAAAGTAACCGCCGTCCCCACAGGGTGGGTGACAGGGCCGCTGCAGGACCACCTTGGTGGGAGACAGCTGCATCCCTCGCGCTGGGAAAGCCCGCGGCCTCCGGAGGCAAAGCTGGTGCTGCCAGGCTCACTGGTAGTAGATGCTGAAGGCATGGAGGATGTACAGGAAGGTCGTGAGGAAGGCGAAGAACTGCAGGAGAGGAAGAAGAACAAAAGCTTGGGATCAGCTGGGAGAGTGAAACCCCATCTCCTCTTCGTGCTTTTGACCTGGGGGAACCTTCCAGCCTTAAAGAAAAGGTGAAGCCCCCACACTTCCCAGGAGGCAGCCACACAGGGCTGTCCCTGAGCTGCTGGACCCTGAGAAGCATATGCTGCCTCCACAATGGGACAGAGATGAGCTGAAGCTCTGATCGGTGTGACACTGCTTGCTCCAAGGGGAGTTGCAGGTGCTCCGACCTGCCTGGGGTTTTCTGGACCGACTCACCGTAGCGGCACTGTTGAGCTGGTAGTGAGTCAGCGAGTTGGCATTGGGATCAGAGCCGTAACCGGGCTCAGAGATGATGGTCGCGTTGGCTTGCAAGACAGCAGCGCTCATGTACAGAATGGCCGTGGCACCGTGGTACAAACTGTCCTGCAAAACAAGGGAGCGGCGAGGATCAAAGCCTGCCCGGGACTGTCCTCTGATGTGCCCTGAGGATGAGGTTCATCCTCGGCATCTGCGAGTGCTCAAAATCTGTGTGCCACACCGAGCCTTCCCCCCGGAGCCGTGCAGCGGTAACAGCATCACACAGCTGCCCAGCGCCTCCCGTCGGGGCAAAAGGAGGAAAAAAGAGCCAGTTGTTTGCAGAAGTGCCAGCTCACCCGTCACCAGCCACTGTGCTCTTGTGCCCACGCCAGTGCTGCCAACATCTGCCAGCGTCCCAGCCCTTCCTTACCAGCACTTTCCAATTCTCGCTGTTCTTGTGGAAGCCAATGAGGTAGCTTAGGAGGAGCAGCAGGGAGATGAGCCAGGAGCTGACGGACACGTACATCACCCATCCCTGCAGCAGCGGGGCAGCCACGGAGGTAGCAGCGACGAGGATCCACACCCATGTCCCGCAGACCTGCCAGGGACAAACGCAGATGCGTCTCAGTGCAGGATGGGGAAAGCCCCTTTTCCTCACTGAGTCCCTGCTCACCTCCCTCCGGGCTGGCCCTGGCAGCCGTGGGAAGCCCTGTCTGCGTCTTTGGGCAGCGTGGAACAACCTCCCGGAGTGTCCCGGCATGACAGCAGCGCCACAAGCTGGCAAGAGTTTCCCTGAATCCTCTTGGGAAATACTTCAAAACATATCGTACAAAAGGGAAAGGATTGCTGCCGTGTTCGGCACAAGCAGACATCTCGCCCTGAGGGCTTTGGCGGTGTGGGAACGTAACGGAGGATTGGTGAGAAAAACTGTGGATATGCTCAAGCAACTGCAGCTGGGGTGTAGAAAAGCACAAATATCGTGCAAAACTTCTGCCTGCAAAACTCTGCTTCTTCAGAGATCCCCCGATTAGCGAGGTAATGAAAATCAATTTACGCTTTGGCTTGTGGTTGTTCCTGTGACCTGCCCGTGTGGGCTCACACAGGCGGAGAAGCCAGAAAATGTGCTTTTATCTTGGAAAGGCGAACGCAGGTCAGCCCAGCCCTGCTTGTTAAATGTCTTGGGCTCAAAATCACAGCACGAGGAAGTCACCAACCCAGAGTGAGTTGCTCGCTCTGAATCCACCTAAAATATTTACCATGCACAAACAGCACGTGAGGTTATCTGGATAAGATCAAACTCCCCCAGGTTTGCAGCGGGGAGCTGAGCCCCCCGGCACAGGCAGCTGATGGCAAAGCCCAGCCGCACCGATTGTGCCCACGGAGCGTGGGTGGTGTGGGTCACCGGGGCTGCCTTGTGTCAAAGTACACCAGCGGTTATCTCTGCCAGTCCCACCAGCTGCCCTCTGGACCCAGAAGGGATTGAACGATTTGTGGAATGTCACACATTTTCAAGACGCCCAACTGTCTTCAAGCCCTCGGAAACATTTAATGCAGAGAACAGAATTCCCTTGATTTTTCAAGCAATTTCTACGCAATAACTAGAGGTGCTTCTGCCCTGGAGGTGCCAGCAGCTCTGCAGCCTCTCCCAGCCCCACAGCAGCCGGCAACCCCCGCTATGGGCTCAGGGATGGAGCTGGAGCGGATCTCGTCCTCAAACTCTTCCAAAAAAACCCAACATCACAAAGACCACATCTCTGCATTCAGTATAAGCTAAGAGAAAAGATGTTATTTCCCATTAATGCTGTCTTCAGGATCGTTCCAGGAGTCGCTCCCAGATTATTTTAGATATGCTAGCGCATTATTGGGGGCTGTAGGCAGCAAAGTTCGGCATACTCACTATCTCCGGTAGGATGAAGGCGTAGGGGACAGTTTTGAAGACAACAGTTCCGGAGGGCAAGGCAGGCTGCGTGGAGGCTGCTGGGGCACTCACTGAGGCCATCTCTCCTCAGCTGACACCGTGACCGCTGTGGCTCAGCTCTGCTTGCATTTGCCTGTGTGCCGCTCCCCTGCGGGGTTTTAACCAACACACCCACAGGGACGTAATCACAGAAACCAGCCCAGGCTGGCACCACGCCGCTTCCTCCGGTCATTGGGGTGGCTTCACACACCCCACCGCCAGCGCCAGGACGGGACAACGGGACCCCAGCCCTGCCGTTCACACACAAGAAACTCAAGGTCTTTTAACAAGAGGGGAAAGAAAAAAAAAAATGCTACCCAACACCAGGGCAGAAACATTTCCTGCCATCAATTTTTGTCCTTGGCACGCTTTCAAACCTGAAATATTTTTACTTCCAGAATTGTTGCCTCCTCCCCTTTCTGTTCGAGTTTCTGCTCTGTGTTCACATCAGGCTCCCCTGCACCCACCGGGCACGTCCAGCCTTCGAAAACTTGCAGCCAAACATTTTTTACAGACAACTCAACGCACCATTATGACAGGAGGGGTTGCCTGCGTCCTGTGCCCGAAAAGTCTGAAGGACAGCTACCGGGACAGCTTTAACTTCTGCCTCCCGGCAGACGTGCTTTGGATTTGACAAGCACAGGCTGTTTTTTTTTCCAGAGGACTCTGCCTCAACGCACAACTCTTGGATAACTGGCGGGATGAAAAGCTGAAGGTGGCATCTCTGCCTCATGGCCTAGTGAAGTTCATTCTGTACCCTCAGACTCGGGTGATACTCTGCAGCAGCAGGATGGTATCCTACTAAGTTATTGCTCTGTTAGGAGAGCCAAGTGATGCCCTAGGAATTTGGCTTCTGTGCCAAGGTCTTGCACAATACAGAGCAAAGATCAAATCCATGATATTTCTGATTGTCCAAGCCCCTCCTAGGCCAGGGGGAAGTGCTTTGTGGCACTTCTGGAGGCTGCAGTTTACAAATGCTGGCACTGGGAGCTGGATTTTTGAAAGATCTTGTTTTAAAGCATTTCACACTCAACCGAACTAGTGCCTGGCTCGGACTTGGATCCACATGTGACTCGGTGCCTGCCTAACGTGTCAGACATGGTGGTAACGTGCCCATCACCGTGGAGAAAGCATCCAGACACTCCAGCACAAAAAAGAAATCAGATTAATAACATCCCCGTGGGAGCAGGCAGCACATCTGGCCTGTGGTGACAACGTGCTCAGGGGAAAGAAGCCTTTAAAGTCCTGGTGCAGCTCCTTCACCTGCCCGGGAGAGTCGGCACAGAGGGAGCGACTGTGTGGCACGGCCGTGCCCCGGGGACACACCGCGTGCCCCGAATTCTCACCAGCTTTTATTGTATGAGGTGGGTCAAGCACATTCCTATGAATAACCCAACCTTTTCCTGAGTGGGAAAGTAAAACAGTCTAAATACAGAGCAAGCTGCTGTCTGCTGATTGGGCAAGAGATGATTTTTTTCCTAACCTGGCTGGCCTTGCTCAGCTGCATTCTTAAAGATCACTGCTATTTTCCTTGCCTGTTACCATTCTATGGGGTACTGTGACAGAGAGTCTTTTGTTCACCCTGATCAAATCAATTTCCAGTTTTGTTTTAAAGCTGTGTGAGAGGAGAAAAGTGCTGCCTCAGCATTTGCTCAGCTTAGGTAAAATACAACACTTGACATGGCTATAACAGGTAGATGTAGTAAGAGATAACCATAGCCTGGTGTAACATTGCAAGGGGGAACATTAAAATATAATTTCAATTAGTTAAACTGATAAAATAATTTTAGAATGTTAAATATGTTCAAATATTCATTACAATTCAGATAGTACACAGTTTCTTTTATATAAGAATTTATTTATATTGTTAGCCGTTCTTCTGTAGCATGTATTGTTCTGTAATCCATTCATACTCCGGGATTGTTTTGCCTCACTTCTCCTAAGAAATCGTAAGCCAGCTCTGAGATATCAAAGGCTTTGTGGGTGTTTTCTGACGAGAGCAGATACTGAAGCGCACCATCGTTCTCTCGGCTCTTTTTCAAAAAGTCGGCGATCACCTTCCAGCGAGACGCTTCCGACTCCTCCTCAGCCCACTTGTAGTCGGGGAGGGCAGTCGAGTGGAGAAGAGGGAAGACGGAGTCGTGGTACGCCAGGACAAACTGAGACTTCAGGAATTCTTGATCTCTCTACACGGAAGAATATTTGAAAATACTTCAGTGCAAACAGGCAGTGTTGGCAAGCACTTCTACGGAAGTATTCTCTGCTGCCCAGGCGGAGGGTTGCAACAGTCCCATGCTCCTCGCAGCACTTGGCAGGAGGTACGGCTGCACCGTAAGTACTGTTATTTTACACTCTGACAGGACATTCTGTGTGTGGCGGGAATTATGTCCTCCCCTGTAAAGACCAGCTTGCAAACTGCAGAGACTAAGAGTCAACCTGCTCAGTTATCAAACACTGAAGATCTCCTGAGCACCACACAAGATTTGTGTGCCTCATTTTCCCCACATACACTAGCAAACCACTTTGTGCAAGGGCACGCTGCCTCCCGGAAAACTCACTGACCACCCAGACTCTTCCAGAAACAGCAGCGCGACTGGCATTGAACAGTTCATGTCTCGGCAGGTGATTTACAGCTAAGTGTCACAACCACGCAAGAAGGAGTTAGAATTGGCCAGGCAGCAATCCTACCACGGGAGGGGCACACGACAAATCAGGTAAAACTGGATGGTTCTGGGATAGAGAGGAGTTATTAATACTTTGAGCAGATCAGCCTTCAGTTTGGATGAATGGCCTTGAAAAAGTGATTCTGACTCAACAGTATTTTGTTTTATTTGCATACACAGGGAGATCCCCGTGTGTATCTGTTCAGTAGCACGCACAATGAATGCCGGATCCTGCTGCGCCAAGTCAAGTGTCTCCAATCAAGAACCAATATCGGAAGCGCATCGTGGAAAGGGCCACACTTTGGGTAGGAACCTGTAATAGCTTCCCCACTAATAATCAGATACAAACACCGAGACAAAAAGTTACAAGCTAATTTCATATTCCTTCTCCTTGTGTACTGTTAGAAATATCAGTAAGAAATGTTAAGAACTGCATTTAGCCTATCTACAGTTTCTAAATAAATATGCTGAGAGGAAAACAGTGACAGAAAGCGCCTTCGAATTTGCTTTAAAAAATGTCCAAGAAAAGCCTGTGATTTATTACCTTCTCAGATCTTTTCAATGTTGTTTCTCTGTCTGCCCAAGCACTCTACAATGAAATGAAATGTAAAATCAGAGTGAGATTGTGGAGATGTAAAACAATTCCATTTTTAGCTGCAAAAATCTCTCTTGCTGCTATCCCACAGTATTTAAGCTCCTGTTCCAGTCCCACTTTACCCACCCTCCCCATTCCTCCCTTGCACCAGTTGATTTAATTTAAGCAAACAGCCATTCCACCACATGTTAGACATGTGAGGATCTGGAGATTTTAACTATCAGAGAAATTAAATCATAGAAATGAAATAAAGGGGATCCACTTTTCAGAATTTTTTTTCCACCCTGCAGCAATGCAATCATATTTGACTTGATTAGAATTTTTCTGCTGTTTGGCTTTCCCGTTTCTCTTTTCACAGGATTAACAAAATGGCTCAAATTTTGCAAATTATCTGGAAATCCTGACACATCATATGGAAACGAATGCGATGGAGATAACATACCCGGAGCGCATCCATCAGGTCTGGTTGATCCATGAGTTGAGGGAAAGTTGCTAAAACAGGATTACAGATTAATTCTGAAACAGAATACCACATGTTAAAGGCCGAGGAAGAAACAGGATGGTTTTCAAGGTATCAGCACATCAAGGTATTCAACATATCCTCTCCCCTCAGAATATTTCAAAGGGAACATGAGCTGTAATAGCGCTCTGGAGCACAGGGAAAGCAGAAAGGCTCTTTAACAACTGTGTTCTCTAACTGTACCCAACTCTCAGTGGTTGAGAGACCAGAGCCACACAAAACACCAGTGCTGCTTTATTAAGAGAAACCAGCAAGCAAGAGACCTTCCTGATTTAACGTGGGAGTAGAGTGAGGTGTTTATCTTCATTTCTGCACCTGTCTTTTTTCATAAACACCTGAAATTGTGCTGCTGGATTTGGATGTTATGAATAAACACACTTGCATTCTACCTTGATCTGGCTTGTCTTGTGTGCCATTTTAAAATAACCGCGTGACAAGCGGCACGGTGAATTTCCCACATCGTCCACCCGCAGAGGTCTCCTGCCTGCTTTTCAGGTGAGCTACAGGTGATGTGAACAGCTGGGCCACCGGTTCGAGCTGCATCACAATCAGGCAGGGCAGAGCTGCCTCCTGCGACCGGCAGGAATCAAAGCTCTGGTAAAACGCCCAGCAAAACTGGAGCCCCCGTAGCGCAGGGGTCCTGTTGTTATTTTAGTGAATGAGATTGTGGGTAAGATTTCAAGAGTGCTGCAGGTGATGTATAGAGGAATTTTGGTTGAAGTGGTTTTTTCTCTTATGATTTTAAGTATTTAATCTATGCTGTTGTTTCCTTATGTTGGAGTTGATGGAAAGTTTAGTAAACACCAACCATTTACTAATAACAAAACATTTCAGGGAAGCAAGCCAGCCCTGGTTGCTTTTGTGAAATGTAACAGGCATTTTAAGTTGCCTATTTCTAAAGTGACAGTTGCTTTTGAAATAACAGGAATCTTCTTTTGTTACACCAGAAAAAAAGTAGAAAATGGCTACCAGAACAAGTTCTGAAACGCTGGGGTAAATCCTTTCAACCATTTCAAATGAAGACTGAATCCAAATGGATGCAGTTTAACTCCAAGAGAGGTCATCACCCTCATCTGTTGTCCTACATGATAAAGATCAATTCAGGTAAGTGTAGCCATTCTCAACTGGCCTTTAAAAACTAAGAGTTTTCAGTTTCTCTGTGATGAATTTATTAAATAAGGTATTAATTTATTAAAGGGTCTGAGTTTAAGATACTGAGCATGTGTATTAACATTAGAGAAAATCAGGAAGGAAGTTAAGTTCTGAGCACCTCTGAAAGATGAACCTGGAATTCAGATGCCTAAGCATGGCTACAGATTGGAAGTTAAAAGTGGTACACAAGCAAATTCATTTGCCATGGGAACAGGGGATAGATAATTCAGTCTGGAGAGGAGACACAAGAGAAAACACAAGCAAATGGCTTTGCAGTACCAATCTAAATTCACCTCTAGTACAGTATAAAATGTAATTTTTCCATATTTCAAATTGCTTTTAAAATGGAGAAGACTATAAACTATCACAGTTCTGTTGAAGGAAAGATGTGGAGGGAATAAGGTAGAGTTCCAAAATCAGTGCAGGATATTGAGTTCTAATACCAGAACCCTTCCACCTCTGCCTCTCCCTGCTGCACTGCCCAATAAGTAAATAATAATGAAAAAAGAAGAAGATGACTTGGCCTCAATGACAAAAAACATCTGCCTAATCTCTTCTGTAACTCAGGAGAACATGCACATACTAGAAATGAAGGAGTAAACCTGTGTGCTTGTCTCATCTCTCAGTGCATGGGTGGTGAAAAAGAAACATTTCTCTTCCAAATAACCCTTCAACTTTATTTACTTATTTATTTAGAAATAACCTTTTACCCATCCACATAGGCTTTTTCAAATGAGGATGTCACCAAAAGCACATCATTCATACTTCATAGAAAACAGAACTATTCTTGTGGTTTTTGCGTTCTGCAAGTGAACCTGTGTCAAACAGGGCAACGCATTAATATGAGTTGCAATATTACTGGTTGGAAATGCAAACACACCGAGCAGTGGTATTCACAGCGAGAGGCTGCGCGCTTTTGGGAGCTGGGACAACAGCTGTTTGGCCCCACAACACTGAAATCTGACACACGGAGCATGACTTCCCAACCTTGTGAGATGGTACCAGCACCACCAGGGAACAAAACCCTCCGAGTAGCCTGTATCAGTGAAGTTGTTCCTGCAGAGCCCGCTGACAAACAGGAGACTCTGGACAGAGTAATTCTCTTGATGAACCTGATCTCCCTCCAACACACTCTCCATCACCAAGTTCTTCTCCACAACAGCAATTCTTACCTGTGCTTTGCGTGCTTATTCTGTCTCTCAGCAGCGCATCACCAAGTATTTGTCGATAAAACACCAAGAGATGGGCGTAGCACATGCTGCCAATTAATGTTTCTGGTAGCAAACTGAAAATAACAAGCAATTAATATTTTTATTCAAAATTGCTCCAAGAAGCATTGTTCACCAAAATTGAGAGTAATGACAGCTCCATGGAGATGATTATTAGCTCCTGTTGGCATCTCCATGAATTTCTCACAACTTTGGAAGGTGCGCAGTGATACAGCTGTAACAGAATCTTGCTGTTGCAGTTTTCAATCTTATCTAAAGACTTTTTGTTTGTTTTCAACAAAATAGCTCTACATGTCAAGTGGAGATAGAGTACAACATACAGGTGGTGACAAAGCCCACGTGCTGGGGAAGGGGAACGCTTTCAGGAACCATTCTAGGATATCTGAAATACTTTTCCATTGTCTGGCAGCACACACCAATACTTACTTCAGAGTGTCTTTTGATTGTGCACTTAATGACTTCAGTTTCACTGCGAGCACAGGCTGCTTCTTCAGTGTTATGAGCTGATGGAAAACACCACTGCCTGCTTTAAGAAATAAATAGCCAATATGGAATCAGTCCTTTTGAAAGAACATTAAGAATTATAAGAATAGCCATTCTAATTTGGCAAGAGATGTTTTGCTAAAATTATAATGGTTTAAGGATGGTCTAAAAACCAGGAGGAACTGAATATCTAAAAATATATGTAGGACTTGAACAGCCTGGCTTGGGAGCTCTTTAGACCAGTGCAACTGCTGAGCCTTGGGCCATCACCCCAGAGCCAAGAAGTGTTCAGTGCAGGTAAAGAAACAATTGATGACATTTATCAGCAATAATCCTCAACCTGCAAACTGGAAATTACAGAAACATGAGCACTGGCTGTTCTGAATCCCACCAGCCCTGACAATCAGCTCTCTTTCACGCAAAATGAGAACATGCAAAAGAAAACCAGGCTGTAGTGAGTGCTTGCTAACGGGAGAGAATGAGAGCATGTTGTAAATTAGGTACAGCATTTGTTGTATCATTTCATCTACATAACTTTTAGGAGAAACCACACCTCTTCTTGATATGGATGGGTCAACCTCAACACCTCTCTCGTAGGGAGTACCGCCGTTTAAGAGCAGCTCATGCACCCTGGGAAGGAAGAGCAGCACACTTAAAACAGACAGGAAGAAGCCTGTTATCTCAAACAAAACTGACACGGTGCTCGTTGTTATGATAGGAAATTATTATACATAATTACTAAGTAATCAAACCTCTAATGATAAATTTGAAGCTTGTATTACATTGGGCAGCTAGTTAATTATTTCAAAAGAAACTAGCAACACTGATTCTTTTCTACATCACTCCAATATTTCTCTTATATGAAATTTAGCAGTTGTTTCACTAATGTGTTTTTGAGGAGTCACTGCTTTAGTATCAAATTTTAAATAAGAAAGATTTAAGATATTGAAAAATAATGTAATCCTAGTTCAGGATTACACCTGCCCCTATCAGTGTGTAAGCATGAAATAGGAACTTTACTCCTAGCCTAAAATAAATGTATACACACATATGTAAATACAGAAAGAGAGAGACAAGGAAAACAAACTTACTTGGGAGGAACAGGCAGTCCGTTAGGAGTAAAGAGCTTCAGAAAAGCCCAGCCACAGCTCAGCTCTCCTCTTTCACCTGTTGACTAGAAAAGAAGATAAACGCAAAGTACTTGAGCAGCTAAACCACAGTGAGTAACTGAACCACAATTACTTAGAATAATCACAGAAAAATGGTAAAAGCCCCAGATTTGTGGTAAGCAGACACTGACTCTGTCACATTCACAGGTGTTTGAAGACGTTTACCAAACAGCACAGGCAGTTATGCTGAAGTCAATCATCCACGAACACATTTAAGAGGCAAGGATTTATAAAGCCATGAAATATGCATTGAAGAGAAACCCAAGTGTATCAAGCTCCTGGAAAAGAAGAAATGCACAGCCACAAAGGTAAGAACCCCCAAACCTGCACTGATGCTCTAAAGGATGCAGGAGAGAAAAAAACTGACCCAGAGGGTTTACCCATCTGCTTGCAGAGTTTCTGAGGCAGTGACGCTGCGTATGGGAAGGTTTATTCATTCCATGGGGAAGGAGCTGATCCCTGCCCGCCCAGCCTTTCCAGACCCACAGCACTAACAGCAGGTAGGAACTTGTACACACCGTGGCCTTCATTTACACTTTGGAAACAGAAGCAGACAACTCTACATAATCTTCACTGCTCCAATTAGCAGGAGAAGGGTCATTATGCCCCGTTAGGTCTGCGTGAACTATCACACAGCGCGGTTCCCTCCGGATGTATGCTCTGCTGATCTCCTGCGCGCCGGCTCTGCATCCCCGAGCACTATCCGTGTCTCCTTACATCACCACAGGCGCTGCGCTCCTGCACCCCGAGTTCATACGGGTGCCAGTTATACAGAAAATAGTCCCCTTTGCAACTTCTCTGTCCATGTTTTCAAAATTCTGTTGCCCACCAGCAACCTGTTCCAAAAAGCCACCTTATCCTCCAAATATTAGTGTTTCTGCATGTATCTGCCTTCTGTCATGGGAGTTCTTACAGGCTTTACCATCTCTTGTGTCACTACTTGGTGTACTTGTCACAAGCACATCCTGGGTGGACAGGATACATCTGTATCGCAGTAGAAACCAGTGCCCATACTATTTAAACAGTTAAAATCTTACTTTCCAAACTATATAGCGCAATAGCCTGAAACAAAACCACAATGCTAGAGAAACAATGCAGGACTGAAGAGAGAATTGGTGCTTTGTGATCACATTACATGAGATCTTTGGCAGAAATTATTTCAATGTAAGTAAAAGTACATTCATGTCCACCAGTCAGAATGTCTTTTATTCTCTTAAATATTGACTAGAACTAAAAGCTCCAATCCCAGCATCTCTCTCCTCCCTCCCAGAAGCCAAAAGGAAGACAATCTTACAGCAAGCTAGGAAGAGCTCAGCTAAAATTCCCTTTGGATCTCACATTTTGCTACTTGGATACTGCAGATTAACACTGAGTATGTGACAGCTGCTTCACTTTATAAACTGGTACTTGGAGCGATTTATATTGCAATTCACACACTTACATTGCGAATATAAGTGATGCCAAGTTCAAATAATATACCAATGTCTGAAGACAGAGAGTTGGACCTGACAAAACAGTCACCATCGAGCACGCTGGGTAAAATGCCCGTTACCTAATACAGAGAGAGGGAGAAAAAAAGTGAATGTACATATTAAAAACACCCTCTGATTTTTAAAGGCCATTGAACACATCACTTATTCACATCCGATCTCAGACCCAGTGCCATTATATATAAAAGAAATTGCTACAAGTGTGGCCCTGCATGGCACCTGAAACGTGGAACAAGGTGTGTGCCCTTTTTTTAATGAAATTGAAACAAAAGTGGCTGGTCTATTCCTGGGATCAATTCAGAGGTAGCCAGTGCCACCAGCCGCATCACCAGTCCCTCCCACTTCTCCTCCTTCCCCCTGACTGAAAGTATTTTTGCTCCAACACTTGGTTTAGTTTGAATTAATGCACTTTGACAAGTCTTGTCTTTCCTGCATGTTCATTTTGGTTGCAGTCCATTTGATTTCAACACAAATACCAGAAGTCCTAGATGCTGTAAACAGATGGTTACTGGCTGTGTCACTCCTACCTTTGGAGAAAAGGACCAGGTTTGAGGATTTTTAGGTTGCCATGTGGCTCTCACTGTGTGAATGTTACTCAGCACCTAAAACATTTTAAGTGAAAAAAAAAAAAAAGCTAAGTTTCTTCTGGAAAGCTATGCAGCTTTAAGAAAATGCAGTATTATCCCAGATTAATCCAACGCTCTACACAGATAAAATCACACTTGCTTTTCAACTTTATCGAATGGTTCCAGTTTAAAGGACTACAGAGGAAGTTTTCTCTGAAGCTGCAGAGCATTTCCAACCATCCTGGCTTCACACACACACCTTTGCCCCCAAGAACGTTCAGCGCAGCTAAAGGAAAACTGCCGGATTGTCAGCATTTGATGCTGTTAGAAAAAGCTGCTCTACACATATGCACAAAGAATCAGCTGCAGGTGGCGAAATCTGAACATGACCCTGACCCGGCTATTCCCAAGCCTGTCCCAGGGGAGAGATCGGCCCAGAAGCAGCTCGTCACCAGCATGAAGAGGAAGGAGGCACAGTGGCAGGTGGGGGAACCGAAATTAGGGACTCAGAGGAATGGAGCTCTCACCCCAGCCCCTCCCAGGGCGGCCCAGGGGCCGGGTGTGACGCCCATCGCCATGAGTCACACTAATCCGAGAGTAAATTAAGCATCTCGGGATTGCGTGTGTGTGTCTCTCAGAGAGAAACAACTAGAGGAGCTGGCTACTGGAGGGACCAGAGCCTGAAAGATCCTGAAAGATCCACGCCTCGAGACTTTTTTTGGTAGCCAAACGACTTTTACCCGATTGCCATCGAACAGGCAGAGTCGAACGTGTCTGCTGAGCACCTGGATGCTGACTCCTGGGAGAGGAATCATTTTACAGCTGCATACAGTGACAACCAGGGAGACTCGAGTTGGCCTGGGACAGATCTGGAACACAAACAAGGATTCATTCTCCAGGCTCCTCCTGAATGTGGTACCAGTTTCTCTTTATTTACTGAGATGACAAAATGTAGTGTTCATGAGACTGGATTCTTCTAACCACAAAGTTTGTGTAGTATTATGAGCAGCAACAAAATTTCTTCATAAGCATTTGTAGCAATCTCCTTAGAAGAGAGTTAAATATTTTAGTGTGACAGAGAGAAGGTTCTATCAAAGTTTGAGAAGAAAGGAATATTCTAAAAATGGTGCAAATCAAGCTTTCTTACCCGTAACACTCACCGTGTTTTTCTCAGAGTCCCACACCAAGTCTTTGAAAGCCAACTGCGATGGAGTCAGTTCAGGCTGCAAAAAGTAACTTGCTCGAAACTCATTGCCTACAACAAGAGGAATTCTTAAAATTCTTAAAATTATTGTGATCTTTGTTACCACAAAATGAGCGACACCCAAAATTCAGCTGTGGCTAAACTTTATTTGAATATTTGACTGGTCCAAACAAAACTGTGGAGGAATTTTCTACCAGTGTCCTTTAAAAGGGTACTTTTACTATTCACAAGTACTAATGCAGTATTTAATTCCTGAAGCACAGTAATTTAATTAACAAAAAGAGCTACTGATTGGAAACAGTTTTAAACAAAAAGACTAAGGATATATGAGATGTGCGATATATTCAGTGTAGAGGCTCCAAAAGATCTCCAAGAAAAAGAGAATATTAAAAAACCCATCATTTTCTTCAACGGGAAGTATCTTCCAAGGGGGAAGGTCTTTGAAATCACTAGGAAATTTGTCATTGCCTCCATGCGGCCAGGATTTCACACAGATAAATTAAAAATTAATTGAAGAAGGAAAAAAAATCTTTTATACATTATTGGACAGGTCAAATACAGCCTGTACAGATTACCTATTATAATGAAGCAAGACTGATTTTAGGCTGATAACTGGGATTAGAAACTCACTGCAGCCATTTGGGAATCCTGCACTGCAATTATTGTGAGACAATCTTACCTTCTTGTAAGAGCTGGAAGAGCGTGGACAGGCGGAATCCTGCAGGAACCGCTCCGGTGGTGGCCAGTACCTCGACTGTGTCATTCTGGAAAAAGGATATAAGTATTCCTTAGTGTTCCTGTTGCAGGTATGAACACAGCCAGACTCCCATGTTGTGCAGCCTGTTTCTGAAGCATTAGAGAACATTTTTATAGCATTTCTTGCTACAAAAGAAAACAAAATAGAGATGTTAATTAAAAACATTGTTCTGTACTATGAGATACAGTGTTTGAGAAAAGCCAAACCTTGTCTAGAAAATAATTAACATACTGGTAGGTGAAGTTACTGTGTAAGAGATCCACCCACCTCTGCGATGGCTCTTCGGATGGCACTCCAGTGAGAATCTGTTCTGGAAGAAAAACAATGGGTTTGGGGTCTTTTTTTGTATAAAATATCATCTTTGTGTGAACAAAAATGTAAACACTAAATACGGCTTTGTCTTTAAATACCTGCAGCTTAATAACCATATGTATGTGAGGTACGGACAATGGCATATTTCTCTCCACTAAGACTGACAGACAGACTGTCTCAGGAGCTGAACAGAACTCGATCCACGGCCCAGTCATTCTTTCATTTTATGGCAGGGAAAAATAAAAACAAACCAAAACGAAACTTGCCAACAAACCCACTCAAGTAAAAACATGTCTGCAAACTGAAAAAAAACAAACCAAACAAATGTCTGCTGTACCGAAAAGAAAAACACAGTCGCAAAGAACCAACTTCCCTTGTGAGGTATTCTCAAAGTAAGAAATTATTTTTAAGAGGAGAAGGAAGAATTTTATACTTATTTGGTTTCACATCACTCCCTTTACCTTTTTTTAATTTCAGTTCCATCTGCTGTTTCATCCACCACTTCTATGTGTTCTTCGCTTTGCTCTTGGTTTTCTTCATCTTCATTATAGACCTGTAATTCAGATTCAGAAAGGGAAAGCGCTGGATTCCTTCACAGTTCTCTTCTTAAAACTGCTTTCTCTAATGAACGTAAATAGTTTATGGGATGTTAATAGTTTAGAAGGGGAGATTTTCTGTGGATCCTTTAAGAAGAGAGCTACATGAGCACTACGATCGGTTTTATGCAGCTGTATTTTCATTAATATCTCCAAACCACGAGGTGAGGCTGGAACAGAAGGCTGCAGCGCACTGACCGCGAGGTAGGTTCTGGGAACGAGGCCTCTCTCCCCTCTCGAGTTTTCGGCGACCCACCAGCCATCCGCCTTCTTGTCGTGAATAAGCAGGACTTCACCTTTCTTTGCCGTTAGGAGAGACAAAGACAAAAACCACCAAATATTTCAAAATGGCTCCAAGCACAATTAAATAAAATACTAACAAAACTTTTCCCCCAGCAGAGATCACAGACTAACATGACAGCACCGCCAAAAGCCACTTCTCCCTGAACCCCGCAAGGAACTGCTTGAATCCCAGAAGCACGGGATTTAATTATAGTCATTGCTTAATACAGAATAATCTGCAGTCAAAAAGCTCTACAGAGACATATTCACCGTGAATGTGAGATCCCCTTCCTGCTGCGCACTGAAGTTTCCAACCGCAATACATTCTTTAACATTTGGATCATCCAGCAATTTATCCTCATCGTCTGCTTCCTCACTGTCTTCCTCCTCGCTGCTTTCTTCAGCTTCACTCTCATCTTCACTCTCTTCCTCGTCCTCATCTTCACTCTGAGGATCTTTCTGATGTTCATCATCCCTACCCAAAAGAAAGAAAACTTTGGTTTTTTTATTGTGTTACATAAAGTTCCTGAAATTGCTGTAAAGCTTTGCAATATGGGCTTATCTCCAAGGACTTTATCCAGCTACAGAACTTTCATTCCTGTGTTTTACTCTCTGTCCTGATCTGAAAAAACCTCCAAAATCCTGACGATGTTTCCTCCCCAAGCGCACAGACCACGCCGCATCTGCTCCTCTCAACAGCCACGTTATAATTCAGCCATTAACCAAAACCTCCAGAAAACGCCAGTGAGTTGTTCACAACCTCATCAAGAAAACAAGCCCCAAAAGAGCTTTTTTAACTCTGTTCAGATAATAAAGGAAATGAATTAACAATTTTTCAGGGTCCTTTCCAACCCTACATGTACAATTCTATTAAAGCGCAGATTGTATGTATTTGTTTAAGCTGCTCACACTGCGTAATTCGTCATGACGTTATCCTGATCCAAGACAAGAACAAGTTTCTGCAGCTGCTGAGAGAGTTTTAGCAACAGCTTTTCTTCTTCTTCTTTCCTCTGATTATAATTGCCCACAGGCGCAGGCTCGTCAGCCTGAGGAAGAAGAACACAACAAATTGCTCAAAGAATCAGCATTTTTCAGACACTTTTTGCAAGCCTTCACCCTCCTGGGCTGCTGTCGCTCCCCGCTTAGTGACATCCTCCTCGCCCTTTTGCTCTGCCAAGAGGAAATTTCACGTTCAATTTCAAGTCAGTTTCTCCATTCAAATCAATTTCTCTGCTTCCAATGCAATGCACTGGGTTGATAAATATAATGTGTTGATAAAGATTTTAACTTGGCCACAATAAAGCATTGCGAATGTGCTTTTAAATAATCTGGATGGATCCCATTGATCCCAGCTGGGGCCGTGCAGCGCTGGGCATCGCTCTCGTCCTGCGGCACCTCAAATCCGAGGGGTGGGTGTTCTCTGAACACTCTTTTGGGGAAAAACATGAACAGATTTGTCTCCACACTCACTTTTTTCAAACCACGAAGAGCACTTGTATTCTCCTCCACCAGTTTCTTCAGCTGCGTACATCTGCATGGGAAGCAAGGCGGATAGATGGGGTTTTCTGAAAGTTCCGATAGAGGAGTGACCCAAATCCCGCACTCATACTGAAATGTGTAGATGTGGATGCTCGGATCTTCCCCCCGCTCTGTGCACAGTGTGGCAAACCCCGGTACGAGCCCAAACGCCAGTTTAGCTGATTATTGTGTGATGTGCAAGTTCCCAGGTAAAACCACCTCGCGGGGGGCGCCTCACCTCAGCGAAAGGGCCTCCCGCTGCCCGGGGGCCGCGGCCGCGCTCTCCGCCCGCAGCGCCTCCACCTGCAACACAGCACAAGCGCCCGTCAGGCCCCGCCGGAGCCCCCGCACCGCCCCGTCCCGCTCCGCTCCGCTCCGCTCCGGTACCTGCGCCTGCAGCTCCCGGCTCCGCCGCTGCAGCCGCTGCAACGGGCCCCGCGCCCGCCGCCCCGCCATGGTTGCCAGGCAACGGGCGCTGCGGCGCGCAGGGATGGCGTCACTTCCGGGCCGCGCGGCGCGCTGGGAGTTGTAGGCGCTGCGCGGGAGAACCGGGGCGGCGCGGCCTGGGGCACCCGCTGGGTTAAAATCACCGCGATCTGCGCCGTGGTGGAGCGGGTGCAATGTGCTGAGCTGGTGCCTCACCCAACAGAACCAGAATCGCAGAACGCCAGGGGTTGGAAGGGACCTCCCTGCGGAGCAGGAACACCCAGCTGAGGTTCCACAGGAAGGTGTCCAGGCGGGTTTGAATGTCTGCAGAGAAGGAGACTCCACAACCTCCCTGGGCAGCCTGGGCCAGGCTCTGACACCCTCACCAGGAACAAGTTTCTCCTCATATTTAAGTGGAACCTCCTGTGTTCCGGTTTGCACCCATCACCCCTTGTCCTGTCACTGGTTGTCACCAAGAAGAGCCTGGCTCCATCCTCCTGACACTTCCCCTTTCCATATTGATCGCCATGAATGAGTCCCCCCTCAGTCTCCTCTTCTCCAGCTCCAGAGCCCCAGCTCCCTCAGCCTTTCCTCATACAGGAGATGCTCCACTCCCTTCAGCATCTTGGTGGCTGCGCTGGACTCTCTCCAGCAGCTCCCTGTGCTGGAACCGAGGGGCCCAGAACTGAACACGGGTGCTTGATCCCCTGCAGTGCTGCACACCCGGGTTTTGCATTGAGGGACCATCCAAAGACCTGAAACTTCCTTTCTACCAAAAAGCCACAGGACTAACTTGGCTACAAATTAGCATTTGGTGGTCTTAAGGGGCTCTAAGCATACTATTTTTCCCAAAAAACTTTTCAAACTTTCCCAGTTCAGTAACATAGTTGCAAACCAGCCGCCTGCATGGCAGGCAGCAAATCCTCCAGCTCAAGGCAGGAGGGCCCCTTCTCTTAGATCCTGGAAATATATTCAGGGAAGAAGGAACCCACCACAGCCACCTCCACAGCTCCTTGTCCAAAGCACAAGAAGAAATCCAAAGCACGAGCTCCTTCATCTGCCCATTCATCCCACTAGTGCACGCAGCCATTCCACTGACCCCACAGGTTTTCCCATGTCCTTTCACCATGAGACCTGTCACTCGTTACAAGCACTCGTAAGGCCTCTTTTTGTGTTTTGGAGAAATAAACACAACTAGGAACAATACATCATGGTTTTGGCGCGTTTAATGTATCAGCAGCGCAGAACCATGTGCTTCAGCAGGGTTAAAGCAACACAAACACCGAATCCGCTCCGAAATACGGAAATTTGGGTCATTGTCCTTCTGTCTTCAGCTTTTGGGCTGTTGTCCCTCTGTCGTCAGCGTTTGGTGTTTGGGCCATTGTCCCTCTGTCCTCAGCATTTGGGCCGATGTCCCTCTGTCCTCAGCGTTTCGTGTTTGAATCGTTGTCCCTCTGTCCTCGCTGTTTGGTGTTTGAGCTGCTGTCCCTCTGTCCTGGGTGTTTGGCGTTCAGGCCGATGTCCCTCTGTCCTCAGCGTTTGGTGTTCGGACTGTTGTCCCTCTGTCCTCGGCATTTGGTGTTTGGGCTGATGTCCCTCTGTCCTCAGCATCTGGTGTTTGGGCTGTTGTCCCTCTGTCCTCGGCGTTTGGTGTTTGAACCGTTGTCCCTCTGTCCTCGCTGTTTGGTGTTTGAGCTGCTGTCCTTCTGTCCTGGGTGTTTGGTGTTCAGGCCGATGTCCCTCTGTCCTCAGCGTTTGGTGTCTGAGCTGCTGTCCCTCTGTCCTGGGTGTTTGGTGTTCAGGCCGATGTCCCTCTGTCCTCGGCGCTGGGTGGCTTAGGCTGCTGCCGTGCGGGATCCCGGCTCCTGCGGCCCCACGATCTCGTCCTTCACCAAACCCGCACACCCGGCTCCGCTCCCGCCGCGCCCCCGGAGCGGCGGCCGCCGCAGGGGACACGGTGGCCCCCCGCGGGTGGCGGGGCTCAGGCCGCCTCCAGGCGCTCCTGCGCGGCGGCCAGGCGCTGCTGGAGCCGGCGCTGGCGCCAGCGGAGGAAGCGGCGGCGCGCCCGGCCGGCCTCCCAGCCCACCAGCACCCCGGCCGCGAAGGCGAGCAGCAGCGCCCAGCGCACGACCCGCGGCTGCAGCGCCGCCGGCACCATCCCCGCGGCTCCTCCCGCTGCTGCGGGCGGGGCGGGGGCGGGGGAGGCCCCGCTAAAGGCGGCGGGTCCGGGGAGGAGCCGCGTCTGACCGCGCCATGGCGGAGCCGGGCTCGCAGGTAGCGGCTCGGAGCCTCCCGGGGACGGCGGGGGTCACACGGGCTGGGGGTCCTGGATGAGCAGTGTGGGGGATTTGAGTACCGGAGGGAGTGCGGAGGAGGCCATGGAGGTGGCGAGCAGCCTGGAGCACAAGTGTGATGGGAGCGGCTGAGCGTTCAGCCTGGAGAAAAGAAGGCTTACCGCTCTCTGCAGCCCTCCTTGGAGCATGGAGGGGTTGGTCTCTTCTCACAAGTGATAGGACAACAGGAAACGGCCTCACGTTGTGCCAGGGGAGGTTCAGATTGGATATTAGGAAAAAATCCTTCATGGAAGGGGCTGTCAGGCATTGGAGCAGACCGCACAGGGCAGTGGTGGAATCACCATCCCTGGAGGGGTTTAAAAGGTGTTTAGATTAGGCTCTCAGGGACACGGCTTAGTGTCAGAGTTAGGTTATGGTTGGACTCAATGATCCTGAGGGTCTCTTCCAACTGAAATGATTCTATGTGCAAAGCTGCAACACCCATTGTACTGCTTCCCACCTCCCCCGGGGTGAAAGGGAGCCCCTCTGAATATTCGCTTTAAAATGTATTTTAGGCTCCAACAGCTACTGAGCCTGTTTGTTTTTCCCCTTTCCACAGGATCTGCTGCTGGCAGCAGCGTTTGTCTCCGACGCACAGTACAACAGGAATATTCCTTTCAAGACGTCCCCGGAGGCAGTCAGGTACGGAGCTCTGTGTCCCCACAAGTGACCATGACACTGTGCTGAAGCGGGGCTCTGTGCAGGGTCGTGGGGTGCTTGGCTGGGCTGGGGGGAACCAACCTCCACTGGGTCCAAAGAACAACCACTGAGTGCTGAAAAGGTTGGGTGGGTGAGATGCAACGAGCTGGATTTAAGCTGAAATGCACATGTAAGGGAGCTTAGTGCATTAGTTTGTTGAGGATGGGAAAAGAAATAAAATGTGGGTTTTGCTGGAGAAAAAGAAAGAATTAAAATGTTTCAAGATGGAAGGTGTGGGGCTGGAGAGTTTGGGAAGCGTGGACACCAGCCTGCTGCACACCAAGGCTCCAGCTGATCAAAGGAGCGTTTGGCACCTCTGCCCAGGTGTATTCAGAAAGGGGGGTAGCTGCTGGGGGCAGGAGTAATTACAAGCTGGTGTTAATTGTGGATTAGTGTAATTCCTCAAGGCTGTTTTGGCTGCAGTGGTGACTGTTCCCTTTTAGCTGCTGGTAAGAGGCCAAGGAGCTTTGGTCAGAGAGGTGACTCTTCCCTCAGGCCTGGGCTGCTTTAGGATAACCGTTTTCATCTGTAAAACCTGAGAGAACGTGGCTTGTGTAGAAGGGACAGATGATCCAAAACCTGCCGTAGGGGATGGCATCCTGCTTAAGCTCGGTATAAAAACCAGTTTACTGAGCAACTCCATGCTTCTCTCTGGTGGCTTGTCTTACCTCTTTGCTCTTTAGCCTGCAAAGAAATGGTGTTAGATAACTAATCAGACTTCATTTGTGTGTCATGTGGATACCTGAGCTTAGCAGAGGTTTGCACTCAAATTAAGAAACAAGGTAATTACAAAGAAGAAGCAGCTTTACCCAATCTGTATGTTGCAGTCTTAAACTGAATGGGAGAGTGCCTGTGTCCCACCTTCCCGGTGTTTTGCTCCCTGGAAGGGAATACATAGCATCCCTCAGCTATGAGACTACAACGAAGGGTCAGAAACAAATTCCCAAATCCCTGGCTGGAATAAACTGTGCTACTGTCACCCTGCCTCTGTGACTATTTGGGACAGCATGTGCTGTTCTTTCAAGAGGCGTTTGGTGAGCCCGTGGGTGTGTGTGCGCTGCAGCCTCTCTTCACTGTGCCGCTGCCTTCTTTCTGCAGGCTTTATTATCTCTATAACCACTGGATTATGCGAACAGCCACCTACTTCTTCATCTTTCTCGACCTGTCCCTCGCACTGTTTGAAGAACCTGCTGTGTATCCGCTCCCCTTCCTGGTAAGTTTGCAGTGTGGAAGCTGTGTGCAACTACTATTGCATTGCTTGGTGGAGCAGACAAAGGTTTCTTGCTTTAAACTAGTTGTCAGAGGTGTCAAGAGATAATCAATGCTGATATTTCTCTTGAAATGGGGACAAAATGGGCATAGTAGCTAAACAGGGACTATGGGAGCTGTTGTGGCTCTCAGCAGTGGCTGCTGAGACTGCAGACAGTCACGTTGCTTTTCTGCATCTTGGAAAACAGTTCCAGGCTTCTGTGGGACCCAAGTCCAGTCCTCGTGTCTGGAAGCAGAAGCGGAGCGTCGCCCTCAGGACTGACTTCTCTGTGGCCCGTATTTGTTCTATGCTAGTGTGTTTGAGAGATGTGCTCCTCAAATCCCAAGCAAATACAAATTTGCTGGCTTCAACCTGCCCATGGTAGGGAATTTCACAAGAGGAAACCTGGAACTATTGCTCAGTGCCAGATATGTAAGGCTATAAAACAGCCGTCAGAAAAACCCACTGGAAAAACATTTATACTGACTCTGCCTGTTTTTCCTTTGCCTGTACCCCAGCCTGAGCATCATTGTCTCTGTGCAGAGGGCTCACTGTGTTCTCTTTGGCCCCCTGACTTGGGCCCTTCTCTCCCCACAGGTCACTTCTGTGCTCGAGGTGCTGTGCCTTCTGGTGTTCTTTGGCCGACTGACACATTTTGCAAAAGTGACCCATCGCAGCGTGTTCTGGAAGGACACCAAGAACATCTGCATCATGGTTGCCATCCTGGTGAGTTAGGCCTAGGGTGGAGGGGCCAACGAGGAGGTGGCTTTTTGTTCCTCCTTCTTTCCTGGTAACATAGGCCCTGATGCACAAGAGCTCTACAAGAGCCATGGCCAAATTGGCCAACAGTTGGGCATGTTCTCAGCTAATCCATTGCCTTCACTATCTAGCCACATTTCCAACATTGCTTCTGGGAACTGTCCTTCTTTCTTCTCCAGTTATCCCTAACAGACTTGGCCATATACGGGGTCCTCAGGATATACGACGTGAGGAGCATTCGATGGTCGAGAATTGTGAGGCCCATTTTCCTGATCAACTTTGCAGAGAGTCGCCAGGTAAACCTGCTTTCTGAGGTCCACGGTGCTTCATAGAAAGGGTTTTGTGCAGAAATAGCAGAATTTTGGTTCCTGGGAGTGAAGGTTGCTCTCAGAGGTGGCCTGAAGCCGTAGTTTGAGATGGAGAAAAGGGTGCTCAGATTTGGGGAAGATCATGTGTAACAGCGAAGGGGCTGTGCATGGTCCACCCTGCGTGGAGGAGCAGCCTCTGTCTGCGGGCAGAGTTGGGTGCTGTCCTCTGGAGCTGTGAACGGGAGCAGCACCGTGGACAAGGAGACTGTTTCTCCCCAGGTCGGGGACCAGGTTACTTATTTCTGGAAGTGTCGTGCTGTTCTCAGAAACTCAACTTAGAGTCCAGATGGGTGATTTGGACTCTGATCCCTCTTGTCACAGGGAGATCTTTTCCCCGCTACACAAGGCCTTTCTGGACCTGGCTTAAAAACAAACAAACTGCTGTGGTGTGGAGGCCTGGGGGAGGGAGCAGTTGAGTTTTCAGGCTCGTAGCATTTGTTTTGTGGCCTGGAGTGATGAGCTTCTGTCCCTGGACAGCCCCCTGCAGCAGGAGCATCTCAGCAGTGCCACAGGACCCTCTGTCCCTTGGCCAGCTGGGTTTGTGGTGGTGTGGAGATGGGGTCTCTCCTAACATCTCCTGGGGAATGAGGAGGAAAGACCCAGTACCTTTGCACAGGTTTTAGTGGAACAGAGATGGCCCATCTGGCTCAGAATCTCTCCTGACAGAAGAGAGTCCCACTGCGCTGGCCTGTTCTGTGTAGGTGTTTGATCCAGGTGGGACGGCGGGGGGAGGAACTGCATCTCTAAACGCTTCCCTTCTCCCCGGCAGATTCGGAGAGCTTTCCGCAGCATCCGCAACACACTACCAGAGATCACCTACGTCTTCTTGCTCTTCATGTTCAGCCTCCTCATGTTCTCGCTCATGGCCTTGAAGCTGTTTGGCGAGAGGTGCGAACACTTGTTTTGCTCAGGGCTGGGTGGGAAGAATGTGTGGGATGCTTTTGGACAGGAGGCAGTGTAGCAACTCCAAACGATTACTAGTGAATACATGCACTGCTGATACGTGCAGTTCCTGTGTTTAACTTCAGGTTGTCCTTCTGCCCCTAGGAATCTCCAGACAGCAGAAGGCTTGCCGTATTTCAGAAACTACCTAGAAATCGTGTTTGACCTCTATGTGCTGGTGACGACAGCCAACAGCCCGGATGTCATGTAAGTGTGCTGAGCTTGCAGTCTTTCTGTGCGGAACGCTGGTGTCCCGCTCCTAGCGGCAACAGCCCTAGCCAGAACAACACTGTTTTGTACAACAGGATATTTCAGAGCAGCGACAGAGCTGCTCCTTTTCCAGCCTGCAGGGGTATCGTGTTTGCAACCATCAGTTTTATAAATGGCTCTGAACCAGAATCTGAGTTTAGGAAGACTTTTAGAAAAGATGCATTAAAATACTGCTTTCCAAATGAGCCGGTAGCTGTTGAAGGCTGAAACCTGAGGGACAAACACACACACGCACTTTGATTAAAACCCTTTCCTGGAAAGGATGGGTATGCTCTAGTGAACAGATGTCTTTTTCCTCTTGTAAGATTTTCTCTAACTGAACTAATGCACAGTTTTTACCTTGGGTATTATCTGGCTATCAAAAACAGTACTTAGAAATCTATCTGAAAGACTCTTTTTTCTTGTGATTTCTTTTATTTCCCCGTTTGTCTGCCTGGCAAGTACCAATCTCTCTCCCCTTCTCTAGGATGCCGGCATTTGACTTCAGCTCCTGGTATGCCCTGTTCTTCATTGCCTTTGTCATCGTCAACACCTACATCTTCATGTCTCTCTTCCTGGCTGTTGTGTACAACAACTACAAGAAACACCTGAAGGTATGGTTTGGAGGGGAAATTGCGATCATGTTATTGCTGTTAGGGGCTTTGTCCTGGTTCAAAAACAACGTCTGTATGCAGGAGACTGTTTTCAGTTGGCTGTAAGCACACAGCCCACTTTTTCTGCCACTGCATGTGCCCTTAAAGCAGAGGAGGTGTGAAGGGAGGTTTAAGCAAATCAGAACTCTTGCTGCTTCTACCCAAACTGAGTAGGTGCAGTTTGGTGCTTGTGACCAAAGGGTGAGAGCTGGGAATTGCTGATCGTAGGGAGCCTGTGTGGACACATCCTCTCTGCTTCTGTGGGCACGCAGATCCTGTGATCTTTGTCATCTCCTTCCTGTTGGACACTGTCCTTTGTCTTCCGTTTTTTTTGGTGCATCTCCCAGCAGCGAGCAATCTGTTGGTCTTTCCGGAGAGCTCATGGTTGCCTTTTAAATGCCATTTCTCATCAAGCCCACTGACTGTGCTGTACTTTGTGTCTGATGTCACTCCAGGTGTGTTCCTCTGAGTCTTTTCTTGCACCTCTGCACCATGAAAATGAGATTTATTTATTAAAAAAAAGAGGCGGGGTGACTGAATCACGATTCTCTCTCTAGAATGAGATCCGTGAGCTTGCTTACATGAAGCGCCGCAAGATGCTAGAGGCCTTCAACCTTCTGAAGGAAGAAGAAGCGGCACAGTTTGTGGTTAGAGAAGCCCGGTGGAAGCAGCTTGTCAAGCTGGTGGCTCCTGATATCAGCAACTCCCACAGAGAGCTGCTGCTACGCATCTCGGACGATGAGGAGAAGGGTTTTGTAGGTGAGCAGTGTGGCAAAAGCCTCCCTTGTTATCAGGTTCCTCCTGTGTAGTCCTCTGGAGCCAGGGTATCAGGAGAGCTGGGTCAGCCTCCTCGTGCTGGATCATGCCCATCCTGTTCATGAAAGGTTTGTGTTGGTTGTTGGCCTGCAGCTTGAGCCAACCCATCAGGAAAGGGGCAAGAGGAGCTGCTTGAGCACCACGTTCAGCCTGTTTTGTGGTGGATACCACTTCGGGCAGGTGTGTTGTCTGCTGCTGTGAGGAGATATTGAGTCCAGATCGCCGCAGCTTGTAGCTCTATATCTGCCAAATGTCTGTCTTTAACAATAGCTGACTGACGTGTAGTCCTCTCTCTATTGCAGACAAGAAGTCCTTTGTACAGCTGGCAGATCTCCTCAACATCCAGGTGGTGACCCTGAAGATCCGCAGCCACCCGCTGGCGCAGTGGGTGCCTCGTGTGTACGCGTCGGGCGTGAGCCGGTTCCTGCGCAGCATGGTCAGGCACAGGTGAGCCGCTGCTGCTCGTGGCGCTCAGAGGGCGCAGAGCCGTGGTGGCGTGAGGAAATCCTCAGCTGGGTGTCACGCTGCGAGGTGCAAACTGCGTTTAGGCAAACAGTGGGAGTTCTGTTTGTGAAAGCGCTCTGTGGAGCAGCTCTGCTCTTAGCCTGCCTTCAGTGGTGCAGAGAAACCAGATTTAGCTACTGGTGAGTCCACACCTCTTCCAGTCCTGCTTGTTCAGACCTTCTAGAGGCGCTGAGTGAAAAGTAGCGCTTCTTGCTTTAATTAAAAACTATATCGCCTGCCTTGCAGGACCAGACTAAATGCTTCACTTAAAGGTGATTTTATGTCAGCAGTCTCTGCTGGAAACCTGCACTGCGCTGCTTCCTTAGCTCTCACTGTGTTGGTACTATGAGCTGCTGGTGCTCTGTTTCACACCTGGGTCTTCCCAGGATTAGAAAATCACTGAGGTTGGAAGGAACATCTCGAGATGGTCTGGAGTAACCCCCCTCAGCTAGAGTGGGGTCCTCAGGGCTATGTCTAGTTGGGCTTTGAGTACCTTCAAGGGTGGAGACTCCATAATGTCTCTGCAACCTGTTCCAGTGTTCGACTGCCCTTGGTTTAAAAAATAAAAAAACCTTTTTGTTGTTGTTTAAATGGAAAATCCTGTATTTCAACTTGTGCCCCTTGCCTCTTGTGCTTTCGCTGGCTAGCACTGCGAAGAGTCTGGCTTGGTCTTCTCTGCACCTTCCAGCAGGTATTTCTGCACATTGAGCTCTCCCAGCGCTTCTTGGGAGTGGCAAACTGATTTCTCTTTTTCTTCTTGCAGGGGATTTGTTTGGACTTACGATGTGATCATTCTCATAAATGCTGTTTTCATTGCTCTGGATGAGGAAAGCCCTTATATTTCTTATGCAGAGTGGGTCTTCCTTGCTCTGTATATAATCGAGATACTTCTAAAAGTGTACACTTACGAACCGAGGGCCTTCTTTGGCAAAAATCAGTTTTGGAACTGGTGAGTGGGATGAATGTTGGTGTTAAAGGTGAAGTGTGATGAGAACTTTGCATTCAGCTCCTCGAGAACAGAAAGTCTCTTGGAGAGATGAGCTGCCTGACACTAACTCATGTGTCAGCGTGTAGTTAAGACAATTGTGTGCGTCAGAGGACATTAGTGTTTTGCTAAACAAAGCTTGTGCGTGTGTTCTCTGTCACCATCAGTCTAACGGCACTGCCTTCCCTCGTGCTAGGTTTGATACCCTCATCATCTTCGCTGCCTTGACTGCGATGATACTCAATATCACCCTGAAATCGAGTAAGTGCAGCTTCCACAGCCTGTGTGCGCCTGGGAAACTTGGTGGTCTCAAGTAGCCTTTTGCCATCTCCTTGGGCTTGGGAGGCTTTTTGGCAAGACAAGCAATTCCCTATATGGTTTCTATGAACTAAGCAAGTCTTTCTTTTTTATAGCTGCCTGTTATAGTATTTTACAAGATCATAACAGTAACAAATGTAAGAAGATGTTTTATCTCTACACTTCCCTGCTTATTTGTCATAACCAAAAAAATACCTTTTTTCCTTTCTCAGCGGTGAAGTACAACAGCCAGCAGATCCTGGACATTGTCTTCATCTTAAGGGTCCTCAGGCTAATAAGGATTGTCGACAGCATTCAAAGGTAATGAAGAGAGTGGGGTAGGGATATGTTTTGGGGACGGGCTGTGTTAGGGACTGGCTGAGACAGTGCCGTGAGTCGCTCTGCACGACTGCTTGGCCATGATCAGTCCAACTCCACAAAGCATCCCCAGGCCTTGTCCCTGTGAGCCCAGTTGCTGCAGCCTCTCTGGAGACTTATTTATGAATAAGGCCGTGTGGGGGCACACGTGGGCTGGGATGTGATGATAAGCAAGTGTGGGCTTTAAAAGAGCCTCCCCACAACAGGTGTTGTCGTGAATCATTTGCTGTAGGTTCCGGGTCATCATGAACACGCTGATAAACATCGTACCAACCATGTTGACGTTTGGTGGACTGACTCTGGTAAGAAATGCTGGTATCTTAGCTCAAAGCACTCCAGTGAATGTGTCTTAAGTCTCACACTCATGCTGTTGCCAAGGGGATAAATGCAAATTTCTGCATGGCAGGCCCTTGGAACTGTAAGTGTCCATTTGATTTTTTGGTCATTGCACAGGGAAATGTGTCCAAAAGGGTTGGGCTCCAGCTGCCTGCCAGGTCAGGGCACCATCCTGCTTTGGTCCATGGGGCAGTGAAGCTGTTCTGTGCAGTCTGGGCTTCAAGCTGTAAGGGCTCAAACTGTGGTTTGGGCAAGAAGCTGAATGAGAATCCTGTTTCTCAAATAATTTCCTAAAAATAAGTTCCCCTCTTGGGATTGGAGAATATTTAATTTCCATGTGTTTTGGCTGTAGTTCTTGGCATATTATTCCTGACTGGTAATTGCTTTTGAGTGGCTTGGGTCTCTTGGGCTCTGCTGCTCCTCAGCAGCTTGCTGTGTCTATAGAAGCTGAAACCTGCTGGAACTCCTGAACTTGCCGTGGAGCTTGCTGCTCGCTGGAGAGGCAGGCGATGGGCTTTCTCTTCCCAGGTTGTGTACTGTGTCTTTGCGATTGTCGGCATGGAGTTATTCCATGGGAAAATCCAGTTCTTCCCTGCAAACTCGAACGCTCCTCACGCCCTGGAGTGCGGAAACCCAGCCCTCAAGGATTCTCTCTTTGCCCGGGCGAAATACTGCAAGAACAACTTCAACAACTTCGCCTCATCCTTCATCGTCCTGATGGAGCTCACCGTGGTCAATCAGTGGCACGATATCCTTTGTGGTGGAATGGCCAAAGTAGAGCTTGGTGATCCACACTCCTCCTGACTCTGCTCTTCCCCTTGTTCTGCACACACATGGGCACATAGTGCCAGAGAACAGAGAAACGGTCCTTGCAGAGGGCTCTGTTCAAAGGGTTTATCCGGAATTTTATCCGGTTCCTCCCTTAGCGCCGCTCAACAGCGAGATGTTCTCCTCCCTGAGCGCTCTTGCCCTTAACTCCCGTCATACTCTTTGCCAATGGGTTTGCCAACGTGACGGCGCAGCCTGCCAAGCTGTATTTCATCGCCTTCCACATCGTCATGGTGATAATAATTGTCAAGTAAGTTTGGGGTCGCTCCCCTCTGATTTGGAGGGAAGGAGGGCTCTGCCACCTGCCAGCATGTGTTGCAAACGAATCTGCTGTGTCCGTTCTTCTGTCCATGGGGTGCTGAGCTCCCCATCTCCAGCAGAGGAGGGGACAGAGTTCTGGGATTTAGCTTGGGAACACCAAGACTGTATTTGATGCCCAAAATCAGGAGCAGGGGGAAGCCAGTAAGGAGATGCTGCTGTGTAATTGTGCTCGTTGTTTCTTGCAGTATCTTCGTGTCGTTCATTTTGGAAGCTTTCTTTGTGGAGTACTCCCTGGAGAAGAGCGAAGTAGAAACGGCCATTGAGCGGAAAATCCAGGAGCTGGGAATGGGAGTTCAAGAGTGAGTACCCCAAAAGAAAAGCTCCTGGGATGGGATATGACCCCTCTGGGGTAACCTCTGGTCCTTCTTGTATAGGGATGAGCTCCGGGATGAGCAGCTCCTTGATAACATGGAGGGTGCTGAGCACGACCTGGAGGGGGAAGGTGGAACGAAGCCGCAGCCTAAAGGGCTGGTCTTTAAAATTGCATCTAAACGTAAGTGCAGCTTCATGGCTTTCCAGTCTTTGGTGTGAGAGGCCACATCTCTGAACTGGCCCCAATCTCTGAGGAAGCTCCAACCACTTCTGCTTCCTTTGGGCTATAAAAGCTGCTAAAACCCAGCTGGAGATTTGAGAGAACTGTGGACACTCTAATGTTTCCTGTTTCTTTTTTTTGCTTTTCTAGCAACTTCTTTTCCCCTCTTCTACCTCGGCCCTTCTCTGCGCGCTTTTCTTTGCTAGCCCGTCTCTGAAGACGCTGCCTCGGTGGCTGAGGTCCTGCTGTTGCCAAGAAGTCCGTTTTTCTGCTTTTCTCCTCCCTGCGTGCGCTCTGCACCCCTCCTGCCTGGGATCACGGGTGACTGATGCTCCTTTCCTCAGGCGTAGCGCCTCCTTTTTCTTCCCTTTCTTGCTGAACCTCAGCCGTTCCCCAAGCTCGTGCTGCTCCGTAGTGCAGCTGGTTGGGATCACAAATCCGCTGGAGGGCACAGGGAATAGAAGTGCTTAAAATCTTGAAATAATGGTCTTTATGCTTTACGAGTTCTCAAAAATATCTGGGGTAAAAAGAAAAAAACAGGGACCATCATTTGGGGCTTTCTTGCCAACAGCAGCAGGTGCTGGTGGTGACGTTTTGTTTTGGCCACCCGCAGGCTACAGGACGGTTGACGCTCTGCTCCAGCGCATGTTTGAGGCCGAGATACCCCTTGAAGATGAAGGCCCTTCGCTTGAAGAGACCTCCAACTTGTCCCCTGTGCCCAGTGCCCAGGCTGGGGAGCGCCCTGTGTAGTGGGGACAGCCCGGGGTCAGTGATGGGAGCAGCGGATCTGCAGCTCGAGTGTGTTCCCTGGCTGATTCCCGCGCCTGGGGACCGGGTTACGCAGCGGAGGGGGCGGCTGAGCCCAGAAACGGCTTCGTCATGTAAAGGAGCTTTATCTCATGTAGAGTCACAGCTAAACTTTGGAACTGGAACGACCCTCCCCAGAAAGCAGAGGGGGAGTCGGTGTATCTGTAACGGTGCCGTATGCAGTATGTTATGGAGTACCCACTTGTAACGGGGATCTTGTATTCCAGCACTTTTATATGCATATCTGGACCTGTGTAAGCTGAATTAAACAGCTCTTTGTACATTGCACACAATAAATGGCTCATTATCAGAGTTAATTACAGGCCTGTAAGATCACCGAGTCCAGCCGTTAACCTCGCACTGCCAGTTTTAGTATTTTAACTTCATTATTATTTAGTATTTATTATTTCATACATCGACCTCATCCCCAGAGCGGCCGCGTTGGCCCGGCCAATGGGGTGGGGGAGGAGGCGTGGCCTCCCAGCGGAAGCGAACGCGATTGGTGGGGCGAGGCACCCAATGGGAAGGCGGTGCGCATGCGTGGCCAATTTGAATCGGCGGCGGTTGGGGATGGAACTGGAGGGCATCGTGCGGTGAGGGACCGGGAACATAGGGGACCGGGAGGAGATGGCGGGGGCGGCAGGCGCTGCGGGGGGGCGCAGGCCGGGCCCTCAGGGCGGTTCGTGCCGGGGGTTTGGGGCTATGGGGATTGGGGCTGCGGGATTTGGGGCTGTGGGGATGTTCCATATTCCCCTCGGCCCAGCCGGACCCGCCCTGTGCCCCGCAGGAGCTATGAGGCGCAGATACAGAACTACCAAGGGCCGGACCCGCTGGACCCGTGGGACAGGTGAGCGCCCCCGGCATCTGGAATGTTGTGTCCAGTTGTGGCCCCTCAGGTCCGGAAGGACAGGGAACTGCTGGAGAGAGTCCAGCGCAGCCACCAAGATGCTGAAGGGAGTGGAGCATCTCCCGTGTGAGGAAAGGCTGAGGGAGCTGGGGCTCTGGAGCTGGAGGAGACTGAGGAGTGACCTCATACATGGGGATCAATATGGAAAGGGGAGTGTCAGGAGGATGGAGCCAGGCTCTTCTGGGTGACAATCAATGATAGGACAAGGGGCAATGGGTGCAAACTGGAACACAAGAGGTTCCACTTAAATTTGAGAAGAAACTTGTTCCTGGTGAGGGTGTCAGAGCCTGGCCCAGGCTGCCCAGGGAGGTTGTGGAGTCTCCTTCTCTGCAGACATTCAAACCCGCCTGGACCCCTTCCTGTGGAACCTCAGCTGGGTGTTCCTGCTCCATGGGGGGATTGCACTGCATGAGCTTTCCAGGTTCCATCCAACCCCTGACATCCTGGGATTCTGTGGGTGTTGCCGCCGGTGCTCGGCGGGTTGGAACCTGTCGGGGTGTGTTTCAGGTACTTGCGGTGGGTGGAAGGATGTCTGCCCCCTGAAGAGAAGCAAATCCGCCTGCCTGGCCTCCTGGAGCAGCTGGTGAAGGTGTTCCTGAGCGAACAGAGGTACCACCAGGATCCCAGATTTGTGAACTGCTGCATTAAGCTGGTAGGTATTTACTTTTTGGGGAGTTAAGCTCTCCTAAAAAATCCCTAAAGCTCTCCCACCATCCTGTAGCTGTGTGACTGCAAAGAGCTGCGGGAGGAAAAGGAGCCCGCAGGGTGTGGAATTCGGATGTGTGGCTCCCTCCAGGAGCTCTGAGTACTTCTTAGTATTGTTGAAGGACAACGTATTGTTTTTAAGCTGCGTTATCAAGCTGTTTAGCTTTTGAGAGGTATCTTTCAGCTGGTTTTATCTTTAGAAAATAATGCTTTTATGCAATAGTAAATAAGAAATTGTTATTGTTTTTTTTCTTGGTCTGGAGCTTCCTTGGATGTTTGCGAACGCACTGATGGCTTTTGCACGTTATTCTATGCAGGCGGAGTTCATCACTCCTCCCGGCCAGTATTTCAGCTACCTGTATGGCCAGGGAATCGGTGCAAAGACGTCCCACCTCTACGTGGCTTGGGCGCAGCATCTCGCCAGCGAAGGCAACGTGCAGGCTGCGGCAGCCGTCCTGCAGAAGGGGCTGCACAACCAGGCGCAGCCACGAGAGAAGCTGGAGCAGCTGCACTGGTAATTCTGACGCCTCTCTCACTCGTTTTGCTGCTCAGGTAGCGTGGGGTTAATTTTATTGTGTGCACGTGCCCTGTGCTGCAGCAGAGACGGACCAGTCGTTGTTGGGAAAGATCAGTATAAGCTTAACAGTACTGCTTTGTTGTTCAGTGTTTGTTGGATGCTTTGGAAGGCGTATCGAGAAAAATTGTAGCTGAGCATCTACAGTGAATTAAGGCCCAGAAAGAAAATCCCTTACTTAATTGCTTCCTTGTCAAATCTCTGCTAAGTAGACCCAAATGATACAGACGCACAGCCTGGCCGGCTTCAGGCAGCCTTGGCAGTACATTACCAACAATGAGTGTCCTGTACCTAACCTGAGTGTTTCAGTGTTGCGTTGCAATGCTTGATGACCGTACAAAGGAATCCGAGGTTCCTGGGAGGTGGGGAGGGATGAGGGGCAGGTGACTTAATAATAATTGATATTTCTTGCAATTTAGCTGGCTGCAGAACGCTGGTCCGCGGAATCCTCCTTTGCAAGGTGAGGCTGAAGAAACCTGCCTGGGAGCTGTAGCTCCATTAGATGAATCTTTCACCTCCATCAGTGGGTTTTTCTATGTTTTCCTGGCCGTATTTAAGACTTTTAAGGGGAGTGTATTCAAAATGAGGTATTAGTTTTCCAATGCTTACAGTTAATAGAAATTCATAAATGAGCGAATGATTTGCTCACTAATGCAAACCTGTGCTGTCTGCCCCAGGTGCTGCTGTTATCAAACCCCTCCAGACTTCGCATGCTGCCAACCAAATGGCTCCTCAAAAAGATGCTTCCAGTCTTAATGACCCGGGGTGCGCTCCTAAAAACCAGGTACAGACACCCCCTGTTTGGGCAGCTCCAGTGTCCTGGGCTGCACTTTCCACAACTGCATCTGTCTCCGTTCTCTGACATCTTGTTCATCTTCTACTTGCATTGCGCTCTTTCTGATCTGTTCTTGCCGTGCTCGCGGTCTGGATTTTCCTCTCTTCTATTAGAATTAAATATTAGGGGCTTCTGGGTTGCTGGTCTTGTCAAAATGTATGGAATGTATATTGAAATTCCTTCTTTTTGAGTTGTTTTTATTTCCCCTGTCCTGCTTTAGGGTCCCGATTGTGCTGCTACTCAGTCCTGTTCTGGCGGAAAAGAAGAAGTGTAAGCGTTTGGGATGTTTTTAAAGTCAGGCTGGGAAGATTAACAGGCTCCCAAAGCAAATGCAATAAAGAGCGCTTTTCCTTGTTTGTCCTCCCAGGCTGTATGTTACGTACATCTCCAAATCTGAAGTCCTTCCCAAACCATCATCGACGGCTGTGGAATGCGAGCAGGTTGCCATGTACGATAAAAACCTACTGGTGTGCGAAGGCTCCGAACTCTCGTTCGAGGAGCTGAGAGCCAAGAGATACTTCCAGAAATACGAGCGCCTCAAGAGATGGCGAGAATGGGGTATTCATCTCATCTACCTGTTTCTTGTGTTCTTGGGGAATTAGTATTTGGCTGCACTAATTTGTTTTCCAAGCTCTCTATTGAAACCTGAATGCTTGCTCAGTGAGCATCTCCACACAGGCAGGGTGAGGTGATGATGGCTGCTGGCTGCGCTGGTCTGGGGACCTTTTGTAATTAATGGAAATGCCTTTGTTTGCTGAACGAGGACATTTTGGAGGAGAAGTAGGTGGCCTTTCAAATAGACTCTTAAGCAAAACCGAAACTCAGCGCAGATAAAGAGCAACCGCTCAGCAGTGGGTTAATTGCGTATCTGACCCTTTATAGGAGGGGAAAAACGTTGCCAGGGGATATTGCTGGACAAAAGAAATTATTGTCTGATTTGGTGAAGGAATAAATGGATAAATTGTAGTCAGTGGGACAGGGAGAGATTCAGTGAGAAGGTGCTGATGTATTTCTAGAGCATTTGAGTCTGGATTATTATATTTTAAAATCCAGTAGTTATATATGATCGTTCCCAGCAGGGGCTGCTCTTCTGTTGGGGACAGCAGGCTCAACCTGACCCAAATGTCACCAAAGGGTCACTCTGGTAGAGCCTTTGGGGCTTGGGTTGCGTTTTGCTGAGGATGGGGGGCACAGCGCGCTGGGAACTCAGCTTGTAGCGTCTGTGTTGAGAAACGCATTTAGACACCGATCAACTCTTTAACTCAACACCTTTGTTTAATCCTTAGGCGAAGAAGAGAGAGAATCCACAAGGAAGAAGGAGTCGGCTCTGCTGGAGCTGCAGGCCCTGCAGCAGAAGCTGGACCAGCTCACCAAAAGCCTGGAGGAAACTGGGCTGAAAGCAGCAACTGAACCAAAGAGGACGGCGGTGAGTCTGTCCTGCCATCGGCGTCCGTTGTCTCACCGCATACACCGTACTCTAGACAGCGACCGGAGCCGTTCCTTAACCTAATCTGGAAGCCCAGGCTGCCATACCTGACTGGTGTAGAATCAGCCATGACTTTAAATACTTGATGAAACACATTTTAAGTGTTAAACCCAAAAGTTGGTTGTTACTTCCCTACGATTTAGTGTCGAAAAGCGCGCTCGAAATATGAAAGTTCTCTTACATATGAAAAACTCTTCTAGTTAAGGGAAAATGGCCATGACTACGCTTGCGTTGGGGTTTTTGAGTGCAAAAGTAACTTGTCTCATCTCGACAGGTGCAGCCACGGGCGGCACCCGGTGCAGCGCTCCAGCGGAGCTGGATGGCGCCTTGTCGGAGCCCAGATGTGCAGGACGCCCGAGCCCTACTGCCAGATGTTCTTCAATCGAGTGCTCCGTCACCTGCCGCCCTGGCGCTGCCGCCGGGGGGACCCGCTGGCCAGCGGCTGAGATCGGCGGCCCCGCGGGAGCCACCGTGCGGGACGGGGGCGGCCAGAACTCAACCCGAGCTTGGGGAGCTCTGCAACAGTGAATTACACCCTCCGGTTGATATTTCGGCTCCAGAACCTGCACACTCTGGCTCAGCTCTTAACTGGAGCACTGGAGAACAGTACGTATGAACAGCCCAATTCTTGCTCTCCTTAAAAAACCCCACTGAAACAACCTATTGGAAACCAATATTTAGACATAGATCAAAGTTGCATAACTTACAGCCCCCGTTTCACTTTTTAACTCCTTGCACCCTGTGTTTTATTTGCAATAACTAAAAGGAAATTCAGAGTGTAACTGAAGTGGTTATTCAGCATTGCTGTCCCTGGAATAAACAGCAGGGTGTGCTTAGTTCCTGCAGATCCTCCACATTAATTACACGTTGGCCATGAAGGTCTCCAGAGAAGAAGAAGAAACGCTTGTCTTTATCTTTTGTGCCCTTACTTGTGTGACTTGGCCAATACAGGAAACAAAATTGGGGGATGGAGGAGGAAACCTGGGTTGGCAGAGTGAGCGCAGCTGTGTAGGCTCGGCCAACACCAGGAGATGGAGCCAGTTGTCTCTTGCCCATATAATGGGGTCACTTGGAGGCAAACTGTGTCTGAGAAGAGGGTTTAATGGCAGGATTTGACCCTTTTGGAAGGACTCTGCTGCCTTTTGGGTTTTATACCTATAGAGACTGTATGGGGGCAGGCTCTAATGATACCATAGAGGATCGCTTGGTTCAGCCGCGTGACTAAAAGGAGTAATTCATGGCAATCAAAGTAGGGTCGCTGGTTGCTGTCTGTCTGTCTGTCTCTGTGTTCCAGAGTGGGAAAAGCCCCCTTGCTGCTCGAGTGCCTCACTGCTGAGTCCCGACCCGGCGCTGGAATTTCAATCACAGCTTTTGTTTCAAGCTCACGGTCTTGACCTTCCCTTTGCAGGCACCCGAAGCCGAGATCCGCTGGGCCAGCTGCTTCTGCAGGCGCCAAAGAGGGTAATAAGCCGAGTTTTGATACAGACCGATGCTGTTGGCGTGACTGTTACCTTTGGCCTTTCCTAGCTCCATCCCTGCGTGTTTGGGCGGTGTCTCTATATCCCTTCCACGGAGCCAAAATCTGCTCTCCCAAAATTCTGGGTTGTCCTTCTGCCGCTCCCCTTGTTTACTTCTCTTACATTTCGGTAGCTACCGAAATGCTAAAAAAACCAATCCCAGGCTCCTCCAGCGATGATCTCGCTGTTCTCGTTTCTAGCAGCTCGAGATGGAAACTCTTCCTTCATGTCAAGGGTGACGATAAAACCCTGGCAGATGTATTGTTAACCTCCTCTGCCCCGTTCCCACTCAGCACAGGCGATCGGGAGGGAAAGAAGGACAGAGAGAAGAGAGTTGGAAAAGTTAAAACTGTTTTACTAATGCTACTGATAAGAATAGAGAAAATAATACAAAATATACAAAACCAACCTCGAAAGTCTCAGCAACTGCAGAGCCGGCACCCAAAGTCCTGGACTGGACTCTGCAGCCAACCGGAGCTGGATTCAGTCTCTCATTGGCCTCAGTTCGCAGGGATGACTCGCAAGGTCCTCTCCTAATGTTGGCCATAGGGAAAAGGGATGAGATCCTTGTGATCTCCCACTTTTCTATGAAGTATTCACGTGAATGGGATGTCATACACGGTTGATCAGTTCCTTGGTCACCTGTTTCTCGTTGCCCCTCTCGCGAGTTGCCCATCCGCGCCTATCAATAACCTCTCATTCCATGCTGCGTTCACCAAAACACACGTCTGGCTCTCCAGGAAAACACAGCTAACACGAAGCTTTAGCTGAGAGGCAAAATTCACTAAAAGAGGAACTTGTATTTTAACAAACCCAGGACACTTCGCCTCTGGCCACGCTTCCCAAGCCACCCCGAACACCTCGCTGGGCGCAGCGACGCCGGCGGCGCCGTTCCGAGTGCAGCCCTCGCCCACCGTTCACACCAAGGAAGCGCTGGGTAAGCGCCCCCCACAATGCTGAGCCCCCCCAGTCCTTCACACACACTGGAAAGCGTGGACATTGCCTCTCAGAGTCCTCCAAGGGCAGTGGCAATGGGAGCTCTGATGTGCGGTGATAGTATCCTGATGCTGTTTAATCCCTTTTGTACTCCTCTGCCACGTTCTGTTCTTTTGATAGTAAGTCTAACACGTAGCAACCTGCTGCTATATATATATATAATCTATAAAAAGAAAAAAAAATCATGCGGTATTCAGTAGTTTTCCAAATATCTCTGAAGACAAAGCAGAATTACTGCTTTAGGAGAACTTGAAATCTCATCTTGGAGAGAAAAAACCAAACCAAAGGCCATGGCACCAACAAGGATACGTTGGCCAGGTTGGATCTTCTGTGTTTATTCCGTTGTCTGGGGTATTTAAATGCAATATGAAGGAATAGTTGGTTATTGGCATTTGAGGAATTATAAGAATATTATAGCTAATTGACATTTAGTTTGATTGCTACGTAATGGAAGAACCTCTGAACGTTTCTTCTACTGGAGGTGGTGCAGTAAAATAAGACCCATGGGATTTATTTCTTTCCCTTTTTCGTAGGATTTCTCATGGATATGTTTCAAATACCCATCTTGCCCGAACCATCTCCTCTTGAAGAAAGCGAGGAGCAATTTGAAGCCTTTTGCAGAAAAAGTGGTAGGGGATATTTCGCTCCTTTATTTCCCGCTTACCCGTCCCAGCAGTTCCACCAATTCGGGATGAGGAGTTGTCGGAGTAGGCGTGAAAAAGCAGCTTCTTCCCTGATAGTTTACTGACAAGTTCTAAATGTTGATGCCGAGCCTGAGAAAGGCAGAAGCGCTTTACTGTTAACAAGCCTATAAATGCGCATATTGCACCTCTTGCCTCTCTGTAGGGACTTCTCTGGTATTTAAACCCTGACTTCACGTTTTATTTTGAAGATCCCGATGGAAGTCTGGAAACCAGCGTCTTTCCCCCTGTCGTGCCCGCATTTTCCATCTTTGAAGACGAGAATGAGAAAGAGAATGGCGGGTAAGGAGGGAAAAAGCACCAGCTTGTTCCTTTGAGCTACTGCAACTTCTCTGAGTACCTGCAAATCTTTAAAAAAAGAATTGTGAAACAAAATAAAACAAGAAGTCATTGTTAGGATCGGGTGCCTGGGAAGGTGTCTGGGGAAGAGCTATTCTGAAGGACCTGTTTTGTCAGGATCCCGCAGCACAAAAACAAGGCAGAGGAGCCCAGAGCTATCGGAGAACATCCCTGGCCTGACTGCACAGCAAGTACAGAAGTGAGTGTTTGGTCCTATTGCAAAAACAAGCCTTGAAAACGGGGGCCGTAGTTACCGGGAGTATCTATTTGGGGGAGGAAAGTCAGGTTCTAATAACCACCCGACAGTTTTCATAGCCAGGGAGACGCACAGAACTTCATTCTGCTTGGATGTAAGTAATGAGTAATGAGAGGGGCTATTTCAGACCACTGTGGCAATTTCTTAGTCTGTTATTATTGCTGGCATTCCAGTCTGGTACACAACTGTGTTAACCTGCAATTTGGGTTAGATTACCATTCCTTTCTTTTCCTAATCTTGTAATTTCACACGTGCGAGCTCAACGTGATGGAAACCGCCTGCAGAGGCTGCTGGTAGGATACAGCACGGCTCTGCCAGGACAGTTTTGATGGCTTGGTTTTACATCTTTCTGCTTTTTTTCCCTGCTTAGGTAGAAAGAGGGGCACCGGACTTCTGGAGGGACGATTATACAGTGTGGAACGTGCGAAGCAACGAGACATTGGCTCCCAGCACGACCAACACAAGAGACTTTGCACGAGCTGCCCAGCTTGCGTCAACGCCGCTGACTCACCTGGCGGCACACCCGCGACAAGCTTTGGAGGACAAAGGTAAAATAACCACTGGTTTGGGTCTGATTTGGAGCTGCGTAACTCCATTTAATTAGGGGAGTAAGAGAAAGTGGCGAGGGACAAGAGAGGCTTTGGCTGTGCTCTTGGTTCTCTGTTCTGAACGGTTCCAAGAGGTTGCAAATAGTCAAAAACTTGACTGAAATCCCAGTGCCACCTTCTTCTGGGGGCACCTCTCTGCTTGCTCGTGCCTCTAGCCTGGAATATACTCCCTAACTAAACCAAGCTGTTGTCTTATGTATTTTAAAATGGGCTTGTTCAGTTGTAGCTCTTGTGATACCTTATACCTTGTGATATCTTAGCAACTTCCAGAGCTGCGGCGCGACCGAACCCTCTTGTCTCGGTAAGGACACTCTAAACGCGCTTTCCTCTGGGGAAAGCAAACCTTTGCTCTTGTTGCTGTTCCCGTTGTGCAGCCCGTGGGGACGAATTACCGCAGGTGGATCCGGAGTTTTCTGAAGAACTGCACAATCAGAGCAGAGCGAAGAAGCCACGGTACGTTGTGACTCGCTGGGATTGCCGAGCCCGGGGATTTTCCAAGCAGGCACGTCTGCTCTGCTGCTCTTCATTTACTTTTCCACTAAGCTGGAGCTGAGGTGTTGGTGTCAGACCAATGCTGCCCAACATCTCAGCACTCTGCAGAGCTAAATGGACCTGCGTATGGTGACAATGCCCCGGGAAATGCTCCTACAGTTTAAGTTTTCTGAACATGTTTAGATTAAAAGATAACCGTCCAAAAGGTCTCAATGACTGTGTGTGTATAAAACTACCGCTTGCTTTGCAATCTTGGCTGAACTTGGCGGCCAATTAGCTTGAAAGGTATTAGACTGTGGATAGCGCGATATGAACGAGTCTTATTTCTTAGGAAATATCCATTTGATTCATCTCAATATCGGTTGTGGCTGAAGTGCAGACATCTGGCATGTTTTTACCTACTGAAGATGCGAAAGTACCATGGCAGTACTGTCAATTAATAATGTTTTGCTTTAAATACGTAGTCCTGCCCTTGAACACATCACAGAACGAGAAAGCGGCATCCAAGGAATTGCTACGGCTGCTTCTCAAGGATTGCATGAGCAGGCTGCCGCGAGCAGGACGGAATATTCCTCGTCTGTTGGAGCGGACAAAGCCGTCGAACCTACAGGTACCGATGTTGACACTCTTAAAAGTATAAGCTAGTGTTACCTTTTTGAAATGACCCTTTTAATCTAGCTTAAATACTTTTCTTCTTTCCCTGAAGTCCTTGTGGAGAACCCTTGGGATAAGGACTTGATTTGCAAATTCTTATCAGAGCTTCCTAAACCGCTCCACACCTCCGCCAACTACTTTGAATGGAAATCTCCTCTGCCACCCATCAGACCGAGGGCAGAACTTCCCCTGGGTAAGAGCTACTTCAAGCATTACGCTTTTAAGCTTCTCCTGAAGCTTTTCTGGGGACCTCTGGAGTATTTCTCTAATTCGGTTTCCTCGTGGGTGCATCCAGAGAGCATCCAGCCTATCCAAACCTGGGATCTGAGTGGGGTCTGCGAGCAGGACTTAACGTTGTTAATCTCTTCAAGGCTCCGGCTCGTTCCACGTGGACTGCCTGCTGGGACAGGGAGCTTTTGCTCAAGTCTACCAGGCTTCCCTTCTGGATGCGAGGAACCCGAGAAACAACCAGAAAGTCATATTCAAGGTAGGTGGTGGTGACTACAAAGAGCTCTGCTGGAGAATCCGTGGGTCTTGCAGTAATGACCCAAACCCTGGGTTGATTCTGCTGAGGTTTTTCTGTTTATAAAAGTGAAGCTGAGCACATTTTTTGAGCATCAGGTATAACGGTGGGGAAGGAATCAGAAGGATTTACCCATTTTTGAACTCACAAGCCTTCTCTCTTACACAAAGTGTCTGTTGCCAGCAGAAACATCAATGCTGCAGAAAGTCTGATGCTTTTAAATAACACAAGAGAGCGTGTAAGCCAGAAAGGGATTGTGGCGTGTAATTGAAGCCTTGATTAATCCTTGAGTGTATTGACCTGAGGTTAATTACTGTGGATATCAGTATTTTATTTGGTCAAGAGGAAAAATGCCTAATCTGCCATTAAAAAACAACCCAAAAACCCCAACGTGTAATGCTAATATCTTCTCCTAGTAAATGAAGCTTTTGGTTGCAGGTCCAGAAGCCCGCCAACCCGTGGGAGTTCTACATTGCGACACAGCTGCTGGAGCGGCTCAGTCCCAGCACTCGCCACCTCTACATCCACTTCTATTCTGCCCATTTCTTTCAAAACGGGAGCATTTTGGTTGGCGAGCTCCACAACTACGGAACCTTGCTGGTAGGTGCAATCAGCTCCTGCTCTGAAGATCTATATTCTTGGGAGCGCTGTTGTATTTCAGATGTCTCCTCTCCCCTCTGGAACTCCCCAGGGAACGTATCCTGTGCTGATCCGCAATCCGCGTCGTGTTGTTTCTGTGTAGCTGAGGGTTTTCCCTGCCTTTGTTTTCTTTACAGAATGCCATAAACATCTACAAAAAGCTTCCTGAGAAGGTGATGCCTCAAGCGCTTGTTGTCTATTTCGCTGTAAAAATTCTTTATATGGTGGAAGAGCTCCACAGCTGCAAGATCATTCACGGTGACATTAAACCTGATAATTTCATACTTGGAGAAAGGCAAGTATTTCCCTTTGCCGCCTGAACGGCCTGCGTATCATATCGCAGATGTGGCGCTTACGTGATCGCTTCATGTCATGGTTGAAGGTTTCTGGACAACGATACGTGTGACATCGACGGTCTCTCTCACGGCTTGACGCTCATCGACCTGGGGCAGAGCATAGACATGAAACTCTTTCCCGAAGGAACGGCGTTTACTGCCAAGTGTGAGACCTCTGGGTTCCAGTGTATCGAGATGCTGACTCAGAAACCCTGGAACTACCAGGTACGAGCACTCCCAGCCAGCCTGAACGCCTGGAGCTTCCTGCGCGCAGATAGACGGTGTCTAGAAAGGGTAGACTTCAGCAGCAGAGCTCCACGTTCAGGTTGTTGACTCCTCAGTGTGTTTTTCAGTGGTCTTGACACATTTCTCATATGAAACTCGTGTATCCTTTGTTTAGACAGACTACTTCGGCATCGCAGCGACGGTGTACTGCATGCTCTTCGGTACCTACATGCAAGTGAAGAATGACAACGGTGTCTGGAAGCCCGAGGGAACCTTCAGAAGGTCGGTGTCAACTCTTTTCCAAACCTTCACAGAATCCCAGGATGTCAGGGGTTGAAGGGCCCTCAAAGCCCATCCAGTGCAATCCCCCCATGGAGCAGGAACACCCAGCTGAGGTTCCACAGGAAGGTGTCCAGGTGGGTTTGAATGTCTGCAGAGAAGGAGACTCCACAACCTCCCTGGGCAGCCTGGGCCAGGCTCTACCACCCTCACCATGAAGAAGTTTCTTCTCGTATTTAAGTGGAACCTCTTGTGTTCCAGTTTGAACCCATTACCCCTTGTCCTACCATTGGTTGTCACCCAGAAGAGCCTGGCTCCATCCTCCTGATGCTCACCCTTTGTATATCTGTAAAGATTAATGAGGTCACCCTTGTCTAGAAGCATGTTTGTTAGAGGTCCCCCCGGCTCGTTGAGCAGCGCGCCACAGCTCTCTGCAACCGCTCCAGCCTGCAACCGGGCAGGGAGCTCGTAAACGTGAGAAACAGTATTTTAGCAGCTTGAATTGAGATTGTTTAGGCTGCGTTTTTGTCGGTTGCAGGCTCGCCAACGCCGAGCTGTGGAAGCAGTTCTTCGAGAGGCTGCTGAACGTCCCCAGCTGCCGCAGCCTGCCCTCCCTGGGCGCCCTGCGCAAGGAGCTCAAGGACCTGTTCTGCGCGTCCTACGCGAAGGAAGTGAAGTTCCTTCGGAACAGGCTCGTCGTGCTGCTCATAGAAAACAAGCGCTCGCGGAAATGAGCGCGGTTTGCACAGTTGCTGGCGTGAAATCTTTTTGTGATGACTTCGTTTCTAAATAAACGTTCTTGGGGTGCGCTTTGGGAATGACGGCTTGTGTTTTTCCCTGCTTTTGTGGGGCAAAAAACCAAAAACGACAGTGAAATGAGTTGTTAATTTAGCTTGTCCGGTTTGGGAGGCAGGAGCTGCTGGCCTGGGAGGGTTTGCAGGTGAGATGTAGGTGAGACCAGACTGCAGTCACACTTGCTGCTGTTGTGAAATTCACAACACAATGATTAGAGACGGGCTGAAAACCAAGAGGCAAATCTCTCTCCTTACTAGAGTCAAAAGGCTCGTTTTCTGTTTGTTGTGAGGTTTCGTTTTCCTTTACTGTGGCAAAATATTGTGACAATCCTCCGGGGAAAGTGCCAGGAAAGCATTCCTTTGAAAGTGCCTCTATTCCTTTTTAATCTATTTTTACATTTCTTAATTACAGTGGCCAAGTCCCCCACTTGGGTTTGCACGAGCTTGGCTGGACTTTTTAGCTCTTAAGTCATTTTTGAGAGCCCAGGGGACAGGTCAGGGCATTAATCTCGTTTGTGGCTCCATCCACAGGAGGGAGACAAACAACACCCTTTCCTAAACCTCTGCCTCGCTTCATTTCAGAGCTGGTTTTCCTCCGTCAAATTCCTCTCCGTTTGCCCTTTATTTCAGCCTGATTTGGTCTCCATAGCATATATATGCGTATATATATATATTTCTTCATCTCGTAATGTGACATCATACAATAAAAAGCACTTTTTTGGAGCGGCGTGTGACACGTTATGCACACGCTGAAATTTTTACCTGCGTGTTTGCCCCTAATTAATGTTAATTTCCCTCTGCCCCACCTGGGTAGTGGTTTTTTGGCAGCGGCAGTACAGATGTGTCCCCGCCAGCTGTGCCGCCAGCCGGGCAGGGCTTTAAATGTCAGCAGAGGAGCCGGCGTGGGTGTAGGAGTTTCACATTTTTGCTTGTGATCGCCTTGATTTTATCATTCCGGGCTGGTAGTTTTGTTATGAATTATTGTAGCTGGTGGGGATGGCTACAGGGATGCGGGTGCGGGGTTGGGTTCGGGCTGCTCGCGCCACGTTATTTTTCATTAAATGGCCTTAAAAAGAAGCCCTTGTACCAGGGACCCGCTCCCGCTGCCCCACGCACGAGCATCCCGAGGGGGAGCAGGAGGGATGAGGGCAAAACCATCCAGGGGTGTGATGGCCATGGAAACAAATCCACCAAGAGACAGCTCCTATTTTCTAACCCATTTTAATCCGAGATGCTAAAAAAGAGCTTCAAAAAAGGAGAAACAGAAAAAAAACCACCCAACCCAAGAAGCAAAGCCCCAGGTGGCGACGCTGATATTTCCTCCGCGGCGCACGCCGAATCCACGCTGATGAAGATCTCGAGGTATCCCCAGAGTCGCCCTTTAGAGATAACTCATCTCGGGGCCCCCGCCGCCCACGCGGAGAGGAGAGATTTCCTGGTGCGTGGGCGGCTCGCCTGCTCCTCTGCGCTAAGCCCAGCTTTGCTCACTGCTCACCCTTCGCCTTGGCAGCTGGGCTCTGGGCTTTGCTCTGCCGGTGACAACCGGTCCCCACACGTGTCCCCCCAGCACGGCCCTTGCTGCCGCCAGTGTCTCCCAAATAACGCCAAACTTCGGATTTTTACTTCTTAAGGCACTAAAAGCAATAAGTGGAGGTTGTTAAAAGTTGCGGTGGTCCTGTTTCCAGTGATGGTGAGGGATTTGTGTCACCCATTAAGGACAACAGATAACTTCACCCCATTTGAAACGCCCATTAAGCAGGTAACAAATTAACTGGGGCCACCAGCGAATCAAAGTGATGGCTCCGGGGATGCCCCAGGGGCCACTCAGGTCACAAGGGGACAGTTCTGGCTGAGGGACCGTCCCTTGGTCCATCACCAGATCCCCATCACCATGTCCTCACCACCACGTCCCCATCACCATGTCCTGATCACCATGTCCTCATCACCACGTCCCCATCACCACGTCCCCATCACCATGTCCCCATCACCACTGCAGAGGACTGAAGAACAGTGACATTCTGTGTAGAGATGGTTTAGACTTGATGATACAGGTCCCTTCCCACTCAAGATATTCTATGAATTTGTGATACATTTAAGTATACATATATATGTTATTAAAAGGAAACCACCATATTTATACATATATAACCTTTGTGTGTTCGCAGTAGGCACTAGGGACACGGAGAAAGCTTCTGGAGGAGTCACAGCTTTGTTTTGGCTTGGATTTCTTATAAAATCAGCGGCTCATAGCTCCCCTGGGATGCAGAGAACCCAGCTCTGGTCCCTGCCCAGCACGAGGGATGTGGACCCAAGGGATGGGGAAGGCGATGCCCAATCCCCCCAGCACAGTCACCCCTCATCTGGGCAGGGCTTTGGGGTTTTTTGGGCGCTGACGATGTCACCCGCAGGTGCACATCCCACGGCTGCTCTCACCACATCTGTGCACAGCTGCCAGCGCCGGCTGCCGTAACCCACGTGTGCCACCGGCTCGTCCCGCTCCGCCGGGCAGCCCGGCCGCCCCTGACCCCTTCCTCCCATCCCCGGCCAGGAAAACCTCCTCTTCCTCCTCTGTCCTTCCCCGGTGGCCCCGGTGCCACCTCGGGGGTGCCTGGGGGCTGCGGCTGCTCCCGGCGCTCGCCGTGCAGCCCGCGCGGTGAGCGCGGTGGTAAAGGTCAGGCTCCAAACGCGGCTCACAGCGAGATTTAAGGCATGTGGCTTCAACTTGATTTTATCAGCCAGCGCCGAGTGAAATAACATTTATCACAATGGCTCGGAGGAGGAGAAGAAGAAGTTGTCACTTCTTTTTTTCCGTTGGTGTGTTGTATAATTTAAAAAGGGTTTGGTGAGAAGCTGCTTTGTCGGGGGGTGTTTTGGGAGGGTTTTCTTTCCTGTGCTGGCAGCAGCTCCCTTCCTCCATCCCTCCTCCCGCACCCTTCCCAGGGAGGGACGCTTTGTTGGGACAGGGTGGGGGGGCTGGCTGGGAGATGCAACCATCGCTGGGGGACCAGGATGCCATGGCAGCACTGGGTCCCCACAGCCTCGTTATCCACCCCTCTCCACCCCCCATATAATTCTTTCTCCCTTCTGATTTCCACCTGGGTGATGAGAAGGTGCCCGATGGCTGGTGGCATCTCTGCGACACGGATGCTGGTGGGTCCCCAGGGAGCTTTGCTAATTGGCCATTAGCGCTTGCTGGTGTGGCAGGACGAGGGCTGAGATGTGGCATCCCTGACCCGGTGTCCCTGAGGGGCTGGGGAGGGATGCTGCGATGTGGCATCCCCGACCCGGTGTCCCTGAGGGGCTGGGGACGGATGCTGCGATGTGGCATCCCCGACCCGGTGTCCCTGAGGAGCTGGGGACGGATGCTGCGATGTGGCATCCCCGACCCGGTGTCCCCGAGGGGCTGGGGATGGATGCTGCGATGTGGCATCCCCGACCCGGTGTCCCCGAGGGGCTGGGGATGGATGCTGCGATGTGGCATCCCCGACCCGGTGTCCCCGAGGGGCTGGGGATGGATGCTGCGATGTGGCATCCCCGACCCGGTGTCCCTGAGGGCTGGGGATGGATGCTGCGATGTGGCATCCCCGACCCGGTGTCCCCGAGGGGCTGGATGCTGCTGCGGGGACCAAAGTGGCAGCAGTGAGAGGAGGGTTTGCAAACTCCCCCTCTCTGCATCCGTGCCCGCTGACAAGCACTGCACCGAAAATTAGGTGACCTTTGGGATGTGGCTTTGGTGCAAATACCTCCGAGATGGTTCACAACAATAGGAACGAGGATGAAGTCGAAACAGATTTGTTCCAGGAGGCTGGTGCTGTGATTCACGAGGGAAAAATGCCCTCGGAGAAAGGTGGGAGGAAGCCAACAGCCCTCGCAGCCCTCCAAAAAATCATGGGCACACGTGAGCCCTGCAAACGCACCGAAATCGCTGGCTCAAACTGAGGTGTTTGAAAGGACGGTCTGTTCTCGCACGACACTTTCCCATCACCTTGCTGCTCACATGAGCCACCCACACTGAAACTAAAACGAACGAGGAGGAGAAAATAGACGCAGCATCTGGCTGGCAGCCCCCCTGCTCCTGCCAGCGACCCCCCTCGCTCTGCCACCTCCTCGTGGGTCCCCTCAGGGTGCTCCGTGGTCCCCAAAGAAGGGACAAAGCCTCGGGTGGCTCCTGGATCCAAAGGGAACGGGTGACTGTGCAGCCAAGCTGGTTGGAGGGACCCTGCAGCCCTTCCCTTCTGCTGCGAGTCCCTGCCTTCCAAGTTTTCCCTAATGAACTTCCCAAATTACTTTTTCCTGCACAAACAACACCCACAGGCCCTTTTCCTTCCCATCCTGTTGGAACAACACGAAGGGGATGTGGATATGGACACCGGAGCTGTCTGAAGGGTGGCCAGGGGTGCTCTGGTAGCGGGTACAATCAGTGTGTTGGATCATCTCTGGCCCTCACACATCAGGGGCTGCTTTTAGGGCTGGACAAGGGGATTTCAGCCCTGGCACCTGCTTCAAGGGGGGGTTTACAGCCCTAGGGCAAGACCGGGGGAGCTGAGACCACCCTCCCATCTCTTATGATCCATCTGGAGGAATCCATGTGGGCGCTTGGGCGATATCACCGGCGAGGACGATGCGCTTGGGCTAACGAGCCTCGGTGGGGACCAGAGCCAATTCCCCAATGGTTTGCGGCGGGGCCGTCCCCTGCAGCCTGTCCCCACGCCGGTGGCCTCGGTGGCACTGGCAGGGCAGGGGAGCCCCGTGCTGGGCTGATAACGGCACACCCTCCCTGGGGGACACGATGTCCCCGAGCACCGCGGGCTGATCGCCCAGATCTCATCGGGCACAGCTCGTGCTCTCCTCGGGGTTTTGCCAGGGCTTATTTTCATTTCCTCGATAAAATTCCCTCCCTTGCAGTGGGGGGAGGCAAACAACACCATCCACCCCTGGAATTGGCAAAACTGTGGGACGTCCGTGTTTTAATAAGGGTGTTTATTGCCTCACGTGAGTGCTGGATGTGGGAGCCAATGCTGGTGTTGGCATCAGCATTTGCACAGTAGCTGGGGGCAAAGTGTTGGCTGGAGAGGAGAGTCCCCTGGTTTTGGGGCTGGTGAAGCGTCAGGAATCGTTGCCTTCTTGTGGGGCTGGGGTGGGGGGACGCTGGGTGGGATGGGGGGCGTTGGTGCCACCCCAGCATCTGCTCCACCAGCAAAGCTCAGCCCCTGCCCTGGCGTTTATCCTCTGGCTGCTGCTGCTCCGAGAACATCCCAGGGCCGGGGTGCCCCTGGGGTGCTCCCCCCTCGCTGTCCCCCTCTCCAGCCAGTGACTCTGTTTGGAGCCGTGTCCCTGTCCCGTGCCACGCAGCCACGCTCCCCGGCGCGGGCGGTGGGGCTGGAGGAAGCTGTGGTCGGCAGCTCCCGCCTGCCAGGGCGCAGGTTTGAGTTGCTCACCACAAAATAATATTGTGATTGTTCATGCAAAACATATCGTACCCGAGCCTGATGGCTTTTTTTTTTTCCTCTTTTCTTCTTTTCTCTTGTATTTTTCTTGCACTGTGAAGCTGGGTGCCGCCGGGTGACACCGATTGCCGCGGGACACCGTGGACATGCAGCCCTGTGCCAAGGTGGGAGCTGGGGGTGGCCGGGGGTGCACACGTGTGCGTGTGTGCAAGGGGCAGTGTACAGGAGTGTGTAACGTGTGTGTGTGCAGAGCAAGCGCGAGGGTGTAAGGGGTGCACGTGCAGTGCACGATGCATGTAAGGTGTGTGTAAGGTGTGTGCACGCAGTGTGGCAGGTGTGCACAGGGGTGTGTAAGGTGTGTGCATAGGCTAAGAGTGTGTATCAAAGGGGTGTGCACATTGTGCAAGGTGGGAGTGCACAGTGCAAGGGGGGTTGTGTAAAAGCGTGGGCGCACCAGGGGTGTGTAAAGCTGTGAGTGCACAGTGCAAGGGGGGTGTGTAAAGGTGTGTGCACAGTGCAAGGGGGGTTTGTGTAAGAGTCTGAATGCAAGAGGCATGTGTAAAGGTGTGAGTGCACAGTGCAAGGGGGGTGTGAGAGCATTAGTGCTCAGTGCAAGGGGCATGTGTGTAAAGGTGCGAGGGCACAGTGCAAGGGGGGTGTGTAAAAGTGTGGGTACACACGGGGTGTGTAAAGGAACGTGCACAATGCAAGAGGGGTTTGCGCGTAAGAGTACGAACGCAAGAGGAGTGTGTAAGGGCATGAGCGCATGAAGGGTGTGTGGAAGTGCGAGTGCACCGTGCAAGAGAGCTGTGAGAGCACAGAGCAAGGCTGCGTAAAGGTGCGGGTGCACGGGGGCCGTGCAAAGCCGCGTGTGCACAGCGCACGGCGGGTGCGGCGGACGATCGCCCGGTGCCCCCGGGGCTGTGCGGGGGACGATCGCCCGGGGCCCCCGGGGCTGTGCGGAGCCGGTGCCCGCGCAGGGCTGGGGAACACGGGCCGGCGTCCCTCCCGGTGTCCCTGGGTTGTCCCGCCCGCTGGGCGTGCCCGGGGCGGTCCGGGGCGCTGTAAACACGGGGCGGGGCGGCGGCGCAGGGCCCGGGCGGCGCAGGGCAGGACCGGGCGGCCCCGCCGCTCGCACACACCGCGCCGGGCGCCCCGCTCCGCCGCAGCGGCGGGCAGCACCGTGAGCGGGGCCGGGCCGGGAGCGGAGCGGGAAGCGGGGCGGGCCGGGCCAGGCGGGGGGCGGCGGGACGGCGCGGGGGGGGGCGGCGCGGAGCGGAGCTGCCGGCTCAGCACTTTCGGCAGAACAATGGGGCCGGGCGGGGGGGCGGGAGGGGCCGGGCCGGGGCCGGCGGCGGCGGCGGCAGCAGCGGCTCCGCTCCGCCGCCCCCCGGCTGACACCGCCCCGCTCCCCCCGCAGGCAGCCCCCATGGCCAAGCAGCCCCCCGAGGTGAAGGCTCAGCGGCCCGGCGAGCGGCTGCCGGCGGCGGAGGGGCCGGGCCCGGCCGCGCAGCTGCGCCCCGGAGCTCCCGCCGCCCTGCCCGGCTCCGCCGCCGCGCCGGGGCCTCCGCCGCGGGGTCCCCCCGCCAGCCCCGGCCCGTTCGCCACCCGCTCGCCGCTCTTCATCTTCGTGCGGAGGTCGCCGCTGCTGTCGCGCTCCTCCAGCGGGTACTTCTCCTTCGACGCCGCCGAGCGCAGCCCCGGGCCCCTGAGCTGCGACAAAGCCACGCAGACCCCCAGCCCGCCCTGCCAGGCTCTCAGCCACTGCCTCAGCGCCATGGGTAAGGGCTCGGGGGGCTCGCGTGGGGTTGCGCCCCTCGGGGGGCACCGGCGAGGCGTGCAGCACCCGCCCCTCGCCATGCGTGTTTTTCTTCGGAAAGATGCACAACACTGCTTGTTCTAGCCATGCAACACACCTGCAGCAGCACATCCTGCATCCCACGGGCTCGTTTTGGGGATGGCCGAGCCCCCCGCTGCTGGCACGGCTCCCCGAGCACCCGTTGTACCGGCGGGATGGTTGCGAAAGGTCCCACCGAGACCTTGAGCCCGCGCCAGGACCAGCCATGGAACACCCGGGGCTGAGCTGGGACACCCGCCTGGTTCGGGACACCCGCCCGGTTTGGGGCACACGGGAGTGCAGGGTTTTCGCAAGCTGGTTGAGCCTGCCAAGCGAAGTTGCTGCTGGGGAGCACCCACTGGCCCAGCACTCTGGGGTTGTTTTATTATTATTTTATTCTTTGCTGGGATAGGCCAGTCCCTGCCAGGGGAGGAGGGGACAAAGTTGTTTAATCCAGCTTCCTAGTCAGGGCTTGCTCCCTTGCCTTTTGCCAGGGTTTGTGCGCTGCTGCTGCGAGGTAAGTGACTTCTTGCTCTCTCTTTTTTTTTCTGCTGTTTCGTTCTTAACAAGCCACACGGTTTCACAGACACTCGGGTCGCGCAAAACTCCCGCTTGTTTTGGTGAAACCCGAAATCGGTGCTTGAAAGCGGCGTGGCGGCGGGCGGGCGCGTGTTTGTGCGCGGCTTAGCAGGTAAGGCTGGGCTCCAGCCGCTGGTGGTGGGGAAAGCAGGCCTGCCGGAGCTGCGCGATGCTTTCCCCGCTCCTCGTTAATTCTCCTTAATTGGAAGGAGCCTTTTGGCTCGGTCCCGGAGCCAGGAGGAGGTGGGTGCGTTCCCACGGGAGCCAGGCAGGTACCGCGTCACGGCGCTGCTCCGGGATAACAAACACCAGCTCCAAGCTTTACGTGATCAAAACAGCTTTTTGTTGTTGTTGTGTTTTTTTTTGCTCCCTGGTTAATGGCTGTGGTTACAGCTGCAGAGGGCTTACTGTAACATGCCCTTAGGAAAGATTTTTCTGACATTATTGCAGTAATTACAGCTTAATGCGAGTTTCACAACCTCGTGCGGCACAAACACACGCGGCACGGCCAGGCCAGGATGCTGGAGTTCCTGGGCAGGGAGAGCCCCAGCTGATGTTTTACCATGAATGACTTCTTTAACACTTTGTTTTTGGTGTTCTGGGAAGAAACTGAACTTTTCCCTGATATTTTTCTAAGCTCCTGCTTTTTCATCACCGTAGGAAAGCTGTTAAAACGCTGTTTCTACTGGAGCCTTTGTTCTGTCGTTGTTGCTAGGAGCATCATCCTAAACAACTATAAGCGAACAGAAAATACTCGAGCTGTTCGAACAGGACCCTTGGCTACTCGCGAGCAGGATTAAGCTGGGGCTGCAGAGCAGTTTTATCCCTAGGCTGGGACCAGCTCACCCGGAGAAAGGGCTGTGGCTTTGCCCTGGTCCCTGTGCCTTGGCCGTGTTAAGTTTTCCGCGTGGAAACGGGTCAGTCCCTCTGCAAGGAAGCAAAGGGTATCATTTTTGTTGCTGTGTTTTTAAGCTCTGATTTTTGTCCGTTGCTGTAAGGGCCAGACCGCGAGGGCTTTTCTAGGAAGCGTAAGCAAGCTTTAATCATAATAATAACAATAATAAACAGGCGTTTCCTGTAAGCGGGAGTGCTTTGTGTGCGATAGGTGCTCCCGTGGGCAGCAGGGAACCGTTTCCAAGGCTGGTTGAGCAAAGCGAGCTCACACTCTTCGAAATCTCATCAAAGCTTTCCCCAAAGCTTTCAGTGATGATGCTCCAAAGGATAATGAAGCACTGGAAGTGCCCCTGCCAGGTGAAAAAGGTGGAGGGGGCTAAGGGGTGCCTTCGTTAGTGCGAGCGAGGTTAATTGCTGGAGGAAGAGCTGTTTGGTGCTGGCGTGGGATGTGTGGATGCTTCGGGGTGTCTCGCTTCTGGGGGTACAGCCAGTTTTTTGGGAAATGAGGCAGAAAATGAGCGTGGGGATGCTGTGGGATGGGGAGTGGTGCAGGCTTAGTGTGCCTGGGATGATGCTTTTGGGGATGAGTTCATCGTGCGTGGGCGTGATGTGCCGGGGAACACTCACCCTAAGTCACCCGAGATGAGAAACCACACTCGGGTGGGACTGTGTGAGTCTCCGACTGATACCTGCAAGTCTTTGGCTCTTTGGAGCTGATTGTTGCATTTACTTGGGTTTTTTTTGTCTGAAGATCAGCTCTGTCTAAAGGCAGGGGGGTGCAGGGCTTGCACAAGTGAGTTTTTGGGATGTGTTTGTGCAGGGTTTGCACACGTGGGTTTTGGGATGTGTTTGTGCAGGGTTTGCACAGGCAGGTTTTTGGGATGTGTTTGTGCAAGGCTTGCATGAGTGAGTTTTTGGGGTGTGTTTGTGCAGGGCTTTTGGGGTGCGTTTGTGCAGGGTTTGCACACGCGGGCTTTTGGGATGCGTTTGTGCAAGGCTTGCATGAGTGAGTTTTTGGGGTGTGTTTGTGCAGGGTTTGCACAGGTGGGTTTTTGGGCTGTGTTTGTGCAGGGCTTGCACTCACGGGACTTTGGGATGCGTTTGTGCAAGGCTTGCATGAGTGAGTTTTTGGGGTGTGTTTGTGCAAGGCTTGCATGAGTGAGTTTTTGGGGTGTGTTTGTGCAGGGTTTGCACAGGTGGGTTTTTGGGGTGTGTTTGTGCAGGGCTTGCACTCGCAGGATTTTGGGCTGTATTTGGAGCAGGTGCATGCGAGTGCTCCATAAATGGGTTTTCCTGGTGCTGTTTGGACCTCGGTGCATTTTCCAGCGCTGTGCAAGAGAGAAGCAGCGTGAGCCTCCCCTTACCCATGCTGGAGCTCCTCGGGATGTGGCAGATGAATTTAAGGCGCAAACCTGGAGTGGAGAGTAGCGATGTTCCTGTTGCTCGCATTTTGGAGCTGATGCTGTTTCCTCCCCGAGCTCATCTCAGCCGTTCTTTGCAGAGAATTTTTCCGGGGGGGTTTGGCTCGAGGTGCAATTTGGGGTTGTTTTCCTTTTATCCCCTAAGCAGAGCCCGCGGCGTGGCCGCGCCGGTCCCGGCCGGAGCATCTTTGGGCTGGAGCGCGATGCAGCAGCCGCCTCGGTGGCTCGCACTATGACTGGGGGCGCCCCCGAAAGCGCCTCTGACTGGTTTTGGGACCCGTTATGACTGGACCCTTTTGACGCCGCCGTTCGGCAGCGCCACAGAAAGTCCTTTCTGAAAACCTCAGCCCGATTTCGCTCTCAGCCACCAACCCCAGCGCTCATCTCCGGGGCGATGAGCTCTTGGGTGCGACGCTGTGGCCGGGGGAGGGATGGATGGAGATGGGGTCTCTTGGCATTTTTTTGTCCCGTTTTCCCCCATTTTTTTTTCTCCCTGGGGAAAAAGGGCGGCGCGGGGCGGGCTCTGGGGTTTGGGCGCTCGCCCTGCCCTGGCCGAACGCTGTGAGCGTTCCCGGGCGCGGTATCGCGAGGGCTGCGCCGCGCTTCATTCACCAGCGAGGAAAATAAACCCTCCAGGGCCGGCCCCGCTACTCCTGCGCTACTACAGCGTGAAAACAAAACAGATCCGCCAGCCAAGCCGTGCGAGTTTGGCTCGCAAATACATTTTCCAGTCAGCTCGGAGCCAGGCTTTTATTTTTTATTTATTTTTTTTTTTTTACTGCCCCGCTAATCCTTTGAATATTTTGAGATTGGAAGCTATTTCTGTTCCCTTGCGATCCCTCCGAAGCTGTCGTGCCAAAGCGCTCTGTTTTGTTTTGCGTGGTGGTTTCTGGGTTGTGTGTGGTTGGGTTTTTTCTGTCTGTTTGTCCTTGTTTAATTTTCCTTGAGGCCGAGATCCCTGCTGGGATCCTGAGCTTTGTGAGACTGCACAGGTACCCAGAGGGGCCACCGGCTGCTCCTTTCCCCCCCTGGCTATTTGGGGGATCTCAGGGTGGTTTATCACACGTCTAACAACTTCTTAAACCAGACACCAAAATAGCTGTGTATAGTACAGAGTAATTCATGCATTAGCTCCTTTTCTCTTCTTTGTAAGCCAGTGCTGGGTTTCCCGGTGTACAAACCCACTTGTGGCTTCTCGGTGCAACAAAACCCATCGTTTGCCTTTTACTCCTTGAGCGCTTCAGGACAGAAAAGTGAGGATGCAGTTAAACTGAGGGGTTTTTAAGGTTAGAGAAGAAGCTGCTGCTGTGCCTGCAAGAAAAGACATTTATTTGGAAAAAGGGGGAAGAGAAGGTTTTTCTAGGGAGAGAAATTGGAGAGCGGCATCTTGCCATTCATCCCTGTGTAAGTAGGGGACTGATGCTTGGGTGGGCCAGAGATGCTCCTAGACTGAAAAAATAAATGGATAAAAGCCTAATAATAATAATGTAGAGATAATAAAGACTAAAAGATGCGCCGTGCACATCTTATGCAACAAGTCCCATTTGTGCCGCACGCCACGTGCGGGCCCTGGCCACCTGCACAGCTCCTTGGAACGGCATTTAAAAATAATAATAATAATAATAAAACCACTATCAAGGGTCAACAGGCAACTGCTGAGTTGAGTATGGAGTTTGTTGCTGTGTTGCTGCTTGTTTGAAATGCTGGGGTTCTGTTCCCTGCAGCCTCGCGGTGGCCGTCCCCGTCGCTCGCGGAAGATCTGCAGCCCGAGATCTGGATCGCGCAGGAGCTGCGGCGCATCGGTGACGAGTTCAACGCCTCCTATTGTCCCAGACGGGTAATTCTCCTCCGCTCGCTTCCCATGTCTTTGCACGCGCGGTCTCTGGAAGGGAAAAAGCTCAGTTGTGTATGGAAAGCAATTCCATGGTAAGCGTTTTGTTCGTGGGATGCGCGCGTGGTTGTTCCGTATGTCATTGCATCCACTAAAAACAACCTTTAAACTGCGGCTCGAGGTCTTTCGGGTCCAAAGTTTGCAGCACCTTAGTACCAATAAAGCGCGTCGCCGGATTGAGGCTGGACCTGACCATAATGAGGAAGAAACTTGTGAGAATTAAGAGGTTGGGGTGTTTTTGGGAAGAGCTGCTTTGGAGGCAGCGTTTTTAGGGGGAAAACCCAAGGAACAAAGGCGGTTGGTTTCCCAAATCCCGGCCGCTGAGGATCGCGTGCGCCGGGTCTGCTTGCAAACGAGAAGCAGATCGGCTGGGTCTGATAACTTATTTTTCCCACAAAGAATCCGGCGGGGCTGTTTTGAAACACACGTGTATTTATAAGCCCATAAACTCTCTCACCTTTTGAGTGTTGCAACAAAAATAGGCGCCGCTAATGCAAAAAAGAGGAAAAAATAAAAGCAACCAAAAACGAACCCAAAGCAAAGCAGAGAGATGAAGTAAGAGTTTTCAGAAGAGCGGCGTTCGAGGGCTGCGTGTTCCTGCATGTGGTTTCTGGTCCATCGGCTCGTCTGTGGGCAGAGGAGTCAGCAGAGCGTTGGGTACCGGCTTTTTGGTTTAAAGGGCGTTTTTCCGGTGGAAAACAGGGACTAAACTGATCCTGCTGGCGTCACAACCCACCTGAGAACCCAAATGTCGTGCTCGCTCTATGACACCAGCGGAGGCTGTCATGCGTGACCCTAAAAACACTTTGTCCCTGGCTCAGTTAGTGTCGGAGTTCTTCGTCATGCCCGCAAACAAGGGGTTTTTGGAGCGTTTGAGCGATGGGTGTAGAGTTATCCCCCCCGATAATGGTCCGTGCTTTGTGGAGAAGCCTCTTTTCCTTGGGGCCGGAGGACGAGGGTTTCACGTTGCTGCTTTTGCCCTTTAAATGCGTGGTTAGAAATGGGGAACCGCGAGTCCTGCCAAGAACGGCACCGGCCGGGCAGGTCGGAGCTGTCGGACGGGTCGTTCCCGGCACGTTCCCCGTCCCTGCGTCACTCCGGGACTGTGTTTTGGGCAGGACGACGGGGAATTGGGCAATTTACCATCCATGAGGTTGTTGCTGGCAGAGGGTGCATCCTTGGCCAACATCGTGTGCCCCAAGTTGCCCGCAGAGGTGGGAAATGTTTCAACTCCCTGATTAGTTTTTTAATAGCTCTGTGTTAAAGAAAACCCAACTTTTGGCCTCCTTCCCTAAGCCCCTTGGGGTTTTTTTGCTTGTGTTTTGTTAGTTTTGTCTCTTCTCGGGGTGCATTGGTGGTCACGGTGCTGCAGGGGAGCAGCTCCTGGATGGGTAAATCCCCCTGGTTTGGGGAGCCGATGATGCCCGGGGGTGCAGGGCTGCCCTGCAGGGCTGGCAGTTTGCCTATGGGTGTAAACAGCGTGATTTCAGTCTCTGGGGCATGCAGGGGCGTGATTGTGCTGCCCTAAACATAACCCGGCTCGGGTCGCTTTGGGACAGCGTGGAGAGCGACCTCTGCGCTCCCCTGCACTTTGGTATTAGCTTGATTTTGGTATTAGCTTGATTTTGGTATTAGCTTGATTTTGGTATTAGCTTGATTTTGGTATTATTGTTTCTATCCCTCTTCTTTTAATTTTGTTATTTTTATTCTAATTTCTCTCTTTTCCCTTCTTTTTATTTTATTTCTTTTTCTTTTTATTCTACTTTTTCCTTTTTATTTTGTCATTTCTTTTTATTCTTTTCTTTTTTCCTTTTTATTTTGTCATTTCATTTTTATCCTTTTCTTTTTTCCTTTTCATTTTGTCATTTCTTTTTATTCTCTTTTTTACTTTTCGTTTTGTCTTTTATTTTTATTCTATTTTCTTTTTTCCTTTTCGTTTTATTTATTGTATTTTTATTCTGTTTTTCCCTTCTTTTTTTATTTTGCTATTTTTATTCTATTTTCTCCCCCCCCCCCCTTTTTATTTTGCTGTCTTTATTCCGGTTTATTTCTCCCCCCATGGCTTCCCCAGCTCCGCTCGCAGGGCTCGCGGCTCCTTTTCCATGTTTACTCTCATTCTTCACGAAACACTCGATACCGCACCTCCGGGATACCCGTGTGCAAGGCGTTTGTAGCACGGGGGCTTTGTGCTGGGAACGTCCCCAGCTTTGGGTTTATTCCGGTTTGTTTTCGTTTTTTAGGGTTTCTGGGATGCGCCGGCCGGGCACCCCCAGGTCGTGGTCCTGCGCCTCCTGCGCTACATCGTGCGGCTGATGTGGAGGATGCAGTGAGCGCGTGGTCCCTCCCAGGACGGACGGACAGACGGACACGCGGCTCCCGCCGCTCCCCAGGACGCACGGACGGGGACGGACATCCCGCGGGGACCCCCCCGGTGCCGGATTTGTTCCGAGAGTGGTGTTTACTGCGTTTCTCTCGACTCTTTGCTAGGTTCTTATTAAGATTTTTTTTCCAAAAGAGTCTTGGAGAAAATAACAGCAACGGAGGAACTTTATACAAAATTTTTGTCATCGCTTCCTGAAGATCAATGAGCGTGTTGGGCCTTTTGGGATGGCAGAGCCGCCTTTTGGGATGGCAGAGCCGCCTCTCAGGATGGCAGAGACCGACCCAGCCCTCACCCACCAAAATGATGGTGATGACAGAAAAAGGGCAGAGGGATTTAAACCAGCACTTCTTTTACCTGTAAATACCTAACGCCGCCCCAAATCCACCTTCGTCTGCGTCATGCGAATAGCCTATTTCCTGCTGACTGATTTATTTTATATATATATATATATATATATATATTTGGTCTGTTTTTACACTCTGAATTTCAAGACTCAGCTGTCAGATTCCCAGGGTCCAAAATATCACAACCAACCAAAAAAACAAAACCCCAATCCACCAGGTTGCCTTGTTTTTGTTCTAAGAAACCCTTTCTATAAAACGTGTGAAAACGCTTACATATTATATAATATTATATATAATATATAAGGTTGGCGACTGAGGCGATTCAGCAATAACCCCTTCTCGGAGGCAGGAAAATCCGCAGCTTTGCACCAGGAGACGGCGGCTCCTGCTCCGCGTCACATCAGGAACTGTTGGAAGCCCCGGCTTTTGTACCTTCCTGTGGAAGCCAATGGGGGTTTTAAGGCTGGATTTTTAATTGTTTTAATCATTGTTTTTATGGTGGGATGCTCTGTGTGGAGGAGAGGGCAGGACGGAGCCCGCGGATGCTCGTGCGCAGGGATGCGGCTGCAAGAGGCGCCTGAGGATGCTGCGACCTGGTACCCACCCATGGGCTCTGCTTGCCCCCAAAAAACACCTTCCAGCCCCAAAACCACCCTCCAGCCCCCACAATATCCCATCGGTTCATCTCGGCTGCTGCAGGGCAGGCGCTTTTTTGGGGAGGTGGCAGCTCCGGCCACCCCTGTATCTATGCACAGACTTTGCCTCTCGAGCTGCCCCATTGGGACGAGTGCTCCCCAAACCCACTCCCAACGCCAAACTGTGGCTACGGAGCCATTTTTAACTTTTATTTTAAGTTTTGTATTAACATTTTTATTATGTCATTTTGGACCTGCAGGATGAGCAGCGGTTGCAGGAGTTGCCTCGGCTGCCGGAGCCGGGGACGTTTTAGGGACAAAAAGGGTATTTTGGAGAGGCTGCGACAAGACTTTTGTGCCGGTGGAGCGTGAGCGGTTAAAATACTTGGTGAGCTTGGCCAGGACAGCTTCCTGCCCTTTGGTTTTGGCTTCACCATCCTCTTGGTTTTGGCTTCACCGTAGCTGTTTTCTGTAGGATTTATATAGAAAATCCCCAGCAGGGAGCCGGTGGCCGCAGGTTTCCCATGGGGACCCATGTGGAGTTGCATGGCTGCGGATAAAGTTCTTAAAAATACATATATATATGTATATAAAATTGGCAAATGAGATATTTTTTTCCCCCCCAGTTGAGTTGAAACGGTGCTTTTGGGGTCTCGCAGCCTTATGGCATCGCCCAGAATGTGTCCCTTGGAGTACACCAAAGAAACGCCGAGCACTTTACCCCGTCCTCCAAAATACGCAGTCATTTTAAGGGAAAACCACCAAGTATTGGCACTGTCAGCCTGGGAGGTGTCCCCGGCCAAAAGGTAGGAAAATAGCCCCCCAATATAACCATGTTTCACCCCTGTGACATTCGGGGGGAAAACAAACCTCAACTATCTCTAAACAGAATGATGTTTGAAATAGCGCATTAATAAATATTCGGTATATTCTGCGCGTCTGAGCGGCGCTGGGTGGGAATGGGGAGGTGTGGTGGGGGAAGCAGATCCCACAGGATGCGTTAACGCTTCGCTGTAAATACCTGGATATTTATTAGAGGATGGCGCCGTATTATTTTCATCATCTGAGCCAAATATCTGTGTGCAATGTATTTCCTTTCCTCTCTCTCTCATGTCCGTTTTGTACAGCTTATAAATCAGAAAAAAATGGAAAAAAAAATTACTGTTTTTTCTAAACCTTTTTAGAGTTGAACTTGGTAAATACTGTAGACTCTTTGTTATTTTTCCTTTGTGTAATTAATGCACTCTACTGTTCCATAATGCTGTAACGTGTAGAAACGTTGTATATTTATTTTCTGCTTATTTAAGTTCCTGTAAAGATTTGTGTGTTGTTGCCCCTCTCCCTGCCCTTCCAATGAGCGATGGATGCGCCTCCCCAAGCACTGTCAGTGCAGCCACCCTGCTTTGAATAACGAGATTATTATTAATTATTATTATAATTCTCCAAGTGCCTACGTCCCACTTCCCAGTAGCGATTGAGGCACCTCAGACTTCAGCATTAATGCCATTCAGTGATTTCTTTTTGGCCACTTTCCCCGGAGCAGCATCAGGTACCCCTGACAAGTCACTAAGTCATTTCACAGGACCCAGCGTATGTAGCATTTTGACTGCAATTTCCCTGCCTTTCCTTGTGTTTTGCACTGATGAATTTTTTGGACAGGGTAATTGCCACTTTACTTGTGCAATACTGCTGTAAATAATTGCAGATCTTTTTGGTTTTGTTTTTTTTAAATGCGATCTTTTATGTACTTAATAAGTTTTATATGAATAAAAGTTTTCATCTATTTGTCACGAGTGCTGCTTTTCTTTGGGGGCTTGGGGATGCCCTGAGGAAGGGCTGGGGAGGGGAAATATGCTGCATTAGCACCAGTTTTCCCAGTTTAGCACCAGTTTAGCACCAGTTCTCCCCCAGATCCAGGATGCAGCTCCACACCCTGCATTTCCTTTTGCTCCAAGCTCACATTCCCAGGACACGAAAAAGTGTCTGTTAAATGGAGCTGGTTTGTAAGTTCTTGCCCTGTGCGCTTCCAAACCCACTTGGGAGTCTATTTCATTTGATTTGTTATTTTTAATTTAATTTATTTGACTTTTGATATGTTTTATGTTCTGTTACACTAATTTTCCCCACATTCACATGTATTTTTGGGGCTCAAACTCAACATCTGGGCCCTTCCCCATATAATGGGGGTGGCAGGAGAGGTTGAGACCAGCAGAAACATCCAATATTCTACAGGATGATCCTCCTTGAGCGCCTGGGCTTCTGCTGCTTTTCGCCCCTCCTCAACAGGCATCCTCTTCAATCCCCATTTTGCAGTGATGCCGAGGGCACACACCAAGCATTTCGACGTGTTTTTTGGGCTTGGTACTTGTTTTTATTGCGTTTTCTCCCTGGAGATGAGCTGCTGCCCCATCCCAGGCTCCGGGTGCTGCAGGCTTGGGTATTTTTAGCCGCTTTCTTCCGAAATATCAGCTGGGCTTGGGGTTGTGTGACGCAATGCGGTGGGACCGTGCGTCAGCGGGAAGAAATCCACGGACAAGCAGATTGAGAAGTCCCGGAGAAGCCACCTTACGTCAAAACAACCCCCAAAAATCCTACTTGACAAACAACTTTTAAGAGAAAAAATTCTGGATTTTTTTTTTTTCTGTTCTTGTTGTTGTTCTTTTGTGTGTTTCAAATTACAGAAGTTCCTGAAAGGGAAGTTTATTGGTTTCAGGTGCTATTTTGGGGGCTTCTTTAACACAACAAAAAGGCTTTATTGGGCAGCCCAGGCTCTGGCAGCTCCCGGCCCCGCTCTGCCCGTGGCCCTTTGGTCCCGTTGACATTTTGGAATTGTCACACCTCCTGCCCTCCATTTACCTTTGAACCCGGTGACCTCGGTGAGACAACTGGCAATAAAAATGCTGCCCCGACAGCAAAACGCGGCGTGACGGTGGGGACGTGATTGGCCACCGCTTGGGCTAGGTTGGCCATGGCCAAGTCAAAGGCGACCACGGCCTAGATCCACCAAAGCCCCATCAGCTGGGTCCTTCCCAACGCACAGGCCCTTTCTTTCTATGCTCTTCAACTTTTTTGCTTTCATATCTACTTAAAACCACAGGCAATTTTGTTGTAAGGATGACAAACTTCCTTTATTCCTTGAAAAGAGAAAAAGAAATACATTTTCTCATGGAAAAAGCCACCTGCAAGCCTCGCCATGGGAAGGAAGGCTTTCTACCCTCCTGCCTTGTGCACAAGACACACAAGACCTTGGCCCATCCAGACCAGCTCCAAATCAACCCCGGGCATCCCCACATCTCTCAACCCCACCTGCCTCAGGAATGGAGCAACCAAAGCCAACGACGAGATCCTGGTTGGGTGCTGACTCTGTCTTGCACTCATCGGGGGGCTTGGGGTGGTGAACACAACCCAAAACGCCCATCAGATGTGGGCTGACCGTTGAATGGCCGACGGTCGCCAAGCCGCGGTCACCCAGTGCCACAGGACTGACACCACCACGCTGCCAGGCTCTCAATGTATATATATACATATGTATTTTTTTTTCCAATGACTCGCATCTGACCTTTCAAACACCTGTGCAGCCTTAAACGGCTAAAAATACCCACCCAGCTTTGCATTCGATTTTCATATTGCAACAAAGCTCACTGTTTCCAGCGCGTTTTCTCGTCTTTCTGGCAAGTTCTAGGATGGTTGACCTCTTCTCTGGTCAAACATGGTGCAGATGGGGACGGCTGCGGGCAGGGATGCTCAGGATGCTCCAGCACATGGCCAGGGAGGTCCCTAGGAGGAATAAAAGGGCGTTATAGATGCTATAACCATATATATTTAGATGGTGTAAGACAAGCCCGAGCATGGTAGGACCAAGGGCACCTTCGCTGCCCATCAGCGAGGGCTCCACAAGGCGCCCACAAGCCAACAGCCACCTCCCGCTGCCCTTCCCCACCATCCTAAACCTACCCTGGGTCTTATATTTTTTAAAGTTAAAGCCCTTCAAAGCTTAAGCTAGACTGTAAAAGCGAGACTACAGGGTTATTCCTGTTGACAACACCACCGTACCTACAAGCTTAACCCCGCCGAGAAGCCCTTGGATGTTGCGGCGATGGTTGGGTGAGGTCAGGAGCCCTCATGGGGCCACGAGGCCTTTTCTTCCCCGATTTTGATGAATTTCTCCTCGCTGGCCTTTTGACAGGCTCATCTGTTCATTTTTTCCCTGGAGGAGCCACCACTTCCCAAAACGGGGGGGGGTCGCTGCTAATTAAAACACTCTTAGTCTCGGCGCAATTACGAGCGTCGCGTGCCGAGAGAAGAACAGTTTGGCAAAGACATAATCATCTTGGCTATTAATTAGGGGGAACAAAGTGGGAAGACGGTGCGATGGCCCTTCCCTAAGGGCAGCAAACCACAGCGTCCCCCAGCATCCCCTCCGCGGCGCTAATTGGCGCTAATTGGCATCTCTAACCATGCAGAGTGGAGGAAGGATGCGCAGAGCAAAGGGAAAGGTCAAGGGGAGCCGCATCTCTGCCTCAGTGCATCCCCACCTCACCACATCCCTGCCCCACAACCGTGCATGGCCCTGGGTTAAAAAAACCATACAATTCTCTGAAATTTGAACCTTTCTTGTTTAAACAAATGAATAAACCCCCCGAGCATCAGCGGCGATGCAGCATCCCGGCGCCCATCCTTCCCCCGTCACCGGGGGGGAACGGCCGCGAGCGCCCGACACCGGCATTCAAATGACTTATTGGCAGAAATGGGTTTAAAAATAGGGTTTTTTGTGATAAACAAACTAACCTCATACAGGAAGTGAGCTGCAAATACTAAAAACTTGTATGCTGTAAGAGAGCTGGTAGAACACAGAGCTGCCAGAACACAGAGCTGCCCCGCAAAAGCACAGAAAAACAACAACAGAAGAAGCAGCTGGGGGGGTTTTAAGCTATTTTCTTGATTCTTTAAGAATCTCCAGGTGGGGAAGAGGGGGTAATTGAGGGCAGGTGGACCCCGTGCTGCTGGGGGGTGGCAGAGTTTGATTTCTATCCGTGGCCCCTAAAATAAAGGCAAAGCCCAGCGATGCGTCGCGATGTGAACCCCGGGACTTCAAAAAGCTTTTGCTTCTGCTGCTGCAAAGGTTAAGGCAGTTTTCCTACCGAAACCCCAGTGTGGGCTGTGAAAGAACATGTTAATGAAGAAAATTTCCCCGGGGGCTGCTCTTTGATTATCACCAAAGCCATCGAGTTTCAGTTTGAGTTATTTGTATTTATTTATGAAAACAAAGATTAAATAAGTAGAACGAAAACAAAAACCTCATCCTAATTTCTGAGCGGAGCCCGGGTTATTCAGACGCAGAACCTCTCCCCCAACGCAGGTAGATGCAGGTTGCTTTCCCCTTTGCTTTGAGCAAACAGAATAAAACAACCCCAAAACCTGAGTTACCCCCCCGAGCTGCTCGTGGAATATATTAAATATTAAAACTGAAATCAAACAAAATCCATTCCGATGCCCTTGTTGGCTGCAAAAACGAAGCCCGAAGAGCCCCCGGGGCCGGGGGATGATGGTGCAGGTATTTATCTTTTCATGTGTTTTCACTTCTATGGCGAAAGAACCGCTTGAAGAACACACACCAAAAAAAGCCCTTCAGTGGTCTCGCAGCCTTTAACGTGTTGTTTTTCTACATATTTTATGTTGTTGGCTTTTGTTATCAGTCTCATCTGCAATTTGTGGCCAATTCTGTCATGCTTTAGGCAGACATCTTGTTCCCAAAAACTGTTTGCAAGCTCTCGGTGACGGCACGGCCCCGAACGACGCAACGACTGAAAGGGCAGATTTAACCCCAAAATCAGCACTGGGCCCGATTCCCGTCCCCACGGCAGCGCCGAGCCGTGGGGCAGCCCCAGCCCACCTCTCCGCCATGCCCCGCTTTAATTCCAATCATCCACATCTCCCCATCCCCATCGAAGCCGAACCCATCCCTACGCAACTTGTTGGATGTTTCCCCATCCCCAACAACCTTTTCCGCCGTATTTTTCCCATCTTTGGGCGCAAAACCATCCCCTCCATCCCACCCCAGCCCTCCTTTATTTCGGGGTGGATTTAAAACAGTTGACTTTTGTTATTTACCACCGAAAAATAAAAAACCCAAGCGCCGCCAATCTGGCACCTATTCAGTATTAATAGCGAAACCAAAATAAAGCAAATTAATACCGCAAGATTAAGTCATTCTTTAAAAATTAAAATGAAAGTCATTAAGCGCCGGAGAGCGGAGCTCGATAGTGAGAGCTGGTTTTGCTCGCAGCCAGATTTGAAGGGCTTAAATTTGGCTTAAATTTGGCTTTTTTGGGGGGTGATTGAAGCGAAAGGAGAGTCTTGCCACCCCCGTTTTGTTGGGGTTCGCAGGCAGAGCAGCGCGATGCTGGAGGGAAGTGAGTGATGAACCGCATCCCCGAGCGAATCCCCCCCAGCCCGGGGCTTCGAAATAAGCGATTTTGGGGTTTTTGAGAGAAGGAGCCCGCCCGGCGGGGGCAGCCCGGCCGGGGGAGGAATGAGACATTGTGAAACCCAACTCCTTTTCCTGAGCCGCCGGCAGCGCCACGGAGCCCGGCCCGAAATAAGAGCTCAAACGGTTTCCCAAAGCGGGGGCGGCAGGGGCCGCCCCCCCCTCGCCCATGGAGCGGCACAATTTCGGGGTCCCCATTGCGGGGTCCGGCTGCCGCCTGCGTCCCCACACCCGAGCCCCCCAGCCCCAAGTGTCCCCCATGGCACCTTTGGGGACCGAGGTCCCACCACCCCCATCCAACCGTCCCCCTTATTTATGCCAGATACAAACACATCTATTTTTAAATGTTCTTCTTTTTATTTGGCCCAAAACAATATATACATATATGTATTTATTATTTAAACTCAATCTCTCAGGGCTCTCCCAATGCTCTCTCCACTTCCTGTGACAAAACAACACACGCTTTGTTTGAAACTCATTCTTCCTCTATTCAGCGCCGAGAAACAATGACCAAAAGCACCCCCAAAAATTACACCTCGCACCCCACCAATCCCCCCGCTGCCCCTTCTAACCCTGCGGGGAGGACGGAGCTCAAACAGCACCAGCGGGGAGAAGAAATAAACCGCTTATCAAGAGGTTTTAATTGAAAGGGCTGGATGTCGAAGCTGAAGGTGAATTTCCACTTTGCTATTTTCGTCCCGCTGCTGTTCGAGTCAAACGCTTCCCCCCGCCCCGGCCCCAACCTCCACGTCATCGCTTTAAAACCGAGTCAAAAAGCGGCTAAATCGGGTAAAGGTTCCCCAAATTCCCATTTTGACTCACGCGTGATTCAGTAATATTTGCCGCTCGGCGAAGGGGAGCGCCGATACCAGAAATCAAGCCATTTTAGTTTGACTCATGTGGAAAGAGTGAAACACAGAGAGTGCCTTGAAATGGGGCTTTTACTACGCTATTTACCGCACGCCAAGAAACCAGAATATTGGAGGATTTCAGCCCTGAATTGGCAGCGTTTTGGGGCAGCCACGGGCTGAGGTTTCCCCTCCGCAAACACGCACGATTTGGCTGCTTTTTGAGCATCCTCGGGCAGCCGGACGGAAGAATCTGCGAGGGAAAATGAGTTTGTGCTTGAGCTGATTTTGCTTCATCGTAATTTTGCAAATTTGGGAGAAATCGCCTCGTACCATAGTGAGGAAAAGGGGTTTTACCCAAAGCTGATCAAACGGTGACAGCTGGTTTGGAAATAAAAACCCACCTGAAAAATAATCATATAGGGACTTTCAGGTGGGTTTGGCAATTTGCCCTGCTGAGAATTAAGCTGAAATATATATATATATATATATATAGCAATAAAAAGCCCTAGGAGGAAATTTGGGTGCTACCATTGGGTGAAAGCTCAGCGTGGAGAGCAAAGGGAGAGATTTTGGGGGAAAAAGGGAGGATTTGGGGCTGTGTTTTTGGGCTGAATCCCTGGTGGATGAAGCCGAAATCCCCGCTCGGCCCCAGGCAGGCGACGCCGATGGCTTCATCAAAGCTCGCTGAAAACAAAACCGAGAAACAGCTTGTGGTTTGACATGAATCTATTTACATTAAAATATATATTTAAAAAAAAAAAAACAAAACAACACAAAAAGAAGACACGACGAACCTTTTGGGGACGGTGAGAGAAGGCGCTCGCGGTATTTGTGAGGTCCCTGACATTTAAGCTGGGCTCAACGAACCTAATGTGTTACTCACGCTCCTCCTTAGGCCTGGCTTAAATTTAGAAAGGGCTTTTTGCTCTCCCCTGCCAGACAGACAAACGGACCATCCGGAGGAGCGAGGAATCAACTCCTGGGCATGCATAAGATAAGGAAGCCCCATCCATTTCCTGACATTCCAGCCCCAAAAAACCAAACCAACCCAAACCAAGACAACACAAACCTGCATTTTTGGCCATTCCCCATGGCACTTTGCTCATTCGCTCAGCCCCACCATAGCACACATCAAATACAACTTCATTTCTTTGCAAGGCTTGCATTTGTTTGCAAGATTTGTGTTCATTCGCGACGCTGTATTTGTTTGCAAAGCTCGTGTTTGTTCGCAAAACCTGTGCTTGTTTGCAAAGCTTGTATTTGTTTGCAAAGCTTGTAGCGGTTTGCAACGCTTGTGTTTGTTTGCAGAGCTGGTGTTTGCCTGCAACACTCACATTTATTTCCAATACTTTTATTTGTTTGCCACGCTTGTCCTGCTTTGCACCACTCGCAGTTACTTGCAAGGCTGGTATCTGCTTGCGGCGCACGTATTTGTTCAAGAGCACCCAATTCTTCGCTTTCTAAAGTGAAAAGAGGGCGAGGAGGCGCAGCGGATCCCGGCGAGCGCGCTGCCCCGGCCGCCCCGGCCGTGGTTTCTCTCGGCAGGTCTATTCCCTTTTTTCTGAGTCATTCTGAGATCACTCGACATCTCGAGCACGCGGCAGCAGAATAAAAGGCGCTTTTCGAGCGCGAATCGGTGCCGGTTGCCGGCACGGGCTCCCCCCGAGCCCTGCGCCCCGTGTCCCGGCCAAGCGCGGCCAGGGAGCCTCGCCAGCGGTGCCCAGCCCCGGGAAACACAGCAGCGGCTTTGGAATCCTCCTGGCTGGCAGCTCCTCCGGGGTCCTGGAGCGCCAAAGCCCTCCAGATGTGCAGCTGTGGCTCTGTGCGCAGCAGCATCCCTCCTGCACCCCAAAATCTCTCCCGCACCCCCAGCATCCATCCCACATCCCCAAAACTCCTCCTGCATCCTCAGCATCCATCCTGGACCCCCAACATCCCTCCTGCACCCCAAAATCTCTCCCGCACCCCCAGCATCCATCCCACATCCCCAAAACTCCTCCTGCATCCTCAGCATCCATCCTGGACCCCCAACATCCCTCCTGCATCCCCAGCATCCCTCCTGCACCCCTAGCATCCATCCCACATCCCCAAAACTCTTCCTGCATCTTCAGCATCCATCCTGGACCCCCAACATCCCTCCTGCATCCCCAGCATCCCTCCTGCACCCCTAGCATCCATCCCACATCCCCAAAACTCCTCCTGCATCCTCAGCATCCATCCTGGACCCCCAACATCCCTTCTGCATCCCCAGCATCCCTCCTGCACCCCTAGCATCCCTCCCACATCCCCAACATCCCTCCTGCACTCCCAACATCCCTTCTGCATCCCCAGCATCCCTCCTGCATGCCTAGCATCCCTCCCACATCCCCAACATCCCTCCCACACCCCCAGCATCCCTCCTGGGCACCTAAAATCCCTCCTGCACCCCTAGTATCCCTCCCACATCCCCAAAACTCCTCCTGCATCCTCGGCATCCATCCTGGACCCACAAATCCCTCCTACACCCCCAGTATCCCTCCTGGACACCTAAAATCCCTCCTACACCCCCATCATCTCTCCTGCACCCCCAAAATGCCTCCTGCACCCCCATAATCCTTCTTACATGCCCAAAATCCCTCCTGCACCCCCATCATCCCTCCTGCACCCCCATCATCCCTCCTGCACCCCTATCATCCCTCCTGCATCCCCAGAACCCCTCCTGCACCCTCAATATCCCTCCTGGACACCTAAAATCCCTCCCACACCCCCATCATCTCTCCTGCACCCCCAAAATCCCTCCTGCACCCCTATAATCCCTCCTGCATGCCCCAAATCCCTCCTGCACCCCCATCATCCCTCCTGTGCCCCCAGCATCCCTCCTGCACCCCAAAATCCGTCCCACACCCCCAGCATCCCTCCTGTACCATCAACATCCCTCCTGCACCCCCATCATCCCTCCTGTGCCCCCAGCATCCATCCCACATCCCCAAAACTCCTCCTGCATCCTCAGTATCCATCCTGGACCCCCAGCATCCATCCTGCACCCTCAGCATCCCTCCTGGATACCTAAAATCCCTCCTGCACCCCAAGAACCTCTCCAGCATCCTCGACATCCCTCCTGCACCCCCAGCATCCCTCCCACACCCCCAAAATCCCTCCTGCATCCTCAGCATCTCTCCTGCACCCCCAGAACCCCTCCTGCACCCTCAGTATCCATCCTGGACCCCCAAAATCCTTCCCGTGCCCTCAGCATCCCTCCTGCACCCCCCAAAATCCCTCCTGCATCCTCAACATCCCTCACACACCCCCATCGTCCCTCCTAAGACCCCAGCATCCCTCCCACACTCCCAAAATCCCTCCTGCACCCCCAAAATCCCTCCTGCATCCTCAGTATCCCTCCTGAACCCCCAAAATCCCTCCCGCACCCTCAGCATCCCTCCCGCACCCGCACCACTCCAGCATCCTCAGCATCCCTCAGGATGCGGTGGCAATGGATGGGGGCGAAGATTTTGGGGTAACAGCCAAGAATTTGGACCCCAGGAGTCCTGAGCCATCAGCATCTCAACCCCACCAACACAAAAGCTGAAGACTAGCAAATACACAAAAATTATACAAATATATTATGTATATATATCCTATATAGATATCATATGCATCCTCTATATCCTATGTGTATATCCTATATATGACAATATATAAAAACTCTTTTATATATACAATGTATAAAATAGATGGGAGGGATGGAAAGCACCTGCCAAATCTCACCCCACATTCCTATTTCCCAATTCTCCTCCTATTTTAAGAGCCACAAGGGTGAAGCCGAATATCAGCCCAGGTTGGTGTGTGCAGAAAACGGTGACAAAAACACCGGAAATATCTTAAATGCTGAAAACCATGAAAAAGCTAAAAAATACTAAAATATTTTAAGTGCTGAAAAGGAAGGAAAAGCTGGAAAATACTAAAAATATTGAAAATACGACAATATTTGAGATGGCGACAGTGGTGCGAGTGTGGATGATATTGGGTCTCGGGCTGCTGGGTGCGCAGCCATTGCCCCCTTCCCACCCCTGCCCCATGCTGCAAACCACCCTTTGGCCAAAAACAGACCCTAAACCTCACCAAATAACCCCAAAATCGCTTCTTCTCCATTGCCAAAACATATTTTCTCTAGCTTGATTTATACATCTATTTATAAGGACGCACGCCACTGTTGCACGTAAAAAAAACCCTAATTGTTTTAATTAATGACACCATTTGGAGCAGAGGTCGCCACATCAGCCAGGCCTAACAAAGCACAGCTTTAAGCGGGATTAATTTAGACTTTTCTCCCGCCTAAGCTGCAACTTCTATCCAAGCTGCGCAACCCCCTGATTTCAAGAAGAAAACAGAATCGTTGTGTAATCTAATGGGAAAAGAAGAAAAGAAGATGAAAATGAGGGGTATTTTCCCCATTTGGAGGGTGAGGATGTGCAGCTTTGCTGAATCATGCGCCTGGTTTTATTTATATAATTGTTTTCATTTATATGAGTGATAACGAAAGTAAGAGAAGCGCTTTGGGGGTTTTGCAAAGCTGAGTGGCCGCTCCGGGAATTCCTTCAATGGGGGGAGCGAGGAAAGAAAGGAAACAGCCTATTTTTGTGCTTTGCTTTAACAGGAACGTCCCCAAACCCAAACCCTGCTGGCGAACAGCGGTGGTTTGGTTTTGCTTGGCCCCGCACCGATTTCAAACCAGACGGAGTGAGTGGGATGCCCTGATTTTTCTTCTTTAGATCCGAAATGGTGGCTGAATTCCTGCTGCACACCCAAGGGGACGCCACCGCGCCGCTACGAAAAGCCGGGTTTATTGCATCTAAAAACCAGGACTAGGAGCAGGGTTGAAATTATCGAAGCTCCCAGACCGCTAGGTCTCTCACACAGTGGTTGATAAGCGTAAGTTTTGAAAATACGGCGTAAAATAGTATGATGAAAACGTGGAAAATCTTCTGTGAGTGGAAATAAGTGTATTTAGGCGTTGCTCAATGCTGAATGCAGGAGGGGAAAAGCCCGGCTGTGTTAACGCTGGGTGCGCGGCGGAGTGAGCGAGGGGGGCGGCGCCTTCGCGCCGGGATTTGGTCCAAAGCGGTAAATATGAAAAGATAAAGTAAACGGCAATGCAAAAGGCTGTAATGTGGAAGGGCTGCGGGCAGCGCGGCGGGGGCAGAGCTCTGACGTGCACGGAGAAACCCCCACCCACGGGCAGCCCTTTCGGTTTCGAGGCGCCGCCAACGGCGGGGGACGAGCTCCTTCCTCCGGTGGGGACAGGGGAGGGGACGGCGGGGACGGGCGGCCGCGCCGGCGGGGGTGGGAGGTGGCGTTTGGGAGGGATGGATGGTGGCACTTGATGGGGATGGATGGTGGCACGTGGAGGGGATGGGTGGTGGCACATCCAGGGGTGGATGGTGGCATGTGGAGGGATGGGGGTGGGACATGATGGGGATGGACGGTGGAACAGGGAGGGGACAGATGGTGGCACATGGAAGGGACAGATGGTGGCACATGGAGGGGATGGATGGTGGCACATGGAAGGGACGGATGGTGGCACATCCAGGGATGGATGGTGGCACATGGAAGGGACAGATGGTGGCACATCCAGGCGTGGATGGTGGCACATGGAAGGGACGGATGGTGGCACATCCAGGGACGGATGGTGGCACATGCAGGGGACGGATAGTGGCACATCCAGGGATGGATGGTGGCACATGGAAGGGATGAATGGTGGCACATGGAGGGGGTGGATGGTGGCACATGGAAGGAACAGATGGTGGCACATCCAGGGACGGATGGTGGCACATGGAAGGGATGGATGGTGGCACATGGAAGGGACAGATGGTGGCACTTCCATGGACGGATAGTGGCACATGCAGGGGACGGATAGTGGCACATCCAGGGATGGATGGTGGCACATGGAAGGGACAGATGGTGGCACATCCAGGGACGAATGGTGGCACATGGAGGAGAGGGATGGTGGCACATCCAGGGACTGATGGTGGTACATCCAGGGATGGATGGTGACATGTGCTGGGGACCAGGTCCATCACCCAGGAGCGGCACCGTAACCCCACCCACACCAAATTCACACTTGGGTCCTTGGAGGTGCTTTTTTTCCTATTTTTAAGGCCCCGTGAGCCAAAATCCCCAAAACTGTTTGACCTGGACACCCAGCATCACCAACCCGCACCAGCCCCGGGGCTGCGCTGTGACTTGGGTGACAGGGACACCACACCGAGCCGTACCCCCGCCACCCCCGCCCCCGAGCGAGGGACGGGGCTGCCAAAATCCGGCTGCGCTGCCTCAGTCCCCCCAGCTCCGTCAACCCTTTTGCCAGCGCGAGGTGACCGCGCTCGGGCTTCAAAGCGGGGTTTGTGGTCGGGGTCAGGATGCCGAGATTAACGCTTGCTCGCCTTCAGAATAAAACCATTTCTCTTGCTCTGCCGCGCAACAACCAGGCGGGAAACACAAGAAAGGGAAAAGAGGGGGGACGCTGCACCCCTGCACGGCCCCACCAGCACCAGCACCAAAGGGGAAGAGCATCCCGGGGCCGGCATCTCCCCTCTCCCGCTGGCTGCTGACTCATTTTTGGCCGGCGAGCCCACGCGAGCCGCAGCGCCTCCCACCCCGCTCCGTGGGGGTTTTTCCTTCCCTCTTCTTCGTCAAACGGGCGCCAAGTTACCAAAAAACCCTGGTCACGTGGCCCCGCGACGCGCCGGCCCCGCTCGCCTTTACGGGAACGGCACAACCTCCGAAAAAACACCCGTTCCCAGCCGCCGAGCCCCGACGTGATGCTCTGGGACGGCGGTGGGGATGGGGGTCCCCGCGGCACCCAAGCCCCCCTCCCCAAACCAGGGTATGATCTCCAGGGATAGGGGGGGTGCCCCAGCTGGGTGGTCCCCCCCAAAATTGGCACTGGGCACCCCGAACCACCCGCCCCATGGAGACACTCACCCCAATGGCGGCTCATTCCAGCGCCTGCAGAGCCAGCGCCTGTTGTTAAAAACCAACAATAATCCTGGCTGCACAGGCACAGATGTCACTTATTTCCCACCATTAAGTGATGACAACCAAAATAATTGGGAAGGGGGAAAAAAAACCCCATCCCAAACCCCGTGTCGATCTCTGCTCGCAGCCGTGCCCCATGGACTCACCCGCCGCAACTCGGAGCTCCATCAGCCCGGCTTAACAACACCCCGTGGGAAAACAGCCTGGTTTCCATTTATCCTGGCTGAAAAACCTCATCTGATGCTTCTGTTCCAGGGCATCACCTGCGGAGGAAGGAGATCTTCATTAGTGGTAACGAGAATGCCGGACGCGTGGATGTTTCACCCTCTTGCCTCCAGGTTTGCACCAGTTCCAGGTTTACACCAACTCCAGGTTTGCACCAGGTCCAGGTTTACACCAGGATGGTTTTGTGGCACAGGGGGGGAAATGGGGGCTTTGTGCTGTCGGGGCAGGATGCTCAAGCACCAGGAATTCATCCCTGCGCTCCCCACACGACCCATTTGATGATGAGGGTTTAATAGCAGCTTCTCTGGGGGAAGCTCAGACCCGCGTGGAATGCCATTAATGCTTAAATATGAAAAATTAGTGGAAATATTCATAAATAATATCAATAAAGCAGGGGAATGTCGGGGAAACAGACGAAAGCCGTGTTTAGCGTCCTCCCCTGGGCTGCGAGGATGGTCCGCAGTGGGGAAAGGGCAGCGTGGATAGAACATGGATGGATAAAAATTCCACCAACCGGGGCGAATTGCAGCCTTTCCAGTGCAGCCCCGGCCTTGTGGCTGGGGTACCACAGAGCCCCCCGCTTGGGGGGCAGCTGCCTCCTCCCATACCAGCCCCACGCACCCCAGTGTCCCACACCACCCCGGTTCCTGCACCTCTGGACCACAAGCCCATCCCGCTCCTACCTGGTGTCTCCTCGGCGCAGCTGCCGGCCCGGGACGTGCCGGCGGGTTTATAGGGGTTATATTCCCATCGCCCCCCCCCGTTCGGGATGAGGGAAAAGGAGATTTTCCCATGGACCACGGGCTCCCCCCGGGAAAGGCTCGGGGGTTTTTTCCCATCGGAAAGGGAAAGGTCTCGTTTCCCAGGGCTCGCAGCCAAACCCACACAGGTCACGGTGGCAGCGGAGGGACCGGGGAGGGGACCTAACGCACCAAAATGCTCCGTCCTGGGGATGGGGGGGGCTCTGCCAAGCGGCTCCCAGATGCTCCCCCCACTCCGAGCCCTCCCCGTCCCCAGCTGAGGGACCTGCCGCCCCGTTTCTGTCCCACCCCCCCGGTTTTCACCCCGGGTTTCTGCTCTGTGCGATTTCGCCGCGGCCGGGACGGCGGTTCTGATGTGTTTCAGGAAAATGAACCGACCCGAAAATGGCTTTTACCGGCAGGTTTGTGCCCCCTGATTCCGCCGGAGTTCAGAGATGAGTCAGGTGGCAGCAAACAGCCCCGGGGGGGGGGACACTTTACTCAGCCTTTTGCAAATTCACGCTATTTAAGATAAATCAGATCCACCACGCGGCGGTGGCTGCGGCGGTGGCTCAGCCCCCTCCGAGCGTCCCCAGCATCCGCGCTTTGTCCCTACATCCTCCAGCATCCCCGCAGCTCAGGGCGGCTTTAACCCTTCTGCCACCGTCACCACCAGCTCCCCAGCTCGGTGTCACCGCAGGCGCTTTGGTGACAACACAAAGCACAGGGCTGAACCCACCGCTTGCCACCGGCCGTGCTTGTGGCCCACGGGCGATGCTCTGGCTCATCCGACGGATGCAAGCGCCCACGGGGCGGCAAAAAACACCATGATGGTGCTTATAGAGGGAATATAGAGGGGTTAATTATATATTTCTGCGCATAGCCCCGTGGTGATCTGAACTGCTCCATCCCTCTTGGGCTGTTTCACATCCCCGTGCTGTTTGTAGGTGAGTTTATCAGCACTAAAGCACCGATGCTGCCGGCTCCTGCTCTCCCCCGGGCCTCCGGGCTTTCCCCAGCCCCTAAAGCTCGGGTATTGCCCCAAAAAGCAAAGGGATGGTGGGTCCTCCTTTCCCACTTCCCATTGCAATAAGGATGGAAAACATTCACGAGTATTTCTCTGGAAAGCGCCGGCCCCCTCCAGCCTGCAGCTGCAGAGGTTTCTGCAGAAAACGGGTTGCAGGGGTTTTTTGGGAAACGTTTTTCACCGTCAAAAATCCAATTTTCCTCTTAAAAAGACAACAAGGAGCTCTGAAGGGGTGGGAAGCGTTCCCGTTGGGCACAGGGCGGCACGGGGAGCGGGAGCATCAGCCGGCACCAGGGGAACCACCCGATTTGTGAAGCCTCACTCCTCGCAGTGTGAAAAGAAATAGGCAGAGAAGACGAATTGCAAAAAATAAAAGCAAACACACCACAAATGCTGCCTTGGCTTCGTTTTTCTGCCAGGGAGCGGGGTGCTGGGGGAGCGTGGGGTGAAGCAGCAGCGAGAGGTTTGGGTTTGCCTTTCATTCTGGGTGTGGATGTGGAGCACGGAGCCCTGCAGAGAAAGCCCTGTGAGGTGGATTTCCCAGTGGGACTGAGCGCCCGGGGATGCTCGGACCCCTGGGGAGATGCAGGATGGACCAGGAGATGCCACTGCTGGTCACCGCCCGTGGGGTCCGGCTGCGGAAATGGGTAGGGGCCAAAGCAACGACCCCAAAGCGCCCCGCGGGACGGGCGACCCGCCGGCACCTGCCTTCCCACACGGCGCAAAAACCCCGAGGCGCTAAGTCACAGCAAAACCATGAAAGCAAAACCACAGAGCCCCAAAGTGCCTCTGAGTCACTGTCCCGGCCGCCGCCGCCCCGCGGCTCCCAAAACTCGCCGCCACCTGCTCCCCCAGCTGCACGGGGACGCTGGTGGCATTGCCAGGGGACAAAGCCCCTTTGCCTATGCGGGCAGGGCACGGGCAGACACCCACCCCATGAGCAGAGCCGCGGTGACCGGTCCCACCAGCTCAGCATCCTCCACCCGACCAAACCCGAGCGGGCGGCCAAAGCGCTTCCTTCCCCTCTCTTTCTTGTAAAATCGCCCCGTCGGTTCGGGTTTTTAAACATTATTATGGTTATTCTTTTAAATCGTGAAAAACGCTAACTTGAAACGTGAATGGAGATGAAACACTTGCAGAAAGCACTACCGGGATTAGTCACCGGTTGTAACATCTCTATTTACATGAGTCACGGGAGGTTGGCAGCGTGGCTCTGCAATTAAATCCCTGACGGGTTTTCGGTTTTTGGGCTGTCCTGGGGAGACCTTTTGGTAACGTTTGGCGGTTCAGAGCGGAGCTGGCAGCTGCGTCCCCCACGGCGCTCACCAAAACACCGGCACTACCTGCAAGGGCTTTGCCGGGAGATTAATGCGACAGCCGGGGCTGGAGGTGGTGCTGGGAGGGCAGGATTGACCTCCATTAACCGAATAATTTCCCCATTTGTGACAAAGGTGGGAAGAGGGAGAGGTGGCCGGTGGGTGATGGACGGGTGGGATGCAGCTGGGTGACACGGGGGCCAAGGCGGTGACACCGGGCCCCGGCAGCGGTGCCGGCAGAGGTCACTGTCACCAAAAAACTGTGCACCCTGGCTGAAAAAGGGAACTGGGCCGGGAAGGCGATGGGGCAGGCCCGGGGTTGAACAGGCGCCGCGCTCCAGCGGCCACGAGGCCACCACGCTGGCGACCTCGGCCCCCAACGGTGATGGCAAAGTGATGGATGGGGCAGCTGAACCGGCGTTGCGGTCCATGGGATGGGCTGGAGAAGCTGCGATCTCCCCCATGGTCACAGTGGGGACCTCCAAGGGCACCAATCGAGATTAAAAGCAAAAAATGACCAAGCAGGACCCTGAGCGCCCACAGGCACCCGTGGGGTTGTTAAATCCTTTGTGGAGCCCAAGCGAGCGTGGTCTGGGCTGATTTGGATGGATGGATTCACTTCCCACGGCAAAATACGGCAGGTCCTGGGTGGTGGGACCCTGGGAGATGCAGGAGGTCACGTCAGCGCTGCCCCTGGGCCCCCAAAGCCCAGGGGAGAGCCCCCAAACTGCTTGTGGGCACGCCACAAAAATAACCCCCCAGGAAGGTGATGGAGAACCCTGGGTAGCCAGATGTGATCCCGGAGCAGCCCAGGCTCTGTCCCCGGCTGTGCCAGGAGCTGCCACCCGCAGCGACCCGGGCAGGGCACCCCAGCGGGGCAGGGAGAGCCCCAGGGCGCTGCTGATGGGTGCAGGAGACCCAGTTACCCCCCCATCTCCGAGCAGAGCTGCTGCCCTCTGCAGAGCCCCCCAAGCAGTGATGCTGCGGGGGACCCCTCTCAGCCAGGGCACCCCCGAAGTCCTCCCAGCGCCCCCCAAGCAGATCCCCCCCAACCCGGGGTGCCCAGGGACCCGCAGCAAAAACCCAAACCCAGCGCTCGCAGTTTAAACGTGCAAAATTCAAAATACTCAGCTTGGGAGAGCCCAGCACCAAGTAGCACCCAGCAGCGCGCAAGGCGCTGTAAAATCTCTTGCATATATATATATTAATTTTGCAACTCCCAGCCAGCAGCTAAAGCAACCAGCTCGCGAAAGCAGCAGTAAATAGCAGCTTACCCTGGCAGGCAGAGGGACCCCGGGGCCCAGGCAGCCCCCCCAGGACCGGAGCAGCATCCCCAGGGTCGGGGGAGCCCCCTCAGGGTCGGGGGAGCCGGCGGAGCGGGGCCGACAATTCGTAACGGGCGCCCGGCAGCCGGAGCCGAGCCTCCCGGGGCTCTGCCCACACCATTGGTCCAGGTCGCGGCGGCGGCTGCTTTCAAATTCTGCTAAAAGCCTTCAAAAGGAAACAGGAAGCCTCTCGGCAAACACACACGACCGGCTTCGCCCCCCCACAACCGGGCTGCTGCAAGGGCAGGAGGGGGTGACACAACCACGGGCACTGCGAGCCCCCGACCCCGGGAAGATGGAGCCTCTGACCCTGGGGAGATGGAAGCTCTGACCCCCAGGAGATGGAGCCTCCAACCCCGGGGGAGATGGAGCCTCCAACCCCGGGGGAGATGGAGCCTCCGACCCCGGGGAGATGGAGCCTCCGACCCCGGGGAGATGGAGCCTCCAAACCCAGGGAGATGAAGCCACCAAACCCAGGCAGATGGTGCCTCTGACCCTGAGGAGATGGAGCCCCCAACCCCGGGGAGATGGGAGATGGAGCCCCCAAACCCAGGGAGATAGTGTCTCTGACCCCCAGGAGATGGAGCCCCCAACCCTGGGGAGATGGAAGCTCTGACCCCCAGGAGATGGAGCCTCCAACCCCGGGGGAGATGGAGCCTCCAACCCCGGGGAGGTGGAGCCTCCAAACCCAGGGAGATGAAGCCATCAAACCCAGGCAGATGGTGCCTCTGACCCTGAGGAGATGGAGCCCCCAACCCTGGGGAGATGGAGCCCCCAAACCCAGGGAGATGGTGCCTCTGACCCCCAGGAGATGGAGCCCCCAAGCCCAGGGAGATGGAAGCTCTAAGCCCCAGGAGATGGAGCCTCAAACCCCGGGGAGATGGAATCTCCAACCCCAGGGAGATGGAGCCCCCAAGCCCGGGGAGATGGAAGCTCTGACCCCCGGGAGATGAAGCCCCTAACCCTGGGGAAACGTAGCTTCCAAGCCTGGGGGGTATGGAGCCCCCAATCACGAGGAGATGGAGCCCCAGGCACTGCAAACTCGCAACCCCAGGGAGATGGCTCCTCCAGCCCTGGGGAGATGATTCCTCCAGCCCCAGGGAAGCTGCTGCGCTTTGCAGCTCCTTCCAGGGCTTTGCTTTTCCATTTTCTTCTCGATCAAATGCAGCTTCATGTCACAGCTTCCCAAGTCACCAGGGTCTTGCTTTTTCACCCCAAATCCAGCATTTGCACTGGTTTGTGCTGTTTGCCCTTTCCCTCTTGCAGTATTCACAGGGCAGAAAAAGCAACAAAGAGAATTTAAAATAAAGAATAAACCTGCGCAATTTGTTCTGTGTTTGTGGTTGGGCTTCAGGAGGCTCAGGGAAACATTCCAGGTGAGAAGAGGTGGGGTGGAGAGCCAGGGAAAGCAAAAGTTCCATTTGTTTTGGGAAGTGAGGGTTTAACGCTTCACTTTTCCCCAATCTAGAAGGAAGAGAGGACTTCCCCAAGCTGCATGGACGGCCAGATCCAGCTCCACAGCCTTCGAGCTCTTCATCCATCGTGTTGGTTGAAGACTTGACCTCTCCCAGAACAAAACACCGATTTGCCAAGGAAATCAGATTAAAAAAGGGGAGGGAGTTGGGATTGTCCCGAGTTCCATCTGCTTGGAGCTCGTTCCTTATTTCAGGATGCCTTGAGCTGCTTAAAACCCTTGGTTAATACATAAACATTTTCTTTTTAATAACATTAAGAAGGTCTGGTTTATGAAACATAACAAGCGTGGAAGCAGCTCCGCTCCGGGCTCAGCGCCCTGGGGAAACACAGAGAGGCAGCGGAGCGCAGGCGAAGGAGACACAAACCAATGCCCAATTATTTAAATCGCCTGTAAGCAGTTTCAGTTCTTGCCCAGACACAACGCAGCGCAGTGCAGGCAGGTGTTTTCTCAGCAGCCACTGACTAATCGCAGAACAAAGATCAGAAAAGAAGAAAAAAATTAGTAAAAAAAAAAAAAAAAGATGTAAACAGTGTCGTGGGTGAGCCGGAGCGATTTATCCTTACGGGGTGTGTGTGCTTATGTAAGAGAGACGCGGTAGCCTTTATGAGACAAAAACACATAAATAAGGCTTGGATGAGGCTGCATGGTGTTGGCGGCTCTTGGAAAGCACACGGGGCACCGTGCGCCAGCCCTGAGCCAAGAGGAAGAGCAAGTTGGGCACTTTGGGGCTGCCCATCCCCTCCAGCACCTCGTGGAAGATGCTTAAGGTGCCTCACAAGGGAAGCCGTTATAAAAACAAGGACATTTTACAGTTCCCAGCCAAGCTCTTCTCCGAATTCCCCGCAAAAAGACATTCGTAAGCAACCCTTAGTTACAAAAGTAAATTTATTATTAGTTCACTTTAACAATTTTTTAATCCACTGTAACAATTTATAAATAACTCCTGGCCATACGTCACCGCACCTGGGGACAAGTTTGAAGTTGACGTCGTTTGGGAAGCTCCAAAAGCGCCCTAGAGCACCATGGCGTGCGGGTTGCGGAGCAGCAGCGGCGCCAGCCGGAGCAGCGCCCGCACCGGCACGTTCCACTGCCGGAACTTCAGCAGCAGCTCCGAGAACCGCGTGCTCCCTGAAACGCATCAAAGCAAGGCGGAAAATGAGAGCGAGTTGGTGTAAAGGAGCCGTCGGGGAGGGAGGGAGAGCCAGCCGGGGTGCGGGGACGCGCGCCGCTCGTGTGGTCGCAACGCTGGTTAAGAAGCTGTTATGTCAAAATTATAATAAATCCTAAACTCGAGCGTGGTGGGAACTCCCAGAACAGAGGGCACAGAAAACCAGGATTCCCACACAAGGCTTTTGAGATGGAGAGAAATCCAACCACCTGACTGGGAAATGGCCACGTTAACCTGCAGCGAAACGGCCCAGAATTTCCACAGGTCCCAAAGAGCTGGAACCTCCAAGAGCAGGCGACTGCTCTTGTCATGTACGTATAGAAATGAGAGATTTAAAGGACATTTGGTGTTGGAGAATGGCTTAGTTGTACGAGCAGAGCTTGTTCTGAAGGCCTTAGCGTAAGTAGCAAGACTAGGCCACAGTGGGAACCGCTGTTTCAGTAAAATCAGCAAGGTCACTGAGACCTTGGTAGAGTTTCACAAACAGCTTTCAAGAGCACAAGAATGTAGAGTAAGCATAGCCAGCAGCTGCAAGTAGGAGGACCATGCAAATGTGACTGTTAGAGCTTAAGCCAATTAGTAGGTGACAGGTATGCATAATTATCATGAACTGTATAAGTATATGCTATTAGGGTTAATAAATCGAACTATGCTTTATCACTCATATTGAGTCGACCTGCGTGTTCCTCCGCCGCTCAAAATTTGGGATATGGCTGGCTCCAAAATAAAAGAGAACAACTTCCCCATTACGGCCTGTCTTTTTCCATCCTGCTGCCTGCAGGAACATCCTTACCCACAGGTCAGGAAAAAGCCAAGACTTTATCCAGGCTAATTCTCCCCTCTTTAGCCCTGCATACAGCCTCTACTTTTCACACCCAGATTTGAGCTAATTAAAGAATATAAAGGGAGGGAAGAGCTTTCCCAGGAGACGCACGCTGTCACGTAACTCACAGCACAGACCCCAGGCTCACCTTCCAGGCCCCCGGCCGCCAGCTGCCCCGGCGTGGGGACGGCGTGGTAGACGAGGAAACACGCCAGCATGCTGCGCTGCGGCCCCTCCGCCGCCCGCCCGCTCAGGTACGAGTGCAGAGACACGTCCCCGCCGTCTGCAAAACACACCAGACACCCGTGACGTCCCCGCTGCGCTCACCCCTCGTCTCCGCTCCACGAAATCCTCCCTTCAGTTACCGCTTTTCAGTGCTTTCGAGGCAAATGGAATCAACAATAAGAATGCCGAACTGAGCGGGATTAGCGTTACCATCTCTACCTTGCAGCCACTGATCCAAAGTGTTGTCGATCGCGCACTTCATCAAAGGCAGGAACTCGGAGTTCATGAAGAGCCCTCGGCTTGGATTCCTGCTCAGCCTCTCCTGGTGGCTTCTGGAACTGAAGAATTCTAACACCAGCTTTATCTGCCACAGCTCAAACGTCTCGGACATTTCTCTCCTCTCTAACCTCCTCACAGCCTGGCGGAGGGGAAATACAAAGCATCTGTGAGAATGGGAAAGAAATGCTGCCGCCATAAACACAAAACGCATGAACCCTAAACCCCCTCTTGCCACGGGCTGCCCTTCGAGAACCTACCGAGAAAAACCGCTGCTAATGTTTCTGGTTAAGTCCAGTTTTCATTAACTTAGGTTATTCTATCACCTACACTGAACTTATGCCAAAGCACAACTTTTAAAAAAGAAAAGTGTTCACCCACCTGATCTATGGCGATGTACGTGGGCAGCATCTCTGGATTTTCTCGGGTAACACAGTCATAAAGAATCAAGCAGAAAAGATCCAGGATTTCCTGTTTCTGATAAAAGACGCATGGTTAAGAACGCACACACATCAGATACTATTTATTTCAGGTTCTTGCACTGCTCGGATTGCCTTCCATTAAAACTAACCCACTGTATAAATTAGCAACAGCTAACGATGCTACAGAGTTTGCTTTCATTCTTGGGCTTAGTAAAACCAGGCATAATGCAGCTGTATTTTACTCCCTCCTTTAAAACATTTTGTGCAAAGAAATACAGCGTGAAACACCCGAACCCTTCTGCAGTGACTTCACCTAAATGCTTCAGGACACTGAGCACGGCTCTCAGGATTTGTTAAACACGTCCTGTGATGAATGCAAGCAGTGTGGACAAACAACAGCAACCGATAAAAGCAAAGGTAAAAACACACACAACAAAAAGTGTAGGGTCAAACCTGTTTTACACCTTTGTATCACAAAAGAGCCCTTAGAATATTCCCCGTCCCCGCTACTTGAAGGGCTGGATTCTGTTCCTCGCTTTGCTGCAGGATTTTCCCACCTGTTACCTGTGCAAGGATAAACCACGCCAGTCCGCGTCTGGGCATCGTACCTGGCCCATGTTCACGGTCGGTTTGCAAAAATAATCGGCGAACAAAACCAGCGCAGGATCGGAAGTGAAAGCTGGGATTGCTTCTGGCTGAAAAAACAGATTAAAATACACTCTCGAAATGAACATTTTGGTTTGACTGCGCAAACGTAATAGCAATTTATACCCAACGCTTCCTTCCCCAGCACACGAGAAGACCGTAACCTACATCGAAAGCGCATCACGGGCAAAAAACGTGCCCGAGGCTCCTGCCTGCCCACGGCAAGCACTCATTATGCCCTGTGAAAGCCACCCGACTTCCTTTCCCTCCAGCAAAGCACGTAACTTCAGCTCTTGTAACCGTGGGGCAGAGCTGGGCGCTGGAAGTAAATAACAACCCCGGGGGCAGGCAGAACTCCCGGTGGGGAAGCGGTTTGGGAGCGATACCTTGAAGGCCCGAGCTTCGGAGCTGCGGTGGGTCACGCTCTGTGCCAAGAGGCTGCGCCAGCCCATGGGGTCCTCCTTGTAGGAGCGCTGCCCGGCCCGCAGCTTCACGTACAGGACACCCCCCTTGGCAAGGATCGACCTGACAGAACAGCAATTCACAGTCACATCTATTTAGATCGATGCACAAGGAGGCAGAGCTGGAAAGGGAACGTGAACTCCAGCAGCTCATACATGGCAACATCCCCACTTCGCTTAGGTTTGTCCTGATTATTTAAACCCTGCCCCACTTGTGTATATATCAACTCTTGGTGTCTTCAGGGCAGGCTGCTGTGAAGGCCACAACGGCGACAAAAGAGGGATTTGCCCTACAAATATAAGGAATTTAACTTCCTGAAGCCACTGCAGATTCTTGTGAGACTCAAGGGTGAGCTCCCGGCACCAGGAAAACTGGGCGAGTTGGTACCCACAGCTTTAAAGGGGTGATGTGATGGTCCTTTTGCCATGTAAGAGGAAAAAAACAACCCAAAACCTAAAAACACACCACCAAAAAACCCAACCAACCAAAACCCTCCAAACCAACCAAAAGCTGCTATTCCTGCCCGAGCCTGCAAACAGAAACGTGCAGCAGCTCACGGTGGCACGACTGCAAAGCAGCTGCGTGTTTGCCTGATTCGGAGTATCAGTTGCACTGTTAAATGTAGGCACTGGGCATCCTTAAAATAACTAAATTATCTGTATTGAAATTAACTGCTTAGCATAACAATATAGCAGCAATTCACATGTAGTGAGACAGGGAAAATTGATGCTGAAGACGTGGACCGATAGACGCTGCATCGTTGTGCTAATTAATCTCAGTAGCAGTGCTTAAAGTAACTAGAAAAACCATGTTATTGATGAAAGATGCAGCTGGCTTCTGTGCAGCAGCAAGTCACACCATAGGCTGCTCAGCGCCAAGATGAGAATGATTTTACCCACTGATACTGTATTCCGGTAAGATTTCTGTTTTTCACGGTTGCCCGACGGGGAGTTAAAATGCAGCAAGCAGTGCTTTGTATACTTCACGTAACATGAGAAAAATAGTATTTCAGAAAGCTGTAACAGTTAGCTAACTACTGTATCAACAGGCTGGGAAACGTGACATCACGGCGACTCAGAACTAAACTAAAACCATGAGTTTAAGATGGTTTCTGGTAGCGCTCAATCCCGCTGCCAATATCTGCGGTTTTTACTATCAGGTTTTCCCCTGCCCTGTTTTTGCATGAATTATTCACATCAATAGGTGAAACCAACTACGCAGTTTCTTTCTTCGGCCTAAAGTGCTGTCAAATGCATAACAGTGAACTGATCAAAACCAGACTTCTTTCCAAAACGTAGGTGGTACAAGTGCAGGAGGTTTTTAAAAAAAATATTACAAAAAAATACTACTACAAGGTCATGGTTCAGTTAAGCGTTATAAAGCATACTCACTTTAGATGATTCGTTCCCTTGCTTAAGTCTATTAATAGTTCCCAGTATCGTGGCCCCTTCACTTTGATCTGTCAACGTAAGCATTTTTATTATTAGATATAAGCAGAATCATAAAACACAAGAGTTTTCCACACAAGCCTACAGTTCCTTCTGGGCCCTGACAAGAACAAGTGCCCTTTTATCCCGCTACCCAGCCAGAAAAGCCAGAGGGAAGAGCACCGAGCCCTGTTTCCCCTACAGAAAGCTTTCTGGTGCAGGGAACTCCCCGTTTTGAAGAACTGATTCAGTTATTCATGAAAATGGAGCCTTTACCTGCTTCAGTAAGTGAAGCTCTGGAAGAAGCATGGGCGCCATCAGTTCCTCGGTGGCTTCCGCGTACCACTGCGTGCCCTTCAAAACACCACCAGTGTTCACAGGTTAGTAAAGCTCATTTTCGCGCAAAAAGGAAGAAAAACGTGCTCTCATCTCCTGCAACTCAATTGGCAGGGGTCAATGAGTTTCTGTGCCTGAGCTCTGAGTAAACTCAGGACTTAGCGCTGCTTTTAATGTCAGGAAACTTCAGCCTAAACTAAAGATATTTCCCATGGATGGACCAACCCATAATATTGCACAAGTCAGGCATGATGTAACTGAAATCTGAAGGTTTGAGAAGTAATACTATATTACGAATGTGCAGAATGTGTTGCCAGAGCCACGGGGGATCCGTGTCGCACCTCTTCCCACCCCCCAAAATCCCAGGATCTTTCTTCAGCCCTTTGATGAGAGTCACCTGCCTCATGTAAGCCCATACAAAATAAATCCTGCAGAAAACTTCCCCAAAAGCCACCTAACGCAAGCACCCAGGAGAAACTCCAAACAGCCCGTTGCAGCAGAATTAGGAGAAGGTTTTTAAAACCTCGGATGGTTCCAACCATCTCTGTGCCTTTCCAAGTCCTTCCTCTTCAGAAAGAGGAGAACTAAGACCCTGGGCCAGTCACTACACACATGACTGTTTGAAGACTTCATGGTGCTTTTTCCTTGTCCCATATTCTGCTCTCAAGGTGACATCAAAGCCCATGTCAGGTGTGAGCGGGCTGAGAACAACCCTTCAATTATTTGTGTAGAATGTGGCTTGTCTCTGCCACAATTTGAAAACAAACCCCAGGCTGCCGGCCACAACAATGAAAACAGCGTGAAAATCTGATATATCGGAGCTTTTGGGTGTCTCCCGCACCTTCTCAAAAGCCTTTTTTTTGCCTCCCCGACACGTTACCTTGTACGTAACCTCTATCAGCGCGTAACAGGGAGTGTTGGAATCCACGTCAACGGGTGTTAAGAGCCGCGGTTCCGCCGCCAGCACGTACAAGTGACGCAGAGCCTGGAGGTGGTACCTGCGCAACGGGATGAGGAGTCAGCAGGGAATAATCCCACATACCAGACCACACACAGCTCGGGATCCAAGAAACTAAAGAGAAATTTGTAGTAACATAGGAGACTTTATATTTTTAATAATGTATGAGTTAGCTAACAGATCACTACCACCATCTTATACCTTTACTTATTTCTTTTCCATTTATTTTTTTAAAAAATCTCCAAAAATCAATCTACAGAGCACCTAGGTAAAAATTCCGGATCACTGTCCTCTAGATAACCTCTTTTGTAAGATGATTTAGCTCAAGACAATCCAAACCCTAGCGAACCCTTACCGGTTGTCCGTGCTGTGAACAGGGAAGTGCGGGTACAGAGCGCACAGGAGAGCAGCAATTGAAGAATTTGAAGTGCTCAGGGAATATCTGTAGAAAAGCATTATCTATTAATTTCCGTGCTAATGAACACTGCTGTTTGAAATACTTTGGCATCCCAGGGAAGGGAAGGACAGTAGCAAAGTGCACACAGGCCAGGAATCTCTAATTTCCTTATACCAATGTGTTCCTACAACAGTCAAAATAAACACATAGCGGTAGGGAATAAACACCAGCCAGAAACATTCCTGTGGCATTTAAGTAAACCAGTGTCTAGAAGACAACAGGAATTTCATTTGCAGAAGACGACGTCTTAATGTATCTGTATGTTATCAAAAACAACAATAAAAATCAAGTAAACTGCACGCTGCTCCAGCTTTTGCAGGAGAAGTGAAAGAAGAAATAGAAAACATCTTTGGAAGTGACAAGTGACCTTCCTCCTCCCAGAAAGAGCAGCCCCAGAGCCATGTGGTGAGCCAGGTGGAACCCGTAGTTCATCTCCCCGCCCGTCTTCTTGTGCATGAAGCGGCAGAGCTGCAGCACTTTGAGGTTTCCGGACCCAGCCATCACCATGGCCAGGGCCAGCAGCAGCACGCTCAGGCACGTCTCCAGGTTGTAGTGACCTGTCTGGGGCAGAAGAGGGGACGCACGGTTACGCTTCTGTGCTCAAACGCATGTGGCCACTCTGTCTAATACGCTGCTTTTACCCCCGGGTTTGAAAAACCACATTCCGCAGAAAGAGGGAGAGCGGAGAACCTTAGCAACAATGATTCACAGCCCTGCCGCGTTCTATAAATAGTCTGTAATATTGAAAAGTAAAAGGGGATGGTTTTGTTTCCACCAAGGTTTTGGTGAGGGTAATCAGAATACATTACAGCAAAGCCTCCTTTCTGCTACTAGAAAGAACTTACTATTGAAGCTGTCGGTGCTGACAAACACTTCAGGAAATCTGTTGCATATTTGTACTGGAAAGAAAAGAAATGCACAGTAAATATAGATACAAAAGATAAGTTATAGGGCTACGGAAATTTAAGGGAAAAAATAAAAGCCTCTTACCAAGCACTGAAATGCCGCCTGATTTTCCGAACCAGCAAATCGAAATCCCAGTGCCAAGCAGGCTCCGGCGATGATGTAGACGTGTGCTTGCCTAATAAACAACACAAACAGGAAATGACTACATATTTCTCTTTTCCTCATCTAAATACGCATCACAAACTCCTCTAAAACTAAACAAGAGGGAAAATTGAAAAGAAACGCTGACTTATCCAGAAAGCAGGGAATTCCCCAGGTATCAAGGGAGAGATTTTTTCACATCGATATCTCCATAAAGAATTCAGCTGCATTTTTCAGAAGAACAATTTTTGACACGTTACTTACGCCAGTGTTTCTAAACTCAAGTCTTCAGATGAGGGCAGCTCTGTTGCATTCAGAGATATACTGTTCTCTCTGATGATCTACAAAAAGCATAAGGGAGAAAAATTAATCCAGGGAAAGCTGGTTTAAAAACTAAAACTTTGAGGGTTCATAAGTGACACAAAACAGCTCCGTTTCACAGGCATATAAAAGCTGATTTTTCCTCCACATGCTCCACTGTACTGCTGATCCACCTTTCGACGCTTATTTATTTCTGATAGATACGATGGGATGCGAGTCCCCAGTGTTCCCGTTTCCATCCAGGAATCCAATGGAGCTCTCACCTCTGCCAGGTGAACGTGATTAACGTAAATTTTCTCGTGTGGTTCACGCGACTAAGGAAACGTTCGCATGCAGAACAACTCGGCGAGGTGTAAAACTGGGCGGCAAACACGTGAAGTGTAAATACCTACCTGAGGCACGTTGCTATTCACCCACTTGGAATTGGGCAGGATGTCATCCCACAAAATCAGGCATCGAGCCAAGGTCTGAACAAGTGAGAAAGACAAAACATAAGAAAAAACCCAAACCAAACATTAATGGTATTTTTAATGTACTAAATGCATCCAGAAACACAGACAATGCAGCTACCCACTAGCAGCTCCTTCCCTGCTTCTCAGCCTTCGGATCAGAAGTTACTCGATAGCTTTTACTTTAAGAGATGCAAATTCTGCTTGCAGAACAAAGAACCACAGAATAAAACCTTGCCAGGATTTATCTTTACCTGGTAAACTGAGGTGAAAATTCATTACGTACTGACAAGAGATGCTGAGGCCTAACTTATTTTTTATCTGTGAAATTAAGTTGGGGAAAGCTATAAAAATTTACCTAAACATTTTAACCTTCTACATAAAAATGTATCATTCAAATACTTCATCCTAAATTCTGTCCCCAGCGCTGCATGACAAGCACAGTGATTTACTACAAGCAGAAATTATTGGAAGGTATGAGTTTGGCTGGCAAGCAACAGGGTTACCAGCTCTCTACAGGATTTTGCAGGACAGGCGTGTGGGCTGGATTAGAAATTTGTTAAAAATTGTATTGTTAAATAGATTGAGGATGAAACAAAAGAAAACCTCACCCTCAATAAAAGGAACTCCGGTTTTACAAAGTCCAGCAAATACATGGTATCTGGGGCCTGCAGCCAGTCAGCAATGGACCTGCAGGGCACAAAGGAACAGGGCTTCCAGATCATGTTTCAGCAACGCACAAAGTTGAGGGCTGAGTAAACCACACAAGTAGAGGCAGCACAACAGCAGCTTAAACTGCGATCACAAGTTACCGCAAAAGGTCTGAAGGATTCCGTGGTTAATACCTGTTATTGGTCTTTAGGTAGATCATGGCAAGCGCAAGGGTGGCACCCGGACAAGTGACGTCCACGTTTATGGTGTCTCCCTCCTGCGAAAACACGATTTGTATTTCAAACCAGCGGACTAGGAGGGCAACAGCCTGCAGCGATGCGTGCTGGCATTCAAAAAATCACTCTGTGCATCAAGACACGCACCTCTCAGACTCCTAATCCATCGGTATTTTCAGCTTAAAAGAGCAAAAATCACCACCGCGTACCTTGATTTGGTAACTGGGAGACTTGTGCTTCTCTCGGTGCATCCCCGCCTGGAACCGCCGGTGCCCGCCCACCATGTACTGGTAGAGCTGCTCGGGGACGTTCAGGTCCGACATGCCGATCAAATTGCTGCCGTGCTAGGGGATGAACAAGACAAGAAATAATCAGGAAACTCCTTCATATATGTGGGAAAAAAAAAAATAAATATGCTTTGGGCGCATTTGGAGTCAAGGACGAAACAGGTCTCATTACCCCATCCCAATATATAATGATTCTCCTGCTAATTGGTGCTGAAATGAGGAGCGGCGCTTACCCCCAGGCACACCATGCCCAAGGCCAGCCCTGAGGCAAGGGAATAGGACTCTCTGTCGGTGCAGTACTCCATCTCCGGGCCGGGGGGACGTCCTGCAGAAAAGAAACAAAAATTCACCCTTCAGAATTTCAGCTTAGTAAATGTTGTTTAATTAAGCACTACATTCCTAATGAAATGACAGAAAAAAAATATATGTCCCTTATCAGGGAAGTTCTCAGTGGAATTACAAGTAATTGTCACTTAACCCATCCATCAAAAAATGGAAACCCCTCCAGAAGCAGTAAATATTGCTAAATTATATGTCCGGAGTCCAGAGAGATACCGCAAATGCCACGTTACAATTGTGTATCATTTAACACCTCTGAACCCATCCAAATGTTTTCAGCAGAGTTCAAAAGCTGCTGCTAGAAAAGACTGCGCATATCAAATTACCAGAAACATAGCAGATAAAGTTTCACCCCGAAAATGTGTCCCATTCTCTATTTAATAAAGCATACAGCCTCTTGTAACTGAAGTTACTTATCAACATGAATAAGAACTTAACTTTACAAATAAAATCAGGAGAACCGCAACAGTTCAGATCAGAAACTCACTGTTCAAAACCAGCTATTGAGATTACTGTTTAGAAAGCTTTAAACCAAATTCAGAACAGGAGAATTTAGGACAAAAACAAGAGGTGAATACTGCGGTTGGAGACGCACAGTTAAAAGAAATGCTAAAATTCTCAGCTCCCTGACACACTGTGTGAATCGCTCACGCATTGTGACCCTCCCAGGTCACATCCCAGCGCTGGCACATACCGATTTCGGCCAGCAGCACCTCGGCTGTGTGCCGGTGCGCCGTGCCCTGGTACACCAGCCCTATCCCCACGACGGCCGCCACCTGCACGTTGTGGGGCACGTCCAGCTCCGTGGAGGTGGGCGGCAGGAGCGCGGGGATGTGGATGCTCAGGAGGCGCGTGATGGCCATGTCCATCGTGCCCAGCTTGGCGGCAGAAACGCCGAGCAGCAGCCCGATGCTCGTCATCTCGTGGCCCTGGGAAAGGAAGCGCATCAGCCATCAGAGCGAGCAGACGCGCTCAGAAAAGGAAAGACACTTGGCCAAGTATCTAACACAAGTCCGACATTCTCAAATACAGCAGCTAAACTATCCTGATCCACCTCTTCAGGAAAATGAACGCTGGCTGTAAAGGTATCTCATATTACACACGGGTGTAAAGGTATTTCCCAAATGCAGCATCTTAGCGCAGAGGCAGACTTCGATCCACATAGAAGGTTTCACACCATGAAATATTAAGCGTGGTTAAAATGCAGACGTTTAGTTTCCAAAACAAACACACGCCCAAACACTTGGGTTGTTCTTAAAACAAAACCTTACATTTTTGCTTTAAAAGGATCTTATTTCCTTAGTAGTTCTTGACCAATCTCTCCTCCTAAGCCACACGTATCGTTTCTCTGTGTTTAAGTTCGAAAGTAATTACTACAGCTTCTTACAATTTAAGGTGAGATTTCAAGAGCACACATGGTTTTCAGCCTTTTAATGCAAAGTCCATAAAATCTGGAGTCCCTAACTCCAACTCTGTAATGCAAAGATTAACACGAACATTGTGATAGAAACTGAGCAGAAGTAATTCAGAGCATTCATCTATCACAACACAACATGGAAAGATCCAGTGACAAAACCGCTGAAAATCTTTTAAACAGAGCACTACCAACATTAATTAAGCAACTCTGATGTTCTCCCACACAAGGAAACTTCCAGTTCAGCTTTTAAAATAAATCTGCTGACTTTTAAAATAAATCTTTCTTGATTTGATTAAAGAATTCAAGTCCTACAGCTACTTTTCTCCGTTTCCCACGAAAGAAGGCCTCACCTTTGTTAGGTAGTCGTGTATATTGAGAGTCGCAAGTTTGGTGAGATGCCCGTTGAGCCCCAGAGCCATGAGGAAACCCGCGTATTCGTTGGCCAGCTCGGCAATTTTGGGCTTGTTATAGACGATCCAGGCGGAGTCGATCTGCGAGGCGGGCGCGATCTTGAGGCCCGCGGCCACCCCGTTGTGGAAGCTGGCCCAGCAGGCCATGTTGGGAGGCACGTCGATGTTCCCGCTGTTCAGATCCACCGTGGTGTTCCTGGGAGGAGCACGGCCTGCCCGCCACAAAAATCATTTAAAAAAGCAATTAGGTGAATCCAAACCGCTTTGGAAACAGCTCTCAGCTTAGTTGCGTGGCCAGTGAATGAAGGTTGATGGTGTGCAAGGTCTGAAGGCAGCCCTGGGGTCTTCAGGCATGCCAGAAGATAAAAGCACAGCACAAGAAATAAACCAGCGACACGGAATTTGCAGTATCTGTGTCCTGTACGACACCAACACCAACCCGCTGTGTGCCCTTAGCAATTTATTTCGCTTCTTGGAATGCACCTGATGTAAGGTCTCAGCGTCAGGTAATAACATCAGCCTGACAACAAGAAGCTTGTAGGTCACAGATTCCAAACAACAAGAGCTACTTCTTCACAAAAAGGACACGAAAGCTAGGGAACTCTTTCCAGAGAGACACAGAAGATGCTCTAAAAACTACAAGAGGTTCAGAAGGACATGGTGTAACAACCAAAAGAAACTCCAGCCAACGTACCGGTCAGATTCAGCTTCGGGATTGGCAACTGCTCCGTTGGAACGGGATGGTAGGAGAACAAAGTGAACATTCCTCGTCCGACGGGTAGGGCCATGGTTCGCTGGCACAGCTGCAGCAGTCTGGTGGGAGAAGACAGAAAAACCAAGCCACTTGCTTAATACAGACGTTTTTTTTCCAAATCCATGACATAAAATGAACCAACAGACAACAGACGGTTTATTCCTATGAGACACCACATTGACTTTCCTTTTTTTTTTTTAGTAGGCTAAACTTTTGAACCAAATCTCTTGTGCTTACAAGATGAACCTCAAAGACACACTTTAGTAGACATGTTGAAACTTGTCACTTTTTCCCCTTAAGCTAGGTGCTAGTTAAACAAATCCGCGCTACGGACAATTTAGCAGCCATATCAGAAACAAGGTGAAAGGGGAAAGTAAAACAAAGCTGATTGCCACATGGGATCTTGCTATGACTGGTGATTGCATCTAGTAATAACCTGTGCAGAGAGTTAATAACGTGCTTCCAAGAATGCTGACCACAATTCTCTACGATTTACTCTGGAAACGCTTTCTAGACTCGTTAGATTACTCAGTCTGTTGGGTCGGACAATAATTTGGTGCATTCCTTTAGTTTCTGACTTCTGCAGCGTTTTGCATGTCAATGACGCTCTGAAGTTGGCTTTTTCTCTGGCTTTTTTTAAAAAAGACACTTTTATCACCCTCAAAATAAGTGAATAAAGAAGCAGGACGGGGGCAACTGTAAGACCACCGGGGGTATAATGCTGCCAACAGGAGATTTCGAAAGACAGAAGGATGGGACGGTGAATTTGATTTCTGTAGAATTAAAGAGGTCCCCAAACCTGAGCCTTGCTTGGACCTAAGATCAGCCCTGAACAAGGGGCTCTCCAGTTTTAAGCAGGGGATGGACGATGCTTTGTCCCCTACAGAGCTATATTCTCTATAGAATAGGTTGTGCTTGTATTTCGTAATTCTTAGATGGAAAGAAAAAAGCTACAATCTGCTTTCAAACCCTAACTGATCTCAACACGCTGTCTGGGGCTCAAACTAAGAGTCTTTCCCACCGGCTGCTCCAGTCCCGCGAGCCCTCCAGCTCAAAAGCAGCAGAGTTCTGATGTTCACCGAGCTTCAAAGACTCAAGATGATGAAATCCAACCCTCTTGTGTGTGTCCTTCGCTCAGGCCAGCCTACTTAATGTGCAGTTCAGACTGAAATATATTGCACTCTTTGGTTAGACACACTGAGATCTGAAGCCACCAAAAACATTCAGACAGCTTTTCACACGAGTGAAATGCTGATGAAATATCTGCTAGAAACGGAGACACTTTGTACCGGTTTTCTTTCTCTTCTATGTACTCGTGGTCGCTGGCTTCTGGCATCTGCACCACGTTGACGCGCACTGGCCGGGCGCTCTGGAGGAGCCTGCGGACCTCCTGCACACGCAAATCCTCGCTCCAGATCAGCGACATCACCTCCTCGTTCATGTCGTTCATGCCGTCCTCGTCCTCTTCCGACTCGGTGCCCGCGGGAATGTCGGAGGACAGCACCGGGCTCACGGACTGCCAGCGAAAGAGAAAGGGAAGAAGTAACGTGAACGACACGGTTCGCACACTTACACGCACTCAGAAGGCCACGAGGATTGCTGAACATCGCAATCAACGATTTCTGCACATCTGAATGGGATAAATAACTATTGAGACAGGAGGAGCTGACACCTCAAATACGTGAAAGACGTGGCAGGGACTGATGAGCAGGAGCTTGAAGAGGCGACACACGAAACAGTCGCCTCCTTTCAAAACTCTTTCTTGTCTCAGAGCAGTAGTAGGAAAGGGCTTTCCCCTCCCTGCCTACACAATTGTCTATGACAGCTATGAAAACACATGTGCTTTTTTTCTTCAAGTTCAGCAGTGAAATCCAAACCCAGACGAGCATTTTGGTGTCTATTAAAGCAGGGGTTAAACTCCAGAATAAGCTTTCCAGCAGAATATGCAGTTTCCTTATGGTCTGACAAAATAATTTGGAAGTTAACCCTGAAGTGGGCCAGTATATTCCTCTTTCTTATTTATCTTCCACAGAAGAGAGATTTGTTAAAAAACCAAACCAAACCAAACCAAGGGAAGCGATGCAAAGTATTGAAATAAATCCAGGAACAAAAAACCCCCACCCCTCTCTAAACTGCTCATTTTCTCTGTTCTATGTCTAAGAATTTCAACAAGCTGAAAGATGCAGCAGCCCACAGACCAGGCCAAACACAGGGTCTTCCTAAGGCTCCCTGGTCACACACAGCACTGGGAGTGCGAGGAAATTAACAGCTGATGAATGAAAACCGATTTCTTCTGATAAATAGGCGCTAAATGTCAATACAGAACTGCACCACCCATATAGCCAGCGTCCGTTCTGAAACAGGAAACTCCACCCTGCCCTCCTGAGAAATGACAAACAATTTGGTGTTTGAAGATCACTTTATCCTTTTAAGGTAACATATATTCGAGGCATTGTTATAAGTAAGTGATAAAATCAAATTTATCATCATTTTAAGATTCGGTGCTGTTGCAGTTTGACAAAACTTCACCAGCAAAAAATAAGATCGATTTTTAATGAAGGATGGCAGATGGGATTTGAACATGCAGTTAATTTACTTTACTGCTAAATTAGTTAAAAAAAACCCCAACTTCTTAGTTATGTAGTCACGAAGCCTCTGTTATAAGAAATTTGAATAGTTTTAATATTACTTCCAAAGCCAAGACAGCAAAATGATCTTGACTGAGATGTACTTGAGACCGCAAATCCTCTTCTGATTTCCAGCCAGGCTGTGGACAATCTCTCTGCTCCAATGGTGCACTTTGGTACACGCCACCAGCCAGCTTTCAACACGAGTTTTGGATCCCAGTGTCCTCAACAACACACACGAGTGAGCTACAACTCAGTGGGAACCACCAGCATTTCACAATCAGAAGAAAATGTTTAAAAGAGAAACACCACCTTTTTTTTTCCATTTTACCTCAGGATAAAAATAACTAAAGCCTTTTTGAGAAAAAAAGTCTATAAAAAGCGTATTTCAGAAAGCAGCCTGACAAACAGGGACTTCCTTCTCCCTGTGCCACTGCTGTTGGAGGGCAGAGCCTCCATCTCGAGCACCAAAACCTCCCCGACACTTCTCAAAGGTGCAGTCATTTTGGGGAGGACGAGGACTCACAGGGACAAACAGCTCTGTAGGCAAAACGTTTGAGGTCTGTGCCCAAATCGAGTTCAAAATCTGTTTAACGCTGACAGTTTCCACAGCGATGCACGTACTCTTCCTGTCCCGGACGCTGGGTTTTGTACTGACACCCTCACACGCGTGCAAACCCCGTGTCGCCCTGTTGCGAATCCTGCACCTCCTAACGTGCCGAGCAGCAGCAGACACGGGGAAGTTTCTGAACAGAGCGCTCTGCCCAAAACCCGCGACTGGAAAATCCATTTCTGGCCATACTCACAGATTTGCCCTTCTGCAGGTTCCCCTCGCACGCCTGCTTGGACAGGTCCTGGCGGCCGATCAAGAGACAGACGGGCTCCGGCCAGTCGGAGGCCGGCTGCTCTCGGCAGTGATAGATCGCGTCTCGGATGGGAAGAGCTGCGCCGAACGGGAGAGACTCCAGATCCCTCAGGGTGAAACCTGAAAATTAACCAAGAACCAAAAAATAAACTGTTTTAGCAAAATTACATGAAGTGTATTTCGTATCAGGCAAGCACAAGGCCATCGCTTATGGTAGCTGCCATTTTGCACAACGATAAAAAGCTGCGCTTACCAACATTAGTCATCCAAATAACTAACTTTTCAGCCAGGCTGGAAACAGATGTGCTGCGTGTGAAACTGCATCTGTAAAATAAACGGGAATAAAGGAGAAAGCCATAAAAGCTAGTAAAAAACTCAGCAGAAAGGCAAAAAGTCAGAGTTTAAAATAATACTAAAAACCCCATACCGGTCGTCATCCTGTTCCATCTGCTGTTTTCGTTGTCCTAGGAAAGACAAGGCCACATTCATTCACTAATTCCATGTTTTGCCAGCAAAAGGACAGCACCTAACAAGCACAGGACACCAGGAGATCCTGTGGTGGCACCAAAGCACCGTTACCTGACGTGATCTTGTACAAATAGTGGGAGGCTTCGTTAGACACAGCGCTCTCGTCACCCAGTACGTACAGAGCCACGCTCTGGAAACGGAGACAATAAAGCAAAGTCACTGAGTGTGTGGCGGTTGCTGTACTGCCTCATAAACCAGGCAGGGATAACTGCAGCAAGTTAACCAGTGGGACAGGTTTATTACAAATACATTGTTAGTAAAAGGAGACTGAAACAACTGATGCAAGTAACAAACTCTTATGTTTTAGATTCCTATCTTGAAGCTTCGAAAAAAATAAAGCCTGAAACAATTAACTCAATTTTCCATCATAATTGTTTTCAAAGGTAAAAAGAAAAAGATCTTCTAAACAGAAAAACATGTTCCAAGCACATTTGCCATGTTTCTCACATTTCATTTAATTTCTCTTGCAAGACAGACACGTCGCCTACAGACACCATTTCTCACTCAGTTTCCTCCACCTTTTGAATACTGGCTGCTTTGTGAAGGTGTCAAGTGAGAAGTTGTTCCCCATTCAAAGCAGGGTCCACTTCAGGTATTTAGCCAGCAAAATCAACGTAATCTCTCACCCTTGTCACTTTTCGGTATTGCCAAACCAGCTGGTGTGCCAAAGGCAACATTCACAGGTAAAAATCTGGTGTGTTTTGCATTAAGATCTTTGGGTAAGACACGTCAGCTCCGATCTCTGCACAGGAGGCAGGAGAAAAGACAGAGCCGGACAGACACAGGTGACAGCCCAAGGGAAGGGCTACAGCTCTTCAGAATTTGAATGCAGAGGCAAATTAAGTTACAATTAAGTGTATCAGTGCTCTAAAGAACCTCAGTGCTGCTGCTTCACGCCCTGAAGCAGAGGACAGGCTGACCCTGGCAGAGACTCCACGACAAGTCCTGGACACTTGGGCTGGAGCAGCCTCTGCTCCCTGTCCTGCTCTCCACCCCCTCAGGCTCCAAACCCCATATTTGCAGGATTTCCCCATAAACGCTTCGCCAATCAGCAAGCAAGGCTGACCAGGAGATAACATCAGCACTTACAACTACTCATGCGACTAAATGTTGATGTTGCTACACGCTCGAGAAGAAAGCCGGGAAATTCTCGCTCGCAAAATACAGTTAACTTTGAGTTACATTATGACTTTGCACATACCACTGCTGCAAACCACAAGAAAAAACATAAGCAGCGAAGCACGGGGTACTCACTCTGCACTCATGAGCTCTCCTTGCCAACCTCAAATACCTCCTCCACCTGCTGAAACCCATCCACACCCCGCAGTAATAGTCAAGTAATAGAAGAGGGGACTCACAGGGATTCCTCTCTGCTAAATACGTACCAGTACTACCAGTTTGCTCCTCTCGCAGATTCCCGGTAAGTAAGGGTAAGGCTGCACGCCTCCTCCCGTCAGGCAGGAGCTCAGCCACTGGAAGATACTGGGAGGCTCGGCAGAAAAAAATGAGGGATGGTGCATGAAACCTGTTTGGACTTAATCATACAGAACAGCAATGACACTGTGCTCACAGCAGATGGACAAAAACCCTCCACTACTCCTAAAGCAAGACCTAGAGTGCTGCTTCTGGTGCATCTGGGGGAAATACTGTATTTTTGTAGTAAACCAGACCAGATCTCCTTCCTGTTGGACAGAAGTTAATCGCTGGGTGGTAATGACAACACAAGACACTTGTCTTTCAAGAACAAAAATGATCTCTCTCAGCCCACAGTGAAAAGGAAAACATAAAACATCAGTAGTTCTCAAGAACCTCACTGGAACGGTCTCGTAATTCAACAATAAATTACTTAAGTGAGAGGACAACCTAACTATAATAACCTTGTTGCCTTCCCTGGCCACAAACATGAGTAGTAACGATGCTACATTATTTTTCTGGTCAGGAGAAGCAGTAGTTTATCTTACATGACTAACAAATCTCCAGCTCGTGACTACACAATACTGATTTCACTCTGGTCTTCTCAGGTGGCTGCGAAAAACAAGGCAACCTCAGCACTCCCAGTGGTTTTGCATACGGAGGTTAAGTCCTGACCAGCTTTGAAGAGAACACTTCGCAACAGGCTCAGGATTAGCGATACACTGCAAATCATCATCGCTGAATATCCAGCTTCACAGAGTCTTAAACTCACCTTGATCAATGATGCAAGTCTGTCTGGAGGTGTTCACAAGGGCTGGGTAGTCTCTGTAGTAATAATCTATATAAGCTTCAAGTTTCAAATCTCTAGAATGAGAGAGATTTCAATCATGTTAGATGGGGAAAAACCCACTCAACCTTTCTGCATTTCTGTGACGTTTTTCTTGTTGATTTTTAAAAATGTTTAAAGTTTGACAGATCTCATGAGCTGAGCCAATGCAGTAGATAAAGCACAAGCTGCAGCATCCAAGATTTGTGAATCATACTGATGTTGGGGAGCGGTAAGAACCGTACAAGATTTGCTGAAGCAAATCTCTACGTTCAACAAGGTTTTGAATATTCATTAATTTTCTTCACAAAATGTCTGCTTCACTTTGTGCAGTCCCCAAATTCTCCATAAAAATAGCACACGCCCACCATCAAGAGACACCGCACAACATATATCTGCGATTTGTCTGCATACCTGGCCAGCTGAACCAGAAGAACAACAAGCGAACGAAGTCCTTCTCCCATGAGACAATTCAGTTTGAGCTCCTCGTAGATGAGATGAAGAACAAAGAAAATAGCAGGAATGTGGGTGAAAAGGAGGGTTGAGGAATCCAGACTAAGGCTCTGCGAAAAGTCCTCCTTCGGAGCTGAAACTTCCAGAGGGTCCAGTCGCAAAGCTTTGGCTACAGGATGAGACTCGAAATTCCTGTGGTAATCAGAGCTTAAGAGATATTCCCAGTCCTAGACCAAAGAAAATGGAAAGAGATCCATATTAAATTCATTACTGAGTCCAATCTCCTCCTCTGGCAGTGAGAATCCTGACAAGCAACGCCTCAGGATGCAGCCACCGCACAGGGCAAAATAACTTTTCCTCCCCCAGAGGTTTGTCATCTCAGATGAAATGCACTACTCAGAGGGTTTTGCCTTTAAACAAAAACCTAACCAAACCAACCACCCACCCCCAAGGCTCTTACTTGTAAAAGAAAACCATTTCTTACTTCATCTGACCCTGTTTCTGAGGGTCTGGCTTTCTTTGGAGCGATAACTGGTGAAAGCGATCCTTCAAGATCAAGCTGCAAGAAATAAAAAGATCAAAAGCAGCTCAGAATTGCAATTCGCAAGGTTGCACAAGTAAATCACCAATCACCTGAATTCAAACTGAACATGACATGGCATGGCTTTAGGAACTTCTGTACACTTTGCTTTCATATAAAACACAGACTGCAGGTTGATTTTTTCCTAGTTAATGTAGTGTATGGTGCATGAATGCCACAGTTTGACTGCTGAACATCTGGTGGGACAGAGGAAATACTGCGGATGAGCTAATGCTGGTGATGGAGATATAGTCATTGCTTTTACTTCAGTTGCACAAATATCCTCACCGGTGATTTTTTTCCTGAGAGTACTGCAAATGTACTTGCCAGCAGGAAACCCACCCACAGAGAACTCCAAATAATTCAGTAAAACCGTTTAAAAAAATAGAACTTTAAACATCATACTTCAAAAACTACATGGAAAATCCTCTTTAGGAAACAGGAACCATGAAATGGAGTCAAATCTTCATAATCTATTTTTATTTGATCAAGCCAGTTGGTGACAAGTACCACACTTCATGATAAATACAGACGAAAATGTTGCTCTAAAATTTAGCAATATAAACTGATGAGATGGTATCCTGTGATTTAAGTCAAGACACAGTCTATTTCTGACACAACTCCATGTGTCTCTAACCGTTTTGAACCTTGAGGAATTAGCAGCAGCATTAACACAAGGTATGACAACAAACACGTGAGCAGGCTTACGTTCCGTGTCCAGGACAGTCTCTCTGTGTTGTAACCCATCATGTTCATGAGACACGTTACAAATAAATTCCATTCGGAGTGGTAGTTGGGTCCTCCTGGCGCGTTGTAAGCGCTGTACCACTTGACAAGCATCTGCACCGCTATCTCCTTGGGCAGGATCGCCTTGATGCCTTGCAGACACCTTTTCACTGTAGGAAAACAAAACAAGAACAAAAAATGAAGTATGATTCCTGTCTTACCTCCTGCTACTTCTTCCAATCAGCGCATAAGTCTCTGCAGTTCTTGGACCTCCTTTCAGCTCTCGGGCAGCTCTTTCACTAAAAGCCACACCACACAACCTCTGAGAGCTGCTCCTTTAGTTCAGGTTGAGCACAGCCCTTCTGATTCACCACACAAAGGGGAAAAGAGCTCCTTTTTGCTCATTACTGAAACCAGCTCGAGTCTGAACTGGCATCGCAGCCCTTCCTCAAACAAGAACATACACAATGGTGGAGAGCAAAGCACCCTAAACAACAAAGGAAGTTTTAAGAGCACAGTGAGTGAAGCACTAAAAGCAACAAAGAACATCTAAATAAACAGTAACAGCTCTGGAAGGTAAGTTAATAGAGCTTGGAATACGTGGTACCGAATCCTTACAGTCTAAGCCATGCAGAAACTATTAAAAATAAACCCTCAAAAATTATGAAACACATTTTGTGTGAAGGATTCTGAATCATACCTAGTTCTGAAGTGGCGATTTCGGGAATTGTAATCCGAACCATTGTGTTATTGCTGAGTTCCTGAAAATATAAAACCAGCAAGGGCGAAATTATGAAATGCATAAAGTAAAGCCAGGGCCCTTTTCTATCAGCTCAGAACTCATTTATGTACTAAGGATATTCCTAATCCCTGGCTATTTGCTACACTCCAGATTTGCAAGCTCAGACGCTAGCTCCAGAAACAGATCTTGAGCTGAATCGCTTGAGGCAATAAAATTCTGTGACTTCTAGAGAATTCTACGAAAATGTGGAGCCACCAACACAAGTGTTATATTTTGCCGTTGATCAGGAGGTGCTTCAGTGTCTCACTATACAGTAGAAGCAAATTTGACCCTCACTTAGCTCTGCTAACAAAGTCTTGACTCCAATTATGGGATAATACCTACCAAAGTGACTCTGTTGTGGACAGGATCTCTCAGACCATGAATGAAAGTCCCGAGCTGCTGAAAAGTACAGTCTTCAACGTAAGTCGAGTCATGAAGCTTGGTAGAATCCCTCAGCTCTGGAACTGGTGACAAAAGCACACTCTGAAAAGTGATAAAAATGATTGCTTAGAATTGTTGAAACAAAAGGATCTGAGCAAAAGACAGCTAAAATTGTCATTCTTAATGAACCAGTAAGTATTTCAGAAATAACTACAAATATCTTCCCAAACTCAGACGTTTTACAGAAACCATAAATAAATAAATAGGGCAGCACTAAATAGATCTTTAAACACTGTTTATTCAGGGGTTTTACAGAAAAAAAATAAAAGATTTAGCTCCAAAAGATACCTTGAAAGTTAAAAATCAAGCAATCATTTGAAGGCGTTACAACCAAATCCTTTTTTCCTACCTCTTCCAGGGGCCCCAGGTGCTTGTTCAAAGGTCTGGCCGGGGTGCTGGCGCTGTCCAAGGGGGTGCTCGGCCGAGGCATTGGGTTGGACATCGTCAGCGACGGAGCGGGCAGACCCGGAATAAAAACCTTCCCCACCTTTTGGGGAGCAATACATGGGAAAACAAACAGTTGGTTTTCATGCCCGTGCTTCCACGAGCTTGCTCACAGACACAGACATCATCAGATTTTAACGTCTTGAAGGAAAAGTTTTATTAAAAGCGGGTATTTAAACTAAAGTCTCTGAAGAGATTGAAGATTAGTTCATGTAATTACTCTCTTCAGATGAGGACACACTGAAACCACCATATATGGTCAATATTGTACGTTATTGCTACAGGTCCATTCCCATGAAAAGTTCTAGCTCTACTTTCAGAAAGTACACTATTTTTTTCATATACATACACACGTACAAATTGCAGTGTCCAAGGTTTCTGCATACAGAGAGAACACATTACATCTCTACAGAACTTCAGTTTTAATTATTTTGGATGAATCACATCCATCCTAATAACAGTCCCTTGTAAGGCAAAATAATCTGACATCTAAAAACACCTGGCATGCTATAGAGAAGTCGGAAAGCTTTTTTCTGTATTCTTCAAGTTTTCTTTCTTTGAAAGCATTTTATTACTTCAGTATTTTACTGTTGCTGAAAATAAGCTCAAGAGACTCTTCAGAACTATCTTTCCAATGCTGCATGCACACTACACTTGGTACATGAGCTCAGTTGCCTTCCCAAGCGAGTCCCACGCCAGCAGCAGCTTAGAACGATCCCTGGTAAGATCTGAGGCTCACAGGATCCCTCCGCACAGCCAAAGATTCAAACATTTATGTTGGGACAGAAAAACCACTACTTACCCGAACCACTCCAGAATAAAGCACTAGAGTTCCACTGCCCTCCAGAACCAGCAGCGTATCGATGCCCTGCCGGAATCAAGTAGCACGTTCAGCTTCTTGCAGTTTAGTAAGAAGCCAAGGGTTGGACAACAAGCGACAAAGCAGGAGTACAAGTCCACGCAGAGGTACGTACCTGCACCGGAGCTGCGTCCTTCGCTTGAATATTGGTAATAGAACCAAAGATCAGCTGCGACTTGTCGTTGCTTTCTTGAAATTTTACACACCTAGGGATTTGAGAAAACAACAGGAAACATAAAAGGACTGTGCTACCTGTTGGTACAGAAAGGAGAGCAAATTAAAACTGTGCCAGACGGTGTAGGCACATCTGCTTGCTTCCTCCTTCCTCTGCTTGTTTTGCCCTTCTAACTCAACTTATTTTTACTCTGGTAGTCGAATTAAAATCCTCAACATATTTCTAAAGGGTAAAGATGGGGATAAAGAATTCCGTCCAAATTACAGTCAATGTTCTCTCGCAACTTCAGTTTTATTTAAATAGCCCAAATCATATATGCCAGCAGAGTTAAAAACATGTCATATGAGAGCCAGTGACATACCACAAGTTGTCATAACAGATTCCACTGGCTGGAAGAATAAGTAAGTTAAACCCCATATTTTTAGAGTGTTCCTCCTCATCCACCTGCCCCCAGGACAGGGATTCTCACCGCAGCTGGAGCTGGGATTCCACCAAAAAGCACAAGAACTTCTGCCCACAAAGGTCAGTGGTAATAAACACTTTTGATGCTTGGGAATTCTTCTCCCTGTGAAAGAGACACGATGATCAGCACACTTTCGTCTGCTGTAAACATTTTGGTGAAGGAGAACAGTGTCCCCAGGTTGTAGGGTCTCACTGGACTCCAGTGCGCAGTGCATCGTGGTGCCATAACGTGCCAGTCTCCGTTTCAGTCATTACTCTCAAAACTGATTTTCTAGCACTCCAATCTTCCCATTCCTCACTTTTTGGCATGCAGAGCACAAGCTATTTGGCTTTGTTCTCCTGTTCAGTCCTTTGGTTTATGCTGTGTTTTGCCCATTTTGACGGTAACACAGAAAGAGACACTCCCCTAGAAGATTAAAAAAAACAAACACCACCCCAAAGCAATGACCAGGTCAAAACTCACTTCACTTTAGAGATCTCGTGAAACCATCCCCCAGCTCAGAGGGTCACAGATAACACTGCAGGTAACAGTGTTCCAAGCGCCCAATTCCCTTTGCAGAGAGCATCATTTCTCCAAAAAAATTAGGAAGTGCAAAGTCCATATGCCTATTTTAAGGCAGCGCCATTTGCAGAAAGCACACACTGAAATAATAATCTGACTTTATTTCCCTCCCTGCAATGAAAACCCAGAGCTTCTCACACCCCAACACAAGCACCTGACCTCATGTTTGTGACTGTTTCTGTCCACAGATGATCTATACACAGCTCGGGGACGATGGGTTCCGTTTCCGGGATGAGGAAGGAATCGCTGGCAGTGCTGTTTGGCGAATGGGTAATATTGTGTCTCTTCGGTGACTGGACGTTACTGGAAAAGTTGAACCTCTGCACTCCCGAGAAGGAATGAACTCCCAGGGCAGGAGAGTGAGAGCGGCTGCAAGCAAAGACAGAAGACGCTAGTGAAAAGTGCGTTTTCAGAGTCAGGTACAGAATCCCCAGGAGCTCATACACCAGTAGAGACTTTAAAATCAAACCCAAACCATCCTAAACCAGAAGTTAGCTCAGTATTAGGTCACTTCAGAAAAACACCTCAGCATGGGATAATGATTATCTAATTAATTTCCCATCATCTATGTCAGAATCTAACAGGTGAGGTTTCAGAAGTAAGGAAATCAACATTCTGGGTTCTCTTCCAACTGAAATGACTCTATGAGCCTATTTTAGGTAGTGCAGGCGATTCCACCAAAAATCTCTCCCAACCTGTTCCCTCTAAACGTGGCTTTCTTTGGAAAAACCTAATTAAACACTCAGGACTCAGAAGACCTGCAGACAGTCCCTGACTCCACTACAGACTGGCTGTGTGATGACAAACAGCCTCTTGTGTGGTATAAATCCTGTTCTACAGCCTGGGCTCTCTGGTTTTGTTCGGCGCCCACCTCAACGCAGCCATGTTGGAGATGGAGGGGGAGCGGGACTGCACGCTGGGCGACGACGCGGAGCGGCTCTGGCTGTGCAGGGACGAGTAGTTCTGGAAAGGGGAGCCCACAGGAGAGTCGCCTTTGGAGAAGCTTCTGAGGTGGGCGGTCAAAGAGCTGCTGGTGGCCACGTGCTGCGGGGTGCCCATCTGCTCTGAGAACTTCAGCACCGTGTTCTGCTCCTGCGAGGGAAAACAGAGGGGTTAGCGCAAACGGCACACGGGCAACAACTGCCAGGAAGATGCTCGAATAGCTTGTTTCATCAATTAGGTGTTAAAAAAACCCCACACCAAATATCTTGCTCTCTTATAAAATAAATCACAAATAACCAGGCGTTTCTAACACACACAGCCATAAGGGCATATAAACACACACAAAGTTTTCGATAATGATATTTGGTTGACAATTAATTTGTACCTCTGGCTTTACTCTCCGGAGAGCCCAAACGGTGTGTAAACTCTGCACAGTGTCATAAGTCATCACGATGGAGGGTTCAGTGCTGAGAAACACGATCCTCATGGTGTGATCAGCGACATACTGCACTCGCCCAGAGCCAAACACGCCTGCTGAAGAAGCAGTTCACTTCAGTTAAGGTGAAAGGATCATTTCTACAGCTGCATTATCAGTTCCAGCGTTAGCATTCTTTCTTCTGCAATCTGGCTTTCTTTCCTGAACAGTTTCCCTGTTCATGAAGCGGCTAAAACACCCCAATCCTGAATTCTTAAGAGTGATCATTTGCAAATTTTGTAATGCAGAAAACCCTCAAGTGACACATTAAGCATCTGATGCCGCACTGATGGACTCCAAGTGACAGATCTGCAGATGTCCACCTACCTCCAGACTTACAGACAAGAGGTGTTATCTCATCCAACGGGTGCAACATGCTGAACATTGTAGGCAAAGGCTCTCTGGAAAGAAAGAAACAAACAAAATGTTCAAAAACCAAATGCTAATAAGCAGAATTGCACTCTCTTGTAGTTGGTGCATGTGCTGCGAGCCCAAAACAGCTCCTCAGCCCTTAACAAACCAGAGCCTGAAACGGCAGAGCCATCCACCCCTTTCACAGAAGTTTGTTTGATTAATGGAGCAGAGCCAGACAAGGCTGGTGCATCAAACGAGATGAATAAGTCTTGGTTTACATCTCAGAGCACTTGGGAATGACCCCACCTGGTGGCCACAGGACAGGCTTTGGCCTGAGTGAACAGAGCACGAACCTTGAACATTTTCAGAACCTCTATTTATAATCCCAGCTCTTCTGAGAATCACAAGTGCCTGGAACAGACACAAAGCCCAAGAGAGAATGAGCAGCTGCATTAAAGCTGCTCATTGGTACAACATCCACCGCCTTGCTCTGCTCCTCAGCTGTGTGCTGCAGAGATCTGGGCTTTGGGATCCTCACCAAGCAGGTAACAGGATGCTCCAGACATTTACAGCATCCCGCAGTGGAGAACAAACCTCTCCCTGACAAGCCCTCAGTGATCTCCCAGCCGCCCATCGCAGCCTGGGATCAACTGCCCCACAAACCTTCATGAAATCAAGCAGGAACACCCATATCGTGCCTCCCATATCCTGTTCCACCACCACCCCCAACCATTAACACAATATCGGAGGAATATCACGGATTGTCGGTATTCAGCCCCCTCCTGCTCCTCCCTGAGGTTTCACCTGATTTCATCTGGGCCCATCCTGAACACACATACACACCCTTTCATTATTGCTCTTCAATTCTCACACTCCTGTGTTATCACAGATGAGCAAACAGTCTATAATAAAACAACTAAAGCCACTCGTTACACACCTGGGTGGACTCGGAGGTACTTCATGCGAAGAACTGCTGCGCTCAAATAACAGACCATATTTTGTTGGCCAGACGTTTGCAACCTATAAAAAGATTACAAATATATTCATGCCCAAAAAAAGCTAATGAACTACTGCCTACATTGATTATGTTTCACATTTTAGTATCTCGTTAGAGCAAAATAAGATGTTTAGGCTTTTTCTTGAGAGCGACATAAATCGGAGCAGGTTCTCAAACTACGAAGCGGTCAGACCCACACGATGCAACCAACTGCAACTAGTTCCAGAATATTCTGTGCCCTGACCACATGGCCACACTTTCATCAGCTTCATTCCTTTCACCCACAGCGCGAAGAACTCCAGCAGCCACCCCCAGCACAGTGTGCAAAGAGGTAACAAGCCCATTTGAAGACAAAAAAACCAAACAATCAAACGGACAGCACTTACCTGAAAAGGTAAAGCAGCAATGTAATCCTTTCCCTCTATGCTATGCACATTTATACAAGAATTCTGCAATATGCAGATACATTTCTCTACTATTTCACCACTGCCTGAAACTGGGGAGAAAAAACAAAAACAAAAACCACACAGTCAAGTTTCTCTGTTTCTTTAGACATTCTCTACACACAAAATGTAAACTTGAGGGGGGTGGCTGTTCTAGCCCAGCAAGTCTTGACTAAACTCGTGCCAGGAGTGCAGAACTCACAGCGTTTGTCTGGCCTTACAGTAAGCGGGAAACTCACCCTCAGCTTTGTCAGATTTTTCCTGGGGTATCGTGAAGTCGCACCATAAGGCCTAAAAACAAATACAGTGTGATTATTTCCAAAGAACGAACGGATGCTGCTACACAATCTCGTCTTCCTGCATTTCCCAAAATAACCCCACCTCAGAGAATGGCTTGGAAACAGTCACTGTGGATTTTTTTAGGTGACATGTTGCTCAGAGAGGCGGTGGATGCCCCATCCCTGGGGACATCCCAGGCCAGGCTGGACGGGGCTCTGAGCAACCTGAGCTGGTGAAGATGTCCCTGCTCATGGCAGGGGTGGCACTGGGGGAGCTGGGAAGGTCCCTTCCCACCCAAAATATTCTACGAGTCTATAAAGTTGTCATCCTTCCACTTTTTTGTACCTGCAACACAGGGCTGTCAACAGTGAAAGCTTTATAGACGGTAGATGCTTGGTTTTTACTCCCTTTGCTCCAGATGACCACGTTGCTGGCCACGTACAGCTCCTCGTCGTAGTCCGCCTCCTCCCCGACGTCGCTGACGCCTTTCCTCAGCTGCCAGCTCTCCTGAAAACCAGAGAATTATTGCAGCTGGAAGAGACCCTCAGGATCACAGAGCCCAACCACAACCTAACTCTGGCACTAGCCCATGTCCCTGAGAACCTCATCTAAACGCCTTTTAAACCCCTCCAGGGACGGTGACTCTACCACTGCCCTGGGTTGCCTGTTCCAATGCCCGTCAACCCTTTCCAGGAAGAATTTTTTTCCTAATATTCAATCTAAATCTCCCCTGGTGCAACTTGAGGCCGTTTCCTCTTGTCCTATGACTGGGGAGAAGAGCTGAATTCCTCCATGCTCCAACCTCCTTTCGAGCAGTTGCAAAGAGCAGAAGGTCTCCCCTCAGCTCTTGTTCTCCAGGATAAATGAAGAGAAGCTGCTAAATTCACATATACTGTGATTAAGTTACAAAAGACATGTAAATGCTTTCTGACCATCTGCAAAACCAGGGGGTATTTTTCAAGTGTTAGATCCTCCTGCACGACAAAGAGGCAGACAGGAGATTAAGTAACACATTGTTTAGAAGCAGAGTGCTTAGTTCATATTTCACTAATAATTAATAGATGCAAGAAAGAAACTAAACAATTATAACTAAGATCATCAATTATTTCATAGCATAGATGTATTGTATGTCAAAATTTTCAAAAATTGTAATGCATACGTAATAATTATGTGAATACAAGCAACGCAAGAGCATCCAGTCTTTGGAGCACTTACGGAGGATGATCCCCAGAGCTCTCCAGCGCTGATAAAATAAAGAATGCCGCTTAATAGTATAACTGACTCTGCTGTTAAGTTTATTTCTCTGTTTCATAAACACCCAAGTTCCCTCAGCTGCTCCTTATCAGACTTGTGCTCCAGCCCCTCACCAGCTCTGGTCCCTTCTCCACACTCTCCCCAGTATTTCAATGTCCCTCTTATAATCACAGAATCCCAGGATGTCAGGGTTGAAGGGACCTGGAAAGCTCATCCAGTGCAATCCCCCCATGGAGCAGGAACACCCAGCTGAGGTTCCACAGGAAGGTGTCCAGGCGGGTTTGAATGTCTGCACAGAAGGAGACTCCACAACCTCCCTGGGCAGCCTGGGCCAGGCTCTGACACCCTCACCATGAACAAGTTTCTTCTCAAATTTAAGTGGAACCTCCTGTGTTCCAGTTTGCACCCAGTGCCCCTTGTCCTGCCATTGGTTGTCACCAGGAAGGGCCTGGCTCCATCCTCCTGACACTCCCCCTTTATGCATATTTATAAACATTAATGAGGTCAATGATGAGGGGCCCAAAACAGAACACAGGATTCACCATTACCGAGACATTTGCAAGGCAAAGTTACAACATCTCAGGGATCACAACCCCCCGGTTTGGGCCGACTGATGAGGGGAATCCCCCGGGGGCCGAGGCCTCCTACCCGCTGCCGCTCGTGGATCGTCACCTCCCGCAGGGAGCCCACCAGGCCGGCGGCGCCGTCGGAGGAGCAGAGCTCGGAGGAGGCGGGCTGCAGCCGCCGCAGCTGCAGGCTCAGCGCGCTGGGGTGGCGCCGGCACCGCTCCCGGCCCCGCGGGGCGAACTCCGACAGCTCGCCGGCCGCTATCATCGTCGCCCTCTCGTCAGAGTGGTCCGACATGGGGGCCCCGCTATCCTCATTATTTCTGCGGGGTGGGGAAGGAGGAACGCGCGCCCGCGGGGCGGGAAGCGGCGGCTCCTCACACGGCGGCCGCCACTCCTCACACGGGCGCCGCCATCTTGGCGCTGCCGCCGCGCGGGGGATGCCGGGAGCGACATGGCGGCGGCCACGCCCCCGGGGCCGCACGGGAGCTTCCCCACAGAAACGCGCCCTCTGGGGCGGTGAAGCCAAAAAGCGGGGTCAATTACGCTGTTAAGCGGCATTCTTCACTTTGAGATCAAAAAAACAAACAACAGCAGACTGAATTATACCCTTAAGCGGCGTTCTTTATCCATAAGTCATCCAAAGACTGGGCGCTCTTGCGTTGCTTACATTCACATAATTATTACATATGCATCACATCTTTCGAAAATTTTGACATGCGTTGATACCGAGGAAGTTAAATATCAACTAAGCACTCCGTTACTTAATCTCCCGCCTCCCTCTTGTTGTACAGGAGGATCTAACACTTAAAAAATACCCCCTGGTTTTGCAGGTGGTCAGAAAGCGTTGATCGTTCAATTGGGTAACGATGGGCACGTCTTTCGGGACTTAATTGCAGTATACATTAATTTAGCGGCTTCTCTTCGGCGGTGCGGTCACACCGAGCTTTGAAACCGAGTCTTTGGTGTAAAACCGGTGAATTAATAATCTCCTAAAACCACGTTTTTGGGTTTTAAAAGGAGCATTTCTTTATTTGGTAGTGGGGGTCTCCCTCCTATAGATTCACTGCTGATCAGGTGGTCATACATAGCTTATATTGGCAGAAAAGTTACAGATTAATTACAATTCTTGACAACTATTAACATATTCCACGCCTATTCTAACACGAGCTGTCTTTTAAGCAATGCCAAGCAACATTCGTATGTTTCTCAGCTACTTCTCCCTTACCTATTTTAAAAGAATATGTCCTAAATCTGTGTCGATTTCAACAACAAGGTAGGACTACCAAGTGCAAAGAGCCTATCCTATGGTTACAAGGTCTGCTTACACAAAGTTCTATGATTACAAGGTCTGCTTATACAAAGATCTATGGTTACAAGGTTCGTTGATCTTTAAAGTTTGCTACCTTAATATTCTCCTGAAGCATGAGTTCTGTAATTGCTTAAAATACAGCCTAATAATCAGAAATACAGCCATAGAAGGAGGAATGTTGTTTTCACAGCTGATCTGGCGCCTGAGCCCAGCAGGAGACACCTGACTATGGATCCTTAATGTAAAACAAAGCCTCTTTGAACTAATCCCACAATGCAAACTGATACCTGTATTTAAAAACAAAGAATCTAGGGAGAAGCGCAGCCAAAGAGCAAGGAATCCATATTTTAAATGAATCCATAAGGGGGTTGTTAGAATTAGATGAATGAGATGGGTAAACTGAGGCAGACGTCTGTAAACCCCGCAGTACCAACCGATGGGGAACAGGGGAGCGAATCTGGAATTTTGGGGGGATATGACCAGGGGCTTTTTGCCCTATTCTGTGCACCTGCCCTTAGGTAGAACACCCAGTCTTGCAAAATTGTTAATAAAATGTGCTTTGCCGAGAGATCCTGCCTGGGCCTATTCTATTGGCAAGGTTATAGTTTCCTACACAAACAGCTGAAGGGCTGTCGTGTAGATCTCAGAGACCTTTCACAAAATCCCCCCTTCCAGCCAGGCCTGTATTGCTGCGATTAAATATTTTAACAGCTCCTACATGGACGCTTCAGCATCTTTTTGCTTTAAGTTATGCAGCCTGGAGTTCATTTACCTGCATGGTTTGCACAGTGGGTATGAGCAGGTATGTTCCAAAGGCAGGCACGGCGCTTGGGAAGCAGAAAACACTATATATATCTGATTTTTTCATAGCCTTGGAGGGGCTCCCCAGGCCCCTGTCACTCTGCAATCGCGAACAGGTGCGTTGTACGACCCTCTGCACAAAATTCCGGGTGTAGATGAGCAGAACTCGTGCGAAATGTGGGCTCTGCTGACCTACACCAGGTAAAAACGCAGCTCCTGATGCGCCTGCGGTCGGTGCCCCAGGCGGCTTTTCTCCTCTCTTGAGAGCAGAGAGGTTGTATCATCGCTTTCTATCCAAAACAGGTGCCAAAACCTTGGCAGCCGCACAGCAGTAGGTGCCGTGCACTCAGCCTGCCTTTGCCCATGAGAACTGCCAGATTTTGCCGAAGGGATGGCACCATTTCCGCGTAACCAAATGTCACCCGTGTGCAAGCGCGCCCTTTGGGTTCCAGCACCTGCTGTTCTGCGTGGCTGCGGCACCACGGCGAAACACACAGAAACGGTGCTCGGGGATGCGCTCAGCTGCCAAAACCTGGCGGGACAGAGAGTTTTGGTGGTGAGATCAGCCCCGTGCTGTTCATCTGCCCATCTGGCAGGCGCTGTAGCACACGGGCAGCCGTGCCAGGAGGACGTGTTGGCAGGGGCAGGCTCGCCCTGCGGTCTCTGCAGCCGCGCACACCTTGCAAAACAAGCTCTTTCCTTTACCTCTCACCTCTATCATTGCTCACCTAAACAAGAGGGCGGTGCTGGCTACAGACCACAGCCGCTCACCACCTTTCAGCGGCGTACTTTCTGCGTTTGTGTGCAAGCAGCATGCTAGAAAATGCCTTTTTTCCCCCTTATTTTTAATTAGCACCTATGGTGCGAAGCGCCAAAGGAGGCTGTGCTTGTCTGAGACAAAACCTGTACAAACTACCCTGATGGGAACTGGAAGGGTAGCGCGCTCTGGATGAGGATGATTTATTTTCACAATATCAGTTTCACACGAGAAATCAAAGGCGGAGGGAGAAGCTGTGGAAGAATTGGAAGCGTATTTGAAACTGTGATTCCAGCGTGTGGTTTGGGGAATCCTTGGTTGAAGCCGTGACAAAGAGCACTACCGTTTTCTCAGAAATGAGAAGAAAGAGCCAGGTTTAGGAGAAACAAGAACTCACCAAGAAGACAAGCGTAAAAAACGGGAGCTTGGGTCTACAGATCCAGCCAGGGACCCACTTTCCATCTGGACACAAACAGGGGTGTTTACACAAATAATACTTTGTGAGCAAAGTAAGAACAGACAGAGCTCAAAGCAAAAAGGCTCAAGCCAGCGCCCAGTTTTGTGCTATAATCTGCAGAGAGGGAGAAATTGCCCTGGAAAGGAACAACCAAGCCAAGGGACAGAATGTGCCTGGTAAGGGATGTAGCGTGCACCGTGTGCTCAAAGGAAGGAAAAAGGCATTCTGGTAGCGACACAAAATGTTCAGTTATTCTCTGCGAATGGTTTGCGAGGTGCACCCTGTGACTGGGGTGGCGCATTGAACACAAACGGGCTGAACGCACGTTGCCCAAAGAGTTTGGTATCCAAAAGGACAGGAGGTCCCACGGATAGGAGTAAAAATAGACACAAAGAGGAAGCAGAAATAAAGGAGAGATTTAGCAAAATGAAAATAAAAATACAGAAATTGCAAAGGGGAATGGTCCGATTTCGCAAGCATTACGTTGGCTCCGAAGTCTCCGAATAGTCTGGTGAAGAAATGGCGTCGATGCTCTGAAATGGAACTGCAAATAAACCAACCCGCAAGGGTCAAGCTGGGGCTGTGGCACCAGAATGGGGCCGGGAGAGGTGGGAGCTGCACCTCACCGAGGGGCAGCCAACGTGCTCGGGTGTCTCCTGCCTTCCAGAACTTTCCTATCATGAACCCGGCCCCAGAACTTCTCCCCTGGTTTCTCCTCTCCCCATTTCTTCCTCCCCCTCCATGCACCGGCCTCTTCCTCACCTCGAGCTGCGCCCAAATGAACCGCAACAAACCCTGTTTAGCTGCTGCAAAAACCAACCTGCTGTAAAGAAATGACCTGAATTCGGGGATTTTAGAGAGCCGTTTAAATCCTCTTTACCTGCCCACGTGTTCTCATTGTTTGGTTTTGTTTTGTTGTGTTTTTTTCCTCCTTTTTCATCGAAATTGCTCCTGCTTCCTCGCCCCGTGTTAGTGGGGCGATTACATGACATGATCCCCACACAAGGGGCTGGTTTGCATTTCCCCACAAAGCCTGAAGGCTTTTTTTCCATTGCTTTGTTCCCAAAAATCGCAAGGCCAGAAGTGACGGGGAGCGGAGCCGGATGAAAGTGCACCCATGCAGACAGACCGACCGCAAACGGCAGCCGGGAAAGACAGAGGGACAAATGCCTTTCCCCGCTCCGCGAGTGATGCTGAACACAGGGGGAACGCACTCAAAATTTGGCGAAAGCCTGGCTTTTGGGCCAGAGATGCTCGGTTTTCTTGAAGGAGCTTTTTTTGTTCTCCTGTTTCACTGGGGCCTCCAGCGCCATGTGCCCTCCCTTCACCGCTGATGGCTTCAAGATGTGAGAGGCAGCGAGGGGGGAAATTGAGCCTCTGTCACCAGAGCACACAGCGAATACGCAGCTTTGCCACTCGATGAAGCCTGGGAGGGACTTGTTGCTTTCTTTTTATTTTTCACGGAACTTCGGACAATTTTCTTCCCAGTTGGTAAAGATTTCAGGCTGGGGTTTGTGTTTGTTTTTCCTCTCTAGCAGCACCGCGCTTCCCAGCTCTGTTACAAACTATACCCTGAAATGAGCAGCTTCGATAAAAAACCCGCCTTCTTGCCCCGTCTCCGTTTCCGTGGTGTCCTGATGCTAATCCCGCAAAATTCACAATCTCTTTTCCTAATTTCCTGGTTTGGGAAAAAAATGTTGCGAAAAATGTGATGTGCGGGGGGCAGAACGGGTCCCCCTCTTGTCCCGCTGTTGTGCGACCGCGGGGACGGACCCCCCGGTGCTGTCCGGTCCCCGCCCCAAAGCGGGGCCCCCGGGGCGGGAGGCGGTGCCGGGGCGGGGCGGGAGCGGCGGAGCGCGGCCGGGGCCGGTGGCAGCACCGGAGCCGCTGGCGGTACCGGAGCTGGTGCTGGTACCGGAGCTGGTGGCGGTACCGGAGCTGGTGCTGGTACCGGAGCTGGTGGCGGTACCGGAGGCGGCGGGCGATGTGCGGCGGGCGCTGGGCGCTGCTCTGGGCGCTGCTGGCCGCCCGCGGCGGGGCCGGTGAGTCCGGAGGGATCCGGGGGGTTCGGCGGGGCTGCTTGGTTTTCCCTGCAGATGCTGCTTCGTTTCACCCCCGTTTCACCCCAGTGCCCCCCGCCCCGCTTGCGGACCTCAGCCCAGCTTAAATCCTTTGGGGAGCTCAGCGCGGGGGGTCTGGCAGCGGCGCGTCTCTGCCGGCCCCCGAAGTCGGGTTTTGCCGTCCTGCCCCGGCGGCGCGGTGGGTGATGTGACCGGGGACACGGCGACGGGCAGGGACCAAACGCGGCGACACTGGGATTCACCCCGTTCCCACCGTGTACAAAACCATCGGGAAGCGGCGCGGTTCGCGGTGCCGTGGGTCTGCCGGCTTTTAACTGCTTGGTGACCTGGAAAACTACATGCGAAGAGGCGAAAGTAACTTTATGGAGTTAAACTTGTGCTGCCGGTGTTTGACCGCGGGCTGTGAGCTGCTGGGGGGTTTCAGCCCCTGCTCGGGTGTGCTGGGGGGTCTCGGTGGGCAGGTGGGGTTAGCAGGGAAGGGGGGAATATGTTTGCTTTGGGCGGGGGGAGGGAAAAGTCTTGACTCTGTGACAGCAGAATCTGCAGCGAGGGGACCTCACTGTGGGTTTAACCAGGAGTCCTGGGCTGGTGTATCCCAAAGCTGTCTGAACCCCCAGAGTCTCTTTGGAAACGAGGTGCGGCCCTGGGGGAATTCACCCCTTCTGGCAGCTCCCCGGGATGGGGATGTTGGAAACCACGCAGGCAGGGGCTCTTCACCCCTCCTGTCCCGTCTGGGTGCGAGGATTCACCCAACAAAGCACCCGCGCAGAAAGGTGATGCCAGCAGGTGAATTACTTCCAATAATGGGAAATCCAGGGCTAAGCATTTTTGGCAGACCGGGGTGTTTTCTAATCCCCTCCTTCCCGGGGCTGCAGCAGAAGGATGTTCTGGTTCATTCATGGGCTGTGCAACTCCCTCTGTTTTGCCTTTTTTTTTTGCTTTAATCCTAATAAAGTGTCTTGCCTCTAATAGCAGGCAGGACTTTGTTGTTAAAGCTCGGTTCACCAGGTGTGCGGGACCTGCTCTGTGAGTTTTGCTGTGACCCCGGGTGTTTTGAGGGAGCAGCTCTGCACTTGGAAGTGGATTGATTTCCACGCCGGCTTTTCCCCCGGGCCAAGCCGTGCCAGTGCACAGGCTCCCACGCAGGCATGCCGGCTCTGCCGTGGGCTTTTAGACCCAGCCTAAGCAAACCGCGGTGGACACGAGGAAGGGCTGTCTGGCCAAATCCCTTCCACAAAGACACCTGCGTCCCAAAGAGCTGGGGAGGAAGGGGTACTCAGAGTCAGCACTACATATGAGAAACTCCTGTTGTCACGTGAGTCAGAGAGGAAAGTATTTCATTCCTGGGCTAGCAAACACCTCTTTCCATTTAATCAGTATAGAAAACAAGGCTGAGATCACCTTTGCCCTTTGCCTTTTCACTTGATGCAGCTGGGGCTGAGCAGAAATCATCCAGGACCAGGTGAAACACCTGGAAAGCTTCAAAACTGTGTGTGAGAACAGCTGGTTGAGGTTGGAATGTGCCGAGCAGCCCCAGCCTGGGAAACCTCGGGCAAAAGCAGGAGAGGGAAGGGGATTTGGGGTCGCTCGCTTGTTTGCATTTAGCAAATCTCTGTGGGGCTGCCTGGCTGTTTGGGAGCTGCTGAAACCGGCTCTGAGCAGCAATCACATGGGCTTTGTTTGTGTTGGGATGGGAGAGCTTAGGAAGCAGGTTGGAAAAGCTTAGGGGCTTTTTTTTTCTTGCTTTTCTGAAAGGGAAACCCATTGTTTTGTGCGAGAGCCAGGAGAGCTTTGCGCTTTCCTCTGCGCCGCCAGAGCTTAAAAATCCCTCCTCAAATTCCTGTCTAGAACTAACATTTCTCGAGGGTTAAAAATAGTGAGCAATTTAGCAAAGGAGTGTATCCAGCCCCAAAATGAGGTTGTGTTCCTTGGCTCCCGGGGAAGCGCACGCTGCATTACTCACAACAGTAATGACGTAGCTTTAAAAACTTGTTGTTTGATGTTTCGGGACTGAGAGCTGCCTCTAAACACACCGGCTGAACTCTGGCTAAAGAAAGAGGCCGTGCGTTCTACCTGCAGTATTATCTTTAAAATCGTGGATAGGGTTTTTGTTTTCGGAAGTTAATTTAGTTGAAATTCCTGTCTGGCGCGATGCCTTTGCTCGCTGAAAGCAGCAGGGAGGTTCACCACTGCGCTCGGGATTTCTGTGTGCCTGGGAAGCTCAGAAACCATCCAGTAAAAGCATCTGTTTGTGGTATATTCTTCAGCTCTTGCATCTTAAAAACATACGCTTTTGTTTGGGGGGAATTGCTTTATGTGGAGGTGTTCGTCTTGTCTGTGGCTGGGCTTGGGAGGGGGAAAACACCATCACAGACCTGGGTATGTGAAGCCATTTGTAGATGGGGGCCCGAAGCCCTTAGGAAAAATGGGTAAATAACCTTCCCTTGGGAAAAATGTCTGGGAAAAGGCGTTGGGAGGCAGACACTGAAGAGCAGGCGGCTCCTCCACGCTGTCTGGAGGCGTTTCTGTGTCTGTCTGCGCCTGTTTTCCCGCGAAAAGCGGCTCGGCGGGGGCACTTAATTTAGCAAAAGTGTTTGTGCTTGACTCACTGAGCATCTCCCTCTTCTGGAGCCGCTCGCCCTGTCCTGGAAAGGCAGCAGAAAATCAGAGAAAGCCCCGCCGGGGACTCTGCTCTGCCCCATCTGAAAATGCTTCAGAAGAGGCCCCCGAAAGGGGGTTTTACTGGAGTAAAGTCCCAAATTCCTTCTGCCCAGAGATCCTTTTCTATTCCAGACCCAGGGGTGCGATGCAGCAGAAATAGCTCCTGCCTCTGCCAGGCTGAAGGACAAGCGACCGAGCACTTTCCTGACCCTGGGCTGCTCCGGTTTGCTTTAAAAAAGCCTTTTTTTGGAGGTGCTGCTTGTACAGAGTCTCGGGGCAACCCCCAGCTCCACGTTTCCTCCTCTTCAGAGAGGTCTTGTAGATTCTGCATTTTTGGAGCGTCTGTAAATGAACTGCTTTTAATTATTATGTTAATGGAAGCGGTGGGGCTTTGCGGGGTTTTGGAGGGGGGCACTTTTTGGCTATTGGTTACAAAGCTGATATTTTCTCTCTCAGATGATGCTGATGGAAATGGAGGTGTGAGGCCGTACCCATCCCAGCACCCCGAGCGCAGCGTGGCCACCGCTGGCCACTGGCCCCAGCCCCGCCACCAGCCCTCCGCCGGCCCCCTAGGGCACGTCAAGTTCAACCCCACGGTGCGGCACATCGTGATTAACGAGCACAAGGATGTCACGTTTAATTGCTCCATCAAAGTGCCTCAGCTGCTGCTCCGGCCGGACACCCCGGGCATTTCTCTGTGGAAGGACGGGAGGGAGCTGCTGGACCGCATCTCCACCAGCCACTTCGAGATCTCGGACGAGGAGGACGTGGCCATGACCTCCACCTTCAGGTAACTGCTACCGGCCTTCTTGGAGCTACACCCTGAGTGTTGGCCACAGGGGAGACACTTGGGCCTGGGACAAGGATGGGCAGACACTCCCCGGCGCCCAAAGCCTGGCTTTGCAAGCCCAGCTTGTGCTTCTCTCTGGCAGCATCCTCGCGGCCAAGCGCTCGGATAACGGCTCCTACGTCTGCAAGCTCAACATCTCTGGCGTGGAGGTGGTGTCGGATCCCATCGCGGTGCAGCTGGAAGGTGAGGTCCAGGAGCAGCGTGGGACCCTGGTCTGGGAGCTGGGAGATCCAGGAACGGGGGGTCCTGGATGGGAAGGGGCTGGTTGCCGGAGCAGGGCACATCCCCAGGCAGGACAATCTGGGGCTGTTGACAGGGCTGTGTGCCCAAGCTCTCTGCATCTCTTGTCTCCCTCCTCGTGTCCATGCAGGGCTCCCACACTTCATTCGCCAGCCCGAGAAGCTGAACGTCACCAAGAACAGTCCCTTCAACCTCACGTGCCAAGCCGTGGGCCCACCGGAGCCCGTGGAGATCTACTGGTTTCGCAACAACGTCCGAGTCAATGAGAAGCCCCACATCTCCCCGTCGGTCCTGACCGTGCCAGGTGAGCCCTGCGCGTCCTTGCCACGGCCAGCTGGGCCACCTGGGTGGCTCCTGTGCCATCCCACAGCCCGTCCCCTTGGCCTCGCGCCTCCCGTGGGGCTGGGGCTGTGGCCCCGTGTGCTGCCACAGGGATGTTGCAGCTTATTTTGCTCTTCTGGGCTGCTTCGCTGGCAGTCCCGTCCGAATGCCTCTGGAAGAGCTTGGCTTGGCCCCTGCAGCGTCCCCATGCCGGGCTGCTGGAGCACAGGGAGAAAAGTCCTTCTTGTAATATAAAACCCATCGTGGTTTTGCTGCACAGGCAGAAGAGAGGAGGGATTTCTCGATGAGAAGACCACTTAGCAGCCAGGCTGTAACTGACTTATCGTGGCGTCCAAAGGCAGGCTTTAAAAGGCAGTGAAAGCCGGAAAAAGTGACTCATTCCTCTTGGATGCTCTTGCATCCGCTGGCACACGCTAGATCGGGTCGTTTGAACCCTCCTGGTGCTGCTGGTGCGAGCAAACGCTTGGCCATGCCTGCAACCTAGGGAAGGCAAACAGCACATGGGTATTTCCAGCGGCCCCCAAAAGCGGCCGGTCCTCCGCTATCAGGAGGTTTGAGCAATCTTCGGAAAGCAATAAGTCATCTGATCCGAGCCACGGTGGTGATGGTGGTGGGCTCTTCTGCTTTCTGCCTTTCCCTTTTCCGAGGCAAAGCAAATGCTTACTCAGGAGGTTGTGCAACGGCACCGTAGGAACATTGGGTCCTGCCGGCTGCGGTTGTGCTCACGGCGTGGAAGGTGGGCAAGCGGGATGGTGGAGGCCGCCCCTGGGCAGAAACGCCACGGAGGGGAGCGATGAGCCCAACATGAAATTCTCCTTTGTGTGTAAAGAAGCGACAGCAAGGCTGCAAGGGTTTTTCCGCGAGGATTTGGGCGTTCTGAGCAGGTGCTTCGTTTCGGTCCGCACAGGTCTGAATGAGACGGCGCTGTTCAGCTGCGAGGCTCACAACAGGAAAGGGCTGACGGCGTCCAACCCGGGGCAGGTCAACGTGAAAGGTGAGTGGCGATGTGATGCTCACCCGAGCAGCGGCTGTCCCGACCTCCACCCTGCCCAGCAGCCATTCCGCAGGAGCTGAAGGAGAAGTTTTTAAGGCTCCCACACTCATTTTTCCTCATTTTAAACCTATATTTAAAACCAAGCAGTGATTTAGAATCACCCAGTGCGGTTGTGTCATCGCAGTATCGCGGCCGTGGGAGGAAGCACCAAAAAGCGCATTTGAAAGCAGAACTGTCAGCCCCAGCGCGGGTTTCGGAAGGGCCGTATCGCTCTCTTCCTTCCCTCTCAACCATGGCAGCGCTCGCAATTTTCCATAGGAAACAGTGGAAATTCTCCGCATTCCTGACAGGGGCCACTCCAGCAATGTGAGGAAGGTGTTCCCCCAAATATGTCATTGCCTCTGAGCGGCCCAGAGAGCTCACAAATATAGAACGTGCTCAAAATATAACTGCAAATGGCTTTTTTTTCCTGCTTCCCTGTCCGGTGGTCTGAGACGCCTGCGTTACATGGACGGAGGATGCTGGGAGCTGCCTGGGGGAATCCAGATGTGCCACGTTTGAGTTTAAACCTCCAGCTGTTTGTCCTCGCCTTTTCCCCGCAGGAATACCATCCGCACCCACCGGCCTGCGTGTCCTCAACCAGACGGGCCACAGCATCGTGATATCCTGGGTGCCGGGCTTTGATGCGTTCTCTGCGCTGAACAGCTGCAGGGTCCAGGTAAGCGTCCCTTTGCATCTGCACCCTTCCCTCATACAGGTGCTCCGAGGCAGGTGGAAATCCCTGTTGGGCACGAACCGCGTGGATTTGACCAGAGCGTTGATTTGGGCAAACTGAGTCGAACTTTGCCAGCTGTCACTCTGTCCCACCTGCACCCTGCGGTCTGTCCGTCTGGCGCATTTGTGGTGCCCTGATGTTGAGGAGCCCAAGCTGGGCAGCAAGAAGAGTCCTGGGGCACCGACAAGGAGGCTTGGAAGGTGCTGCTAGAGACCAGTTTAGTGTCTGCTCATGAGGAGCAGCTTGGTGTGCCCGCTGCGAAGGGGAAAGTCAGTGGAAGGGGTCGCGCAGGGAGCGTGAAGTGGGTTTTTGGAAGTGATTCCCTTCTGTTTGATGCTGCTGGGTTTCGCAGGCCAAGCCCATCACTTGGAAGTGTTTTTCCTACCGGCTAATCTGTACTCCAGCTGAGAGAGAGGGGACTTTGAAGCCAGGTAAAAGTGAAAGGAGTCACCAGGGGAAAAGGTACCAGAGCTAATATTAGCTGGAGCTCGGGAAGCGGGGTGGAGAGCCAAGGAATTTCCTGTGACTTAACATTCACGGTCTGTCATTAGGAAACGGCCTTTGGAACTGGAAAATGGGACAGGATTTCTGGCCCGAACTCGGCTGTGACTAAGCCCTTTTGCTCCTGTCCCCTCGATAATCCCCTCGCTGGGGCAGCGCGGCCCACCGACAGTGACTCATTCCTGAGCGCTTAGAAAAGGAAACTGTTGCTGTCACGCCTGCCAAGTTCAAGCTCTTTAAGTTTGCAAAAAGCCATATTTAAAAAAAAAAAATACATTAATTTGATGGACTCTCTCCAGACGACAAGTTGAGGATCGAGATGGCTGAGCTGGGCTCGATGCTCAGGAGAGCAGCCGGTCCCTGCGGTGCTGTCAGGAGCAGCCTGCACGTTCATCTGGTCACTGCTCACCTCTAGCGACAGCTTGGGGACATTCTCAGCTCTACGAGGCTCTTCTCTTTCATTTTGGCTGGGAAACGCTGCTGGCGTTGATGCCTGGGCTGCCCAGGGGTAGTGGTGTTGCTCCACCAGAAGGGCAGGACCCCTGGCACCCCAAATCCAGCATGGAGGCTTTTGAGAGGACCATGTGGCTTTCTGCTTGTGGTTCAGGCTGAAACACGTCCTGTGGGTTGTCTTCAGAGCCACCTGTCCCTCTCGCACTGGTGTCCCCTGTTCTTGCTCCCTCTTTCCCCCACCGACCCGGCTCAGGCCACTCTCGTGGTGCTTCCCACAAAACGAGACACATTTTGGGGAGCTGCATGGGCTCCCAGCCAGCCTTTTGGGGAGAGAGCGATTGCTCCTGGTGTGAAATGCGTGACCTGCTGTAGTACATCGGATTCATCTGTGCTGCGAAATGATGGTGATGGAGTCTGATGAGGTCTGAGATTCGTCCGGCAGCTGCTGGTGGTGATAAGTCCTGTGGTCTAATGATGAAAAAGGACTTTGTTTGGGACTCACCGCCTGGCAATGCTATTGGGTGCTCCTTTTGCTCCGTGCCATGAGAAAGAGCAAATCATCCCTCCCTCCTCCTTCCCGCAGTGATGGCGATTTCACATTTCTGCCATGTCCCCAATGCAATTCTTTCTCCGTGTGCGTTGGAGCCCTCGCCCCGGGCACCGCGAAGCTCCTGCCGTCCACGTCCCACCAGGCAGAGCTGAGCCGGTGTGCAGGAACATGGCTTTGCTGCTGTTCGGGTGGGAAGCACAAGGGAATCGGGGCTCCGGATCCTGTTTACAGGCGTGAAATTCCTGCCGCGCGTCTCACGCCGCGGGTTGTTGCTGCCTAATCCCTGGTTTTTCGATTAAGGTCAAGGAAGCCGCTTTGCGGAGCAACGCCTCGCTGCTGCTCTTCCACACCCCCGTGCCGCCCCACCTGTACCGCATCCCGCACCTGGAGCCCATGCTGGGCTACGACCTGCGCGTCTCCTGCGGGAACGAGGTGGGCTGGTCGGCGTTCAGCCCCTGGGTAACCGCCAGCACCACCGAGGCAGGTAGGAAACCAGCAGCCGAGAACCCAGAAGGGTTTCCCTGGCTCCATCGTGCGGCTGCGCTTGGAGCGGGATGCTCTGGATGAGATGCCGGTCCAGGGTCGCGGTTGCATATGGAGCAGGACACCTTGATTCTGTTGATTGGGAAAATTTATCCACCTGCTGCAAATATCAAAGGGTGTAGGAAATACTGTGTGCTTTCTATGGCTTGTTTTCCGTGTCCCTGCGCCCACCCTGCTCTCCTCACCGTCTTTCTCCCTGATTCCTGCAGCTCCGACCACCCCGCCGCTGAACGTCACGGTGTCGTTCAATGAATCCAGCTCCTCCCTGGAGATCCGCTGGGTGAAGCCGCCGCTGGGGAGGGTCCATGGGGAACTGCAGGGCTATCGCCTCTGGTACCGCTGGCAGAGCTCCAAGGGGCTGGTAAGTCACCGGGGAAATGGGGAAAAATGGCTAAAGCCTGGGAAAAAACCCAGCAGGCATCACGCAGGGATGTCCAGTTTGGTCTTGGGGCTTCTATATATTCCTTCTGAGCTTGTCTGCTTTCTTGTGCTTTCACCTGGGCTTTTTAAATACAAACAGTCTCTCTCTTTTGTGTTTTTGTAACTCATGGCAATGCCCTAAGCCATTAATATTGGAAAGAAGCAGTTCTGCTCGAAGGAGACAAGAGGTTTGGTACCACAGCTCCTATTCCCTAACACAGAAGTGAGATGCTCTTCCTGGTGTTAACAATCTTTGGGGTGGCCCTCAAGCTTTGGCAGCACCTCTTGGCACTTTCAGCTACAGAATCGATGATAAGATGTTGGGGAGGATTTGTTCCCTGGGGTTTGAGTCGTTCCTCACCCCGCTGGGATTTATTCTGTGCATTAACTCATGCAAACCCATGGCACGGCCATCAGGAATTTGCTGGGGTGACCTCTCGGGGATTCCTGGGTCATCTCAGCTACCGAGCAAAGGTTCATCAGGGATGATTGTGCAGATGTGTCCAGCTGTCACCGACCAAAGGTTCATCAGGGTTGATTGTGCAGATGTGTCCAGCTGTCACCGACCAAAGGTTCATCGGGGATGATTGTGCAGATGTGTCCAGCTGTCACCAAGCAAAGGTTCACCAGGGATGATTGGGCAGATGTGTCCAGCTGTCACCGAGCAAAAGTTCATCAGGGATGATTGTGCAGGTGTGTCCAGCTGTCGCCGACCAAAGGTTCATCGGGGATGATTGAGCAGGTGTGTCCAGCTGTCACCAAGCAAAGGTTCATCGGGGATGACTTGGCAGATGTGTCCAGCTGGCACCGAGCAAAGGTTCATCAGGGATGATTGTGCAGATGTGTCCAGCTGTCACCGCTGCCCCATGGTTTGCTTTCCCCGTCCCAGGCCGCGAGCACAGAGCAGCGCCCCGGCAGCCTGAACCCACTGCGGAAAAAGTGACTCACGCTGATCTTTTTGTAGGATGCTGCATTTTCTGTTCTCCTTTTGCCCCTCTAAAGAAGAGCACGTATAGATCCAGACTGAGTGAAGTCAGGGAAACAATAGTACGGTCTTGTGACTCACATGGAAACAAAAATGCTGACATATCTGTCGTCTCCCAAGCACAATGCAAAAAATGGGACTTGCCCTTTAGGCTCTAGGAAACTTGTTGTTGTTGTTGTTTTTTATACATTTCCCCGGTCAGATGCTTATGCGGGGAAACTTCTGCTTGGATTCCTGGTCAGTAATTCTTCTCCACAGGCTGTATGTGAAATGCCCCCAAATAACATTGAGTTTAACAACCCCAGCACGACGAAGGCAGGGGGATCCGTATTTCTGTGTCAGCAGGGCCACCTGCAGGCCTCTTCTTCTCCACAACCTCAAAAACCATTTTTAAAAACTTGCGAGAAAGCTGTTTTATTTTACTCTTAAACCAGCAGTTCTTGTCTAAGCCAAGGCTGGGACGTGAAGAAATTCCTCAACGACCACAAGACTCGCAAAAAAACGCATTAATTTTGGCCGGTGCTCGCTGTGCTCTGTTAGATCAGCCGCGCTCTGTCCTCAGATGACACAGCGGGGACGGCCGTGCTGGGAAAGGATCCCGGGAAAGGATCCCGGGAAAGGATCCCAGGGCGATTTTGCAGCTGGCGATGGGGAAAGGATCTCGGGTGCGTTGGTGCGAGGAGGTGGGAAAGCAGGAGCGCGGCAGCGGGGGCAGCGGCTTCTATCAGTTTGCACCGCAGACATGTTTAGCATCCATCTCTGTGGGTTTTTAGGGCTCCCCTCGGCCGCTGCTTTTCCTCGGCTGTGCGATGCTCACTGCTGGCCACAGCAGCTTGCCAGATGTTTTGGGTGCTGCTGGGCAGCTGTTTTGCAGCTGGAGAGCGGTGGGGAGCAGCAGCAGACGCTGTCCCAGCCGAAAAAGATCATGAAGCAACGGGGACACACTTGTGTTTTTACCCAGGAGAAAGGTCTGTGCCATGGGGCACGCTGACTCCCGCCATGTTAGCAGGCAAGGAAATACACCCTTAAAACTACAAATACTATTAGCTGGATGCAAAACCACATACAGAAAATATCTGCCCTAAGATGTACTCTTGGTGGCCGGGCACTTGAGCGATGGAGCGGGGAGGGTTATGGCTGAATGCGGTGGGAGACGCTCTGTGGAGGAGCAGCGGCGGCGAGCACCGAGGTTTTGGGTTAAAATCCGCGTTACTGCCCGTGTGTGAAATGGTTTTCCCCTCCTTGCCTCTCTGTGCTCGGGCTGCCGGCCCCGTGGCTGCTGACAGCAGAGGTTTGGATGGGAAGCGCCGCTCAGCCCCTCTCCGCATCCCATCCGGTGCTTGCAGGCAGGGCCATTATTCCCTGTAAATAGCTCGCTGCCGCGTTTCCTCCTGGCTTGCAGAAGCAAAGCGGTGCAGAAGCGTGACAAGGGGCCAATTCTCAATAAATCTCCGGGTTTCCCTCCGGCTGCCGTCTCCCCCAGCCCGGACCTTTGTCCCCTTCCTCTCCAGCAGAACGTCTCCGCTGAAGCACGGCCCAACGCCAGCGTGGCCGTCCTGCCCGTGCTGGCCACCAACGCCACCTGCTCCGTCCGCGTGGCTGCTGTCACCAAGGGGGGAGCGGGGCCGTTCAGCAGCCCGGTGGAGGTTTTCATCCCTGGCAGTGGTAAGGAGACGCAGGGGAGGGCGATTTGACGTCCCTCCATCCTCCTCCAGACGCTTTCCGCACTGTTGGCCAAGAATTTGGGACATTTGGTAGCCAGGAGACTTGCTCTCCACGTCCAGCCATGGTCCTCATGGCCCCTTCTCCCCCATAACCCTTTGGGCTTTCCTGGGTTTGCTTCCACCCCCTGGGGAATCGCCCCCCGCCGCTGGGTGCTGCACGCTGGCTCCTTCAGCTCCACTAACAGGGTGTTTCCTCAGGGTTAATAACCTCAGCCCCCTCTTCGACTCCAGCCTCCGGGAACGCCGACTCCTTCGTGGTGCTCCTGGGCTTCATCTGCGGGACGGTTGCCGTCGGGCTGGTGCTCTGCTTGTCCGTGGTCATCCAGAAAAGATGCGTGGAAACAAAATACGGGTAAGGCGAAGGGCAAACAGCTCGGGGAGGTGCCCGGTGGGGCCAGCAGCCCACACTGGCCATGGAGAGAAGATTTCTGCCTCCAGCACTGACACCATCCCCACAAATGACATTCCTTTACGCCCGTGATGAGGGACTTGAGGGTATTTTTACCGCAGCAACAGCACTTCCCCTCTCTTCCTCAGGCCAGCAGTTCACCTTTCGCTCACTATTCCTATTTTTCAAAGGGAAGTGAACTTGTGCAATCTGGTGCGGGAGGAGTTTTGACACGGAGGTGAGAGAGCACAGATGCACAATATCCTGTGGCCCCAAGAAACCCCTCGTGCCTCGGCACACGCCAAATCTGTCTGGGTCCGGTGGCTCAGTGTGGGCAGAGAGGTTGGTGCTGGGCCGGTGAGTGGTGCTGCGGTGGTGGGGACAAAGGGCTGTTTTCTGCCACGATAAGCCAACGCTACTCACTCATCTTCATGACTTCCTAAGTGGCGTTTAACTGCCCCGTGCTGCTGGTTTTGTTAAACAATCGTGGTGCCGGCGGCTTTTCTTATGAGCGCTGTCACTTGGGTGTCTGCGGCCAAGCTGGAACTGGGGTATATAATAATTAACCCCTTTGGGAGAGCATCATTTCAGTAAGTGAGTTTAATGAGCCGGTGAAGGAATCTGACTGAATCTGATCTCCTGTAGGCTCACCCTCACCCCAGTTTGGAAACTTGTAGTGTGTAAGGGTCCCTTTCCTAACAGGTGTAGCTTTGTCACTCTCTCGTCATCCTGACACCTGGGAGCTCCGTTTCCTGATGCTGGACCCAGCACAGCGTGCCCGTCACCGCAGTTTCGGGGCCGTGGTGTGAAGCTCCCTCTGGTTTCTTTTTGGCTAAAGGACGGTGGTTTCCCGTGCTGGCAGAGAGCGTTTGTACATGGGGCACGAGGAGAGGTTGCTTTAGGAGGCACCGCGTTGCTACCGGCACGGACTGCTGTCCGGTTAGGAAATGAGTATTCCATTTCCCCCTCCGAAAAAAAACCCCTCTGTGACTCACTCCTCGACAGATCAGCCTTGTTTACCAAGGGCTGTTTTGCCCGGACCCTGTGGGCGATGGCAGCCGTCCAGTCAGAGGGAAATGAAAAAGATTGGGGCGCCCGCGTTTCCTCCGGAGCCCCTGGCAGGGAGTTCCTTCCCGGGGGGGACACGCAGCCCAGCGAGGTCCGTTTGTGTCCCGCCAGGAACGCGTTCCGCGGTGACGACCTGGAGCTGGCGGTCAGCTACACGGCCAAGAAGTCCTACTGCCGGCGAGCCGTGGAGCTCACGCGTACGTGGGTTTATTTGTCCCGTTGTCGATGGGGATACCCAGCGGGTGGGACGTGAGCTGAGCCGCTGTCCCTCTGTCCCGCAGTGGGCAGCCTGGGCGTCAGCAGCGAGCTCCAGCAGAAGCTGCAGGACGTCGTGGTGGACAGAAGCGCCCTCAGCCTGGGGAAGGTGCTGGGAGAGGGTGAGTGCTGGGGATGGACACGGCTCCGGGCCCGAGGGACGTGGGGGGACAAGATGACAAAGTGCCAAGGCCCCTGTGTTCATGTCCTTCTGCTGCTGCTGAGGCACAAGCCTCCCCCTGTAGCTTTTTGGGGATCTCCATCTGAGAGTGTTTCAAATCTTCAGGGCCATAGTGGTGTCCTCAAAAGTGGCGCTGCAGCCTGCCCAGGGCAGTGGTGGAGCCGCCATCCCTGCAGGTGTTCAAAAGACAGATAGACGAGGTTCTTAGGGGCACGGCGTTGGGTTAACGTTTGGAGTCGGCGATCTTGGGGGTGTCTTCCGATTGAAGTGGTTCTGTGATTGTCTGAAGCGCTTGCTTCTCTCCCGCGGCGCAGGGGAGTTCGGGTCGGTGGTGGAGGGGCGGCTCACGCAGCCCGAGAACGCCCCGCAGAAGGTGGCTGTGAAGACCATGAAGCGTAAGTCATCCCCCTGGCCTCACGGAACTTGCCGTTGGGTGGCAGAGATGTCCTGGTGGTCCCTGACCCACGCAGGAGCGATTTGGGGTGTTAAAGCTCTTTGGGTTCTAAACCTCCTCCTTTTTTCTCTGCTTCCCAGTGGATAACTTCTCCCAAAGGGAGATAGAGGAGTTCCTCAGCGAAGCAGCGTGCATGAAGGACTTTGACCATCCCAACGTCATCAAGCTCCTCGGTACGGGCTGTGGCTCCTCACCGTCCAGCTGGGATTTGGGCTGGGGAACCGGCCCAGGGAGCGCTTGGGTCCCACACAGACGTGGAGGGAGGACCATGGTGCCTCTGCCCGCAGCGCTGTGCAACCCACCCATGTTTTGCAGGCGTGTGCATCGAGCTGAGCTCCCAGCAGGTCCCCAAGCCCATGGTGATCCTCCCGTTCATGAAATACGGCGACCTGCACAGCTTCCTGCTCCGCTCGCGGCTGGAGATGGCCCCGCAGGTAACGACCGCGGCGAGCAGAGCGCCCCGCGTCAGCCTCTCCTGGGGACAAACCTGCGTTTGCTTTGTGAGGACGTTAGAGGACCTGCTCGTGGTCTGGCTTCCCGCTTTGGTGGGATCCAGCTCCACAAAACCCCATGGGATTCTCGCCTCACCTGAACAAGCCCCGTTATCCCCGCTCCTCCTCGCACAGCATCTCCTCCAGCCTCAGCGTTGTGGTCCCTGGGCTTGCTCCAACACGCCTTTCTCCTCCCGAGGAGCCCCAAATGGGACGCAGCATCCAGATGTGGCCAAACCAGGGCTTGCGCTGTCTAACCCGCACCCTTCCCTTCCCAGTTTGTACCCCTACAGACGCTGGTGAAGTTCATGGTCGATATCGCCCTGGGGATGGAGTATCTGAGCAGCCGGCAGTTCCTCCACAGGGATTTGGCAGCTCGAAACTGCATGTGAGTTTTTTCCTCCGCTTTATCCTCAATGGATAAGCACCTGTGGTCTTACAGCACAACTCGGCTTCCTTAAATAAAACCTACCTTAAATAAAACCTTCCTCAAAAAACCCCTTGAGAGGCAAGGGCAAAGAGCTCAGCCTCACGCCCCGCTTCAGAATTCTCTATCTTGTCGGCCCTGTTTCCTCCGGGCAGGTTGCGGGACGACATGACGGTGTGCGTGGCCGACTTCGGCTTGTCGAAGAAGATCTACAGCGGCGATTACTACCGCCAGGGCCGCATAGCCAAGATGCCGGTGAAGTGGATCGCCATCGAGTCCCTGGCTGACCGCGTCTACACCACCAAGAGCGACGTGGTAGGTCGAGACCCGCTGGGTCGAGCTGTCCTCCCTTTCCATGCTTTGCTGCGGTTGTTCCCTGACCTTTCGCTGCCCGCGCGGCGCCCTGGAATAGGTTTATTGAGTGGGCTGCTCGCCTCTGCTGCATCATTGCTGATTATTCCCGGTTTTTGGGGAGCGCAGGGCTGGAGCGGCGGCTCTTGGCATTGTGCGGTGACCTTTTCCGCGTGAAAAGCCTCATTCATTCCCCCTGGAAAGCTCCTTTCAGCGCGCGTTCCCTTTGTCCCGGCAGTGGGCATTCGGCGTGACCATGTGGGAGATCGCCACCCGAGGGATGACGCCCTACCCGGGCGTGCAGAACCACGAGATCTACGAGTACCTGTTCCACGGGCAGCGCCTCAAGAAGCCCGAGGACTGTTTGGACGAGCTGTGAGTACCAAACCCACGGTTTGGATGAGGGAATAGAGTGCACTGTCAGCAAGTTTGCTGGTGACACCAAACTGGGAGGAGTGGTGACACTGGAGGCTGTGCTGCCATCCAGAGACCTGGACAGGCTGGAGGGTTGGACAGGGGAAAATGTAATGAAATAGAACAAGGGTAAGTGTAGAGTCTTGAATCTGGGTAGGAACAACCCCAGGTTCCAGTATAAGATGGGGAATGAGCTGTTGGAGAGCAGTGTAGGGGAAAGGGACCTGGGGGTCCTGGGGACAGCAGGGTGACCATGAGCCAGCACTGGGCCCTTGTGGCCAGGAAGCCAATGGTACCTGGGGTGGGTTAGAAGGGGGTGGTCAGTAGGTCAGAGAGGTTCTCCTGCCCCTCTGCTCTGCCCTGGTGAGACCACACCTGGAATATTGTGTCCAGTTGTGGCCCCTCAGCTCCAGAAGGACAGGGAACTGCTGGAGAGAGTCCAGCGCAGCCACCAAGATGCTGAAGGGAGTGGAGCATCTCCCGTGTGAGGAAAGGCTGAGGGAGCTGGGGCTCTGGAGCTTGGAGGAGACTGAGGGGCAACCTCATTAATGGTTATAAATATATAAAGGGTGAGTGTCAGGAGGATGGAACCAGGCTCTTCTCGGTGACAACCAGTGACAGGACAAGGGGCAATGGGTGCAAACTGGAATGCAGGAGGTTCCACTTAAATTTGAGAAGAAACTTCTTCCTGGTGAGGGTGTCAGAGCCTGGCCCAGGCTGCCCAGGGAGGTTGTGGAGTCTCCTTCTCTGCAGACATTCAAACCCGCCTGGACCCCTTCCTGTGGAACCTCAGCTGGGTGTTCCTGCTCCATGGGGGGATTGCACTGGATGAGCTTTCCAGGGCCCTTCCAGTCCCTAACATCCTGGGATTCTGTGATTCTGTGGCTTGGCGAGCCCCTTTGCTCGCTGTCCATCCGCAAACAACCTGCGCATCGCTTGGCTGAGGTGGTTTCTCTTTGTGCTTCATGGGTCCTGGTTGTCGATGCCCTTCCTGGAAGGACACAGCAACTATTTGTGCTGTGGATTTGTGGCTTAGAGCTGAATTTGGCCAAAAGCCGGCAAAGCTGTGCATCACAGCAAAGACCGTTCTGGGGTTCCCGTGTTCTCCCCACTGCAAACCCAGTCACACTGGTCTTTACTGGGAGGGGGTCACCTGCAGTCTCACCCCCTCCATTTCTCCCATGAAACAACAGTTGCAAAGACTGGATTTTGAAAACAATGGCAAAGATTTAACCTTTTCTTCCTGCAGGGAACACACTCACAGTTTCTCTCTCAGAGGAAAACTGGCCAGAACAGTGCAGTTTCATCTTAAATGAAAGCGTCACAGAAACAAAAACTCCCAAACCCTCAATATTTGCATAATCTCCCAAGTTTTGAGGTGCCCAGTGAAAGGCAGCTCCCGGAGCAGAGCAGCATCTCACCCAGGGCGGGAAAGCAGCGTCTGAACTGCAGGAGAACAGGAACCCGGCAGGAGGCGGCAGGGGGGCAGGAGCAGTGCCCTCTGCAGTTGGTGCTGGACAAAACAGGCTTCAGGATTTTATTCATTTATTTTTCAAAAATAGTACCTTTGTGCCCGAAGGTCATGGCTGGTGACGCTCTTCTCTGCCCCACAAAATACCCTCTTGTTGCTCAAGGGCTCCTCAGTGCCTAAAATCTATACATCTGGAAAGGGAAAATGTGGAAACATCAAAACTGCGTTTCTGAGCTGCTCAGAAACAGGTTTTTTTCTCCTTTGTTTTTTGGGCAAACAGCCTAAGGGGGGAGTTGGCTTTGCTTTGTTTTAATGCAAAGCAGGTCAGGGCTTGCCCAGTTTGGAGAGAATCAGGGACTGGGAGCATCCTTTGTGATAACCCCGCTCCTCCCTCCATCCCCAGCTACGAGATAATGTCTGCGTGCTGGAGAGCCGACCCCGCCGCCCGCCCCACCTTCTCCCAGCTCAAAGTCCACCTGGAGAAGCTGCTGGAAAACCTGCCTGCCCTCAGGAGCCGCGGGGACGCCATCTACATCAACACCAGCCTGCCCGAGGACAGCCCGGATTCCACCCAGGATTCGGGTTTCCCCCAAGCGGACTCTGATCTGGAGCCCGGGGACGTGTCGGAGCCGGCGCTGGTGGCCGTGGACGTGGATGTCCACCCGTGGGGGACACGGTACGTGCTGGAGGAGCAGGTGGCCGTCCCCAACGAGGAGCCCTATGTCCCGCTGCTGCCCGACGGGGTGGCCGCCGAGGGCTCGACGTGGAGCCGAGCCGAGACCTTGCCCGTGGGCACCGCGCTCTGCCCGCAGGACTCTGAAGTGCTGCTGTGAAACGGGGGAGCCTGTAGAGAGAGAAAAGGACACAGAGGGGTTTATTTTAATAAACAGCCGCCTGGTTTAGTTCTTCCTGCCTTATTTTCATGGTGGGGTCCGGCGTATCCCAGGAGTTGAAGTCATGGGGTGTTGTTTAATAACTGAATGCTGCAACTGTTTTTTTTTTCCATGTTAGGAGGGTTTTGGTCTTTGTGCTCCCCACAGCTCACAGGTAAGGGCAGCTGGCCTTGTGTGGCCTTTTTTATTTCCTTTTTCACCATTTGTTGTGGTTTTTGTGATGGGCAGCCCCACGGATGGTCTGGGCTCCTGCTGGGAGAGTTCACGCCACCAGACATCCCCATCGAAAACGGCAAGTGGAGCCCAAATGGGAACAGCGGCTGCTTCCAAATCCCCTTATCCCAGACAGCAGGTTCCCGGCTGCTCGCTCAGAAAACCACCGGTCCTGGTGCGACGATGGTGGGGAAAGGGGAATCTGTAAGGGGGGTCCTGGTCTGTAAAGTGGGGTCCCAGTCTGCAAGGGGGTCCTGGGAGGAACGGGGCCACCCTGCGACGTCCTGGCCCTGCCCAGCTGCCCCTGCTCTGTTTTTGGGGATTTTCTACTCTGCCCATGGTGGGAGCTGCTCTACAGAACCAGCTGCCCCACTGGCCCTGGTAGCTGGAGCCGGGACCCTGTGCAGCGCCTGGCTGCTGGTCCTGGGGGTGCCGGCTGGGGAGGGGGTGCAGGGGCTGGGGGTGCAGGGGCTGGAAAGGGGGGCAAGGGCTGGAAAGGGGTTGTATTGGGTGGAGGGGGGTGCAGGGGCTGGGGAGGGGATGCAGGGGATGAAGGGCTGGAAAGGGGTGCAGGGGATAAGGATGGGGTGCAGGGGCTGGGAAAGGGATGCAGGGGATAAAGATGGGGTGCAGGGGATGGGGAAGGGGGTGCAGGGGGTGAGGAAGGGGGTGCAGTGGATAAGGAAGGGCGTGCAGGGGATAAGGAAGGACGTGCAGGGGATAAGGAAGGAGTGCAAGGGATGGGAAGGGGTTGCAGGGGATAAGGAAGGGGTGCAGGGGATAAGGATGGGGTGCAGGGGATGGGGAAGGGGGTGCAGTGGATAAGGAAGGGCATGCAGGGGATAAGGAAGGACGTGCAGGGGATAAGGAAGGAGTGCAAGGGATGGGAAGGGGTTGCAGGGGATAAGGAAGGGGTGCAGGGGATAAGTAAAGGGCGCAGGGGCTGTGAAAGTGGCGCAGGGGCTGGGGAAGTGGTGCAGAGAATGGGAAGGGGTGCAGGGGATGGGGAGGGGGTGCAGAGGCTATGGAAGGGGGCTTCCCTTGTCCCGTCAACAGCAGAACCACTTTTTCCGCGGAGCAGCCCCCCAAAACCCCTCTCCCCGGGGGTGCTGAACCTTTGCTCGGCGGGGCCGCGCTGCGCGGTCCCGGGGACGCTGCGGGGCGGGGGGACAGAGCTCTGCCGGGTGTCCCGGGGATGCGGACGTGGTGGGGGTCCCTGCATCCCCGGGCTGCGGGAACAGAGCCGGGGCGGGGAAGCTCCGGAGCGGGGCGAGGAGCGGGCGGGGGGGGCCGAGCGCCGCGTCCCGCTCCACGGGGGAGCGGGGCGGGGAGAGGCGGCAGCCGGGGCCGGGAGAGCCCGTCCTGGAGCGGCGGAGCAGAGCGGACCATGCCGGGGCACCGGGGCCGCCTCCCGCTGCTGCTGCTGCCGCCGCTGCTGCTGCTGCTGCTCCCGGCGGCACCGGAGCCCCAGGTGAGCGGGACCGGGGGGGCCAGGGGGCGGTGGGACCCTCCGGAGGGTTTTGCGGGGGGGAAATGTCTCTGTTCCCCGCCCCGGTGCCGATGAGCTCGGTGTCCGCCCGCCCGTCTCCTGCCCCTCGCCCCAGCAAACAGGTGGGCAAAGCCTCGGAGGGAGCTTAAACGGGGCTTAAACCGGGCCCGGTTGGTTTTATCCTCCTTCTTACCCCGCTCCTGAATCACCACTGAGAGCAGTGGGGGCGAAGAGTCTTCCCGGTTTCAGGGGTTCTGCCGCGGTTCAGCATCCCGCGGAGAGCGTGAAGTTAAACCCAGCCCTAACAAAGAGCTGTTTATTAAGGCCGGCTACGTGCCAGGCATCTATTTGCTTTTGCCTCCCTCCCTCTCGGCGCAGGGCACCCCAGAGCCGCAGGCACAGAGCGGCCCATCCCCACAAGTCCCCAAAACCACACCGAGGGCAGCAGAGGACAGCACGGTGCTCGGGCTGGGATTTATTTCTTCTTTGTAAACCCTCAGTAGCTCTTTGGAAAGGAGAGTAACTTCAGATCTGTTGTGTGGGAGAAGAAACCCCGTGGGCCAGGTGGGCTCTGCTCGCTTTCCCAAAGCTCATTTGTCCCCAGCTTTGTGCCACCTCGACCAGACCCTGCGCGCTCCCTCCCCGCGAACCTCTGGGCTCTAAAACTGTCTTGGCTTCGCTCAGCTCTTGCTCTTTCTCTTCGTTTCTCAGTCAATTCTGCAGGAAAGCCACAATAGCGATGCCCGTCTCCTGCGTGAGTCAGTCCCGCGGTAGCGCTGGGTTTGCGAGCGGGGGCCGCGCCAGCGCTCCTGGCCCGGCAGCGCTCACAAGACAGCTGTTTTCCTCTTCTTTTGTCATGTGGAAGCGGCACAGGGCTCTCGCTCCAGCAGGATGAAACACGAGTTATGGCATCTCTCCCAGGGCTCACAAAGCGATCATAGCCCTGCCTGCAGCGCTGCCTGACCCGTTTAGATGTAGGATGGCGTGCCCGGGCTAAGGACTCCTTGCGTGGGCTGAAAAACCTCCTACATCTGGGTAAAAGGGGGAATAAAGTAAAACTGGGTATCTCAGGAGAGATTTGATGCTGCAGAGCTCCTGCACGAGCATCCCCCACAGCAGGTTGGGTCCCGGCTGGCGCGGCAGTGCGGGGACCGGAGCGATGTCCCCTCTGTCCCCTCGCTGAGCGCCTGTCCCATCGTGTCCCCGCAGAGCTGCCTCAGCAGGCAGCAGCTCCTGGCCGCCATCCGGCAGATGCAGCAGCTGCTGAAGGGGCAGGAGACGCGCTTCGCCGAGGGGCTGCGGGTGATGCGGAGCCGGCTCAGCACCCTGCACAACTCCCTGGCCAAAGCCGTCCCCGAGCCGCCCTCCGGTGAGTCCCTGCTGTGTCCCCTCAGTCACTTCTGTGGCCTGGGAGGGTGCTGGGAGGGGGTGTTGGGGTGCTCAGGGCTGCGACGGGTGGAGATTTGGGTGTCTCCGTGGATGTTCCCACGTTGGTAATTCACGCTTGTGACTTTGAGCAGATTTGAGGAGAATAAGTTAAAGAGGAGAACTTGGGGGGACTGGGAGAACCGTGGCGCGGGTAGAGCTGGGGACAGGAGAGATAAGTCAATGCTCCCCAAAACCTGAATGCTGACCCCTCCCTGTGTTGCTCCAGCAGTTTCCTGCCCTGCCCTGCAAGCCCCGGCGGACGGGAAGAAGTTTGGGACCAAGCATTCGGTGGAACACGAGGTTCACTTTGCCTGCGAGCCGGGGTTCCAGCTCCTGGGCTCCAGCACGCGGACGTGCCAGCCCGACGGCAGCTGGAGCGGGCAGGAGCCCCGCTGCGCAGGTACGGCGCCCAATTGGGCTTTGTTTAAACACGGGGGGCTATTGGGGTCCGCCGAATGGGGAGGGAATGGTGGCACTGACATCCTAGGGATGCTGCGGCTCCCGTGGCTGGAGATCTGGGCTTTCTCACCCTCAAGAAAAGCTGGAGATCAGCAGAGAGATGAGGGGTTGGGGCATCAGTGCAGTGAGGGCTCCCGGCATCGCGGCAAACCTTTGTACCAGGGCACCAGGATGAAAGTGGTAGACGCCATTTATTGCCACAAGTGCATTTTTATACAGTTTTACTAATTCGTGTGTCTCTTCGCTATCGGTTACAAGTTACAGCAGTAACATCTCACTGGCTAATTTTGCTACCATCAATGTTATTCTTCTACTCCCTTCTCTCTCATGGGTACACCTTAATATCTCCGAATACTCCTTTACTCCCATCTCTCTCACAGGTAAACCGTAACACCTGATTTCTGCTCCCATACGCTCTGTCAGGGAATCCACGGGCCCACCATAGTTTCCCCCAGTAGTGATTTCAAACTGGGTCCATCTTTTTGAAGCACCCCATAGCTGGTTGGGATGTGCTGTGTGGTACCAAAGCTGCCTGGGGTGTGCGGTGTTCCTGGGGCTTCTGTCCCAAAAGAAAATAAAGTTAAACGTGGCTGCTTTATATTATTTTGTTATATTTTTTTTGCAGAGATCAGTGAGTGCTCCAGCAGCCCCTGCCAGAACGGTGGGACGTGCCTGGAGGGGCTGAACCAGTTCAAGTGCCTCTGTCCCCAGCAGTGGACTGGGGCCACCTGCCAGTACCAGGCACAGACGGGTGGGTGACCCCGCGCCGGGGTGGGTGACCCCTCCATCACCCCCCGGGCGTATTTCATCTTCACCCCCCCGAAATTCCCACCCGCAGCTCCCCCGGCGTGGAGCGTGACGGACGACCCTGCCTTCAGCCGCCAGCCCCGCTGCGCCCAGATCGCCCAGACCCAGCAGTGCAGCTGCGACCCCGGCTTCCACATGAGCGGCACGGCCGCCAACGCGCTCTGCCAGGGTGAGCCGGACGGGGGCACGGGGGGCCCTGTACACAATCACACAATCACAGCACGTCAGGGTTGGGAGGGACCTGGAAAGCTCATCCAGTGCAATCCCCCCATGGAGCAGGAACACCCAGCTGAGGTTCCACAGGAAGGTGTCCAGGCGGGTTTGAATGTCTGCAGAGAAGGAGACTCCACAACCGCCCTGGGCAGCCTGGGCCAGGCTCTGCCACCCTCACCAGGAACAAGTTTCTTCTCATATTTAAGTGGAACCTCCTGCATTCCAGTTTGCACCCATTGCCCCTTGTCCTACCATTGGTTGTCACCGAGAAGAGCCTGGCTCCATCCTCCTGACACTGCCCCTTTCCATATTGACCCCCATGAATGAGTCCCCCCTCAGTCTCCTCTTCTGCAGCTCCAGAGCCCCAGCTCCCTCAGCCTTTCCTCACACGGGAGATGCTCCACTCCCTTCAGCATCTGCGCTGGACTCTCTCAGCAGTTCCCTGTCCTTCTGGAGCTGAGGGGCCACAACCGGACACAACATTCCAGGTGTGGTCTCCCCAGGGCAGAGCAGAGGGGCAGGAGAACCTCTCTGACCTACTGACCACCCCCTTCTAACCCACCTCAGGTACCATTGGCCTTCTTGGTCACAGGTGGTGGCTCAGCCCACAGCACCCGGTATTCCCAGCTGGTCTCCCATCCAAGTACTAACCTGGCCCAACCCTGCTTAGCTTCTGAGATCAGATGGGATCAGGTGTTCTCAAGGTGGTATGGCTGTATATATTTATATATGTATATATACATATATTTATATACACATACATGTATGTATATATCTGTTCCCCAAGTCTATCCTGATAGTATCTGAACTAAACAGTGCTGGCTCATGGTCACCCTGCTGTCCCCAGGACCCCCAGGTCCCTTTCCCCTACACTGCTCTCCAACAGCTCATTCCCCAACTCACACTGGAACCCGGGGTTGTTCCTACCCAGATCCAACACTCCACACCTGCCCTGTGTACCCCGTTTTCTCCGCAGATCTCAATGAGTGCGAGGTGTACAAGCGGGATGAGGGGCCCCGGCTCTGCGCCCACCTCTGCGTCAACCTCCCCGGCTCCTACCGCTGTGCCTGCCCCCCCGGCTACCAGCTCCTCGGGGATGGCAAGAGCTGCGAGGGTGAGGAAATGCTGCGAACCGACTCACACCGTTCCTTTTTTAACCTTTTCCCTATTTTCCTGCTTGCTTGCGAGCGTCTCCGCGTGTGAAAACCTCAGTGGGTTTGCGCAGAGAGCGGTGGAAATGATGGAGGTTCAGGGGCTGGCAAATGCGGGCGATGCTTTGGGGGTGTTTGTGGAGCTGGCCCTTGGGAATGGGATGGCCCCCAGCAGAAAAATAAGGATAAAATGCAAGAATCAGGTGGTCAGGTGTGAGGAGCCTCTCCTCCAAACATAAGGGAGTTGGGGTGTGGGATGGTGGGAGGCCAGAGTTGTTTGGATGAGTCTCCTCCTGAAAAACAGGGTTTTTTGGGTTATAAGGTGTTAATCAACACTCTAAAATATGAATCAGTGCAGTTGGTGGTGAGAAAGCTCACGCTTTCTGCTTTTCTCCCCAATTTCTGCGTGTGTTCCTGCAGCATCTTGCTGATGCTCCCAGCACATATCTGCAGTCAAAACTCCTGATTTGATTGCTGGGTACCTTAATGGTTACAGAGCTGTTTAGGAAATAAAAAGAGATGTTTTTCCCCAACAATTTAGCAGAAAGCCAGGAAAACGAGCTGCCCCGCTGCTGCAGAGCGCTGCTGTGACCCCTCGCTGGGCAGAGGGGAGCAGGCGAAGGAGGGAATTGGGGCCATTTAGGTGTTTTCGGCCACGTTATTTTTCGATCCATACGTATTTGACGTTTGACCCGTCTCAAGGCACTTTTACCTCTTTCCCACCCAGAGGAACCCCTCGGTGGGGTGGGCTGGAGGTCTGGGCTCACGTTTTGCCCCGCTTTGCCTTGTTTTCCAGACATCGACGAGTGCGCCCTGTCCCAGGATGACTGCCCGGGCGGCACCTCCTGCATCAACACCGGGGGTGGCTTCCAGTGCGTGAACCCCCAGTGCCCCCCGCCCGCTGGCAACGTCACCTATGTCAAAACCTCACCCTTGTGAGCGCAAAACCCATCCCCGCTTCGTTCTTTTTGGGTGCTCGGGGGGGAGAGGAAAATATCAAATATCGTTTTGCCTCCGCAGCCAGTGCGAGCGCAACCCCTGCCCCATGGAGAGCCGGCTGTGCCACCAAGCCCCCAAAACCGTCTCGTTCCACTACCTCCCGCTCCCCGCCAACGCGCCGGCGCCCACGCCGCTGTTCCGCGTGGCCACGGCGGCGGCGCCGGGCCGGCCGGGACCCGACAGCCTGCGCTTCGCCATCCTGGGGGGCGACGGCCGCGGCCACTTCGTGATCCAGCGCTCGGGGCGTCACACCGGGGAGCTGGTGCTGGTGCAGAGCCTGGGGGGGCCCCAGACGGTCCGCGTGGACGTGGACATGTCCGAGTACCTGGATCGTGTCTTCCAGGCCAAGCACGTCTCCAAAATCACCCTCTTCGTCTCCGCATATGAGTTTTAGTGTTGGGGGGTTCCCTGTGCCGAATGTTGCACCCGAAGGTGCCGGTGCCGTGGCACGGGAGCTCCGGGTGACGCCGCGTCTGCTCATCCCTCCTCCCCTCCGCGTTTTACAATAAAATAAAAGCAAACGAGGTGCAAAACAACCCAGGGGTGTGGGGGCAAAGAATCACCCCCCCCAGCTCCTGAAGGACGATGTCCCGCAGCCCCCGCACTGCCTGGAAAACGCAGCCTTGATTTCCTTTTTAATCCATGCTTTAAGTTTTTCTTTAGGACAGAAGTTAAGCCGGTGCACGCTGCGGGGGGGCTCATTGCCACCACCGCTCTCCTCCCCACCACCCCAGCTCAATCCTCCCTTTTGGGGTGCAGAGAAACCCCCAGGGAGGGGTCTCGACCCCCATGGATCAACCAGGATGGGGAACAACCCCTGAGCGCCCCCCACAAGCCCCAGCTGGCTCTGGGTGCCCCCCGGCTGCGAATATCCCAATATTCTGTTTTTCCAGGGGATCGCTGGGGTTCTGCGGTGACACGTGGAGGGGACACACACACCCCCCCAGTTTTACCCTCTCCCGGGTCCCTGTCCCTGGGGGCAGCGCTTGTCACCCACAAGCGTCGCTCCCTTCTGCTGTTGTTTCATGCCATTAAACGCTAATGTAGCCTGCGAGCGGGTATAAAGTGCCCCGGTCCTGGATTTTTTTGGGGTGGGGGGGTTACAGCTTTTCGGTGGCAGCTTTTGGGGGGGCAGGACATGTCCCCGCGGCACAAGGAGGGACATTGAGCGCTTGCTCCTCACCATGGCGGACAGAGGATGTTTGGGTTGGATGGCGGCGCTGGGCAGGGAAATATTAATAAATCCCAGGGTTATGCTTGGGGAGGGAAATTAAAACCCTATGGGCTCCCTCCTGCACCATGGTGCTTAAAAAAAGAGAAAGTAACATTAAAATGGAACAGGTCTGCATTTTGGGATGCTCCCAAGCAGCGGGCGGTGAGGTTTTCCGGACAGGAAAGGGAGCAGCGATCCCCCAAAACCGGCACGTGGTTTTAATTAATAAGATAAGAGCGCAGCGCCGGCCGCCTCCCCGCACGCCACCCAAAATCTGGAGGAGGAGAAAAGGAGGAGAAAAGCCGCCACGGGAAAGGAGCTGAAATGACAAGGAATACTTCTATTTATGTTTTTAGGAAAAGCTGGACGGGGAAAGCAAACCAAGTTATGAGACAGAAGGCTGCGGTTTGCTCTGCCTGGTGGGTTTGCCAGGGTTGGACGCACTTCTCTCAGGGTTTTTGGGATAATAAGGAAACGCCGGCGCTAGGGACGCGGAGAAGGAGCCGGGATGTGCCTCTCCCTGCGTCTCCATCGTTGCTCCGGCTGTGGTTCCTCCGACAGGGCAAACAACGCTTCTTCACCCCTGTGTTTCCCCTCCACGGCCTCACCAGGCTCCGGGAGCCAAAACAAATGGGATCAATTCCTGCCGGGGTGGAATAGTTTCCGTGTGATGTGCAGCCGGCCGGCGAGGCTGGAGACGCGCGTTTGGAGCTCCGCACCGGAGGCTTCTTGTCGCCGTGCGGCCCCAAAACGACAACATTTTCCAACTTCCCCAGGCCAGGGCGAGCTGGTTTCTCCTCTCAAGCCAGGACGGCGTCAGCCAGATCGCGCTTTCCGCCCCAAAAACTCTGCAGGTCCGTTCCGCAGCGCCGGGATGGGCTGCAAACCATTCCAGCTGACTACAGACATTATTTTTCCCCTTCCCAGAGCATCTCGCAGACTTGCTGGGGTTGGAATGTGCGGAGAGGCTCTTCTAGCCCTGGTAAATACAGCTTGTCCTTGGGATAATCACATTTTGGAGCCCCCAAAATAGCTGGTTTGTCTCAAAATCGCTGGTTTTGCTTCCGCGGTCCTGAGCATCCCTGCGCTCCTCCTCGCCGCCGGGTTAACGCTGTGAAAACAATCATAAGAAACTCCTTAATGCCAGGTGAAAACATGGGGTTTATTATCCCAAGAAGCTCGTTAAAACCCCATTATGGGCTCTAACGAAGGGCCCGAGCGCTGTTGTTTGCTGGGGTTGCTACGCTCTCCGCGCCGCTCCCCACATCCCAGCGTCGCTGCGGCACCGAGAGTGCAGACCGGGGAACTTCTTTACCCGCTTTTGCCCAATTTAGTTAAATTCTGAGAAAAGTGTATTTTTAAAAGCCATTCAGGAGCGTGTCAGCTGCTCAGAAATGGGCTTTCCCCCCCCACCCCCCAAGATTTTATTCTCAACCTTAAATCCTTTTGTTTATTCCCCACTGCCTGGGGAGACAGCGCTGGGCCCCTCCAGGCTGCGCACCACATGCCAACGCAACTAATTAGCCCTAATCAGCCCTAATGACGCTCAGCAGCCCCACCGGTGCGCCCAGGAGCCCTATTTGAGCTCCCAGCTCAGCGGGTTTCCTGGCTTAACTTTAGGCTCGTCTCATCTCCTTGAGCTTGTGTGATGAGCTGGGCTTGGCCGTGACTTCGTTCCCTGCTCAGGTCGCAGTTTTGGGGGTGAAATAATGAAGAAACAGCTTCCCCAAGAGCCTGTGGGGGAAATAAAATGATGTGATTTAATTGGGATTAATCCAGAAAGTTCTGACAATGGGACAACCTTTAATTAATAATAATAATAATTACTTTAAATGGTCAGGGATATTCCAGGACAGACTGAAACCTCTTACTGCACAGTTAACAGCACAAACATTACTATTTTTAGGGAATTATTATTATTATTTTTATTATTATTATTACTGGCTTCAATGATGCTCTTTAGGGTTTTGTTCTGTAGCTCTAGTAATGATTTCTTAATGAGTTTTCTCCTTTTTTTAATTAAATGAGCGATGCCAACGCGGGTGTCCGTTCCCTCGGTCTCAGGCTTTCACTCGGTTCAGTTTAACGTCTCTCAGCCTCGTTAATACCGGGTTTTGCGGCTCTGGACACGACACCCCCTCCTCTAATTAACAGTTTCATTACCTGACGCGCCCAGCGAGCGGACCCGCTGCATCCCAGCGCCTGTGTTAATTAACAACGCCGGTCTGAGCGCTAATTAGCGGCGGGGGCGGGGCCGGCGCGCTCTCGCGAGGCGGCGCGGGCCGGAAGCGGCGCCCGGCGGAGGGCGGGGCGCGGGGAGCGGAGCGGAAGCGGCGGGCGCGGCCGGTTCCGCCAGCACCGGCCGCCATGGCGGCGGGCGCCGCGCGCACGTGACGCCGGCCCGCACGCGGCCGGGCGGGGCCACGCCCCCCCGCCCCCTCCGCGGCGGTGTGTGTGGAGGGAGGCGGGGCCCGCCCGACGTCACCGCGGCGTTTTGACGGGCGGCGCGTCCCCGCCAATGGGCGGCGGTGACGCCGGGAGGCTGCAGCCAATCGGCGGCGCTCGCGGGGGTGCGGGCGGGGCGCGGCGCGGCGCGGCGGGGGAGGAGCGTGACGTGCCGTGACGCGCCGTGCGGCGGGCAGCGCCAGGCGACGCCATCGCGGCCCCGGCGGGCGCGGAAGACGCAGCGGTGGTGGTGGCGGCGGCGCGGGCTGGGCCGCGGCCGCCGAGCCCGAGCCCGAGCCGGGGGCGAGCGAGCGCCGGGGGGCCGCTGCCGCCGCTGCCGCCCATCTCCTCCTCCTCCTCCCGCCGGCGCCATTTTGTGAGAGTGCCTCGAGCGGGCGCCATGTTTGTAAGGAAGAATTAGGGCAGGCATCTCCGGCCACCAGCACCTCCCTTCCCCCGTGTGTGTGTCCTCTCGTTCTGCCCCGGGCCTGCTCCTCCGAGCCGCCGCCGCCGCCGCCTTCCTCCGCCTCCCGCCCGCGCGGGGCGGCCGGGCTCGGCCGGTGCTGCCCGCACCGAGCGCCCGTTAGTGTCCCACTAAGTAACCGTGAGTGAAACCTTCATCATCTCTCCTCACTGAAGGGACCCGACCCTCCTCCTCACCGAGCCGCCCCCAGCGCGGCCGTGCGCGCCGCCGCCGCCGCTCCCAGCCCGGGCAGTGCCCTGCCTGCCTCCTCCTCACACCACTGCACTATGGCCTTTGAGAGCCTGTTCTCCAAAGCCCCAAACCCAGTCCTTGACCCACACATGCCCGACTCTGACAGGCAACATGCAGGGGACGAAAGGTCGAGTAACATTCTTCTCTCTCTCTCTCTCTCCGCTTCTCATAATGGTGGTACTAGTGGGGTGATGGTGGTGATGATGATGATGATGATGCTGTGTTGATGTGCCGAGGGGGTTAACGGTGGTTTTTGGGGGTCACCTCCAGGCTGGAAGGACCGGGGTGGCGATGGGGGGGACGCGAGGAGGGGACGGGGGGGGATGGCTCAGCATTGTTAGGGTTTTATTTGCTGGAATGCATGCGTTTTACATCTTCAGTTATTTATTCTGGCTGGGAACGGGGGGGGCTGTTTTCCATTTCTTTCCATAAATTGCACTTTTTCCAGCGGGTGTCTGTTGAATGTCACCATTGTTCTTTTTCTCCCCCGGTGCTGCCAGTCAGGTAGGAAAGGGTGCTCCGAGTTGGGTCTTTTTGTTGTCGTTTTCGTTCATACGAGAATCTCTCCCTAGATCCATATTTAACGTCATTTTCTTGCCAGATTCCACCTTACACATTTAACCGGATTTTTTTTTCTTTTTTTTTTAATGCAGATTAAGGTCTGACTGACGTTATCTTTGCCACCCCTCAGTCCCCATGCGCAGAAACGCAGAGTCCTGTTCCTGGCGCAAGGACCTCTGTGCCTCCCTCCCCTTCTCTCCCACAGCTGCTGGAAACTCAGATCCTTTCTCCAGGCAGCCCTGGCCCTTCCCAGCCCCTTCCAAAAACACCGTGCCGGGGGGCAGCTGCACGTCCTTCAGTCTGTGTCTGCTCACAGCGCTCGTGGCACAGCTGCAGGAGTTCAAAACGCTGGGTTTTTGAGAGCCGGGCTTCAGGCCGTCCTCCCCACCCAGCTCCACAGCCCTGCCTGCTCCTTCACAGGACTGAAAAACACTGGGGAAAAGAGAAAAAAAAGGGCTTGTGAGCAAATTTAAGTTCCTCACCGGAGAAAGAGCCGCTAGTTCTGTGTGACAGGCGGGGAAGTGCTGGCTGACTGGTCCGAAAGCCGTTTTGGGATTCGATAACAGGGTCAGGGCCGACCCCGAAGCTGCCGGGTCTTGTTTTCACCTTTCTTCTAATAGCGAAATAGGGTGAAGTTGTGTGGTGCTGTGTGGAAACCAAACCGGCGATCCGCTGGGAAAGCCGGAGATAGGGCTTAAATACTGATTAAAACCCTGCAGGCCGAGGGCTTTAGAGTTCCTGGAGCGAGTCTGGGAGTTTTTACTGTTGCAGGCATTGGAAATATTTGGTGGTTTAAAGTCCTCGAGGACAAGCCCGAGTTACTCACAGTTGTGCTGGGAGCGCAGTTTTTCTAACGCGGGGTTACTCATGCGATGGTGACAAGTCCAGTTCCTCTAACCCGCTGCTCTCACCGCGGTAAATTATGAAACAGCAGAAAAAAAAGCGCTATCTAGTAGTCTAACGTACTCCTCATACAGGTTAATTTATAAACATGGCTTTGTAATGTTTGCATTTCGGAAGAGCAGACTAGCAGTGAACACATTTACCTGTTCAATAATACTTTGTGGAAACAACACTTTCTTATAGAAGTTCTGCTCCCCTCTGATGCGGGACCTGCAAAGTGTATTCTTAGTACACCCAGAGTGTTGTTAAAAGAAAAGAGCCCCAAATATATTGTATTATAATAGGTATGCAAATGTGATCCTGTAAAAGTACTTTCTGAAGTATATAATGATTTCCCTCCCAGCTGGTGACTGGGAAAGGCCTAAAGAGAAACAGAGTCTTTCCCATCCACAGAAAACACGGTTGCATCACCTCGGGGAGAGGCCGCGCGGCTTTAACCACAGATGATTTTTAGTGCTGAGTTGGTTTTGTCCAGTCTGCGCTGTTTTTGGTTGGAAAACCAGCTCTAAGTTCTATAGGAAAGATGCAGTACCTGATACACCCGTGTTCTGAGTTTCCTTGGAGCCACGCTGTCATGCTCGTTCGGTATTTTAAAACGAACACGTTTCAATAGTTTTGTCTTGCAATCAATTTTTTCCTGCGCTGGTAGCTCAGCGGGACTGGTTTACTGTAGGTGCAGCTGCTGAAATCATTTAACAGGCTGGTTTGTGCAGCACAGATTAATAGAATTTCTGTTAACATTTGGTTTGCTTTTGAATTGATCTGTAGAATTATAAAGTTGGTTAGCGTAAAAATAGTAAAACCCCCTCGTTTGTCCACACATTGAATATTTGAAGTTGGAAGGTTGCTTTAGTCCCAAACCTTTGTTTTCTTGCTTTGCAGCCGTGGCACCTGATTGAGCGAGGAAACTTTCTCATTCTTTAAGTATTTTTAGTGAACTCGTTCTGGAGACGTTCTTGGGTGAAGTATTGGAGACTCACAGAGCACAGGTGGCTTTGTAAGGTTCATTTGTTTCTAAATTCTAGCCCCTTAGGTTGGTACCGATACTTTCTGTTGGCTGTCTCTGCTTTACTGCCATTTAATCTCCAGACTTGGAGATTTCCTGTGCCATTATCTGCTGTAAAAATAGCTGTGACCTAGTGATGGGTCTGAAAGTTGAGACGCAAGTAACGCTGCCGTAGCCAGCACAGTCTCCAGAGTTGCATTGCAAGCGTCTCAGGCCCCTTTTTATGTGCTCGTGGTACAATAAAGGGAATTTTTCCCCAGGGGCAGCTCTGCGGCAGACACCGAGTGGCCTGTGCAAAGCTTCCTTAGGAAACCGTCCCCGTTTTCGCAGAGGATGTTTGGAAATGCCGCTCCAAAGCTGGGCCTGTGGGTCACGTTTCGGGTCCCTTTTCCTGAGAACCACGCTCATCCTCATCTGCACTGTCTCATTTTGTATTTACTATAATTTATACGTTTTAAAATGCAGTTGGTACACTCACTCTCTGATTTCCCAGTTTTCCTGCTGTCTGGTTTTAGAGATATTTTATACCTTCTTTGAGGGAGTTTTTTTTGTAATAGTTAATCACCAAACAATGCATTAAGTTGAAGTTGTTTGCGATCGCTGAACGCAGCCTGGTAGTGATTTATTGTTTTGGAGCGTGATTTCGAAACTTGCTTTGACATGAGGGAAACTGTAGAGATAATCACTCCCCGATACACCCTGTGGGCAAACAAGGCTTATTTGCCACCCAGCAAAAGCCCAGGGCTGGCCAGCAGAGCTGCTGTGCTGTCATTGCAGCACATGGTAGATGGTTGGGCAGCAGGGTGAGGAATTGGGCTGCCCCAAAATTGCTCCTTGGCCTCCAGGACCAGCTCAGGAAGGTATTCTTTCAGCGCTCCTCGCCGCTGTCCTGCTCGCTTCCTTCCCCTATTTCATGGGAACGTGGGTCAGTTCCAGCCAATAGAGATTAGAAAACCCGAGCCATTAACTTCTCCCGATGCAATTTCACCGCCTGGCTGTAGATTAAAATAACCTCACGTTTGCAGAGTGGTCATAACTTTGGGGCAGCTGAAAAATGCAGTTAAGTGATCTGCGTAACTTTCGTCCAAGAAATTTAACTGCAACACCACCTTCTCCTTTTGTTCTTTTCCTTATGCATTAATAAATTCTGTAGTGTAGCAGCGTGCTGGGAGAAATCAGTTTTGTGAATTTTAACCCTCTAGGATCTTACTTTAAACGTGTAATTTTCACATCATCAAATTGTGGCCAAGTTATTGTGCTCTTCGTAGTTTTATAAAAACAAGCTCTGACCCGCGAGATTGTGCTGCAGCCCCCGCTGTCTCTGCAGGTTTGCCGAACACTTCTGTCAGCCTTTTGGGAAAAACCTCTTAGTTTTCTTAAGATATTTCAGAGCTACAATCGTCAGTGAACCGAGAAAACGCGTCTTGTTTTGTATCTTGGACTTAAGGACCGCGGGTTGTAGATTTTCTTCCAACATAAAGATGACTCGGACTAAGGGCAAGAAATGTGGGTTAAAGCTGAGTCTGAATGTTAGAAATTCAGCTGTGAATGGTAGAGTAACGGTGAGTCGCTTTGCACGTGGATTTCTAGTTTCCCTAACCAAATATTTGCATAACCGCTCTTCGGGTGATTTCACCGCGCTGGTTCTCCCTGAAGAAACAACGAGGCTTCTGTGCCCGTCTGAGCCATTTGGAGACGCTCCAGAAGCCGCCTGGGCCAGTGGAAACGCTTTACGGTTCTGGTTCCATGTTCCCCGCCAGCTCCCGGCGTCTGGAGGCTGTGGAAAAGGGAGCGATCACATCAGCCATTTGAGTTCTTTTTTTTGCATTCTTGAAGTTCAGTGCTTGGAAAATTCTGGGGTGTTGTGGAAAGAATGCAGGTGCTTGAGGATGGGAGGGCTTGTGTAATCGTGCCTTTGAAATGCCATCCCGAGGATCCTGCTACTGACATTTTTACCAGGTGTTTTACCTAGAAAGTTGTTTTTTTAATGCATCCCAGAGTGCAAATATTAGTGTTTTTTTTTAATGCATCACAGAGTGTAAACATACGACAGCAGCTCTCAGAGGGACTGCTGACTGGTAAATACCGTGGTTCCCAAGGAGCATTTTCAGTAGGCGTTGTACTGAGGAGGATGTTTTAATTGAGCCGATCCTCGGGAGAGTCGGCTTAGCTCACTGCGCCAAAATAGGAAGTATTGGTTTATTAATCAAGTATCTTCTGGAAAGATGCAACAAATTGTTCCTTGGGATATCATGTGACATAATTCAGAGTTTGCCCGGGAATTCTGTAGCTGCTGGACCCCGGTGTTTGAGGATGGGATGGATTTTATGCTTGAGTGGGGTTTGGTGTGTTGGAGGGAGCAGCCATGCCCTTAATGTGAATTTATGCCCTTATTTGTGAATTTATCCAGTTCATTCAAGAGCTGCCCATGGTGGAGTCCTGAAAGTTCACCGTGAACCTTCTACTGCCCATCAGCATCAATGATGCTCTTTAATGCATAGCAGAATCTTTTATTCAAATTAAATCTGTCTTTTTATGCCCACTTTTTAATAGTTTGAAAGCTGCTTATAAACTTCCCTTCTTTCTTCCACTGCCCCCAGCACTATTTTGATCTTGGTCTAGGGTTGTTTTTATATGGATATCTATAGTTTTCTGGTACCTACAGGCTTCTCTGCTGAGTCAGGTCCGTTTGCAGCATGAAGGTCTCAGACACCATAGGACTGATGGCGTTTTCAAACAGTCCCTGTGTCAAAATTCAGGACTGTTTCTATAAGGCTCCACAGCGCGTGCAAAGGCTGAGTTCCTGAAGCAGTGGCGATACAGAAATAATTACACAGAGCCCCTTAGAAAGGTTAAAAAGTTAAATTCTTCCACACCCAAAGCCCAGCAAATAGTGGAGCTGAGATTGTTTCAGCAATGGGTCTGAAATAGGACTGAGAAATCGCTCACCTGCTGTTTGGTCAAAATGTTTCTCATGGCAAAATATTGTCAGGGTTGTTATTGTTTGAGTCAGCAGACAAAACTTCGTTTAAAGCTTTGTGTAATCCCAGAGACTTCGTTTCCCTGCAGGTGGAGATAAGCACAAGCCTTTCTGTTAGTTGGTCTGCAGACACTTTAAGTGTTACATTTCATTTTATTACTTTTTTAAATCATCCTTTGGTGTTCCTGCAGTTTGAAGGCTTTTGAGCAGTCACAGTTCTGTGAAGTTGTACATTCATGTGCATATTGTTCCGTTTCAGTGTTTATTGATGTATGGATTTCTTTCCAAGTCTCAACTGCTGAGTTAATTCCCCTTTCTCGCGTTGCTCGTGACTTTTCCCATTCGACCCTGGGTACTACAGACCTGCCTTTAGTTCCAGGCGCTGGTGCCGAGGGAAGCTCAATACACCTTTGTGTTACTGTGCAGCTTTTCCTGCGGTGCTCAGCCGCGTGTTTGCATTGGTGCTGCTCTCTAACTAGGCGGTTTTCAGAGCTTTCATTGCCTTTAATTGTGACCACGTCTGTTCTGCAAACGCAGCACCATCAAGGCAGGGGATTGGAGTAGGGGTGTTTCTAGAAATGGTTAAACTGCCTCTTCCGTTTGAAATGGGTTTAAGGGCGGCAGAGTGCTTCGTATTGAAGCAGGTTTTTAATCTACATTGGAGAAAACTATGTAAGAAGAGAAGACCTTTGTTCTGAGAAGTAAAATCTTTAAAGTTTTGCAGTATAATTCAAGGCCATTTAATGGCTTGCATTCCATTTTTCTTTAAAGGAAAGTAATAAAATCCTAGTAGTTCTTGGGGTGTTGCATGTATTAAAACGTTTGTGCACGTGTCTAAAATGTAACTGGTGGAAAGATGCGCTGGGTGTGTTTGTTTGTGCTGTTGGACAGGTGAGGTGGGTAATAACAGGTAATTTGATTGTGTTGATATGTTTCCTCCTACAGAGAAGATGGAGAGCTCGAAGATGGGGAAATAGATGATGCAGCATACGAAGATGTGAAAGAACATGGTACGAAAGGTGACGATAAACAGAAAAATGAAAAAGGACATAGAAAATCCCGGAAGAAACGCAAAAAAGAAAAAGAAAAGAAAAAATCGAAAAGGAGAAGACGGGATAAGCATAAGGTTAGGAAACACAAACCGAAATATTGGAGGTGCTTGTTTTGATTCCAGGTTTACACAAGGATGCAGGGAATTGGAGAAGAAATGTGAAATGGTTTTATTGCTGTTTAGGTGGCCTTCGGACTCCGAGTGCACTTCTTAAAATTCCTATCTTACCAGTGCATTTCAGTATTAAAAAATTCAGTTAAATAGAATTTTCACTTTATTTATCTTTGCCTAAATGCGTTTTCATAAACTTGGTTTTCATCTGTTTATGTTTAAAAGAAATACAAAATCAGATTGTGGGTGTAACTCTGTTATTTGTGATAAACATCTTCATCGGTTGCTTATTTATTTCAATATTTCTTCTAATAGCAGCTCACAAAATACCCACATTTATGAGCATTTTACTCTATGGCATTGTCAGTGGTTGCGGTAGTTCTGGCACAAAAGGCCCAAGTGTTAAGCCACTTCTTAAACTGTTTAAATCTTAATTTAAGCACTGGCCACTGACAGTGGTAGTGGGGCCTGAACCATAGAGAGGGAGAGGATAAGAGGTAGAATGGAGAGAGAACCCCAAGAAACCACATAGCCCGTGGTGATTAAATTTGGAAGATTCACGGGATCAGATCGCGCTCTGATCAGGAGTGGTCATCAAAGAGCGCGCTTGCTTTGCGAGAATTGGGAAAAGATTTTCGTTCGTTGGGCTAACACGTCCTTTAAGTTACGTGGAGAGCTCCATGGCAGCCTTTGAGAGCTGTTTGAGCTGTTTTCTTCTTTTTTCTCAGCATAACTCCCCTTCCAGCGACGACAGTTCCGACTACAGCCATGACTCCGACATGGAGCGCGCCGAAAGGCCCCACAAGAAGAGCAGCAGCTCTTCCTACAGAGATTACGATTCCTCCTTCAGTCAGGTAGGACTGCTTTAAACTCATTTCTGCCATCTTTGTTTAGGTGTAAGGTAAAAAATGCCAGTGTTACACAGTGCACTTAGAACCGCATGTGTTAAAATGCTTTGTCGACCTCACTGAAGACTTTTCTGCAGTATAGATGTTGATGCTGTTCTTTTCTTTCCAGTTTTGATGCTTTCAGAAGTACTGATTTTCACTAAATAACTGATTTTCACTGTTTGTTGTTATTGCTTGTTCATGCAAATCTGGTAGATGGCATGACAGTAAAACAGGGTGAAACCGGTTGGTTTGGTAGTGCGGTTCGGAGGGTGTTTTTTGAAATACTGAGTTGCTTCTAAGCAATGCCTTCCCTTTCCTGCAGCACGGACATGTATCCGGAAATTACATGAGTTCCCAGAAAATGCAACATAAAAAAAATGTAAAAAGTAAGGAGTATGACGACTATAGCCATTACAGCGACGAAAACTTTGGGAATTATAATGAGGAAGAAAAGGATGAAGATTTTGCTGATCAGCTTAAACAATACAGGCAAGCTAAAGAGACCTCTAGTTCGGATTTGGGACCTCCGTTCCCGAAAGAACCAATCAAAAAACAGGGGATGAAAGGGCTCCAGAAAGGTAAGATAATGAGCATCGTTAGCAGCATTAAGGGGTGGGTTGGGGATGTTTGGGAGCTGAAGGCAGCGAGCTCGCAGCGTCAGCGAGCGACAACGCTCTGCAGCGCCAAAGGGTCGTGTCCTGCGCTCACATTGGTGCGGAGATGGGAGCTCAGGGGTCTGGTGATGCCTGCGTAGAAAAGAAATAAAACTCTCATTAAAAGGCCAACATCTTTGTCGTGTAACTGCTCAAGTAAGAAATGTAAAGTGACTTTCTGGTGGTAGTTTATGAAAGGCTGAAATGGGGCTTGATTGGGGAGAGAAATGTGAATATGTCAATTCTGAAATCTAAATTAGCCCCCCCCCCCGCAAATAATTAAGTACCTAAAATTTTTGATAGATGCTTCAATATTTTAATTAGTATGCCCCAGAAGTATGCTGGGATCCTGTGATTTTTCTTCTCACAACTTTTCTTGCATTCAAAGCCGGGCCAGTAGAAATGCAGGTGGAGAAGTTTTCCTCTTGAACAACATATTCCTGAAAGATCGGTGATGCCATAATCCCGCAAGCTTAAATACACATGCGTTCTGCTTTGTACCTTCCTTTCCTGGCCATCATTGTACAATTGATTAATTAATACGAAGGGATTTCTGGCTCCCTGTTGCCCTGGGCTGCGGAAGGTTGGGCACCTAGAAGTGCTCAGCTGCTTCTCAGCCCTTTTTCTGTAAGATCAAGTTCTCATTTCGGAAAGCGTCCATTCGCTTTGCAAAAGTTCCTCCCTTTAATCACGGCTAAAAGTTTGTGTCCCAGGCAAAATGTGAGCAGGGTTTTGTATAATATGACAGCATAAATACCTTACTAGCTCTTGGGAAGATCCTGTGCACTGTCCAAGGGCAGTGAGCTGGCTTTCAGTGACCACAGGGAAGTTTTATTGTGTTCCCTTCTGCTTCACAGTAAAATAAGTTGTCAGAAGATCAGCTGTTGTATTTCTTAGGTTATGATCTCGGGTTTCTGGTGTGTTGTGACAAAGAAACGCGCACACACACCTGGGTGCCAGTTGTACTGGTTGGTCCCCTGTTCAGAAAGTGGCCAGACGCCACGAAATGTTTCAAATATTTGGGCTGCTTAGAAATAACGTGTCTGCACTTCTAATGGTGGGACGCTGCTTTGCACAAGGTTAATTTGATATTCGCTTTGTCAGCCTGTTATTGATTTGAAGAGCTTTTCAAAGAGCAGGCGCTTGCACAGAATTGCAATGGGCCGGGGTGTTGGACTTGCCAGTTCGTGATTCAAGGGACCGTTTAGGAATTCCGACTGCAGGAAGGCAGATGTTTAGTTTGTTGGATTTGTCTGTATTTGATGTCACTAGATAACCATTTTTCTTTACTTTCTGAGGTGGTTTCAAGAGGTCGTTGCTGTTTTGCAGGTATTTCTCAAAGAGGCAACAATTACAATGTTGGCCGAGGGCGTGGAATGCAGAAGAAATTGAAGCGTAAGGATCGTGGAAGGGGCCGAGGGGGCAATAAAGGCTCTGATGGCTTTCACGAGGTATGTGGGGTCGAAGCTGAATTCCTCATGGACTTGTTTCAAACGCCTGGAGGCTTTGCTTTAACCAAAGAGTATTTAGAAAACCATATCCTTAACCTTCTTTCCTCTTATCTAGGAAATTACTAGAGTTTTGCAGCACTTGGTGTACAAAGTGTAGTTACTGACTTAAGCCAATACAGAATTTTCTTGTTTTTCTTGGAAATATGAAAAACTAGCGGAAAGTAGTTTTGGGTAGTGCATGAACTTGGACATTACCTGTATCTGAATGAAGGTGTTTTGTTACCACCAGTTCAGCTCGGATTTTTCAACAAACAGACGCCTTCACCGCTTTTGCCAATTGTGGTCTGAATGATGAAGAATTCTCTTTCTCTTCCCAAAACTGTGACTGTGGAAGTGGAAATAAACGTGACCTTGGTTTTCACATAGTAATTCTTTGCACAGGAATTAGAGAAAACAGGGTTCAGTGTTTGTAGATCTCCACTGATCCAGGAGCAGCATTTCCAACCCAAAGATTTCTGCTGCTCAACGTCAGCAGAATCTGCAAAACCTGTTTCAGTGTTAAATTTTTGTGACGTTGCTTAATCTGCCGAGCGAAATGAGACCAGACAGCTGATGTGCTGCTGCTCATGTGCGCTCACGATTCAGCCCAGCAACAGCGGAGAAACGCGTCTGCTCCCTTGCAGAAGTTCCTGCTCAGCAGTCAGATCCCTGCTCCTTCTTGTGAAAACCCAAGTGTTATTTTTCTTCTAGCGCGAGGAAAAGAGAAGATGAATAATCAGGCAGTGACACAGGGAGTGCTTTGTCAAATGAAGTGCGAGATCCTCTTCATTCAGTCAAGTTATTTGTGTCTGCTGTGTTGGAAGAAGTTTCTGATTTGGTCGCATGACTCTGTATCAAAGCAGCCAAGAAAAAATATATATATTTACCTTTACTTTGAGCTGTGAGCATAATAATTTGAGAACTTGTGGTGTAGTTAATCCCATTTTGGGGTAACTAGTGCACCAAGCGTGCTCTGATATTTTTGCAGCTGTGTTTAGTAAGTGAGTGTCACTAGGGTGTCAATTTTTCTTACAGGACGGCAAACCGGTGAAGAAATGGGTGAATATGAGCCAGGAGTTCATCAATCAGCATACGGTGGAACACAAAGGCAAACAGATCTGTAAATATTTCCTGGAAGGGAGGTGTATTAAGGTAATTGCGCAGGGCGCCTGGGGGCTGCTGCTTTGGGCTGAGGGGGGAGAAGATGTTCTCTGCTTTTTACTTCAGCTGATGTGAAGGAAACTTGGACGTTGAAGCTCAGCGTTGCGATTTGTGATGTTTTGAGTGTTCATAGATAAATGCCAGCAGGAGAACTTGTGGGAAAATATCCCCTTCTGCTCCGCATTTTGAATTATAACAAATTCTGCTAAAATGATTGCTTATTGGTATATGCAGTAAAAACATCTGTGATTGTATCATAAACGTGCACTTGACAGTATGTCCTGCAAATGTACAAATCTCACAAGTATGGAATCTAAACAGGCTGTGATTTCTGAGTGTATTAGATTATTTCTCTTTTATGTGCTGCTGCTAATTGTGAACCATTGAAGGACTTCCTTAATTATGCTCAGTTATTTCTCTCTCTAAAGTAAAAAGTGAGATTGTAGTAATAGTTCCCCTACCAAAGAATCATCTTCCCTCGGCCAACAAGCAGAAGGCAGCAGAAAGAAGAGAATCCCATTCAGAGCAGTCAGCTGTCAAGCAAAAGCCCTAGCAAGACAGTCTCTCATTACGTAAAACCAAATTATATCGCTTCGTTCTGAAGCTTATGCTGCTGTGGAGTTGAATCCTCTGCTGCGAGACTAGTTCAGGCAGCTGTAAAACACGCTTAAGAAAAGCAGCGTGCTTCCCCAATAAGTGAGTGCGTCATTTCTGTTTGGTTCCTCTCTGTATTTAGAGATAGAACATTTGCTGTTTCTTTTTGAAAAGGTGAAAATGAGTCTGCTTTTCTGCCAGACCAGGGGGGATTGAAAACAATGCGTTTGTTGCTGCCGTTATAGAATATATTCCAGTGTGCCCTGCTCAGTAAAATGAGTATTTGCTGCCACCTTCAGTTGTAAAACGAGTGGCTGAAAGAGCACCTAGTGTATTTTTCATGAAAATAAATACAAAAAATATGCAAAAAACCTCTGCAGCAAAGCGATCCTCGTGTATAGCACGATATGGTTGATATAAACTTGATATTAGTTGGACTCTCTTTTTCCTACATGGAAGAGTCTTAACACTTTGCTTGTTGGACTTTAAGTTCTCCCACACATCCTTAAAACAGAATCAGGTTTTCTGATCAAATGCATAATTGCTTATGTGGAAAATAGTATCAGTGAAGTATTTGTTTAAATGGCTTTTTAATGTGCGTTACCACCACGAGCCAGAACTGGCACCGCCAGGCCGGCTTGTGTTCCATGACCCCGGCGTTTATGCTTTGTATCACCCTTCAGGAATTGTTTTTCTAGGTCCAGGCCCTCCCATTCACAGTTTTTAGGGCCGTATTTATGTGTTAACAAATATAAAAAAAATACATTCAGCTAAGGATGGTGTTTTTCATTGAATATGGAATGGAACTACTCAGTGTTTCAGATGGATGATGTTTTTTCTTGTTCTCTTATTTGTAGGGAGAGCAGTGTAAATTTGATCACGATGCAGAGATTGAGAAGAAGAAGGAAATCTGCAAGTTTTACATACAGGGTTACTGCACCAAAGGAGAGAACTGCATTTATTTGCACAATATCCTTTAAAAAAACATACTGGAATGAAACCGAAAGCTTATATTTGCTCTTAATTGATGTGATTTTTAAGGGTGGCTATTTATATATTATATAAATATGTGGTATATATTGCACCAAAGACTATATAGATTTACTACAAGATTGTTTTTCTGCTGAAATACTTAGGAGGAGTATAAAACTACTCTTTTGCTTTTAAGGATTTTTAATGTTTTAAAAGATAAAGCCCCTTGCAGTTAGATGCGTTTGTCAGCATACTTTTAAACCCCTCATCTCCTCTTGTTTGTTGTAAAGCACTCGTATTTTATTCTGGAATTGAGACCTTTGTCTTTTTAATCGTGATTTTAGAATGAAAAATAATGTCAAGGACACAGTAATGTAATTATGAGCAGAATGTTAAAAGGAACTCGGAGGTAAGTTGGTTATTGGCTTTTGAAATTCTGAAGATATAGCTTTGGGAAGATGAAGCGCTGATGAAGAACTGAAGGATAGCGGACAGCTGAATTTCGTAGGCTGGTTAGGAACCCTTAACATGCTGCTTACATGAGTTCCCGTGCAAGTTCTACCACACGGGAGCAAAGTGCTACCAAGGAGACAAGTGCAAATTCTCTCACGCTCCCCTGACGGCAGAAACAAAAGAGCTACTGGACAAGGTGAGCGGGTCATGGTCCGTAAAGACTGAGTTTGTCACCAGAAAGGACAGGGCGGGTTACTGGAACTCTCCACGAGGTTCTAGGGGAGCGTGATGCTCAATGGTAACAAAGTTCAGCTCCCCCTCTCTCTTCAGCACAGAAAGTCCGTGGCCAGTTCAGTACCAGGAATTCCTCTCCCATCACTTATTTTTTAGCCTTACCAGGCTCGTTTATTTTCACAACTCGGGTTTCTGCCTGTGAACTTTCTTTTGCGTCCCTTCCTGTAGGAATCTCCGTGTACTCCATAACCAGAAGTGTGGTTTTTATGCTGTCTGCCCTGAGCTGCCCAGAAGTCAGGTATCATCTGACTTACTCTGCGCTCCTCAAGGGTTCACAAAGTCTTGACCATTGCATTAATCGGGATATTTGTGTCTCTCTCCGTTTACTGTACAACAGACCGCAACAGAAAAGTGGCCTGAATTTAACACTAGAGACATTAGGAATCTTAGAATGAGCCCTTCAATTTGTCACTTAAAATTACTGTTTGAAGGAAATGGATTTGAGTGAAATTGTCCCTTCCTCGCTACAGAAAGAGTTTTCTTCCTGCCTGTGAATCGATGTCCTGTAGAACGAGCAATAATAGTTTTATAATTCATCCGAGTCTGATGTCAATATATAGTAGTATTGTAACAAGTTAATTAAGTGTTTGCTACCTTGCTCTGTTCCAGGTTTTGAATAACGAGGAGGAACCCCAAAATGAAGACGAGAAAGAACTGGAGGAGCTCAGAAAGCGGGGAATAGTTCCGCTCCCGAAGCCCCCGCCGGGCGTCGGGCTCCTGCCCACCCCCGCAGAGCAGTATCCCTTCTCCGAGTCCGACATGGAGAATTACCAAGATCCTTCGGGAGAATACAAGAAGATCCCGTCTCTCTTTGAAATAGTTGTGAAGCCCACCGTGGATCTAGCACACAAAATTGGAAAAAAGTAGGTTGTGGAGTTTTGCTTAGAACTCTCCTTAAAATGCGGCTGCGTGGATATTGAAATACTTCTCTTTGTTTCTGTCGGAAGTTTGTACTTCTGAGGATACGCTGAGTTAATGATCTGTCAAATCCTGGCTGTTATAATTATTTACTTATTTAATGCTTTCCATAGAAGAGAACTTACTGAGCCTTGACCTGCCCTTGGCTGTGATTTTGCCTTGGTGCCTGCCTTGCCTCTCTCCGTTTGCAGGCTGAGCAAAGTTTCTTCTCTTCTAAACTCTTTTCATAGTCAGCTTTTTCGTGAGTGAAGCCAATGGATGCTCCTGGTGGAGACTGCTGGCTCTGGGATGTTTAAAACTCTTTAATTGCAGCAAATATCCAGTTCTGCGTGTGCTAATATTGAAAAAATGTTGTGTTTTGAAAGCAGCTCAGTTGTGTGTGATGTATATAGTCAGTTTCTGAAAATGATTGTTTCTTTCAGATTTTTATGCAAGTTGAGATCAAATAAGCATGAACAGACAAGAGTGAGGGGATAGCTAATGGACTGTTGATCTTTTTAGGTGCAAAACTTGATTCCCTGATTTTTCTTTTGCCTGCAGGCCACCGACCTTCTACAACAGCTCCTCGCCGCCCAGACCCCCATTCCAGGGCAACGACCCCCATTCTCAGCACATGTACAATCCAGGTTCCAGTCCCGGGCCGGGCCCCGGCATGTCCCAGGGCCACAACGGGCCCCCCATGCACCCGGGCTCTCCTGGCCACCACCCGTGTCCCCAGGGCATGCCGCAGAGCCCCCCCATGCAGGGCGTCCCCCCCGGCTTCCTGGGGCCGCAGGGCCAGGGCGGGATGCCCATGCAGGGGCAGCAAGGGGGGCCACCGCTCACACCACCGGGGCTCGGCGGCTCCTACAACGCCCCGGGGGTCCAGGGGCACATGGTGAACATGCCGAGGGACAATCACTGTCCCCCGGGGCCTCAGTACCAGCAGATGCCTGGGGACCGGCAGCCCAACATGAACTACGAGCCCATCCAGAACCCCGCTGATTTCTACGACAATTACTATTCTCATCAAGCCGTGCATAACTTCCAGCCAGCTAATAACTCTGGTGGTAAGGACGTGGAAAAATCATTGTTCCTTTGCGGTTTTGTGGTGTTAAAATATCAAAGCTGAGCAGCTGAAAGAGTTTTGGACAGAAAGCCAAAGGGACCTGGAGCACAAGTGTGATGGGAGCGGCTGAGGGAGCTGGGGGGTTCAGTTGGAGAACAGGCGCTGAGGGGAGACCTTCTGATCTCTGAACTGCCTGAAAGGAGCTTGGAGCATGGAGGGGGTTGGTCTCTTCTCCCAAGTGATAGGACAAGAGAAAATGGCCTAAAGTTGTGCCAGGGGAGGTTTAAATTGGATATTAGGAAAAAATTCTTCACAAAAAGGGTTTTGGGGCATTGAAACAGGCTGCCCAGGGCAGTGGTGGAGTCACTATCCGTGGAGGGGTTTAAAAGGTGTTTAGATGAGGTTCTTAAGGACGTGGCTTAGTGCCAGAGTTAGGTTATGGTTGGACTCCATGATCCTGAGGGTCTCTTCCAACTGAAATGATTCTATGAAAGCCAAGCCTGGAATGTCTTCACCATAAAGGCTTTTTCAGCTGATGCTTCCCAGTCATGTAACACAAGTCACGTTAGTTTTGCTTGACGGTGGTTTGTAAAAGCCCGTACAGGATGGCTGCTGACTGGGGTTTTGTATCCCGCAGACGGAACGTGGCACGGGGAGTTCGCAGACCACCAGGCGCACCTCATGGGCCAGGAGCCACACCAGGGCGGGGGCGAGTCGGACTGCATGGGCAGCCACATGGGCCACAAGGCCGCCATGGGCGTCCCCGATTTCCTGCCCGCCATGCAGAAAGCGCTGTACGCCAGGCTCAGCCACAAGCACCCCCGCGACGGGGACGCCGGCAGCAGCCAGGGCCAGCGCACCATGAGCAAGGACGAAGGTAAAGAGAGTTTGGTTAGAGTTCTGAACATCCTGTGTTAGCCTGGAGTGAATCTCTTGACTTGGGTTTTCATCGCGTTACAATTCACAATTGTTGTGAGCGTGCAGGTACCAACACAAATAATATTTCCAGCTAAATATAGTCACTTCCCAGCTTGTTCTAGGATTTTACTATAGACTTAGTTGCTGCCTTCCAGTGCAAAGGAGAAAGGTCTGTGGATAATTTTTGGCTATAGTTTGCGCTTTCTAAAGGCTGTTGTTGGTAGTTCAGTTCCTTCTTAAAATCCCCGATGGAAAGAAACAAGTTGTTATTTCTAACTGCCAGTGCTGCCACTTAGATTCTGTTCATTCGTCTGTGCCGCTTGGTTGGTTTTGGATATTCCTGAGAACACAGCTGTGCTGATAAGGCCTTCCAGTAATCTGCATACCAGACTTGAGAATTTATCCTTTAAAACTGAATGTTCTTATTGCTTCCTGTCCTGAGTTTTGACCGCTCCTCAAAACCTTGTGATTTGGGTTGTAATAAAGCAGCAAATTCCACATTGGTAATTGATCTGCTTTTAAGGCTACTTTTCCTTCTCCCATCCCACAATGAAGGTCACTTTCCTTGAGATCCAGATTTTAAATGTTGTTGAAGTAGTACCAATAGAAATCACTTTTTGAAAGCAGGTTATTTCCCCAGATTAATGTTGACAGAGAATGTGGAGAGAACGCAGCAGAGCTTGCAAGCTCCTCAAGCAGCCACAGTTTTTTTGTTACGACAGTTCTTCATTTAAATTGATTTTTGTCATTTTAGATTATGGTTGTTATAATACAGGGAGTGATGACTTAATAATCAGGCCTTTTCAATTTGATTTTAATGAGAAATTACCCTTTATATGAGTAAATGTGTCGTATTCCTTGGCGATACTTGTTTTAATAATATATCTATATTTTTTTTTTAAGATGACAACGTCAACTGGTATTCCAGCAGCGAAGAGGAAGAGGGCAGCAGCGTTAAATCGATACTGAAAACACTGAAGAAGCAAAGCGAAAACTTCCGGAACCGCCAGCAACATTCCGCAGAGCAGCACATGCTGGGCATTCCCACCGACCCCCGGCTGGCCAAAGACAAAGGCCCTGGGGCGCAGGCTGCCGACCCGCGGCTCCGCGCCTCCCCGCGCCCCAATGCCCGCAAACCCGCCGAGCCCGCGGCGCTGGACCCGCGGCTGGCGCGGGACCCGCGCGTGCACAAGGCGGGCGAGGGGGGACACGCCAGCGCGGCCCTGGGGGCGGCCAAGCTGGAGCTGCACCACGCCGGGGCCAAGGCCAAGCAGAAGGGGATGGAGGACGACGAAGAGGATTCAGAGCGGGAGCTGCGGGAGCGGGCGTTCCTCATCCCGCTGGAGCCGCTGCCCGGGGTCACACTGCGGGATCCGCGCTCGCAGCTCCGCCAGTTCAGCCACATCAAGATGGACGTGACGCTGATGAAACCCAACTTTGCCAAGCACATCGTGTGGGCGCCCGAGGATTTGCTCCCCATACCGTTGCCTAAGCCCGACCCCGTCTCTTCAATCAATTTACCTCTCCCTCCGCTCATCGCTGACCAGAGACTGAATAAGCTGCGGAATTTGAAAAACGATCCCCACCCAAACGCGATGCCCGCCGACCCGCGACTGGCCGCCAAGGCAAAAAACAGCTTAGTGGGCCGCGGCGGCTACTTGGATCCCTCCGCGGATTCGCACGCCAGTAGCTCCAGCAAATTAGGGGACCCTCGCTTACAGAAAAACGTGGATCCCAGGCTTCACAGACTGTCGAGCGCAGAGACGCATCACGGAGTCACCAAGGATCCGCACCCTCCCAAGTTTGACCCCCGCCTCGCCAGATCCGCCGGCTCCTCGCAGCCCTCGGAAGCCGCCGCCAAACCCGACCCCGACGCTCTACCCCCCTACGCGCCCAAATTGTCCTCCAGCGGGGTCCGGCTGGGGACCCCGGGCTCCATCCTGAGCGGGATTAGTTTGTACGATCCCAGAGATCACAGCTCGTCCTCGGACGCGGCTCCGGCTCCGTCGGGAGAGAACGGAGAGAACCAGAAAAAAAGTATTTTGAAAAATTCTGGTAAAACCGACGCCGGTCTCTCGGAAGATCCGGCGCTGCAGAAAGCCGCCTCCAACGCGGAGAAAAACCCCGAAGGATCCGCGGAAGCTCCTGCTCCGGAGAAAGCGAGTGGCGGCGGTAAATGTCAGGCCAAGCAGTCGAGCGCGGCGCCCGCGGTGCACAACCTGCCGATCCAGGCGCTGTCGGGGCTGATCCGGCCGCAGTACAGCGACCCGCGGCAGGTGCGGCCGCCCGGGCAGGCGGCGCAGCCCCCGGAGAGCGATCCCAACGGGGAGTCGGATGATAAGTCCCTAAAAGATGTTTTCAAGACTTTCGATCCCACCGCTTCACCGTTTTGTTAGCAGTTGATTTTAAGTCTTTTTACTGTTGTGAATATTGCAGTTTTCTGCTGTTTTGTAACTGGTTTACCTCTTTGCTTTATTTATTTTTAAATTATAATTATCAACACTTTTCAGCTGCTAATCTCGGAACCACATGCAGTTCTACAGTATGCTATAGTGTTTGCAAAGCTGTGGTATTTTCTATATAATACTTTTTCCAATTTCAGGGAGACTAATAATTGACATGTAGAAACCCCCCCCCGCCCCCACGTATCGTGTTAGAGCTGAGAAAAGCACTTTCATTGTAAATACGTCATCCCGAAAGTCCGAAGAGCTGTATATGTGTGAGCTGTCTCTTTCATAACCGACATTTAGATATGATCGCGGCATTTGTATGATTGTATAGATACAAGCAATATTATGTACATTAATTACTGTGAGAGACGCTGTGTGACGAGGATTGTCCGACGCATCAAGCCAAACCTGCGCACGGATGGAAAACCCGCGGAAATGATGTGAAAGGAAAACGTCGATCCTCCTTTTCCGATCAGTCCATGTCCCGCATTGACAGTTTTTACTCATGCAGTCAATATTCTTAGTGTAAAAGAGACCTATATCGCATATTGAGGATTAAAAATGTCATATCTTTTGAAAGTATTTTATTCTATGCTGTATATAGAAGAAATTGTGAAGTACATAACTAGAAGAAAGTTCCTGTTAAAAGTGGAGAATACCTAAGGTGTCTAATACAAAAAAGGTTTTTATTTAATTTTTTCACGCATACACAATTCTGATTAGTGCTATAAGTTACATTGTGGTGTTCATGTATTTCAATGTATTTTTGTATTCAGCTGCTTAATTTGTATTGCTTTTTTTGTATTGATGTAACTGCAGTACTTGTATTCATGGTGTCTTTATGACATTTTTAACAAAACAATTAAAAAGGGTACAGCTAAAGCCTGGTACCGCCTGTGGTGTTGGCACGCTGGCAGCTCGAGGATCCCGCTGGCTAAAACTGGTTTTAGCACAGGCGCATGGTAGTTGGGTTTTGAACTAACTTGTGCTGAGCCCAGATCAGCCTCTGGTTTGGAGAGAGTCGGAGATAATCAACGTCGCTGTGAGAAATGTCACGCATGTTCTTTAATTTCTGAAGATTTTGCATGCGAGAGCACAACCGTCCCCAAAGCCTCTCTTGTGTCGCCTTTTGGGTTGATTTTATCCAGAAGAATGCAATATATTGGCAATAAAACCTGCCGGCTGCTCAGTCGCCATCTGCTTCCCGCCCGCTTGGAATGGTTCTTTGCATTAAGTCTCTTCCTTGCTGGACCTCTTTGTTCCTTGGCCCAGATGACGCTTGCGGCTGTGACAATGTAGTATTTGTGATCACAAATGCCGTGGGTTTGGGGTTTTGTGCCTGTGAGACAAACGGGCAAGAATTGGATGAGCGGAGGGAAGCTGCTGATTTCCACGTGTGCAAAACACGGCAGAGGAGACATCGCTGGAGGCAATAATGCCTTTGTTTTGCCTTCCAGAGTATAAATTGTATTAGTTTAGTGATATTTTGAATTGCGCTTGCTCAAAGTAATTGAAAACTAGATAACAGTCATGAAACTTTGTGATTTTGGAGTAATCTGCTAGTCCTGTGTATTCTTATTACTTCATCTGGTGGTGAGCTTGGCTGTTCAGAAATCAGCGGGGAAAAACAGGAATAGCTTGGAAACAGCACATGGGTTTATAGGGAAACCAAAGAGACAAAGTGACAGTGTTGAAGGCATCTCAGTGTTTGTGATACAAGACAGTGATTTAGCCTGGAAAAAAAGGACAAATGAGGAGGAGGAGTGATCTGGAAGGGGCAGCGCGCCTGTGCAGCCCCTTGTCTCTGTGTAACCACCTTTGTCCTTCTCCACAGCCCCGGCCAGTCCAGAAGCTCGGCGGTGGGGCCTGGACGTGGAGAGCAGGAGCAGGAGCAGCCGTGTCCTGGGTGCCCCGGAGCCAGGGGGTGAGTGAGCAACAGCACTGAACGTTTTACCCGCGGGAAAAGAGAGATTTGGGGAGGGAAGTCTCATTTCTCTGCAGGATCAGGGGCAGCAGGGGAGTCACTCCCTGCTCCTGCTGGCTCTCGAGAGGTGACAAACGTCCCTTAGTCGTCCTCATTCCGTTCTTCCTTCCTCCAACTTTTGTAGTGCGTGTCACCCTCTGAATTCGTATGTTGTGTGCGAGCCCCAGCCCAGCACTGGCTCTTGTGCGGGATTCTGTACCTCTGGCTGCCCTTCCTGGGCAGTTTTTAGGATTGCCACCCCTAGGAGCAGAGGTGGCAGCTGCTCAAAAGGCGATGTTTGCCAAAAGAACCATCACCCCGCTTGGCGGCCGTTGATTCAAGAGCAGTGGTTTCTGAGTGTCCCTAATTGCGTGTCCTTTAGCGGGTTTTGTGACCGTTCCTGCACCGTGGCCGTCAGGGTGGGCTCAGCCCGCGCCCCAGTTCTGCGCAGCCCCAGTTCGTCCCTGTCGGAGCTCACAGACTCCTCGGCCCTGTGCCGCAAGAGCTTTTTCCTCCACCGCATGCAAAAAGCAGCTAATTCTTCTTCTTCAGAGCCAGGCGGGGGCTGTCGCAAACCCTGGCAGACAAAGCATTTGCGTGCTTTAATATATTGTATGTGAACTCATTTAAAATATCATAAATGATATAGAATTCTGAATGTATTGATGTGTGTGTGACCAGTGTGGCATCTCTACCTGTTAATGCTTAAAGAACCACTTGAAATGCTTAAAAGTGCTTTAAAAACACCTGCTGAAAGAGGGAAAATAGGAATGCAATATAGTTAATTAATAAGCAGGGAAATTGCCAAAGGGAAAAAGCCAGGTCATAAGGACTTGAATTTGGACAACAAAGATATAAAAATGGCTGGTTACTTCTGTCTGACATCAGCAAAGTCAAAATCGGACATACACATTTTTAACAGTATGGGAAAATAACCACAGGAGGAGTTTTTCCACTCTTGTGGTTGATTTTCCATCAAACAGGATTCTAATTAAAAAGGCAACGTGCCGGGGGTCAGCAGAAGCTGTAGGATTATATGGGAGGCCAAGGTGTGCGGTGAAGAACTGCGGCGGTGCAGTCTGGTTGTGTCTGCACCTTTTCCGAGTGCTTTCAGCTTTCTCACAAACTGTTTATGGTTGGATGGATCTGTTGTCACTGGCACCTTCAAGGGAAGTGTTGGGAGGTTTGATCCAAGCTTGAGACTCAAACTGGCGTGGGCTGTTCCCACATAAACGCCTCCAAGGAGAGGCTGGCCAAACGGAATGGGAAATGGCGCAGCTCAAGGTGATTGGGGTGTTCTGCTAGTGGTGACAGAGCACGTTCAGCGCTTGGAAAGATGCGCAGTGGCCTTTGGAAGCACACCAGAAAGGCGCACGGTAAAGGGTGACAGTGAGGAGGTTTGCTCCTGGCTGGAGTGACGGAGGGGCTGCAGGAGCTCCCGCAGCGGGAACTCGCCTCCAAAACCTCCAGCGTTCACTTACTTTGACACACGCCGCCTCGGCTGCCTTCAGAACGTGCAGAACCGCTTGAAGGAGGTTGCGCGCGTTGCTGACGAGCAGCTCGGAGGAGGACTTGCTGTCTGCGGTCACCGCTTTCACCCTGCAAAGACATTTTAAAGGATTTTACTGGGAGAGCAACCCCTGCGCGGCCAGTTACCCCCAAACCAGAACTATAACCAACACAAGAGGGACCTGGAGCCTCGAGGTTACCTGGCCACCATGCCCAGCTGGCTGCTGAGGGTGTGGGTGTGCTCGGCGGCGCACAGCAGCTCTGCACGGCACCGGCCGTCGGGGCAGTGCTTGGCCACCACGCGCCCAAATTTAACGAACGCCTGCCCGTCGGAAGCGATTTGCCTGGCGCAGGAGATGAGCTGCTCCTTACTCTAGAACAGAAAGAGAATTAAATGCGTTTGGGGAGAAGAGGAGGAAAAAAAATAAAGACCATTTTTCCTGCAAGGCAGGGGAGTGTCCAGGAATCCCAGGAACATTCTGAAATAGGGAAGGGGCTGGACACCAGGGTCACTTCTCATCCGGGGGAAGAAATTCGTGGTGCTTTGGACAAGTGCAGCGGGTGCCACTCGTACAAGAGGGAGTAACGCAGGGGTCTGAGCAGCCCTGTTGCTGCCTCTGAGCGCACTTTTGAGCAAAAAATATTGTCTTTATGCCTATGAAGGTGCTGGGGCGGTGGGGGTGGAACGCTCCGTACCGCGATGGGGCCTTTCTTCCTGAGGAACTGGGTCATGTGCAGCATCCTTGTTGCCATCTCCTTGGTGACCTGGGACATCTTGTCACCGTCTTCCCTCTCACATTTCGCAGGGCCATTGGCGAAGGAGATGCTGGGAAGATCATTCTGCTGCAGAGACAAGAACCAAACAGATGTGAAGGCTGGAGCGTGTGGAGGTGCCGATGCCGAGGTAGTTTTTGGTGAGTGAAGGAGAGGAAAAGCCACTGACCACCCCTCTGTGTCTGCCTGCTGTCCCAGCCAGCCCCTCTTTGTCACCCACAGCGGCACCATCGTGTCCCAGTGCCCTGGCCCAGCATCTGCTGGTGCTGTTGCATGAGCTGGCAGTACCCGCGGCTCAGGCTGTGATTAAGTGCTGCAAACAGCAGTCTGGGTGGTGTTGCTGACATCTCTGCCAGCTCCCGGCACCAGCGGTTGTTGTGGGAGCTGCTGGTGCTCCCGAGGGTGCTATGGGGAGCTGAGCTGCACAGGGATGCTGTTTTGGGGAGGGAGAGCAGAGCAGAAACAGCCTGTGGAGATGGGGTTACTGGTGTGGGAGCACCGGTCAGATCAGATATCCAGAGCTCAGCGGAACGGGGCAGCCAGGAACCTGATCGCACCTTGAAGGTGGCCCAAGGGTTGGACTGGTGACCTCCAGAGGTCCCTGCCAGCGTCACTTAGCGCTCCATGCTGTGGGTGACAGCGCTGACAGCTCTCATCATCACCCTGCAGTAAGAATTAAAGGGGAAAAACCTGCCGTACCATTTCACGGGCCTCCTGGGCAGCTCCTTGTCCTCCGCTCCCACTTGGGCAGGTTCCTGCCACCCCGAGGTGGCTCAGAGCTTGTGACATCTCGGCCGTGCTGCCGCATGGCCTCGGGCAGCACTGGTTCCCCACGTTGCACAGGCGCTGGCCGATGAGCTGCAGGATGTGTCCCCTGAGGCCACGGGTGGTGCACAGCTGTGTCAGCAGGTAGTGCGCCATCGCTGCCCAGTACCACAGCGTGCTGGCCAGGCGGGGGTGGCCTTTGTCCCCACGGCTCTGCAAGAGCCACCTGGCGCTTCCCACGGCCTCGGACGTGAGGAGCAGGAGGTGCTCTGCCACGGAGAGCAGTTTCTCCTGTGAGTCCAGCTCCTGAATGTCTCTGAGGGTGGTTTTGACCCACTGAACGTTGGCCATCAGCTGGCTTGCCTTCTCTTCAAAGGCATCTTTTCTCCTCTCGCTGTCCTCCTGAGGGAGCGGGGACAGGGCTGGCTCGATGACATCCCGGATGACCCGCAGCTGTTGGGCGTTGACCTTCTCCAGGTGGAGCAGCAAGGCCTTGGCCCTGAGCGCCAGGTCTCTCTGCAGGAGCTCCCAGCGAACGGTCAAGCTGGCCCTGGGCAGCGGGGAGAGCGAGAGCGTGCTGGAGGTGTCCAGCAGCGCTTCTACCAGCACCTCCACCTCCTCCCGCAGCGCCAGGATCTCACTGCGGCCGCGCTCCTCGGGGCAGGACAAGGCGGAGAGCCGGGCGGCCTCCTGCAGCCGCAGGGAGATCTCAGACATGGCGGCCAAGAGGCTCTGCGAGCAAAGCTTGTTGTGCACGGCGCTGCTGAGCTCCCCCAGGAGCAGGACGTCCCCGCCAATGAAGCGATCCAGGGCGCGCAGCAGGACGTGCGTGCTGACGGCCCAGCGCACACAGCGCAGCTCCAGGCCGGCCTTGCCCAGCCCGCAGGAGCCCTCGCAGGACGCTGCTTTCTCCAGTAATGCTTGGGTGTTCATCTGAGCACGTGAAAACTTGGCTTGCACCTCTAGAAAGCTCTCCCAGACATCAGAGGAGATGAGATTTCCCTTGCTACAGGCCATGCTTGCAACGTCTCCTGCAAACTGGACCGTTCCTGCTAAAGCTGTCATGGTTTCCTCTAAAGCCTGTTTGCCGTGCAGAAAGTCAGCAGACAAGAAAAAGCCAAATACTTGCTGGGCCAGACTGTACCAAGGGCCTGCCACAGCTGCCAGGCACTCCTTGATCTCGCAGATCCTTTCGGAGAGCGTGAGCGCCATTTGGAGAAGGCTGCTTGGGGCACGGAGCTGCTGCAGGGCCGTTTCCTTGGCCAGGCTGATGACACGCGGTGTCAGCGACACAATCGTTTGGTGCTGCCCCAGCGCCTGCGTCTGCGAAGGCTCAGCCACAGGCAGCGCTTCCTTCGCCGCAGCGACGCAGCCGCCGGAGAGTTCAAGCAAAGCGGAGCAAGTGGCGTCGACAGCTGCTGTGTTGTGAGCTTGTGTCACTGCCAGGAGAGCCGCGATGACAGGGTGCGCATCTTCTTGCCGTGGAGTGACATCCGCGTGGAAACCACCTGGTCGTGAAGGTGGAGGACTTGGGATGTCTTCCTGCACCGCAGCCGCACCCGTGATGGTTTTTAGCCCAGCACGCCCTGGGCTGAGTTCAGGCCCCTTCGTGACATCAGTGCTTCGCACTTGTGCCCGCAGGGGGCTGAGGATGTCGGGGTGGTTGCTCCCGTCCAGCCCGTCACACACACGGCGAGCAGCGTCCACCAGGCCACTCGCCGCCCTGGAGAAGACATCCCTGGTTTGGAGGCAGGAGGGTCCCTCTGGACAACGGGCCATGACCGCTTCCAGCTCGGGGATGGAGCTGGCCAGTTGCCTGACCCAAACCAGCAAACCGTTCCTGAAAACGGGGTCTGTGGCTCTGTCCACGTGCCGGGCAGTGGCTCCCACCACCCACCTTGCCCAGCTGCAGAGGTGAGCCACGTGCCGCCGCAGCACCTCGTGGTCCCGGCGTTCCCAGGCCGTGTCACACCGTTCCCTGTCCTTGGCCATTTCCTGCACGGACAGCTCCAGGAGTTCACGCACACCGACCGTCTCCTCAAAACAGCGCAGGAGAGCTTCCCTCGCTCCAGCCCACGCGCGGTACAAGGAACGCAGCCGCTCGGCAGTGCTCGCCTGCCACGTGTCTCCGCTCATTTCTGTCAGCAGCGCAGGGAGACGGGCGAGGAGGCTCTGCAGATAATTCACCCCCTCCCCGATTTCTCTGGCAGTTTGGGTTTTGGTGCACCTGGCCAGAACAAAGTCTGTCACTCTGAGCATCTGCTGGGCGTGTGTGAAGAACGTGGCGGTGAGGGGCTGAAGCTTCTTCAAAAATCCTCCTGGTCCTGCTGGAAAACACCCTGTGGCAGTGAGGTGAAGGGCAGCTTCAACCAGTGGCCTCAGGGGCTCGTCGCCCTCAAAGGTGTCAAGGATTTGGCACAGAGTCGCCGTGAGTGCTGCCCGGTCGAGGGTCTCTAGGTGCTCCCTCATGCTGTGCCGTTCCTTCTCCAGGCTGCTCTCCCCTGCCCATCCTTCCTGCTGCCCTGTGTGGCCGCAGATGTTTTTTCTCAGCTGCAGGAGAACCCAGCAACATTTTACCAGCTCCAGCTTCAGATCTGCCCTGGACACATCTGCCAGAAGCACGCAGTAGAAAACCACGGCATCCACGTGAGCGCTGAGCTCGCTGCCGAAGCAGCGCAGGGGCCGCGGGTGGGAGAGGAGAGCCAGCAGCTCGCTCACGTGCTGGGAGAAGGTCCCGGCTCTGTCCCGCGGCTCCGTGGTGCCCACGAGCAGGGAAACGAGCTCTTTGATGGTTCCCTCCATCAGCTGGAAAGCTGAGTCCTTGGAGAGCTTGACTCGCCGATCCCAGGAGCATTTCAGGTCGCTGCGCTTGGCTGCGTGGAGCAGAGGGACGCACTTCTGAAGGAGCTGCAGATTTCGGGCCAAGCTCTTCTGTCGAGGACAGTCTCCCAGTTCCTCGAGGCGCTTTGCTGTCAGATTGCCGAGCAGCAGCAGAGCCTCGGAAAAGGCGCGGAACGCAGCCAGGAGCCCTGGCGTGTCCCCAGTGTCCCGCAGCACGCTCAGGCGCTCCAGCAGCCAGCTGGCAGCCTCAGTTACCCGCCTTGCTCCAGCAGCGTCTTCAATCCGAAGGATCTAGGCAGAAAACAACAATCAGCTGCTCAGAGCGGCTAAGAATCCCTGCTCACTGTTTCTCGAGATGACACTCGAGACGTGTTTTGCTCAGCAGACCGGCCACAGCGAGCACACGGTGCGGAAACCACCGGCGCAGGGCAGTTTGTACCTTGACGGTCTGTGCGAGGAGCCTCTCTGCCGCCGCAGCCAGCTGCTCCCGGTGCCGCGGGCTGTGCGGCCGCCCCTGCAGCTCGCTGGCCGCCAGCAGCACCCGCCGCCCCGCCAGGACCAGCGACTCGGCCGCTGGATGCATCTCCTCCTTGCACACCTCGTCGCCGGACTCCTGGGCCAGCCTGGAACAGAAGCCGCTGGGCTCAGCTTTACCATCCCAGGAAGAATGTGCCAGGCTCAGGCTTTATCAGAGCCAATTAGCCGTGCCAGACCTGAGCTGGGCTTGGACTGGTCCAGAGCCTTTTCCAGTGGCCGTGGTTCACCTGGAGCCAGGGCAGAGCAGCACTGTCACCCAGGGGCCGGCGCCTGGGCTGCGGATTTCAGCTCAAATTATACTGAAGCATTCAGTAAATTCACTGATGTGTTCAGTCACTTGTCCCGACTGTGGCTTTAAGGTGTTTTTACCTTAATCTTTGCTGTTTGAGGTTTTGCTGACTTTGCCTCGTCCCTTCCAAGCGTGTGTCCCTGCTTGTCCTGTCTGTCCTCTCCCTAATTCTGTTGCTCATCCCTTTCTCCTCCATCCCTGCTGATTCCTTCCCACCCCAAAAACCTGCCCAGGAAACACCCAACAAACCCACCTTCTTGCCACAGCAGCGAGTTCTTCGGTGGCTTGGGCTAATTTCTCCGCGTTCTCCCTGAGGTTGGGCAGAGCCTGACAACCCCCCTGTCCCTGCTCCAGGGCGAGGAGCAGGTGGCAGAGCTGCGCGGCCATGGGGCTGAGGATCCTTCGCCTCGCTGGGTTTTCCATCAGCCCGAGGTCGTGGAGGTGAAAAGGCTCCATGTGTCCTGCCTGGAAGGAGAATGGGGACGGTTTGGGGTCCTTTGGGTAGAACGGGGATGGGGTGAGCGGTGAGACGTGGTGACGGTGGCGTTACCGCGGACACGGGGGTGCTCCTGGGCAGGGCTGTGAGCCCAGGGCGGGATTAATTACACCCTAATTACCATGGAAGGCAGCGCCTGCTGCTGGGCTGTGGTGCTTGGGGAGCGCGGGGGGCTCTCTCCTGCTCCCCCCATAGCTTTCCAGGCCGGGTACATTTCGGGGAGGGCCGCCTCTCCCCGTCCCGGGTGTCCCGTCCCGGGTGTCCCGTCCCGGGTGTCCCCTCCCGGGTGTCCGCAGGGCGGGGATGTCAGTGTGAGAGGCCGCGGATGCGCCAGCGTCGCCACGGAGACGGTCGCAGTGCGGTGACGTCATTGCGGCGCGCCGGCGCGCGGGGCACGCCGGGAGCTGTAGTCCGTTGGAGCCGCAGGCCGCAGCCGGGGGACCGGGTTAATTAATTAATTAGTTAATTAACTCCGGACCGGGCTCGCAGGGGCTCAGGCCCGGCCCTTCCTGCCCGCTGACCCCCTGGTGCTCCCCCAGGCGCCATCCTGCGCGGGCTGTGGGGGGCACGGCGGTCGCACCTCAGAAACCTGAGGGAATGGAGGGTCCCTCCCTAGACCCAGGCTCCCGCCTTGGCCTTGCTTTGGCCTTTGGTTCAGTGGCTGGTGCAGCTTTATGTGGTAAAAAATAGAGATTTAACCCTTTTCCTTCTTCCCCTGGGCGTTCATTGCGTTTTTTGCTCGTTCTCCTGACACCTGTGTCCTCTCCATGCAGAATTCCCGCTGGGAACCGTGGCCCTTCTGGAAACCAGCGTGAGCTGCAGCGATTCCACCGGAACTCGGAGATGCTGCTTGTTCCACCACGCTGGAGAGAAACCCCCAGGTGTGTGTCGTTGTGCAACATGCATTTGCACCGGGAATCGTGCAGCGTGCAACGTGAATTGCACAGTGTGCAACGTGAATTGTGCAACGTCCATTTGCAGCATGAATTGTGCAATGTGCAACGTGCGTTTACACCGTGAATTGTGCAGTGTGCAATGTGAATTGCGCAGTGTGCAACGTGAATTGTGCAACGTGCATTTGCACCGTGAATTGTGCAGCGTGCAATGTGAATTGTGCAACGTGCATTTGCACCGTGAATTGTGCAGCATGCAATGTGAATTGTGCAGCGTGCATTTGCAAAGTGAGTTGTGCGCTATTTATCGTGCAGCATGCAACGTGAATTGTGCAAAGTGCATTTGCAACATGAATCCTGTGATGTGCAACATGAATTGTGCGATGTGCAACATGAATTGTGCAACGTGCAACGTGCATTTGCAACATGAATTGTACACTGTCATGCGGTGTGCAACGTGAATTGTGCAACGTGCATTTGCACCGTGAATTGTGCAGCGTGCATTTGCAAAGTGAGTCGTGCGCTATTTATTGTGCAGCGTGCAACGTGAATTGTGCAAAGTGCATTTGCAACATGAATCCTGCAATGTGCAACGTGAATTGTGCAACATGCAACATGCACTTGCAACGTGAATTGTGAAATTTGCAGCAGGAATCATGCACTATGTGTCATGCAGTGTGCAACATGAGTTGTGCAACGTGCATTTGCACCATGAATTGTGCAACGTGCAATATGAATTGTGCAGCGTGCATTTGCAGTGTGAATCGTGCGCTATTTATCATGCACTGTGCAACGTGAATTGTGCAACGTGCATTTGCAACATGAATCCTGCAATGTGCAACATGAATTGTGCAACATGCAACGTGCATTTGCAACGTGAATCGTGAGATTTGCAGCAGGAATCATGCACTATGTGTCATGCAGTGTGCAACATGAGTTGTGCAACGTGCGTTTGCACCGTGAATTGTGCAGCGTGCAATTGCAGTGTGAATCGTGCTCTATTTATCATGCACTGTGCAACGTGAATTGTGCAACGTGCAACGTGCATTTGCAACGTGAATCGTGAAATTTGCAGCAGGAATCTTGCACTGTGTGTCATGCAGTGTGCAACACGAGTTGTGCAACGTGCATTTGCAACATGAATCCTACAACGTGCAACATGCATTTGCAACATGAATTGTGCCATTTGCAGTGTGAATCGTGCACTATCACGCAACGTGCAAATGAATTGTGCAACGCGCATTTGCAACGTGAATCCTGCAGCGTGCAACATGAATCGTGCAACATGCATTTGCAACAGGAATTGTGCAATTCCCAGCATGAATCACGTACTACGTATCATGCCGTGTGCAACGAGTTGTGCATCGCGCATCTTGCAACATTAGTTGTGCAAAGTGCATTTGCGACGTGAATTCTACAACATGCATCGTGCGGTTTGCAGCGTGAATCATGCACTACCGTGCGGCGTGCAACAGGGATTGTGCAATGCCCATTTGTAATGTGAATGGTGCGGTTTGCAGCCCGAATCATGCGCTAAGCCTTGCGCAGCGTGCAACGGGAACCGCGCGACATCAACCGTGCAACGCGAGCTGTGCACCGCGCAGCATCTTGCAACGCGGCGCAGGCCCCGCCCCCGCGGTGCAGCGGAGGAGGAGGAGGAGGAGGAGGAAGAGCAGGAGCAGCAGCAGCAGGAGGAGCAGCAGCAGCAGCAGCAGCAGAGGCCGGGGCGCCATGGACAGCGCGGGGAAGGAGCGGGAGGCCGTGCAGCTGATGGCGGAGGCCGAGAAGCGGGTGAAGGGCTCGCACTCCTTCCTGCGGGGGCTCTTCGGGTGAGCACGAAAACGGGGCGCGAAACGGGGGGTGCACAGGGTGCGAAACGGGGGGTGCACAGGGTGCGAAACGGGGGGTGCAAAGGGTGCGAAACAGGGGGTGCACGGGATGCACAACGCGGCTCCTCCCCCCCCCCACCCCCCCGGGTGTCCCCGGTGCCACCGGTGGCTCCTTTGCATTGCGGCTTTTTGCTCAAAATTCGATTTTCCTGGCGATGCATGAGCTGCACCCGGAAGGATTTTGCAAAACAAGCAGCTTTGCCCACCCCAATCATGTCTATTATTATTATTATTATTATTATTATTATTATTATTATTATTATTATTATTATTATTATTATTATTATTATTGTTAAGAAATTGACGTCGCGATGCTGTGCGGAGGCCTCGGGTGTTTTCTAAACACCAGGCTGGAAAAATCTGGTGCCCGCAGCGCTAAAAACCCGAAGTTTTAAAAATAAATCATCCCCCCCCCGCCCCCAAGCAGCGGATTAACGGGGCAGGGCCGCGCTCCTGGGGCCTAATCCGGACAGCGAATTGCCGAAAATCCCCCCCCCGGGCGGGGATTTCCAGGGGCACAATTCTCATTTTGTTGGGCTAAGAATAGATGGGTTTTGCTTTTTAAGATGGCCAAGGAGGCGGCGGGTGGCTCCGCGCCGTGTCCCCCTGGGAAAGGGGGTGCCCGGGGCTTTGCTTCCCGCTAAACGCGCCTCTCAAGGGCACGGAACCCCCGCCCGGGCTCAGCACCGGGATGTGAGCGGCTGCCGGGGGGAGGAAGGGAGACAAAATAAGGCAAAACGCGCTGGTTTGAGCTGCAGCGCTGCCCGGGGTCAGCTGGGCTGTGCACCCTGGAGCCTGCGGGATCAATCCCTGCAGAAATCCGCCTTTAATTAACAATAATATTGAGCTTCTCTCTCACATGAATCAGCCGGTTCGGGGCGCCGAGTCACGCTGCACTCGCAGCGCCGAGTCCTGATTTTGCAGCACGTTGTCCAGCGGCTCTTTAATTTGCTTTATGCTCTCGCAGGGATGCAGTTTGTCAACCAGAGTTGCTTTTTGTGGGTGTTTTTGCTGCATGTCTCTGATGAGGTGGCCCAAAAAAGAGGGACGTGGGTCGGGACCTCGCTCCAGGCTCCAAACTTTTTAGGAATGTGGGTTTTGAGCGGCTTTCCCCTCTCTGAGCAGCGCGATGCTCGCCCTGCACCTTAAAATTAGGGTGATGTGCCTCGTTGAGCCGGGAGGGGGTTGTGATGTCCCCAGCCCTATTTTTAGTCCCCGTTTTGGGGGCGTTTTGTTCCTGTGTGGTATCAGTGCCTCTCACTGCATTTCAGGGGCAACACGAGGGTCGAGGAGGCCTGCGAGATGTACACCCGGGCGGCCAACATGTTCAAGATCGCCAAAAACTGGAGCGGTGAGTCCAGCACCCACTTTTTGGGGGGATTACTGAGTCCCCAGCACCTTCCCGTGGAGTTTTGCATCCCGGGACCGTCCCTGTGGAGCTGCGATTCTTCTTCCCAGCCCCAGTTTAAATATTGGGAGGGTGTACAAGGGGGGACCTGGGTGTTCCCGGTGTTAAATCATCCGGGGTGCGGTTTATTGTTGTAAAATGAAACGTGCTCGTCCGGCAGCGGCGGGGAACGCGTTCTGCCAGGCGGCCAAGCTGCACATGCAGCTGCAGAGCAAACACGACTCGGCCACCAGCTTCGTGGACGCCGGCAACGCCTACAAGAAAGCGGATCCGCAAGGTGAGGGCAGCGCCGCGGGGTGACACGCGGGGGTTTGGGTCCTCGGCATCCGCGGGTCCTCGCTGCAGGCTGCGCCGAAGCCGTGAAACCCGCCTAAAGCGGCATCCCTGCCCCCGGGAGGAAAACAGAGGGACCTTGGTGGGGCGAGGAGGAAGGATCTGGATTCTTGACGTCTGGTGGCAAAGAGCGGGGTTGTGGCTTTGGGGATGGTTCCCCTCACCCTGCTGAGCGTTTGGGGACAAACCCACCCACCCACCGCTGTCCCCACGCTCACTCAGGGCTGATAATACCCTTTTAGAAACTTAAACCCCCCAAATTTCCTATAAACGGGCAGCCTGGGTGTTACAGGATCAGCGCTTTGAATTTTGAGGACGCCGCCTGACAAACCCGGGGTACAAGTTGTGTGTATTTGGCCCATCCTAATTTTGACGGTTCCTTTTCAGCATCAGTTCCGAGCGTTTTCGTGAAGCAGCGGTTGTTGGGTTGGGTGAATCGCATTAGATCTGTTGTTACATTGTGGGTTTTGGGGGTCGCAAGCGTTGAGCTCGGCAGCTTCACCTCTGATTTTTGGAAGGGGGGGAGGCCTTGTCCTGGGGGGTGTGACAGCGGCTGACTGTTGTTTTTCCCGAACACTCATGCTGCAGAGGCCATCAACTGCTTAAACGCAGCTATCGATATCTACACCGACATGGTAAGCAGCTGCCCCGGCAGCGCGGGGAGCCACGTGGTGAGAGACGCGGCCAACGCTGCCGGTCGCGCTCCCTCTCCCCCCATCTCACCTGCGCCTCTGCCTCCCCCAGGGCCGCTTCACCATCGCCGCCAAGCACCACATCACCATCGCCGAGATCTACGAGGCCGAGCTGGTGGACATCGAGAAGGTAAAGCCGCCGGGCACTGCGCCCGCGTTTCCGCCACCGAGCGATGGTTTTACCCTGTGCCCCTCTAAAGCACCCGGGTGAGAAACCTTCCCCACCAAAAGGGTTTTTCACATCTGGAAAGCACTTTGGGGCAGTTTTAGTTATTTTCCGGTGCACCCAGAGGCAGCTGCTGTGACTTAGAGCTCACAGTTGAGCACCGACCCTTTCTCGTTCCCATAAGTGAGGGCCGCGCGTGGGGATCCTGCGGCAGCTCGGCTGCACTTCTGCTTCAAATGCACAACACAAATCTGCGCTTTCTAGATATTTTCTGGACAATCATTTGCTTCAGCTCCACTTCACTGGATCCCACCTGTGCTAACGATGTCCCTGCTGCTTCTGTGCGGCTGCAGTCCAGCCCTGCTGTGCCAGGACGGTTCTGCGCGGTGATTTATTCAGTCACGGCAAAGCCGGCAGAAACCTTGTCACGCTGCCATGGGCCGCGTTCTGTATGAAACGCGCACGGGAGTTTGGGACACCGGACAAGCTCTCGGTCGCATTTCCTCGTGTTCTGAGGCACCGTTTCTGTCCGCAGGCCATCGCGCACTACGAGCAGGCTGCCGACTACTACAAGGGCGAGGAGTCCAACAGGTTTGTAAGAGACTCACGGGAGGGAAGGGTTGGGGACGGGGACGTGTCCTCGCAGGCTCCTCACCTGCCCGACGCTTCCAAAACGTCCTGTGGTGGCACCTTGCCCAAGTTCTGCCGTTTCTGTTGAGGTTCTGGTCCTGCACTGCTCCAGGGGGCCTGTTTTGGGACAAAGGGGACACGGACCTGACACCAAGTCCCTGCTGAGCTGAAGGTCCTCATGCCTTCCCCTGCTGCTAAAAAGAAAATTCCCCCAATTTGCAGGTTTTGGGTGCTATTTCTATGCACTCAGTAGTCCGGGAGGTACCAGGGCACAGGTTTGTGTTTTCCCCTGGGACACAATTAGTTTAATTAAGGCTGGGGTTGATTGCAGCTCGGCCAACAAGTGTCTGCTGAAGGTGGCGGCGTACGCGGCGCAGCTGGAGCAGTACCAGAAGGCCATCGAGATCTACGAGCAGGTGAGGACGCGTGTCGTGGCCAGAATTCCCGGGAAACGAGAAGTGGGTCAGCGTGTCGGTCTCTGCCTGAGACCCCCAAATCTTGCTGGTTTTGGGGCTGATTCTGCCTTTACAAGGCATGGTTTGCTCCTTCGCTTTTAAGAGTTGCTTTACTTACCAAAGGTGGGGATTTTTTCCCTGAATCGTTTCTAGAGAAAGGCTGGGGAAGGAAATATTAATGACACTTTTGATCTTATTGTGGGTTTCTGACCTCGCTCAGCTTTAGTTAAAAATCTCTGGCTTCGCAACAGCTTTTTGTACGAACACGGGCATTTTGTGCACGGTCTTTATTTGCGTGATGATGCTGTGATTTTAACCAGCCGTCCTGCTTTTAATTCAGTTCTTAGCGATGCGGTTTCGTTTCCCAGCTCTAATCATCCCCTTTGTTTGTGCCGAGGTCGGAACCAACACGATGGATAACCCTTTGCTCAAGTACAGCGCCAAAGAGTATTTCTTCAAAGCCGCTCTGTGCCACTTCATCGTGGACGAGCTGAACGCCAAGGTCAGCGCCCTCAGAGCCCTTACCCCAAATTTCCCGCGGCCCTTTCCATCCCCCGTTGCTGCTGCGACGCGTTTTCGCGGGGGTGAAGCTCGAGGTGCCGTTGTGTCGGGTGAGATTTGCTGCGAACGGTGTGGTTTTGGGACCAGAAGGCAAAAACGGAGATAAAAATGAAGTGGTTTTGCGTGTTCTCTCTTCCAGCTCGCGCTTGAGAAGTACGAGGAGATGTTCCCTGCGTTCACAGACTCACGGGAGTGCAAGCTATTGAAAGTGAGTAAAACCAGGATTAAAATCATAACCACGCGTGAAAAGCGCTGCTGCGTCACCAGGGTGTGAACTCGGTCATTCATTCCAACGCTTTGCAGGATGTCAGACTCGCTTTGCGTTGGGTTTGAACGCGGCTTGTGCGAGCAGCTGCAGCAGAAACGATTCTTATACCTTACAAACCAAACCTAAAGCATTTCGGTGTTGGTGGTGGGTGGTGAATGTGCTCCTGGGGACCAGGTGTGGGAACACGCGGGAACAGGGATTTTCTAATTCTTACCGGTGTTTTCCTAGAAACTGCTGGAGGCGCACGAGGAGCAGAACGCCGAGGCGTACACCGAGGCCGTAAGTGACCGCGCTTCGCTCCGCTGCGCACACGGACGGCGCATTGTTCCTTTTTGTCTTTTTGTGTTGTGACAGCGGCAGGTCCCAAACTCCGGGCTTTTCACATTCTTACTTTGTCACTGAGAGTTAAGATCCTGCCTGGTTCTGCTCTCAGCACCAAAAAGGGCCAAAGTGCTCTGTGTTGGGGTTGATTTGTGTTGGGGTTGATTTGTGTTGGGGTTGATTTGTGTTGGGGTTGATTTGTGTTGGGGTTGATTTGTGTTGGGGTTGATTTGTGTTGGGGTTGATTCATGTTGTGTTGTGTTGGGGTTGATTTGTGTTGGGGTTGATTTGTGTTGGGGTTGATTTGTGTTGGGGTTGATTTGTGTTGGGGTTGATTTGTGTTGGGTTGGGATTGATTCGTGTTGGGTTGGGGTTGATTCGTGTTGGGTTGGGGTTGATTTCGTGTTGGGTTTATTATTTTTAATTTGGGAAGACTAGCACCTTTTAAAGACCCCACTAGACCCGCAGAACGCTTCTCTTGCAAGCCTCGCTCGCTTTCTAGTATCTCAGTTTAACCCCTTTTGATTTTTGCCCTGGCAGGTGAAAGAGTTCGACTCGATCTCGCGGTTGGACCAGTGGCTCACGACCATGCTGCTCCGCATCAAGAAGTCGATCCAGGGCGAGGGGGACGGGGACCTGAAGTGAGGCGCGGGGTGACGGCGCAGCCCTGTCGTCGCGTGGCAGCCGGGGACGCTCCGGGATCCGTGACACCACATTCCGCTTTACTTTTGTCGCTTCCGAACCCCATGCCGTGTGTGTTTCTTTAGTGTCCCGCTCTGTGTCCTGAGGAGGTGGGCAGGCGAGGAGGCGAACGCAGCACTTCAGGCAGGAATCCCGGCTTGGGTGGGTAGCTGTGACCCCCAAATCTGCACTTTCCCCCCCGATACCGTTAATTTCGGCACGTCCAGGTGTTGTCCGCGCTGCACAGAATCGCTTCTGCTCTGTCGCTCTGCTGTCCCCGCTCTCTGTTTCTTAAGGGACCTGTTATTTTTTAAAGGATTGAGCTTTTTTTACCGGTGCTGGTGAAGGGCTTTGTGATTCACTCCAGCGAGCGCGCGTGTGCGTCCTGCGCAGCTCCGGCTGCAAATGACCCCGAGGAGGGGCTGAGCGAGCGCCTTGCAGCTCACAGCTCATTCCCATTTTAAAATCTAAGTTTCCTCTTTATTTTCTTGGCTCTATTTTCCCGTCTTATTCTGTGCTGCGTCCCCTCCCTCCCGCCCCGAGATGACTTGACCCAAGTAAGAATCTATTTTTCTAACTTTTCGTTGATTTGAACTCCGGGTTTTGTTTCTGAGCCCTTTGCTCTCGGTGAAGCCGCCTCTGTCTTGTGAAGGCACAAAGGGGGTGACCGAGACACGAGGGGATCCAGAAAAACCTGGTTTGGGTGTCGGTTTTGAAAAGGAGGAGATAAAGTTTTAAAATTCTGCAGTAATTTTAGCAATGTCTGCACCCAAGGCTCTTTTGTGCAATGCTTTGTTTAATTAGAGGTGATGATGAAGGTACCTGTTGGCATTGAGGGCGTGCAGTTTGCTGGTGGAGCCGTTGCTCCTATTCCTCTGTGCTGAAGGGATTTCCAGCTGCCCCACAGACATGGGAAGAGTGAAAAAGTTGTTAATTAATTGCTTAATTTGCACGAGCGCTGCGTCTCTTGCTGAGGCCACTGTCTCCGCACAGATTCTGGCAGCCAAAAGCTTCCCTCAGGTTTGGTTTTCACCTGGGTGGTTATTTCAGTAGAACACGGTTCGGCTTGTTGGTCTAAGGGGTTTAGTTCTGTTGAAGTGGTGCTTTTATCTCCACTTACGAAAACCAAAAATCCGCTCCTGGTAGATGCCAAATGATTTAGTTTTTGGTGTTCTGTTTCCTGACTGGTCACGGGTTTTCTGTAGGCGAGGATGTCACGGGAAGGCAAAGCTGTGCAGAGCTGGCGAGGGGAGCGCGGTCGGAAATCCTGCTCGCTCTTCCCTTCCTTCACTTCTGGGCCGTTTTTCGGGGTTTTGCTGCCCATCAGCCTCTGTCCACAAGAAGGCACTGGCTGCCCCTTGGCCCGCCACGTCTCGCCGCTGCCCTAACGCAAACTTGGCAAGGAAATCCTTCAAACTCCATTCAGCGCGCGGTCCCGGTCTGTCCTCCGCTGAGCTGGGCGCAGAGCTCGGCCTAAATGCCAGCTAAACCTGGATTAGCTGCAGATTTGACCTTGTTTTGGCCAAGAGGGCTCAACGCCGTAAATGCCGCTGCCCTCAGCTGGCCTAAAAGGCACCATTTCCGTTTAATTTACCTGTTTAGTCCTGGCTTGCACCAAGCTTTGGCGCCTGGGCGAGGGTGCAGGCTGGGAGGTTTCCTGTCCCTTATTTCAGCCTTCTCTGTTCCTTTTCCCGCTGTCAGTATTAGCGGAGCAGGAGCCCGCCCGGGGTTGCGCTCTGTCCCTGCGCTCGGGAGCGAAGACGATTAAAACAACGTTAGTTCCGTATCAGCATGTCCCCCAGTGTGTCGGTGGTAACTGGTGACAATCTGCCACTCCGCTGTAACCCCCCCCTACACAACTCTCTACTATGGAAACTTATTAATGAAATGGCCTTAGCGAGAATATCATGTTTTGTGTGAATCTGTACATTATTAATAAAGTGAGAATCATGAATGTAAGGAGTGCTAAAGGTTCTTTCCTGGGAAATGCAGAAGGCTGGAGCTGGACCCAGCGCAGCCTCAGGGCACGGAAACGTTTCACGGGAAAGGTCAGCGCTAAGATTTCAGTATTTTAATAAGAACAGTTCATACGAGTAACTCACTTTGTGTGCTCACCGCGTACAAAAGTTCCCCCGGCTACAGATACGAACGCTCAGACTTTAAATATCTCAACAGACTCTTTACATTGGTCACGGGGAACGCTGAGCTCCAACCGGGAACATCGCGCTTCAATAAATATTTCAAATATAACCTCTTGGAAATGTTCTCTTTTACAAAAAGTTCCCTTTCTCTAGATGAAGTTACGATCCCGTTGTCACGCACCAGGCATCCCTCTGAGGTTCAAACACGGCTGGGCCGCAGTTATGGCTCTGCCAACAAGACTGCGCTCACCTCCACCTCTGCTGGGAAAGCCTCTGCGGAAATACCACAGTATTGCAAAAAACAGAAACGGAAAAGCCAGGAAAGGAATCGGAAAAGCTCCAGGAATCTGCTGCTGCGTTCTGAAGCGTTGAGCAAAGTGCTGTGGAGTCTCGGCTGCTCCCCAAACCAGAGTCACCCCAGGCAGGTGGTTCTTTGCCAGCACCAAGTATTCCAAAGATCCCCCCCCTGTTCCAAAGCTTTCAATATCTGGGAAGTAAAGACCTAAATCCCCCCAACGGCCCAGTGCCTTTGTCACTTCTTTGCATCTTTTCACGCCATTAGTCACACAAACCCCGACCGCCTCCTGGTCCTAACGGAATTCACCTCTGGGGCCTCTTGCGCTGCTGGAATTTGCTGTAGAACTGTAATTAACGTTCCCACCTGAGCAGGACTTAATTTAAAAGTCAGCCTGCAGTTCTGAGCAATAAACTGATGGTAAAACAAAAGAGCATTGCTGACCTACGTGGACCAGCAGGAAATATTACAGACACAAACGAGAAGGCAAATGGCAATAAGTGCTCTTTCCGCACAAGCTTTTCCAGCACAGACGTACTTTTCATAGACAAGTTTTACGAGAGATGTTTTGGTCTCTTAATTGCCAAGTTCTCATGGGAGGAGTTAGAAGATTCTGGCTTTAATGCAAATGTCCAACTGCACCAGGCTCCACCAAAAGGTAAAAATAATCCCCACCTGTGCAGCTGTAGCACTGGGCTCCTGCTGGCCCGTTGGGCTACTGGACAGTTACAACCGGGAGGAAGCTCCAGGTGTTGCTCCCGCTCGTGTTCCCAAGGAGCGAGCTGGCTCGCCGCTGGGATCTTTGGCAAAAGCAGAGATAAACCAACATTTCCTGAAAAAGCAACCGAGCCAAACTTAGGCATGAATTCCCACTAGGGGGAAAAAAAACCCCAAACAACCCAAAAACGCAATTAATTCAGCTAAGCTACCAGGCTGAGAAACACAATGTCGTTTCTCGTGATTGTACGTGTCTCATCGAATCAACCGCAAATCCACCTCGCACCTTCCCACGGCCGCCTTCTCGTAGGGAATAACTTCCCCGGGGTTTCTGCCCCCTCTCCCACCACCGCCCTGCCCTACGATGGAGCCGCGCGCTTTGGAGGCGGGTAATGCGGTTTTTAGGGAATTCTGGAGACCCAGTGCACATTTTTCACATCCAGCCCTGCTTCCCGGTCATCGCTTTCCCCGCTTCCCTCGGTGGGTTGTTGGCCAAGTCCCAGGACTGTACAGAGGGCGCAGCTTTACCCGGCTGGGTAAATCCCGCACTACTGCATGTTGACCAGGGCGTGGAGCTGGGGCTGGCCCGCGTCGCCCTGTGCGTGCAGCACGCTCAGCTCGCCCAGCGCAGCGCCCACCAGGGCTCCCTGGGGCCCGTCCGACTTACAGTCCGTCCCCGGGGCGGCTCTGTTGTCGTGCAGCGCCGTCACGCTCCCCGGCAAGTTCTGGTAGTTGCCGTTTTCGGCGAAAGACAGCAGCTTCTCCGGGATTTTAGGTGACGCGTCGTATTCTTCCTCGGGCAGCTCCGTTTTGTGTCCCTCGTCGTTCTTAGATGCTCCTTCGACAATGACGAGGAAGGACTTCCAGGGTGTGTTTTTATCGTGTATCTGAAAACAATAAGTCAGAAGGTTGAATGTGTGATGAGTGTCTGGGAGGCAAAAACTCAGACCCACCTGATGCTGGGACAAAAGGTCTCTATTTTCACCCCACCTTAAATATCCCCCAAATGTCAGCGTACACCCAGGCACTGATCTATGAGCTCCTATAGAGCATCTGTGGGGTCCAGCAGAGAGGACAATGCGCCAAACCCAACAAAAACCCATCTGGGACAAATGCGACGGGTCACCAGGTGGCCGGGGAAGACGGCTGCAGGGGGCCGAGCTGCGTACCGACGCGTGCCGCCGCAGCGTGGACTTGTCGGTGAAGGTTCTGCCGCAGGCGTTGCACATGAAGGGCTTCTCCCCGGTGTGGATGCGGTGGTGCCGCTGCAGCGCGTTCAGCTGCGTGAACTGCTTCCCGCACTGGTCGCAGCAGTAGGGCCGCTCGCCTGCAAACACAGCGGTTCGGCCGTTGAAGCCGCGGCGTCGGGGGTCGCGAGTGCTGCTCGCTGGGGAACGGCACCTAACCCCCGCGCTTTATGAAACGATACGGCACGCACAAGCGTCTTCAGAAAAACAACAAGATGCTTTCAGAACTCTCACAGCTGGGTAAATTTTGACACATCCAAAGCAACCAGATACTCATGGAGGAAGAGCTTGACCCACAGCCCCCATAAATCTGCACAACCACCGAAACCTCTGCATTTTTTAACAGGTATTTTGCATTAACAACTAAAGTCCTGCCCAGAACACAAAGTTTCCTATTTCCAAGGTATGTTCTGCGAGCGCAGCTCACGACCACCCAGTTCTCCCCATCCATCTTGCTGCAGTCACCCTATTAAGCACCTTTTGAAACAACGACACATTCACTCCCTTGGCTAAGGCAGAAAAAGTGACACCAAGAAGCTTTGTGACAGGTACGAGCGGTGTCACTAAAAAGAGATGAGACTCCAGAACAGGAAAACCAGCTGGACACCAGTGCTGCCGTGCCCGCGGCAACAAAGCTGAGATGCTAACAGGGAGCATTGTCAAGGACACTTCTACAGGGTGGTATTTATTACACGGTGAAAACAACCTGAGGGTTTGCAACCTGCTGTATCGCTCAATCACGCGACTTCGAGAGAGTGGGAAAGAAAACTTAAATATGGACACTGAAGAGAGGATCCTTCAGGAGAAAATGTAAACGTGAACGGTGGGAGAAACACCACAATGTGCACAAAACGTGTGCAGGGCAGGAATTCAAGCAATGGGGAATCCTAGCTGAGAAATTCCTTGTCTGAACCGAACACCTGTGAAGTTTACACCTTTAAATCATGATCTGTATTTTTTTAAACCCAAAAGAGCAGCTCCCACCTGTGTGCACTTTGATGTGCTGGTAAAGCGAGTTCCGCTGTGCAAAGGTTCTGAAGCAAACTTCACATTTGAAGGGCTTGGATCCGGTGTGGGTCCGGTTGTGGTGCTTCAGGTACTCCTTGGAGGCGAAGCTCTTCCCGCAGGTCTCACACATGAAGGGCCTTTCCCCTGCAAGGAAGAGGAGAATTAAACCCGTCCTCGGCACCAACGCAGCGCGGCGGGTCGCTCGTGAATGGCCTCCGCCTCTACGCAGACAAACTTCTCTTCTTGGAATCACATTTTGTTGCGATTTAAGATTTTCTGCCATCCATGTGTAGTTAGGAGCTACGGGCAGACAGTTTTAAGGCAGGTCAATTAAGAGGTGCAGAAATACCACACACAACTCACGGGTGGTATGGAGGGTCAACCCAAACCACCAGTTTATACTCCAAAGGATAACCGGGACAAGGACACGTGCTTTTAAAAAGATTTCTTTGCAGATCAGGCTCAGCCAAGCCAGCTCTTCATATTCCTCGTGCTAACTGCTCCTGACTTCTAGGGAAACCATTGTTCTCTTGAATTCAACCCAACCTTTTATTGATGGCAGATCTTTGGCTACTGAACAAAAAGCAGCTGCAGTCCAGACTCGGGACGTCGGATCCCAGCCCGACGGGAACCGCTTTTCTCTTTAATCAGCTCCTTTTACTCTCTCTACTCTCTGCCTCTCCACCTGTAGGAACCTTTCTCAGTAAAATCCTGTCTAGGGATGAGAATGTCTGTTTTTATTTAAAAACCAAGAAAATGAGATCTCCTGGTCTGACAGCAGGGCTCCCCCGGTCCCAAAAGCCTTACCTGTGTGACAGCGTTTGTGATAAATGAGCATGTGGTTCTGGGTGAACCTGGCACCACACTCATCACAGACAAAAGGTTTCTCACCAGTATGGATTCTGCAATGAGAAAGCGACGTTAAAGCACCGAGCTACGGTCCTGCCCTTCTCAGCACAACACAAGGCGTCCTCATTCGTGGCTGCTCTCTGAAGAGCGACCGCACGTCTGCACAGGATTTCGGTGTCTTTTAAAAACACCTTCGGCTGAGACAAATTCTGCATTGTGGTTCCTGTGGTGCAGCTTTACCGCTTAATAGTGCAGGCGCTGCACCACTGAGGCCCGGACCCAGAAACTTCTTTAGGGTAAAACCACATTTTTAAAGGTAAAAATTAAGTGAAGTTTAGAAAACTTGTAACCAGATAAGACAGACTGAAAGAAAAATGTAACCGTCTCGGGATGGGAAGTAAAGCAGCTTCATATTGCTGACACTATCAATAAAACACTCCGCACCGAAGGTGAACGACGTGTTCCCCACCAAGCGGCTCCTGCAGAGTCACCGGCTGCTCTGGAACACGCGGCACCCAAGGAGTGCAATAAAAAGCTGCTGTTTTAATACCGTTTTTCCTGCTGTTTTTATACCGTTTTTCCTGCTGTTTCTATACCGTTTTTCCTGCTGTTTCTATACCGTTTTTCCTGCTGTTTCTATACCGTTTTTCCTGCTGTTTCTATACCGTTTTTCCTGCTGTTTCTATACCGTTTTTCCTGCTGTTTCTATACCGTTTTTCCTGCTGTTTCTATACCGTTTTTCCTGCTGTTTCTATACCGTTTTTCCTGCTGTTTCTATACCGTTTTTCCTGCTGTTTCTATACCGTTTTTCCTGCTGTCGCCCCAAGCAGCACGATCTCTGGGGTAAGGCTGCGTGTACACAAAGGGCTCTTTACACAACTGCTGCCGGGGCCAGTTTACCTTAAATTTTTGAGCCCGTGCAGACGTCGGGGCTCTTTTGAACAGTGCAAGGCGAACACAGCTAAGGGAGGCTGGTTTTGTGCTAACACACACCACCAACAGGAAGAGCACAGGTGTAAAAATATACACAAAAAAGGAGAGAAATTCTCAGTGTCACCGGTGAGGACAGCACTGAGTGCAGCATTCAACGAGCTTGTTGAATAGTCGCAGTGGCACACAAGGGAGAAGAAACTCCAGGTGTCCATCTCTGAGATACAAACTGATCCCCCCAGCTCTGCGCCGGTGCCTTCGGGGCGTCACTCACCACTCACAGTGACGTGTCCCCTGTTTCCGATTACATATCAGTAGTTTTCTACGCTTAGCACCCAAATCTGCTGTGTTTGAATTTAACACGCAGCCAAAGCTTTTTACAATATTTTCACCCCTATTGCATAACATTTTTCTACTGAATACAAAGAGGCATTCAAATGAGCTGAAATATTTATAGCCCTAATCCTACAAATAATTTGGTGCGGGGGTTGCTTTTCTCACGGGAAACATCCCACCGACTGTTAATGGGTCTGATCCCACGGGAAAAGCCAACTCCGGCAGCGGCCCACGCACCTCTGCAGGGCTCAACAACAATTACAGCAACTCCCTGCACCTGAAAAGCAGAAAAATTTGTAATGTTTTACATCCCCACTTCACTTGAAGGCTCCAAGTGTGTTCCAGGGGACTCTGCTTCTCCCCCCAGAATCTAACAAGGCCAGTGAAGTCCGTTCATACCTCATGTGTGTTTTAAGTGCAGAAGGCTGAGAAAATTTAGCCTCACACTCTGTGCACCCATAAGGCTTGTCGCCTGTGTGCGTCCTTTCATGGAGCCGCAAGGCGGTTTTGGAGCTCAACCCCTTTCCACACTGCTGGCACTGATGACGCTCCCCACCACCCTCATGAACCTGGAGAATGTGCCTCTTGACGTCCTTCTTCCTCTTGAACTTCTTACCGCAGAGCTCACAAGGGAAGTGGCGCTCGCTGCTGTGGACGTGGCGCTGGTGGCTTTTGAGGTTGCACCGGTTGGCAAAGGTCTGGCCGCAGGTTTCGCACCGATAAACGATTTCGGCCGCGATGCCGTGGCTGTGCTTGATGTGCTTGAGAAAGCTTTTCTCGTACAGGAACTCCTTCTCGCACGTGCTGCACTTGAAGTTACTGCCTCGCTGCTTTTTCTCCTCTTCGGATTTTTTCAGGTTGTCTTCCGATTCAAAGTTGCCGTCGCAGTCTTCGCTTTCAGGTTTGACGCTGTTCTCCGCTTGCTCCCCCTCCTCCCTCTCCATATCGCACAAATCCTGCTCTTGAGGATACGCGTTTTCTTCAACGGCAACCTCCGCGTTCTTCTGCTGCTCCCTCAGCCGCCTCGTGTATTTCTTCTTCGGGATTTCCACAAACACTTTCCTCCCCGCCAGCCTCCCGCTCGCCCTTCTGATTTTGGCGTAAGGAGGCTTCAGCATCTCCTTCTTTTTGTCCATCTTCTCTTTTGATTTGGCAACGGGCGCCTCGGGAGAGGCCCCGTTGCTGGGCCTGTCTGCCGGGGAGCCCGGAGGATCCGCGGGACAGTCCCTCTGCTCGGCTTCTACCACAGCAGCTGCTTTGGACTCGGGCAAAGCGCTGGGCTGAGCGGTGCTCTCCTCCTCAGAGCTCTGCGATTCGGAGAAGTTCTGCAACTCCAACAGCACCGATTCAAGCATCTGCTTCTTTAACTGGAAGCAGGTTTCCGAGAGGTCCAAGCACTTCAGCTTTTCAGCTATTTCCAGCATCCGCTGCACTCGGTCTTCTTCCACTTCCACCTTGGCAGTGTAGACAAACTCAAGGAAGGAAGCGAAGTCGGCGACCTGGACCTCGTTGAGGAACACGATGGTCCTGGGGCTGTCCATGGCCTGCTCGTTGAGGAACACCTCCTTGAAAAACTTGCTCGTGGCCGCCAAAACCGCCTTGTGAGCCACGAACTCGGCCCTGACGCCCTGGTACTCCACGCTGACCGTCACGTCGCACAGGTGGCCCAGGAGACGCAGCTGATGCATTTCATTCAGGAGGTTGATCGGAGACGACTTGGATTCCAGTAAAACCGCATTACTTTCCATCTTTCTTCTCTCTGCAAGAAGCTGTTAACGACATCGCACGTTAGTCAACGAAATTCCAAGGTTTCAGGCGCCAAAAGCCACATCCAGACGTTGGAGAGCGCTTCACTTCAGGCTTAAGCACTTAAGGTGCTTGAGCTTAAGAGACCAGACTTTCAAAGGAGCATTGTGGAAAGTCTGGCTACAAGTACCCGTTTCAAAAAGCATCAACCTAAGTGCTTACATCTAGAAACACAACACCAGTCACACACGGAGGTTTCTCTGGAGTTAATTTGAGTTTAAATCTCTACTGTAGTTTCACGTGAAATGCTAAAGACTGTTAGAACCTGTAATAGGGACAAAGCAAACAGAGGAAGATCAAAGGAAACGCTCTCATTAAGGCACGTGGAATTAAGAAATTATTCTCCCTGCTAATCAGGCAGCAGGAGAAAGGTAAGATTAAGTGAAAGTTAACTGCAATCCTAAATAAACACTTCCTTAAACGCACTTTCGAGATAAGACTGTTAAACAAGACCGGCATAAAATTCCAAATGCTTAACTGACCCAAGCCCAGGAGCCTGCAGAATTATATTCTCAAACTGCAAACCTAAGAAATCGTACAACTCTCTCAAAGTGCTATCTTTTTTAAAAAATTATCACTCAAAATGGACTTACGGCCTCTAAGTTTTGCACGCTCATTTGCAGCCATACCAGGGCTTCACAATTCCACTGACATTTAGGTTCCATCGCATTTCCCAGTAACGTTTTAAGCTGCTCCAAAGTTCTCAAAGTACTGAGTTTTGGGTTTTTTTTTAATGTTTGACCCGAGAACAATCAATATTTCTGTGAACTTTGAAGACTATTGAGTTTCACTGTGTTCCTAACAACTCATACAAATGCTTTTTGAATCTCAAGTATTTCTTTCCGCTTCCTAAACATTAACTTTCCCCTGTACACACAGTAGCCTTGCAGTCATTTAGATACGGGACACTAAAAATCTTGCTCAGAAAGATAAAATATAACATACTAATGGAATAAAGTTTATGTAACAGTAAGGTGGCCATATTAAGCATGAAAGAGACATGAGAATAATAATTAAAATTTTAACAATAATAAAAATAATAATGTTAAAAAAATAATTTAAATAGTTCTGCTAACATCACTCTAACAAATACCTAAACTGCACCGTTACTGATTTTTACTACACCTAAAGACCCAGGAAGGTGATAAAGAATCACTTGTGCCAGCCCAGAGCTCAACAAACATCCCAAAACACCACCCACTTTTACAAGCAAACCCCAATGATATGCTTCAGTTTGGACAGAAATTGTCTACGATCAAGAATGAAACAATTTGACTTCTGACTGAAACGCCAGCTCTCACAAATAAACACAAAAGATGATGTTTAAACTTCGCTTCCCTTTCTCCAGAGTCACCCTGCGATGTTTTTCCTCCCAGTTGCACAACAAACTGGTACTCCCAGTATCTGAAGGGGAATTAAGCAAAAACTCATTGAACACCTTACCTAAATAATCAACAATGTAAAAACCTAACTTTTTTCCCCAATACAATTATTTTTGAGCTCCTTATCATGTTATTTCACAACTCCCCGTCTATTTTCCATCTGAGCACACACAAAAGCTGTGGTCACGTGTAAGACACCAGCGATCCCCAGCAGGAAACAAGAACCCAAACCACCACCGTCTCCTGCTGGGGCGAACGTCCCGTAACTGCGCTGAGGACCCGACCGCAGCCGCCTGCGTTCACAGACACACCGCGCTAACTCCCTTTTTCTTTCTTTGCTTTAGATGACACAGAGGACCCCCGGGGGAGAGCGCAGGGGCACCCAGAGGCACGCAGCCCCCAGCACTGGGGACTCCTGCATGGCAGGAGGATGTGAAACCATCACACGCAACAGGGCCAGCCGCACTCCTCTTCCTTCCCTTGGCCTCTCATGCTGCCAGAGTGGCCCCATTTTATTCCTCATGAAGGATAAAGAGGGCAAAACAGTGGAAACAAACCCAAACCAAAAAAACACTGCACATTTTAATGTAATATAGGTCACTGGACGCTGAGACCCCAGAAAAGTCTAAATTAAACTGTTTGATCTTGGAGCCATAAAGCTCCTTGTGCCACTATTCCAGGGATTCCTGAGCCTGTGCAGACTGAAGGTGTTCATTTGTAAGACAGGTTTTCTCTCAGCCCTGTGAAAAAGACCGTGGAATTTATATTGCACAGCAGCACTTAACCCTTCTTTGCGGTGGACACTGAATGCCGGCTCTAGAAAATGTCCAGTAAACGGTGGGTGCACTTCACAGAATCCCAGAATGTCAGGGACTGGAAAGGACCTGGAAAACTCATCCAGTGCAATCCCCCCATGGAGCAGGAACACCCAGCTGAGGTTCCACAGGAAGGTGTCCAGGCGGGTTTGAATGTCTGCAGAGAAGGAGACTCCACAACCTCCCTGGGCAGCCTGGGCCAGGCTCTGACACCCTCACCAGGAAGAAGTTTCTTCTCATATTTAAATGGAACCTCCTGTGTTCCAGTTTGCACCCATTGCCCCTTGTCCTGTCACTGGCTGTCACCCAGAAGAGCCTGGTTCCATCCTCCTGACACTCCCCCTTTCCATATTGACCCCCCATGAATGAGTCACCCCTCAGTCTCCTCTTCTGCAGCTCCAGAGCCCCAGCTCCCTCAGCCTTTCCTCACACGGGAGATGCTCCACTCCCTTCAGCATCTTGGTGGCTGCGCTGGACTCTCTCCAGCAGTTCCCTGTCCTTCTGGAACTGAGGGGCCACAACCGGACACAATATTCCAGGTGTGGTCTCCCTAGGGCAGAGCAGAGGGGCAGGAGAATCTCTCTCGACCTCCCTTCCCCCACGGAGTTCCCATTTTGGGTCGTTAGTAAAATTAATTAAAGTAAATACATTTTAAAAAAGCAGCAGCCCCCCATCATACACACACACACACACACACACACACACACACACACACACACACACAGAGACACGCACCCGTTCTCTCCCCCGGGAGCGGGTCCCACGGGCCGTGCCGAGGGGACAGGGCCCCGGCGGCCACCCGGCTCGGAGGGGACGGGGAACGGCGCGGGGACGCGGCCAGGCCGCCCGAGGTTGGGTCGGGGACACCCCCAGCGTCGCTCCCCGGCTCCCGCAGGCCGCGCAGGCCCCTCCCGCCCCGCACTCACCGGCAGCCCCGCGGAGGAGCGCAGCGAACGGGCAGCGCCGCTCGTCCCCTCACGGGCGGCGGCCGGAAGCGCGGTCGTTGGCGGGGCAGCGCGCAGGCGCGGCGGCAGCCCGCAGGAAGTGGCGTCAGCCAGCGCGACACCGTTGCTAAGCAACGCGGCCCGCCGGGCCCGCGACGCCACCACGTTGCCAAATTGAGTTTCCTACAGTTAAATCTATGCAAATAAATTAGTTACGGGACGGCTGGTCACGTTATCTTTATTTATTAAAAATAATTAAAGAAAAGAGCGGTAATTTACAGCGACAGCACCACGCCTGTGTCTGCACACAGGTTTAACCTGCGCTTCCACAAGGAGACTCCAATGTACACAAACCTTTGTAAAAAAAACCTTAAAATAAATAATACTCCACCGAACAGGCGGCGCTAACGAACACGAGTTAATTTGGCCTGGAGAGACTGCGTGGTTTAGTGACGATAGCCGATATCACAAGCACAGAAGGGAGCGATCGGCGCCTTGTGCGTTATTAACACCAGGTGGCACATGTTCCGCTTTTTTAACAAAAAGGCCCTGGGGTTTGCAAACTTTACCTTGGTCAACCGACCACATTTCGGGCGCAGAGGCTTCACCCGCACGGGCTGCCGAGAACGTTTCTATTTTGGACCAGTTATGGTCTTTTTTGGTTGTAAGATCGATTAAGAAACTTTTCCAGTGGGCATTCCGGTCGTGAATCTAAAAAAAGAAAAACAAAAGGGGGAAAATTACTACATCTGATTTTTTCCTAATAATAACTGAAGACTTAATGCAGTACAAAATCAAACAGTACGGGGGTTATAACTCTGTGATCCTGCGTCAAATGCAAAAGCTGAGCTCCGCCAGCTCCGCGTTGATTTCTGGCCCCGCTGTCACCCGAAGCTTCCAAAAGCAGCTACAGTTCCAGCACACAGGCAAACATCAACTTAAAAAACCTTGTAACCGACAAAACAAACCCCTTATGTTCCATCTTAGCGGTCACGTCGGGACCCGATGTGCTCTGGAAACAGCTGAGCTCAGCGATCCATTTTTTCAGAGCATCGCGACGCCAGGAACACATAAAATCAGATTTATCTGTGACACGGATATATTAATTCTGCTTTTTTTCACTAAAAAAAGAGAACTTCAGCACCAACCAAACCCTCGTTAAGGAAAGAAGCTTCTGGTGGTCGTTAGACCCGGCAAACGGGGGCAGCGTACCGCCACGTGTCTGCGCAGCGTGGACATGTCTGTGAAGGTTCTCTCGCACGCCCGGCACTTGTAGGGCTTCTCCCCGGTGTGGATGCGCTGGTGGCGGCGCAGGGCGCCCTGCTGGGTGAACGTCTTCCCGCACTGCTCGCAGAAATACGGACGGGTCTCTAAAAACAAGCCAAAAAAATGACCAGGGGAGCATCCAGCCCTGATTTCAACAGGCAAAGTGAGGCGGTATCACACCCCACTTAGCCAGGATCAACTCCTTGTCCTCACCGCCTAATCCAAATATCTTACTCCGGAATAAAACGTCACCATCCAAACTGGACAGTACTCAGCTTCCGGCGCCGTTTATTTTCACAGCGCCAATTAATTTTGCCTCGTTACCTGCGTGGACGTTGCTGTGCTGGGCCAGCGAGGCTCTCAGCCCAAACGTCTTCCCGCAAACCCCGCACTTGTAGGGCTTGGCGCCCATGTGGCACTGCTTGTGGCATTTCAGGTACTCGTTGGTGGCAAAATGCTTTCCACACACGTCGCATTTAAAAAGGCGCTCTCCTGAGCAAAGGGAAAAAGACATTCCGGATTATTTCGGCGGAATTTTGTACTTCAAAGTCGATCTTTCAAATGTCTTTCTATCCCTAGTAGTTCCTAGCATGCACATTCTTCAAATCCCAACTAGGAATTCCCAGCGGTATAAATAAAGGGAGAAACCAGATGGAATAAGAGCAGTATTGAACGCCTACCTGTGTGCGTCCTTTTGTGGCCAGTGAGTTTGCCTTTATCGGCAAAGCAAGCCCCGCAGTCCTCACAAATATACGGTTTTTCCCCCGTATGGGACCTAAACGAAGCGAAATATGAGCGTTAGTAAATTAGCTCTTGTAGTGCGTACTTAAAACAACGTATTTGAAGTTATGTTCTACACGCTACAGGCAGTAGACTTCATTGTTTCAAACATCTCCTGGGACACTGTGGGCCACGTTCTTGGCTGCCGCAATCCCTCAGCCTTGTGTCCTCCAGCCCGCAAACTGCAACCGGCAGGATATTCCCAATTTTAAGACAAAAGGCTGTAAGGAAAGTCAGGCAAGCAGCGTTTCTGAACGCACGCTGGACATCTCTTTATCAACTAGCTCAAATCAGTGAAAGTCTGAGCCTAATGTTTGGTCTTAACACTGCGCTGACTTCCCTTATTCCAACCCAAATGTGCAAAAGCATGCATAATTTGGAGTTGTCAGGCAAAACGCTGCACATCTGAGACACAGGCAGTCACCCAACACAAACCCCACCAGTCACTGTTCTGTTGCGGTCACACCGCATCTCACCTGCAGTGCAGCACCGCTGCATTTCAGCCAGCATGGATTATCTTGGCATTTCCAATGTTTTGCTGGTCCTGAATCAGAATACCTCACAATTTTTGAAATCACTGCAGGAGCAGGTAGAAGACAGAAGGACGCTACTGTCCCCATGGCACAGGTGCGCAGTCTCTAGCAACGGGATTTCCCTCACCCTGTTTAGCCCTCCAACAGTTAACCTCCCAGTTAAGGAGCTATCTGCGAGACAGGGAGACAACTGGGAAATTCCAGGGGATGATTCACCCTCTCCTGGGAGAGGACGCGCTCACCACAGACGTGATCAGCGAGCGATTCATCCCGTCTAGCTCCACTGACTACACAGGGAGCCCAGATGACAAATCCAGCTTTTGTACTGCGCACAAAAACCAAAATCTCACACTAAATGACTTACTCGTGGTGATAAAGAGCAAGCGGGGCTCGGCATCTGGGCCTCTGGGGTCCCTGACTCATGTTCGGCCCATCCTACTTTTCATCAGCGAAGACCATCAGCTTATTTTGAAGCCTGGCTCAAATAACTGGCTTTTGCTCACAAGTTTGCCTAAAGCATGTTTCAAAACCCCTACAAAACTGATGCAACGGCCAGATGCAGACAAAGCCGTTACGTAAAAGTTAATCACGGGTACTACAGAACAAATTATATCCTGGTGTTCCTCTTACAAGGACGTGCAAGGAGAATGACTCGGAAAAGGAAGCACCGAAGCACACTGGGCATGCAGGGAGCGGTAACGGGAGGAGTGGTGCTGCAGGCTGACCTGGTGTGGACCTTAAGTTGGGAGGGCTGAGCAAATTTTGCGTGACAAATGCCACACTCGTAAGGTTTCTCTCCCGTATGCGTCCGCATGTGGAACACCAGCGCCGTTCGGGAGCTGAGGATCTTCCCGCAGACAGAGCAGAGCGGGCGTTTGACTCTGCCCTCGTGCTTCCGCATATAATGCGTCCTCACGTCTCTCTTTCTCTTAAAGGTGGCGTTGCAGAGGGTGCAGGCGAACTGCCGCTCGTCCGTGTGGACACACGCTCGGTGCTCCTTCCAGCTGTTGTAGCTGGCAAACGACTTGCCGCAGATGTCGCACCGATAGGCTTTACCCGGCAAGCACTGATGGACGTCTCTGCAGTGATCCACGTACTTCTTCCGGGAAACAAACTGCTCGTTACACTTCTCGCATGTTATTACATAGGCAGACTTATTCGCCTCGCTTTTATTTACCCTCTTGATTTTAAACGCTTCATCTGAATCACATTCTTCGCCATCCTTCTCATTAGAGTATCCATCGTCCTCATCGTCCCCCTCATTATCTCTGCTATCTTCAACTTCCGAGCAACCTGCTTCATCATCTACCTCCTCCTCGCCCTTCAAACTCGTTTCACCTTCATCTTCATTCCCTTCTTCACTCAGTTTTTCACTTCTTGCTTCAGCTTCCTTGTATCTCTGCTTCTGCTCTTGCTCGTTGTTGCTCTCTGCTTCAGTAACAGACAAACCCCCGGGTTCTTCCTCACGGCTCGTGGCCCCTTTGCACCTCACAGGCTTCTGTCGTTCAGCCTCGGATGTCCCATCCCACCTCTCTCTGTCAGGACCTTTGTCACAGCTCGCTGCGTGTGGCCTTTGCGCAGGCGGAACTACCATCCAATAGACAGGCACAAGTTTCCTTGCTTGCTGGTGGATTTTTCTGTGAAAACAAACAACACAGAACGACTTCAATAGGTTTAATTGTTTCCATTCAGGCATGTTTGCCTCGGAGGAGGAGTCATTTCCTCTTAATTGTTCTTTGCATCATTTAAGAAATTAGCAGTGTATCTGGAGAGCTAAACAACAGGAAAATTTCACGTAGAGTTGGACCAGATAATTAAGGAAAATTAAAAGGTCTCAGTTCATCAAGGATGGAGCCTCTCAAGTACACATGTTCATGATCTGACTAGTAACATAGGCTGGACTGTACGTTTTCCTCCAGGGCCACGCTGGACAGGGTAAGAAATTATGGACTTAAACCAAGGGAAATATAGATTAAATGCCTATATGGAAAACCAGAACGGGCCCCTTTGGAAGCCACCAACTGCAGCGGTTAACTCCAGTTCCCCCCACTCGGTGTGTGGAACAAGCCGTGTCGTTGCACTCGCAGCACATCTGGAATGTCTTTCTGCTACTGGACTGAACTCCACACAAATCCTGGCATTTTTTAACAGGGAAGCTGGGCTCCAGTAGAACACCACCCATCTCCCGACCCACACAGGCAGGGCACGGAGATGCGTGACATGTACAGCGGCTTCTGCAGCTCTGGAAATTGCTGTGCAATTTCAGCATCTCGTTTTTGGGCAGGCAGCCTATTCAGAAATGCACACTACCCAGCAAAAGAGAATGCAGGATATTGGGCCCATGAAAACCACACTAAAAAGCACCACACTGCCCTGACATTTACGACAAGGGCATTTTCTTGTGCATTTTAAACAGATGCCCATTCTTTTCAGGCTCCTATTATAAATCCAAATCCGAGGCTCCCAAACCACCTAACAGATCCTGTTGCACAAGTCCTCTTTGACTCAACGGGAAACGTTCCCCTAAATTCCCAGTCTGGGAGAACTCAATCCAGTAATCTGGACTGAGAGCTTGATGAGGTCAGCCAAAAAACATCTCTACTGATTTCAAAACGCTTCTGATCAGATCCAAGGAATTCTGGAATTAAAGGAGTGAGGACTTCAAGAACAGGGAGAAAACACAGACACAGAACGCTGTACCTGACGTGGGTGTTGTACGCAGACCTCTGTGCAAAGCCGGCGGGGCAGCGTTCGCATTTGTATGGTTTCTCCCCCGTGTGCGTCTGTATGTGGACCGCGAGGCCGCACTTGGAGCCCACGACCTTGTTGCAGTAGGGGCAGGCCTGGGGATGCCGCTTCTTCTCGTGCACCCTGCGGACGTGTTCGTTCGTGTCCCTCCGGCGCTTAAACCTCTTGTCGCAAAACACGCAGGAGAAGCCCCGCTGGTGGCTGTGAGCGGCGAGGCGGTGCTGCCGCAGGTTCTGGTGCGAGGAGAAGAGCCGCTCGCAAGCGTCACAGCCATACCGGACAGCCAGGTTAGGGTCCTGCTTGAGCTCCGTGTACGACTGGTGCTGCTTGGTAACACGGAACGACTCGTCGCACTTCTCGCGGGCAATCTGCGGCAAGGCTTTCGCCACGTGCCACGGTGATTTCCTGCGTTCGGTTCTACTGACAAATTTGGAAATTAAACTGTTTTCATCCTCCCACTGCTCAGGCAGCGCGTTCCCAATGACTACACGGGCTTCCTTTGACTCGGTCTGACTTAGGAGAGAATCACTACTCTCATTCTCCAGACTAACAATATCCACGCTGAGCCTGTTTCTGGTGTCTGGCTTGTTACATTTTGGTAGCTCTGCTGTCCTGGATTTGGGGTCTGGAGAAGCGGTTTCCTCTTGCTCCAGGCTCACTGCCTGGCCTTCGATGAGTTTGTAGCCAGCCAGCAGCTTTTTCTCGTTCTGCCTCTCCCAAAGTCTCCTCCGCAGTGGTGTTGCCACAGCTTGGGGACAGTTACTCGGTTTGCGGTTCTCCTCCTGCTGGACACGAGGCCACTGTGACCCGTTTTCACGCAGCTGACCCTTCAGGTGGAGGCTCAGATCCAACCCCTTCCTGCCCTCTGCTTTCACTTCTTCACAAATGTCAAGCAAATCCTTGCATTCGAGTCTCTCAGCTATTTCTTTCATCCGTTGCAGTTTTTCGGCTTCAATCTCCACTTCTGCAGTGTAAACGAACTCCAGAAAAGAGGTGAACTCCTCCGTGTAAATGTCTTGCAGAGTCACTGTGCAGTTCTTGGTGTCCAGCATGTCATCGTGCAGGAAAAGCCCCTTGAAATAGTTGCTGGAAGCTGCCAAGACAGCTTTGTGAACCAGAAACTCCTCCTGAATTCCCAGATGCTGTGTGTGGACCGTCACGTCGCAGAGGTGACCAAACTGGTACAGGGAGTGCAGTGTCCTCAGCAGGTTAGGAGCAGCAACCTTGGATTTCATCAGGATTTTCTTTTTCTCCATCCTGCCAGAAAAAGAGACAAACATTTGGGTTTTTTTTGAGGAGGTAATAAGTGTTTTGTTGGAAAGGTATTTCAAAACTGCTCCTTCTCAATCAACAAACAGAGGGGTCAGAATTTTTTTGACAATTTGACTTTCTCAGAAAGAACAACTCGCATTTCCCCAACTAGCTGTTATTACAGTCAATCCGATGCTGGAGAACTCTGTGGCGTTCCTGTCTCAACCTGCATGTGCCATCTATACCGCTGGAACCAGAAGTCTTGTTTAAAAGAACAATAACGATGCTGCCAACCTCACTGAGGCCATTAGATGCTCTGACCTGACCCTCTGAAGCTGATATTCCCAATCTAGCATGGTTTTTAAATGCCTGTTCTTCAGCACATGCTTACAACAGCTCTGTAACCAAGAGAAGAGTGTCAGGCCAAAATAAACACCCGAAACAGTTTGTTATTGCTTAAGGGCTCGGTTTAAGCTTGGCTTGCTGGGCTTCCCTCTCCCAGTAATAACGCTTGGCAGAAAACGACACCAAACCGTACTTTCACTTCTCATCTAAATTATGTTTGACATTACATTAAATACATGCTTGGCAGATATAAACCATCTGATTAAGAAGATAAATGTGTCTTCAACATAAAGTACCAGGAAGTCGAACACAATACCCAGCCTAGAGTGAATGGGTTTGAACAGCAAGCTTAAGAGACGGCTTGGAGAGTACTCTTCCTATTACAAGCTACCGCAGAGGATAATCATCTAAACCTTATTCAACGCCGGTGACATCCCAAATAACGTTTTAAAAACTGCATTTAAAGGTTTACAGTGATTTTTTTAACGACCCGGTTAAGCGCAGCTGGAACCTGTACAGCTACATTCGTAGGAAATGGACATGATTTCTGCTAGATATAAAATGGCTGTAAATTTGAGTTACGCAGAACCATAATTATTTGTACTTAATTGGAGGGTTGATCCTGACTACTCTATATTCAAGCCCACAAATTCAGAAAAGCTTCCACTCAATCTGTCCTCTGGCTCACCCCTCTTAATGCTTTCCAACAGGATTTCCTTCTCCATCTCTGTGCGGAGCTGACCCCAGCGTCGCGAAGCTCCCCGATCAAAGAAATCAATGAGCAGAGCACGTGCTAATTTCCTCCTTCTCCTTTTTAAGATCCCCATCTGCGATAAATTCTCGATACGCGCTCCCATGTGAGCTCTGCTAACACCAGGATCTGATACGAGGCCAAACAGAAAGGTCCGTTCCAACATCATCTCTTTAGTTCAGCTGCTTCGAGATTAAATCAGCCCAGGAACACTTTACTGAAATGTCTATCCAACGAAAAACACCACAAATTAATCAATTCTCGCTTTTTTTTTTCTTTCTTCAGAAAAAATAGGACTGTACTTCTTGTTACCATTTGGAGAGGAATTTGATCTTTAGTTTTCTGCAGTGGTGTTGCACATTGTTTGTTATGTTTTACGGTTTCACGAGGTTGAGAGCAGAACCCGATTTTCCAGGACTATAAGGCAGTATGTAAAATTAATTTTTTTCCCCCAAACCAAAATTTAGGTAACAGAAGATTTCCGAGTATTTTGCTTTCACCTTTGAGGGTAAGAAGGCAGCTTCTGATCACCAGTGGATTAGGAAAGCTATTTGCTCCTTACTCTTTATGCTTCAATGAAACTTAACAAGAGAAGATTCTCCATTTTTTCTATGTATTGCATTTTTGGGGTTTGTGTTTAACTTCTTTCAGCTTTTTGCCTGGTAGTAAGGGAACACATACTTTAAAGGATTTGCATGTAAGCAAGATTTACAGAAAACATAATGAACCACTGCAAAAGCCAAAAGGTGTTTCAATTCAATTACAGTTCCTGATAAAGCCAGCGGAACAGAATCACAGAATCATGAAATCGTTTTGGTCAGAAAAGACCTTTAAAGATCATCGAGTCCAACCGTCAACCTAACACGGTACAGTACAACTGTTTTCAAAAATAAAGCCTAACTCGTGGCTTCCACTCTCAAATAAGATCTTTATATTTGCTCTACAATATAGCACTTTTTAAAATGATGCAACGACACAGTCAATAGCAGTTTTCTAATCCAGGATAATTAGCACAGAATATGAAGACATTTGTAGGAAGGACAGTAAACATTTCCAAACCATCGTTGTTTCTTGGATTTTCCCTGTCCACGTCAACTTTGCAATTTCTATGGGCCAGAGCCTTAACTGGTGTGATATGGTACAGCCCTTTTGGAGCAAAGACGGTGATTTACACACCCAAGTATCCAGAGGAGAAAAACTCAACAGGTCAAAGAAACTGAATCGCATAATTCTCACAATCCTGGCAAAATAAGCCCAGTGTGGGGAGATCATAACAGAGCAACACCCCAGATCCTGACCCCTAAAATGAACAGCTCGAGATCAACCAACCAGAGCTGCAATACAACACGCAGACTATTTCAGAGCACACAAGACTCATCGCCACAGGTGTGCGAGACCTCGCTTCCGCCCTCAAACCAGACACACCTGTGACATTTTTCCTGATTCTTGCTTTGTTTTTCTCCTGTAAAATCAGATAACACTCGCCTGTCTTAAAGATGGATTGTGATGACAAAAACACATGAATAGCAGTGAGATAATAAGCTAACACAGGTAAAAAAAGAACATTACAAGGACATAAACAACAGCTAGAGTTGCTCAATCATATTAATCACCTGGGAAATTAAGCTTATTCACATTAGTTCCCACAGTGTGCAGGCACATCCAGCCAGGTACGTCAGGACACAGAGCAAATAGGAACAATCGCACCTTTCCTGCCGCGGTTTCTGACCCGTCTGTGCGCCACTGGGTGCGTTCAGAATTGCCACCCACAGCACCCCTGCTCATCCTCCAGCGCACTGCAGGATAAATCCCTCCCCGGGCGACCTGAGGTTGTGCGGGCTTTCGTTTGGTTGTTTGTTTCAAACGTACAGAACTTTTCGCTTGTTAAAAACCAAGCACAACACCTCAGAAACACAACTAGAAATGCTTTTCGCACGGGAAAACCAAGGTGGAACAGCACCAACGCAATCCTACCTTACAGACAGCACACCGTCTCGTTCCTTATGCCGCTGATAAACCACATCTTCTGGTTCTCACCCTGTGCTTTGCGAGCCCAAGGGATTTTTAGGTGCGTAAAGCCAGCAGCACACACAGGTACCCCCTGAGCCCTGCAAGGACATGGAAACCAAAGCCGCTTTACCTTATGCTCGACCAAAGCACGAGTTTCCTCACAGCACTGTGGGTTGGAGGCCTGAATGGAAAACAAGCTCCCAGCCACTGTCACCCACACAGGGAACAGGTCGCCCCAGGCCGCCCCAATTCCACCTCACACAACTCCCCGCCTAGGCCTCGCCGCCATGCCCGCTACCGAGGCGTCAAGACCCGGCCTGCGCCCCGGGGGCGGTGCTGGAAGGGCAGCCGGGCCTCCTCCCCACCCTCCCGAGGGTGTTTCCCCCCCGTCCCGGCCTCACCCGGAGCGGCCGCTCCCGCCTCGGCCGCGCTGCTCCCGCACGGCCGCGGCCCCGGGTGGAACCACCCGCCCGGCCGCCCCCCCTCCTCAGCGGAATGGTACGGCTCGCCTCGCAAGACCCCCCGCTGCCCCAAAGCAACGTGGCCGCCTCGGCGTCACCGCTTCACCCTCCTGCCTTTCGCAGCCATCTTGAGTGCGGGCAGGAGCCGGCGGCCATCTTGGACACTGCAAAAATGCCTCGAAATTCCTCAAAATTGCAGGCGGGGGGTGATTTTACTCCATTGCTTGGATTTTTTTCCGCTACGCTTTTTGAGTATTTTCTCTCAATAAACTGCAGCAGCTTCCCCCTTGGTCAGAAATACCACAGGGCGCCAAGCCTTGCGCTTGCCTATACACGTGGACCAGCCCATCAAATACATACATCAATAAACAAACGAACAAATTAACAATTTTTTGTAGCTCATGCTAGGTTGTTCCCACAAAACTGAAAAAAATTCCAAGTCAAAACAGTCGGGTTTTTTTTTCTCATTTGTTTAATCAGGTTAAATTGCTCCTGTTGCCAACGGGGTTTGCAATAAATCTCTGCAACTCATTTTCTAGGCCAGTTTGCTAGATCCGGCTCCTCAGCATCTCCCAGTGTCGACACCGGTGGATTGTTTCCAGTGTTAAGATAACGCTTATGAGGAACTGATTCAAGAGCCTGCACTTTGCTGGGGTAAATCTGGGCTCAGGAGCCGCAGAAATGGGGTCTCGCATCTCCCAGAACCGCTGTTCCTCACCAGTGACCCCGTATCGCTGCTCTATATGACAATAAATGATTTCAAACACGTCGCTCTGGGGGCTGCCAAGTACTTTAAACACACCAATCTTGTTTCCGAGACAAATCACAGATAAATTCCTCCTTGGATGCTTCTTTTACTTAAGTGCAGGTTTTAATCTTCAAAACGGCTTGTAAAGATCTTGGACGATGATTGTAATTCCTCAGGGTAATGCAAAATAAACTCCTCCTTAAAAATATACATCAGGAAGAGGCAGACATCACTGAAAGTTATTAGGCTATTTACCTTTTCCTACGCTTCTGCCACACAAATTTGAACCTGGATCCTATAATTATCGGGCTGCTGGCTGCCACGCATTAGAAGACATTCACACAGTTGAGTGAAAACAAGACGACCCTAGGAAAGACAGAATAAAAATATTTAGAATAAAAATAGCGCAAACTCAACCGGCTCGGCCTCACACAGGCAAATCCAGCCTGACAGAATTTGGTTTTCAACGCTGATTATTTCGCTTGTATTCGGGGAAACGTTTCTATTGCTGACACGCAGCTTGAGGAGCGGAGACAGCTAAAATGTCAGCGTAATATTCCTGTATCTCAGCGCGAGGGAACCGTGTTTGCTTTGACTTGATGGGAAACCGGGTCCATTCAGCCCTCGCACCCGGACGAGCCACAGGAGGAGACGAATTTCCCCACATCCCCCTCGGTTTTGTGCGGGTTGAGTGATTTTTTTGCAGGAGGAAGAGATAAAAACTTGATTATCCAAACGTCCTGTGCTCGGGTGCATTTTGGGGGTGGATGTGACCCCTCAGAAGAAGCTGGAGCTGCGTCTCCATCATCCCAATGAGTGTCCCGGTTGCTGTGGGGAGCGGAAAGGGGAGGATGGGTGACTTATTTGCACTCTCTGAACCATTCATTCTCTCCTGTGGTTCCAATAGGGGGGATGAAACACTTGCAAGGCGGTGCAGATGTGTCCGAATCCCCTCGCGATGGGGAAGACACCGAGCCCGTTTTACACCAGCATCCCTGCAAAAAACACCCTCTGCCAAAACGCAGCAAAGAACTTCCTATGGAAATGTAAGATACGGAGCCCTTATTTAAGAGAATAGACGCACTGATTTATTTGGGATTAGGCGAGCAGGACGGAACAGCGATAGGTAGAGCTACCTCAGGAGAACATTCTGCTAATGGGCTTTGTGGGTGGGAAATACTGGTTTGTCAAATCTAAGCTCAGATTCTCAGGATCATCCTCATTCATTGTGTCCCCGCACCCACTAAAGCCGGGGTAGTCGGTCACTGAAGCGAGATGCCTAAAGTTAAGCAGCAAGAATACATCCCCTACACGTAGCTTTATTTTTACAACAACTGAAAACTTGTTAAAAAATAGCAGTTGTATTCTATGGAGAGTATTGAAAGGTGCAAAGATCTTTCTTCTTGGCACATCAGACGGAGCCTGCTATCTACAACCACCGGGGAACGTGGGTTTTATCAGAGTAAAGGCTTTGGGTGTTGATCGCGGTGATTGCAAACAGGAAAAGGGGCGAGCGGGGAAGTGTTTCTACCCACAAATGCAGCTTCTGCGGCTCCGAAACTTCAGAAATGTGCAGATAGATGCTTGCCCAAGGCCAGCCTGGACTGGCAAAGCGAGGGGTGGAAGCATCATCCCCAAATCTGAGGCTGATTGCTGTGCCGCATCTTCTCCAGCATCGCATCCTCGGTGTTGGCCGCGGTGGCTCTGCCCGGTTGCGTTGCAAACGTGCAAAGCTGGGGGACATTTTTAGAGGTCCCAAAGCCTCCCCTGGCGATGCAGGGCTAAAAATCCCCTCCCTGGGCGCTCTCCTTGCTTTGTGGCTCCACCAGAGGAGGCTGCAGACTTTGCGAAGAGCAGCCGGGGCTGCAACCCCTGCTCATCATCCCAGAGGTTTACATCCAGCTCCTCGCCCACGTAACCTCGCATGGAGAGACGAAACCATCAGAATGCGCTGGGAATCAGGGACATCAGTAAGGAGCCTCGAGTGAAAAGGACAGAAAAAAGCCGATTTGAATCGTTTCTGTAGGATGAATTAATCCCCCATGCGGCTGGACTGGCCGGGACATGGGGAGGAACCTGACCACGTGGCTGCGGAGCCTTCCAGGAGGAAAAGGCTTCAAAATGTGCTGGTTTGGTTTGTTTCTCCCCAAGTTTGGGGCTGATGAAAGCGAAGCCCATAGCGTTGTCCCCAAAACGGAGACAGAGCTTTCAGCACAGCCTGGAAATGCAGAATTCCAGGCGAAATCCTCATGGAAAACAAACCACAGGCTCTTGGTCTGTGTGTCAGTGGTTAGCATCTAATGCTGTTCTGCATAATACGCTTTGGCGTATCGTTTTGCTACAAATCAAACATACCATATATCAATATACTCCCCCTTACGCTGCTTATATGTTAAATCTCAAGGAGCGGGAGTTCTGTACATTCCAGCAAGAAAAATCCAAGATCTTGGTGTCACTTGAAAAACACACTGATAAAAGTTCTTCTGCATTTATTTTTTGCTTAAAGAGGAAATATTACGACACCGAATAACAATTTAATTCTCAGCGAGGTGCAGTTTTGTTTCTCTTCCCCACGCCAGATGCTTTCCCTTCCATACCAAACAAATCCCCCGCGCAGCTCATTTGTTACGTGCCGTTGTTTATTCTTACACGTATTTAAGCTATTGGCACATTGCAAACTTCTGCTTCTCCCCACGCCTTCCAGAGAAGCAAAATCTTTTACGTCAAAGCCCATATTCCAATAATTTGCTGAGTCTGGGGGTTTGGGGAAGGCGATAAAGATCTTGTTTCTCTGTCAAGAGGCTGGAAAAGCAGGTGGGTGATGTTTGGTCTCTGGCTAACGGGCGCTGCTGATTTCTGCTTTATCCGCTTGGAAACAAACTGCCTCCTGGTTACTTACAGCCGCTTCAATATTAAATATGCAATCAACAGAGGGGAGGGGGGAAATATAAGCCTATGTTTTAAGTCTCCTCCAGAAGGCCAAATGGCTTGCTGAGCATCGCAGGGAATTAATTAATATCAGCACCTCGCTCCCAGCCAAAAGAAATAAAGCAAAAAGCCCAAAGTTGTTCTTAATGGCAAGAAAGCAGCGGTTTCTTGCCAGATTTGCAGTCCCGGCCTTTGCTAATGTTATCGCCCTTTATTTCGAGCGAGACTTCTATGAAAATAGCTGTCCATCTGAGGAGGGTGATGCCAGACGAGCTCCACCTGACGTCAGCCGGCCCGAATTTTAAAGCAAAGGAGTAAATCCGAATACATTGGGTAGGGCTTTGTGTACAGGAGACAAAGGGCCACCTCCAAAAAGGGGACATCTCCAAAAAAGGGAGCGACACCTCCAAAAACAACGGACCCCTGGGAAGGCTCTGCCCCCCCACATCATCTTAGAGAAGCCCCTTGAATTTTTAGACACCTGAATTAGCCTTTATATATATTATTTTTTAATACGTACGCATCTCCTGTCTTCATGGTAATAATGTGGGGTTTTTTCCCCCCCCAGTGATTATTTTCCTTAGCGATTGGCCCTCATCGTGATCCCAGAATCCAAGTTATTTGGAGCAAAATGAGGACTGAGGTTTGGTCGCTGCCTCTGAGCGGCGGAACCCGTGTCCCAGACCCGGGTGTCTTCAGCCGCTTGTTCCCCGCCCGCGATGAGAAAATGCCCTTTTTATCCCCAGATTTGGCGCGGAGTCTCGGCCCACGATGAGTAAACACCCAAAATGCAGCTGCCCGGAGAAAACAAAACACCTGGCTAAATATTTTTGGAGGTTTTGCCATTAGTCATCATGTGTTTGCGAAGGGCCCAGCTGCACAGCGTTCCTGCAGGCAACAGGTTTGATCCATTAACACCATTCCCCAGCGCGGACCTTGGGATAAAGATGCCCCTTTCCTGCATCGGCTGGGAATGAACCATTACAAGAAGCACTTTGGATAGAGGTTTTCTTCCTCTGGCCAAAAATACGGGTTAATATCAGCACAAGTAGCCACACGTGCAGCTCTGGGGTCTCACCCAAGAAGCACGATAATGTATTAAATCTGAAGTACAAATAAACACGCAGATGGGGGAAGAAGAGATGACCCAAGAGGAGACACACCAGGAGGAAGAGATGCTTAAACAATATCGGCCTTATGCTTCCTGCAGAGGTAATTATTAATGAATCCCCATTTAACCACCAATATTTAGTCCCAGCACAGTCATTAAAGACAGAAAACAAGGAGGGAAGTTTTGTGCTGGAAGGCAACAAATGGGCTGTTTCTGGACTCCTTGCAGGGAGTTTTGGTTCCCCCCGAGCCCTCCTCACCCTCTCCAGTCCCCATGGTGGGATGGGAAAGAATTCACTATTTCACACGTAGAATAACAGCAAAGAGGAGCAAAGGGAGTCAATGAGAAGGTCGTTCTGCTTGATGGGGAAAATCATGCAAGCCAAAATTAATCCAGTTCTAAGGCAAAGGGCTTTATTAACGTCAGTGAAGGAAGAAGGGGAGAGTCACAGCATTTTTCACCAATAATTTACTAGCTTTGTGTTTGTTTTAAATAATAAATGAAAATATTTAACAATAACAGAGTGCCAGAAACACACGAATGCACGAGCCATAGAAATGCCATCGCGGAGAAAGTTAAAATACTCCGTTGGGTGCAGTTTGGGTTTCCAAAGCTTTTCTTCACCTTAATTAAAATCCCAGAACACCGATGGGCTTTCGCATTCTTATTTTCTTTATTCTTGATAAGATTATAAACTGGTATCGCAGAGCAATAAGAAAACAACACTGCTGCAAACGTGCTCTTGCAGGAATGAAACCGCTGCAGGGGAAAAGCACATTTTATCCCAGCTTGCAGCGCAATGCAGCCGCACAAAGGACATCTATTTACACCAAAACTTGGGGGTTTTTTGGGAAAGGCAGAAAGAACGGGTCCCCAGCAGTGTGTGCGAAGTGACAAGAGAGGCAGGTGACACCCTGTCCCGCAGCCCCGCTGCTCTTATGGCGGGAGCCTCTCCAAGCGCGTTAAGCAGCGTGAACGGTTTTCATCCATCGCACCAGAATATAACGAGGATTAATTAGGTCGTGGTTGCAAAACGCTCATCGGCGCCAGGCGCCTGCTGCTGCCGTAATTATATTTATTACGGATGCGCCAAGGAACCCGATGGAGCGCTGTTTGCGTGAGCAGCGCGTCCCCAAAATCGGTCCCTGGGTGTGAAAGAAGCATCCTTCAAAAAGAAAAAATTATTTACAGGCTGAAGCAAGGCACTCAAAGCCCATTTGCTTCCCTTTTTAAGGCTCCGGACTTTCCTGCCGGGAGATGCGTCGGATGCTCGACGTGACGCTCGGACCTTCCCGAGGGAAAGCGGAGCTCACGGAAAAGCCGAGGAGCGGATCCCCGCCACGGCAGCGCCGCAAACAGCGCTTTCCCCTGCAGGGCGAGCAGGCGGGGACGCACGCCTAGAGCTGGGAACGAGCAGGGAGGGTCAGGGTGGGGATTCTGTTCCCATGGAAAACGTCAGCGCCTGGGAAGGAACATCCCGTCTTGGGTTCTGCACAGCGCAAAGCCGTAACCTCACCCTTTTATTGAAAGCAGAGGGTGCGGCACCTGCTGGGTGTCTCACTCGCTAGCAGGGATGGAGGCTTGGTACGCTGTGCGCTTGCCAAAAAGCTAAAAAACCAGGTTATTTAGCTGAGAAACACAAGCTGGAACAATAAAACCAAGCGGCTGGGAGATCTCCAGCCTCGGGAAGAGCCAAGCAGCTCATCCCCAAACGCTGCCGGGGATGCGCTTTCCCCAGCCCAGCATCCCGCTCAGCCAGTGTGCCTGGTCCAGCGCGGGGGGTCGCGCCAACGTGGGGACCTTTCATCCCCCCCCTAGACAAGATGCACATTGCTTTTTAATTACGCCATCAATAACAGTTTCTGCAGTATTACATATTTCTGAGTCTATATCTGAAGAACGTTCTGAAGTTTGGGGAGTACTTTCAGTGCATTCTGTGTAGCCACTTCTGTAACTTCCTCAGCTGGAAGCCCTTTAATTTTGTCAATATATTCTGCAGCAATGTAAATATTTTTTGGTTAATTTCTCATCTGTTTTGCAGGCGCCAGAGCAGGAGAGTCAGTTTCTAAGCACATACCTTCCACAGGTAACAGCTTCACAAGTTTCTGCTTCTGTTCACTCCTTACAATGGAAGGAGGAATGGAGAAGTATCCAGCTTTCACCCCATCCATCGCTACAGATGGCTTCCCATCAAACGCATGGAGCAACACCTTCATAGCACCTTGTTCCTTTGAGACATTAATGGTTGGTCTTCCAGCTGAGCGGGAATGAACATTTAAAGGCAAATCAGTCTTACTGATCTGCTTGATCAAGACCTGTCTTTGTCTTCCTTTCTGTTCATCCGTGCTGGCAAATCTAGTCCAGCTTCTCCGATCGCCACCAATTTGTCTGTGTAGAGTTCTATAAGTGGTAAAGCAGCATCCAGATCCTTCAAAGTAACCTCTGGCGAAACCTCTTGAACCGGGTGAACTCCAAAGCCAAGCCTGAGCATTCCCTTCTCAGCTCACCCATTTATTTTGGCAGGGCTGGAGTTTCCACCTCCAAACCACCCATCAGGCCCTTGCTGCAGCTCCCCCATGTGCAGCACCCATGTCCCCAGGGCCACATATTTTGGGGAACCACGCTGCCTGCCCCAAAAACACAGCCAGAGAGTTAAGACGGGAGCATCTGGGGACAAAACATGCTCTGCTTCCAAAGGGATGCTCAGCGCTGCACACAGGGGTCTGCTTGCCTGGGTTTCCCTGTTCCCCGATTTTCCGCAATCCCTGCAAGCCGTCCCAGGTTTGAAACATTTGCAAGAGCCGGAGTTCGCAGCGCACCCTCGTTTCGTGATTTTTTCCGTCCCCTTTGCCAGTTTAAAGTCGTTTTCACAGACACCCAAAAATAACTTGGTTTTTCCAGCGTCATTTTGGGATCTGGTGTCGGTGAAGAGCCCGTGAGAGCAGCCCAAAGCGGAACAGGTACCTGCTGCTCCCTGTTTTTGGGGGGCTGCTGCCGGTAGCATCATCTGCCTTCTCCTTAGATTGGGGCTAACGAGGGATAAGCAACGAGGAGAAAGAACACAATTGTCTTTTTAATAAAAATCCTTGACTCGCAGACACCGAGATGCTCCAACCTGCAGTTTTGAGGCTGGAGAAGACAGGAGCTCCTCGGACAGACAGACAAACCACGTCCAACCCACCCGGCTCTGCTGATGTCAACCCAGAGCCTGTTGCCATGGCAACAGAGCCAGGACCACAACAGGGCTTTTTTTATTGTCATTTTCTTTTTGCTGGCATGGTCTCAGCAGCTCCCGCTTCAAACCAGAGTCGCTTCTCATGGGACCAAGGGGAGCTTCTCCCCCTTTGGCACCCAGAGCCACCCAGGTTGCTCACGGGCTTCGTGCACAGCCCCTCAAATTCCTCAATAAATGAGGAATACCCCAGCCAGCCTGCCAGGAAGGGAAGGAGAGCCAATCCCAGCACAAACGCATTCATTTAAGGGGGAAAACAGCGCCTTTTGAGGACCCAAATTCATGCGCTGGTGTTTTCAGTAAACAGCTGGAACACCTGGAGCCAGATGCTGGGGGTGATGCACGCAAATGGATCACACCAATAAAACTCTCATTCCTCTTCTCCCCCTTCCTGGGCCATTTTACCCCAAGACAGTGGTGGACTCTCCACTTTTACAGCATTTTAACCAAGACCAAACGCCTATTTAAAGCGAGGTGAGAGCTCCAACGCGCATTATTCTCGCTGTAGAGCTGCTGGGTGGGATTTACAGCCCGAGTTAGGTGGGAGGTCAGTGCAGGAGGCCGTGAACTCCCAGGCACACGTACGAGCAAGATCGCATCCCAGATTAAATCACGGCACATCCAGAGATTTGTGGCTTTGGTACGTAAACCGGGGGGCTGCAGGAATCCACCCCCAGGAGCCAAAACGGGAATTTGACGAGGATAAATACACGAAAGAACTCTCTTTGCTCAGAGGACACGCAGATTGTATCATCAAAGGGTTATACTTCCAGCAGGCGAAATTTGTCATCGCTCAGAAGGGAATTAGTGGCTTGGACGGGGCTCTGATAGCGACTGGGGTGAGGCGGGATGTCACCGGGAACGCTGTGACACCGTCACCCCGAGCGCTGTGACACCGTCACCCCGAGCGCTGTGACACCGTCACCCCGCGCCTGGGCTGCCTGTTCACCGCTAGAAATCATAAATAAACAGAGAAAGCTTGAGAAATAGGGCAGGGAAGAGCTCCGAGGGGAGAGGACGGCGCCAGCACCGTGCGTTCCTGCAAGAACCGACTGGATGCCGCGTTCCCACCCTTTCCAAAGTCGGGGAGACGTCACTGCCTTTAAATTGTACCAATATAGCAGCGCAATTAAAAGCCTGGCACAGCCGATAGCGACTCACCCACCCGCTATAACCGCAGCAACGCCGTAATGAAATAATCCCAGTCGCATCCTTTTGTGAGCCTGACCTCGCTTCTTTGCAAGATGAGAATCATATTCCCTTTTATTTATTTATTTTTTAACTGCCTAATTTGCAGCGCACGAGCAGCGCTGTAAATTCGTCGGGAAGGGTTAAGGGGAAGCCCAGCCTTGGCACAGCGCTTTTGCTTGGTCCTAAAGAGCATCTTAGGGGGGAAAAAGAGAACTTGAAGGTTTTAATTTGGGGCAGTTGACTCGATGGCAGCCCCAGTCTTGGCAGAAGCATTTGTAGAGTCTTAACCAGAGAAGCAGTGCTGGCTCATTGGGAAGGGCTAAAGCTTTTAGGCGCAGGTTCATCACATTTTGCCGCAGCCACGGGCACGCATTTTTCCTTCAATCCCTCTGCACGTCCAGTCTCTCACTCCCCAATCCTTTCCGTCCTGCAGAAAAGCAGCGGGGAGGGAATATTTCCCCCGTGAGGTCAGTGGAAAGACCAGGCTGGGACGTGCAGGTGTCCGGGGGCACAGATGGGATTTTTCCTTTGTGCACCCCCCCCAAAAAAAGGCGTTTGCAAACACTCCGGCCACATCCCATCCTCTGCCAGCCCCTCCATCCCCCCCAGCCCTTCTCCTTTCCCCGTAACAATGGCAGGATCCAGATGCTTATCTGCAGGATGGGACGCTCGCCTGTCACATCGTCCTTCACCAAAATCCTGATGGATGCTCCGAAAGCACCCACGGGGAACCCCCGTGGAAAGCAAGAGATTCAAAAACCCCAGGAAGCATCCACAGAGAGCCCCCACGGACCAAAAAGAGATTAAAAACTCAGAAAAACTGCAGGAGAGGGAACGTCCGAGACGCCGACAACATTTCTCATTCATCTCAACTGAATTATAAACATGGGGGTTAGGTGGGGCGGCTCTCATTTAACCAGCTGGGGGAAGGGGGAAAAAGGGAGAAGAAGAAGGGGGGGAAAAGGAAGAAGAAGAAGAAGAAGAAGAAGAAGAAGAAGAAGGAGGAGAAGAAGAAGGGGGGAAAGGAAGAAGAAGGAGAAGAAGAAGGGGGAGAAAGGAAGAAGGAGAAGGGGGAAGGAAGAAGAAAAAGAAGGGGGAAGGAAGAAGAAAAAGAAGGGGGAAGGAAGAAGAAAAAGAAGGGGGAAGGAAGAAGAAAAAGAAGGGGGAAGGAAGAAGAAAAAGAAGGGGGAAGGAAGAAGAAAAAGAAGGGGGAAGGAAGAAGAAAAAGAAGGGGGAAAAAGGAAGAAAAAGAAGGGGGAAAAAGGAAGAAAAAGAAGGGGGAAAAAGGAAGAAAAAGAAGAAGAAGGGGGAAAATTCACCTTGTCCACAGCTGTTAAAAAAGCAGCACTACCAAGGAAACCCTGAGAGGTGGTTTAAAGCAGAGCTTGGCAGCTTCAGTAAATTAAGCCAGGCTTAAGGCCAGGGACTTGATCCCCAAGCACTCTCAACCTGTGCCTGGGTTTGGGCTTTTTACCCATTTCCCCCCATTTGCTGTGAGCAGCGCCCCTGTACTCCTTTAACCTTGATGTGCTCTGACAGCGGGGACCACAGCTAATTACTCCTTATTTCACCAGGCTAATTAACACTGCAGATGGGGTCGTTACCCATGACCGGATGATTTAGTGACATTTTTCAGTGCCACCTCCTGCATCTGGAGGTCCTTCCCCTGCCAGAGCCACCATGTGCTCTCTCCTAACCGCATCGTGGCTTGGGAGCCGGTTTAAGCAAACCTGGCTTGCTAGTTCTGCGCTTAGGACGAGCCCAGCCTCTTCCAGCAGCTCAGAGCACCCCGGGGTCAGGATTTGGGCTTAATCACGCACAAATTAGCTGAGCAAAGAGCGCCTTGTCCTGGCATCCACCCAGCGGCGCTTCAAATGGGTGGGATTTGCTTCTGCTCCGAGTCAAAGCAACAAAACAAAACCTCGCTTGACCTTTTCCTGGCAAATTTAAAGCTTTATACTTATTTCTTCCCCTCCTCCCATTGGGATTGCTCTATAGATCCCACCGAGCCACGGCAGCTCTCCCAAGCTCTATGACTCAAAGTGTCACTTGTGTAATTAAACCAGCGCTCAAAACAATGCAGGATGCGGCACTTGGCAGCGTTGCGTTAACAGTCATAGAATCCTGCAATCCTTTGGGTCGGAAAAGACCTTTCCAGGTCTTTTCCGACCCAAAGGATTGCAGGATTCTATGATTAATGCTCCGATCCTGCTCTCGTTAGCGATCCCAGGCTAACCCCAAATGATCATAAAGCCCAGTTCACATGGACCGGGCTTATCTTTGGCTTCCCCTTGTCTCTCTGTTTATATACGATTATATTACGAGGTTATATTATAATAATGTCGGCTGAAGATAACTGGGTTGTTTATACTGGATTTGGGTGGCTTGGATGATGCTGGAAATGAAGCTGCAGCAACGCTTCCCACTCCCCGCATCCCAAATTCCTGCAAAAACCTGGAGCCGCTTATTGCAAAGAGACAAAACATGAAGCTTGACCGAAACGTGGGGACACGCTCTGTAAAATACAAGGCCCCCAAAAGGCCAAAATAAGGGAAAAAAAGGTAAGAAACTGGAATTAAACCCCACCGTGGAAGCGATGCTGAGAGCCAGCATCCACACTCAGAGCGAGGAAGAGGGAAGCGAGTCGGGATAATCTTTCTTTCAGCTATAAATATCTAATTTCTTTTGTCTCGGAGTGACAAACTTCATTAGCAGAAAGGAAAACAGGCTTTTTAATGTTTATTTCTTCTTTCTCTTGGCGTTACTCTCCCTGCACTCTCATTCCTGGGGCGAACCAAAGGCACCTGCCCCTCCTCATCCTCCTCTTCTGAAAATGAAGGTTTGCTGGTATAACTAAAGAAATAGCCTCGAAAGACACAAATTGCATATTTCTCAGCGAGAGCATCCACGCATTGCTCAGCTCCTGAATGGGGTCCCTGGGGCCATGACCTCAACATTCGCATGTGCCGCGAGATACATCTCTGCCAACCTTCTAGAAAAATATCTTAAAAAAATATATAAAACAACAACCACAAGCCACATATTTAATCTGTAGGCTCGTCTTCATTCTGAGTGTCACACCCCCAACATCATTTGGGCTCTATTTTGTTAATTTTTAACCCCACAGAGGAGGGAGGAAGATGCAAACGCATCCCACTGAGCCCCGGCGATGCCCCTGTGCCTTGGGGAGGATCTGGGGGAACCTCTGGTCCCCCACCCTCCCTGTTCCTTCCAGCTATTGCTGCCCACACAGGACAACACCCAGGCACCCCCCGAGCGTTTCCAACCCTGCCTTTTCCTTCGCATTTCCTTCGGGTGGGTTCCTCCGCCTCCAAACCCATCTCCTTCACGTGAGCCAGCGCATCAGGGAGAGGAAAAGCAATTCAATGGGGCCGAGCCAGCGAAAGAAGAATAGACATGAAATAGAAAACTAAGCAGCAAGGCAGCTGGGTGTGTTGGAGACGGGGCTGAGTCACACGGGTCCCTCCCAGCCCCGCGGGGCGCGGAATTACGCAAAAATTAGGCTGAGCTCAGCAGCGAGAAGTCAGTGTTTAAGTTGCAAAGGCAGAGCCAATGCCCGGCGCAGATGCCCAGTTAGTGCTGCCTGAATTTGTCCCCATCCACGCGCTTTCCTGCTTGGGGCTGCAAAACTCAGACAGGAAATTTTGGGGAAAAAACAGAAAACAATGCGAAATAAACCCACAAATGCAGAAACTCCAAGAGGAGGGCGAGGGAAAGAGGGCAGGAAATTGTGCGCCACGAGTAAACATTCTAGAAAGGGAGGAAATTAATATTTAATAAAAGAAAGCCCACCACTCCCGTGGCTCCGCTCCAGAAAGGAAGCCACCCACTTCAGAGACGCCTTCGCTTGTGCACGTGCGTGAGCGCCCTAAACATCGGCAAAACCCTCAAAAAGTCAACGAGAGCCCCCAAAAAGTCAACAAGACCCCCCAAAAGTCAACAAGACCCCCCCAAGAGTCAATGGGAGCTCTCAAAAAGCCAACAAGAGCCCCTCAAAAAGTCAACAAGAGCTCTCAAAAATGCAATGAGAGCCCCCAAAAAGTCAACCAGAGCTCTCAAAAATGCAATGAGAGCCCCCCAAAAAGTCAACAAAAGTCCCCCAAAAGCCAATGGGAGCTCTCAAAAAGCCAATGAGAGCCTCCCAAAAAGTCAATCGGAGCTCTCAAAAAGCCAACAAGAGCCCCCCAAAAAGTCAATGAGAGCCCCCCTCAAAAGTCAACAAGAGCCCCCCAAAAAGTCAATGGGAGCTCTCAAAAAGCCAACAAGAGCCCCTCAAAAAGTCAACAAGAGCTCTCAAAAATGCAATGAGAGCCCCCCAAAAAGTCAACAAGACCCCCCCAAAAAGTCAATGGGAGCCCCCCAAAAAGTCAACAAGACCCCCCAAAAAAGTCAATGGGAGCTCTCAAAAAGCCAACGAGAGCGCCCCCAAAAAGTCAACCCTGGACCTGATCTTGAGGTCAAAGGTGTTTCCCACGGTTTGACCTTCCCACGTAATAAGGACAAACCCTTTTTCCATGGGAAAAAACCAACCAACTAACCGACTTTACAAGCCAGAGAGGGAAACAAGTCCTCACACATCAGCCGAAATGGTGCAATAGTTTCTTTCCACCTTAATTTGATATTTGGACGGGCAGCGACTCGCTCACCTGCCCGCGTCCACCTTCCCGCCGGGCTTGTCCTGAGCGGTGCCAAACCTGCGCTGGAAAAAGCCATTTGCAATTAAATACATCATTATAGTGTAGTAATAATGAGTGATTAAGATAGCGCTTGGCCCTCTGTGGTTTTGGGCCGAAGATGCTGCCGCACGTCCCCGCTGCAGCTCCCCAAAAATGTCAGTTATTCCTATTTATGGCACTTCTGGGGCTGCAGTGACTCAGGGCACCTGTGCAGGGAAGCTGTGGGGGGACAGTAACTCCTTGTTCCACCCTGGGGACACCCCGGCTTTTCTCTTCTCCTCCCGCACTCGTACAATATTTCCCTTGTGCAATATTTTCCTCAACATACCAGGGAATATCGGCTTTGAAAGGAGCGTCTGTTTACAGCTCTGAGCCTGCGCTTCTGCTCAAGTTTCACCATTCCAAGGAGAGAAACCATTTCCCCCCACGCCCGGCTCCGAGGAAACCAAAGGAAACGCAGGAACCTCAATGTTTTCTAAGCAAAGCTTTGCCTCGTGGCTTAAACCACCATATAACGCGTTGAATCATCACCATTATCAAACACCACGACCTGGTGCCGCTGCAGGAACCACGGGGCACGCTTATCTCGCTTCTGCTTTGGGTGCTTTGTGGCTTTAACGGTTTATTATTATTATTATTTATTTTAATTCTTTTGTTTCTTAAAATATCAGGCCCAGTGTTGCACACCGGAGCTGCTGCAGCGTCTGAACATCCAGTGTCCATATCAGCACATCACAGTCCTCGCTATGAGTATTTAATAACCTTCATTCATTTGCACTGAGGAAAAGAAGAAGCCACCAAACAGAATGAAAATGGAAAGCCCTTCCAGCGTTTGTTATTGAGAGGGGGGAATCCCAAGCTACGCCAAAAAAAGAAGCTTTAAAGGATGCTAATAATGTTTTCTTGCTGTTTCGCCCTTGCAGTTCTCTCCCCATAAAGAACGCACAACTTTGGGGAAAAAAAATGTGCAAAACTTCCCTGTACTTTTGCAATGAGCAATTATCTACGATGGGTTTGTATTTCAGGGCAAATCATCGCAGGAGGAGATGAAACAGCCCAATTTTCCTTTATTTGGGCCATCCCTGCTTGGGAATCGCAATTCCCAAGAGGCTCTTACTCCGCTGCAAAAAATGCTTCATCCTGCAGGGAAATCACCGCCCGACCGCTCCGAGCTCAACCTCCCAGGCCCGGCTTAACAGGATGGGCTGGACCCTTTGGCCGGACAGATCCCGGGCTGGAGCTTTGCGCCAGAGGGTGTGTGCGACAGCCAGGTGTCCTGGTGGGATTCCAACAGAAACAGCCCCAAATCTCCCTCTGAAATTCAAAGAATTACAAGGAGGTGGGGTTTTTTGTTGCCTATTTTTTGGTGGGTTTGAAAAAATATATACATATATTTATTTAAGCCTGTCCTTTTCTTCACCTTCCCCCTCTACCACAACACAACTCCCCCAGAAGTATTTATTGTGCAATTTCTTATACCAGCAGAGCAGCGGGAGGAGATCCCTCCCCACACAGGCATTAATGGACACCATCTAATTTATCTCTATTTTCTTCCAGCTGCTCCATCTCCCTGGAAGACGTGGCAGGAGGTTATTACAACACCGTGTTTTCTGCACCCCATCCATACACGACCACCCCCGTATAAACAGTTTTGACGCCGCACCGCGCTTTCGGACGCACAGAAAGATAAAATGTAATTTAAAATAAAAAGCACCCTAGCAACAGGTTACAGCACCAAGAGGCAGAACATCCCGTAATGTGTTTGTTTCCTTGCGGCGAACGGGGAACTCTTCACTTCTTTTTTTAATAAGCTATTGTTATCCTTGTGGCACAATGTGATTTATTAGCCAGGCAGGGATTATCAGCGGCTGCAGCGAAACGGAGAGGAAGAAAGAGCTGACGTTTGAAATATCTGGGTGTAAACACACAGGGGGAGCTGGGCTGAAAATATAGGTTGATGTGGGACATCTGTGACCTGGAGACATCCCATGGGAGAGGATGGACGGCAGCGCAGGTGAGCGCACATTACACAAGCAGACGCATTTTGCGGGGGGTATCCCACCCCGAGCACCCTCCTTTGGGAGGATTCCAGCCCAAAAAGCAGCCGGGACGATGAGAACCCACCAGAGAACCCACAGACCATCCACCGTTGCCACCAGCATGGAGTTACCACCACGGCACCCACGGCTGCTGCTAAAATTGATGCTCTACAGACCTTCGGGACTCACCGACCAGTTTGGGTTGGAAGGGACCTCCAAAGATTCTGGTCCAAGCCCCTCATCCCCAAACCAGACCTGGCTGGAGGATGCTCAGAGGAGTTTGAGTGCGGAGGAGCAGGACCCAAGGGAAGGTCCACACACGAGATAAGGGCAGGTTGGGCTTTATCTGCGAGAGATACGAAACCACGGGATTCCATAAGGAGGTTGTTCTGAACATCGAGTACCTGCGCTGCTGGAAGCTGCTCAGAAATAGGTGGAGAATATGTTTTTGGCTCTTGATGCTGAAAAACAGGAGGGGATCAAAGCTCACGCTGACCCAGGGGAGCTGCAAACCACCTGACCAGTCTGGGAATGGGGAATTATGTGGGGAATAGCCCCCAAAAGCCAGTGGGACACCTCGAGCTCAGCATCCTGATCCCATCTGCTATCAGGAAGGTGGAAAACCCACCCAAAAACGCACCCCCCCAGCATTAGCCTGGGAGTTGCTTCAGTTTGGAGAAACATTGAGAACAGCACGAAACTGCAAAGGCTGAAAAAGCTGCGGGGAGGGTCCTTAAACTGTACACTGCCAGGATTAAAAAACAATTATAATAATTAAAAAATAATGATTAAAAAATATATAATGACGTATCGTAGATCAGGACTGCCATGCAAGTAGCAAATCTCCCTGCCTTCTCTTTAAAGAAAAGGTATAAAGAGGAACAGATGCTGTGCTGATGCTCAGAAGTGAGGGGATATTTGCTCTGTCCCCCCCTCACTCCCCGTTTCCTTCCAGCCAGCTGGACACTCACTCACTCCACCAGAATCACCACCCCTGCAGGACAATTAGACTGGGATTCAACAAGGATCTTGCTAATATGGGGTAAAAGGGCCCATTGATAAACCTCTCTCCATACAAGCTCTGTGCTCCCAGTCACTAAGCAGCGGCCCCTCTGCTCGTTCAATCACATCTGTTGGGCCAGTTGCACTTAATTAACAAACAACAAGGTTTTCAGACCATTAAAGGGCACAACAAGCCCTGCGTGCTTGCGCTGGGGAGTTCACATCTGTGCTTGTTTCCCTGCAATTAAACAAAACCAGCATATTAAGGGAAAAAAAAGACACATAAGTTGAGCATCATATTGCCACGTAGATACCGGAAGCCTTCATATTACTGCCAGGTTATTCCAGTTTTACCCAGATTATTCTACTTCTGCTAAAGTGTTTAGTTAGTGGAGATTTATTCTAATTTTTTAGAATATTTTTTATCCTTTAGCGGATTGAGGCCCCGTTTCCCCAAACGACACGTTCTCCAAGAAGAAAGCCCAAAATGCCAACAGCAAAGCAACAGGCAACATTTTGTCCTGTGTCCCCCAATGAGACCCATCGCCCCCACCAAAGGCAAAGCCACCAGGTCACTCCAGCTCCTGTCTCCTTGGTGCCCTGGTCCCAGCTGTCCCAAGACAAACCCAGCCTCCTGAGCCTTGCTCCTCGCCTTAAGCCAGCAACTGGTCCCAGAACCAAGACTAAGAGCCTGGCATCTCACCAAGCTCTAGCACCACAGCGCTCCAGGACACGCCACAGCTCAGTCCCACCAAAGCAGCTCCTTGGGAATTACCAGCCAGCAGAGCTGAGACAAAAACACCTCCGAGAAGCTTCACCAGATGCTTTAGCAAGGCGCAGTTCACCCATTTCATTCCCTACCTGCTGCGGCAAAGGCTGCAGATGGTCTGGTGGAGACTCAGGACCAACACACGCTGAATTTGGAGCAATATTTGACGCAAAGCATGGAGAAGGTCCTCACAGCCCAAGCTCTCAGAAAAGGAGTGCTAGGGAGCAGGTGGGTGAAATAGTTGGTGAGGAACCTGATGCACATCACCTGTGGAAGGGGCTCCACCTGGTTGTAGTAACCCAAGAAAGCCCAAGGAGATGTTGGCCCCAGGCTGCCGGAGCTGCTCCCCACTGTCCTTGTGTTGTGGCAGCGCTGGTGCCTGAAGCTGTGGACAATTCCTTGGGGTCTGCAGTGAGTTTTGCCCAAAAGGAGCCACTCAAAGCCTTCCCTGGTGATGGCAGCTCCGAGATGATGCCACCAACCTTTCAGAGATCCCACCACCAGCCAAGGGCTTCCTCTTGTAGCTGTGGGGGGAAGGCACCCATAGCAAACCAAAAAACTCAAGCAGATGGGTCTTCCTCAGCTGAACCCTGCAAAACACCCCATCTCGTTAGAGCAGGGCCCATGCCAAACGCTAACGATGCAGCAAAGGATGCTGAGCATGAGAGGAGGAGGATGCTCAATAACCGCAATCGTTCTCCATCCCCCGGGGGAGTCGCTCTGTAGAAAACAAACAGCGATCGCCGGGGCGAGGGGGAGACGCAGATCGTGGGCTGCGATAGTTCCGCTTGCTAAACGGGAATTAAAAGCCAATCTTTTATCTGTGGAGAGCAGAGCCGGGGCGGACGGAGATAACGCGGCTCCGTTGCGCTGCGGGCTGTGATACCAACCCCACCGCCCGGCTTTTAATTGCCCCCTCCCTGCTAAGTTTAATTGGAAAATAAACAAGCAGGAGCCTTTAGGAGGAGAAGCAGAAGGTGTCCACCCAGAGAGATAAATCGCATCGACCTGTCCTCATGATGTCCCCTCTGTCCAGGGGTGACACAGCCCCGGGTGTCACGAGTGGCTGAAGGTGGGATGGGAACCACATCCCTGACATCTCAGTTCTGTCTTTAAATATTCTGTCTTTAAATGCAGAGTAAATATTGAGCTACAGCTCAGGGAATCCTGCACAACACAAAAGCCTGCAAGGCTGCCGAGGCAAGGTAGAAGATAATCCATAATAAAAATGGAAAAGCACACAATTTTATTGTAAATTATTACGGTATAGGAACACATCCACACGTGTAGAAATCCAGGTGGGTGACAGAGTACAGACACCTCAAAACCAGCAGTGTGCGGGTAGGAAATAGAATTGACACTGCAGACCTTCCCATTCCGGTGCTGGTTCGGCGTCACGTCGCTAACACTCTTAGACCTGCCCCATTGGGTTTTATCCTGCATTTGTCACACTGATCTTGTTTTCCATGCAAGAATGCAGAAAACATCAGTTGTTGAAAAGATTGTTGTAGGAACAGCCTGGTATATAAATATATATGCATATATATATGTATATATACCATGTGCCCTTTCAGCCACCCACTTAACTGGGGAACAAACTTCATCAAAAAGAACATTTCGGAGCCGTTTCCCCAGCCACCAGTAAAGGCAGACACACGATTTATAGGGGAAACGTGTACCCAGGGAAATAAATGCAGGCAATAAAACCGAGAGGAAAGGGGGCAGCTGATGAGTTTGGATGCCTCTCCCGCCCATCTTGTCCTCTCATGGGTTTTATTTTCAATCAATAATTGTTTGTTTGTTTGTTGATGAAATCCCTCAAAGGAAATGTCATTTTAAACAGGTTTTTCATTTCCTTTGTTGCATCTGTTCGCAGGGAGTGGGTTTTCCTCTTGCCTCTGAAAATCCAAAGAGGGTTTGCAGAGCGTGATATCCCTCAATTGGGAACCCACTGCAGCCCAGGGGGAATTCTGATACACCTGTCAATAAAAATACGCAGAATCAGGTTTATAAATCCGCGTATGAAGTGCACACATGCGTTCGTGCACGTAGTTTTGTAATATATATATATATATATATATATATATCAGCAATAGTTGCTTTGAGTTGCTGGACAAGCAAGGTAATGACATCCCCCCACGGAGACCCTTAAAAATCAGTGTTCTTCTCTAACTCATGGCAAGGCGGGCAAGCAAATGCACCTACTGTTGCCATGAATATAACAACAACGATAGCTAGAAACTAAATATAGCGACGTCCTGTTCCTGGTCCTTTGGGTTTTGTTTCCGTTCCAGCCCAACTAATTCCTGCTTGTTAGCAAGGGACTCCTGCACTGGCCACGGGGCATCGGCCTCCACAAAGATATAGCTGGAAAATGACCCAATCCAATTTTCTTGCTTTAAAAGCAGATGAGAAAAAATATTAATATCCAATGCGGCATTGCTGTAAATCATCAAAATCAGAGTGAACACGCAGTGTTCAGCGTCGGCAGGAGCCAACCCCGCTCCCTATCGCCCCAATTCTCCTAAGCAAAAGAACCCCGTTGCCCCATCCTCGGAGCTGTGCTGGGTGGCCTTGGGGACGTCCCCAGAGGAAGAGCCCAGTTCCTCCCATTCTTCTGCTGCTGGCGCAGGTGTCCCCCCCGCCGGCCCCATTGTCCCTTGTCCCGGCCGGGGGGGTTTGCACAAACAGCCGCAGACGGTTCGCGTTTCCTTCTTTGGCCTTGGAGAAACGTTGTTTGTTTTTAACCAGCTCCTTCAGCAAAGCTGGGCTTAGATTTTTTGGTTTTAATCTAATTTCGTATTTTTTGTGAGCTTGGCGTGCCATTCCGCACAACTTTTGGCCTCCAGAACGCAATTTGGCTTTGATTCTTACCCAAAATAGGGGGTTTATGGACTCCTTCAGCTGAGGGGACTGGGAAACAAAACCCCTTTTAACTTAAGAACCGGGACCAATTGATTATCAAATGGAAACATCAGCCCAGCTGAGAACATTTAAAAAGCATGGGGCATTTAATAACGAAGAATAGAAGCGTGATGTGTTTTTAAGTTACCAAAAACGACTCTCTTGCCAAAACTGTGGGTTTAGCACAAGCTTTGCAGATGAAGATCCCTCTAAAAAACATGTGTGTGGGGAGGTTTTCCATGAAATTGTAACCAGCCCATGAACAGCTCAAGCAGGAACACTAAACCTTCATTTAAAAAAATCAAAATCCACTGGAAAAAGTTATTATCTGTATGTTTGCAAATCAATGGAAAGGATCTGACACCGCAGTCTCAAAAACAGACGTTTTCTTCCCAACTTCCACATCTTCTCCCCAATTACACCTCAAACACATCCTCACAAAAACCACCACCAGCACATCACTGATCACTCCGCTGGAACGACCCCTTAAAATCATTTCTAGTCGCATTTTGAAGTGGTTTTGGTTTTGGCCATAGCCCCAGCTTGGAAAAGCCCAGAGGAGCTGCCCTCAGAACTGGCCATTTTTTGTCCCTGGGACTCGATTGGACAAAAAAATGCCCATTTTGGCTGCTGAAATGAGCTGCGGGTTGAGCTTGTCTGAGCAGTTCAGCTGGCAAGAGCAAACGCCAGTGGTGTTGTTGTAAAAGCAGAAAGGAAATGCTTTTGTGTTGAGCTCTTTTATTTTGTACGAGTCAAAAGCAAATCCCCCCCATTTCTTCCAGTAGGAAATTCTGAATAAAACCAGTATTATTTTCCTCCCAAAACAATTTTTCAGTGCAGCTACTGACCCAAACCTACAGTTTTGGAGCATTACTGTGCATGCCCACATCCTATTTTCAGCTCAGGTAGGAGTGACCCTCCACGTCACCCAAATGATGCCTCTCCCAGGCACGCTGGGTGTCACCAGGGATGGAAAAACAACGGAACTCGCTTATCTTTGGGGTTTTTGGAGACTTTCCTATTTAGGGTATGAAGGAGGGAAGTGAACAAGGGGTTTTCTTGTTTCGGTTCCTCGGTTGGGTTGTTGTAGCTCACTACAGCATCACGGAGCTAACCCAGCGCACAAAAAGCAGATAAACTGACAAATAGGAGCATTCTGAGAACAAACACGGAATTCACGGTTACAACGGGTGGGTGCCTGCTAAGTGTGCAAAGATAAGTCAATTCTGTCCATCTTCACCCTCCAGAATATCATCACCACGCTGACCTCTCTGCGGGCAGGAATCCATGGGAAAAGGACGGTTAATAATAAGAAATAATGGGACAGGCCTGGGGATGCTCAGATGTGCAAAATGCTGGTTTGCGTGGGTGCAAAGGGCGAGCGCACCCGCTTGGCATCTCCTGGCCTGGGAAAAAAGAAGTTAACCACAGCAAACCCTTCAACAGTAAATGTTTAATTTAAATATTTAAAAATATTTACATTTCGACCACACTGCTACAACGCTTTTGGATCCCAACGTGTGGTTGCGGAGAGGTCGCTCTGAGGGCTTTTAGGGGCTTTTGCGATGTGAATGTTTAAACTATATCGATGTCTTTGCCCTTTTCCTGATGACCTTCTGCGCAGCCACCGACACCGGCCAAGCGCGGCTGATTCTGCACCGGATCAGGGTCAAGTGATTAGCGACTTATTAACAGGGAGCATCACAGCATCCAGCGTGGTGCTGGGGCAGCATCACTGCTCGGGACAGCATAGGGGACGGGTTCTCGGCTCCGTCCCGGCAGCCCGGCCCTTCCCACGACCCAGCTCCTATTTTGGAGCTCGTCCGTCTATTTAAAGCGCACGAAGAAGGGGAAAAGAATGCGCTGGAAAACGTCGCGTGCGCACGGGACACCGTGCCAAGTGATTCGGGTTCTTCTCGAGGCCGATAGCGAAGGGTCCTACGGCTTTTTATTTTTGTGTTGTTTTTCTTCATTTTTTTTAGCAATAATGTGCTTGAAAGCTATCAGGCCCTATTAGGCATTAGAAAAATCAGCTGCTGGCTGAGCAAGTGGCTCAAGCCCTTGGAAAAAAAACACATAAAAAAGCAGGAACACGGGTAGTTTCTCCAGCAGAAAAGCGTCACCAGCCCAAGCACAGCCGAAGCTTCGGGATGGGAGCGAGGGGGAAGGGGGGGACAGCGAGGGGACCGCCACCAACAAGCGGCCAGGCCACACTACAGGAAGCCGTAGCCTCCGGTGATAAATAGGAGACTCAGGAGCACAGGATGCGTGTCGGGCCAGCTCGGCGGGACCAGGGGATGCGAGCCGGCGGCTGACGAGCCTGTCTGTCCGTCCGTCCGTCCGTCCGTCCGTGCAGCCGTCGGGATGGCCGTCGACCAGCTCCTGCTGCTGCTGCTGCTGCTGCTGCTGGCCCCGGGCTGCGCCGGGGAGGACACCGCGGTGCTCTGCGCCGACACCGCCTGCTACACGCTGCACCGCGCCGAGCTGGGCTGGAACGCGGCGCAAGAGCGGTGCCGGGACGACGGGGGCAACCTGGCCACGGTGGGTGGCCCCGCCGAGGCGCGGCGGCTGCGGGAGCTGCTGGCGGCTGCCGGCTGGACGGGCGCAGCCTGGATCGGGCTGTCGCTGCCGCGGGGCCGCTGCGTGCAGCCCGAGGAGCCGCTGCGGGGCTTCTCCTGGGCGGCCGGCGGGGAGCCGGGGAACTACTCGGCGTGGCTGGCCGAGCCGGCCGTCACCTGCCTCAGCGCCCGCTGCGTCGGGCTGCGGCCCCACGGCCCCTCCGCCGGCTGGGCTGACCGGCCGTGCCGCTCGGCGCTGCCCGCCTTCCTCTGCAAGTTCAGCTTCCGCGGGATGTGCGGGCCCCTGCGGCTGGCCGGCCCCGGCCGCATCACCTACGCCACCCCCTTCAGGGTGCGCAGCCCCCGGCTGGACGCGGCCCCCTTTGGCACGCTGGCCGAGGCCGAATGCGAGGGGGGCGCGGGTCCGGCTTTCGCCGTCTGCAAGGGGTCGCTGGAGGGGGGCGGCTTCGCCTGGGACCCCCCCGGGCCCCTCTGTCCCCTGGGCTGCGCCCAGCGCAATGGTGGCTGCCAGCACCGCTGCCTGGAGGAGCCGGGGCAGCCCCCGCGCTGCGCCTGCCACCCCGGCTTCGTCCTGGCGCCCGACATGGCCTCCTGCCTACCCAAGGATGCCTGTCACCCCAACCCCTGCCAGGGGACGTGCCAGGCGCACCCCGGCGGCTTTGAGTGCGGCTGCGAGGACGGCTACACCCTGGCACCCGACGGCCGGAGCTGTGTGGACGTGGACGAGTGCCTGGCCAAGCCCTGCCAGCACGAGTGCCAAAACACGGCCGGCAGCTTCGTCTGCCTCTGCCAGCCCGGCTACCGGCCCGCGGGGCCAAGCGGCCACCACTGCCACGACGAGGACGAGTGCGCCCAGCCCGGCGTCTGCCCCCAGCTCTGCCTCAACGTCCCCGGCTCCTTCCACTGCGCCTGCCAGCCCGGCTACCAGCGCCAGCCCGGCGGCGACGCCTGCCTGGACGTGGACGAGTGCCTGCGGAACCCCTGCCCCGGGCTCTGCCGCAACCTGCCCGGCAGCTTCGAGTGCCTCTGCCCGCCCGGCTCCGTCCCGCAGGACAACGGACACGGCTGCCACCCCACGCCCACCACAGCGCAGCCCGCGGGGGCCCCCAACAGCACCCTGCGCACCACGGGCACCCCCCGCACCACGAGCATCCTCCGCACCACAGGCGCCCCACGGACCACGGGCATCCCCCAAACCACGCGCATCCCCACGGGGGTGACACCGGCGGCCCCCACAGCAGCTGGTTCGGCTCCCGGCCCCGAGCACAGCGCCGACGGCCCCCGGCTGCTCCTCTACTACATCCTGGGCAGCCTGGTCGCCATCCTGCTGCTGCTGGCCTTCGCCCTGGCCCTGCTGGCCTGCAGGAGGAGGGCGACCAAGAGGGAGAAGCAACCGGCCAAAAACGCGGCGGACAACTACTGCTGGGTGCCCGAGCAGCCCGAGAGCTGCCGGGCCAGCGGCGAGCGCAGGTAACGGCGCCGGGGCAGCCGGGGGGACGCAGAGCTGCGAGCGGCACCGAGCGTTTCTGCAAATTGAAAAGGAAAAATAATAGGGATGAGGGGCGATGCTGTCTGTTCAAGGCGGTTTTGCGTGTCCAAGAGCCTGCCCTGGGACTCCTTGTAAAGCGGGAGATGATCTCCCCCTAAAAAGGCAGCCCAGGGAGCTGATCTCCCCATAAAAAGGCAGCCCGGATCAGTCGTGCGGTTTATAAACCAAGCGCCGTTAGGGTTAACAGGGAAGGTGCTGCGAGGTTGGGATGGGATGGGGTTAAAGTCACCTGCAGGGCTGCTCCTCAACCTGCAGAGCCCTGTGCTTAACAGCAGCAAGTTATCAGTATGGATTTGTCTTCCTAAAGGACGACAGTTCATTTCATTTCCCATCAAGTCTGTATCTGAGATGCCGATGTGCAAAAGCAGCAGCGTCCCTGCCCTGTCCCCACCGCCTGTGTTTGAAAGAACCGCCTAACCATTTCCAGCTTAAAACCATTTGCAAAGTACAGAAAACAACGCTGGTCTTTCACGTGCAGCCAGCTGAGAGACCGGGTTTTCCCTGTTGGATTGTACTTTTTCCCAGCTGATGGCATTTTCCCTTCCTCCCCCTGTAAAGAATACGCTGGGTGTTGTATATTTGCTAATTATGATGTATAAGACCTGTAAATCCCCTTCAAAACAAACGCCTTCTCAGGGCACAGGCGTTCCCCAGGTACCTATCTTCAGAAAGCTGTTTATCCTCAGCCACTCCTGACATCAAAGCTTCTTCGAGCTGTTTCATCGTGAATTCTCCCCAAAAAACAGAAGGGCCGTTCCCGCATCCCATCAAGCGGCACGAGCTCCATTATTTACCCACGCCCTACAAGGCAAAAAGGTGCTAGAGAAGAACAGGCGTATGATTTGAAGGGTGCACAAGTTTCTTGAAGTTCCTCCTGGTTTTATTGTATACTTTGAGGCTTAATTGCTACAGAAATGGGAACTGAAGACAAAGGAGTTTGCTGTAGGCAGCAACCTGCATCCTGTCCTTCCCTGTGCGGAGGAAAACCCTTTCCTGCTGCTGTTTTCATCTTCGTTTCTCCATTGTAAAATTCAAAAAACAGAACCAAACCAAACCACAACGACACAGGAAAACGGAGCTGATAGCAATGTTTTCAATGCTCTGTCCCTGCTTCCTTTTCTCCGCACAGCGGCTGGGGGAAGCGGTGAATTCTTGGAAGGCCCGCAGAAAATCCATGCCCTGCCCGTGTTAAGACGAGCCAGAAAGGCCTTTTGAGTACATGAATTGATTATGGAAGCGAATAATCCTCCCGAAATCAGTGGGACGACCTACATACGTCAAACGATGCCCGCGCTGTCGGGCTGCACCGCCCCAGGGTCTGTATGGGGAAAACGCAGCCGCAGCCACGTGCCTCGCGTTGCTGGGACTATTTGGGTTGCTTTAGCAAAAACTGCGGCGTTTTCCAGATGTTAACAACCTCAGGAGCGTTTCTGCCTTGTTTTTCGGCTAAGGTATCAGTTCATTGCTGTACGTAGCGCTGATTCCACTACAGAAAAGGAGTGTGGGCTCACAGCTGGTACAAATCGGAGGGGTGTTATTTACTCCAGAAATTCCTCGCTAGAACCTATAACCCTGATTTCTGTCCCGACCTGTGTGCATTCCGCTGTGTGTCCTGTGTTACTCATGGAGTACGGCAGTGAGCCCAGCCTAGGGAAGACACTAATCCGAGCCTAGGTTTAGTCTGGCTTCTCTCTGGTGGGATATTTCCTGATGTAGCATCCTGGCAGCTACCTCTGCTTCCCCTTCCCTCCCTATAATATATATATATATATGTACACAAGACCTGTCGCTGTCCTGCTGTCACCAGGGCAGGACGGACCAGCCGATGCGTTCCAAGCGCTTTGTACAGATCAACTGGTTTGTCCCCAGTTACCCATTGTATTGTCACAGTCCAGAACTAAGAGACTCTTTGTCCTTTGTGGAAATGGCGCGTCAGCTTTGCGTTGGCCTTTGATAAAAGACTCAGGTTATCCCACACGCTCTGTGTTGCTTTTCTGATGGAATGCCAATAAAGCCTAAACAGAATGCATCTTTCATGGTCTTTAATACACATACAATATGATACCAAAACCTATTGATTTGGTACATGTAACCCTTGCATTTTCTACAGCGGTGCTGACAAATCCTCTACCAATGCTTATGGCACCTGTAGCGAAATCATGGGCACTGCTGTCCCCAGCAAGGGCCATTTGCTCCATGGGGTCGGGACACTGAGATGGTCTTGGTTGGGTCCTAAGCCCAAAGGCAAGGTCCTAAACCCAGGAGCAAGGTCCTAAGTTCAAAGGCAAGGTCCTAAACCCAGGAGCAAGGTCCTAAGTCCAAAGGCAAGGTCCTAAACTCAAAGGCAAGGTCCTAAGCCCAAAGGCAAGGTCCTAAACCCAGGAGCAAGGTCTTAAGTTCAAAAGCAAGGTCCTAAACCCAGGAGCAACGTCCTAAGTCCAAAGGCAAGGTCCTAAACCCAGGAGCAAGGTCCTAAGTCCAAAGGCAAGGTCCTAAGCCCAGGAGCAAGGTCCTAAGTCCAAAGGCAAGGTCTTAAGCCCAGGAGCAAGGTCCTAAGCCCAGAAGCAAGGTCCTAAGCCCAAAGGCAAGGTCTTAAACCCAGAAGCAAGGTCCTAAGCCCAAAGGCAAGGTCCTAAACCCAGAAGCAAGGTCCTAAACCCAGAAGCAAGGTCCTAAGCCCAAAGGCAAGGTCCTAAGTTCAAAGGCAAGGTCCTAAGCCCAGGAGCAAGGTCCTAAGCCCAGGGGCAACCCTCTTCTGGCTCCGGTCAGCAACCAGGCGCAGAAGTCACTGAATTAATTCCCACTGCGGGGCTGCTGGTGGCCGGAGGCGCCTCCACGACGTGCACCGCCAAAGAAAAGCCATCCTTGGAAGGGAAAAAGTCACAAAGATGGGGGGAAAAAAACCTCAATGACACAAAAAACCCACTCATATCACCCGTGGCATTCATGTGGTGTTTTATCAGTCAAAGACACTCCCCTTGAATAGTGTTTAACAACAAGAAAACCCTAAAAAAACTCAGGCTGCTGCTACCTCTAATCCTATTTATATTGCCCTGCTGAGGTTGGGGCAGGATGGATGCAGTTCCACCCAAAAGAGCCTCACATTTAACCCCATAAACCAAAGCCAAGCAGCACAACGTGGCCATTCGGCCACCCCCCAAGTCACAATTTTTCCCCATTTCTGGGAAAGGTGCTGCAAGGAAACGGCCTCAGCAGAAGAATTTAGAGCAGAGGTCCTGACTGATATTAAAATATTATCTACATAATACCACGCTCCTTCCTTCCAGAGTCTGCAAAAACAAATGCTTTCAATGTCTGCTCACTTCCTCCTTTTATTATTTTATTATCTTTTAGATGTTTCTCGGTTCTCCCGAGCCCTTTCAAGGCTGCTAAGCCAAGCTCAGGTCTGGCCCAGCTGATTTGAGCTGCGCTGGTGACAAGGTGACAAGAGCCAGCCTGTGACAGAGGGACAATCCCCTAAAGGAAAATCCAGCCTCAGGTGCTGCTCCAGCCTCTAAAATACCAATTAGTGCAGCCTGGGGCTGGGGCACAGGGTGGGGACAGGGTGTGAAGGCACCTGGTGGAGGTGATGGCAGGACAAGTCACACACTTCCCACTTCAAATATTGCAAACACCCAACCTCGGGGCCTTAATCCCCGTGGGAAGCAGCACCGGCTGCTTTTCCCTGGTTGCAGTCCAAGAATTCACATAAAAATATGAACCAGAGGGAAAAACAAACACAAAAACCACCAGGATCGCGGGACGGACTGCGACTCGCAAATTCTATTTGCTGCAGCCAGACTGAAGGCAAGGTCTCTAAACCCAGAAGCAAGGTCCTAAGCCCAAAGGCAAGGTCCTAATCTCAAAGGAAGGTCCTAAGCCCAGGAGCAAGGTCCTGAGCCCAAAGGCGAGGTCCTAAGCCCAGGAGCAAGGTCCTAAGCCCAAAGGCAAGGTCCCTAAACCCAGAAGCAAGGTCCTAAACCCAAAGGCAAGGTCCTAAACTCAAAGGCAAGGTCCTAAACCCAGAAGCAAGGTCCTAAACCCAAAGGAAGGTCCTAAGCCCAGGAGCAAGGTCCTGAGCCCAAAGGCAAGGTCCTGAGCCCAAAGGCAAGGTCCTAAACCCAGAAGCAAGGTCCTAAGCCCAAAGACAAGATCCCTAAACCCAGAAGCAAGGTCCTAAACCCAGAAGCAAGGTCCTAAACCCAGAAGCAAGGTCCTAAACCCAAAGGAAGGTCCTAAGCCCAGAAGAAAGGTCCTGAGCCCAAAGGCAAGGTCCCTAAACCCAGAAGCAAGGTCCTAAACCCAGAAGCAAGGTCCTAAACCCAGAAGCAAGGTCCTAAACCCAAAGGAAGGTCCTAAACTCAAAGGAAGGTCCTAAGCCCAGGAGCAAGGTCCTAAGCCCAAAGGCAAGGTCTCTAAACCCAGAAGCAAGGTCCTAAACGCAGAAGCAAGGTCCTAAACCCAAAGGCAAGGTCCTAAGCCCATGAGCAAGGTCCTAAGCCCAAAGGCAAGGCCCTAAAATCAAGGCAAGGCCCCTAAACCCAGGAGCAAGGTCCGAAGCCCAAAGGCTGGAACAGAGCACATCTGTGGAATTAACCCATTTTCCCAGTTCTAACAAAAAAAAAGCCTCACCTGGCGTGACTGCCCCAGCCCTGCCCAATCCAAAGCCTGTCAAACAACCCTCCCTTCGGGCAAAACCGCCCTAAATAGCGCTCTTCATTAATGTGCAGCCAATTAAGCTTCCTGTGAAGTGAGCGGTGACACCCCCTTGCAGGTCCCAACCTGGCCTGGGTGCCTGGCCAGCCATTAAATCTTATTTTTGGATGTATTTATTTCTCTGGCACTTCCTGGCCTTGAGAAATATATATATATATATATATATATCTAAATATGTTTTTAAACTTGTGTTCAATCCAGAGCAGGGAAATTCACCTTTTCTGCGAGGAAATTCCTGCCCGGGACACAGTGCGTGGGCAGGTGGTGGATACCACAAAACCCCAAGCAGATCACCCAGATCTGGGGAAAATTCACCCACATCTGAGGAAAATTCACCCAAATCTGGGAAAAGGGACCCTGGTGCAGTTTTAATGATTCCAGGTGGGATCGCACGCAGATCACACATAGATGGGGAAGCACGTGAGTGCTGCCGAATGGTCTGCTTTTCAGGTTTTTAAAATGATATTATATGATTGATAGTAGAATAGAATAGAATAGGATAGAATAGAATGGAATGGAATGGAATGGAATGGAACGGAACGGAACGGAACGGAACGGAACAGAACAGAACAGAACAGAACAGAACAGAATAGAATAGAATAGAATAGAAATTATTTGTAGTATATATTATATTTATTACATTATATTAATTATATATTATAATTATATATCATAATTATATTGTATTGTTATATTATATTATTATATATTATAAATATATATTATATATTTTAAGTTAGATTATATTATGTTATATAATATTATATTATTATAATAATAATTACTGTTAGTAATTAAATAATAGTAACAATCAAATAATATTAATAATTAAAACGATATAATATAACCTATTTGTTACATATTTATATCTACTATATATAATATAATATAATATAATATAGTATAGTATAGTATAGTATAGTATAGTATAGTATAGTATAGTATAGTATAGTATAGTATAGTATAGTATTATATAAATGACCTGATGTATATACTATATTATACATAGCATAATGCACTATGATATCACATATATTAATGATATTGTGTTTCATTCTATGGCATAACATTATATTGCATTATATTCTATCGCATCATATTAAATAGCGTATAACTGTCAGCATCCTGCCATTAGGCACCTCATTCCCTAAACCCCAATAAAGGAGCACAGAAAACCCACCACACGCATCCCCAAACCCCACAGGTTGTAAAGAACCATTCAAAAGGCCCGCCCTGGGCATTGCTGTGGCCGGAGGGGGACGGTGACATTTGGGATGCGTCAGATCCAGCCCAGCACAAGGTCTCGCTCCCCTTATCGCTGGGAAGCTCTTGCAATAACCCAGCGTCGCGATTAATCAGCGCTTTTAAAGGGAAAAAGGCAGGAATTGGGCAGGAAGGGCATTGCTGGGTCTGAGTCAGCCAACGCCTGTCATGCGGCGAGGCAGAAAATCATCAGAATTAAAAATAAGAGAGTTACTAACCCATGATTAATCTCATTCCTCATTATCTTGCCCTCCCACTGGCAATCGAAGGCTGCAAAGTGCTGTCGGCGGGGCGAGGACATCGGGCGATGAGCTGAACAATCATTGTTTGGGGAGTTTTTCCTGGAAATTTTCAAAATATTTCTCATCGTGCAGCCTTGGAAAGGAGATTTTTATCTGCTTTTATAATCATTTTTTAAAAAAAGAGGACAGAAATCTATTGGTGTATTTTTTTTTCCTTACATTCTGTCCTCACTTTCTGTTGTTTGCCCTGACCTTCCCCCCTTATTTGAGCACTTTGCTTATAAAACAGGAAAAAGGACCACCAGAAGTTAAAAAACTAAAGAAAACTGGGGAGACAACAGGTTTTCCTAAGGCAAGGAAAGGTCAGCGTTACCAAACCCTCCACGTTTTGTGGCGATGAAGAGCAACTGAGCTCCTCTTGGGTGAATTGCTTTACCCAGGGAGTGACTGACCCTGGGCTTAATTAGCGGAGAAAATCAGCCTGCCCTGCAATCTCAGCAGAAAATGGCATTTCTGTGCCATTCCCCTTCCCGGAGAGGTGACGGATGAGGGTGGGAAAGAGCCCATAGACGGGTGGGGTGTTGGGAAAGGTGCTGAATCAAAAACTCGAGCTCCTCTGCCCCCATTTCCATCAGGCAGCTTGTTCAGTTACCGTTATTATTATTAAGGATTATTATCCCTCTTTTCTCCATCTTTCCTTTTCTCCATGGCCTCACACGAGCTACCCAAACCACACAGGGGCTGGAAGAGGACAAGATAAACCCTAAATTTTTAATAAAGTATCCTCCTTGCAATGAGTGAAGCGGGATCATACGGATTTGCTTCTCCACGGGGCATCCCGAGGGCTAATTGCAGTCTGGTAAAAACACCGCCCTCAAAATGAGAAAAAAGAAGGTCAAATACCCTTTTCCTGGAGTGGCGAAGCTCTGGATGTTTGCTTTTCATTTTTCTGTTGCTCTCGGCGATGTTCTGACGGCAGAGGCGGCTCCTGCAAAGATAAAACCATGGGAAGGGCAGGGAAAGCAGCGGCAGAGGCGCCGCAAAGAGGGGGAGCCGGTGCCTGGGGGAGAGTCCCCCCAAAGCTGGGCAGGGGATGGGGATGGAGCCGAGATGCTGCCCCATAGTGCACTGCATAGCCCACACCGATTTTCTCTAATCTCAAGAGCAAGGCCACGCCAGCCCTGCTTATCCATGTAACTAGGGGCTGATTTGCAAAGCCCAGGGGAAATCCCACTTTTTGGGTTTTTTTGGGCGTCCCGTCTTACCTCAAATCCTCAGGGGCTGCTTTGCTGGGCTGCAAATTGTAAGGGACACGGAGATGTTCGTGGCTGTTAACGCCACATCCTTGAAGCACGGGGCTGGGCTCTCCCAAGTCCCTCGCTGCTCTAGAAAAGAATCATCTCAGAATTCCTTTTCTATCTGAAAACTCACAGTTTTTTGCCTGTGAAGTCTTTGGCCTGGAAGGGCTGGCAGCCTGGCCCCTGCCCTCCCTCCAGCGCGGGGATGAGGTTCTCGGGGACATGGGTTAGTGCCAGGGTTGGACTCGATGATCTTGAGGGTCTTTTCCAACCAAAAAGATTGGGTCTATTTTTACAGCACGGGTGAGCACTGGGAGCTGCCATCGCTCCAGCTCCATGGGACAGGGTGCCGGAGGAACAGGGGACATCATCCCCACAGCCTGGGTACCCACTGCAGGCCACTGCGCTGGCCCTGATGGGACCTCCCCCGTGGGGACAGCTTGTGGGGCTGCTGCCGCTGCTGTCTCATCAACTTCTGAGGTGCCATGGGTTTTGGGGTGCTGCTGATTGGGGTAAAACCGATGCTGTCCCAAACTGGGCAGCCTGACAAGCGGGGTGAGGAGCCCGGGGGGGTCAGACGGGCTGAATTCCCCCCCCGCCCAGGTGCCCTTCACCCCCCGTCCAGTCCTCCCCCCCCATTCACACAAGGCGAAAACAGCTTTTTCCCCAGTCTGCTCAGCCCCTAAACCCGCGTCCCCCGGCGCCCCCAGAGCCCCCCCGGGCAGCTCTCACCGCCCCGCTCCCCGTACTTACCTTCCAGCCCGGCACCGCCGGGGGGGGGACCCCAGGCCCTCCAGCGCTGCTCCCCCCACCCGGCACCGCCGGGGGGGCCCGGGCAGGACCAGCCCCCAGCGCGGCGGGGAGGAGCCGGCACAAGGAGCCGGGGGGGGAGGACGGAGAACGGGTGGGCGGCGGGGGGAGCGGCTGGACGGCAAGTCCCGGAGGGCCCCCCCCGCCCCGCCGCCGGGATTGCCGACCAGCAGCGGCGGCCCCGGCCCGGCCCCGGAGGCGCTTCCTTCCTGCGACGGGGCGGGGGGGCCGCAGCGTTTATAAGCGGGGCGGAGGGAAGGCGAGCGGCATGTCAGAGATTTGCCGCTCCGGTCGGCCCCTCCGCCATGCGGCGGCTCCCGCTGCTGCTGCTGCTGCTGCTGCTGGGGCTGGGGGTGAGGGGGGAGCCGGGGCCGGCCGCCCCCTCGGGCGCGCAGTGCCTGGAGCACGATTGTTTCGGCATCTTCTGGGCGGCCCGGAGCTTCGCGGAGGCCAGCGGGGAGTGCGAGCGGAGCGGGGGGCACCTCATGACCGTCCGCTCCACCGTGGCGGAGGATGCGATCGCGCTGCTGCTGCAGAACCGCGGCGGGCGGCTGTGGCTGGGGCTGCGCCTGGAGCGCTCCCTGCCCTGCACCCAGCCGGCTCAGCGCCTCCGCGGCTTCCAGTGGGTCACGGGCGACCGCAGCACCGACTACTCCAACTGGGCGTCGTCGGAGCGGCGATGCGGGAAGCGCTGCGTGACCGTGTCGCGGCAGCTGCGCTGGGAAGAGCGGAGCTGCGAGTCGACGGCCGACGGCTTCTTCTGCGAGTACAACTATAAGGGGAGCTGCCCGCGCCTGCCGCCCGCCGAGGGGCTGCTTGTCACCTACACCACCCCCTTCGATGCCCGCGGAGGGGACTTTGTGGTGCTGCCACCCGGGAGCATCGCCAGCGTCCCCGAGATAGGATTGGATCTCCGCTGCAATGAGGAGGGGGACAGCGGGGGGCTACGCTGGGGACGTGACGCCCCGGGAGCCTGGGCCTGCCGCCTGGCCAACGGGGGCTGCGAGGGGACGTGCGGCGAGGAGGGCGGCCGGCCGCGCTGCTCCTGCCCCGACGGCAAGGTGCTGGCCACCGACGGGCGCAGCTGCAGCTCGCCCTGCGCCGGCGCGCCCTGCCAGCACCACTGCATCGTCACCGGCACCACCTTCCTCTGCATGTGCGAGCCGGGCTACCAGCTGGCGGCCGACGGCAGCAGCTGCAAGGACATCGACGACTGCGCCGTGTCGCCCCAGCTGTGCGAACAGGTCTGCGTCAACACCGAGGGCGGCTTTGAGTGCCAGTGCTTCCGCGGCTACAAGATGCTGGACGGGCACTGCCGGCCCATCTCGCACTGCTACCAGGCACCATGCGACCAGAAGTGCGAGGAGGTGCCCGACGGGTACCGCTGCGGCTGCTCTCCTGGCTACATCGTGGACCCGCGGGAGCCCAGCCACTGCATGCTGCACTGCAACCGCAGCCAGTGCCCGGCGCAGTGCGACCCCCACAGCCTGTCCTGCGAGTGCCCCGAGGGCTTCGTGCTGGATGACGCCGAGAGCGAGAAGATCTGTGTGGACATCAACGAGTGCGACATGAACTACTGCCAACACGACTGTGTCAACCACCCCGGTGGCTACGAGTGCCGCTGCCATGCCGGCTACCAGCTCCTCAACCAGAACGACTGTGGCAAAATCCTGGAGGAGGATGGGGATGGGGGGTACTCGGGGGATTTGGGGCCTGAAGCCCAAACGCCTATCCCCAGCCGGACCCCACCGAAGGCAGAGCACCTCCACCCCGGTGCACTGGTGGGCATTGCCATGGGTGCCCTCTCTGCAGCCCTGGCGCTGCTGGCCCTGGGCTACCACCTGGCGAAGAAGCGCTGCGGGTCCCCCAGCAGCATGGATTACAAGTGCGGTGGCCCCCACGAGAAGGAGATGGGACTTCAGCCGGTCACCTCGGGCTGTGCCGCCTCCGGCCAGAAACTGTAGGGAGAACTGGGCAGGATGGAGAGAGGGAGGTGGGCAAAACTGGGTAACATTTACTTCCTCCCCCCCCACCTTTTTAATGATGAGGAGGATTTGGGAAAAGCTGTGATCACCCCCCACTTCCAAAACTCCTTGCTGCTTTCCAGCCGGCTCTTGCAATCCCCACACCAGAACTCGGCTTTGCCTTTCCCGAGCCAGCAGCTGGGGGGCTGCAAGGAAACACTGTTGGTGTGTCACAGGAGGGATGTCTCCATCTGGAACTGTTTAAATCCACATCCATGTGCGGCGAGAGCACGGGTGCCACGGCCCGTGGGCCACTGGGGACCATGGAAGGTCGCCTGGCCCGCAGTTCCCTCTCCTTGGGTGGGCAGTGTGCCGCCGGGCTGGGGGTGATGGTTTTCCCGGAGCTGCGGTGCTCCTGCCTTTGGCTACGTTCGGTTTCGGGTGATGGAAGAAGGAGCAAGGATCTTGCGGTCAGCGCTTTGTCTCGCTCCTTTGCCCCCTCTGCTTCATCAGCAGAAACCTCCGGTTTAGTTCTCCCCACCCCTGTGTTCTGCCTCTCCCCGCTGGCAGCAGAGCGCTTCTCACCTCGGATCGCTGGTGACAGCGCTGAGCGTCACCACGGGAGGGCTAAAACGCCTGATTTTATTCCCTCTTACCGTCCCGGGGCTTTTCCCGGGGGGCACAGCGGTTAATTTGGGATACTGAGAAGCCCGGGGTAATTTTTTCCGCAACAGGAAACATTTGCAGCACTGGGGACCCTCGTGTTCCCTGGGCAATTTCTTCCCTGATTTTCTACCATCGTTGGGTTAAACTGATTGGGTTTTACTTTTTCTCACAAACCCACCTCTCCTATCCACAGGTTTTATTTTTTCCCTGTTTTTCCTTTAGTCTTGCTCAGGGCTGATTCTAATTCATGTTGGACCTCACGGCAAAACTTTCCCGGGGGGTCAGGATCCGGACCGCTGCTCAGCACTGGGGAGGGGAGAGAGCTGGAAAAGTATGTTCTGCATTATTCCAGCTTCATCCTTGGCTGGGGAGACCAGGGCCAGCTCTGCAAAGCTGGGGGGGCCGGGGGGTCCAACTCCAGCAGCCGTGGGGCATGAAACCGGCGAGTGTTGGTGCATCAAACGCCATTTCCCCTGACACCATAGAGCTATGTTGTGGCCTCCAAGGAAAATAAAAAGCTATGCCTTGTCTGAACTGTAGCTTTCCTCATGTAAATGGTTCAACCCCCTGTTTTATACACCCGGCACGTTTGTAAATACTTATTTATTTATTGGAAATATACCCTACGCAATGCACAATCACATGGTGATTTTGTGTGTCGACCAATAAAGCTTTAACAGTCTGGTTTATAGAAAGCTGGTAATGACATATTCTTTCTCTCTCTAAAAGTGACCGTGGGTTTTCTTTCCCTCCCCGATCACCGGCCCGTCAGGCAGCCAGAGCTCCAGAGGTCACAAACCTCGCTGGAACAGGAAAACAAACCAAAAAGGAGCATGGGGCTGCAAACGTGCCCCGCTGCTCTGTTCAGCCGTGATTAAAATAGAAGGAATGAGCCATAAATAATGGAGAATGAGAATAACAGTAAAAGGACAAAGTTAGAACCAAATAAGCTGAAAATGGCTAATTGAACGCTACCAAGCTGGTGTGGCCTCAGTGCTGTTCTGCAGCTGGAGTTTGTCTGGGTCTGTGTTTCGGGTACCACCGGAGGTGATGTTCACCCGTGGCAAAGAGAGCAGCATTCGCTTCTCCTGGGTTTTCTGGTGGAAAACACAAGTTTGCTCCTGTCTTTGCTATAATCCCTTTGCCTGGGAATTTGGGGTGTGCGCGGCAGAGGTTTATTGGTGGGACTCGCGTTTGTTCCCTTTTTCCGTCAGCTGAAGGGAGGTTTGGGTCTCCCTGGCACCTGCCCAGGCTCAGGTTTGCGTAGTCTCGAGCTTTGATCTCAGGTGCTAAGAACACCCTTTATTTTTTACATCAGAAGAAGCCAAAGGGGTCTGATTGCTGCGCCAAAGGGGTCAGATTGCTGCTCCAAAGGGGTCGGATTGGCACTGCTTCTCCCCACGCCTGCAGAGCTGGTGCAGAAGTCGGTCTGGTCCTATCCCCTTGCCCCAGGGCTGGTGGGTATTAGGGCTTTTCTCCACCTTTCAGAGCACATCTCGGGCAGGAACGGGAAGTTTCTGGTTTATTATTGTGGAGGGACACCCGCCCCGTGGCTCCAGTCACCGGTCACCGATGCATTTTGACATCCTCCCAGCGGGGAGGCTCCTCGGTGCCGAAGGTAATGGCAATGATTAATCAGCCGACGTAATTAACACTATGCCAGGCCAGTCTTATGGCTTTTTGATTGTGTGGGACTGCTTGTCCCCTCTCCGGCCGCGGTCCCCATTGCCGGTGCCTGGGGGTGGCCGGCAGGGCGAGGGGACACCCTAGAAGGTGGTGGTCTTTGTGAGGAGGGGCCCGGGCTTGCAGCAGGGCTGGGGGTGCACGGGCTCCTGCTGGCAGGGCAGGGGGGGGCACATGCAACCCTTGCCCTTGTCCTCCCCCCGCGGAGCGGCGCAGTAATCGAGGGGCTCTTCCTCATCCTCCTCCTCCTCCTCGGCAGCGCCGTCCCCGGCGTGGCAGCAGCAGAGGCTGGCGTCCAGGCAGCGGCGCAGCACGCCGTGGAAGGAGTGCCGGAAATTTTCGGAGAGGAACCCGTAGAGGATGGGGTTGGCGCAGCTGTTGGAGTAGCTGAGGATGAGGGAGGCGTTGTTGACGGTGGCGTCCAGGCGGCCGGGCAGCAGGAGGTTGACCAGCTGCACCACGTAGAAGGGCATCCAGCAGACCACGAACATGGCCACCACCATGAGCACCAGGCGCGTCAACTTGCCCTCGGAGCGCCGGCGCTGCTGCCAGCCCACCCGCTGCGCCACCGCCCGCATCTTGCCCACAATCAGCAGGTAGCACAGCCCCATGGCCAACACCGGCAGCAGGAAGCCCAGCAAGGTGGTGTAGACCACGAAAGCGGCCGACCAAGCCGGGCTCGGCCACAGGAGGTTGCAGGCCACCGCTTGGCCATCGCGGGTGGTCGCCGTGCCGGCGAAGATGGGGATGGGCGAAGCCACCAGCAAGGAGAGGAGCCACACGCCGCCGTTGACCATCTTGGCCACCCGAGGCCGGCGGTAGGTGGCCGCCCGCAGCGGGTGCACCACCGCGATGTAGCGGTCCAGGCTGAGGACGGTCAAGCAGAAGACGCTGGTGAACATGTTGAGCCCATCGACGCCCAGCACGGTGCGGCACAGCGCCCGGCCGAAAGGCCAGTGGTGCAGGGCAGCCGAGGTGGCCACGAAGGGGATGCTGAGCATGAAGAGCTCGTCGGCGATGGCCAGGTTGAGCAGGTAGATGTTGGTGGCCGTCTTCATCTTGGTGTAGCGCAGGATGACGAAGATGACCAGCGAGTTGCCCAGCAGCCCCAGCAGGCACACCAGGGCGTAGATGCACTGGATCACCACCATGCCCGCCATCTCGCCCGCCTTGCCGCCCCACTGCGCCTGCCCCTGCTGCTGCCCGGCCTCCCCCGTGGCCACGCTGGTGTTGGGGGGCACCTCGGAGGCCGCCCAGCTGGATACGGTCCAGAGGGGCACGCCGGCCGCCTGGGCCCCCGCCGGGAGCTGCTCGGCGTCGGCACTCATGCTGGGAGCTGGTCCATGGAGGGCACAGCAACGGGGACCAGCCTGCAGGTAGGGCAGGGGCAGAGAGAGAAGGGGGTGAGAGCTGCAGATGCAAAGCACATTCCCTTGTCCCCCACCTGTATCACAGCCACATGCATCTGGCAGCTCCAGCCATGGCCCCCTGGATCCCTTCATCCACCCCCTCCTTGTCCTGGTGCCTTCGCATTGCTCCCCAGGGCAGCGCATCGCTCTCCAGGAGCATCCCGGCTCTTTGAGGGGTCTTAGGGGCATGGGGTGTGCATTATCCACGCGTGGGGTGTGCATTATCCATGTGTGGAGTGTGCATTATCCATGTGTGGGGTGTGCATTATCCATACATGGGGTCTGCATTATCCACACATAGGGTGTGTGTTACCCATGCGTGGGGTGTGCATTACCCACAAGTGGGTGCACAGTGACAAGCCCCATGGCATGGCCTGGCAATCCACACCACCATCCATCCACCTTAACGAACATCTACAGATCTCAATGGTTTCATTAACCCCTGTGGGGCAAGCAAGCAAAGAGGAGAAGCCGAGCTGGGGAGATGTTTTACCTCTCAGTCCTTCAGTGGTTGGAGGAGCCGGTTGGGTCCCTCCTGGGGGGCAGCAGTGGGTGCCGGGGCTGCTCCGGTGGGATCCGCGGGCTGTTGGCGATGCCAAGTCCTGCTTGATCCGAATCAGATGATCGGGAGGACCTGGACCCTTTAAAGCAACAGACAGAGCACGCTCGCCGGGTGGGAACCCAGGTTCTTCATCCTCGCCCCCATCACCTCTGCCACAAAAACCAGCTTCACCATTAAAAATACACTAAAAAACCACAATCCAGGTTTCCGATAGATGCTGGAAAACGAAGGCGCAGACATCCCCTTCCCCCGTCTCTCTGCGGTGCTTCACTGGCTCTGCCCGCGGCCAGGACCCCCCATCCGCGGGGGCTGCGGCGGCCGGGATGCTGCACCGGGCCCCCCGCAGCCCCGGAACGGCCGGGGTGTCCCCCCCGGCCCGCCAGGACCTGCAGGCAGGTTGCCCTTGGCGACTGGCGCTAGCCCGGCCCCCGCGCTCGCTCCCGCGGCCCTTACGCGCGGCCCCGCGCATCCCGCGCATCCCCCTGCCCGGGCACCCCCCCCCGCATCCCCAAAGCGGGGCGGGAACGGGGAGGAGCAGCCCTCAAATTGCTTGTGCACTAAAAAAATCTCACCCCGAAGCAAAGTCCGCACCGAATTGCGTGGTGCAATGAGCGAAAAGGGGCAGAGATTGGTGTATTTTATTTATTTATTTTTACATATTTTTATAGCAACTGTTCTTTCTAAAAAATATGTGTTTTTTATAGCAACTGTTCTTTCTTTCTTTTTTTCCTTTATTTTTTATTGATTTTAATTGTAAGTAATTGTTATGTTTGCATTTGTTTTCCGATGAGAGGGATCAAGGGCATGTTTGCAGCAAGCACTCAGAGCGGGCAGGACCACTCGTGGGTGCCCGTGGGAGCTGGGGACCTCCTGAGATGCAGCCCTACTCCCCCCATCCCGGTCCAGACCACCAAGCGATGCAGCAAACAACCTTTGTCTCAGGTTTTGGCGTCTCACGCTCCCGAGTCACCGCGTCGGGTCAGCGCGGGTGGGTCACGGAGGCTTTGGGAAGTCCGGGTGGAGCTGTGAGCTGGCGGAATGACCTCATGGAGGGGAATATAGATATATTGATGTATTATATTACTGAGAACAGCCCCCATGTGCATGGGAAAGCAGGTGCACTTTGCTTCTGGGTGCTTAAATATACGAGCATAGTTAATTACGCAGCTGGCAGAGGTATTTTAGCCGTGACACCCCGGCTTAAATATCGCGGATGGGGAGCAGCGCGGAAAGTCACTGGTACCCAGAACTGCGGGGATGGTGGCACCGGGAGCAGGGCACCCTATCTCAGCATCCCGCTCCCCAAATCATCTCCATCGGGTGTTTTACCAGGGGGAAAATGCCACCGGGGTCCACCGCGGTGACACCCAAGTTCCCGGTGTCGATGGCTGCCCGGCTGGGCGCGGGGGCCCAGGAGGGGACACTGTGCTCCGGGGGTTCCTGTTGCAGCCGGCGACCGGAAAAATGTGTCATAAAAACAATTGAAGCCGCCTGCAGATTACATCGACCCCCTCCACCTCCCAGGAGGAGCAGGAAACTTTTAAATGCTCCTTTACTGTAAAGGAGGAAACTCCTTGGCGGCGAGCGGGACTCGTGCTCACATTGTCCTGCTGCTGTTAGTCCTGCCCTGGAAAAGCTCTGGGTGGGGAGCGCCGGGGATGGAGAGCGGGCGCGGGGGCTCATTTTGGGGGTGGCTGGTGCCCCCTCGCCGGCAGCTGGGGGTGCCCTGACATGGGTGGGTTGTCAGTGCCCATCGCTGCATCGGTTCGGGGTGATTTCCCAGGGGATCCTGCCCCCCGTGCTTGTAAAACATGACTTTTTTCCTAAGGCAAAGTGCTCCCCGTGGTTGGAAGATTTGAGACGACTCATCACCAAGAGGGAATTATTTTAAGTAAGTTGCCTAAGAAGCAAAATCAACCTGCTTTCCATCAAGCGAAGCTCTCCAGACGGTTAATTTCAAAATAAAACGCAGGTCGTACATTCTGTGATTTTGCCGTTCTGTCATTCCCCACCCCGAGACAGCATCAAGTGGTATTTAAATACCTTAAAAAGAAACCTCTAACCTCAAAGCCCACAGCCTGCAATAATAAGAACTGGCTTTGCCAGGTGGAATCTGAAGCCTCCCCTTAGCAGTTTATGGTCAACACAGCACCAGGTGCCTCATGAGCATGGGTTTGGATGCCCCATGTCCACCCAGCCAGCAAACCTCACCTTGCCCCGGGGCTTCCAGCAAAAGGCCGGTGCTTGGTGTATCCACCCTGAAATACAGCCAAAAGAGTTAAAAACGGCCTTGTTCTCCGCTGATCTAAATGAAAATCCAAGTAAATACGGTGCTGGGCAGAATAGACTGTGAGGGTGTTTGTTTTTTTTTCCTTTTGGGCCGTTTTTTTTAACTCTTTTGCTAAATAAAAATGAAATGTGGTTTCATGATAGAACAGGTGAAATAGTCCAATTTGAAATGTCTGAAAAACAGGATTTTAAAGGGGGTTTCCAGCCCACGCCGGGTTCCATAACAGGGTTGGTAGAGCTCGCACCAGGGATGCAGGAGCTGTGTGTGGATGGACCCCACGGGAACATAGACACGGGCAATAAGCCCAGACTGTGTCGAATTAGCCCCGTTTCCATACCCCAATGTTGACGTAAACACTCTTTATGATGAGGAACATACCGTTTCCTTCAGTTAACCGTCCCCGTGGCTGATTATCTCATAATCACCGACTTACATCTGGATTCTGATCTGATTAGAAGCAAAGCCAGGCCCAGGGCTTTGCAGGGCTAAGCCCAGCCTGGGGTTGAAGGCTTGGGCTTGAGATTTGGGGGTCGCTTTGCCCTTAGGAAGCACAACGGCTCTGCCGGCATCCAGGAGCTGCTTTCTCAGCTAAAAATAGGCTAATCCCTGCAGTAAGAGCTGAGCTGCTGTAAAAATGACGCTGCCAAATGTGCGTTTTCTCCAGCCTCAGCCTTTCGAGCTCGGATATAAAACCTGAGCACCTTCTCTTTGCAGCTTTTCCGCACATTCCCCGCCGGTTTTAGCCATGCAGGGTGCAAAAACATCCGCGTACAAAACCTCTGCTGGAATATTGTGCCATTGGGAAGGAGGAGAAGGAAATACGACTCGAATGCCTGACCAAGTTTAATTTAATGTTGTGAAATTAAGCGTTGCATGGGTTGGTTAAATAAGAGCGGTCTCCTCAGAGCCCCAACGTCCCCTTCTTCAAGTATTCCTTCCAAAAAGAGCTGGCAGAAAATGAGTTGAAACCCATGAAACCCAACTACAGGTCCTGTGCTCCTGGTTGCACAAGGGTCCGGAGGAACACAGGGCTCATCCTGAAAATCCTGCAGAGAAAACAACACAGGATGCTCCACCACCATGAGAAACAGCAGCTCCAGCCAAAGAGCAGCACCAGAAAACCCCAGTTTTCCCCCAAATTCAAAGCACCCATAACTGGAGCATCACCCGCCGGCCTTTGAAGCCAAGGGAGAGGCATCATCCCCACCCAGGCAGTTGAAAATTGGTGGTATAAGTGGTATTATTGTTACATTTTTCTCAGAAAAGCTCGTTCTTTGCAATTAGCTGAATGAAAAAGCAGCGTGGCAGCTGGACATTGTCACTGCTGTCCCTGGCTGGGGACGCCCTGATGCCCGTGACACCCCTGGGTACCAGCAGGTGAGGAGGGGAGGATGCTCCTGGCATCACCTCCCACATCCCATCTTTAATGGGAACAGGTGAATAAAATCACCCTGTTTGGTTCCGTTGTGCACACGCTTTCCTCTAATAAAGTAAAAACATTGCAGGAGGGGAAGGTTGTGCCCTGAAGGCTGTTACAGCTCTTTCTGACATTTAAACCAGGATGTTACACAGCGCGATTTTAGGGCTGTTCCTACAAATTGTCTTTGGAAAAAGACAGGCCCAAGCCCCCCCACCAAAGATGCCGCGAGGAACAACGTGCAAAACAGGGGGAGGAAGCGTGGGTAGGGTCCCGAAAAGCCTGCTTAATTTCCCAAGTGCAGCAAATGAAGCTGATTCCTGACCCCTCATTTTGGTACCTTGGGACAGGGTGGTTTTAGCACGGGGAGAGGTCAGACCCGGGAGGGTGGGGGTGTTGCAATATGGGAGCTTTTTGGACGCGTTTGTTCACAGAAGTCGGATGAGCGATGGCTGTCCCCTCCGGGAGGATGTCCCGTTGTCCCCTCCGGGAGGATGTCCCGTTGTCCCCTCCAGGAGGATGTCCCGTTGTCCCCTCCGGGAGGACGTCCCGCTGTCCCCTCCAGGAGGATGTCCCCTGTCCCCCCACCCTTCCCTTGGGATGCTAGGACTGATGCTCCAGGAACAGGGAGATGCGGGGGGGGGCAGCTGCTGGTGCATAAACACTCAGGGAGGGTCCCCTCCTGTCCCCTCCATCCCCAAAGCTGCCAGATGACAGATGCCGCATCCTGCCTTTGTTGGGACAGGGCGGAGGGGCCGGGAGGGGTTGATATCATTGTCCCCAGCGCCCCCCCGGCCCTTTTCTGCAGCCAGAAAAGCATCTTCAGTTTCTTTTTATGCCGGGTTATCTCAGGAAATCACTCCGGCGACACACATCGGAGGTTTATCCTGAGCATGGAAGGATTAACAGGAGATTTTGCCTCATTGGTGTGGGCAGCATGGGTTGGGAGGTGGGTGCGGGGGGGTCCGTGCCCCAGGGCAGCGTATTTTGGGTGCACCTGCCCTGTACTGGCACCATCAGCAAGATATTGTCCGAATTGTGGTGGGGAATAGGGAACCTTGTTCCAGTGCTGCTTGGGTGAGGCTCCAAAAGGAAATCTGGCACTTTCTAGTGATGACTGTTCACCACTCACAGCTGAAAATGTAGAGGAAAAGTCCCTTTTACAGAGAAATAAGCAGCTTTTTGCTCTGAAAAAGTCTTCACTTTCACACGAGGTGGGGCCTCTGGAAAGAAAAGCCACTGGAAGTGCCTTTGCCTGTTGGTGCCCCTGAGTTGGGTCTGGGGAGCAGGGAGGAAACTGGTGTCACTGGGTGATGTGGTGAGCGGGGGGACAGGAGCCTGGATGGCAGAGGATGTTATTCCACGCAGGGGATGGGGGCCCCTAGCTGCTTTTTAGGAAAAAAAGCAAAAAAAAACAAATACAAAAAAAGAAAAAGTGATTTTCCTGATATTGTTTTGCACCTCTAAAGGAAATTCCAGGACTGGGAACCTTCAGGGAAACAATGAGTGGGGCCGGGGTGAAGGTGGGTGCCCCAGGCTGGCGCAGTGCGATGAAGCCAGGACAGGTCCCCACACCCCCCAGTTGCTTGGGACACAGGCAGGGCCTCTGGCAGGGCCCCCAGCCCGTGGGGGATGATAAGTGAGGGCTTCATGACATCATCTCTGCTTGCATCCTGCTGCCTGCATCCCTACCTGCATCTGCAGAGCATCCCTGCCTGCATCCTGCTGCCTGCATCTGCAGAGAGCATCCCTGCCTGCATCCCTGCCTGCACCTGCAGAGAGCATCCCTGCCTGTATCCCTGTCTGCATCTGCAGAGAGCATCCCTGCCTGCATCCCTGTCTGCATCTGCAGAGAGCATCCCTGCCTGTATCCCTGCCTGCATCTGCAGAGAGCATCCCTGCCTGCATCCCTGCCTGCATCTGCAGAGAGCATTCCTGCCTGCATCTGCAGAGAGCATCCCTGCCTGTATCCCTGCCTGCATCTGCAGAGAGCATCCCTGCCTGCATCCCTGTCTGCATCTGCAGAGAGCATCCCTGCCTGTATCCCTGTCTGCATCTGCAGAGAGCATCCCTGCCTGCATCCCTGCCTGCACCTGCAGAGAGCATCCCTGCCTGTATCCCTGTCTGCATCTGCAGAGAGCATCCCTGCCTGCATCCCTGCCTGCATCTGCAGAGCATTCCTGCCTGCATCTGCAGAGAGCATCCCTGCCTGTATCCCTGCCTGCATCTGCAGAGAGCATCCCTGCCTGCATCCCTGTCTGCATCTGCAGAGAGCATCCCTGCCTGTATCCCTGTCTGCATCTGCAGAGAGCATCCCTGCCTGCATCCCTGCCTGCACCTGCAGAGAGCATCCCTGCCTGTATCCCTGTCTGCATCTGCGGAGAGCATCCCTGCCTGCATCCCTGCCTGCATCTGCAGAGAGCATCCCTGCCTGTATCCCTGCCTGCATCTGCAGAGAGCATCCCTGCCTGTATCCCTGTCTGCATCTGCAGAGAGCATCCCTGCCTGTATCCCTGTCTGCATCTGCGGAGAGCATCCCTGCCTGTATCCCTGCCTGCATCTGCAGAGAGCATCCCTGCCTGCATCCCTGTCTGCATCTGCAGAGAGCATCCCTGCCTGCATCCTTGCCTGCACCCATGCTCACATCCCACTACCCGCACCCCACACTGAATGCAGGGCTTGTTTTTTCGCTTCACAACTCCCTGCAACCTCACTTTTTGGGAAAAACACCTGAATTCCAGAGCAACGGAGACACATTGGGGTGCTCCTGGTGTTTCTTGCCCAGAAGTTCTCTCTTTTTTTCAGAGGGGCCGATATTTCAGCCTCTCTACAAGGGTTTCTGCTGCACTGAGCCCATTCACCTCACTGCACTCCCACTGAGACCTGAGTTTTAGCAGAAAATTATCATTTCTCTCTGTCCCTTCCCTGAAACAAGAAAGGTGGCTCTTACGTTCAATGCTACAAGTTTCCAGGTTGATGAATACGTGTTGCAGAGACGTTTCTCCCTCCTCTGCTCTCCCCACTGCGCTTCCCTTCCCTCCGCTGAGACGCGAGCGTTGAATTCCTGGCTCAGGGTTCGGTGTCAAACGCGTCATTTCAGTTTTGTTTCGTTTTGTTTCTTTTTTTGTGTTGAGCCCTGTTCATTTACAAATCACCAGCTGGAAGTTATTAGGCCCTTAAAACAAAATGAATTACTACGAAATGGTGCCTCCCTGCAGTTGGTCTGCTATTAATTTGTGCTGAGTGCTGGAGGGGGTTCAAACCCATCCCACTGTCCCCCCTGAGCATCCTCCTGGCATTTTGGGTGCCCATCTCCATCACCCCACGGTCAGTCCAGCTTTACTCCCTGCTCTGTGCTGAAGGACTCGCCGATAGGAAAAATAAGTGTAAAAAAAAAAAAAAAGGGATAAATACATTTTTAAAATATTCAATGATATTTTGCTTTTCATGTTTAAAGAAGCCCAGGCCGATTTGTTCTCTTCCTCAGGGTCAGGCAAGCTTTAGCAGGCTGGGACTAGCGCCTCCAAGGTTAGAGCATCCCCCCACCATTACAAGGATTTATCCCCAAAAACGACCTGTGGCTTTGGTCCCTTCTCCCCCTTGCAGAGTTAGAACCAGCCCTTGCTTTTCTATACATTAAAAGCCACAAAGCCCAGGTCGTTACAGGCTCCTGGCACTCGAGTGCTGTCAGGATCCCAATGTCACTAATCATTCGCCGTTGGCCAACACACCCATTATTTTAAGTGAATAAACTGTTTGCAAAAGCATTTCCTAGAGCTGTCCCCGCCGTGCCCGTGTCCTCGCCCTTCCCCTGTTTTTCCCCAGCGGCACATCCCGGTTCTTTCTTTTCATGCTGAGTTTGCTCAGAATCACAAAGAAGCAACGGAGCCCTGGCGGTTTGTGCGACCTCACCCCGCAGCGCTAATCCGGACAGACGGCTCGAGTTCATTTTAACAACCGCCCCGCTCGGGAGGATGGAGGGAAGGTGTCTTTGCTGGGGGGATCCCCGCAGACCCCCCCTGGTTTGCCCCGGGGGCTGCAAAACCTCTTTTCCCCTCCCAGAACAAACCCAGCGCACCCCCAGTGCTGCTGGGGGAGGAGGGTTCGAACCGCAGGGCAGCGGAAAAGCAGCAGGAGTTATTTTGTGTCAGAAAAACCCCAGCAGCGCTGCTTGTATTTCATATTTCTGACAGCTTTTGCGCCTCCCCAGCCAAGCTGGAAAGCAAACAACACAGAGTTCAATGACTGCAAAAATGCTTGGTTTGCTAAAGAGGGCCGAGCACCCTCCTCTGGCCGCCCCCCCCAGGGCTCTCCCCCCTCCCTAAAGCTCGGGTTATCAACATCGCTGACATATTTCGGCTGCCTGGGAGCAGTTCCTGGCAGAGCCGAGCTGTGTCTCACCAGTCAAGCATCCCGCTGCAAACACATCGTGCCAGCCCCGCTGCCAACGCGGTCCGTGGGACCGTGACACGACGTGAACCCCCGGCGTGGGGACCGCGCTGCTGCAGGACGAGGGGTGCTGAGCCCCTTTTTGGGGCTGCCCCCCATCTCCAACCCCCTTCACACCCCCCCAGCTGCCACAACCTCTTTCTCATTGATTTGCAGCCCATCAACGAGGGGAATAACCTCATGTAGGATCTTGGTTCTTCCTAATTCACAAGCACTGTGGCTTTGTTTTGTTTGCTTTAATATTTTTAAGGGATATTACAGCATAATAACACTATTATTAGGATTATTATTGGCAGGCAAACCTCAGAATCACCAGTTTTGGGTTTTTAAGATCTGCAGCATCCACTGTAGGAAAGCCTTAAACCAACAAATCGCAAGTAAATAGCCCTGGTTTTTAAGCAGTGTACGGTTTCCCACCGGCTGGTTTAGCTCTCCTCAGCCTGTTTTTGTCCCCTGTCCCCACATACAGAGAGCAAGGACCTATCCTGCTCCCCCAGCACTGCTACACCCCAAATTTTGAGCCACGGCATCAGCCCCAGGTGGGAAACCAGGAACAGTTGGGGGGGGTTAATTATTGGCTAAACGAGGGCTGTTGAGGTGGTTTTTGTCAGGGTGAGCTCCCATTTAAAGGGTGCAAAGAGCTTTTTTTGTGTGGGATGAGAGTGTTCTTGGTGGAGGTGAGTGCTGGGGGCAGAAAGCTGCTTGTGCTCTTTTGTTCTTGTAAATCTCAGGTGGTTGGGCTCTCAGTGCAGCTCTACTGAAATATAAGAGCTGTTGCATCCCTCGTTTTGCTGGAAACGCGAGCTGGTGAGAGCGGGGACCTGGTGGGTGCTGGGGGAGAAGCTGCTGGGTGCTGCTGTTCTCAGTGTGCTGGTGTCTTTTATTCTGTTTGCCCCGCTGATTTTGCTCTGGGGAGCTGGCCTGAGCCTTGGAGGGGTCTGCTCTTGCAGAAAAACCCAATGTGACCTTGGAGAAATCCCTTTTCTTTTTGCCCTCCGGTTTGTTTTCTAACAAGGAACATTTCGGCCTTTGCTTGGCACACCCAGCCGTGCTGCCGGGCATCTTTCGGCGCTGATGTGGCGTTTTGCAGGCAGAGAAAAAGAAATGCTGTAAGGATTGCTGGGGAAATGCGGGTCTCCTGCAGACAACCACAGCCTGCCCTTGTTGTCTATAGCACTGTGCTCCAATTCTGTGTTTTCTCGCCAAAACTCGCTGTGATGGTGCCAGAAGAAGCGGGTGCTGAGTGGTTCCACATGGCTGATGAGGTGCGGGAGGGATGCAGCACTAAAATCCTACATTTTATCCTGTTTCATCACTGGCAGCGGAGCTGCTGCTGCTGCTGCACAATCCTGCCCGGCTGGAGGGCTTTGCTAAGCCCGGCTTTGCTAAGGCAGCCAGCTAACCTCTGCTGGTGACAAACCGCCGGGGGAGGTGGCGCTGGAGCGGCAAAAGCAGCGATTTGGTGGCTGTGCCTGGTTTTGGGGGGGTCCCTGGCTGGCAGGGCGTGTGTCCCGGGACACGTCGGTCCGTCTGTCCGTGTCCGTTTGTCTGCGTCCCCACGCTTGAGCAGCGGGGCGGCCGCGGGTGTCGCAGCCGCATTTGTCGGGGCGTTTTTTGGCAGGGCTGTCCCCATGTCCCCGCCTGCAGAGCCCGAAACGCGGGTCTCTGCTGCCCTCTCCTGGCAGCCCTGCCTGCACACCGGCCCCCCCCCCACCCCCCTCGCTGGGGTTTTGGGGTGATTTCAGGTGTTTCCAGCCCTGGCTGGCAAGTTTAGAGAATTTCCCACATGCCGTAACCACCATTATTAAGTCTGCAGTGGATGCGAAGCCCCCCCGACGTGCTTGGTCTGAACCCCCCAACACCCCAAAGGGCAGGTCCAGCCAGCTCCTGGGTTTGGCACTTGGCTCTAATTTTATTTTTATGCTTTAAGGCTATTTTTTTTAAACATCCCTTGAAATCTCCGAGCAGAAAGTCATTTCCAGTAAAGAAAACTTCTTTAAGAAGTGCCAAATGCCGCTTTCCGAATGCCAAGCAAGCAGGTACTGACCGATTTCTAAAACTCCTTTTCCCTTCCTAAAATACTGTGTCATTGGGAGCCATGGTACAACTGCACCTTTGATTAGGAGCAGTTTTTGGGCCAAAATGTAAGCGGCTGGCGGGTTTTGACCGGTGCAGTTAATGGCCAGCACCCTGCAGACACCTTCAGCACAGCTGCTGCCTTTATTTGAACTCGTATTCTCCTAGAAAATAGGAGCTTTAAACTCTTCAAACTCTTGCCCATCTTACCTTTGGGGTTTCTGCTACATCATGGGGGGGAAATAAAGAACAACCAAACAAAAAACACAAGAGTTTTCAGGAAAGCAATGATATTTTGGCAAATAAAGGCGTTAGCAAAAAGAAACTCCATGGAGTTCAAAAGCCGCGTTGCTGCCAGACAAATGTTTTGGGAGAGCCCTCAGCGTGGGCATCTCTGTATAAAACAATAAGGGAAAAATGCTTTTGGTGCGGTTTGTGCGCTTATAAAGCGAATATCTCCAGAAGAGAAGGTGTTGTCTGCGCTGGGGGGAGCGATGGAGCCGGGGTGCTGTGCATCCCCCCGGTGTGGGGCTGGGCAGGTTTGTGGTTTGTTTCCGCAGGCTGGGGAACCACAGTGTCCCCGCTGATTGCCGCCCTGGCCAGGCTCCCGGTGGGTTGGACACTGCTGTATTTCACAGCCCCGCTCAATGCCCCTGTGTCTGCGCCTTCCAACGCTCACACCCCAGCCCGAGGCCGGGGCTGGGGGACAACCCTGGGGTGTCCCCAAAACCAGGTCATCCTGGTGAACCCCCCGCTGTAAGGAAGGGGACGCAGCCGATGGTTTGGGCTGGGAACGGTGGCCAAGGTACACAGGACACGTCTGGGAGTGAGCGGTGGGCAGGGCCAGCTCAATGCGCCCCGTCTGACCCAGCTTGGCGGCTCCATCCCAATGCTTCTCGCATCTCCCCGCGGGCTGCCCGGGCGGTGGGATGCTCCGGCTGCATCCCCTCTCCCTTCCAAAGCTAATCAATCCGGTTCAGCCCTCCCTTATACCTGTTAATAAATTAGGTTTTAATTTGCATGCAGCGAAGCGTTCACGCGCAAGTTCCCTCCGTGTCCCCGAACCTTGGCTTTATTGGCGTAAATATTCAGGCTGGTCCGTGAACTGTTGATGCTGAATGAAACTTGTAGGAAAAACTGCCCTGAGAAAGATGTGACACTGAGCAGGTGGGGACCCTTCTGTCACCTGAACCCCGTGGATTTGCAGGGCTTATGCCCACAGGTGTATTTAATAAACTTAAAACAAGATGAATAACCCAGCAAGAGGATGGGTTTGTGTGCTTGGCCATGTGAGACTGCAGAGCAGCAAGAGCTGGGTTTATCTCTGCAATAGGCAGGAACTCCTTCATCCCAGATCACCTAAAACCAAGAGGTTTTAACCTGGGGAGCTGAGGATGGAGGAGTAATTTAGCTAATTAACCATTGCTCTGGTTGTGTCTCCTTGGCTCTCGGGAGTCTGGGGGTTGGCATCTGTCCCCCCGGCCCCTGCCAGCCCCTGCCTGTTTGCCGTAAACCTTCCCAAAAAGAAAACCTCTCCCAGATTTGGAGGGATGAAATCTGTTTGAGAGGATATTGCAGGATGTGCTGGGTGAGAAATCTTAATTAATATTTAAATAGCGCAGTGGAATTTGCCCAGATCCCGCCAGATTAAAGGCGGGCATGACAATGGATGAGCTCGACTTAGCGATGGCAATTGCAGCTGTCCAGAAATACAGTGGCCAAAGGAGCGCTAGGAAGCCCCCCCGCCTTAGTGTTGGGTCCAAATGCTCGTGTCCCAGGGATACGATGCTTTTCTTCTTGGTGGGAATTATATTTGGAGTTTATCCCTTTAGCCCCGGGTAAAACCAATGGAAAGGGGCGTTTCTGGGCAGAAAGACGAAGCCAGGACAGAGGGACGCATTGATCCCCAAAGCGCTTGCCGTGACATCACTCTGCAGTCACTCGCACCATATTAATTTAGCTGCACCTTATTTTGGAGAGCCGGAGCTGTTTCCGATGGGCTCCTTGAGCCGGCTGAGGTTTCCTGGCTGCCAAAACAGAGGAGCAGGGGATGAGCAGAGCCCAGAAACAGAACCCCGGAGCTGCTCCCCTTGCAGAGAGGCCGTTTTTGGCACGGTCAGAGTGAAGGGCTCCCCTTGTCCATCCCTCCCCGGTGCCGGGACCACCGGCCGCTGCTCATCCCCCGTGTGCCCTGGCCGAGGAAACTCCCCCTGCGCTGGCATTCGCAGGGGAAGGAAGGGCCGCCATCACCTCAAAACCATTTGCAAATAGCTTCTGTTTGCTCAGACAAACACTGGGGAAAAAAAAAAATACATATTTTTTTTTTCCCTTGCAGCAATGTGTTTATTGCCCTCTACGCTTGGGCACAGGCTTAGCCACCGAGCACCGTTTCTAACAGTCTGCTTTCCAACTGGTGACACTTTCAGCAGCTTTTCAGGAGCGCTTTTCCCCGAGCAGCGCAAACGCTGCCCTTAAACCTGGCTTTTCTGTCCTCAGCTCAGCCCTACCCACCCACAGCGGGTTGGAGAACTATCCGTCTTGTTTAAGCTGATACAAACTGGGCTGGAGGGGGCATCCCCTTTGCTTTCTGGTACATCTGCAAGCCCCCTGCCCGGGGCTGCTTTTATGCTCTACAGAGAGCCCGGGAACACGCTTAAATCCGCCGTGGCACAGGCTTAAGTGCGAGCTTAGCGCACGTTGACTTGTGGGCTTTACTTACTGTATGCACAGCTGGAGGGAAAAAATAACTCCCCGGTCTGATCGCGTGGTTAATGCTGTACCTGAGGAAATGTTTTTTCCTGCCTGGAGCAGCTCTGGCAGCTGGAGGAGCAGCGAGAGGCCTCGGGGCTGGGCTGCTCTTGGCTCCAACAAACTGCTGTGGCCGTGGAGGATGTGACCAGCTCCCCTGGTCGCTTCTCAGCATCCCTGTGCTGGTCGGGAATACCCCTGTGGGATATTCAGCATTTTACACGGCGTTCAGCATCTTCCATAGCAGGGATGCTGTGGTCCCAGGGAGGGGGGTGATGCTGTGGTCCCAGGGAGGGGGTGGGTGCTGTGGTCCCAGGAAGGGGGTGGATGATGTGGTCCCAGGGAGGGGGTGATGCTCTGGTCCAGGTGGGGATGCTGTGGTCCCAGGGAGGGGGTGGATGCTGTGGTCCCAGGGAGGGGGGTGATGCTGTGGTCCCAGGGAGGGGGGTGATGCTGTGGTCCCAGGGAGGGGGTGATGCTGTGGTCCCAGGGAGGGGGGTGATGCTGTGGTCCCAGGGAGGGGGGTGATGCTGTGGTCCCAGGGAGGGGGTGATGCTGTGGTCCCAGGGAGGGGGTGGATGCTGTGGTCCCAGGGAGGGGGGTGGTGCTGTGGTCCCAGGGAGGGGGTGGATGCTGTGGTCCCAGGGAGGGGGTGGATGCTGTGGTCCCAGGGAGGGGGGTGGATGCTGTGGTCCCAGGGAGGGGGGTGATGCTGTGGTCCCAGGGAGGGGGTGGATGCTGTGGTCCCAGGGAGGGGGGTGGTGCTGTGGTCCCAGGGAGGGGGTGGATGCTGTGGTCCCAGGGAGGGGGGTGGATGCTGTGGTCCCAGGGAGGGGGGTGGATGCTGTGGTCCCAGGGAGGGGGGTGATGCTGTGGTCCCAGGGAGGGGGGTGATGCTGTGGTCCCAGGGAGGGGGGTGATGCTGTGGTCCCAGGGAGGGGGTGGATGCTGTGGTCCCAGGGAGGGGGGTGGTGCTGTGGTCCCAGGGAGGGGGTGGATGCTGTGGTCCCAGGGAGGGGGTGGATGCTGTGGTCCCAGGGAGGGGGTGGATGCTGTGGTCCCAGGGAGGGGGTGGATGCTGTGGTCCCAGGGAGGGGGTGGATGCTGTGGTCCCAGGGAGGGGGGTGATGCTGTGGTCCCAGGGAGGGGGGTGATGCTGTGGTCCCAGGGAGGGGGGTGATGCTGTGGTCCCAGGGAGGGGGGTGATGCTGTGGTCCCAGGGAGGGGGGTGATGCTGTGGTCCCAGGGAGGGGGTGGATGCTGTGGTCCCAGGGAGGGGGTGGATGCTGTGGTCCCAGGGAGGGGGTGGATGCTGTGGTCCCAGGGAGGGGGTGGATGCTGTGGTCCCAGGGAGGGGGTGGATGCTGTGGTCCCAGGGAGGGGGTGATGCTGTGGTCCCAGGGAGGGGGTGGATGCTGTGGTCCCAGGGAGGGGGGTGGATGCTGTGGTCCCAGGGAGGGGGGTGGATGCTGTGGTCCCAGGGAGGGGGTGGATGCTGTGGTCCCAGGGAGGGGGTGGATGCTGTGGTCCCAGGGAGGGGGGTGGATGCTGTGGTCCCAGGGAGGGGGTGATGCTGTGGTCCCAGGGAGGGGGTGGATGCTGTGGTCCCAGGGAGGGGGTGATGCTGTGGTCCAGGTGGGGATGCTGTGGTCCCAGGGAGGGGGTGATGCTGTGATCCAGGCGGGGATGCTGTGGTCCAGTGTTCCCTGCCTTCCTGCTCTCCCCACACAGCATCCTCTACCAAGGGGTTGGAAGCGTGAGCAACTCACAAAATAGCTTCCCCTCCCACCCCATAATGCGGTGCCTCCATGAGCTGGTTCAACTCGCCGTGGTCCAGCAGAAAACAAACTGTGCTGGGAAAAAGGTGAATCTTCTGCTGGTTTAGTGATTTAGAGCAGCTGGGCTGGTGGTCAGAGAGAGTTGGTGGCCGAAGCAGAGCCAGGAGCATCCCCCAGTGTGCCCATGAGCCAAAAGAAATGTGATTTAATTATTTTCTTTTAACTAAATGGCTTCAGCTGGACCACAGTGCTGCTGAGCCTTGAGCCATCGCAGGGTTTCCTTTGCTCTGTGGTGCATTAATTCTAAATATCCTGCAAAGTGCAAGGTTATAGCTCCAAGGGAAGGGACCTGTCCCCAGATGCGGTGACAGGTGTGTATTTTCACTGGTCACCTCCAGGAGCAGCACAGCCCAGGGGAAAGGGTGGAATTGTGAGCATCGGCTGGTCCTGGCACCACTTATTACTAATACCGATCATTGCAATGATGCTCGGTCTGGTGTGTAAATCTGGGATGCTCCTCTGAAGAAAATCACCCAGGTGCTAGAAGAAAACATGGGATTTTTACCATGTTAGGTCAGAGACTTCAAAGGAGTTTGAATTTGCCCAAATCCTGCGAAATTTCCGTGGGATTTGGGAAACAAATCTCTTGAATCCCGGTGAAAGGGGTGGCCACAGCAGCAGTGGCTTTTCTTTCTCCTCTTCTCTCTTGTTTAGCGGATGAACAAATAAAAACAAGGCAGAAAGCAAAAGGCAGGATGATGCAAGGGGCAGGAGGCTGGTGTCTGAGCTGTGTTATTGCAGAGAAAATGACCTGGCACCGAAAGAATTAAAATAATGTCATCCCTGTTTGCTCTGGCTCTTTTTTTAATACGCCAGTCACCTTGACATTTCTAAAAGAATTCTTCAAGTGTGTAAGTTTTTAAAAAATGATGCAACTTCACAAAAGGCAAGAGGAGGATATTGGAGGCTGGTGGAATAAATTGGGAGCTGGAAGGGTACGTGACCCATGTGGGGAGCGGTGCTGGTGGGAACTGGGATGGATGGGGCGGCTCCTGCCCCCGAACAGGGGGAATACAGGGGTGCAAAGGGGGTGTTGCTGTGGGCATGGGGGCAGATCTGCACCCCCACAGCCCGAGCTGAAGCAGAAGCCGCGGCGGAGCTCATTTACCCGCGTTAATTGTATGCTTTACCGTTAAGCGTATTGATTCTGAAGAGTTAATCAGACAATTTGGAGGCGCCGTATCTAAAAACGTGAAATCCCATTAAACTGATTAAATTAAAACTGAATCCGTCTTAAATAACCCCATGCAACTTGAAACTGTTGAAACAGCGCGTTGGATTCAAATAGAATTATTTCAGTCAAACAAAGCTGCGAGGAGGCGTTGCCAGCCAATGCCCCGTGTTGTGGGACACAGCGTGGTTTGGGACGGCGGTGGCGTTGGGGAGGGTCTCTCGGGGACAAATCCCCAGGAGGTGATGCTGGGGGTGGGGATGTGACCGACGAACATGTGGCCACATCTGTGTGAGGGATGTGGTGCAGCTTTGACAGCTGTTCCTTGCAGCTCGGGGAAAACGCGATGCTTAGCGGAGATTTGTTCCCAGAATTATCAGCTGCACCTGAGCTGGGATGTATTTCCAGGTGTTTCACACCAAAACCTGAACAGCTTTTTTGAAGAACGCCGCTTTGCCGTGTGCTTCTTTTGGAATGGTGGGTATAGTCCTGGCTGCCCAACTTGGGGTGGCGTTCCGAGTCCGCTCATCAGCTTGGAAGCCAAAAAAGGGCTTTGGTGTGGGTGTCGCATGTGTTTTTACAAACCTGGAGGCTCCCACCTGCGGGCAGAGCCTTGAGTTAGGCCTCGCCTAAAGGAGAAGGGAGGAGGTGGTGCAGGGGCTGTGAGCTCGGAGGAATCTCCGATCCCCGCGATGTCCCCAGGAGCTGATTTCGGTGTCTGAGGGACAAGAAAAGGGTTGTTTTATCTGCCCAGAGCTGGCGCAGGGATTGTCTCTGATTGCATCACTCAGCGAGGCGCTGGGGAGAGCTCTGCGCCTTCCACCGCTCTGGTGTTATCGCCCAGCAGAGCGGGGCTGCTGGCTCGCAGATAAGTGCAGATTGCTCAGTGAGTTTGCTTCCAAATGTGTTTATTTTCCCCCCCATTCCGAGTCTACCATCTCTCCTCCTTGACAAGTTCAGATGGCGAGCCAGCCTCTATTCCTTTGTGAGGAAAGCGCTCTTTTTCGCCTTTACAAGGCAGCAAGAGTAATCATCATCACCACATCCTGATGGGGGGATGAGCAGTGGCTCCCGCTGTCCCAAGCGAGGAGCATTTGGCTTTGGAAGATGCTCTCCCTGCCAACCTGAAGGGTTTTGCTTCTCCAAACAGGATGAGCCCTGGCACGTGGAGCTCCCTGTTATTGGAAATGGGCAAACCCGCGGGGAAGTTTTATCGCTGAGGATGGCGTGGTGTGTGTGCTTCTGCCTCCCTGCCCTTGCGTGTGCCCTTGCACGCAGTTCTTCTGCATGCAGGGTCACCAAAACCTGCGAGCAAGGCTTTCCATGGTTATTTTTCTGTAGGCAAACTCACGTCACTAATAATACGGTATCTGGAGAGTCCAAAGGAGACTGCAGGTGGCTTGGGATGGTGTGTAGGCGACTCGGAGGGGTTTGGGAGGAGCAGAGGGCTTTAACCCCTGTGAAGATGGAGCGAGCGGTACAAGCAGCAGCGGGGAAGGTTGCGGGTGCATTTCTCTTCTCCCTGGGCCCCGGCTGCTGATTCTGCCTGAGCAGAATGCGTGTGATTCCCAAACCTTCCCCCGCTCCCTCAACGCCTCCGTTTGCGGTCGCTGCCCCACAGAAGCAAGCAGGGGGGCACTAAATTGCTGAATTTGCAGCCCTGACCTCTGCTGCGCTGCCACGCTGCTTTATCTCCTCCGCAACACGGGGACGCTTCTCCCAGCATCCCCAACGAAGGGTGCGCCGGTGGCCGCCGTTTTTCACAGCAGCGTTCACGGCTGCGAGAATAAATCCTGTCCCCCCGCTCCCCGGTGGCAGCGGGGAACCTTCCTCCCAAGGCTGCTGGGTGGGTGCCAGTGGTGAAGCCCCCCCATGCTGGGTCTGATCCCATGGTGAGCGGAGGGGAAGTGCCCCCTTCTGCACTGGGTGGGGGATAACGGGGCGCCCATTAGCATCTGTATGTGTGGGGAGCAGCGGGGTGCGGGGGGGGCTTCCTCAATCCACATCCTGGCATCCCTGCCCACCCAGGTGCTGTTTGCCCCCCCCGGGATGCCAGGGTTGGAGGCAGCTGTGCCCCTGGGGTCAGGAAGCTGCATCTTCCTCCTCCTCATCCTCCTCCTCCCGCCCTGGGGGGCTCTGCATCACAAGCCCCGGGGTATCTTCTCGGCCGAGGGGGTGGTTGTGTTTGCCGGGGTCCCCGGGATGCTGATGAGGTGCTAATTGCTGGGGGGCAGTGAGGGACTCGGCTCCGCTGCCGCTCCAGCGCGAACCCCCCGGGAGAGTGCACCTGGGCTGGGAAAAAGGGCAAAAACAGGGGAAAAGGCTCATTGAGCGGTGGGAACCCCCCGAGAGCCTGGGGGGAAGGGGCTGTGTGGATTGGGAAAGCTGGCCCCCAAGGGGGTCTTTGTGATGGAAGCGGAGGGGGGAAAGGGGAGGATTAGTGAAAGTTGTGCGCTGTGGTGAAAGTTGTGATGCCCTGGGCTGCTGACAAGGTGGGGACCGGGACTGGGGGTGCAGATGCTCCCAAAAGCCCCCTGGGACCAGCACACCCAGCCCTGGGCTGTCCCAGTACTGGTGGGTCTGGCCCAGGAGGGTCTGTGGGCTCCGTCCTTCCCCTTCCCCATGCAGGCACACGAGAAAGGAGAAATCACGACAAATCGTGCCTCTTGCTTTGCTTTTTATCTCTTTCAGCTTTTTATAGTCTGCTCTTTTCTTAGATTTTTTTGTTGCTTGCTCATCGCTGCACTCTCTGACCTTTTTTTTCTGATTAAAGAGCAAACATGTTCTCTGGGGCACCTTTTTGGTATTAAAAATAAACGCGTGGCGCGTCCAGATACCCGTTCCCACTGCTGTAGTGTGTACAAACATGCCCACGGCATAAAGCTCAATGTATACACCATAACCAACGTGCTCCATGGGTACCTGCTGGCGGACGAGGAAACACACGCAGCACACCTAGAGATGGGTATCTGCAGAGATAAGGGCCGGAGCCGTGGCTGACGAGGTGTGTACTGGTTCCGATCCCTGGCAGACTGGGTTTAACTGGTGGTGGGAGAGCTTGGGGAGCTCTGTCTCCAGCGCAGAGATTGAATTAGCCGGGTGATGGGGCTGAGGTACAGACTGGGAGATAAGAGGTGTCCCCGCATCCCCTCGGGATGGGGACAGGGTGGCACCGGGTCGTCGGTGTCCCCAGGGAAAGGGGCTTGCTGGCCGGCTCTGTCCTGCTGCTGGCTCCCAAGCTGGAGAGGCGTTTTGGCACTTTGCGCTCGCTCCCACTGCTCTGCCTCTGCAAATATTTGGAGGAAAATATCCACAAATACCTCAGATGTGTCTTTTTAATTTATTTTTACATTTTTTCAGGTATCTCTTTTCAAGCTCCACTCATTTGGTTATTAAAACAAAGCCCCTGGGGATGCTCAGGTGCCTTTAGTCCCTGACCCTCGGCTTCGCCTCCGCAGGATGGGTTTTGTCCACGGGGCTCACAGGAGGTACCAGCCCCTGCGAGGAGCTGCCTGCTCGCCAGCCACGTGCTGCTGGCCCAGTGGCCACCAAACCCCACGTGCTGCTGGCCCGGTGGCCACCAAACCCCGCAACACACCTGGGCCAAGGGGGAGCAGCCACCTCCCGTTCCCAACAGGCGCTGCTGGCAGCAGATGGAAATAGCAGCAGCTCTGTTGATTTACAACCGCAAGCTGTGACTTTAATGGGCTGTTTTTGCTCCCCGACAGCTACAGATTCGGTCTCTTTTTTTTTTTAATTTTATTTTTTTTTTAAATTTTAACATAACCTCGTCTTTTTTCCCTGCGTGCGACCCATTCGCTCCTTGCGCAGGGAGGTGATGGCTTGCTGGGGGGGGGGTACTGCAAGCTGCTCTCATCTCCCCTTTGGGAAAAGCAAACCCTAAATCCTATAAGCAAACGCTATAAAGCATAGAAGGGGCAGGCGGTGGGTGTCCCCGGGGCTGGCCCCCACGGTGCCGTGCCGTGGGCCGATGCCTTCCCCATGCCAGCGCCGGCAGGAATGTTCGCTGTCACCGCAGCCTGCGCTGAGGAAATGTTTTTCCAAGCAAGAGGAAAAAAAAAAATACAAAATAAAAAAAGGCCTCCCAGTGTATTTGGCCTTGACGGTTTCCAGCAGAACCTCTGTAGCCGTCTTGTTCTGCCGCCGCCGGGACACCTACCCGGAGGAAGAGAGGAGGCGAAGGTGGGAGAGCTTTAAAAAGCTCTGGTTTAAGTTTGTTCCACCCTGCTAAAACGCGGCTTTGGAGGCTGCGAAACACCCGGGTGGCTGCGCAGGTTGGGGCTGATGGGATGGGATGCTCAGACCCCAAAGGGTAAGCGGGGTCCTGGGGACGGCAAAGCTCTAGGGACACGGAGGGATGTCCCGGCTCCATCCCAGGCTGGGCTGCGGATGTAGGTCGGAGCCGTCTCTCTCCTCATTGAAACCCAGTGACGATGACGGTGCTGCAGGTTGGGCTGAAATATGTCCCTCCAGGTCTTTACTCTGGCACCCAAACAAAACCTACTCAGAAAACCTGTGAAAAAATAAACCCAGCTTGTGAATGCAGCTGATTGGAAGTTTTTCCAGCAGAAAGTGCTGTCTGACCTGTGTAAAAATCATTCCACGGGTGTGTGTTGATTTGGGCAATGTTTCCTCTGCGAAAAAAAAAATCAGAGCGAGGGGGGAGAAATATTTGGAGAGAGCTGGAGCTGCTGCGCTCGGCGGAGCTTTTCCATCCGCGCTGCACGGCGGCTCTCATTGGAAACGCACTCTATTTAGCAGCCTAAATGCACTTTATTGAGCAGCCCTGGGATGCTCTGTCGTTGCAGGGGGCAAAACCAGATTTTCCGCCGTGGGCTTGGTGAAGATGCTGGTCCTTGTGGGGACTCTGCTGCTGCCTCCACACTTGTCCCCAAGGACACGAGGCAAAGCCTGGTTTAGTTTTTGGGGGCTTGGCTCTCACACTGCCTTTTCCTGAAAATGCCCCGTTTCCTACTAACCTTATTGCAACTGTTTTTGGGGCTGATGGCAGGTGCTGGACACTTGGGGTGGGTCTTTTTCATTGGAAAGGTGTGTTTTTGGAACAGATAGAAAGAATTACTGAGCCAGACGAACACTGGTTTGGCAAAGTTAAGCCAAGCCTGCAGTCAAATCTTCCCCGGATCCTAGCGGCGTAGGTCGAGATTACAACGTTTTTTTGCCTGGGAATGAGTGGGGTGGAATTAAAGCGTTGTTGCAGGTGGCAGCAACTCAGAGCTCTAGCGATGGGTGCCCCTGGGGTGGGGTGAGCATCCTGGACCAAAAATATTGCCCTGAGCTCAAGGTGATGGGGATGGGTGTCCTGGCTGGGGGGCAGGTGGGGACAGATGTCCTGGCAGCACCAGGGTGGCACCGACCCCTGTCCCACTCATGACACAGCAGTGGGTTTGTGTCCCTGACCCCCAGCAGACGGATGGGGTGATCCCGGGCTGTTATTAGCGGTGAAGGAACCGCGGGCTCCCAGACGGGCTTTTGGCCCAGGCCAGCTCCTCTGTGGTTTTCTTTCCGGGGCAGAAATCTCCGCTCTGGCTGTTTTGCCGGCGGCTCTGCCAGGGACACCTCGTTCCCTCATTCTCCGGATGGGGGAGATGGGGGGTCCCCTGGGAGCGACGGGCTCCCCCTGCACCCCCCGGCTGCTGGGGGGGGTGACACGGAGGGCTGTGACACAGGGGCTCTGAGCAAAACCCGCCGCCGAGCCCGGAGGAGCCGTGGCGCTGGGCGAGCGCTTCGCCCTGCTATTTATACCCGGCGCGCGCGAGAGGAGCCGCTCCGTATAAATGAGGCTATTTTGAAGGTCTTGGCCAGGTATAACTGGTTTAAACAAGGCCGGTAATGACTCAGAGGGCTATAAATGTCCGGCAGAGCCCTCGGCGGAGCTGTCGGGGATTGATCTCCTCCCGTCGCCACGCGAAAGCTCGGGCAGGCTGTGTGTGCTCCATCCCTGCGCTCCCACACCATCAGCACCCCAAAATCTCCCTTTACCCAAGGCATGGAGATCCACAGATGCAGTTCCCCCCAGTTTATCTTGTGCTGAGTGTGGGGGCAGGCCCTGTGGCCCCCCATCTCCATTCACTGCATCCATGAGCATCACCAGCCCCTGCTGGGCTCGGGTGCGGGGTGATGCTCCAGTGACTGGGCTGACTGGTCACATCTCTTCAGTTTTATGCCAAATGTTATTTTGTTCTGTGACTGGGTGGCTGTTTAAGGTGATGGAACTGATGCTCTGGACCGTGGGCAAGGTGCTGGACCAGCTTGGGCCTCAGTGGGGTGATTTTGTCCCACTCAGTACCAAAATCTTCCCTCAGGCTCCGGGGGGACCGAGGCACCTTCAGGCTACTGGGCTGGAAGGTTTCCAGCAGAAAAGGGGTTTGTTAGGAAATAACAGGGAGTTTTTAAAGCAGAGGGTTTTTTGGGAGGAGTCTCTGGATTCAATTTTCCTGTTTGTTTTCTTATTGTAAAACCAAAGACATTTCAGTCTTCAGAAACTGATAATTAAACATGAGGAAAAATAACATTTCCCCAGAATGAAAGCAGAACCTCAATACTTCGGTCAGCCAGGTGAAATTCAAGATTTTGCTTGCCTGCCAGGGCTTTTGGGGCCAAACCTACCGAAAATGGCCATGGCAGGGCTTGCCTGGGAGATGGGGAAGACCGTTTTCTTCCTGCTTTGTCTTGACCTGGGAAGCAGCATCCCTGGGCATCTCCCTCAGCATTGCCCTGTGGAAGCAGGGGAGCTGCAGTGCAGGATCCATCCCTTCGCTCCAGGACGACAATGAGACTTTATTCCCCCCCCCCGTCACATTCTTCAGCCACTTCCAAGGTTTTATTTTACCTTGTGGTGCCGAGCGCCGGTTCCAGCGACTCGTTACCTTCACTGGCGCGTTGAATAATTACAGAGCGGGGAGGAAGGTTAAAATAGCGCCTTGAGGACTGAAAATGCCAAAAATAGCCATGTCCCGACTGGCTGGGTTGAGTTGGATGAATTGGGTTTGTCTGCGATGGAGAACGGGGGACCGGGGGGCGTCATTCCCGTGTTAAAAGGATCGATATCCTTGGGCTCTTGATCAGCTATTGAAATGACAAATAGGTTTTGCATACTCCTGACTCTCCCTGTGTTAGACTTGTTAAAGCCTTGGAAAACATTTTTCATGAATTAAGAAGCCCCATTAAAGGTTGAATCCAATTAGGAGAGACTCGGCTGTAGACTTCTTCAAATAGTTAAGTCAACATTGTTGGGTGTAATTGTGGTAATTCCCTGTTTTAGCGCGTGGGTAACTCCTCGGACGGGGGAAAAAACCTGTCCCCACCGCAAAATGTCACCCATTTCAATGGGTCCTGTCCGCATCCCCGAATGAGCAAAGGATGTTGTTTCCCAACGTGCCCCGCAGACATTGCGGCAGCCGCACAGACCCCTTTTTGCTTCTCGTTATTGAAATGCCTCTGTTCTGGAGGGCAAGGGCTCCTCCTGTCTCGCAGGAGAGCCCCTTCCTCAATTAAAGAAAGGAAAAGAGCCAACACATTTCTTTCGACACAGCGGTGCAATTGGGAGAGTTCATTATATTGGATTAATTATGATAATTATCAGTAGAAGGGAGATAATTACCCTGTTTGCTGTCAAGAGCAAGGTAAGGGGTTCTTGTTGTTTTTTTTAATCACTATTTTTCTATTGCCCAGACCAGGCTGGTTCTTGGGACAGAAACATCACCCCTCCCAGCAATGTCCTGCATCTTTACACCATCTTTACCTGCTCCTTACACCACATGGCCATTGCAACCCAGGAGGCTGCACAGGGTCAGTCCCCAGCCCTGGGAGCTCTGGGGACAAGGGACCAGGACAAGGGATCAGGACAAGGGACCAGGTCGAGGGACCAGGACGAGGGACCAGGACACGCTTGTTGCCTCATCCTTGCTGCAAGTGATGGGGGCAGCCAAAAAGTGCCCCAGCTCCCGGTGCATCTTCATACCGATCACCATCCTCCTGCCCCTGGGAAGGGAGAGACGGCTCCTCCAGTTGTGGATTCTGCTGCCAAGAAGAATGTAACTGAAAAATTAAATTTAAGATAATTATTAGCTAAATGTTAAAGAGAAAAAATTGTTTTTAAATGGCTGGTGTGTTTCTTAGTAGCCCAACCAGGTGTGTTTAAGTAAGATACTGCTGAAAATTTTCAATTTTTGTCATCCTAGATATTTTTTAAAATGCTATTAGAAGGCAAGTCCATGTATTTTACAGACACCACCATTCCGGTGACACAGGGGACATGTTGGATGAAGAGACCTCCTCCTCCTCACCCAACATACGTCGCATGGAAGGTTCTTTGTGTCCTGGGCAGGGCGAGAGGTTTGGACCATGGGATGGATGGTGAAGGGTGCAACATCAGAACCAAGAAGGCGAAACTGGATTTAAGTGTTGGTGCTGGAGCAAGAAGAGCAGGAACATCCTCTGATAGCTGTGCAGGGGCCTCGAGTGAATGTTTTGGGTGAAAATCCAACCTCTTGTGAAAGCAACTCTCCTTTGCCTCTCAGCAGCTTCCAGTCCATGCATGGACATGGGACAAGAGGTAGAAAGCCTCATCTTTGGTGGCAACAAAACGCAAAGTCCTGCTGACTTGAGGGGGAAATGGGATTTTGATAATGACCAGCGTGAGACCAGGACCCACAAAGCTCCGGGCGCACGTTCACCTCCAGCCACCCCTCGTGCTGAGCTGCCAGATGTGCGGGGAGCGCGTCACATCTGTGCCACCGCTGGACCAAGGCCTGAAAGTGGGTGAGCGTATTGCACGGGGAAATCCTCCTTCTGGCCTCTCTCCTGCTCCTGTGAAGGGAACTCCCACAGCAGATCCAGTCCTGTTGAGAACACACGCTCCCCTCCCACACCTCGTGCTCTGAAGGACAAAACGGTGCTAAAGGTGGCCACATCTTCCTCAAAACAGCTGAAATGGGCTGCAGGCAGGACGCTGAGCAGACGGGATCTTTGAACTGATGATCTTTGCCGCGTCCAGTGGCCACATTGCTAATTTTACCAAGCTGCCCCTCAATTCTCCCTTCCTGAGCCTTTTGGTTACGCCAAAGGAGCAAAAATTTCTGAGAAGATGCATTAGTTTGGAGAGTCTGGTCTGAGCCAGACCTGGGCTGCATCTAATCTGGGAGCCCCTTTCAGCCATGAGCCAGGGTGGGTGATTTTGGGGTGAATGTGGATGATTTGGGGGGTGAATTAGGGCGATTTGGGTGCTCCCCCTGGGAACGAGCATCTCTGCCCTCTTGCAGAGCCGAGCGTCCCTGAGCCACTTGCAGTGACCCCCCTCACCCCGGCCTGGGGGCTGCAGCACCCGCATGGGGGTCCCCCGGGGTGTCCCCCCCTCGCCCTGCGGACCCGGGGACAGCAGGCGACAGGGGGCGCCTCGTCACCGCTTTTAGCGGGCGGGACCGAGGGACGGGCCCCTCCCGGCGGGGGGGGCACCGCCGCCCCCTCCCTTTTAGGGGTACCCCCTACCCCCCTCGGCTCATACTCCAACCGCCCCCTCAATACTGGGGCGGGCAGGAGCTGTGCTGCCGCTGTCGCCGCGGCTATCGCGATAGGAGCGCGCCCTCCCGGGAGCCGGGGGGGCTGTTTTGGGTTGGCGGTGACTCCTGGGGGTGCTGGGGCCCGGGGGAGAGTCCTGCGGGAGCTCTGGGGCTCCTCCCGGAGCGGGGGCTCCGCGGTGAGGGGAAATCCTGTCCGAAGGGTTTGTGGTCGTATTTAAAACCAGTCGCCAGCTTTCGCTCATCAGTGGCTTCGTTTTTTTTTTTTGTCAGCCCCCCCCTCTTCTTTCTGGAGCGACAAATAAATAAATAGATAAATAAACAGAATGGGCGGCTTGTGGGAATTTTTGGCGGTAGTCAGGGATCTACGAACCAGGAAAAACCAAAGGCCGGGGCGCGGTGGAGGCGGCGGGGCTGTCGGCCCTACCTCGGGGACAGGCAGGGACAGCGGCGGGAGAGCACGGCCCCGGCCCGGGGGTGTGCGGAGCTGGAGGGCGGCCCTCCGCCCCTCCTGCCGCGGAAGGGGCCGCCCTCACCCCTCCCCGCCGGCTGGACCCCGCCGGGAGCCGCCGTGGCCGCAGCGCCGATGGGGCGGGCGGCGGAGCCGGCGGGGATTTGGAGCCGGGTGATTTTTGTCGTCCGTCTGTCCGTCCTTCCTTCCACCCCCTCCTCTCCGAGGCTGCCGGGGTGTTTCGGCCGCGCTGCCGCGACGGCGCCCGCCGGGACCCCGCACCGCCCGAGGGAGCCCCCGGGGCCCCGAGGGCGCTTCTCCCGCTGCCTCCCACCTCCCCTCCCTTGTCCTCCGTGTTTGTCTTAGTTACGAATTTGTTGTAGGTACCTGAGGAAGAGCCAGAGCGGCGGCTGCCGGGCCCGCCGATGGGGCAGAGCCGGGGCACGGACGGGGGGGCGGCGGCCTGAGCCCCGGGGGCTCCGCCGAGCGGCCGCGGGGAGCGAAGGTGCGTGGGGCTGGGCTGGGAGCTGGGCTGGGGGGCGGAAAACAGCTCGGAGGTGCGGGGGCAGCTCCCGTCGGGGATGCTGGGGGGAGGTCGGCTCCGCTCGGGGGTGCCCGGGGGGGTGACAGCAATCGGCTCCCCCTGCCAAGGCGGGGGGGTCGGCCCGGGGTGCCCCGCGGTGGGGTGCGCAGAGGTGCGCGGGGGGCCGCGGAGGAGCCGCTCCCGCCTAGGTGTGAGCTGATTATTCAAATGGGCAGCCGAGGACCTGGGGATTGGAGGCTCGCCCGGCCGCTCCGTGCTATATCACCCGGGCACCCACGTCACTGCAGCACTTGTCCTCCTCTTCCTCCTCCTCCTCTTCTTCCTCCCTCCTCCCTCCTCCTCCTCCTCCTCCGGCTCCTCCATCGCCTCCGGGCGACTTTTCGCCGCGAAGCAACTGCGAAAACCCACCCAAGGAGCAGCAGCGAAAAAAAAACCCCAGCCCCAAAGCCGCTCGATCTCCCCCCCCATTCCTCCCTCCCTCCTCTTCCTCCTCCTCCAGAGGCTCCGACGGAGGGGAGGGAGGGCTGGGGACTTTTTTTTTCTTTCTTTTTTTTTTTTTTTTTTTGGGTTGCTCTCTGTCGTCGTTTGTTGTGGCTGTTAAATTTTAAACTGCCATGCACTCCACTTCCAGTATGCTGGGAGCGGTGAAAATGGAAGGGCATGAGCACACGGACTGGAGCAACTACTACGGGGAGCCCGAGGTAAGGAAGGGAGCCGGGGCTCACCGCCCCTCGGCCGCGCTCCCCGCGCCGTGCCAGCCCCGCAACGGGATTAACTTTGGCAGCAAAGCCCGAGCTGGGGCTCCGCGCTGGCTGCGGGCAGAGCTGCGGGCAGGGCTGCGGGGTCCCGGGGGGTCCCGGGGGGTGCGGGGCAGCGGGGTGCTGCTGAGCGCTGGGTCGCTATTTATTCCTTTCCCCCCCCCGCCTCCCCCCACCCCCAGGTATTTTTCTCGCTCTGGGGAGGGATTTCCCTTCCCCTTCCTCCAACTCCCCTCTCCAGGACGGATCCGTCGATCCTGCTACCATCCCGTCTCTTTTTTCATATATATATACACACATATATATATATATATTTGTTTTTCATTAACCAGAAAAACACCCCCCCCCCACCCCAGGATTTAACCCTTCCCGCCCCACAGGGCATGGAGCCCCGGGGCTGCAGAGGCTCTTGCCGGTTGCAATCGGGTCTGGGTTGCGGGTGTCCCCCAATGCTCCCCAGGCTGTCCTTGTCCCTGATGGGGCTACCCGCCTGTCCCCCCCTCAAATCTTCCTTCTCTCTCGCTTGCCCTGCAGAGCTATTCCTCGGTGAGCAACATGAACGCGGGGCTGGGCATGAACAGCATGAACACGTACATGACCATGTCGGCCATGAGCACCACGGCCAACATGACGGCTGCCACCTCCATGAACATGTCCTACGCCAACACAGGCATGAGCCCTTCGCTCACCGGCATGTCGCCCGGTGCAGGGGCCATGCCCGGCATGGGCTCAGCTGGCGTGGCAGGGATGGGCACCCACCTGAGCCCCAGCATGAGCCCCATGGGAGGCCAAGCGGGCTCCATGAATGCCCTGGCCCCCTACACCAACATGAACTCCATGAGCCCCATCTACGGGCAATCCAACCTCAACCGCTCGCGGGACCCCAAGACCTACCGGCGGAGCTACACGCACGCCAAGCCGCCCTACTCCTACATCTCCCTCATCACCATGGCCATCCAGCAGTCGCCCAACAAGATGCTGACGCTGAGCGAGATCTACCAGTGGATCATGGACCTCTTCCCCTTCTACCGCCAGAACCAGCAGCGCTGGCAGAACAGCATCCGCCACTCGCTGTCCTTCAACGACTGCTTCCTCAAGGTGCCCCGCTCCCCGGACAAGCCGGGCAAAGGCTCCTTCTGGACGCTGCACCCCGATTCGGGCAACATGTTTGAGAACGGCTGCTACCTGCGCCGCCAGAAGCGCTTCAAGTGCGAGAAGCAGCTGGCCGCCAAGGATGGCGGCGGGGCGGGCGGCGGGGCCGGCAGCGGGGGCAAGAAGGGGCCCGGGCAGCCCCCCAGCCAACCCCTGGGGGAAGGCAGCTCCTCGGGGGGCTCCGAGGGCTCAGGCGGCGCCGAGTCCCCGGCCAGCGCCTCGCCGTGCCAGGACCACAAGCGAGCCCTGGCCGACCTGAAGGGCACGCCGGGGCTGAGTCCCGGGGAGCCGGCGGCCTCGCCGGCCCAGCACCTCCTGGCCCCCCCGCACGCCGGCCTGCCCCACGACGCCCACCTCAAGCCCGAGCACCACTACGCCTTCAACCACCCCTTCTCCATCAACAACCTGATGTCCTCCTCCGAGCAGCAGCACCACCACCCTCACCACCACCACCACCACCACCACAAAATGGACCTGAAGGCCTACGAGCAGGTGATGCACTACTCGGGCTACGCCTCGCCCATGCCCGGCAGCCTGGCCATGGGGCCCGTAACGAACAAAAACGCCTTAGAGTCCTCCCCTTTAGCCGGAGAGACTTCTTACTACCAAGGTGTGTATTCCCGGCCCATCATGAACTCTTCCTAAAAGGGCCGAGGGGAAGATCCCCCCACGGTGAGGGGGACAGCCCCCCCATATCCCCACGCAGCCCCCGAGCAGAGCGATGGACTATGAACGCTGTCGAGCACGGTACATATACATATATATATATATCTATCTATTTTTCTTTCCGTTGGCTCCAGATGTTTGCATCCGTTCGGGAATCAGCAGCAAGAACAGGCGCTTTGGTGTCCCCCCCCTCGGCCCCAAGCCACCCGTGCCCGGGGGGGGTGCGATTCCCTTGGTTTGCCTTGTGGGGTGGTTTATTTTGGTCGGGAGGGATGGGCTGGGGGCAATGGGATGGGGAGAGGGGGGGTTTCTGTTGGGCTTTTTTTTCCGTTGTTGTCGTCGCAAGGAGGTATAAATATATCTATTTTTTTGTGTGGAAGTGACAGGAAAAAGAAACAAACAACAGAAACAAACCGAAATCCTCCTTCAGTGTGAAACCCATGCTAGTTCTGAATCCCAAAGTCTTGTAACGTTGTAAAAAGGGGGAGAAAAAGGGGGAGAAAAAAAAAAAAAAGGAAAAAATACCAAAAAAAAATAAAAGTGATTAAAAAAAATTCAGGATAGATCGTTGTAATTGAAACAAACACTTGATGTTACCGGGAGAGTAAACTACTTGGATCTGATTAATTTATCGTTTCTGTATGCTTTATTTATGGCTTATAAATGTGTATTCTGGTAGCGACTAGCCAGATTTTCACAGAACTATATTAAAGTGTTATTGGCGGGGTTTTTTTTCCCCTTCATCTCTGTTCCGCCGGGACTCGCCCGTTTCCTCCACCGCCCCGTCGGGACCCCCCCGGGGGTCGGGCTGTCCCCTTCTCTCGGGGGACAAACCCCCCGAGCCCGGACCGTGCCCGAAGCGGCCGGCGCCGCCGCGGGACCCCTCGCCCGCAATTACCGCAATTACCGGACGGTGTTAATTGGGGAGGGGGGAACTGGGGCTCGGCGCATCCCGGGGGGCACCCGCTCGGGGGGAAAACCGGCGGGGAAAAACCGGAGAGCTTTTTATTTTGTCTTAAAACTCCTCCCGAGCGTCTCGGTCCGGCAGCGGGACCTTCGGGACACCTCAGGGCAGCCCGGCCGGGCTTAATGTCATTTCTTCCCCCCACTTGCCCACCGTTGATGTCCTGCCCGTCCTCCCAACCACTTGTTGTTTTTCCCACGCGTTTACTGCAAGTCATAGATATTGCTTTCCGAAATAACATTCAAATCCTTCTTAAAATTCCGCATTGTCCGCGGGAAGAGAAAAAGGGAGAAGGGGAGAAAAGGGCGGGGGTGAGGGGGGAGGAGGAAAAAAAGTCCCAAAAAACAAAACAGAGATCCAGCCAGAAATCTGTCCGTCTCTATACGGCAAGGACACACACGTTGTGAAGGATGTGGGGCATTAGCACATAAAAGGCCCCCGCGGGGAAGGGGCACGGGCGCGGGGGTGCGGCCGGTTCGGGAGCGGCTCCGCTGCCCCCCCCGCGACTCCGGGCACCGGCACAACGTCCCGCTCCGATCCCGCTCCAGAAGCGCCTCTTCCGCCTGCCCCCCGCCCCACATTTATTACTATTTTCTCGTTTCCTCTGGGCCGCTTCACGCTGAAACGCGAGGATGGAGACTTGAGGGAGAACGTGGGAAAGAGGAAAACCAACACAAACGGGAAAATCCCCGCGCTACGCGTTATTTCTTTCTTTTTTCTTTCTTTCCAAGCACTGGCATTTTTCTCTCTCCCCTCTCCCCACACAGCTCGCCCGCCCCCAGCCCCACACTACAAGCGCATTCTGCTCCTGCCGGTTTAAGCAACCGTGATCTGTGAATAAACAAAGTCAGTAAACAAAAAAAAAAAAAAAGAAGGGGGGGGCAAATCTGGATCCAAATTCCAGGAGGGTAAACTTTCAACACCACGTCATACTTCAGCAAATTTACACAGATATTATATTGCGTCCCTTTCCTTCCCCCCCCCCCCCACCTCCCCTCCTTTTGAGCCATTGTGCTTAACTGAATTTTATAAAGCTGATCGATATCTTGGTAAAATATTCATTTTTAAACTAGCGGGCAGCGAAATCTTTGCTTTGTGCTAAAGTCAACAGTAGCGGAGTTTCAGCTCCAATAAATGCGGGGATGCCGGCGGCTCCCGCAGAGCCGGGCGCGGCGGCCGGGGCGCAGGTAGGTGACACCCGCCGCTCCTTCTGCTTCTCCTGCGCTTTGCACCTTCAGCTTCTCTTCATCCCTCCTCCTCCTCCTCCTCCGGGGCGAAGGCAGCGGCCGGGCCGGGGGGTGGATGTTCCCACCGTCTCCTCCCCAGGTTTTTTTGGGGGGTCCTGACCCCGCCGCCCCTCTCCCGGCCGAGGAATCGTTTGAGGAAGGGAAAGCGTGATGCGGAGCAGGGGAGGGGAGCAAAGGGGTGTTATCTGGGGGTGCAGGGGGGCGTCCCGTGCGGGAGCGGGGTGCGACCGGGGCCGGCCGCGCTGGGAGCGCCGTTTCTGCCGGTTTCAGCCCCAAAACTCCTGCCTGGCGGGGGGAGTCGTTGTGCTTCGTTCGGAGGAGAGTGGGAGAGGGACGGGGACGTGCGGGACCAGACTCTCGCCCTTCTCCCGCTCCTCCGAGCCGGAACAGTTTTTTTCTTTATATTATTCTGATTTTTGTCTTTTATTTCATCTATTTTTTTTGGTTTATTTTGTTTTGGTTTTGTTTTCCGCCTTGTCCCCCCCCAGCTCCGTGGGACTCTTTTGTTCCGGGCTGGGAGCGACCGCTCCGTGTCCTCTCCGCGGAAAGACATTTCTCCCGTGTTCGTGACACCGGGAAAGCGTCGCTACCGGTGCCGCTGCCGACGGGCAGGACCCGGCCCGGCCGCCTGCACCCGCCTGGGCAAAATACACGGGGAAAACAAATCCCCCCGCCCCTATTTCCTCGATACGAGGCAAACCGGGAGTTTCGGCGGGGACGGCGGCCCTTCCCGGGGCTCGCCCGCTCTGCACCGGACACGGACACGAGTGGCATCGCCCACGCAGGGATGAACGGGGGCGGCGGTCCCGGGGATGCTTCCCGGGAGGGGTTGCAGGGCCCGGGGAGAGGACACGGCCGCGGGGCCGGCTCCTGGGCGAGGGCCGCGGTACCGCAGCCCGGTGAGGCGAGGGCAGGAGCGGGTGGGTGCGTGTGTCCCCCCGGCCCCGCGCTGCCGTGACCGGTTCCGTGTCCCCGGCGAGAGGAGAAGGCGCCGGGCGGCTGATGGGCTCTCAATAATTCATAACAGCCCGGGCCCTCTCGTAATGCGGCTCTGCGCTCTTGCCAATTACTTGTCATTAAACGCCTGTCCCCCGCGCGGGGAGGGGGACGCGAGTGGGAAGGGCCCCACCGCATCCCGGAGCATCCTTCATCCTTCCCCGCGCCAGGCGGGACAGGGCGGCTCAGCCCCGCGTCCCCGTTCACCGCCAGCACCGCCGACGTGTCCCCGTCCCGGTGAACCGGTCCCTGCGGGGTGGGGGGGGGCACTTGCCTTTCTGCCCGTCACCCCTGGCTATTTTTACCCTTATTCCCATCCCCAGCTTCCCCAAGCCCCCCCGGCTTGAGTTTCCCCCACTAACAGCGGGGCAGAGCGCTCGGCTCCCTTTCGGCCGTTAATTCTCCCCAAACAGAGATTTCTTTTTCGCGGGGACCGAGTGGCATCCGAGGGCGCCGGCCTGTGTCCATACGGGCTGCAGCGGATGGGGCAGAGGGGGGAAGGTGATCTGGACACCTCCGTGGCCACGGGAGCCCCCCAAATCATCCCCGATCCAGCCGCTCGCCTTCCCTCACTTATTGATATTTTTTCTCCCCTGACTTCCCATCCGCGAGGAAGGGGAGAAAAGGCACTTTTTTTTTTTTTTTTCCTTTTTTAATTGTTCGGGCCCCTAATGACATGCAGCGATGGCTCAAAAGACATCAAAGCACAAAGAAGGTGGCACAGGCAGCGGTTTGCTGGGGAAGCCCGGGGCTGCCCCCCGACATCCTCCCCGGGAGAAAGAACGGCGGTGCGGGCAGCCGGCCCTGCCCGCCCTGCCGGCCCTGCCCGCCCTGCCCGCCCTGCCCGCAGCCGGGACTGCAGGCAAAAGTACATTTATTGATGAATTAAAACAACAACGACAAAAAAGAAACCAACACCGGACAACTCGGGGGTGAGATGAGTCTAATTATTGCTGGTTCTAAAAAGAGCTGGAACACCCAAGTAGGGCTTAACTCGTCTCCTGGGAAACTGATGGAGACCTATTTTACAAGCTGTAATTCTGCTTTAGACTATTGCAGGCTAAAGGCAGTTCACACTATCCTCTTTCTTCTAGAAATAGTCCTAATCCTATATTTCGGCCGGGTAAAGTCCGTTTCTGCTCCGCACTAGATTAATCCAGAAACCACATAAAACCAGGTAGGGAAGAGGATGGAAAAGGAGAGCAGGGAAGAAAAACGTTCAAAGTTTGTTACCTCTGCCCTGCCTAACCTTCAAAAGGGTAAATATTACAGGATGATGTAGAGTCTGCCGGCTCCTTATTTACGGGACACCTTGGCCGCCAATGGAGCTAAAAACGGGGCTTTGGGGCCGGCGGCTTTCGGGAGTTTGGGGTTATTTTTTCCGCTCTTTCGCCGCGGTCGTGTTTCAGACTCGGGCTCCCATGGTGGGGAGCGAAATATTCATCCTCTCCCGACGGAGCCCCGGGAGGGCGGCCGGGGGGACACGGGTGAATTTGGTAGGTAGTTATTTTTATTGGGAAAAAACCAAACCGAACAAAACAAAGCAAAAGAAAGGGGAAAAAATCACACCAAACTCGAAACCGTTCGCAGCCCCGGCCGCGCACCGCGATCGGGTTGTATGTGTATATATTTTTTTCCCAATTATTCCGTTAAGTGGTATTTGTGTCCCCGGAGGGTCTGGCTGTCCCCGAGACACAGGGTCTGTAGAGCTGCCCCCTAAACCTGGCGTTCGGCTCTAAACAGGAGGGCAGGGGTTTTTTTGGCGATCGGGGGGCTTGACCCGCACCCCGCAGTGCACCCGAGTGTCCAAGGGCACCGGGGGGGGCCGACACCCCCCACCCATGGCCGGGCAGAGCTGGAGGGTGCGGATCGGGTCCGTGAGGACGGGGAAAGCGGCATCGAGCCAGGGACGTTGTTTTGGGCGTGTGAACGGACAGAGGAGAGGTGGATGCAGGCATCGATGTAGGGGTGGATGGATGGATGGATGGATGGATGGATGGATGGACGGATGGATGGACGGATGGACGGATGGATGGTTGATTTGACGGAGGGATGGACGGAAGGATAGAGGAAGGGATAGATGGATGGAAAGATAGAGGAAGGGATAGATGGATGGAAAGATAGAGGAAGGGAAAGATGGATGGATGGACAGATGGAAGGATGGTTGGTTGGATGGAGGGACGGACAGCGGTTCGTTCAGCCGTTGCTGCTCGCAGGGCCGGGCCGTGGGGCTCCGGGGCGCCGGGGGGGGCCGGGGGCGGCGGCTCGGCCGGGCCGTTATGTTTGCAGGTGCAGCCGGGCGTGAAATTGCATGGAAAAAGAAAATAAAAGGAAAAGTTTTTAAAAAACGCAAATGAGGTGGAGGCGGCTCCTCGGGGGGGCCCTGGAGCGGGGCCGGGAGGGGGCCGAGCTCATCCCCCCGCCCGAAGGGGCTTTTTCGTTTGCGCGCCCGTGTGCGCCGGTGCGCAGCGTCCACAGCGGGCCGGCAGCGCTTCCGCCTTTACATCGCCACCGAGCCTCCTTTTCCTTTTATTTTCGTTTTATTTGCCTTCCTTTCCTCTTCTTTCTTTTCCTTTCCTTTCCCTTTCCTCCCCCTTTCCTTCTTTTTCTTTCCTTCTTTTTTTTTTTTATTATTCCATTTTTTAATCTTTCCCTTTATTTTCCTTTCCCTTTTCTTTTCCTTCTTTTCCTTTCCCTGTCTTTTAATTTCTTCCCTCGCTTTTTTTTTTCCTTCCCCCCCATTTTTTCCTTCCTTTTCCCTTCCTTTTCCTCCTTTTCTGTTTCTTTCCCCTTCCTTTTCCTTCTTTTCTGTTTCTTTCCCCTTTTTCCATTTCTTCCACCTTTTTCCATTTCTTTCACCTCCTTTCCTTTTTCCCCATTTATTTTCTTCCCCCTTTTCTTTCCTTGCCCCCTTTTTTCCCCCTTTCTTTCATTTTTCCCATTCTTTCATTTTTTTCCCCACTTTCTTTCCCTTTTCCTCATTTATTTAATTTTTCCCCACTTTCTCCAATTTTTTCCCATTCTGTCATTTTTTCAGCTTTTGCCCCTTTCTTTCCTTTTCCCCTCTTCCTTTCCCTTTCTCCCTTTCTTTCCCTTCCCCTCCCGGATACAGGGATTTCTGCAGCCCAGTCCTTGCTGGGCGATCTCTACCTGTCCAAACCATCCCAGTGCCACCCATGCAGGACCCTGCTCACCCCTGCCCGGGGAAGGAATTGGCTTTCTGCAGATTTTGACTCGCACAAGCAGTAAAAAAAGAACAAGCCCCATCCCTCCACGGCTGGAAAACGGCGTGGAGGAGCGGAAATGTGCTGATTTTACCTCCACCTTGCTACCGAAAACGCCGATACGGAAGGATTTCGGAGACCTTGAAACGCTTTGCTTGTCACCGCACTCCCACTCCCCTTTGCTCTCCTGTATTTATGTTAATAATGGCACAAGGAGTCGGTGTCGGGGGTGGCCGGGGCCAACTCCCGGCTCTCAGCGAGCGCTGCCGCTGCCTCCACGGCCCCTATTAAAGCCTCAGATTCCCATCTGCGATTGCCTCTTTGTGTCTGTACTTGTGTGCGATACCTGGGTCACGCTCCAGTGGCTCCTGGCGGGGCCGGGAGCAGCGTTATCCTGGCCTGCAGGAGCTGCTTTGCCAGGATGGAGCCTGTTGGGGAATAAAAACCCAAAGCCATAGCAGCACCTCGAGAAAGTTGAGGAGCGGATGGATTCATGTTACTCTTCGAGGGACGCACGCTGGTGGTGTTGAAAGGAAAGGCTTTGGAGGGGAGAGCTAACCCCGACAGGCAAAAAACACGCAAAAAGGTGATGGTTAAAGCCTGCATGGGGTTGTGCTTTGCTCCGGAGCTGATGGGCTGGGACATGGGGGGGACGAAGCCTTGCGGGGGAGACAGCAGGTGAGCCTGGCTTGCAAAGCGGCCGCCAGGACTTTCTGCTCCCCCTGGGCCCAATCCCAGACATCGTTAGCGAACTCATAAAATCGCTGCAGATGGCGAGGGAACGGCAGAGCGTGTCTCATCACAAACTCCTCGGTTTGGGAAGTCAGCTCCTCGCCCCTTTGTTTTGTCTCCCTTCCCACTCTCCTCCCCCATCGCCGCCTGGATTTTTAGGAGGAGGAGAAAGAAAAAGCCAGGAAAAGGGCCTTTTGCATAAGGAAAGGCAAAAAATCTGATGCAGGACCCAGAGAAATAGCCAGGAGGTGTCCAGAGCCCCCCCAAAGAAAGCAAAGCAGCGGGAGGCAGGTGCTTCGGGGCGCTTGGAGGAGGGATGAATACATCAAGCAGGGCGACAGGCTCTGCTGCCACACTAACTGGGGCTGCAGCAGAAATAAGAACCCCCCCGTGCCCGGGAGGGGCTTCTTTTTGCTGAAGTGCCTCTTAACCTTTTCTATATCCTGTTACTAAAGGGGGAAAAAAAGCACAAGGAGTTTCTGCCTCTTCACCTAACCATTAAAAATAAAGGATGCTATTATCCAAATCTCCAGGACGTTTGGATCCATGAAACCAGCCGAGCTTTGTCTTATCACAAAGCCAAACACCAGCCAGGTCCTGGGAAAGGGAAGGAGAAGTCTCCCAAACTGTGGGGACAGGATGGGACACTCGTTCCGGGTTCTTGGGGTTCTGGGTTACCAGAGGGACAGGGATTTTAGCTGCTCTCAGTACAGCAACTGCTGGTTTCACTGGGGGTGCTGAGGCTGTTTGAGCAAAATGTGTCCTGATTGATGCATTTTCTCGAAGTTGGGAGACTTTTCCTTCTGTTGCGCTGTGTCCTCTGCCCCCACACCCCAGAAAACACCACTCTGCTTTGCACATTTAGCCCAATTTATTGCACAACTCGGTTCTCGGGTGAAATTGGGATATTTGGGGTCAGGAAGAGCTCCCGCTGGGGCGAGATAAGGCGAGTCCATCACCCCTCAGACATCTCCACCTCGGTGTGCAAGCGGCCAGTGCAATGAGATGTGAGCTGTGTCTGCAGGTGAGGCCATGGGAATGAACAAGGGGGCTGGGACATGGTAGGGTTTGCATACTGGATGGTTTGGGATGCAGCAGCGTTTGGGGTGCAGCAAGGTTTGGGATGCAGTAGGGTTTGGGATGCAGTGGGGTTTGGGATGCAGGATGGCTTGGGATGCAGGATGGTTTGGGATGCAGGATGGCTCGGGATGCAGTGGGGTTTGGGATGCAGGATGGCTTGGGATGCAGTAGAGTTTGGGACGCAGTAGAGTTTGGGATGCAGGATGGTTTGGGATCCAGTCGGGTTTGGGATGCAGGATGGCTCGGGATGCAGGATGGTTTGGGATGCAGGATGGTTTGGGATGCAGGATGACTCAGGATGCAGTGGGGTTTGGGATGCAGGATGGCTTGGGATGCAGTAGAGTTTGGGAGGCAGTAGAGTTTGGGATGCAGGATGGTTTGGGATGCAGGATGGCTCGGGATGCAGTGGGGTTTGGGATGCAGGATGGCTTGGGATGCAGTAGAGTTTGGGATATAGTAGAGTTTGGGATGCAGGATGGTTTGGGATGCAGGATGGCTCAGGATGCAGTGGGGTTTGGGATGCAGGATGGCTTGGGATGCAGTAGAGTTTGGGAGGCAGTAGAGTTTGGGATGCAGGATGGTTTGGGATGCAGGATGGCTCAGGATGCAGCAGGGTTTGGGATGCAGTAGAGTTTGGGATGCAGCAGGGTTTGGGATGCAGGATGGTTTGGGATGCAGGATGTTTTTGGATGCAGTGGGGTTTGGAATGCAGGATGGCTTGGGATGCAGTAGAGTTTGGGATGCAGGATGGCTCGGGATGCAGCAGGGTTTGGGATGCAGGATGGTTCGGGACGCTGACATGCCCTGGGGTTTCGGGGCTCCCCGCGTGCAGGGCACGTGCCCCTGCTCCGTCACCTCCCCTTTCCCCTGCCCACGGCCCCGGCAGCGTGTCCGGGCTGCGCGAGGTGCCGCGGACGGCCGGGGGCTGCTCCGTGCTGCAGCAGAAGCACTGAGACAACCGGCATATTTTTCCCGAGTTACTTATTAACCACTGCTCATTTGACAGGATCAATATTTCAAGCGAGGGAGTAAACACTTAAGAAGCACCACTCTGCTTTGCTCTCTTTTTCCTTTGCAAAATGATTTATTTTCTAAAACACATCTGCCTGGAAAGGAGGCAGCGCCTGGAGCCCGCCGGCTTTTATCTGCGGGATATGCAAAGCACATTTATTTCGTCTTTTATCTCTCATATTGCATGTTGATCCCATACATATAGATTGATTTTGTTCAGGTAGATAATGAAAAGTCAAGTGGAAAATTTACACAAAGGCACTCAGGATCTCGACTTTCTATTGGTATATAAATTGGTTTATTACTTCATTCCCTTAAACAGGGACTTTCACACTGGGGAACACTTTAAAATATATCATGTTTAAACACAAAACCATTTACCTTTCGTGTGTTTTTTTTTCCATCAGTAATTTCCTCGCCACTTTTGTTAATTACCAAAGATATTTGTGTTTAAACAAGGGCTCGCTCCTTCTCCATCCCTCCAGCAATCCGTCTTATTCCTCTCCTTCCCGGCGCCCGAAAAGTCCTAACGGGAGATTCCCGTGCCCGCTGTGCCGCCACGTTGAGCACCGGGGCTGACAATACCTTTTATTAATTCCCTATAAGCGGCTTTCATTTCACCACCCTCGCCCGGCACTGAATAGAGGGCACTGTATGGGAGAGCACAGCTTGGAACAAAAAAACACCCACCGAAAAAACCGAGAGGAAACATTAATAAACATCTTCTGCACATTTGGTGGCTGGTATAGGCTGCTCCAGCTTAAAGCAATTAATTCAGGATACTGACATAAACTCTCCAGCTCTTTGACAGCTTGGAGCTGAAATAAAAATGCTAGTTCTCCAGGGAAAAGGAGCGGATAGTTGGCTCTTTGCTGGACTGTTTGCTTATAGGCCCAGAGAGCAATCTTCCTTGGCGGAATGAAATGCAAGGACACAAACAATGTACCGGGGAGAGAATAGGAGATGGGAATGAACAGTTTGAACTATTTGCTCAGCAGAAGGGCAGCCACAATGCGCGGCCAATGGCTTTCCCATGCATCAACCCGCCGCCGCAGCCCTTTTGTTGTGCAGCCCCTTCCTCCGGCCTGATAAGAGCGCAGCTGCCGGGCCTTCCGCTGAGCCGCCCCGATTTTGGGGTGCTTTTACTGTGTTTCTCCCCCAAAACGCCCTCCCCGCTGGATCACGGGCTGTATTCGCCCCCGGGGCCAACGCTCGGGGCAAGTCAACCCCTGCATCTCGCTTGTCAGCCTTGGGGATGGCTGGGGGACCCTCTCCAGGCACCACTGTGTCCCTTTGTCCCCTGCCTGGGCGTCGCTTGTCCCGCCAAGTGGGTGAGACCCCCAGGCACCAGCCCCACACGTGTTTCCCCGCGTGTGCCCCGTCCATCTGTACCCACGCACATCCCACCGCGTCCCGGCGCAGAAACTGCAGACGGACAAAGGACATCGCCACCGTGCAATGACACACAGCGTGACAAACCCCACTATTTCGTTTTTTTCACAAGGGCAAACCCAATCCTGAGCGTTTTACCGGCAAAAGCACGCGTTGCACTTGCAGCACAGAGGTGGCTCTGTTTTCTGCCACCTACATGGCAGCGACGGCCGGTGTTGGTGGCAACACCCTCGCAGGGACAAACCTGCTGCATCCATTCCCCGTCCCCAAAATCACCCTCACCCACCCAGGGCACCGCTTGTTTTGCTTTAACGATGGCATTGCTGATCACGTTGGAATTCAAAAGAAGTCAGCAGCAAGGTCGGGCGCCACAGCGCAGGATGGTGCTGCCCTCGGAGCTCAGCATCCACCGCTTTGAGGCTTTGTTCCACCCCAGGCTGTTGGTTTTGGGAGCCTGTTGTAATCAGGTTTGTTGAGCTTGAAAGGGTTTCGAGGAGGTGAAAAGGCGAAAGGCTGAGGACTAAAGCTGAGCTCACATCCAGCGCCTGCCGTCCCCAAGTACACCTGCAGGAAACACCCGGGTTGACACCCCTGCTGTCACTAAAACCTCTTTCTTTCCCCTCTTCTTCCCTGGTGGGTGGTCAGGAGGATGGGCTGAAAAGCAGGAGGGCTCCTATTGTCTCTGCGCTGCCTTCAGAGCTGACCCCCCCGCGTCCCTGATGTCCCCGAGCACCTGGTTGTGTCCCGCTCCTGGGGACACCGCAGCACCCCACGGGTGGACAACAGTGGCCTGGGGTGTCTGACCATGCAACTCCACAAATAAAAGAGTTTTTATGCCTTCACAGTATTTTTATGCCCAAGCTGCGCCTTACTACCCCTCATGGGCTACTCTATTTGACTGAATTGCTTTTGTATTTCCCAGAAGATCTCAGGTTGGATGGGACCCACAAGGATCGCGGAGCCCAATTCGATTTGCGTTTTGGAGGAACAAACTGAATTCGAACTGATGCTGGGTTTGATTTGAGGGTGCTCAGGCTCTGCCGGTCCCACAGCTGCACCCTCACACCTGGCAGCTGTGGAGCAGCCCCTAAAATGGGACAAACCCACCCAAACCAAGCCCCACGCGCCACCTGCGAGCGGGAGGAATAGACCCGAGGCTCAGCCCTTGGAGCAGCCAGAGCAGAGTAATCCCGGCCCAACCTCGCTCTGCTCCCGGCCCAGACGGGTTAATTAATGAGACATTAAAGAGGCGGAATGACACTTCCCACCACTCACTTACGGTGCTAATTTCCAAACCGCTCCGCCATAGACAAAGAGAAAGCGCACTCGGTGCAGAGTAATTTGCGCTCTGCTCCCGGCGAATGAATTTCGGGGAGCAAATATAGTTATGCAGAATTTAAATTAAAGTTGACACTAATGTAAATACAGCAATGCAACTGCGTGTTTAAGAAATATGATGAGGCTACGGTTTTTAATCAGGTCCTTTTAACTCCGGTGGCATTTTAAATCCTCGGCGTTTAAATTGGATAAAATCCATAAGCTGGGAGAAGGAGCGTCAGGGAGAAGGTCCATGGGTTTGGCTGCGGAGAGGGACCAGCTCTGGTCAGGCTCCTTCCCCGGGGTGATGGGACATGAACCAGACCCCAGAGCACCTCAAAGCGGGGCCAACACTGGTGCCTGTGCAGTAAAAATTTGGGGGGGAGTCCGCCCATGCCTGCTGAATTTCCCCTTTGGAAAGCTCTGCTGCCAGGCCAAGCCATAGACTTGGGGCTTCGGGAAAAGAAAATAAAAGATATAAGAAAATAAAAGCAAAGGAAAGGTGAAGAGGAAAGAGAAAACCCGCCTCGCCTGCTTCAGAACAGGGTGATCCCGAATCAAAACTAACAATAGGCATTGACTGGGAGGCGGCAGGAGCTGCTGAACAGGAGCTGTGTAACCTGGCAAGACCAAGTTGCGCTTACCGGAACGATATATTTGGCAATTGAATTCTTCTGCCTTTTAATCTTTCCTCTTTTCCAGGCTCTGCAGTCAAATAAAGCCCCTTGGCAAAAGGCACCACGGTTGCCACCGTTCTCCTTGCCTTGGGTCACCTTGCTCCGGGAGGGCTCGTCCCCAGGCCATGAGGGGACAAGCAGTGAGGAAGAGGATGGGCTGGAATAGCAGCCGTTCTTCGCATCCAGCCGTCCCTGTGCTGCTGGCACCGGGCTGGAGCAAGAACATATTGCTTTAATTCCACTTGTTTGCCCCCAAAACTGGCAGGGATGAGCGGTGGAGAACACAGGGGAGAAAGAGCCTTCTCAGACATTTCCCTTTGTTTTTTCTGAGGGGTTGGTGTCAAGTGAAGATGCTTCGTACAACAATTACATGAGAAGACCTGGCCTGTGATGCGTATAATAATAAGAAAACCAATAACATAATAACAATCTTGGTAATAATGATGATGGTAGTAATAATAATATCAACTAACCTTTGGGGGGAAAAACCCCTTTTCTTTGGAGTTTTGGACAGCCGATATTTAATTACTGGCTGCCTCTGGCCCAACCCTGCGAGGGATTTCGTATTCCTGGAGCCGTCCTAATCCCCCGGTGTGACTCAGCCTTGTTAAGATGCCGAAGAGAGTAATAAAAGGCGTTACAATGCCATTAATTATCCCCCTTCACCTAGATAGCCGGGAGAGCAGCTGATGAGGGAAAAACACCCAGAAGGATTTGAAGGAGGGGGGAAAAAATCCCCCCAAAAAGGTGAGGGGGACAAACTTGGTGGGTGTCTCTGCTGGGAAGGATGAGGGGTCCTGGTGGGGCTTCCGCTTGCAGAGCTGATGGAAAAATTAGGAAGAGGTTTGCATGGGGATATTGTTTGCAAAGTCGCTTTTGGTCCTATTTGCTTTTTCCAGCTTTTAGGGCGAATTTCTTGCGCGGGCCGGATGGGCCCCCGGGGAGAAGGCGCAGCAGCTGCTGGGAGGACCAACAGCCCTTATCGGGAGGCTGGGGCAAAGTCCAAAACTTGCCCAACACATTTTGGGCGCTCCTTGGACCTTGCCTAACACCTTTGGAAGGGGGACAACACAGCAGGGGCCGCACCGCCGGCCCCAAATCGGAGCCCCCGGGCCGGCAACCCCTGCTTTGCTCCTCTCTACGTGTTTGGCTTCTAATGTTTTTTCGCATCTCGAGACCGTCTGGAATGTTTTCCACGTGCGAGCGCAAAATCCTGAAAGCACCTCCATCTCGGCCAGCCCGCCACAGATAAGAAACAGCTCTAAGTTGGCTGGATGTGGCGGCTGCATCTGCCGCACAACGCGCCCGCTGCCATTAGCTGTGACCGGGGAATGGCACCGGCCAGGTATGCTGGCAATGTTTAACAAACCATCCGTCTTCTACCTGGTCCCGCTCAACAGGAACCTTTGTTTGAGCCACGGGCCTATTCAGTCATGTTGCTGTCTGCTTATCGGGAAGATTAATCTCCTAGGTATCGTTATATTAATTTTAAAACTGGACTTTATTATATTGAGCCCTGCAGTGGGGCGGCGGGCAGGCGAGGGGTTGTTTCTGATGTGTTTGCCCACCATTGGACTCCATGATCCTGAGGGTCTCCTCGAACTGAAATGATTCTATGATCCCGTGCTAAAAAGTGAATGTAAATCCACTCCAACGATGCTCACATTCTCATTACCTTTGTTTTTGGGGGAGGCTGCATGTCCTGGGTCGGCTCCTGCATCGCCCCAGTGTGATGCCTTGTGGTAGGGATGCTACAGCGGGAGCATCTCTGTGCATCCCCCACGGGTACCCAAAAAGCGAGCGGGCCTGAGGGGAGCAAGGTGGGACAGAGTGGCGGCCAGGAGGGTGGCAGTGGCCCCAAATTCCTGGCAGAGCGCTGTGCACACACGCCTTATCTTGCCTGGCTGTGTTTGCGCAGCGGGAGCCAGCCGCCACGGCCGGGGGGGACACCCAGCACCCACGGGACCCCCAGCTCTGTCCCCGCCTGCCAAGGGGTCTCTCAGCTATTTGGCGTGCTGCTGCGGCTTTTGAACGAGAGCTTTGTGTGCTGGTGCAACACCGCGCTGGGTAGACCTGCTCTCCGCGACGTGCCTTGCTGCAGGTGTCACTGAAGGTCACTCCCGCCTCTGGTCCCAGCCGTATCTCGTGGCACCGAGATCCGCCCAAGCGCTCCGGTATTTCAAAACCAGTGCCTGACTGGTTTGTTTGCTCTGCCCAGTTCTCACGGCAGGACGGCAGGTCACCAGCATCCCTTGGAGATGTCCCAGCATCCCCGCACCAGCTCCGCGCCCTCCTGAGCCTGGGAAGCGTCCCCTCTGGAAGGGGTCTGCCCTGAAAATGTTGCTTTACGCAGAAAGGTGACCCAAGCCTGCATGGGTTTCCTGAAAATGAATCAAGACCTTTCTCCCCAGACTCAGTGGGGTGACGGTGAGGGGACACAGGGGACCCGGAGGTCCCAGCTCAGGGAGCTGCGGGACAGAGGGGACAGCTGTGGCTCCCCCCGTTCCTGAAGCCCCCTGCTCTCAGTGACATCAGGTACATCCCCTCCCAGTGCAAAAAGGAGCTAAAACCCCTTTATTTGAGCAAAACCAGAGCATTCCTGCAGCAGGGCTGTGCCACCCGCCCTCCCCTCTCTCGACCATGACTATGGTGTGGGAAATGTCCAGCTCCTTATTAATAGCCCAAGAGAGCAAAGCAAACACGCCTGGCCCACTCCGATGTCTCCGCCAGCCACCCGTCTGAGCACGTGGCTCCTTCTGGCCTTGCCATGGGGACAAAGGTGCTTTTCATCCCCGTTAATTGCACTGGAGGGTGCCAGGGACTACCTGGCTGTGTGACGGGCTGCGGCGGCCACCGACCACCCCTGTCATTGCCTATTTACCCACCGGCGGCTCCCAGTATCTCATTATCACCAGAGGTTAACCCAGCGGCTCCGGGTCACTGAGAAGGTCACTAGGAAGGGTTCGGATTCATTTCTTGGCTTGGCAGCATTTTGGGGCTGAGCGACTGATCCTGAGGATGCTGCGGACATGTCCCCTGTCCCTCGCGTGTCCCTGGCAGCTTGGACACCACGTACCACGCACAGGGACGAGACGCACATCCCTTTACACCCCAAACTCGCAGGGAATAACCATGTATTCACTGCCACGATTGCATTTGTGTCCCCAGCTTCAGGAACCAGGTCTTTCATTCCTGCAGCCAAAAACGCAGCAGGTTGATAGGGGCGACACGCTCTGCCGTGCAACACCCCATCGCCTGTCCTGCCCGGGTGTTTGTGTTGCCTTCAGGAAATGCAGGGACTAATAAATAGCCCGTGAGAGACGTGAATTTGGGAAGAGCGCCTCGAAAGACCAGGATTTCCACCCCACGGCGGGAGAAGCGGCCCCTTCCCCTGCCCGACTCTTCTGCGATGCCAAAAAGCCGTCGGGCGGAAACCCAGCCTAGGCTGGCAAGGGACAGAGGCTTCCCTGTTTGGATTCGGGACGGGGATTTCTGCGGCTGAAAGTAGCGTTGTTATTTTTCCAGGAAAGCTTCCTTTTTGGCCGGCTGCACCTCTGCATAGGATGCACACGGCGAACCGACTGCAGCGGCGGAGAAGGAAAAATATTTAAACAAGCAATTATGAATGAGCTTTGGTTGCTGACTCAGAGAGCAGTTTCCTCCGTCTGTGTCAGAATGTAAGAGATTTACCCCAGAAGCCCAATCGCAGCCTCGGGAGTTCATTAAGAACGCCTCTTAGATTAGGGCTTTGTGGCCGGAGAGGACCATCATTAGCCCGCTGTGCTCATTAATCACTTGTGCTACTAGCACGCTGTGCTCCGCTCCCAGTTTTGGAGCAGGTCCTGCCCACTGCTCCCCATTTATCTTCTCCCCGTTGGATTAAAGAGCCTTTTCGCACCCTGGATTTTCTCTCTGGGGGTCTGATCCTGCACCACAGCCAACTCATTTCTCAATGTTTCTGAGAAGCTTAATGAGGAGCCCTGGTCCTGCGGCACACGTTGGCTGCAGCACCCCAATAACTGAGCATAGCAAGAACTTCAAGTATCACCACCAACTTTGGGCAGGAGGATGTGGGGAGATACAAACTGGCCAGGCAGAGTTCCAGAGTGCTTCCTATGGCCGGGCTTTGAAATCCTTGAGCTTGCTTGGTTGTTCTTAAAAAGTGAAGGAGTAAATAAGCACAAGTCACTCAAGGGACCGATCTTGGTGTAGATCTGTGCTCGAGCTGGAGGTGCAGGACCTGTGGCTTTGAGTGTGCTGGACTTTGCTGTTGTCACCAACGAGCCCTTGGTTGTGATGTGTGTGTGCGGACATCTCTTGAGGACAGAAGAGCCCTCTGGGATCCGGTCTCACGGGTGGTTTTGGTGCCTCCAAGGGATGCAGGAGCTTTTGAAGCCACATTGTTTGTGAGAGCGGTTCTGCTGGACCTTTGTTGCAAAATAGCTGTCCTGTTTCAACAGGCGAGGTGGAGATCAAAGCGATGAGTGGCCTTGGGCCTGCAATGTTTACCTGGGTTTTGGGAAATCTGGTGCTCTGGGGTCAGGACGTGTTCCCAGGCGTTGGACACAGACTGTGGCACGTGGGCTGTCACACCAGGGACACTTCAGTCTGAAGGGCGCTATAGGTACATGTGCAGGATGCTATAGGTACGTGTGTTTGGAAGCGGATTGGTTATATTTACTGGGGCTGTTGCGTACAAAACGTCTCTCATCCATCAGAGTATCTGGATGTCAGGATGAGCACTCTAGAAAAACATCACTGTGTGTATCCTGTCCTTCTAATCTTCTCTAGATATCTGCTATTTGCTACTGAAAGGCCAGATATGGACTATTTGTTCCTTTGCTCTGAGCAGACTAGATGATGCTTATGTTCTTGCACGTTTGTCACTCATTGAAGCCTACAAGTCCTCCCCTGAGCTCATCCAACACGCACATCACCTGCAGAATTAATGGTGCAGATGCCTCATCAAGAGGCGTTTCATTGCAGAGACCTCAGCCAGGGGTACGGTGAACATTGGTGACCTTGGCAACCTCTCCAGGCACGCCTGGGTCCCATAGGAAGCCCATGGTCCCAAAGCTTCCAGGCTCCTTCAACGTCCTTGAGAACCTTATCTCTGTGAGTCACCATTACCTGGCCTTCACAAATCTGTGACATTTAAGGGAGTTTCCTCTTTGATCTGAAATAAACCTGGCACAAGGAACTGGTGGCCCTGCCCCGCATTCCTCTGGTGGCTTTGGGACGTGCCAGGTTCACAAGAAACGTGGCAACCAGGCTCCCTGGGCCAAGAACGGAGAAATGGGCTGTAGGGACCTCCTCAGGGAAGCCCCAGTATGGGTAGAGCAAGCAGTGTCAGGGCAGGGATGATCCATGAGCCCTGGTCACCTTTGTAATAGTCAACCATAGACATCCCAGGATGAGCGGCACGTGAATCTGTGGCGTGAATGGAGGAACCCACCATACGTTCCCAAGGTGCTCCATCCAGCCTCCATAGCAGGACCAAGAGGGATGCAGGTAGCGTCTTAGCAATGGGACCAGAAATCTAAAGAATAACATAACTGTTTTTTAGGTCTGGTGTTGGATAGTTTCTATCTGCAGAGGTGCTAGAGGAAAAACTTGCAGGTAGTTCTTGAGATACTTGTGTGTCTGAACCTGGAAATAGCTGCAGAGGGCAAAGGGGCACTTATTTGTGCTCTGACCCATCAAGGGCTTGTCCTCCCTGCCTGGGTTTAAATGCAGATCTGGTGCTCTCTTGCACACAGCTGCAGTTAATAGTGCTAATTAGGTCCTTTTGTGTTGACCGGGCCATTGCACAGGTGCTGCAGAACCAGGCAGAGCTGGGTGGTGAGAGCTCTCCGGCTGGAGGTAAGGGGGCTTTTGGCCATATTTTCATTCCTGGGTTGTATGAATGGAGGGGCAAGCGCTGAGGAGACCCTTGGCACTGTTGTGCCCCCATTGCCACACAGCTTTGGCAGACGGCTTAACAGGGCTTGATGGAGTTCAAGGGAAAAGTTCAAGCACCTTGGAGTTTGACTGTGATTCTCCTTTGGGCTGGCACAAATCACCTCCCCCAGCAGCTTTATGGGTTCTGCAGCCCTGCGTGTCCTTTAGGCTGCAAACCAGGGCTTTCTGTTCAAATCTGGCATTAAAAAACCCCTGCAAAATTTTATTTGTCAAGTCGGAGAAAGCAGCACTGGTTGTTGGTGCCTTTATTATTGTGGCTGGGAAGGGAGACCAGTTCATGTTCTCTTCGACATGTCCTCGAGAAGCGAGGGCAGAAAACCTGGAAGAATCAGGTCCTGGGCCAGCAATTTGGGAAAAATAAGAATGCAATGCGTCAAATATTCAAGTGACACGGGGGGGAGGAGAGAAGGGGAGCAGGGCGGCCTGCGTTCCTCCCCATCCATACATTATTTGGGAGGGATTATTTGCTCAACCCACACGAATTAACAGCCGCTAAGGAATACAAAGCGCCGTGTTCAGATGGCCAATGTGGAGCGTACGAGCTGGCCCGCGTCTCGAATTCGTGTTTTTATCCCGAAGGAAGGATGTTTGGAGCGGAGGAAGCAACGTGCTTTGCCGGTGTAATATCGTGCATGGGCTTGGAGCTGCTGGGAGCCTGGCCCAGCTGGAAAAGGGGCTGTATATAGGTGCAGGGATGTATATGCACAGGCATAGGTGCAGGTGAAGGGAAATGTGCAGCGAAACGGGAGGCGTGAGCCAGGCGGTTCATTAGTACCTGGGCATGGCTGCCACTGACCCGATGGCAAATATGAAATATCAAAGCGCTTGTCAGCACTCCTGAATGGGACAAAGCAAAGGCGCATTAATGATTAACTCCGCTAAAAGCTCCGGCTTTTTGATTCCCATGGCGCTGGGACTATCTGGCTGCCATGTGACATGCTCGGGCCATTTTCTAGCAGATTGGGGAAAGCTAGTGAGCAAACACAGGTGCTGGGGAGCCGGCCGCGCTGTCAGGGACAACCACAAACACCACCAGCTATGCTGCCTCAATTAGCTCCTGTGTTTGCCTCCACTTCGCCTTCCTGGAGATTTTACTTTCTAAGTCCAGTGTCTTTCGCTCCTGCCTTCCACTATTCACAGAGAGAGAGAGAAGGGGAAAAGAAAAGAGAAGAAAAGGGAAAACACACAGAAAGGCTCTTCTTTGAACCCACAACGCTGCGTGGGGACCCGAGGCGGAAAAAAGACCCGAGTAAACTAATTAAAACTACTCAGGTCTTTAACTGCAAAAACAAAACACGTTTATTGTGCTCAAGTGGAATTATTTTAGTGATCCTCGGCAAACACAGAGTCCTGCAAACATGTGTGGGGTGCTGCAATCGCAGTTTTTAATAAACAGGGCATTGCTGGGGGGAGAAGGGATGGGGTCCAGGCTGGGGATACCTCCCGTTGCTTACTGGGGATACCTCCCATTGCTTACTGGGAATACCTCCCGTCGCTTACTGGGAGCTACACCTCGGACTGTGTGTGTGTGACCTCCCCAGTGCCGTTGTTCAGAGTGAAGGTCCCTCTAGTGGCATTATTTGTTTTAATTTATTCCTTCCATAGCGCGAATCAGACAGACTTTCTTCTCCTGTTCAAATATTTATATATGTGTGTTATTGCGCTGTGCTTAGACTCCTTGCAATCGCGCCGGGGCAATAAAGAACAGACTATCAGCGTGCGATGATAAAGGTACTTTGAGTAAACAGCAGAAAATGAAATAAAGTTATAAAAAAAAAGGCCTGGGATGGTATAAATGTCTACAAATAATCACTATATCAGCGTGCCTGATATTCAGCCCATTAAAGACAACAGGGGTGAAATTGTGCCCAAGCTGCGCCATTGAATTTAAAAGCTTCCTCCTCTTCGGGAAGGAGGAGTAAAACATCTCGGCTTTCCGAAGGAGGGATTTGCAGCTTTGCAGGGGCTTGGTAATCCAGCCAGCAGGAGAAGGGCAGGAATCATTCACATTTCCGAGGGCTTCGGCTTGCGGGGGTGCCAAACCCAATGGGTGTGATCAAGGGTTGGCCACGCAACGCCAAGGTTGTGTGGCTGGAGCTCCTTCAGTCTTAGTGTTGTGGAGAAAAGCTTCAACCCCCCCCCCCAAAAAAAAAATGGGATGAATCCCCTGAAGTGGGGAGAAGGCAAATTTGCAATGTCCAAGGTTTTTCTTCCGGCTTGTGCTGAGTTTTGCAAATGCAGGTGCCAGCCGAGCGCTGGTCAGCATCGGTGAGAGCCGTGGGGGCACCCGTTGCCTAACATCGAGTGATTTAAGCATGAAGTGGATTAAAATGGTACAAATAAAAAGTCACCGTGGTTCTGTGCTGGCTGGCATGGTCAGGAGGCTCTGGCAGGGCAACCGTGTGCCTGCAAACCTGCCCTTGCAATAGTGTCGCAGGTCAGAAGCCCCAAAATTCACAAGAGAATTCGGTCAGAAAGTGCATTTCTACAAGCAGTGCAGAATGCAGGAGTTTGAAAGTGGTGTCCAGATTTCGTACCAAGGACAATGATTGCAGATGCAGCATAGTTCACTTAAGGGGGAAATTAAAATCTGTGTATTTAGCGAGATTATGCTTGAACCGGTACCAATTTATTTTGCCAATTTGAGCTGCAGCCAATTTCTCTCCCATGCGATGATGGATAAATATCATTAAATAGGAAAAGATGAAGGTGATTGATGCCCTTGCATTAACAGGAACTAGCATCGTGTGCTGGGGAACGAAAGGACAAAATCGGGGAGATTTGGATGCAAATCATCCAAATGAGACAGATTAAGCACGAGGGGCCGAGGGAGAACGGGACCCAGCAAGCGCGGTGCTGGGAGGACTGGGAAACCGCTCGCTCGTGTCTGCTGGAGGAGTCGGAAACGGCTTAAACGCGATTATCTTCTCAAACCAGACCTGCGGGGGCTGGAACTTTGTTTTCCAGCAAAAACTGAAAGATGTCTATGGAATGGTTTGTCATAACCTCTTAGCGTGGTTTCTGAAGAGCAAAATATCCCTTAGTCTGGAACATGTTGTTTCTAATGAGACTGTGGGTGCTTTCTTAGAGCAATGTCCCATATTTTTGCGAATTACAGTAAGCTTTTTTTTGACTGATAGAATTCACAAAAATGGATTTTACTAGCAGTATCACAAGGCAAAAAGCCCCAAACGCTTCCTTATATCCACTGCAGACTCACTTCCATCTGGGGTCAGCGGGTGCCCCCCTGTTTCTGTGTTTGGAGAGGCCAAAGATAAATCTCAGGTTTGCCATCTGTAACAGATGCACAGGTAGAGTTTAACCCTTCCTTTGCCCCCTCTAGAATCTAAACAGGTGCAGTTTCTTTTCTTTTTCTTCTAGTTAGGATTTTTTCCTATAGATCCTTATCCCTCTCTATTATTTATTTTCTGTCTTTTTATATATTTGTTTTATATATATTTTTAATGGCACGGTGCTGAATTTAGCACCGATGCCTTTTTCATCTTTCAGCACACTGAGAGGTTATTAACCAAGTTAATATTTCCCAGCATCACGCGAACAGGATGGAGATCCAAATTTTCCTTCGTGCAGAAGGGTTGCTGATAATATATTTTAAGTATCACCGCTTTCTTCTTGGGTTCCCTGTGGCTATAAACACTTGGAGTGGGATTTTCCTGGTCCTGTCCCACGATGGTTTAGACGCTCATAGAGTCCTTGGGGAGATACCCAGAAGGTTTCTATGCTTGGACCCGGCTTGCTTGGGACAAGCACGCTTCTTTGCAAAGCTGGTCCTGGAGAGGGCACAGGGAGGTCATGCAAACCATCCTCCAGCAAAACCGCGCTTTGTCTCCACTAAAACTGAGCTGGGGAGCGCGTGGTTGGATTTCCCTTCCCGAGGCATGCGATGGGACTTGCTGGTGGCTGTCGGTACCTGCAGGACCCACCTCTTGCGACCTGGGACGATGAAGAGGAGGATGATATATTGAGTTATTTTTTCACCGCTCTATAAAAAAAAAGGATGGGGAGGGGGGAAAGGAAGCGATACTATTACAATCAGCGTGGTGTGTGATAAAGATTTATTACAGGTAGAAAGCAAATAAAGGTATGGTAGGAACTTCTTTATTACCCATATCGTGCTTGCTTATGTGATCAGTGACCTGGAATACGTTCAAATTCATGTTAAATAAAGGCCTAATAGAATTTCTTTTTCACCCTGCCTCCTGGTGACATGTGGGCAGTGGGAAGAGCAGCCAATTGCTGTGTTTACCCGCTCGCTTTTCTGGAAAGTCAACAGTTTCTAAAGCCTTAGGCTGGCTCGGAATTAAGAAAGTTGCACTGGTTTAACTAAGGTCATCGGCGGACAAACGGGATCTAACTGTGGTGGTGTGGGGGTTTTGTTTTATTAAGAGCCTTCTGCGCCAGGTTCCCACCCCACAGGCTGGTCCCTTGCTGTTCTCTAAGCCCTTTGAGAGGACATCACCACTGGCAAGCAGCAGAGCACCCAAGTGTCCCATGTCACCCCAATGACTTGCAGAGATGTTCATCACAACCCCACAGTGGTCACAAACCCATTCGGGTGCTTGGGTTTGCATGGCAGCCCAAGAGCTGCCGATGGACCTGACGCCACCCCATGCTCAGGTGGCCCACCAAGCCTTCTGCTTTGGGTTGAGACCTAGGAAAACCACAAGGCTTGGTGGCTTCACTTCGAGAAGGTACCCAGACCCTTCCAGGTCTTATTGGAGCCCCCGGGCACCTCCTCAAGGTGGAAGGTCTTATCTGCTCACCGCTTCCAGGCCTTTCTTCTTGTGGTGGTTCATCCATCACTAGTTAACAGGGTAGACTTGCAAGGCTTGGCTTTCTTTGTGCCGTATCTTTAACCTCCTAGGAGTAAATACCCTTTGTCCACATGTATCTCGCTCCCTGATAATGTATTGTATTCCTTCCACCACCCAGAGCCGGGGTGGCATGGGGAGAAACAGTGCATTTAGATAAAAAGCAATTAGCACCTCCCGGGCTGGCTTGGTACATATTGTTAAAGACAAGGGCCCTCACAGGAGGCTGGTGAAATTCCTCCTGGCTGCAAAGAATAATAACACAAGAAGCCAGGGTTATTTCAAAGGAAACCTCTCCGACACATTGAAGTTGCTGGTGTTTTGTTTTGGTTTGGTTCTTTTTTCCTGAAAATTAGGCAACAAACTCCGATTTTCTTGCAGTTTTAGGCCAGCAGTTAAGTTTTGGTAAACAAGTTGTTGTGGTCCCTTTAGAATGGAAGTTGGTAATAAGCCTAAAAAAAATCAATCACATTTTCCATTTGCTTCCCTGTACATTCGTGGCCAGGCAGGTTTGGGGTGGTGTTTGGGGGCTGTAGCCCAGCATAATGTTTTGATGGATTTTCTAGCCCCCTCCCCTCGGTTATATCATTGCACATGATGGGCTTTAGCAGCAGAGCGCATAGCAGCTTCTGCAAAGTCTCTAGGAAGAGCCATGTATCTTCATTTATATGTTAATCTGCATTAAATAAATGTCGCTATAAACAACTTGTATCTCGGGAGAAGGTGGAAACCATATGGGCGTTTGCCAACCAGGGGTTATTAATTTTACACTTTCCATCTGGAGCCTATAAAGGGTCCATTCTGGGAGACAATAAAGCTCCAAGGTCGCCGGCGAGCGCGGGGACGGCCACCGGCGGGGCCCCGGGAGCCGTAAAGCCTTTGTTCCCCTCCGAGGTGCACATGCCCACGGAGCCACATGCCGGGACATGCTCATCTCTTCCCATGAACCGCCCCAGACCCGTCAAACCCGAGGAGCAGCCGCTGTCCCTGCCAGGAGGTGACAAAGGGGACACCTGGCTGGCGGGGCGCCAGGGAGGAAGCTCTGAGGTTCCCCGGGCGCTGCTGGGAATGGGGTGTGCAAAGTGTCCCCGTGTGCAGAGACCAGGGGGTGGATGTCCCCAACCTCACAGAGGTGGCAGGAGCAGGGAGCTTGGGCACCTGGGGGATGTGGGTGGTGGGAAAGGGGTTGTCCCCAAAAGATCTCCCCAGTGCCATTTGCACATCGGGTTCCTTAAGAGCTGCTGCAGGGAAAAAAAGAAATAGATTAAAAACTCACTAGGAAGGTGAATGGGCCTGTCCCCAGGGCTGGGGACATGGGTCTGTCCCCAGGGCTGGGGACACGGGTCTGCACCCTGCTGTGTTCCCAGGGCTGGGGACTGGGTCTGTACCCTGCAGTGTCCCCAGGGCTGGGGACATGGGTCTGTACCCTGTGGTGTTGCCAGGGCTGGGGACACAGGTCTGCTCCCAGGGCTGGGGACATGGGTCTGTACCCTGTGGTGTTGCCAGGGCTGGGGACACAGGTCTGCTCCCAGGGCTGGGGACATGGGTCTGTACCCTGCGGTGTTGCCAGGGCTGGGGACATGTGTCTGCACCCTGCAGTGTTCCCAGGGCTGGGGACACAGGTCTGTTCCCAGGGCTGGGGACATGGGTCTGTACCCTGCAGTGTCCCCAGGGCTGGGGACATGGGTCTGCACTCTCCAGTGTCCCCAGGGTTGGGGTCACAGGTCTGTCCCCAGAGCTGGGGACACAGTTCTGCACTCTGCCCTGTCCTCAGAGTTGGAGACATGGGTCTGTGCCCTGTTGTGTCCCCAGGGCTGGGGACAACAGTTTGTGTCCTTGAGGCTGGGGACACAGGTCTGCACCCTGCACCCTGCCAGGTCCATGCTGGCCACCCCGGTGGTCAGCAGGACTGACGGTGGTGCCATCACACCTGCCAAAACCAGGATAATGGTGACAAAAGCGTCAGCAAACACTTTTCCACGCCGTGATGTCGCTGCCACGTCGGAGCTGCTGCTTTGCAGCTGTTTCGCCATCCCCTCCAACCTGCCCGTCCCCTCGGTTCCCTGCTCCCCCTTTTGTCACAGCCTGTGTTTGCTTTTCTCACCGCCAGCCCCACTCCCTTCTCACCCCTGCGTTTATTGGATTTCTCCCTCCTCTCTCCCCATTTCCTTCCTTCGCCCGCAGGAGACAAACCCTGCGGGTGTTGGCGTGGGTGCTGTGAACTCCTCACCCTCCCAGGTGGCGTTCAGGGGAATTTGGGCTTCAGTTGCAGAAATGCAGCTCTGCCCCTGGCATCTGGAGCCCAAACGTCCTCCCGGGTGGCCCAGGATGCTCCAGCCCAGGCTGGACCAGCGCATCCCAGCGGGATGCAGGGCGAGAGCAAGGGCCACCCCGATATTGCCCAAAAACACTGGTGTGAGGGCCAGAAATGTGTCAGCAATTCATTTATCAGTCTCAAAGGCAAAAACAACCCAAAACGGAGCAGGTGAAGCTGTAATTAAGCACCCTCACTGGAAGCAAGCTACTAGTCTTTAATTTTTGCTTTTAAATCCTCTCCCCGTCTCCTGTTTTTTCCAGCTCTCCCGGTGTTTCAACCAGGAGATATCGCTCCCTAAACCAAGAGGCCTTTTGTTAGAACAAACAAATCCCTCCCCAACCTCTTCAGTTTGTTATCACGGGAGGAAAAATTCAAGAAATAAAAAAAGAGAGACCGAGATTCTTCTGGGCGCTCGGGTTTTGTTCCACAAAGCGAGTGAGGGGCTGGATTTCTAAAGGGTGTCTGAGCGGGGTCTGCAGCAGCACCAGGGAAATGCTCCCTGGAGACGGGCAGGGCTGCCTGTAAATAAAGATCTGGGAAAATGGGTTCCCTAGGAGCCCCAGAGTCCCCGGGACTTATGCTGCACAGTCATGCAGGCGAGCTGGAAGTGTCAATCCCGAGCTCAAAGCAGAGCTCTGTTTGTTCTGAGCCGTTCTGGGGGGGGACCTTGAGTGGTTTTGAATTACTATCATTATTTTTGTTTTGATTGAAAGTTGATTTACTTGCTGTTTGGAGAAGGGAAATCTACTTTAGTGTTGTTGTGAAGAACATTTTCATAGTGACCGCGTGGTTATTTCCCAAGGCGGCTGTTTCAGAGGTGGCCCCGTGCAATCATTTCCCGGCCTGGAAAAGGGGAAAAGGATGCAAATCATATATTTTTTTCTTCTGTAGCTTAAATCCAGCCCTGAACTGAATACGATGGTGGGGTATGAAGTGTACTAAAGGTTCTGTTAGGTGCTGAGCTGCCTTTGCCCCGCGGTGGGGTTTTGTGTGCCCTGGCTTGCAGGTATCCATCCCATCACCTGCTGCGATAAAGAAACTTCCCAGGGCAGTTCAGATAAATAAGTGAAATTATATAAACCCATGCTGGCTTCATGGAAGCCCTTGATTTCCAGACACACATAGGGTTGGGTTGGTTTTGTTTTTATTGTTGTTTTTTTCCAGATCTATAATGCTCGCCGGGTATTTCCATCCCGCTCCCGGCTCTGTCCTGCCCCGTTCCCAGTCTGAGCCGTCCCGTAAGACATTTATTCAGTGGAGGCCTCCGCAAAGGGGGACAGAAATGCCATCCATTCAGCGTCCCCTCCCGCCACCCCCTGTCTCCCCAGCCACTTCATAAAGGACTTTTCTCTCTGTTCGCCGCAACCAGGGAGCAGGAATGCCGCCGGGGCCGCTCATGGTTTATGTCGGCTACAAACCGCCACCGCGATGGGGAGCAGATGACCCTGGACCGTGTTTATTGTCGGGGGGGAAATTAGCAATAAATAACGGCAAGTGGGCAGAAGAGAAGCGGGACCCTCGGGGACTCTCGTGTCTCTAGGGTCAGAATCAAAAGAAGGCTTGATTTGCTCCTATAATTTACCCCAGCCCCTGGGCTCCTTTATCAGAGCAAGGACAAGGACATGCTAATCTGAGTGCCCATAATTTACCGGAGATATACTGTACTTACAGCGGGCCTGGCCGGGCGGCTGGATGCTCCCGCTGGGCTTTCAAAAAGCAGCAAATTTGGGTGTTTTGAGGCTGTTTGGTGCCTGCGTGGCGTTCCTGGCCAAGGCTGAGAAGCACAGGGGTTTAGGGCACGTTTTTCCCTTGGGATACGGATTTTTGCCTTTATTTTCCCCATCCTGCGGTGAGGCAAAGAGGGAGAGGCAGGCGCCAAACCTCATCCCAAGGGGACGTGTCCCCTCATCCCATTCCACCGTGGGATCGAGCTCTGTCCCCTCCATCCCACTAAAGCGACAGCCACTGCTCATCGGCCCCTCTGGGCCATTATTCTGGGTGTTAATGGGATTACCCAGCGCTAACTGGTAAATGCAGTGCTGGAGGAGGTCTCCAAAGAAAACGTCCCTTTGCAAAGTGCCACCACCAAGTCCCATCCCCGGTGGCTCCACGCGGGGCTGGGGGACCTGGGGTTTGACTCCCAGCGGTTTGGGAGGTGTGGGTCATTTTTCTGCCTTTCCAAACGAACCGTTTGGCTTGTTCCTAAGATACTTTCCTCTTCACCACAATTGTTCTTCCTATGGCGGGGGAAACAACGAAAGTCAGGGTTTTCAATAATCTGGGATGGCGTAGCAAGCCAATAAATTCTCTGCTTGAAAGATGAAAGGCTACAAAGGGAGAAGCGAACAAACCCTCGGCCCTGGGTGCCACAGGTGTCTGTGCACGTTGGGACCCCACCAGGCGTAGAAGCCTCCTTGTGTAAAATAAAACGTTCAACCCGGGTGATAATGGAGGAAATTAATAATACCCAGAAGACGGTAAAGGTAAATATGATTGTAATGTAAACAGAATGGCTTTAAATATTGGCTTTTATGTGACAGCTGCTCTCTAAGCACCTGCTTTAGGCTCTTGTTCACGACACCCATTTACAGGCAGCAGCTTTTGTTGCACAGCACAAAAAAATATGAAATATCCCCATATTCCTATTGTCTTGTGGTTTGGTTTTAGTTTTTAACTTTTGGTCTTTTTTCCATGGGCAGTATTAGTGACTGGTGAGACACATGAACACCGTCCCGATCCTGATGCCGAACGCAGACCGCAAAGGGACACACAATAACTCCCTTGCTCTTTCCCTGGGTGCAGCTGCTATTTGCTTGCTGGGCAGGTGTGTTGTTCGGAGCCAAGAAGCCTGTGTGGGGCTGGGGACAGAGACTCGGGTCCCCTGGCTTGTGGGGACAGACCCCACAACACCAGTTGTTCCTCCGCTTGCAATATTCTTGCCCAGGCATCGTTTGGCTGGATATTAATCAATATGGGATGGACATGGAGGGATGGAAACATGAGTTGCTTCTGAGTTTGTGACTCCAGAAGTCATTGCAGTTCTCAGACTTTTCTTTTTCATCTTTTCCTTTCCTTTTCTTTTTCCTTCTTTTTCTTCTTCTTTCTTCTTCTTCTTTCTTCTTCTTCTTCTTTCTTCTTTCTTCTTCTTCTTTCTTCTTCTTCTTTCTTCTTCTTCTTCTTTCTTCTTTCTTCTTCTTCTTTCTTCTTCTTCTTTCTTCTTCTTCTTTCTTCTTCTTCTTTCTTCTTCTTCTTTCTTCTTCTTCTTTCTTCTTCTTCTTTCTTCTTCTTTCTTCTTCTTCTTTCTTCTTCTTCTTTCTTCTTCTTCTTTCTTCTTCTTCTTTCTTCTTCTTCTTTCTTCTTCTTCTTTCTTCTTCTTCTTTCTTCTTCTTCTTTCTTCTTCTTCTTTCTTCTTCTTCTTTCTTCTTCTTCTTTCTTCTTCTTCTTTCTTCTTCTTCTTTCTTCTTCTTCTTTCTTCTTCTTCTTTCTTCTTCTTCTTTCTTCTTCTTCTTTCTTCTTCTTCTTCCTTCTTCTTCTTCCTCTTCTTCCTTCTTCTTCTTCCTCTTCTTCCTCCTCCTCTTCTTCCTCCTCCCCTTCTTCCTCCTCCCCTTCTTCCTCCTCCCCTTCTTCCTCCTCCCCTTCTTCCTCCTCCCCTTCTTCCTCCTCCCCTTCTTCCTCCTCCCCTTCTTCCTCCTCCCCTTCTTCCTCCTCCCCTTCTTCCTCCTCCCCTTCTTCCTCCTCCCCTTCTTCCTCCTCCCCTTCTTCCTCCTCCCCTTCTTCCTCCTCCCCTTCTTCCTCCTCCCCTTCTTCCTCCTCCCCTTCTTCCTCCTCCCCTTCTTCCTCCTCCCCTTCTTCCTCCTCTCCTTCTTCTTCTTCTTTTTATATTTCTCATATTTTCAAGTGCTGGTTTCCAGAGTCGCGTCATCCTGCAACAAGCCTCTCGCATTGACCCAAAGAACAGCAAGCTCTATCCCCACTCCCACTTTTCTTTTAATTTTTACAGCCTCAAAAGCCAGGAGGGAAATAAAAATTACACCCTTCCAGGATTTATTTTCTTGTTTAATTATGTCCTTGTAAAGGTCATTCCATCAGTGGGTATTAGCTTGGTGAAGTCCCTTCCCCACGCCGGTTGCGAGCAGCAAAGCGTTCCAAAGCAAACGCGGCTCTGGGGAGCGGGACGGGGCGGTGGGTGCTGCGGAAAGGTCCCTTTTCCACCCGTTTTACCTCCGTACAGGGCTGCGATTCCTAATTTTGCAAAAGCCGAGGGGTTTGAGAACCGGAATGTTCCCCCAGCCGCCGTGATACTGGGGAGGGCGTGGTAAATTTTTACGTTAAAAGAGCTGTGGGGATGGATAAGAGATGTGCCCGGGCTTCGTATTTACTTTCCGATTAGTGAAGAATTGGCTAGAACAGCGCGTTTTTCTGTTGACTGGGAAAACAAAGCCTGGCCCTGGCCTGAGCTGAACCCGGGGGCAGGTTAAACCTGGCCGGAGCCCCGTTTTTGGGGTGGGGTGGCCAACGCAAGCTGGGGTGCTGAGCCCACCCACGCTGGGGGGCGGCCAGGGGCCGCGCTGGGCTCTTTGCCACTCCAGGACGTTTTTAAAAGGTGACAAACGTGGGAGGGAAAGCACTCGGGCAGCGTGGCTGAGGCCGACGATAGAAAATTCAAACAATATTAGACTGAAAAAGTCAACATTAGACACACTTCTACTAAGGACCTACAAACAAACAGAGTTCCTCTGTACACACATTAACAAACGCGGCTCGGCGGATGGTGGCTGCTGTCACCTTTTTGCTGCCGCCGTCCCCTGCCTGGGCAGTGTGGTGGTTCTTGGGGCTCCCAGCACCAGGGAGGAGGCATTGCAGGGGACTAGAGCCTCTCCATCCTTCTCTCCATCCTTCTCTCCATCCTTCTCTCCATCCTTCTCTCCATCCTTCTCTCCATCCTTCTCTCCATCCATCTCTTCATCCATCTCTCCATCCTTCTCCCACCCGTGGAGCACAGCCCTGGGATCAGTGGTCCTTGGGGCTGAGCATTCCTAGCATCTGGAGGGAGATCAAGATGAGATATTTAGATTGGGAACAATTTCTTCCCCAAAGGGCTGTGGGGCATTAGAACAGGCTGCCCAGGGTGGTAGTGGAGTCACCATCCCTGGAGGGGTTGAACAGATGCAGAGATGAGGTTTTTAGGGACAGTGTCGTGTTAATTATTTGACTTGATGATCTTGAGGGTCTCTTCCAACCAAAACAGTGTGATGATTGTAAGCCTTTCCTTGCCAAAGCTGAAATGCTCAGCATCCCCAGGCCCCACCACTTAAGGAATTAAGTGGGACACGATCTCCAAAAATCCACCCTTGAATATTGAGAGGAAAAATCAGCCCTGCGCTTTGGGAAAAGGGAGAGCAAAGGGAGCTCTGCTGTTGCTCTCTCCTCTTCCACGTTTCGTCTCAAAGAGAGGGGGGAGGGAAAGGAAAGCCCCCCTGCTAACGAGCATCCTAATTGTCCTTGTCCCCGCGCCAGGCAGTCGATAGCACCCAGCAGGCGCAGCCCGGGCGGCCGCTGCTCCTCCGCCTCCCCGGTAATGCGATGCTCTTCCCCGGGATCAAGGTATTAAGGTTTAGGTTATTTGTATTGATTTTATGTGCTGCCATGCTGTGTCAGTCACGCTCATATTTGTGGTTCACAAATTCCTCCTTTAAATGTCACAGCCGCTTCATCTCCCTCTGCCATCAATACTTCCAACCACAGGGGCTGTTTATTAACCCCCGGCGGTGGCTCCTTGCGTACGTGTCGTCTTTCTCCTCTCCAGACACATTTTATTAGCACTTTTTCTTTTTTAAAAAAAAAGGAAAAATAGAGTTACTTCATAGGGGAAAAGACCTCCTGAAAGTGCATCTCCCTGCCGCGGGCCAGTCGCTCTGTACAATTTTTGGGCCCTCTAGTGGTTAATGCCATTTTCGGAGGACGTTTCGGCGTTCCCAGCAGCTCTGTTTGGATAATGTCATCGCCGAGCGAGCGAGGAGGAAGAAAACGGCGGAGATGGCTTCATCGGAGCCGCTGCGCCCAGGGATTCCCCAGCAAAACGGGAGCGGGTCTGGCACGTCACCCGTGCCCGGGAAGCCCCGTAGATACCTCCAGAGATAGCGGGATAACGACCGTATTTATTAGCCGGCGTCCTATTTTCCTTGCGATCCTTTAACAAACAGGCAGCGGAAATAAAAACAGCAAACATGTTTTCCTCTATTCCTCCGCAAGCGCTTACTTAAGCTTTTATTATATTTGGCCATGGGACGTTTGGTAAACTTACTGATGATATCAGGGAATGATTTTACAAACAGTAAAAGTTACACTATTGACACCTCCAAATTCGGGAGTATTGACATTGTGTTAGGTGCACACTTGCTCAGCGAGATTAACAAACATTACTCGAAAGGCTATAGCCAAATCCAACGTGGTTGTTTATAAAACCTTTACAACTCATCAGCTTCCACTAACACACTGGCACTCTTCAATTACCATCACTTTGAGAGAGCCTTAGCAAAACACCCAGTGCCCATGTAAATAGACAAATCTGAAAACTCGCCGCTCTGTTGGCTTACATACTGTAGGTAATGTTTTCTTTTGCTCAAATTTGTTCTAGAAACTAATCACGCTCTGATAAAGCCATCTGCAAATATGAGAAAGATTGACATCCACATGTCAAAGTTTACACAGCCTGACCAAGTGTACATATAGTGCGGGTGCCGCGTTGCGCGGGGCCGCGCCGGCGGGGCCGCGGCTTTGGGGACCGGGGAGCTGCTCACCACGGCCCGAAATGTGACGCTTTCCCTGGGCGGGGGGTGAAATCTGAACGATTTCAGTGCGAACAGCACATGTTGGCTGTGGCCAGTTGGGATGGGGATGCTCTGCTAGGGTCAGTTGGGATGGGGATGCTCTGTTAGAGTCAGTTGCGATGGAGATGCTCTGTTAGGGTCAGTTGGGATGGGGATGCTCTGTTAGGGCCAGTTGGGATGGGGATGCTCTGCTAGGGCCAGTTGGGCTGGGGATGCTCTGTTAGGGTCAGTTGGGATGGGGATGCTCTGTTAGGGCCAGTTGGGATGGGGATGCTCTGTTAGGGTCAGTTGGGATGGAGATGCTCTGCTAGGGCCAGTTGGGATGGGGATGCTCTGCTAGGGCCAGTTGGGCTGGGGATGCTCTGTTAGGGTCAGTTGGGATGGAGATACTCTGTTAGAGTCAGTTGGGATGGGGATGCTCTGTTAGGGTCAGTTGGGATGCAGATGCTCTGCTAGGATCAGTTGGGATGGGGATGCTCTGCTAAGGCCAGGTGGGATGGGGATGCTCTGCTGCATCCCTGGCTCCGGGATGCTCCAGCAACCACCTGAACTTGTCTTCCACATCCCAGTTAGAGCGACTTCACCACATGCCCCTTCTCCAGGAGGGAAATAAGGCTCTTTTCTCCTGGGATGTTGCCCTGGGTAAGCGCAGGAGGGGCCATGGTGATTGCGTTTATGCTGCCACGCGATGCTTTGCAATGGCCAAAAAAAAAACCAAGTTGGAAAAAGCTTTGAGGTGAAGCTTAGCGAAAGGTTTTGACACAAGGCTTGTTATCCTGTCGAGGAGCGACCGCTAGAGTCGGTCCAAAGGACAGATTTCCGTTTGGCTTTCGGTTGCTGAACGCGGCTTTTGTTGACTCCTAAACAAGGCCAGCGCTCCAGATTTGGAGCCGACCCCAGCGGCTGGCACCCGGGCCCTGAAAACCCAAATACAGAAGGAGAAAATAAATCACTAACAATGTTTCACTTAATCGTATTGCTAAAGAAAGGATTTAATGGACTTCCCGTCCTTCTTTTAATCAAATAAAATACCCTGACTGCACGGTGCCGAGCCTGGACATTTGCCTTTGCTGGGGTGGCAAGGGAGCCAACTTGGAGCGTGTGCTGCAGGGAGACGGATAAATCCACGGGATAGTCGTCTTGGGCTTAAATCCTCATTTTTCAGGCCACAAGGGCCTTATTGCGTGTTAAAAAAACAGTTTGGGATGGAGAAACGGGGATTTTTTGGAGCTGAGGAAGAAAATGCCACCTCCATCACAGCAGTGCTCCATGCAGACCTGCTCTCCTGGGCAGTTTTGAGAGGCCACAAGTAGCATCACTTTTGGGGTCCCCTCAGAGCTGAGCTGGGAGGTTGCAGTCCTGGATGCTCTTTTTGTGTCTGTAGCAGCCATGATTGGCTGTTCCCATCAGTCCTGGTTTTGCACCTGTATTTTCAAGCTAACTTCTCGGATGGATGGACGGACGGACGGATGGATGGATGGATGGATGGATGGATGGATGGATGGATGGACGGACGGATGTTAAAGCAAAATTAAAGCATCTTCCCTTTCAGCCTCGTCCCATCACAGCTGAGGGATGCCTGGGGCTGTCCCTGCCCACAGGCAGCTCTTGGTTGGGGAGGGACAACTATGACATCTCACCTTTCCTCATGTCCCTGTGCAAAGCCAGGCCTAATTGCCCAAGCTTCATTAAGCTAATGGGGTAGTCTAGTGGGGAGCGCTGGGGTAAACCCTAATTGCTCTGCAAAGGGGACATTGCCCAGGGGGGAAAAGCCGCTTCTAGAAGGAGATTTAGCAGAATAAACCCATAAACGGGTAAATGAGGCTGGGGTTTAGCAGGGGATGGAGCAGCAGGTCCATCCGTGTGTGCACGAGGTGTTTGAGGCGACTCGTTTGAAAGCGCATCAGCATCAATCAGTGTCCGCGGCTCCTGGAGGAGCCGGGGCCGTGGAGCAAAGCCACCAGCAGCCCGCCCATCCGTCACGGTCACCGCGGCCATCGCTATTCACACCGCGCCGCTTGTGCCCAAAGCAAACAGCGCGGGGACGGGGGCTGTGATCCTCTCCCTGCCCTCGGCCGGGACACAAAGGGAAACGCAACGCGGAGCCCCGGCTGGGACCTTGTTTGCAAACTTCACAGTCGCGCTGGTTTTTCGTCCTCCTCGCAGATAAGTGTTGGTGTGTGTATACAAAAAAGCCCGGAGATATTTTACCCCAGTGACGGTTTATTTTAGCGCTGATTTTTATACATTTTTTTAAAGCCGCATGCTAATTTTAGATAGGATGGATAGCTTAAACTATGCAAATACAAACCCTGCCACCGCAGAATATCATAATGATCGACAGCTTAGCAATTAGCAGTAAATAACTGTGCTATGCAACACAGCCATATCATTTGCATGCTCGCAAAATAGACCCCCAAGCAGTAATGGCCTGCGAAGCCATCTGTTTATCGGCGAAATGGTGGCGAAAGCCAAAGCAGGACACGAAGGGTGACCCGAGCGCTGGGGACCCTTGCTCCCCACCTTCTCCTGGCACAAGCAGAAGGAAGGATCCTGACAAGGTCGCTAATTGCTTTACGCCTTTCCGTCTGTCCCCCCTGCACAGTTTATCACCTCCGCTAATGGTGCAAATGACCACCCGGGCTGATTTCCGTGGCTGGAACATGATTCAATAAGCAAATGCAAAGCCGTGGGGCAGGGGGTGAGCGCTGCGAAGTAACCACGAGTTTGCAAGGGGTCGCGGTAAAACTCGCCATCCACCTTCCTAGTGATGCTGTGGAGCCCAATATACGGAAACATATGGGATTATGGTGGGCAGACGGGGAATAATCAGTGGTTCTGGGATAGTTTTGCTCTAAAGTCAAGGTTTAAGTGTGTGTTGGTGGTTGTGCATTGATCTTATGTGTGTGGTCAAGTGTTTGGGGTGTAAGCAGCCTCCGAGTGAAGCTATATTGCAACTAACAAAATGGAAATAAATAGTAACGATCGATGTAAACATCACCTGTGCAGGTGCTTATATATGACACAATATACGCATTGGAAAACCTGTTTTCAAAGATTCAGGCTTTGCTTGGTTAAAGGCTAACTGGAATTCCACCATTAGAAAATACAGCCCTTCCCAGGCTGGGTGGACGCAGAAGGTTTTATACATCCTGATACATTTAACAAACTCATCAGCTTCTCCTTAATCTTTGTGCTTCAGAAGCACCGATGACATATTCTGCCCAAAGAGACTTTTCTTCGGGGGCAGAGGGCCTGAAATGCAGACGGTATTTCTTCTTTTCACCAAAAAAATGCAAAATGAATTGTAAGGAGGTAGAGAAAACGTCTCTTCTCCCTGGAGAAGCCCCGGGCTCCTCCTGCCATGGGGATGCTCTCCCTGACAAACCCTCCTCCAGCCCGCACGTGTATGTGCTCAAAACGGGCAGCAGTGGGACCTCTGGGACAGTTGGGTGGGTGAAGAAGTTGTGGTGGTCGGAGAAAAACATCTTCCAGGCTCTACAGTTAATGATGGAGCTGCACCTTTTCCAAGAGGACGCATAGCACCAAGCTCGAACGCAGCAGAATAACCACCTGATACTCCAACGTGCTCTAATTTTCTTTATTTTTTTGTTAAGAGGCCATCTTCACCATCTCATTAATATTCTTCCCCTGCCCTACTCCTCTTCCAAAGCACCAACCCAAACATAGCGAGGGAGCAGCCGCCAACATCCCGAGATGACAGATGCAATGCCTGGTGTCACTCAGGGGCGTTATTTTGCATAGCGGTACTGTTCGGGCCCCTTGACAGCTTGATTTAAGGCCGCCCTTTGCTTGTCGTGTTGACATGACAACTGGGGGATATGTCGTAAATATCCCAGGAGTGGACAGGAATTGTGGGGCTGGATTGTCCGGGCGGTATTGTACGGCATGTGGCTGAGCCCTCCGCCCGGCCCGCCTGCCGTTTTGTTTGGGAAAGAAAGACAGAAAGAAATAAGAAAGAAAGAAAGAAGAAAGAAAGAAAGACAAAAACATTTAAAAAAAAAAAAAAAAGTAAACTTGATTTTTGGGTTGATTTTGCAACTCTTTGAGGTTGTGGCATCACTGATGGACATCAAGGACCCGGCGGGCTGAAAGCCGTCAATCAACCGGTGGTTTTCGCAAAGCCTCCGAGGTGTCTCTGCCCCCTCGCCAAGGCTGAGCTGCTGCAGAGGGTGATGCCAAGGCTGTCCCAGACCCGCCGTGGAGGCCAGGTGTTTAAATCTGGCCAGGCAGGATGCTGAGGAGGAGCCTTGGCAGAGCCGAGCCCATCTAAGCCAAGGCAGGGTCCTCCTGAGTGCCGTGCTGGGTCCTGCTGCTCACAGGAGCCTTTGGAGCAGGTTTTGTGGTGTGCTGGACCCCACCGCATCCCCCAGCAATCCCCAATCTCATTGAGCTTATTGGACTGTTTCTGGCTTTGGTGGCCGTGGAGCATCTGAAGGGCTTCGCGGTACCTGGAAACAAAGGTTATAAATAAAACGGTACAAGACGCAATTTCCCAACAAAGACAATATTTGAGCAGTGGGTTGTACAGGAGTATCAGAATGTCATGATTTCCTGGACTTCTGACACTGTTCTGGGGTAAAATAGAGCAATTTGTGCTTGGAGAAATACCTCGGGCATCTTCAGACCTGCACGCTCAGCCTGAGCCGGTTTAAAGCCCTTTTCTCCAGCCGGCATCCACAGAGGCTGACATTTCCATTCTCTTATTTTCTCCCAGGTTTGGAGTTTATAAAGCAGCACACACGCATATTGAGTCGTGTTTCAAATTGAAATGAGACGTTATTGAAACAAAGGAAAAGTTTCCTCTCCTCTCCCCCCATTCTTTGCTGCTATTATACGCAGTAAGACAAATGATGGGGAAAAGCTCCTGCCCACTTTTTCCTTTTCTTTTTTTCCCCTTTGTAATTTTGAAAGAAGACCCCCAACTTGAAAGGAAGATGAGCCAGAGCAGCAAGGGAACAAAACCCATCAGCGAGTCCATCGCCGGGATTTTAAAGCGTTTAAATGCACCAGGGTTACAAGGGAACAATCTCTGTCACTCCCAAAGTTTCCCTGCGTTTGAGGAGCTGCAGAAAGGAAAAAAGGCAAAAGGGAAAGAAAGGGGGAAATAATGACAGCTCCTAAATATGAAACTTTGGATGCAAAAAAAGTGAACTTAGAGTTCAGATTAGTGTTGAGGACAATTCCCTCGGAGGAAGGCGAGTGCTGCCCTGGTCTCTGCAGCTGCTCCCCGGGAGATGAGCAGACACTGAGCCCCCCTCACTGGGCATGGGGGGCCCTGGTCCCCACCCCTTAGTCATGGGCTTGACCTGGGACAGTGTTAACCTTGATCCAAGATGGGCACGGATTCACCGTGAGCTTTACAAGGACTTCACTGCTCTCTCTGCCTTCCCTATCAATAGTCCCAAAGAGCTCAAAGTCATTGAAACACCCTAAAATCCACCCCCCCAGTTCCCTTCCCTGCAGCATGGGGTGAGGGACCCAGTGGGTACCATGAGCATCGTTGTGATGCTCTTGGTACATCTGCCCCCGCGGCAGATGCTCCCAGGACAGCGGTCAGAGGGTGAACACATAAAGCTCCTTTCCCAAATATCTCTCAGTCCTCCAGAAAGGAATTCTCGAGCTAGAAGGGGTTTGTAAATATTTACTAGCTCTCGGGGAACTTTTCCACGAAGCCTCCCCTTGCAGTGTGGGTTGACCCCAGCCTCTTCTGAAGCTGCTTCTCCCGCTGCAGGATGGTCCTCCTGATGCTGGGGATGCCAGAGGTTTGGCGTGACCTGTCCTTGGTGCGGTCCATCCCCTGTGAGCATGGTACTGCCTGGGAATGTGAGCGTGGAGAGGTGTTTGCGTGGGTTTGAGACCTGCCACCTCACCCTCTGCGGTCATCTCGTCAAGCTTAGCTGAGTGTGGTTGCTAACGAGCAGTGTGATGGGGAAGAGCTTTGCTCCCACCATCAGATGGAGCATCACGGCTTTGCACAGGGCTGCTGAAGGCCAAGGCCATGAGAAATCCCATAGAGGACCTTTGGCATTGGCTGGGTGACCATTTCCACCCCGGCGGCTCGGCAGCGCTCGCGAGCAGAAATCAGAAACGCAGCCCTGGTCCTGCCTTCCCTTCCCGGCTGCTGGGAAACGCCTTGATGAGTTTTTGTTTGCCTGTTTGCTTGGGCTTGTTTGTTTGTCGATGCGTTTGGTGTGTTTGTAGGTGTGTGTCGGCTTTGTTGACCGAAAGCGAAGTTGAGGTGTAAGTGGGGTTACCGGGAGGCGTTGGGGAGGAGAAACGAGCTGGTGGGATTGATGGAGATGGCATTTACATTCCCCAGGTGATCCGCGTCGGCCGGGAGGGTCAGTGCAATATTCCTTTTGCTGGAGATGGACTTTGTGAGGCTCTGAGGAAGCCACTGGCAATGGGAAACCCTTCAGCCTTCCCCTAAACCAGGCCAGGGCCACCACCAGATGGACCTGACGATGGTTGTCCCATGGTTGGTGATTGTCCCATGGGCTGGCGGGAGGAGAAGGGGATGGTGGCAGGTGGTGGGTTCATAGGGGAACCTCTGCTGCCACTGCCATCACCAGTGTCATTGTCACCACCAGTGTCACTGTCACCACCAGTGTCATTGCCAATGCCGTAAGAGTACCAGGAGAGCTGGGGTGACTTGGCAGGGACATCACCGCTGTGCCAGGAAGCTCTGAGCTCTGCTTCAAGAGCACTTACGAAGTTTCAGGACCCAGAAAGTAAACAAAAAGCACTTTATTTTTCTTTTTTTAAGATTTCATACTTACCAAACCAGTTTGGGGCTTGAGGTTGGAGTCGAGGGTTTTAATCACTGGATGGAGAGAAAGGAAGATGAGGCAGGATGGGGAAAAAGTGCCTTTGATTGTCACCTGTGTCCTGCCCCCGGTGGGACAGCTGGGGGGGGATGCAACCCAGCCCCATCTCCATCCACAACATGTATGAACAAGGTATTTATGTGCAGTTTGTGATTCGGCTCCCAAACAACCCAGGGAAACCAGCTCCAAACCGGTGCCCAGCACCACAAATCAAACCCACCGGCAAGAACAACAGGGAAAAACTGAAAGATTAAAACAAAACCCAGCACAAATTCATCCTTCCGGGTCCAGATCAGCCCCGCGCCCGAGCAGCGCATAGAAAATCAACATCCCCCGCGCACAACCCTCCATTCTCCAGGTTGCACGAACGGGCAACATCTGCCGCCGCCCCCAGACAGACAGACAGACACGGCGAGGCCGCTGTGAATTATTTAACACCGAGTGCCGTGACCTCTATTAACAAAGGGAGATGCTTCCAGACCTGCGGGCAGCACCCTGGGAAGCAGCTGGATCCAAATCAATCTAATTGAGGACGGGCCTGAATTTATTCCAGGGGCGGGCGCGAGCGTCCTGTTGAGGATGCTGAGGGGGGAGATGCCGGTCCTGGGGTCTCCTTTTACCTCAACGGGGAAGATTTTGGCCAGAAATCGCCCTTAGGCAAAATTTCTAGCTAAGAGTGCCCAGGCGCTCAGGCACATGCGCCGAAATGGGGATTCGCTGCTTGCGAAAAATGAAATTATCTCGAAATTTCCTGCTTCTTTCTCCTTTTTCTTTTTTTCTCTCCCCTTCCTCTTGCAATCAAAAGAAAGAACTGAAAGAAACGTGCACTTCAAGGCTTTAAATCTGAAACTTCCTAATCCCCTGAAGTCCACACTAGACTTCTTGCCTCCATGGAAACCCCAAAGCATTCATCCAAGTGATTGGCCTCCAATGAATTTTAGATAAGACAGAATGGAAGGGAATTGATGTGATTTTAATGCAGAAGAAAGCGGTGGAAGGGAGGTCCACTTGGTTCATATTTGAATAAAGCAAACATGCCAGACAAAAGGCTGACAGCTGTAAATGACATTGTCAGTACAAAAATTATCAGCCAGTTTACAATCTGTTTGCTTATGTTGAACAAACAGAATGTGTGTGGCATCCCCGGGCTGCATGAATGGCAGAAATGCTTGTGGGCTCCGCAGAGAGAGCCCGAGCGAGCGGCTCCCGCCAGCCCTCCCACCGCCCCGGGACCCGGCCCGCCAGCCCCCGCCCCATGCCCTGACTTCGGCTGACTTCAGTGCTTCGCTTTGCTTTACTTCATTTCGGTTTATTTCATTTGGGTTTAGTTTATTTATTTTATATTTTATTTTATTATTTTATTATTTTATTTTATCTATTTTATTTTTTATTTTATTTTATTTTATTTTATTTTATTTTATTTTATTTTATTTTATTTTATTTTATTTTATTTTATTTTATTTTATTTTAATTTTATTTTAATTTTATTTTATTTTATTTTATTTTATTTATTTTTATTTTTATTTTTTTTATTCTATTCTATTTATTTTATTTCATTTTGTTTTATTTGATTTTATTTGATTTTATTTTTAATTTTTATTTTTACTTTATTTTATTTTCATTTTTATTTTTATTTTTATTTTCATTTTCATTTTTATTTTTATTTTCATTTTTATTTTTATTTTTATTTTTATTTTATTTTCATTTTTAATTATTTTTACTATTTCTATTATTTCATTTTTAATTTTATTCATTTACTTATTTTTCTTTATTTTATTTTAATTATTTAATTATTTTAATTATTTCATTATTTAAATCTAAATTTTATTTATTTATTTATTTTCCTTTATTTTATTTTTATTATTTTATTATTTTCCTTATTTAATTTTAAATTCCATTCATTTATGTATTCCTTTATTTTCTTTCATCTCATCCCTTCTCCCTCTCTCTTTCCCTCGTCCTTCCTCTCCCCAGCAGCGCTGTTCGCCGGGGCGGCCGCTCCGCAGGCCGGGGGGCGCAGCGGCGCAGGCGGGCGGCGGTGGCGGCTGAAGCCGGGCGGCACCTCCGCCGTGTTCCAGGCAGCGCAGCCGCTGCTGCCGAGCTCAAGCTGCACGTCCCTCCCTTTCCTCCTCGTCCTTCCTTTCTCCTTCTGCCCGGCCACGGCGCAGCTATCAAAGCCTCTTGCTTCCTCGGACCTGCCCAGTGTCAGCTGCGACCAAAAACAGCAAATAAAAATTAACCCCCCAACATTTTTCTGCGGGTTCGGGCCGAATAAAGCAGTGAATCTCCTCCTCTGCAAACCCAGCTCCAAGGCACACGTGAAACGAGTTGTGGGGTCTCAGCTTCCAACGTGGGGCGTTCAGAAACCACCCCCCCTGGGTCACACACCCCACATTTATATGCATAGATATGTATTTCCGTGCATATTTAGCTCAGCTAAATAGCTTCCTTTTTAGTTTTTTTTCCTTCCTTCCTTTTATTTTTCCTGGAAGATTTCCATTGTCACCCCGCACCCTTGCCGGTGTTTTTCGGCTGCTCCCCAGCGCGTCCCCGTCCCATCCAGCCGTGCCGTCCCGGGAACCATCCCAGCACCATCTCAAGAACCTGAGATCCCACCTGCGCCTTTCCTGAACCTTTCACTCCATCCCAACCTGAGCCTTAAAGACAGAAACAGACCCAACGGCGTGGGGCGGTGAATCAAGTCCCTTTTATTTTTAATGTAAATGTAAGGGGAAGAAATAAAAACCCAAAAGGCCCATGCCAGAATTTGTATAGTGGCACTTGGCTCGTTTGAGCAGGAGGGAAAACTGATGAGAGGTGAGCGGGGTCTGTGTGGGGCAGATAAAGCGCCTCGAATAACACCGGCAGAATACGGTGGGTTTTTGATTTCTTTTCTGGGCAGCCAAGCATCCAAACCCCATGAAAAGTTTATCCAATTATGGCAAACCGGATGACGCTCGTTATGTTGTGTTACTCTTTTCATTTTAATCTAAATTGCCGTTTCTTTCTCTCTGATATGGCAATCGGTCATAAAGGGTTGACCACCATTAAAGCTGTTTGATTTGGAACCCTGTAGTGTTTGACTAAGAGGGTAAATGCAAATTTGATGAAAGAATAAGGATAAATTTACATATCAGCTTCGGCTCACATGGAGAGAGTAAACATTCTGTTTATCTCAAGTGTCACTTTATGATTTCAGCAGAATATAAAACTGACCTTGGTTCAGACATCGCGAAAGACCTGAATGAAATATATTGTTGTCTAAATACAATTTACTCAAGTAGAAGTTGTCGGCAAACCCCGCGTAACTCAGCAAACAGGGTTAGACAGCGGGGTCGCCGGGACAAAATTGTTCCCATCGCCTCCCAAATGAACATCTCGGCGGCTTTTGTAGCCGGAGAGCGCTTGGAGAGGGAAGGAGCATCCCCGGCCCCCAAATCACACGAAACCCCAGGAGCTGGCAGCTCCACTGGGGGGGGACATCTATTTGGACAAAGTTGCGCTACAATTTTGCACTAATATTTTGTTAATGTGTTAATAGTTTGATCTTTTTCAATATATATATATATTTTTTAACCTGTTATTCCTTCACTCTCCTCAAGTTTCCCCTCGTCCTTTACTCCGAATAACTGCAGTTCAGGTTGCACAAGGGGTGCTGCCCAGGGGTTTGTAGTTGTGGGGAGGAAATATGGAACTTGAATGGTTCCTGGGGATTCTCCCTCTGCACAAAAACACTTCCAGGCCATTTAAACAACACCAAGCATTTTTGGTTTGGTTTTTCCCTGCTCTGTCAAATCAAGAAAAAGGAAAATAAACGTAGAAAGGAAGGGGGGATTTCTCCCGCCGTCAGCTAAGTGGTGCCTAACGAAGGGTCCAAATGCGGAGCGTGATGCTTAATGAGCGACTTGCGTATTTAACAAAACCACCGAGCAAATAAATAAGAAAGCGATGGGAACCGACACGCAGAAGCAGGAAGGAGGAAGCGTCATCTGCTTTTCCAGGTAACTAAATGAATTGGCTATTGCGGTGATGCTGTGGGCTCTCCCCTGAAAAGCAGAGCTTGGTTGGGCTCCGTATGAAGCCCAGGCGAGGAAAAAGTGAGGAAAAGGCGAGGAAAAGGTGAGGAAAAGGCTGGCGAGCCCAGTTTGGGGATGCGGGGAGGGCAGAGCATCCTCCTGGGCATCCCGGCGCAGTGTGGGCTCGGCACAGACAAAGGCTGGGGGGAACAAAAGGCCGAGGGAAATAAAGGCGACTCGTGCGGGGTCGCTGGTCCCGCTGCGGGTGGGGTTGTTCCTGGGCTTTGCTGGTGTGGTAGTGAGAAACGTGGATATTTTAATTTTAATGCTTCTTTTGGCCACCTAGGAGCCGCATTTCTAGGGGCTGGGTTGCAGGGACCGTTCTCCCGCGGGTGCTGCTCCACGAGCGGACCCTGCGCTCTCAGAGGTACAAATGGGGTGAAACACAGTGAGTTTGGGCCATGCACCGGTTCCCCCCGACCCCGGCATCCACACCCAGCACCTGGGGCAAATTCATGCTTTAACGACAAGGGCAACATTTTGCAATTGCCTTTTACCTGGGCCCAGAACGTGTTTCGCATCCTGTTTTAATTCACAAGCATCACTTCGACAAGGAAAAGAAAAAAGGGCAGAAAAAATAAACCAAAGCAGATGAAAAAGCAGGGAGAGGCGGCTCCTTCCCGGGCTGTGTGGGGAGAGCTCCTGCCCCTGCGCTTGATCCGTTCCCCCCGTTTATTGAGATTATTTGCACTTCTAAAAGGCTGCACAAGGCTGCCGGTCCCGGGGCCGGGAGAACAAGGGATTTGGGCTGACCCCGGGAATTCCCGCGGCTGCTTTGTCTCAGGGCAGCCGAGAATTAGCAAAAAGGGGGCACTTTGGCTTTCGGGAGAGGGAGGGGGTGCAGCCTCCCTGCCCGGGGAACATCATGTTCTGTTGGGTCGAAAGATTCACGCGTTGTTGATTCTGTTTAAATTCAAAAAGCTCCCAGGAGGGGGAAGAAGTTACTGGGAGAAAGAGCCAGGGTTCCCTACCCCTGCGCTGGCCACGTTTTTCCTAAATTTGAGTCGCAAATGAGATTATTTCTCCATGTTTTTGAAATGAGTGACTTGGGAAACCTGCCTGGGATCAGATTCTGCTCCTTTCGAACCCTTTTTGCTCGTGACGGCGATTTGCCACAGCTCTATCCTCTTCACAAAAGGTCATACCTGCGATTTTCTCGTTTCAATCTGACAAGGTGGGAGCGGGGGCGCTGCCAGCTGGGCCCCGGCGAGGATGATGATGATGATGATGATGATGTGACAGGTGCTCTTCGGAGATGAGCTGCTTTCCAGCGAGAAAGGCCAGAAAAGCCCAAGGTGGGATTTGCAGAAGGAGGAGCTGGGCTTTGCTGAGCCAGGGCAGGAGTCAAGGGGACGCCTGATGAGGAATCCAGGGCAGTGGTGAAGCCACCGTCCCTGGAGGGGTTTAAAAGATGCGGAGATGATGTTCTTAGGGACATGAGTTAGTGCCAGGGTTGGGTTAATGGTGGGACTCGATGATCTTGAGGGTCTCTTCCCATCAAAATGATTTGATGATTCTATGAAAGGCCCATTAATTTGGGTGAGGATGGTCCCTAGAGGTCAACCACATCCACCATGGTCCAAACCCTCTGCTTTGACCCTCTCGCTCCCAGGAGGATTTCCCAAAGCAGCCGGCTAGAGGGAGGACCAACCAAACCTCGGCTCCATGGAGAGCACCCAGGACATGGGGCTGGGTGCTCCTCACCCCTTGGAGGACACCATGGCCACCGCCTCAGTGCATCCCCAGCACCTCGGTGAGCTTCAGATGGTCTGGGATGCCCTTTGCTGCCCATTCCCAGTTCTTCCCAGCTTTCACACTTCATACCCATCTCCCCAAACCAGGACCGCTCCCTGCTTGCACCCTACATGAAGGTCACATCTGAAGCATCATCCTGAGGAAGGAGGAAGCTTTGGGCTTGTGGCATCACAAGCCTCAACCTTCCCCCCGCCCCGGTGGAAACTGGGGCTGATCACAGAGCTGCTGACACCACCCCAATTACTACCGCCCCGTAATGAAGGAATTTTCCTCTTTTTGCGGCGTGAATACTAATGGCGATGGGCTCCGGCGCAGCACCAGCGCAGGGGGATGGTGCCATCTAAAGGAACCGGAGGCGAAGAAGAGCAGCAGCCGCCACCGAAGGGGCGCAGAGGACTGGGGACATCACTCAGCAGCAGGGTCCTGGCTCAGCAGAGGACATCTCTGATGGGTGTTGGATGGTTCTGTGCTGCTTTAGAGATAACTGGGCCCCTCGTTTGCATGGAATTTGCCTATTCCTTGCAAAGCTGACGTTCAAGTGTATTTTGCTCCTTGCAGCGTATCATTTCCATCATGTGCGTAGCTGATACCAGGGACATCGAGAGCAACGTCTGGTGGTCTGGGATCCACCCCAAAGCCAAGCTGTTGTGGTCCCGCAGGGCTTGGCGCAGGTCTTTGGGATCAGGTTTGGGAGGTGCCCGTACCCAATGTATCCAAGCTACCCCAGTGGCCTCGCTGGAGCATCAGGAATGGTTCCAGTGTAGGAACTGGGACCTCCACAGAGGAGCTTTTAGAGCCAACCAGTCCAAGTCAACCCATGGGCACATCTGCTGGTGCCCTGACCCAGCTTAACCCCCCCCCCCGATGCGTTCCCTTTGTCAAGAGGGCTGCAGTCATCCAAAAATTCCTCTTGGCACAGGCAGCTAACAAGCCCAAACCAACCCCAGCACTCTTATTTCACCTTTTTTGCTTTTGACTCACCGCACGCTATGAAAGCAACATCAGTCATGATTTACGGAGCCGCTGCAAGAACAATGCAAGATGGGACTGCCCACCGAATTCCAGGTACGTGCGGAAGGCTGACACCTTTGTTTGGGCAATTAATTAATTTTCACCGGGCTTTCACTTTTACAGCCTCCTTTATTTCCACTTCCCGGGTTGCTCAACTCGAACTCAATGAGACCACCCCGTGATAAAGACGTCATGCTGAACATCGATGTCGTTAATCACCGGAGTCACCTTTCAACCCAGCGCGTTCCTTTTGTTGGAGCCTTCCCTCCAGGTACAGCAAAACCAGACACATTTATAACAACCCCTCGGGGCTAAGTCAACAGCGGCATTCACCTCCTTAATCAACATCTTGGGCTTAACCCAGATCATCTCTGAAACTCCTCAAAGAGCTACAAAGAGAGTAACCGTCCTTTCCCAGTAGGGATAATTGGGATTTTACCTGGCATGATGATAGACTCCATTGAAAAAGTGATCCGAACGCCGTCGCTCACTTGCTGGGAGTCCTGAAGCCATCGCTCAAACCCAAGGCAGCATTCAGATACCCGATGGCATCAGGAAGGCGCGCTCGGGCATGTTTTCCAAACCATTAATATTTGGCTTTGGTGCAAGAGAAGATGAAAGACCTGGAGTCCTGTGCGTTCAACCACCCCAACCACGTGTGACATGGACCCACAGAACAGGCCCCATCATGCCCCAGCCCTATTTTTACTTGTCTCCTGGAGAAGAGCGATGCGAAGGTCAACACGTCAAGAGCTCGAGCACCTGGTTCCATCGGGGCTCGGGCCACCCCAAACCTGCCGTGGGGACAATGTCACCTCCGTCCTTCCCAAAGCTCCCCACGGCCTCCCAGGAGCGACTGAGCCTCCGCCGAAGCCTTCAAAATATTTTTGAATGAAAGTGTCAGTTCAGGATCCTCAGCATAAAACATACCTAACAAAGCCTATTTGCAAAGTAAATTTGCTCTGGATTTCCGATACCTAGGAAAGTTTTTTCTATTATATTTATTTAAAATTACAACAGTTTACATTAGAAACAAGCTCAAACAATTAAGGTAAAAGATAAATAACTGCATACAGTTTAATTTCACAAAATGCAAACATACATCTTCCATTGTTCCATTATCCGAGTATTAAGTGCAATATAATTGTCCGATGCATTTTCGCTGACTTAAACGCTATAAAATTAAACAGGCCTGACTTTTATGAAATAATCTTTATTTTCCTTCATCATGCAAGCAGCAGCCTGCGATGGCTCGGAGATTTTGGGGGGGGACACCTTCTAATGCGACGTTCGCTTTCCTCTGTGCAGCAGGGTTCCTCCGCATTTCAAAAGCACCACCTGGCAAGATGCGATCCCAAAAAAGCAGGAGTGGCGGGTCGTTATTGGAAAAGCAGAGCATCATCCCCAAAAATGGAGCTGCGGGATGCTCCAAACATCACGGTGAGACCGTACACAATATTCGCCGTGTTTTCCTTGCTTTACTCACTAAACATCCCTGGGGGAGACACGCTCTTTATTGGGGATGCAATTATAAAAATTGGCTTTGAAATAATCCTTTTAGAAGGATAAAGAAAAATGGAATAACATGAGGCTTATGTTGTAAGGTTGGTAGCCAACATATTACAGTTATACCTGTAGCGGTGTGCCCAGGCGTCTCAGAAATGTGGCTTTGCTTTTTGAGCAATTTACTGAATCTGCAGGAAGAATGGGGAAAATGAAAGCTGATGTTGCCTTACTAGGGTGCTGATGTAAAGAGGCTGAAAATGATGATGTTATTTAATTTTGGAAAGAAATGGGAAAGGAGGGATGCAGCGAAACAACAGCAAAGTCCAGCCTGGGAAAGGGGTCCGAATTGTGGGGCAGGGGACAGGCGAGATGTCCCTGTGATGGTGGCACCACCGGCCAAGCTGAGACCCCCTTGCTCAAACCCGAAGCACCTGGCAACTAACTGGGGTGTAAATTGTCTCACATCACCCCAGACGGGTCTATAACTCCTGTCGGCAGCATCCCCGGCTGCTGGCACAGAGGATGCTGCCCGGCGCCGGGGATGTTTTCCAAGGCAAATCAAGTGTTTCGATAAGCCGAGCCCAACGCACAGGCACTAGCGTTGATTTGTGGCCGTGCTGCAAGGGCAGAGCCTCTGCGGGTGTAAATCGGCACCGGGGGCGCCGGCTCAGCTCGTAAAACGGTGTAACTCAGCGTCACCCCATGGATGTCACCGCATCCCCACTAACTCACCCTGTCCGCGGGATGGGAGCACTAACTCTGCCGCTGGACAGCTGTGGCGGTGCCTCCCATACCCACAGCACCCCGGAAAAATTGTCCTGAAACTTGACTCTTTTTTTTCCCTTTTTTTTTTAATATCCCTTTAATTCTTTCTCCTCCAGCTGCTTCCTCCACCACCTACTCCTACATCCCTGCAGATGCACCTGTCTGGAGAGCCCCACCTGCACAAAAAGCAGTCAATGAGCTGCAAACCCTGCTGGCGAAGGGCACAGGGTGGGACTCATCCCCACAGTGAGGTTTGCGCCCGGACCAGCTCGGTTTGCCAGCAGCAGCTGCAGAATTCGGCTCCGGAGCAGCATCTCCATCGGGATGCACTTGGCCCACCCCAGGTCTGCCCGCTTTCAGAGAGGAAATTTGGGTGATTTGCGCTTAAATGTATGGACTGGAGAGAGCAGAAAGTGCTACAAAATTCCCAAGAGCCAGGGGCTTTGCTGGGATGGTCAGAAAAGACGACAGAAATGGGGGGAAACCCCTCTTTCTATTGAGAAAAAAATTTCATTTTGCAAAATGTAGAACTAGTAGTAAAATGTAGAACTACTTCTACATTTTATCCAATAGATACAATTTTGGTTTTTTCCCCCCCCACATATGGGACTCGTGAATTGGTGACTTTTCAAAGAAAAGGGTTTTCCACCCTCACGCCAGCAATGCTGGCTGAGTGGAGAGCAAGGTACAGGCATTCCCAAAGCTCAGACCCTCCCCATCGCCAAACTGGGAGACAAACCAGTGCAACTGGTGCCAGGGCATCCTCCGAGAGCAACACGGGGTCCTCAGCTCACCCTCTCCTCCCAGGGACAGAACCCAAACCCCTCCGGCCAAGTGTCCCCAGGACGCCGTGTTTGCCCAGTCATTATCTGCTCCCGGGTCAGGGGAAGGCATTTGTGTTTTAGCAGGAATCCAATCAATAAATTCCACAGACTTTCACCCTCTTTTCTGGGCAAACACATCCATCCCGCCCTGCTACACCGCGGTTTTCTCCCTTTTGCTGGAGTTAAATATTTGTGGGGCCTCTTGTTAAAACATTGGGAGCACCAGGTTACAGTAGAGTTTTGGTCATGGAAAACGCAAACCAAATGAAAGACCAGCTTGCGGTTGGACTCTGATCCTTACAGGTCCATTCCAACTGGAGATATTCTACGATTCCTAAGACAACTTTAAAAAATGTTACCTTGCTCAAACTCAATGAATGAGATGGACCTTTCTGGGTTCCAGATGAGGAGACCTCCCAGCTGACCGCACGGAGGACAAATCGGACGGAAGAAGTTCCTCTGGGTGCATCCAAAACCCACACGTGGTTTGTAGCGGTGGCACCAGGAAGAGACAAGCCTAAAGCCCAGGCTGGACAAGCCTAAAGCCCAGGCTGGACAAGTCTAAAGCCCAAGCTGGATAAACCTAGAGCCCAGGCTGGACAAGCCTGAAGCCCAAGTTGGACAAGCCTAAAGCCCAGGCTGGACAAGTCTAAAGCCCAAGCTGGATAAGCCTAAAGCCCAGGCTGGACAAGCCTAAAGCCCAAGTTGGACAAGCCTAAAGCCCAGGCTGGACAAGCCTAAAGCCCAGGCTGGACAAGTCTAAAGCCCAAGCTGGATAAGCCTAAAGCCCAGGCTGGACAAGCCTAAAGCCCAAGCAGGACAAGCCTAAAGCCCAGGTTGGTTGGTCCAGGCTTTCAGCCCTGCCTTTCACAATCATCCCCATCTCTGCTCCCAGGTTTCTCTCCGCAGCCTCTTTCTGTCTAGAGCAGTGGAGTCTGGAAAAGTCTGTTCCCAATTAATTAAATGAATTTGACGAAGGTTTTTTTCCATGCCAGATAGGTACCAGACGTGCTATTGCAGATGCTCCTGTGTCTTCCCAACATCTGGTCTTGCTTTGTGCACCCACAATGTGCATCTCCAGCGACTGCCCCACAGCCTGATGACCCCATCAAGACGCGTTACACCAGTCAGCAGGACATGTCCCACCAGTGCCACCAGTGAGCTGGGCTGTCACCACCGCCCGCAAGCAAACCCCGCAGGTATGGATGGGATTTTTCCCCAAAATGAGCCAGCCTTTTGCGAGACCCTTGGTTCTGGGCGGATTGGAGGGGATTTTGGGATGCCAGGCTCTATTGTTTGTACCCATCTGTGTTTTCTGTAGGAGGCTGGAGGGCACATGGCACAGTCGCAGATTGAGGACAGATGCTAAAAGTCCAAGAAAAAGCCACATTTCCAGGGAAAGATGGGCAGCTTTAGTGGATTCTGGTTGTTAAAGGCTTGTGAAAGAAAATCAGCCTTTGGTCTCCACATCAGGAATGTCTTATGGAAAAGAAAATGTGGGGAGAGGCACCGCCGGAGAATGAGGGGCTTTGTGGTGGCATCACGTGTATCCCCCAAAAAAATGAACTAAAATCAGGCCCTATTATAATAACTGTATTATATCAGGCTAAATTTAATGAGGGCTATTAGAGGGATAATCCCGCACTCATTCAAGTTAAACGGGAACTATCTTTGAGCCTTAACCTTTCTAATCATCCCCGCATGGCGTGTCGGAGCTTGTGAACAGGAGCCTTTTGTTCCTCCCAAACCACCCCGCACACAAGCGCCTGCGAAGGCACCGTCTGTATTTAACAGACAACCTGCCAAAAACCGGACAGCCTCTTACCCCCAAACCACATGCCCAGATCAAGGAGTGGGTGTCAGGCCCAATTTTCAAAGGCAAATCAAATCCTGGGCAGCCGGGTTTGCCCAGGACCGCTGGAAACGCTGGCCTGGTGGCCACCGTGGCTATTGAGTTCCCAGGGAGGGCTCCACGGGGTGTCAGTGGGGCCAGAGGGGAACGGGACCCGGATGAATACGAACAAATAAATCACGCCCGTGCACAAACGCCACCGTTTAAACTGTAACCGAACTATTTGGGACTTCATGTCTATTCCCGAGTCAGGCAGCGGTGTGAAGGTTAACAACGGAACCATGCTGGCGAGCCATAAATCCACAAAAATATGGTTATTGCGAGGGTGGAACAGCGGGTTGGGGTGTTTTTTTGCCTTTTGGCATGTCTGCAGTCGAAAGAGATATAAAACACACGGGGGAATCTACATCCAAAAAGGAGAGACCACTGGTCTTTCATACTGAAATTATTCAGGTTCACCAGCACAGGACCTGGTGACTTCCACAGCTCCTCCAGATTGCAGCTGATTTCGTTATCTCTCTGTATATTGGATTTAAAAATTCAAGGTAGCTATGTTGAGTTATAAACCAAATTAAGGGGAAGGACACCCATGGGGTGCCTGGAGTTTCCCTCTCTCTTCCCTGCAGGAAAAGGTCTTTGAAAGGCAAGAAATCAGAGCCCAGATTTAAACAAACTGCACTTCTCTCTGTTTTTTAATTTATTTAATAGATTTTCTTTTGCTCAAGCAAGATCCAAGCACCCTTCCCCAGCCCTCGTTTGAATGCAAACCCATTTCTGACCCGTCTATCGAATCGTTTGCCGTCTGCTCCCTCCAGTGGGCAAAGGACCTCAAAGCAGAGGCAGCAGAAATAATCCCAATTTCCCCCTCCAGGACCCCCCAGCAAACCTCACCCAGCCAAAAGAACTGGGACCGGTTTGGCTTTGACACCCAAGGGTGCTTTTCCACGCTTGTCCTGCTAAAAAAGTGCCTGAAAATATGACTTTAGCTGCAGAAGGATGGGTAAGTTTTGCTGGGGCTCGTCCAGTGTTGGTCGATGCATCCTGACCCAAGCTCACGAGGCTCTGGCCACCTGGTTCTTCTCTGTTTGTTCTCCCTGGCTGGTTTTAAGGTGCCTTTTTAGGATCTCTCACCCTTCAAAGCCTTAGTCAGGACCTAAATAAACCATCACAAACCAATTCTCTCCCCAAGAGCCAAAGTTCCACAAAGGAAAACTCTGATGTGCAACCTTGACAGGGCTACAGAAATCACCTCGTTCCTCGTGCCGGGGCCAGAACTGACTTTTCAACACCCGCAGCTGCAAAAGGGGCACTTTTGGTTAATGAGCAATGGGCAGAGCATTGTTCGGCAGATTTGGAGGCTGGGCAGGAAGAATGCAGATTGTCGGGGTGCCGGGGAGCAGAGCCGGAGCGCAGTGACCCACGAGCTGCCGGCCAAATGCGGCTGCCCCTTAAAGCGACCGGCGCTTTGCTGCCTCCGGGTTTGTAATTTATGGCGTGCTCAGAATTTAGCTTGCGGGGCAGGTCACGGTGCCTAAAGAGGGTGAATATACCCCCAGTCCTTGTTGTACCCCCAAAGCGGAGCGCGCTTCTGAGATCCCCCCCGACACCGAGCACTGAGCTGCCCAGACATTTGACTTTCTCCCATCTCCCAAACCACCGATGCCTCCGCCCTCCTCAGCATCCCGAATTTGCCTCACTGCTATGGAAAGTGGCTTTTTCCAGGCTCCTTTTCCCCAGGTTGCTCTGCCCGTGTGGCTGGATGTCTGCGGACAGACAGACAGACAGACAGACAGGTTTAATTGTGGGACCACGGCCTGTGTCATTGCTCCTGCCATCCCGCAACAAAAGAGCTCGCTCTGCTAAAACAACCAGGAGTTAAACCAAAGCCCTTTCAAACTGACCAATTCCACCCCCCACCCCCCCGCCCCAAGAAAATGCAGTTTTCCTATTAAGCCTGAAAGCAATTATCTGGGATTAGCATCAGATCAAAAGGGATTACTTTCCAGTATTGTTTTCAAAACTCTCTGGGCGGGCAGAATTAGGACAAGACACCGAGTCGCAGCGCCCGTGCTTGGCTGCCGGGGGGGCGGCCACCCCACACCCCCCACAGTGGGGTTTTGGGGGTCCCGGGACAGCGGTGGGACAATCCGGGGCACTCTGATGTCTGTCCTCTTCCCTGGAGTGCTTTGGAAAAGGGTAAATTGGGATTTTGCAGACTTTTTTGCGCAATGGTTTGTGCAGCAGCAGCATCCTGGGGTGCAGAAGGCAGGGGGATGCGGGCGTACCCACCATGGGGGGGTTTTGCTCTCGGTCCCATCACCGCAGTGTGGGATCCCCATCCTGGAGACCCCAGAGCTCTTGTTTCCAACAGCTGGGCTCATCATGCCCCCTGCCTCAGTTTCCCCAGTGCCTCTGGGGTTGTGGGATCCCCTCTGGGACGCCCTTGGGAACACCCACCCAACCACACCATGTAAACCCAAGTCTAACTGAGCCTAACTGAGCCCCAGAACAGGAAGGAAGCCCAAAGGTGCTTTAGAACATCCTTGTTTCTCCATAATCCGACCTGGCGACTGGTTACCTGTTGCCAAAATAATGCAAAAATCAAGGTGTTAAGGTGGATGCAGGCGTTATAGGATGCAATGTGGCGATGCCTGCAGAGCTCTAGATGTACAAGCCACATAGACTTGGCTCAGGGATGTGGTTTTTATCAGGCAATTGGAAAAAAATATAGGCTTTTGGGGTGGGCAAGCCAGGAAACTCCTGATTCCTGCATTTGTGCCCAGCAGACTAATGAGACAGCTCAATGTGTATGGCCTGCTTTATTTTTAAAGCCGGTTCCTCCTTCCCAACGTGAACTCCCCACGGCCACATAAATCAGACCTGCGTTCCAAAGCTTTGGGCGATACCACATTAGAAGACGGTTATTTCGGGAGCTTCCTGCAAACACTACATAATTGGGCATTTTTGGAGGCAAGGTTTAGTCTCGGTCTTTATTAAACCCCGGGAAGCAAACAGCACCTTCTGAAGCGCTGCAGCACGGCTCCTCCTGCCTGCGGATGCCAGCGGCAGGAACGCCCCGGCGTTGGGCCCAGACTAAGCCTCCTGAGCCAGGTTTAGCGGCAGGATGCTGGCTTTTCCCCTCCCAACCCAACCTGAGGCTCAGCAGTCACTTGTTATCTATCACAGCACAGTTAGCGATCTCTAATTTTCCCTCCCTTGCTGAAAAGGAATGATTCTTCTCCTCCCAGCGCCAGCAAGGTAATGAAAGTCAGTCTAATTTTGATTTTAGAAAAAGCAATTTTCATAAACGGCGTTCCGCTAATGGCTCGTGATCACATATAAGCCCCACAGCAAATTACTCTTAATCCAGTTTGTCTGTGTTATGTTACCTGAGGGAAATAATATCCATCCTTTCTCTGTGCTAGCAAACTGTTCGCCGGGACTTCTCCAATATATATTAATCCCATCATTTATCTTTGTCAACTGAGAACAAAAATAATTTGTGGGAGAGTAAACAGAAGAGCATACAAGACAGGAGCTCCGCGTTATTAAACAGCGGAAAGCAGGTGTTCACAAAACCCAGCTTATTTTTATTGCAAAAACTTGAGTCATTTTCCTCCTGCATCCGTGCATGGTAAACAGGAGTTTAGGGAGATTCTAATATTTTAGAGGAAACCGAAATTTCATCACTCCGGGAACGATGTATGGGTAACCACGTACTTTATGCAGCAAATAAAATTGCCGTGAAATTGTTTGGGACGAAGGACCCGAGCTCTTGGCCTCCTCTCCTCCTCCAGCATCGTTCGCCTATTAAAGCACCCTGTGGCTCTTCATCCTGCATCCGTCCAGGTGGGTTCACCGAGACACCCCGTTTGGTGCTTTGTTTCATTTCCCCCCATTTGCGCTGTTTTTGCTGGCTCGCTGTCCACGCACGATCCTTCCCGGCGACTTTTCCGATGCCTCGTTTGGTTTTCTGCGGTTTTTTGGCCTCTAATTGGGGCCGCCGGCCCGCTCCACACCGCAGAAAGTAACTATTTTTCGTCTGGCTTAAATGGGGCTTTAAATGGAGCTTCCTAATGAGCCTCATTACAGCAGGTACCGCGATTGAATTACCCGCGGCAGGTATTCGCCCCGGTGGGGGGACAGCCCCGGCGTCACCCGCGCCCCATAAAGCAGCGGTGAGGAACGAGCTGTCCCGCGGGGGTGTCACCGGCGCTGTCGGGTGCTGTCAGGGTGCAGGAGTTATGGGGTGACGGGTGCCAGCGGGTCACACACCCCTCATTCACCGCTGGGGACACGAGGCCCCGTCCCCAATAAATAAATTAGAAATGCCCTGGCTGTTCCTGGGGCATAAAGACGGCTTTATGAGATGTCAGCAGCCATCAGTGCCAGTATTGATTAACTGCGGGGGGGTGACACAGCCAGCGGGGACGCTTCTCTGCAGTGCCACTGACCTGGGGACGCGTCTCTGCAGCGCCACTGACTTGGGGACACATCTCTGCAGTGTCATTGATTGGGGACACGCATCTGCAGTGCCACTGACCTGGGGACACGTTTCTGCAGCACCATTGATTGGGGACATGTCTCTGCAGTGCCACTGACTTGGGGACACATCTCTGCAGTGCCATTGGTTGGGGACACGTCTCTGCAGTGCCACTGATTGGGGACACATCTCTGCAGCACCATTGATTGGGGACACATCTCTGCAGTGCCACTGATTGGGGACACGTCTCTGCAGCACCATTGACTGGGGACACATCTCTGCAGTGCCACTGACTTGGGGACACATCTCTGCAGCACCATTGACTGGGGACACGTCTCTGTAGTGCCACTGACTTGGGGACACATCTCTGCAGTGCCATTGACTGGGGACACGTCTCTGCAGTGCCACTGATTGGGGACACATCTCTGCAGTGCCATTGATTGGGACATGTCTCTGCAGTGCCACTGGCTGGGGACACATCTCTGCAGTGCCACTGACTTGGGGACACATCTCTGCAGCACCATTGATTGGGGACACATCTCTGCAGTGCCATTGACTTGAGGACACATTTCTGCAGTGCCACTGACTTGGGGACAGGTGTCTACAGTGCCACTGACTTGGGGACAGGTGTCTACAGTGCCACTGACTTGGGGACATGTCTCCGCAGTGCGGTTGACTTGGGGACAGAGCAGGCATCTCCTGCAGGCTGAGAAGCCATAGGAAAAAGGCAGAGCTCCCCCTCTGACATGTCTTCTGATTCTCCTTTTCCCCCTCTCCAGGTGATGTTCATCCAAAACCCTTGTAAAACTGAACACAATGTGAAAGCACAACGATTGCTTTCATACCTCTCCGGCCGGTCCGCTCAGCGCCGCATACCTCCAGGCTCTTAAAAAGTGGAGCGAAGAGAGATTTCTAAATGAAAATTCTTCACCAAACCTTTATTAGCTTTTCTATTTTTCCCCAGAAGACACTCTCCCCCCGCCGTCCGCTCCCTGAACACCAAGGTCAAGGGGACCAGGAGCCCATCGGTGCTGGCTCCAGCTTCCCCAGCTCACTCCTGAGCCCACACTCGTTGGGTGGCTGAGGTTTAAGAGCCAGGGGCCAGGATCAGGTCCCTTCTTGACTTTGGGAGCACAGGGGGCTCATCCAGCCCCGAAACCTCCTCCAGCCCTCCAAAAGTGCCGGTCCTTCGGCTGCAAAGTCACTAGGTGGCAACCTAACGCATCCTTTGGGCTGGGAGAAGTCGGGTGAGACAGAAATGCCTCTGCTTCTGCCTCCTTTTCTCCTTTTTTTGTCGTTTTAAACCCTGAATTGCTGACAGGCACCATGAAACCATCTCCTGTTGTTCAGCAGCCGATGCCGCAGGGTGGCTCTGGATCTGCTTTATCCCCAGGTTGCGCCCAGCGAGGATGTAAAGGGGAAAGTGTGCTGTGCGCAGCCCAGCAGCAATCGGCTTTCCCAGAGGAGAAGGAAAAAGTGATTAAAGGTAGAAAATGGGGATAATTGGCCTCGGCTGGTGTTGCTGGCACACAGGCTGGCGAGGTAACAAACGCTGGAGACCCCAGACTTGGATGGTGCTGGGGGAGCCTGTGGCCAGCAACTGCTTGTTGGGGCTACATTTCCAGTATGATTTTGCCTTTCTTCCTTGCCCACGTTTTGTGGGGTCTTTTTTTCTGGGCCTCTTCATAGAAATATTTGAAAATACTGATAGTTTTTTTTCTTTTTCTGCTAAAAGAGGATGGGTTATTTCCTCCAAGAGGATGTTCTGCCCAAGAACGCAGAGTTCATCGTGCATTTGCAGCCTGTAAAATGCAGCTGGGGTAAGAAAGGAGAACACTTTTCCCCCAAAATTTCCCATCGGCATTGATGTAACGATCTCGCTTATCCCCGTAAGGGATGGTGACTCCTCTTAGCTGAACCTGGATATGGAGAAGCCCCTTCAGATTTGTTCTGCCCCTCCCGGGCATCGCTTGCCAGCGGGAGCTGCTCCTTCCCTGCGAACCGGGCTGCAAAAGCATCCCCACCGCCTTCCCAGAGAAAAGGAATCCATTTACACCTTCCTCTGATTTAATTTGGCTCCCAGCAGATCTGTTTTATAGGACTGTCTACCCTGGGAACGGGGGATTTTTCAGAGGTTTTTATTCTCTCCAGATGTTCTGAGTGTCTCTGGTAGCCCCGCTCTGGTGGGAATGTCAGGCAGCATCGTCCCTGTTGGGCAGGCGTGATGAGGTAAGACAGCTTGCTCCTGGGCAGAAACGGCCGTCGCAAACGAGACCGGGTGGTGATTCAGTGCGAAAACCGGGCACGAAACTTTACGAGACCTCAAATGCCTCCCCTTGTCCTCTGAACCGTGCGGAACAGTCAGAATCTCACAGGAAAAAGCTGGAGGCGACCAGCAGCTTGAAAAGGTTTTGGGATTTAACTGACAAAAGGTTCATTTTGAGAAGTTTCACTTGGAAATAACACAGATTTTTAGAAGAAAATAGCTTAGGGCAGTTGGTTTCCAACAATGCATTTACGGAAGCGCATCCGGCCGTTGGGTACCGCTGGAGCTCGAGGGATGCCAGGCTGGGAAAAGACACCAATGACCATGGCCAACCTCCCTCTGCCAAGGGATGGTGGAGTCCCCTGGAGGGAACACCTCGAGGGTCTGTGTCCTCACCCTGCAGCCTCTCCCGGCCCCCACACACCTGCCATGGAGCAGGGTCCCGCTCCTCCCTCCTCACCACAACCCTCCCCAGAGCCCCCATCTCTCCAGCACACGCCGGGGCCGGCGGCTCCGGGAGAGGAACGCTGGCGGCAAACAGGATCCCTTTGTGGGAACCGAGGGCAATTTGACTGATTTTTGGGTCATTAACAAGTTGGAGCTTGTTTCTGGTGATAGCGTATGCTGGCTCGTTCAGCAGCACCCAATCCTTCTCCCGCTGCCAGGGCATGAATATTTCTGTTTCCCTTCCCCGGACAGACTTGACTCCATCCCTCAAAGAACTGTTTGTTTTAAAGGGCTTTTTCCAGACAAATCACTAAAAAATGCTCCTGAGCGGTTGCGCCAGGTTTTGATGGCTGGTTCTAGAAGCACAGACAGCAGCTGGGGGACAATATAAATGATGTGGCAGAGTCCCAGCACGTTGGACAAAGCCCAGGACGTGGCACCCTTGGGACAATGTGACACCCAGGTCCCCGGGCTGGAGCAGAGCAGGTTTACGGAGCTCAGTGGAGCTTTCACGGTCTCCAAGTGAAAATCGGATTTAGACAGGATTGGCTTTGAGCAAAGACGTGTACAAACCATCTTGATTTTCTTTGTGAAGCAGCAACACGTTCATTTATGTCCTTCAGAAAGCCAGCCAGCTGCTTGTGATGCACAGAAACCCCTTCCCCGAGGCTTCCTGAGGGCTAAAATTCAGGTCAGGTTTTGAAGCCAGCAGCTGCAGGTTGAATTCTTAGAAATTCTGGATTAGAATTTCCAGATCCTTTTCTATAAGGAATTATTGTGCGGTAGGCTCAGGAGCATCACCCCTCCTGCTGTTGCCTCCTCCCGAGGCAGGGAAATGTTTTCCCAGAGCTAAAATAACCCATGGGGGATGTTAAAATAACCCATGGGGGATGCTAAAATAACCCACAGGGATGCGCGGTTGCAGCTGCCCGCTGAACCCCGGGGCGCCTGTGCAGCAGGGACTCAGGGCTGGGGGTTTCATATCGGCTTTATTGCCTTCAGCCAAGCCTTATTTCCTTTTGAATTCAGGATACAGAACAAAACGTGATCAGCAGAACACAGGAAGCTCTTGCAGCAGGAGGGAAAACGCTGGGGAAAAAGCAGAGTTTGGGGTAATGAAACAGCTCGGGGGTGTCAGCACCAAACCCAAACCAGAACCAGCCCCGTCCCCAGTGTCACCAGCTTGCGGAGCCTTCCCAGAGCCGCTGCTCACTGTGTCGCCCCCACCTGCTGAAAGCACTGGGGATGCCCAGGGCAATGGCCCCAGGTCCCTGTGGGCAGAGGGGTGGGGACAGATGGGTGGCACCTCCATCACTGTGCATGCAGAGGATGGGGACAGCGGGGTGACATCTCCATCACTGTGCATGCAGAGGATGGGGACAGTGGGGTGGCACCTCCATCACTGTGCATGCAGAGGATGGGGACAGACGGGTGGCACCTCCATCACTGTGCATACAGAGGATGGGGACAGCAGGGTGACATCTCCACCACTGTGAATGTAGAGGATGGGGACAGCAGGGTGGCACCTCCACCACAGTGCATGCAGAGGGATGGGGACAGCAGGGTGACATCTCCATCACTGTGCATGCAGAGGGATGAGGACAGCGGGGTGGCATCTCCATCACTGTGCATGCAGAGGGATGAGGACAGCGGGGTGGCATCTCCATCACTGTGCATGCAGAAGGATGGGGACAGCGGGGTGACATCTCCATCACTGTGCATGCAGAAGGATGAGGACAGCGGGGTGACATCTCCATCACTGTGCATGCAGAAGGATGGGGACAGCGGGGTGGCATCTCCATCACTGTGCATGCAGAAGGATGAGGACAGCGGGGTGACATCTCCATCGCTGTGCATGCAGAAGGATGGGGACAAGGGGGTGACATCTCCATCGCTGTGCATGCAGAAGGATGGGGACAGTGGGGTGACATCTCCATCACTGTGCATGCAGAGGGATGGGGACAGCAGAGTGGCACCTCCACCACTGCATGCAGAGGGATAGGGACAGCGGGGTGACATCTCCATCACTGTGCATGCAGAGGGATGGGGACAGTGGGGTGACATCTCCATCACTGTGCATACAGAAGGATGGGGACAGCAGGGTGGCACCTCCATCACTGTGCATGCAGAGGGATGAGGATGGTGGGGTGGGACCCCCTCCCCAGACACTTTCCAACTCGTTCTAGTTTTCGAGGTATTTTTTGGATGATTTCAGCCCCCCTTAGCATTATCTCCTTCCCATAAGATGCTCCGGCCTCTCGCTGAAGCTGCAGGGTCACCCCTGTGGTGGCTTCTCCAGTGTCTTGTTTAGGACTGAGCTGACGGACCCCCCATCCCCAGCTCCCCCGGGCACATCATCCATCGCTGCCACCAGCTCCCCCGGTTAATTCACTTGCACCAAAGGGTCCCGGTGTCCTGGGGGGCAGGGGAATGGCAGCAGCGGGCCTGCGGATCCACACGTCCTTCGAGAGCCAGCTCACAAATCTGGGGTGATGAACCCCGGGTTCCGCCAAGCGCGGAGCTACGAGCGCTTGCAATCACGCAAAAGCGAAAAAGATGTGTCCTATCTCCGGCCAAAGAGAAAATGAAAACGAAAAAAACAAAGAAAAAAAAAAGCCAGCGATGTGCCAGAACTTTTACTTTTTATTAAAAACTTAAGTGCAGATGACGAGGAACCCACCTGGTTTTGATTTTTTAAATAAAAAGTCAAATAATCCCCACAAACAATTCCTTTGCAATGGTTTCAATATCGGAACTGTAAAGATGAACTTTAAAGGCGCTTGTAAAAGAAAGAATATTACAATAATTTTAGTGCAAAACTCCAATATCATATTTTCTTTTATTTGAAAGAAAAAGGGGAATGTAGAGAGGATTTTTTCCCCCCTTCCTCAGGATGCAGCAGTTTTAGATAATCTATTTAGTTATGAGGAGGAGAAAGATGAGGAGGAGGACGGCATGCTGCCCGCCTCGCACCCGCACCATCCTCTTCCTCGCCAAAATTAAACTCCAACCGACCCAAAACGTGACCCCGCTCCCCGTAAAAGCACGATGCTATTTCTTCTAAAAATATATATATATATCATAACACTAAGCCAGCCTTACCATAGTCTGAACTTTTCCTCCCAAAGTGCCAGAAACATCATAAAACCTCTTGGGGAATATTGTGCACAGGGGATGCTTGGAGCCTGCACCCCCTGGGATGCAGAAGGACCATTGGGGATGGGGACGGGCTCTGCCAGGGGCACAGGGCGGAGGAATTTTAACACATATGAGAAGCGATAAAGTAAAGTTTAATCTCCTTTCAAATGTGTTTCGAACTGGGGGGAATTAAAGCCGGTAAGGATTAGGAGGCGGCCGAAGAGTGCTGGAAATCTGAGGATTTAGAAGATATTAGCAAACAGAAGGGGAGCTTTGGGAAAGCCGTGGGGGGGACAGGAGACACTGGGCACGGGGGCTCTCGCTGGTGCGTCACGGGAAAAGTGAGAATAGGGGCAGAAATGCAGGGAGGAACAGAAGAGGAGCCCGGACACCAGCGGGGCTCTGCAGCTCCTCCTCCGAGGCCGAAGCAGCGATGGTTTCCAGACGCAGCAGGTCGAGGGGCTCTTCGCTGCTCCCAAATTCCTCCATGTGCTGCCGAGCGGGGGAAGCGATTTGCTGCGGGCAGTTTTGGGGCCATTCTCATGGTGTGCAGCTTTACCCCCAATTTCCCTCTCCACAGACCACGGGCCGGTGTGCGCGCTCCTGCCTGCAGCCACAGCCGCCTTCCCACCCCGCGCGGCGTGCGGGAAATTCTGCGAATAATTGAAAGTGACAAGCGTGAATTTTGTCCGTGTGATTTATGCATATATATATATATATATATATATTTATTTTTTTAAGCCTTCTGGCTGCCCTGAAAATCCCAGTGGGGATGGGGCTACAGGGTGATAACCAAGTGCATCTTCTCATCCTTCCAACCTGCCCGGCACCTGCGCTGCCCCGCCAGCAGCAAACACCCCCGTCCCCCCAAAATAACTCAATGAGGGACCCCGCAGAGAGGTGTCGGCAAGTGGGGGGAGCCCAGTCCCCCCTTGGGCAGAGCCCCAGCCCCTCTCTGCTCGCCACTTGTCCAAATAGTCGTAAATCACCAGCAAATTCTCGGGGCTGCTGGGGGGGTTTGGGCTTCAAAGGCATCGAGGGGCGAACAGGAACCTTTTATTAACTGTGGGAAAAGCCTCCCCGGTGCCTTGGACAGCAAGAAAAGTCCTTGTTGGGTATTTGAAGCGGTGGAAAAAGGGGGAAAAGATAAAGAAGGGCAGCAGCAACATCGTGAGCTGCTTGTCAGGAGCTCCTGGTTTGCACCCCCGGTAATCCACGGGAGGTGGCAAAGCGAGAGCGATGGGACTCGGCGTTTCTTGTGCCTTTCCATTTATCGGTGTGTTTCCATGTGTGTCACCCGACTAATGGAAAGCTCTTTGGCAGCGCTAAGCTGACATTCGCTGCTTTTTCACCTTTTTTCGTTTTAAATGAGGATTTTACCACTGCGGAGGAAACACAAGTTGTAACAGGAGTCGTAACTGCTGCGATTGCCATTTCCTTCCAGGGTGACCCCAGCAGCAGCCGGTTGACTTTTCAGGAGTCAAGGTGAAGAAGAACAAACAGGAGAACACACAAATAGAGCATTTTAACCGGGTTGGTGCTGGAGGCAGATCGGGGCTGCTGGGCTTTGGAAAACTCATCAGCGGGAGCTCTGCGCAGCCAAACCTGGGCCACGGGTGGTCAGCACCGAAACGCGGAGAAACGGGAAGGGAAATGTCCACAAGCAGATGGGTTTCCATGAGGTGGTGGGTATCTGTACCACCCGGGGGAAAACCTGCCACAACAGCCTTTCTGCCATGTATTTACCCCATATACATATATATATATACATCTATCTATCTATCTATCTATCTATCTATCTACCTACCTACCTACCTACCTACCTACCTACCTACCTACCTACCTACTTACCTACCTACGCACCCATCCATCCATCCATCCATCCATCCATCCATCCATCCATCCATCCATCCATTTATATTGCCCCATATATTTGCACCATGTATCCCTACCCCTGATGCAAGCTGACATTCTTTTAAGCTAAAAAATAAGGTCAACAACCTTGAGGAAACTGGGAAGGAGTTAAAAAGGAGGACAAACCCCAGCGTATTTCCCAAAATGTTGAACTTCAAAGGTGGCGTCTGCTCCTTCCCTGCACATCTGGAGCAGAGCGACTTCCTTAGCCATGGAAATACACAAGAACTTTGCTTGCAGAAGGGGCACAACTGCCTGCATTGTTAGCAAATTAGCAGCTGGAGTTGCAAACTGGATCGAGTGTGTTCACACCTGCCCTGGACTGGGACTAACTCCATCAGCTCCTGCCACCTGGATTTAGTCTGGACTTAGGGGAAGGCTCAGGTTCATCCCAGTCTGGTGGGAACAAACCAGTGTTCCCGACCTCCGCAGGGAGGTGACACAGTGACAAGGCCACCGTGAGCCTCCGGCAGCCCTGCTGCACCGTGTACGGCGCTCCTGGGTTTAGGCCGAGCTTTGCGAGCAAGCAACAGTGCTGTGGGCCTGATCCACGTGGGTTTGGCTTTTTTAATCATTATTCTCTGGAAATAAGGAGCAGTGACCTGCATGGCGTATTTTGGAAGGCGGCCCAGGGTCCCCAGAGGCCCTGGCTCTCAGCCGCACCGTTGTGCAGGATAATTAAGTGGATTTTAGGGGAGCAGCCCCGTGCGCTTGCACGCACGTGTGGGAGGTTCCTGCAGCACATTTGCTCACAGCTCGGGGATTTTCGCTCCTTTTTTTGGATAAAAAGCATCCACAAAGCGTCACCTCTCTGCACTGGGGTGGCTGGGGCGGTGTGGATGCTGCTGGGATGTGTCCCGAGCATCCTGGTGCAGGGACGGAGCATCCTGCCCTGTTGGCAGCAGCACTAATGCAGTCTTTCTTCTCTGGGCAATTGCTGGGTTTCTTTTTATCCCCCCCCTAGTTTGTTGAGCTCTAATTCCCTTTTCTGGCCGGGCAGAGCGAAGCAGCAGACTGGAAAGCGACGGGGAGAGACTTTGGTTTTGTTGGAGAGATGTACGCTCGAGAGATTACACAAACCTTGGGGCTTTGGGAAGCCAGGCTGCAGAGCCACAATACTTATTTTCTTAGAAAATAAACCACTCCAATACATCAACTGTCTTGCGCATGGGCGGGATGATTACTGTTTAGCAAAATAACTATAATTTTCCCTTTTCTGCCCTTCCAAAATGACTCTTGTAGGCTTGGACGTCGAGCAGCCTGTAAAATGCAGCTACCAAAAAAAGCTCGGCGAACGCAGATGCTGTTTATGACATTACTGCTGTGGCAAAGAGCTCCGAATTTGGGGAAATGGGGCAACTGGGACTTTTGTTCCAGATGTGCTTAACCCTGAAAGCTGCACATCTGGGGCTGGGCTGCCTGGGCACGGGGGTGCGGAGCTCCCCACCTTTGGGCTTTGCACCCCCGGCGTGGGAAATGTCCGGATTCGGCACAAGGATTTGGTCCCCGTGGGATGTATTTGCAATTTGCAATTAATTTAACTTCCCACTGAGCACTGACATGCCTGCGCGGACTTCTAGTTCCTATTAAATGTCAGGAAGATTGTGCAAGGTGTCTTTAAAAAACAAAGTAATATTGGTTTGGATGCAACCGGTGGCGACGGCTTCTGGTGCTTTGCTTGGGTTTTGTCTTTCTGGCTGCTCTCTAGAATAATACCCGTGTTTTTGTTGGGTTTTGTGGCAGTTCTGCATGGCTCTGAGGGGGCAAAATGGGATGTGAGACCCGGCAGGTCGAGTGGAGCTGAGCGCAGCTTTGCCATCTCCTGCCTCATAAACTTGACCCCCGAAAATCCACATTTTCTGACCCCATTTGTCACGGTTCCCCCTGTCCTGTGTGGATCCTGGGGTTAAATGGGCGCGCGTGCACCTCGCACTTCATGTGCTTGTAATATTTGAGGTTGCTTTGTGGTCCCCAATGACTTAATTGTATTTTGTGTTTGCCTGATAACTCGCAGTTAGCAAAAGAGTAAATTCAATATTTCTATATAATAAAAGCTAAATGGTGCCTATGTTCTACAAAGAAAAGCCGCGCCGTTCAAAACAATACATAGGCGCCCCAAAATGGGAGTTGCCTGGGTTTGTGCATGGGGAGGTTGGAGCTTTTTCTGGCCTCTGCTCCAGAGCCGCATTCGGTGCCGATTCTCATTTTCCCAATTCATCCGCAGTTATTCTTCAGCAGCTGGTTGGCGGGATGTGAAATCGGAGTCTCCCTGCCGTCCGAGGAGGAATTGCTCCGGATTAGGGCTGGTAGGAAACCTCTGTTATTTATATGGTTGAGCTGGGAGGGCTCCGGGATTTACAAAGTGGGGGGGGGGGGCAGGGGAAACATCCAAAAGAGGAGGAAAAGAAACCCAAAAGTGCAAGTCTGGCAAGACATTTGAAAACAAGGCGAATAAAAAGAAGTGCTACTAAAATTTCGGTTTGCCAAATGTAGTCCTTCATTAGGGCTAACGGACAAAAATATCTGGTTTTTTAGGTTCATTTATAGGCTTTATTTTTCTTAATTAGATACCCCCGTGGCAGCACTAAAACCTGAATTTTTCCATGTGCGGAGCTCCCTTTGTGTTAAGGGTAAAACTTGAAGCATTGATGCCATTGGCTAATTCGCCACTGATTTCAGGAAAGCTGGGGTTTCACCTAAAACAACAGCCTATATTCTCTGAATTATACAAGCAGGAACCGATACATATATACATATATATGCATATATATATATATACACACACACATTTAAAACCTGAATGGCTGGCACTGGTGTATTGAAGCTTAATCTTCATTTAGTACAGAGATATTGCTCATATTGACCTTGAGAACCTTGTGTATCTGAATAGAGGAGCAAAAGAGCTATGCATTTGTGCAGGATGCAGCGGATAAGCCGCTCTGTGCCTCGGCTCCCAATCTGCTCCTCCCCGCATCCAAATGGAGACTCTTAAATTTTGGATGCCTGCGGGAATGTGTCGGAGCTGGGCTATGAAAGCAGAGCTGCATCCGAGCCCAGCGCTCTAACCACAAACCCTGCTCTCCAATAGACTATTTCTCATTTCCTTTTTTAGCCTCATGTCCAAAATCCATCCAAGTGTCTGGGGCAGCCGAACATCTGGTATTAACTGCTCATCCCAGCCCTGGCGTTCGGAAAAAAAGAGTCGCAACCACTGGGGCAGTCGGACCCCAAACGGATGAGTTTATCCCTCAAACTGACCGTTTCCTTCCAGTTTCATCTGCGTTTCTCACTCTTTTGACTTCTGTCCCCTTTCCAGGACCAGCCAAGGGAAGGAAGATTGTTGGACGACAGGGATTTCTGGACAAGGGGTAGGAGGGTTTGGCTGGAGGTGCGGTCCTGCTGGCTCAGGTAAGGCTTTGTCTCTTGTCTTTGCTGCTGGTACCTTTACAATGCATTTAAAAAGCAATAGCGCTGGCTCAGGGCTGGGATTTGCTCAGCCCAGCAGTGTCCTGTAGTGAAAAACTAGGAAATTAGGGATTATGCACGTGTGCTGCTGGCTGTGGCACAGGTTGATGTCCCTGGGGATCTGCAGGTGGGAATTTGCACCAACACGGAGCCTCCGACCCTGCGCGGAGCCCGAGATATAACAAGAAAAACGTGAATTTTATCGTAGAGCAGGTAGTTCCAGTTCCACCTGGTGCAAACTCTTGCATTTTGGTGTTTTCCACCCCAAAGCGGGGCGGAAAGTCGAGATGCGCATGTCTGGTGGCAGCACAAGTTGGGAACTCTGTGCCCTATAGGAACATCACCCTGTTTTCAAAACAAAATGTTTTGGAGTGTTTGAGCCTCAAACACGTTGGGCTCAAGTGGCGTTTCAAAGTGAAATATTTAATTTTAAAATATCTTCTCATAAAATAAAGAAAAACCATGGCTGAAGTCGGGTTTTTCCTGCAGAGATGTTGGTTTCGATGGAACTGCATATACTGACAAAAAGGATTAAATAAGAATTAGAACTGTGCCTAGATTAGTTTTCTTCTCTTTTAATACCGATAGACACCCCAACGCAGATGCTTAAACCTCAAGGGGGGTGGAATGAAATTGTTGCTATTATTATTACTTAGAAATGAAGGCAAAGGCTCAATGTGGGAGAAAGCGTGGTTGGGAAGCGACTTTCACCGGTGCCTCTCCTGCAAAGCAGCTTTTTATTTAACTGGGAAAACATGCCAATAACAGAAAGCATAACTCATCTCCTCAAAGTTATGGTTGGCTGTAAAAGAGAATACAGAGAATTTTCCTACTCAAGCCGAAATGTTTTTCTTTTAATTCTCCGGTATTCTCTGTGCAGCACTATAAACTCGAGCCCATGCCTTGGCGGGGCTGCAGGCTCTAGCTGTGCTCACAATGGCTCTACTTCTGCAATTTTGGGGATTTTTGAGTCGTGCACCTTCCAGAGCATTAAAAGCCACCATATGTCAATTGGGTTTTATTTGCATTTATTAGACTGGTGGCTTAGGGGAAAGGCAAAGAGGAAGATTAGACGGTAAATAGCCAACTAAATGGGTTTTAACCGCTCCGTGTTGGTTTAAATATCCTTTAAAAACAAAAAAAAACAAAAACCCAACAAACTTTATATTGTAAACTGAGATGGGTTCCGAGCTCAGGGGATTGCAGATGTCATTTGTTTTCTTTCCAGGTGGTTCTCTTGGGCCGTGGAGCTCCGGCTGTGATTTAACGTCGCGAGGTTAAATGGAACCGTATGCAATTAACCATCGGGCCATAGAATGAGGGGGATTTCCAAGCGCATGGGGCCTCCCCAATCATTCTTGTTGGGAAATGACTTACTGAGAATGTCCCTTATGGTTTTAGGGCCCTGTAACCCGCTGGGCTCTTCTCCCCATGGAGTCCCAGCATATGAGAAAGGCGTTTTCGCAGATACTGGGCTTTTCGGGCAGGGATTGTTGGATGTGTCACCATCTTGGGTGTTGTTTTCATTCTGAAATAGCATCAAATAAATGCTTTGGAAACTTCCACGGAAGAGAATGAAAATAAATCCGTCCCAGTTATGTTTTCACTCTGGCGTCTTGAAACCCACAGCTTCAGATCAGGTTTTTTTAATGTATTATTTTTGCTCTCTTCAAACCATCAGGGTATCCACTGTAGCATCTGCTCCCTTTTGTGTATCCACTGTAGCATCTGCTCCCTTTTGTGCGACACTAATTCCATGAAAACCAGCTTGCTCCCTGAAAATAGGCTCTGACCCCCACTTTCCAGTCCACCCCACATACACTATGTACCGGCCTTACTGGGTGGACTGGGTATAACTCCAGGGCCCCGGGCAATAAACCCAGAGCGTTAATTGCGGCAAGCGGTACCTGCACATGGTTACCTTGCAGAGTCCAAGGCCAGGACGTTTACTGTTGCGTTAACAGGAATTACTCTGCAGCCTCCTAATAAATCTTTATACCCACGCATGGCTGATTAATTAATACCTGCAAAGAGCAGGGAGGAAAAAAGCAACCAACATCCAGCCAAGTGTCTTCACGTCTTAAGGGTCTGATGCTGTTTTGAAGTGTTTGATGGTATTTTGGAGGTGGTGCATTTTTGGGGGGATTTTGTGTGTCCAGCAGCAGGTTCCTGTCCCCAGCCCTTGTCCCAGTGTCACTGCTGCAAGAGCAGCTCCGAGTCTTTAGGTGCTTTGCTTATAGACGGGGAGAGGAACCTACAACGTGTCTAAAAAAGATAGAATAAAAGAAGCAAATATTGGGGTTTTTTAAATTATTTTTTAAGGGGCTTGCTTTTAAAAAGCAAAATAAAGGAATATTGATTAGTTTTTTATTAAGGGATTGGCTTTTAGGCTCCGTTCTTCTGCGCCAGGTGTGTTTTGCACGGTTTGTGTGGCGGGTGCACTGGCGCGGGGCAGATGTGCAGAACATCTGGCTGAGCACAGCCGCGATGCTCCTCGCCTTGCAGGAGGCGTCTGCCCATCGGGTTTCACAAAGCCTGCTTGGATATGGGCTCCTTCGTTATAAACCTGATGTACTTCTGATGATTTTATACCATTCCCGGTTCGAAGCTGGTCCGTTTGCCGGATGGACAGATTGTTGTTCTTCCAGTGACAGCTCACAGTTAATCCCAGCGCAATGAAGGCAACAAAGAGCTTCCTATGAGGGGAAACATAATAAAAAGGAAAGAAACAGCACAGGCAAATGTGAGGCAGGCGAGACAGCTATTCAGCTGATGGCCATCAGTCATAAAATAGAGATCGCTTGCAAAGTAAATGATTTATCATAGAAAAATAAAGCCTGGTTTCCTATAGGCTCCTTCTCCGAAACCTCGCATTTATTTACCTTCCCAGCATGGCCGGGTGGAAAATGGATCTCTCATGAAATATTGAACGTGCTGGCTATTTTTGAGGAACCGTCAGCGTTTTGGGGAAACAGAAATAGAATTAACTCCCAAGAAACCTGGAAAACTGCAAGCGAGGGGGAACAGAGAAGCCGCAGGCTTTGCTGGCTGTTGGGGGCACGTTTTGCAAGGGTCAGTACATTTATTTTCATGGTGTTCCCCAATTTAAAAGGTCGAGATGTGTTTGTGCAGGATGGCTTCCTCCACGACTAATGCGACATTAGTACCTTATGCTGGAATAATCTGCGACCAAATTCCCCGTTTGAGCTCCCGGTGGGTCTGTGGGAGGATTTACAGCACTGCTGGGGTTGGCCCAGAGTAGCTCTTATTTTAAATGATAGCCGGATATATTTTACCTAAAGTATTATAATAATAGAAATATAAAGGCATATGATGTTTTTCATTTCGCAACAGAACTAATTGGGGCTTCTAGAAGGCAGGAGAAAGTCATTTCGGTGAGTTGGGTTCCCTTTTTTGGGTGAACAAAATGCTCTTTAACAAGGGCCGTTTCCAGCAGAACTGCAGGTATTTCATCGCCGAGAAACGCAGCGCCGCGAGTAGAACACAATTTAATTTGGACAAACAGCTATATGATTGATTCCATTTATTTTTCCACCCTGCACATACCGAGTTTGCGTTTGCACCGTGTCCCACCCCCGACGGACGCGCCGCGTGAAATAAACACCACCCGCTGCCAACATTTGCCGTCACGGAGCTTCCAAAATGTCCTTCCCGGGTTATTTGGAAAAGCCCCCCCAGCTGGAATTGCAGAGCTCCCCATCCTTAATAAATGTTTTAGTATTTTGATCACTTTTAAGCTAACTTTTTGATGTTTATGACATCTGGAAATGGCATTTTTTTAGCTAAATAAGGCAGCTGCCTTCTTGGTGGAGCGCACGGTCTCTGTTTCTCCCAGAACCGGGAATTTCTTGGTGGTGGCTGGTTTCAGCTCTTTTATTTGGTGTATAAATGGTGTGCATTTATGGAGTAGAGTATGGATAATTTTTTACACTCTTGTAGATAGATGAAGACAGCACCTGATTGCCAAAAGCCCCTGGAAATACATAGGAGGCTGCATTTGTCTGAATGGCATCGGCATCAATGCAATGCCAGGCTGGTAAACCCAAGTTTTAGGACTTCCAGTATTGCCATTAGCTCCTCTTGCACCTGTGACCTTAATTGAGGCTCATTGCTGCCAGCGCACCTTTGTTCTACCGGCTGCAGGTTTTCTATAGCAACTGGTTAGAGGTTTTTGCATCCTGTTGAATTCAGAGTTGCTCAGGGTGATGTTTTCCAAAGCACCCACCCCTGCCTGCTTAAAATCTTCATGAGGAGGAAGGGGAAAGATTGGAAAAGCGATGAAGTGGCTGAAAAGCAGAAAAGCAGAGGACAGTCCCTTCCCAGAGCATCGCTTGGGTGGTTTCCTCAGCTGGTTTTGTAGGAGCAGGATGGAGTCCAATTCGTGTCCCAGAAGATCCAGTGTTGAATGCACCCCCTGGCCCTTCTGCATGGGGTGACTTGCTTACAGTTTATTTGCAGACGTTGCTACGTGTCTTCCTACATAAATTGACTGTAATATGAATAAGTGGAGCCATGCTTAGCCTTAGAGATTTTTCTCGTGTGCTGGATTCAAAAGGATTCACCGGGTGAGCTTAGTCGTGCATTTTGTGCACCTTGTGGTCTTTAACTGGTTAAAAAAAATTAAATGTTGTGTTGTTGGTAGCAATAACACAAACTGCTCCCCCTCTTCTCCCAGCACACACCCGATCTGGAAGGTTTGAGCAGGTTTCAGTCACCCTTATTTCATTTGTCAGGCAGAGGCACGAGGAATGTTTAACAGTTGAGCTGCGCCTGGAAAAAGACGCTGCTCGACATCCATTAACACGTGTGAAGCGGAGGAGACGACACGTTTATCTGGGTATTTCACACGTCCGTGGAGATGAGCATCAAATGGGGAAATCTGGGCTCCATCGGGTGAAGACAACGGGAGGCGGACGCATCTCGGCTGCATGCAGGGCTCGGTCTGGAAGCCTGGACCACCGTGGTGACGCATCCCCGGCCATCACCGGGCTGGTGATGAACACCTCCGCGGGCTGATGATGAAGATCTCCCCGGGCATATGGATCCCATTTACCAGCAGCGCTGAGAACATCCAGGTCAGGCCGTCTGTGCCGGGGGTGTCTGTCCGTCCATCTGTTTTCACACGGCCGGCGGATGACGGAACCCTCCAGACCCGCCGCGTCGTAAATCTCCGCGATGCGCTCGGGCCGCTTTTCCCATCCGTCATAAAAAAAAAAGAGAGAGAAAAATCAAATGCATGCCTGTCAAAATACGCGGCGGCCAGCTCGCCTTCTCCCGCGGCCGCAGGAATACAAAGCCCCATCTCATTGCCGTAATTTATGGCCTCCCGGGGAGATTTGGGTGATTAGGGCTTGGCCCACCAACACGCAGAAAAACAGTAGGAACTCCAATAACTCCGAATGGAAATCTTGGGTCAAATTTATCAAACAAATCAGAGAGAAATCTATTTCTGTTTGGAGAAGGAGGAGATATATTACATGTTTAGTAGACGGGGTACAGCTCTGGAACATTTGGCCGTTCGGTATTTGTGAGTTTTGGAATTTCTAGCTTAAATAGTATCACCAGAGGACATGTGATGTATTAGACATGAGCACATTTTTAGCCAAATAAAATATACAACTGCAAGCAAAGAGTTTTTTCAACGTTAACAACAACATATTTGTGCAAATGATGTAACCGAAAATTTTCTAGGTAAGGCTTAAAAAAGCAGAGATTTTTAGTGCTGGAAAAATACGTGGGGGGAGAAAAAAGAAGAGAAGATGTTAGAACAAAACGAGAACTGGGCGGAGAGAAGGTGATAAGGGGGTGTTATTCTGTATGGAGATAGATACTATGGGTTAATATTCGATATCTGGACAAGCTTTTTTAAGATGCCAGGTGCAGTGTGGTGGTTATGTGTCCTAACAGCGATACACGTGTGTGCTGCCAGCTGGAAGGGGTAAAGCTGCTGGTTCCTACCGTGGGAGGAACGAATTATGGGGCAAAAAAGTGTGGGGATAACGGGCAGCGCCCGTGTGCGCTGTGTGCAGGAGCTAAGCCAGGCTTTACTGAGGCTTTGCCATTCAAACGGGCTGCAAGGATGCCCTGTCACCAAAAACAAGTTAAAAGGGTTGTGAAAAGATGTTGCTTTGTTAGAGATGTATTGCTCTCTGTAGCCCTGTACCTGGCCTGGCCTCCCTGTGATCCAGAATCCCTTTAAAACACCCCACTGGGGTTTCTTGGAGGTCCACGGGATTTAGGCTCTGCTGCTTCTATATGACCGCAGCATCCCCATCAGTGCATCCCTGGAACAGCCCTCGGGACCCCAGAGCAGGACTGACCAGCATCTGCGTCTGTTGCACATTACAGCCATGGGGGAAATAGTTATGTTTCTATTTCTATTTCTATTTCTATTTCTATTTCTATTTCTATTTCTATTTCTATTTCTATTTCTATTTCTATTTCTATTTCTATTTCTATTTCTATTTCTATTTCTATTTCTATTTCTATTTCTATTTCTATTTCTATTTCTATTTCTATTTCTATTTATATTTATATTTATATTTATATTTATATTTATATTTATATTTATATTTATATTTATATTTATATTTATATTTATATTTATATATATTTCGGTCCTAGTTGCAGTCCATTAGCCGCTGTAGCAGAAGTAACCTGCGTAATCTGAAGGCGCTGGTTTATTGGTTTGCACTTCGTAAAATAAGTTGCTGTTAGTTTTATTGCGGCCTTGTTGGGGTTTGGTTGTTGTTGGGGTTTTCTGTGTGTGGTTTGTTTTGTATTTCATCGGTTTAATGTGGAAAAAGGTGGTTCTTCATGTGCCAGCCCCCATTACCTGCGCGGGGGCTCCGTGCTGCTGCATGCTGGGCTTTGCTGAGCACGACCATGTGTTTGGAAGGGGGAAAACAGCAGGAAAACATCTGGATGCATCCCAAAGTGTGGCCCTAACGCAGGCGGGAGCACGGGGTAGGATTGTGGATAATGCGGAGGATGCGCCGCCTCCTGCCGAACTGCTGGGGCTCAGCCCTTTGGGAATATGAGCTGCTTATTTATATTTGATCTGTGCAGGGCAGGAAAGGTGTTTTTTCACCATAGAAATACTATTTGTCTTAAAAAGTTGTTCTTCTCCCAAGCTGGGGTAAAAAGTTGATTTCTGAAGAGCTTGTTGCACAGCCAAAGGTTTTGGAGAGTGGTAGTTGTGGGTCACTTGAACTGCTCGGTTTGGGTCGGGTCAAAGTCTCCCTTTGCCCACCCCAAGTTATGTGATTACCTTACATCCAAAAAGGAAAATCCTTTGAAAACCAGACGATGTTTTGGGGAAGCAATGAAATAAATAAGATCAACACTTTTATTTTCAGAAGTTGTTTGTAGCAGGGAGGGGAAAAAGTGTTAAAACCAACCCTTTGAAAGGTGGATTCCTCTTGAAATCATCTTGTTTGAGCTTCTGTTTCAGGAAGACGGACAAAAGCTTTTAGGAAGGGAACAGAAAATCCCACTGATGCGATGGAGGTAACCAGGAAGCGGCGATGGGCTCTTGGCTGAGATGCTCCCAGTGTCTGTTTGTCTGTCTGTAAGGTTTGCCACGAATTAGACACTGAACCCATCAGTGGGACATCAGAGAGGTGAGGCTGAGGTGATGCTGAGGCTGAGGTGATGCTGAGCAGATGCCACCAGCTTATTTCGGGGTCTTTATTATATAACGTAGAAAATCCCCCATGGGCCACCCCCCGGGTACCACCGGGGTACCCCGGGTACCGCTTCCCGAGGTGCAGGTTCCATCACGGGGCTCGTTGTTCTGCAAAGCTGCGTTGGTAAAGTCATCACGGCGAGAAGCGCATCGGGACCTGGTTGCTGTGTGAGAGCAACGCGATTAATTTATACGGCAAAAGGAACTATTCGCGGCGGGAGAAGCTGATGGAGAGCCCCGTGAATAGGGTTATACACGGTGTGGGTTATTTGCGACCCATCCCTGTCCCACCTGGCGGTGGTTGGCGGGGTTTGGGAATGGGGTGAAGCGCACGGCGGGCAGGTGGAATGAACGCTGCCAAAAATCACTTCCAGAAACCCGCTCCCGCACCTCCAGCCCAGGCGTGCGCGCTGCGGGCTCTGCGTGGGAGCAAATGCATTGCCAGCAAATTCAGATTCAGATTTGGAGGGCTTTGTGGATCTGCTTCACTCTATTTTAATTTTTTTTAGTTATTTTTTTTTTCAACTAAAGTTCAAGCTGATGGGAACTCTGGAAGATAAGGTTTGGGGACTGTGCAAAATGCAGCATATTCCCTATTCCTGTAGAGGAGTTTGGAGTAGATGCCTCTGACTCTTCACAGCAGCCCATGTGAGGGAAGCAGAAACCCCTCTTTAAATATGTACAGATTTGTTTGCGGCCTTTGAATTAACCCTTTAAGGACCTGGGGAAGGGATCAAATAAGGCAAAAGAGGTTCACAGGCACTGGATGGGTCGAGGTGGGTTTAGCACAGGTAAAGCTCAGCAAACCTCCCCGGTTTATCTCTGGTCAGTGCCTGACGTGCCAGTGAATGGGAGGAAAACCCCTGGTTTAAATCTCCTGGTCCCAGACGCCAGCTTACGGCGTTTCGCTGATTCTGAGTTGCATTTGCTTTGCTCGTACACGGGGCAAAATGTGCAAATATTTGCTGGGTTCGTGAATGTGTGGAGTTCCCAGGAGCTTATGGGGGACAAAAGCTTTGCGGGGCTTTCCTTTATGGTTTTCGGTTTGGTTTGTTTGTTGTGTTTTGATGGCGTTTTTTGTCCGTTTTTCTTCCTATAAATCCAAACGCATTTATTTAAGGTGTCCCTTGCCCAGGGATGTGCCTCCCAGACCTCCCCGCCCGTATGGACCACGCCGATGCTTTAGAGCAGCGAGGATGCTTCACAACCAGGGCAAAGCCCTCTGAAGCCCAGAGAGATGAAAAACAAGGGAGCAAAGCTCCCGGACTTGGTTCCAACAGTTATTTTAAAAAATAACTCCCCGTATTTACCTTTCTTAGGTGAAACCGCAGCGGCAAACACTTGTAGCTGGATGTCAGGCGCGCACAAACGAGCTCCAGCTTTTCCGTGCAGTTCATTCCTCATCTTGCCTCGCTGGGCTTGTTTATGTTAGACCCGCCGCCATCAAAACCATGGCTTAATTAAATCTGAAAAATGGACATTTGACTTTATTTTAAAGTGATGATTTCATCCTGCCATGGGTATAAATTTAAGTTATACATAACAGGCGTGCACTCTGCACAGCTCATTCCCGGATTATATATATTATTTAAATGATTGCATTTTTTCTCTCCATATTTTTCAACTATTTTTTTTTTTATTAAAAAAAAGGCCAACCACCCCACTTTCAGCTCACATTGAAAATCTGTACAAGATTTCTAGCCCTATATCTGAAGGCGGGTCTGTAATGTATCCCATCAATCAGTACTTTTTTGGAGAGTAGATTCTGGCCCCCAGCCCTGAGGTTAATCCTGATACTGGGATTTATTTCGTGTCCCGCAGTGCAGGAGGTGCCCGCGGGTGGCTGGGGGAGGAGGCTCAGCCTTGTGTTCAGTCCCCAAAACCCCTCGTCGCTACCTCTTAGCCCCGCGTTTGGCTTGAAAATCACGGAACTGGGGCATTTATGAGAAAATAAATGGCCCGGCTACGAAGTCCCATGTCCCAGCCCCATTTGTGGCCACTCTGCATTTCCCATTTCCAGTGCCTCCCGAGCCATCCCTTCTCTGCCAAATCGGGAACAGAGGCCTTTAAAACGTGGAAAATTAAGAAAATGCAGAACACATCATTAAATCATGCACTCAGGAAGCTGCGGCAATCTTTCCTTCCCCTCACACAAGGTCCACTCTAACCCAGATCTACGTTTTAATGACTTCCAGTTCGGATGCCCCCAATGCGCAATAGAGAACCTCCGCCGCTCGCCGGAGAAGAAAAGGCAAAATTGGGTGGTAAAAAGAAGAATGCTGCAGCTAATGCGGACCAGTTGCACGTTTATATTCCACATTGCCCTGAGCAAAACCCTGTGTTTTGGAGGAAGAGCGAGGCTTCGGCGCTGTGCTCCTGTTGGGTTTGCTCATGGGTTTCGCTGGAGCTGCTTTCCCAACATCCACCGGCCTGGTCACTTTTTAATGCCATGGGGTGAAAGCAAGAGCATAAAACCCTAGTGTTTTTTTCCATTTTAAGACAAAGCAATCAGTCAAATAACTGTTTAGATGTTTACGTACATTTCTGCGCTCCCTTTTCCCAAACAGACGGCAAGTATTTATTTATTTAAACAGCAAATTTATTTATTTAAATATTTGTTATTTAAACAACAGGTCTATTTCTTTAAATAGCAAATATTTATTTCTCACTGCCTGAAAGTTATCAGGCGTGCAGAAGCGGGTCTGGCAAGGAGCGGGTGTCACGTTGGCACGTGCCCTTAGCTGAGGAAAGGCCGTAGTGGCTGAGTTAGTCTCGTATAACCTTTTCCTTTAATTTGCACACAATTAGTTATCCTCATCACTGCCACCTTCACTGCCTTGTCTCCTCAGCCTCTGCTTTGGGGTGGAATCGCTCACTTTCCAACAACCGCCCCGTCTTTCCGCTTAGGGGTATCTCTAAGCTGGGCTCAGCTGTGCGGCTTTGGGGGGAAGGCGGTTTTAGGCTTTTCCCTGCAAACCGGGCTTACGTGCAAAATACGGGACCGCGATGTCCGACCAGGACCCAAGGGGCTGGATCCCATCTGGGGGTTTATTCCCAGTATTTGTTATCTGTGTTGCAGTAATGCCTATAAACCTCCATCATGGCAGGCTGGGCTCTGGTTTTCATTCCGCTGGGGAGGGCGAGCGTGTTCTACCAAAAGAATTAAGGAAAGAAAAGAAAGGAAAAGCTAAAGAACTGAGCAGCTGGATTCCTGACTAAGTCAGAATAAACTGATTTATATCGGCCTCCTGGCACCTGGCAGCGAGCAGGAAAACGGGCAGCGAGCGCTTCGCGTTTCTGGCCATTTTCGGCTGAGAAATTCCTAACTGGAAGAGAGGAATATGAATGGCTCCTCGACTCAGGGCTTCGGGTTGTCCTTTCATCGTGTTCCTGCTGAAAACCAGAGGAGCGTGGATGGCTCCTCGACTCTTGTCCTTTCACCGTGTTCCTGCTGAAAACCAGTCAAGACATCCAAGTTCTGCCTCGCTGTTTGAAGCCTGTTGTTTCCTGTTGTCAGGCCAATTCAATTCTCTCTTGCCGAGTCCCTCACCTTCCTCTGAGGGCCGAGTGGAACGAGGACTCCTTTCTGCCCGCTGGAAAATTACATAAAACCCAGATAATTGATTCTCCGGGGCTTGCGCGGTTTTGAGCCAGTTCGCGCTCAGCCCGGCGTTTGGTGCTGGACAATGTGATTTAACGAGGGGTGCTCAGCAGCAATGGGTTTTTCAGCGTGTTTCTGGAATTCCACCGCCTACCAAAACCTCATCCGTCCTTACATTTGGGGCAGGGACTGGAATTTGCTGGCGACTCTGAAAGTCGGGCTGGATATTCCAGCAAACTGCAGGTGTTGCAACGGGCGGGTGTCAGGCAAACCCTCGGTTTTTAGACCTAGATTAAAAGCAAAGCAGCACTTGTCCTGAGCCAGAGCGAGCCAACAGAATTAGGTTGGATCTTTGGGTTTCTGCGTTCAGTCGCAACAAAAAAATATTGCGGCGTGTTGGGTTTTTTAAAATTAATTTAAAACATGTAAAGACAAAATTATATCAGTGACTTAAACAAGCTCGGTACATTAGATTTATCTGGGTGGTTGCTAGAAAAATCTGGGTTTGAAACCAAAACCTTATCGGTTTAGTGTTATTTCCTCTGTCTTTTTATGACTGAAAAGGCAAAGATTCAAAGGAAAGAGGGAGAGGAGGCAACGCAAAATACAAATGAGGTAGCTGGTGTCCATAAGAAGACAGATTTTTGTTTTAAATTTATTTCAAAGTGCTTTTTCTTGTAGCTTAAAGACTCCTTGGGCTGTACTGAGGTTGAGACACTCGCAGCCATAAGAACTTGTCTCTCCCCTCTCAAACACGGTCTGGCTGGCGAGCACGTTCTGCCATGGAACTTCCCCGGAGACAAGCAATGCATTCATTTTTTGGCCAGATTTTGTGGTTTTTCCCTTGCAAACCCATGTCCTCCCGCCTTCAGCACCTGCTGAATATCCGCGAGGTGGGTGATAAACCCAGCCTTTGATCTTGGCCTTGTTGGAGGGCGTCGTGCGCTTTGTCTAAACGCAAGTCTGCAGTGTCGCTAGGCTCTATTCCCAGCTTAGGCTTAATGCAGGGAAAAGTCTCCCAAATGCAGGGAGATCCCTCTGATGCGGGAGCAGCAGGCAGCAAACTTGGTCCAACTCCAACCATTTCCACCAGGACATCTGAAGCATCTTCCAGTGCAGGGGGTTGCAGTTCTATCCCTGCAACAACTGAAGACGCCTGGAGCAAGGGCGATGAAGACGGTGACAAATAAGACTGATGCTTTTATGAAAGTGGTGTAATTTACAGCTTGTTTCTGAGGATTTGGGTATCTCAAAGTCGCCTTTCCACGTCGTTACGTCTCTTTTAACGGCACAGAAAGAGGAAGGCGGTGGGATGGAACCCAAGTGGAAGGAACACAGCTGCAGGACGGAGGTTTCCCCTGGTGAGCAGGAGAGCGGCTCTTTGCCGTGACAAATATCTGCTCCAGGATGCTCTTGGGAGCCACCACCGCCCAAGATATTTAATATTTGTGGTACAGCAGGTGTTGCTGAGAGGTGGAACTGCAGAGCCAGGCGATAACTCATTTTCGTGCATTCCTCCTGCCTGGTTTTCTCGTGCCGCGGTGGCCGAGAAGCGTGTGATGTGCCGGGATGTGTTGGTTTTTGAGGCTCAGGTTCCCGTTTGGTGCTGCAGGTGTAGAAACTGAGGCATGGGAGGTGCTGAAGTGGCTCATCCCAGAGGCGAGAACCGGTCCCAGGTTTGCCAGGTCCCGTGGGACAGGGACACCAGGACGTGTCGCGGTGCCCCATGTCTGCGGTGGCATCGTAAGGTCGGTGCTGAGGGCTGGGATTAACCAAAGCTCTGCAAACAATTGCACCAGCAATCAAGTGTGCACGGCTCTGTAACACCGCAGTCCGAGGTTTTGAGACTTTAGCAAGTGCCTTGACAAAGTTTGGTGTATTTTTTGTTCGTTGGTTGGTTTTAAAGGCCTTTGAGTTGCGTTGTTACACACAACTGTGTGCAACAAACAAAAGCGCCCAAGCTCTGGAGCTGTAGAGATTGAAAAGATCCCGAGTCAAAAATGGGAAGGAAAATGAAAAGAGCCCAGGATTTATTCTTTTTCTTATTATTATTTGCCTGGTTTCTGAGCTTATCCTCTGCTTTCCTTGGCTCCAGCTCAGGGGTTTTCAGTCCCAGCCCTAGAGCTGCGCTCCAGCACAACTGCCCGGCTGCTGCCGTTCTGCTCAGGCAGCTTTGACAGCACAAACCGGCATACTTTGGTATCATTTTGCTTTTACTAGAGGCGATACAAGGCAGCCAGTTGGCTTCCTCGGGGCTTTCTCTCCTGGTTCTAACACCCAGCTTCCCCCCCTGGGGATGGTTCATCTGGAGATGAACCTATATTTTCCTACACTTAAACATGGTGAAGCTGGACAGAAGCCCAAAAGTGCATAAAGTTACAAAACCTGCCAGTAACGCGGGGGGAGAAATAAGAGCAATCGACCTCTTTCCTCTGGTATTTTTGTTATGAATCATGTTCATTGCAGGACTGGAAAGCTTCAGGCCTTTTTATTTTCTTTTTCTCTTTTTGGCTGTTTTGTAGGTTTGGCAAATGTGGGTGTGTTTGGGGAGGGTTAGAACCCCGGGTTGTTACCAAAACGCTCTGCAGAGGATGCCCAGGCTGTGGGTCCGGCGAAGCGATGTGGGTCTGGCAGCAACGTTTGCTTTGCCAGCCCCTCTAGATCCCTGTGATCTCCTGAATCCGCCGGAGTGGAGTAGCACAACCCATCTCTACCTCAACTTTGTGTTGTTCCCCTAGTGCGTTGGTACCACAGCTGGTGTTTGAATGGAGGCAAAGAACCCAAGTGAGAAGTTTGTTGTTGTTTTTTCACTTAAATTCGCCAAGAAAAAGCCAGAAGCTGCAGGAGCACGGTTCTAGAATGTCGCTTTGTTGCCTCCAGACCTAGATCCGTGCTTGGTCCAGAAAAAACAGACGTATTAAGGGCAATGAAGTTGTTGTCCGTCTCCAAGAGGCCGTTGAGGGACAGGAGGGAATGCGCCCAAGGGCTGATGTCCGAGGAGACCCAGCGGTGTGATGGTTTATACTACATGCATGTGTTTAAGTGTGTCTGGAGTCTATAGGGGACAACTCTGCCCCTATGGAGAGTGTATGGTTTGGAGAGTCAAGGAAAGCAGGCAAAAGGTACAAGTGGGAGGAAAACAACTCCAGAATACAGAAGGTGGGCGAAGGTGGGGTGTTTCTGAGCACACCACCATTGCCATCCATCTTCTATCGCTTGCTATGGTTACAGGTAAAGGCATTGGCTGAGATCGGCCTTTAGACACATTGAGTGTGCAGTAATTCCCACACCGAAGGAAATAAAGATACAGAGGGACCTTACTTAGGTGATGGTATGTGCTGCGTTTTGTGGTGCAGACCAAGACCTTGCTGTGCTATAAAATGTCAGACCAAACCAGAGAATTGACAAAACCTATTTGGATGGTGGAGGTCGCGATGCTGAGTCCAGCCTGGTGTGAACTGGAGGAACTTGGAGGTTATAACATGGATTAAAAAAAAAACAGTGGGGGCGTTTCTTACTGGAAATTTGGACTTTTTATGGCAAATACAGCTCCCCCTCCCCGTGTACTGGAATTTCCTCGCCCCTGCCTTGCTCAGAAGGGAGACGGCGACCATAGTGCAGTGATCTGTGCTAATGCCAAGGTAATGAGAAAACATCTCCCGTCAGAACTGTTCGCGTCCTGTTGTGAAAATCAATTTGACAAGATCACTTAAAGACTGTTTTTTCCAGCCCGACTGGGGTCTGCCGCTCCGCGTTCATGCCTCATTGCCTAGTAAAAGTCGCTGGAAAGACAATTTTCAGGCGCTTGTGTGGAGTTTGAGCCGCTAAACACAACAGGCATGAGCAGAATAGGAAAGCAAAATGCAAATCAAATATTGATGGATGGGAGAGATCGTTGCTCTGTCCAGCTCTCCTCCCCACCTAAGCAGCTGGCCAGGCTTGTTATCCCCAGTATTGTCTCTTTTCTGGCCTTTTTGAGAGCTCCGCGCTTTCCTGCTTTGCGGTGGCGGTGCGGGAGATGCTCACGTTGATCCTTTGCTGCCCTCTTTTGCTTTCCAGCACCCGGATACCTCAGCAGGTTTATCTGCAGTGGCTCCAGGAGCACACTTCTCCGGCAGGGCAATAAACACAATTTAAATAAAAATTAAAAGTTCGGACACCACCAGTGCTTTGAATTTAAAATGCCCTTAAAGGAGCTGCCTGGGATACCTGCATTATGTGAAGACGTGGAATAAGAGCATCTTCATGTAGAAACCTGCTCGAACGGATTTGACGTGTCGGTGACACCAGTATTGAGGGGTTGTGATTTCCGCGGCCAAAATCACCACGGTGTCCAGGTACCAAACCCAACCGGGACTCCCGGGCTCAGTTTTCAGCTGCTTTGCTGGCATGGGTTGGAAAAGCGTTGCCGGTCCAATTACTCTTTGCAAATCATGATCAGCGATGACATTTTTTGGCTTGTGACTTGGCTGTACCCAGGGGGATTTTGGAGGAGACCTCACCTGGGTTTTCCATCTGCCGTGTGGGGACAGTGAGGCTGGAGCTGCTGGTGACAACGCCCTGGGTGGCATCTTGTGATGTACCCAAGCTCAGGTGCCATCCTGCGGGGATGCAGGCGCCCGAAATATCCCAGGAATATTAAAATCATTGTGATTTGACCATCCCTCCCATAGCAGATTTGGGGATGTTTGCCTCTTTGCGGGCAGGACGGGGACATTTGGTACCTGTTGGGGTGATTTACTGGCGCTGTGTTTGTTTTGGGTTCAGGCTGAGGTGACCCGTGAAAGGCTGTGGCTCTCTGGGGACAGTGCAATAATAAAGTCCAGCCCTTCCCAAAGCTGCTTTTTTCCTGCTTTCCTTTACCATGCAGTTATTTCTCCCCATCCCGCACTATGCTGGAGGCCGCCAGCTCTCCTGCACACACATCTTCTTTCTCTTCCTTTATTTTCTCTTTTCCATTTTTCCTCCCTTTTCCCCTTTGCCAGATGAGGTTCTCCTCCCTTGCCTGCAGTTTGTGTCCCCCACAGGCCATGCTTTTCCTTTGCAATATTGAAGGGGGGGGGAGGTTTGCAATATTAAAGATTTGGGCTGGTCTCAGCCCTGCAGAAATGCACCTGCGCTAAGCACGCGCTTAACTCTGCAAGTACGGGAGGTTTGCTCTGAGGTTATGGACGAGCAGGTTTTTGCAGCATAAATGTTCAAAAGCACAAAGCAGAATAAGCAGCACTTATTTCCTTATATATTCCATATATTCCCACTATTTCCCGCTGCAGCTGGACCTCTGTAGCAGGCAGCACGTCCTCGTTTGGCGCCTGCAGCTTCTTCTCTTGATGGGACGGGTTGAATGTTTGTGGATTAACCTTTTGTTGGTTGCGTTTTGATTTGTTTGGGTGTTTCTAAAAGGATCAGTAAAGTTGCAACAGCGTCTGAAAGTTCTGCATCCACCCCACCAAGCAGACACGGAATAATGTGCGAGCGAGAGAAAATAAGGGTCTTTCCACACACCCCCCTTGCATTTGCTCGGAGTGGAATGTATATTTTTATGGGTGTTTAAAGGCACCGTGAGGAGCGGAGCAGCTCTGGGGCCACGGTGCGCGGCTGCAGCCCCTGCAACGGGAGCCGACTGTAACATCTCTGAGTGTTCTCCTGGGCTCCATCTGCGCCGACTGGTAAAGCTGTTAACGTTCCCAATTAGGTTTTAATTTATCTTAGTTTCCTCGGCGTTGCCATTAAAAGTCACACCGTGCAGCCATTAAACCTCAGCGCTGCAGTCGCGGAGTTTTGTCAGGTGCTGGCCAGCAAATCCGACCGTAGACGAGCGGCAGAAACTGGACTTTAATTCCAGCTTTCTTTAAAAAACAAAGTTTAAATGGGTCAGGAGAATTTACCCTGGACATCTGTTTGACGTATAACGTGAGCGTATTTAAAAGTCTTTCAAGAAAAACAAATAAAGGCTTCCACATTCCCAAGGACAGAACCCATTTAATCTACTTGTACAGTCCTTTCAAGAATTTACCATTCTGGCAGGAGATATATGTCATTAAAGAAACAACCAATAAGATTTATTACGGCTAATTTATGTCTGTAACAGCTCAGACATGTTTTTGGGTAGCAGAGCTCACCATGGGCAGTATTTTCCTTCCTGCACATTCTTATTGTTTTAGTTTATTACAGCAGCACGTCTTGTGAGATCATTTATTGCTTAGCGCGATGGTACGACCGAGCCATTTATTACGGGGAGACATCAACACATGGGGTGAGATCACTCCCTTTCCTTGGGGTCGGGGCTCTGGAGGTGATGAAATCATGTATTTACCTACAACTTATTAGATGCGTTTGATTGACCGGGGATCCATTTTTTGTTGTTGTAGAACCGACTGTGCTGACGAGGAAGCTTCTCGGTGTACGGCCGCAATGTTTCAAAACAGCCGTTAAAACAATTATCAGAATAGGGGACCGCGGGGCAGCCCCCTAACACATGTTTGCAGCCAGAAGGGGACAGTTTGAGCAACTTAAAAAATATAAGCCAGATGGAAAACTCATCCAGCTCCAAGGGGGGAAAAAGGCTCAACCTGTTGTAGGCTGGGTTTTTTTTCTCTCGATCGGGAATGGTACAGTAAATGTTTGGGATAACCCAAGTCACCGGTAGGTCTTTCCTGCCATTGCTGAACTCCTGACCTTATTTCCTCGGAGGGTTGTTAAAATGAAGTCAGAGGGCAAGCCGAGCTATTTGCCAGCACCGCTTGCACTTGTGTGGTCTAGAAACTTAACAGATTCTTTTTCCCCCCACCCGCTTCCACGAGACGGACACGGTGATGAGGGGAAAGAGAGAGAGCTTAATTAACCTTCCCAATTTACCCGGGGAACCAGGGGCTGGCTGGGGGACGTTACTGGAGCGGTGCTTCCCAAACGGTTTCATCCCACCAAGGGAGACGTGTTTATGGAGGGTTTGGTGACATTTCGGGTCTCCCTGGTGGTGTGGTGGTAAATGGTGACAGAAGGAGAGATTTGCTGCTCCGGTGGTTCAAATGGATGGGGACAGATCTGTGGTTCGGAGGATGCTGAGCATCTCCAGGCAGGACACGTTCCCACTGCTGAAGTGACACTAGAGCTGACGGTATTTTTGACAACTTGCCATTAAAGTGACAGTTTAGTTGGTTAAAATAGAGCAAAATGGGCAGAAGTAAGAAGCTGGAGTACATCTCACGGTGGTGTGTGATCATCTGAGGGCAAGGTCCTGTGGGCTGGAGTAGACGTCAATGTCTCCATCCCCTTGACCACAGACCTCAACCTCTCCTTGTGTCTCCTTCCTGCTGGTCGCATTACCAAGTCTTTGGTGGGACCCTGGCGTTCCTGGGACCTCATCCTGAGACAAGCCGGAGTGTTTCCAGGGTGCCCCATCAATAATGATGGCCAGCAAACCCTCGTTGTTGCTTTTGATGGCCCTGTTGGGAGATGCCACAGCAGAAGAGGGCATTTTCTGCCCTTGGAGCTGTGCTCCGGGAGCCAGGTTGGGCTTTTATGGTATTTTGAGGGAACGTGCTGCAAAGCCCAGCTGCTGTGTGTTACAGCTGCCATCACCTTCACCTGAGCTTTCTTCCCTCTTAGTTTGCTGGCACAACAGGTTTCCCTGTTACTACTCCGATAGCTTAAATGAACATTATTAGCTGCTTTTAAACGTGCCATCCCACAGTTGCATGGACCTCTCTGCCTAAGCCCTTTTTGGCAGGAGGGGGATGCTTTTCCTTTTCTAGGAGGCTTTTTCTTATTTTTTTCCTACTAAAATTGGATCATAATTAAAGAACCCACATGTGCGCACCATTCCGCTGGCTGATTCATGATCTGCTACGTTAATTGTTTCCTACCAGCCTCCATGTTCATCGTCCTTTTGCTGCATCCCAACCTTTTTTTGAGTTGATTCCCCAGGTTGTGAGTGCGGGAAGACAATGTTCTGGGGGCTAAAATTACGGTAAAATGGGGCATCTAACACTGGGAGGATGCTGCATCCATCCAGCCCTGGTGCAGGTTGATATGCTGCTTATCTACATGTGATCGCACGTGATGGTGATGAATGAGCATGACAAGCGGTGGCGGCGGGCAACCCGAAAACGGAGCCGGTGGGTAAAAAACAGGCAGCACGTCCCGTTTTATCGGCAAACAGCAGACATATGTTCCCCGGCATGATACAACGAGGTGGATCGTAGGTGGAGCGCCAACGAGTTTCAGCTGCGCCGGTGTGATGAAATGTTGCAGACAGATGGTCCCAGGGCTGTTTGCATGGAGACGGTGCCGGGAGCCGGGGAGAAGGAGATGGGGAAGGATGGAGTTGGGTTCCTGGAGCCTGAGGCACGTGGGGGGCTCTGGGTGTTGGGTTTGGGGGGGAAACCCTGCTGCTGAGATCACAATTTTGGGGCTCGGTAGTGAGCTTGAGTATTTAAAAATAAAATAAAATAAGAACAGCGGGGAAAAAACAAACACCCAAACGTAAACTCTTTGCAAAGGACAAATTCCCTCTCCTAATACCTGAGGGGGTTCCCTCTGGAGCAAAGCGATGGAGTGACAGCTGGCCGGGGCATCCTGCTGCCTTGCCTCTGGGTGTCACCAAAACATCGCGGTCCCCGCGCTGGCACCCTGCGTTGAACCTTCACACCCGTAGATTGCGAGCGGTTTGGGGAAAAACCCGGCAAATTGGTGTGTAAGAGGCAGCTTTCCCGAGGGTTGGCAGAATTATGATGCAAAGTCCTCTCACTCTGTCTGCAGCAAGGGGTGTTGGGGAAGAGTGTGAAAACTGAGTAAATATGATTTCTCTGATGTTTCTCCAGCCTCTAGCTTATATTCTAGTGTATATGTTCTCTCCCAGCTGCGACAAACTGAAGGTCCTACTGTGATGCTCTAATGACCCTGAAGATCATTGAAACGACCCAATTTGGGGCGGGCAGTTACAAATTTGTCTGTTTGTGTGCAGACCTCTCCTTGTGGCTTTGCAAAGCCCAGAGTTTTGTGGCTGGAAGGTCTCGGCCGTGCTTTGCTGAATCTAATTTCTCATCCAGACGCGGCGATGCTCGCCGCTCTGCAGGCAAGTTCTTAAATCAAGGTAGCTGAATATTCCTGGGGCACGCTTAAATCAGCTTTAAGTGACTTAATTCAACTCAGGCCGATTCCTTATCGATTTAAATGACTCATTTAATCTAACCTTTAATGTCAATCAATCTTCCTACCTTGCCGCTCTCATCTTCTGAGGCCGGAGAAATGGGATCCAGCTGTTTGCGTTTAGGTCTGTGAGCGGCTGCCAAGGCGGGGAGATGTGGGGTTTTTCCGAACGTTCCAGAAGGCTGCCTGGCACCCCTAAAAATGGGGCTGCGTGGGGAGAGGTCTCCTCCTCCAGCCCCACCGCGCAGCGGGCTCGGGGTGGTGGCACCAAGCGTCACAAGCGATGGAGGTGGCACCAAGCGTCACAAGTGATGGAGGTGGCACTACCTGCCCTGGGCATCTCCAACCACAGCAGGAGGTAACCGAGTTACCTTCCTTGCTGCAACTTAAACCCGTGACTCCTTCTCTACAGCAACACGCAGACCCTTCTTCCTTTCCATTTTGCAGTAGGATTTAGCATTACCCTGTCCCATCTCGGTTTTCTCCAGGCTGAAGCATTTGCTCATTCCTTCCTCGGGGGTCATGTTTTCCAGCCTTCTGCTCATTCCTGGTGCTCCTCAACAGCTCTCTGCAGTGGGTCTGTGCCTGTCTCAGCGCACAGGACCTTTGCAAAACATGCAGTATGGAGCCGCGTTAAAGGGTAAGGACAAAACAACCACAAATACAACGCAAAACGAAGCGTTAGGATTCTTAATGAAATACGAAAATGACACGCATCCCCAGAAACTCCTCCCTCTGCAGATTCCACGGGTTCGCAATGCTTCACCTCCAAAGCACCCGATGTCCAACACCGGACACCCGCATCTCGGATGATTGGGAGGGATGGAGGATGTCAGCGCTCAGCCTCACAGCCTGTACTCAGTAATTGGGGATGGACAACGGATAAATGGAAATATAGTCCGGTATTCCCATTGGAATCTCAGCATTGCCCACTGGCACGGGTGGGAACTGTCAGAGAACACCCAGAACCCTTCAGGAAAACGACTGATAAACCCCTCCCAAAACAGGGAGTAAGTTCAATATTGCAAATTCCATGCAAAGCAGCAAATGAGGAAATTACCTCCATAACGACATAAAGAATTAGCAACAAGTGGCCGTGCGTATCACAGTTCAATAGCGGCTCAGCTGGGTCTGAGATGGCACTTTGGCTGTAAATCTTCAACTCCCGTCCTCCTCCGGCATCCAAAAATTCCTTCCGAGCAGAAAATTGGCACATGTCTTGGCCGGTGAAGAATGTTTTTCCACCAAATTTGAAAAGGAAAAAAAAAAAAAAGGAAAAAATTAGGATCATCTGGTGCTAATTTAGGAAATTCATAGAGGGGGGTGTATGTGGGTATTGAAACATTTGCAATCTCTTTCCTACGCGCACCCTCTTTTGATGTTTGTTTGATTTTGGGTTGCTCTGAGGTATTGAAGTGTGGAATATGTCCCTGAGAGAAGAGCCTGGTGTGGTGAACCCACAGCATCTCTGCACTGTGATTTTGGGGTAAAGCGAATCCTTCTGCCCACCCAACTGCTGAGGCGTCTCCATGTGTTATTTTATCTTCATGCTCCTCCTGACGGACGCAAATGCATTTTTTGCGGGGCTATTTTTTGCTCTGTTTTCCAGGTATATCCCACCTGGGCTCCACAGGTCCTGCTGTGGGTTCTCCAGCAAACCCACCAGATGTTCCCCCTCCCAAACTTCTGCAAACAGTCTCGAAACACTGGAGGAATGGCCTTAAACCCCATGACGCTTGGTCGTGTCCCCCAAGCCCGGCTGCTGGGTATGGAGCGCGGCCCAGCTGGAGCGTGGCCAGCCCGGAGGAGTCCTGGCAACCGTATTCTTGGCACGGGCAACTAAATAGTCTGTGTAATTCTAATAGCTCTCCAAGCCGTATCGTGTTTTATTGGCGAGCTCTTAAAATTTTAGACTCTTTTGTCGTCAGTCCATGCGGAAAGTGGACAGCGCTGTATTTTTAAGTGTAATTATGTGGATTTGAAATTTCCTTTTTCATTCCTTTTTCTTTCCAACCGTTGGGGCCTTGAAGGCGGGACGGGCCATAATCGGCCACAAAACGGACCCATGTGCGCCGCACATGGCAGAAATGTCTCTGAGTGCGACTCCGACCGGCACCGAGCAGCCAGAACTCGGCTTTCCGCTCCAGAAGCAATTCACATGGTGTTTTCATGCTCCACCACAAAACAGCACATTTTTGGGGGTTGTTTCCCCCCCCATCCTTCAAAACGACGTTCTATAAATTGTCTTGGGTCAACCGAAGCGTTATCTAGACTGAAAGTGAATCTTTGGCTTCGTGATGTTGGCTTTATCTTTATTTAGATGTTTCAAAACGGGTTGCGAAGGCATCCTGCTCCGATACGTCCTCTTCGCTTCGGCGGTTTATAATACAACAGGTTTTCTTCTAGAAAGCTTGACTTTTTTAGCAAAACGGCTAATGGAAAACGCTCCACCAACATCATTTTGACAAACTTCAGCGATATTCCCCCCTAATTGCTGCTCCTGGCTTTTGGGGTACCGCTGGCACCATAACCAGCATTTATTTAATGCGGTGCTGTGTTTCTGGAGAGCTAGCGGAAGGGAAGAACTGTTTGGGAGAAGAGCGTATTAAAATAAGGGGAATTATCTGCTATTTTTAAAACAATGGGTTAAAATATGGGTGCGCGGGGAATCCTCACACACGTGTGTGCGCTCGGGCTCCCTCGGAAAGAAGGAAATTCCCCGGCTATTTCGAGCCTTCCCAACAGACCTCCCACAAATGATAACTTCTCCAAAACCCAAATGTCCCTGAAGATGTAGGCGGCTTCAAAAGGGAATCCCCTGCGCTGATTGGAACCGGGCAGCCTCCCATCTGGATCCGAGCTCCAATAATCGGGGTCAGGACCTTGTCCGTACGCAGCAGAGAGAAAATACTGTAAGAAAGCGCTTTTTTAGTATTTCCAGATGTAGGGAGAACATTTTTCTTTTTGAAATACAACGAGAAAGCTTTGTCAGGCTTTGCTGGAAACAAATATATAGGCGAGCCCAGCGAAGAAAAAGCATTTTGCCAAATAGTAAAGACGCGTTGGGGCAGGTGAGCTGGGGAGTTGGCAGCACGGCCAGGAACCAAAGGCCAACGTCATTCTGAACCGTGCTGTAAATGGGATTTATTTAAATCAAATGGGGAATCACATTTTAAATAGGTTCAGAGATTTTTCTCAGGCCGGAAGGGATCATTCGGGTGTTTTTCAGGCTTTTCTCCAGTATAACTGAACACGTCAAATTTCCCCCTTCGGTTGCTCCTGGGGAAAAAAAAAGAAAGAAAAACCAAACCAAATAACTTGCATTTGGATGACGTTTTGGAACGGGGAAACAAAACCCTTTAAGCACAATGGTATTTTTGCACCATAATCAAATCACTTCTTGACGTTCTTTTTGATAAGCGGAACAGCTTATGCTCCTTGGATGCTGGAAAAATTAAAACAAGGAAAATACATTTCAACAGGTTTGGAATTTGTCCTTGATATTTTATCTTTTTTTAGAGCAACTGAAGTAGAAGCTTTTTCTTAGCTTCATTTTTATGGGGTTTTACGTTTCATTATATACCACATGTTTTGCTTGGATATTTTTGGTTCGTGGGGTTTCCCTCTGCCTTTATTTTTTTTCCCCCTCCTTTATTCCCATTTAAAGAATAAGAAAGGAAAGCAGGAAAATCCAAGTTGTTGTGTTTTCAAGGGGAAGGAAAAGCACTTAATGCCTCTTAAAAAAAGGCAGCGCTGATTTCTTTCAAAGCACTTTGAGCGGAGGACAAGGAGCATGGGAAGGGACGGAGCAGTGATTGCCGAGACAGGGCTGTGAGCCTGGGGAAATCAAACTGAGCACAATCAGCTTAGCTGAGGAGTTCATTCTCTCCCTGGGGTGGTGCGGGTGCCATCTGCTCCCGCTTCGCACCGGTTTGCTGTAGGCAGGGACCTGTGGAGAAGGTGAGATGAGAAAACGCTGCGAGTGCTGGAGGGCAGGTGAAAACCGCTGATTTTGGCCCAGCGTAGAGAAGCGCTCCGTGTTTTTAAGGCAAGAGCAGCGCCCGGGTCACCGCGTGTTTATAAAGCTCATTTTCCTGGAAGCGGGGGCACCTTGGGAGACTTTAGGTTTGTGTTTGTAAAAACACCGAGTTTCTGGCCCTCGTGACCGCCCAGAAAAAGCCGACAACAGCGGCTCTGTGGGTCGGAGGGGCAGAAAGCCCTGGCGGGACCGGAGGCGCTCTTGCAGGGTCCTGACTCACCCTTTGAGCGGGGGCTCTGTGGGATCCAGCTCTTCCAGGGACCGCCTCCATCTGCAGGGGGGTTTGCTTGCTTTGGGGCTCTTTTTTTGGTTGAATTTCTTTCCTTCTATTTAATTTAATTTAATTTAATTTTATTTTATTTTATTTATTTTATTTTATTTTATTTTATTTTATTTTATTTTATTTTATTTTATTTTTTATTTTAGTTTATTATTTTATTTTTTTATTTTTATTTTATTTTTATTTTATTTTATTTTATTATTTTTATTTTTTATTTTATTTTATTATTTTATTTTATTTTATTTCATTATTTTATATTATTTTATTTTATTTTATTTTATTTTATTTTATTTTATTTTATTTTATTTCATTTCATTTCATTTCATTATTTTATTTTATTTTATTTCTTATTTTATATTTTTATTTTATGTTATTTTATTATTTTATTATTTTAAAATTTTATTTTCATTTTGTATGAGTTTAGTTTTATTTTTTATTTTTATTTACTAATTTATGTATTTATTTTATTCTCATTTATTTTATTATTTCTATATTTTTATTTATTTTATTCTCGTTTCTTTTATTATTTCTACATTTTAATTTATTTTATTCTTATTTATTTTGTTATTTCTTGATTTTTATTTACTCATTATGTTTATTTCTTTTATTTATTTATTATTTTCCTTTTCTTTTACCTCAATGTAAATGATCTCCACAGCTCCCCTGCTGCCCCCAGGCAGCAGCTCGGCCGCCTTCACCAAAACCCCCATTAAAAGTGTCAACCCCACTCTGCCCTTGCGGGGACACCCCCTCTCCAGCCATTACTCTCTAAAATACACTTAAATGTCACTCTGAGCAAGGAGTTTACACCAAGTTCGCCCCTAGAGCAGCAGGACTGAGTGTGTGAGCGTTGAAACGGAGGAGTCCTGACCCACAGATTCCTTCCAGACCCCTGTGGTTGATGGGAAGCGCTCGCCTCCCCTGTGCAGGCTTTCTGACCCTTATTGCTGTCGGTCTCAATTGGTGGAAGGGCCGCCTCCCCTCCAAAAGCAGCCAGTTGAGCCCAAACTCCGCGTCTTGGAGGTGGCTGGAAAGGAGGAGATGATTTTAGCGTTCACTATGGATGCCACAGCTTATTCTTCTGCATCCGCCGTGCATCAGCATCCTTGTGCCGCAGAGGGCAAGTAAATGTGTTTATTCCGTGCCTGCGTTGTGGGTCTGCGTGCGCCTAGCCGCGTTTGTAAGGTGAGCGGTGGGGACACAGTGGTTTTGTTAATGGTGAGAAGCCCAAGTTAAAAGAAATCCCCAGCTTTTCTGCCTCCTGCCCCTCCAGCTTGCTTTCAGCCCGCCTGCTCGCCTGGCCGCGGATGCATTTCAAGCTTTTGATGGAATTACGGACAGCGTGTGATTTAATCGGCACTTGTTTTATCTGCAATGCTCCGTTGGAACTCCGCGTAGCGTGCTGGATCTTGGCGCGTTCGGACAGGCTCCAGGTCCGCCATCTGCTTTTGGAGCCAAGTACCTGCTTCTTTTTGGGTTGCGCTCCCTCTCCCTTGGTGCAGGGGGGTCTGTTTGTTTGCTTTAGCGCTGCTTTGGGACTCCATGGAGGACAGAGCCCTCCTCTATGGCAGCACAAGGGCGGCACTGAGCTGCCCGCAGAGCCGCGGGCGGACCTCAGCACCTTTCTGCAGCGCGGCTGGGACCCGCGGCCAAAAGTCGGGATGCTTTTCTGAAACCCATCCAAACATAGCTGAGACTCTTTGGGTTAGGAATTGGGCTAAAACCCGGCGGAATAGTCACTTTTTATTTTTTAATCCCCTCTCTGGCCTTTCTGTGCTTGCTGGTTCTTGCGAAGCCCAGGCTCTGGTTGAAAATCGTAATTCATGGGGTGGCTCAGTAATTCTCTCTCTGCTCGGGGAGGTTCGGATGACCAGATGTGTGCAGTCACTGTGGATGGAGAATAGGATGAAGTTAACCCCAAAAGTTTCCTCCACCGTGTGAACTGTAACGTGGACCCGCGCCACGGCTGCAGGACGCAGAGATGCTCCTCAAACCTAAGTCCTGCAAGCTCTGCAGTTTCTTTTGGTCTTTTAGCACCGATAAATCACTTTCCTGCGGTTACTTCATACAGACACACACATGCACAGGCCCTGGATCTGCCCTGACACCCACAGCTCATCCAAACTGGGGGTCCCGCACCCCTGGGGCTGCTCCACCAGACCCACAGGCACCGTCCAACGCGCCGAACTCGAGACTCTAACTAAAACCTAACTTGGAGCCAAATGGCACAGTCAAGTCCAGAAATTCAATCAGGTAGGAAAAAATGCCATCATTTCATCCAAGACCATGGCCCAAAGAGCATCTGTGCGATGCTAGGATTTGATACCGAATCCTCTGGTACTGATCTATTGGCCCACGGGACTGAAATATCAGCCCTAGGCAGCGTAAATCAGCAGCTGCTGATTTACCCCGTTCCTGCCCAGCACGCTGACCTGCCCGGGGGTTTTAATCAGCTCTGAAGCCACCGAAATATAGAGACTATAAATTACCATCCGCTCTTTGATAGCGCAGCAAAGGTTCCCCGGCTGGAGAGGGTGGAATACCTGAAATCAAGCCATCAAACCGCTCTATTTTACCCCTTCAGCCTCAGTTCATCAAAACGGCAGCAAGAGCCCCAGCGGATGCCGCCCGGCGGCTCCTCGTTCTGCTCCTAATGAACGTGGAAACCGCCCTGGCAAGCGCAATTTATGGGAGAAGGAATTCCACTTCCCATCATTTCATCTCCGCTGTAATAAGGCTGACAGCCCTGTAAAATACAGCCGGTTTGCCAAAAACAACCCAAAAATACCCTGAAAAAGGGTCGTCGGAGCCCGTCCAGCCATGGGGGGACCCAGCTCTGCGCCTCCCGAAGATGTTTGAACATAGTGCAGCTCCTGTTCCCCACCGGCCGCTTCCCCAAGCCAAACGAAGGCCAAGCAAATACTTTATTGAGTGGGCTCTGATGACCTTCGCTTATATTTTTTTTTAAATGAGCAGATCTGCTTAAAGAAGAAAAAAAAAAAAGCAGGTATATGAAATACACAAACCAACTTCAGATGGTGAGTTTAACCTCCAGTGCTCTCCTAGATTAAAAAACATTAAATCTTTTTATCTAAATTCTAATAAAAATCATGTCTCCCATGGTTTTAGTGACTGCTTCCAACTACACTTAAAAGCTTATTATTTTCAGGTCAGGTAGTGTGCACTGCAAAACTTCTGGTATTCCCTTTTTATATATATATATTTTAAACCGTTAATTTGATGTTTGCTCTTTGTTAAATGTTCTTGCCTGATACAATTTCACCCAGGAAAAGCTCCATGTTTAAAATGAAACGACATCGAGTTTTAGCTAATAGAGGAGAGGAGTTTAGTGGCGAATCAAACCCATCGCACATTTACTTACCTCCTTCTGTCCAGTGTTATAAATATACCGTAGTTTAATGTATTAGCTGAGACAAGTCTGTTTTTGAAAAGAAATCTCCTAAAATGAATAAAGTATGGAAAGAGCCGAGGCAGCTTGAGTGGGTCCTCAGGCAGCCGCGTCCCCGGGGTGACGCTGAGTTGCTGGAAAAGCCGAAGGAAAACGCACGCGTGCTCCAATAAAGGGGAATTCGGGAGCTTTTAGGGGAATTAAGTGCAGATCCTGGCAAAGCTGAGCTGGGCACAACTCGCTGCCTCGACGGGTTGCTTGGGGAAAACCAGCTCAGCTTGCTTTGGGCTGGATCCGGCATGGTCCGCGGGCAGGGCAGCTTTCCGCTTGGGATGGGGGGGTTTGCTAGTTCTATTGCAATATGCTTTGAAAACCGCGTTTGGATCTCGAGTTGTCATCCCCAAATGATGTTTCGAGTGAAAACGTAGTGAATGGGTTTGTTTGCTTGCTTGTTTGCTTTTAGCAAAAACGAAATGAGCAAAAGCAACCCCCAAGACAAACGGACCTTGTTCCATTTGGGGTGAAACAGGGCATTTAATTCAATCCAAACCTCAACATTGTTCTTTTTTTTTATCTCCCCCCCCCAAACTAAACCCTGTGGCCAACAGGGAAAAGGAACCATCTGTTCTCAGCCTCTCCCAGCTCTGCGTTATTATTGACAATTTTGTTGTTTTCATCTTAACAGATCAGCCCAGGTGCTGCAGTTCGATTAATTCCTCACCTATTTGACAAACACCATTTCAATGGCCTCAGCCCCCCCAGACAGGGAATTTTCCTTGTGTCCTTCTGCTTCCCACGTTGGTTTTGCACATCGCCGATGTACTTTGCTTACATATATTGCTGCTTGCTTTTTGCGTGGTAGCTAAAACCAGAACATAAGGAGGGATGGCAACAGAGTGATGCACTGAGCTGTGCTTGACTTCCAGCAAATAATAAGTCTGTGATGGAAAATAGAGTACTGGAGCTGCAATACTAGTGAGTATCAGGGATTTTGTTGATGAATCTGAAGGTATCGTAGCATCCCCAGCGTTGTTAATGTAGAAATATCGAGTTATGCCCACCCAAGCCGGTGCGGTGCCACCGGTTGGCGCAGGGACACGTTATGGTGGCACCTCCCAGAGCTTTTGAGATGCTCTCAGCTGCAGCAAATCCACAACCCAAGAGCCAAATCAGGCTGTTCGGAGTCTCCCTTTGCTCCAAAGCGAGCAAAAGTTAGCGGGATAACGAAAATCTTCAAATGGTGGGGTAAAGCAACCAGTTGATGTCCCGACCCAAGCACGTGAGAAAGCAGCATTTCCCTGTGCAACCATTCCTGCTCCAGCAGCCCTGGCGCTTTCCTGCCAGAAATACGGGGGGGAAATTCTGGCTTTTAATTCGCAAGAGCATTTAAACACCACTTCACATCAAAGGCTTTTCATTCCCCGGCCAGGGGAGTTATAAATGGGGCTCGGTGCAACGGGTCCGGCTCCCAGTGCCTCCCGCTTTCAAACGCCACAACATTAATATCCACCGGCCGGGAAGTTAAAAAGAATATTTATACACGTACACATCACATTAATAATGCATTGATTGACTGCTCTTATATTTAGAAACTAATATATTAAAACAAATTACCAAGTGGCAAAACTTTCTTGACAGGGGATGAAATATGTGGGGCTGCTTTATTGTATGTTATATATATTATTAGAAATCAAGTCAATTCTTCCCATACTGTGACTTTTTAAAATGAAGGCTTGGTGTCTGATTCTCATTTATGCTCCAAGCTACACACGCTCCCCTGCTCGTGTGAAGTGGCAATGGGGCAGATAAGAACAAAGTCTTTCAAAGGCTTTAAATCTCCTTATTTAGGATGTACTCGATGGGAGACAATAACCTTGCGCCCACATGCGGTCGTGCCGAGGGCTGGGGAGCAAACGCGAACACTTCAGGACCCCAATACTAAAATTTTGAAAGGTCTTTAGCGTAATCCTTTAATCTGTTTACCGTTAGATACAAGAGAAAATGCTTATTTACAGGAGTAAACATCTACTTCCATTTCAAATAGGAGTTTAATCTGTTTAGAGAAAGGCTTGGGAGGAAATAATTCAAACTACTTTAAAGATTAAGGTTATCCTTATTTTGTTTCCTTCAAAGGAGATGGCAGGCAACCTTCAGAGGGAACCGTGTTCTTCCAAATGAGCCTGCAAGCGCCTCAAATGCTCAGCTATTTGACCTCGTGGCAGCAAACCCGGATGCGAGATGGGTCCGTTTGTGCCAGTTTTGGGGTGACTCTGAAGCATGGGGTGCATCTCCCATTCTACAAACGTGTGCCCGGTTCCAGCTGCTTGGTTGTGTTTTATGGGTGGCTCCAACAGCCCCATTTGCAGGGGATGGTATGATTCTGGTATTATATCCCATTATTCCTCTTGCCAATCATTAATATGAATACCTGTGGGGTTTTTTCTGGGGCAGCTGTGAAGCGTAAAGAATCAAACCCAATTTGATCTCCAGCTTTAAAAAAGTGATTTCCTTAAGATAGGCGTGGGGAGGGGGCACCAGGAAACATAATTAATAAAACCTTCCATGAAGAATATTTGTATTTGATTGAGGTTTTTGTGAAAGGTATGGGAAGTGCCAGCTTTGCTTGATGAGTTGGCTGGGGCCAGGGGGTGGAGGGCCCTCCACCCAGGTAAGCGTGACTTGGTTCTCCGTGACCACGTTCCCAGATCTATAGGTTGCACTTATGGATGGCTCACGGGGTGCTGACCTTCGCATGGACCTTGCATGGGGTAATCTGGTGGCTTTTCATCATTTTATTCCCATTGTAGCTACAGTTCACGTGTCACGAGATGGGAGAGTTTTCACCAGACTTGGGACATCCGAGTGGCACAAACTCATGAGGTTTTGACGGCAGCATTTTTGCAAAAAAACCCTCAATTTTGGCTTTCCTTTTGGGCAGAAATCTCAATGATTCACGTCCATCTCGAAGCGCCATCTTCACTTTCCAGCTCTGAAGGATTCCCAGCGGCAGCACGATCCAGCTCTTCCACAAGAAGCGATGGAGCCAGCAAGGTGACACTTCACTTCTTTGTAACGAGGCTTTAATTTAAAATAATTATTGCTATGTTAAAGAAGCGGTGTCCTCCATTATTTATTTACAACGCACGCATTAAAATGCTTAACTAGAGCTCAACCCTATTAAACCAATCTGCAGCATCAGCGTATTGTTTAGGAAGTTTTGCAGGCTGCTCGGAAAGGCTGAGATGATCCTAGGCCTGGTTTTAGCTCTAAAGTCACAGGGACTTGAGTAAGGGGTTGCTCACAAGGCAACGAGTAAGGCCGTTATTTGCACCTATATCTGGGCCTAAAATCAGAGCAGAGAAGCGACGTGTTCTTAAAATGTGGAAATACAGAATATTCTATTAAGCGAGTAGGGCTGGGAGCGCGCGCCAGGTTTCATTCGGGTTTTGGAGTCCAACAGGAGCAGTTGCAGGGTGTGTGGTATTGTGGAAGCCGTCCAGATTGGTTTGGTTTTATGAAGAGGGAGTGCTGGTGCTATTTTTAAGCCACGCTCCTGCCGTTCTTCACCACCGCTCTGCAAAGCCAAGGGTTTTGCCTCCGGATGGGGCCAGCGACAGAGCTGGTCTCAGCCCCCTTTGCCAGCAGAAATGAGATGTGAGGATTTGTAAGACTTGAAAATTCAGCGGTGGTCCAAGCGGACATTAAACACCTTAGCTGTTCGTGTTGAACAGCATCCTTGTTTTTACCTAGGGAAATAAGACACCCCGGAACAGCCACTACAGCCCCAAAAAACAGGAGTGCTCGGAATGCTGTTTTTGCTGGGTTTTTACAATCCGTAGTCCTGTGTATTTCTTTATCCTCCCCAGGCTCACAGCAAAACGTGACGGGATGATGGAGCGGGTTCCCGTGACTGGGGACAGGACCAGGTCCCTCCGTGGGAGTCGCTGCAGGAACCACACCAGGTTTGGAGTTTGGCTTTAACCTCATCGCCCTGAACACGGGGGTTATTTCTAGGCGCTGATTTCCCAAAACCACCATGAACACTACAGGCAAAGCAGGCGGGGGCGCTTCCTGTCTGCCCAGAGTGTGAATATGCAGCTTTCTATCACACTTATTCTCCTTTTGCAGTAGCTTAATCGATGTGCAATGCAAAAACTGTACCTCTGCCGTGCAGAAATGGGTTTTTTAGTGGGTGTAAGACAACCAGGAGGGACAGGTGACATTGCAGCCAACGAGAAGGGATGCAGGCTGGTTTGCACGTGGCTGCTATACGGCCAGTGGCATCCTCAACATACGGAAAGGTCCATATGGAGCAAGGTCCTTACCGCAGCGTCCTTATTGCTTAGTGCTGAAGGGCTGTTCAGCCCAGTTGGGAATGGGCCTGGCTTGCAGCTCAGGGATGGAGCTCCTGGTTTCTGGAAGCCTGGCAGGGTCCCCATGTCCCCCTGGTCAACACGGACACCAAGGCGGAGCTCAAGCCACACGCGTCTTCTCTCCTGCAGCTCCTTCTCCATCACACTTGGGACACTTGCTGATTGTGCAGGATGCAAAACTCTGCAAAACACCCGATTCTGCAGCAAATCCACCTGTCCCAACGGAAACAAGGTGTAAAATAGCAAAACTACCTTGAGCCTGCAGAGTTAATTCCCAGCCCTCGCCGTGTCCCGGGCGTCCCTTGGCGGTGGCTGGGGCCACACCACGTCCCGCTGGGGCTTTTCCCCATCCAGCTTTGACAAAGTGCGTTTGTGGCCTCGCATTAGCAGCAGAATTAATCACAGCTGACAGGGCGAGTGCAGCCAGCGGCTCCTGCCCCGGCCTCGGCCACCTCAACCCCTGCTCTGCAAGCGCTGATTTATTTTGCAGGCAGAGGGGGGCACTCATTTTTGGTGTGTCCCCTGGGCAGGTGTTCATTTTTTAACCCGACTGGCAGGGGTAAATGACAGGAGCGCTTTTCTTGGGTGATGGGCAGCAGAGAAAGGAAGCTTTGTCAGCATGGAGCTGCCAGGTTTTTTTGCCGACACCTTCTCTTGGTGACACCTTCTCTTGGTGACACCTTCTCTTGGTGACACCTTTCCTCCCGGCCGGCCAGCCAGGGTGCAAATGGCCGTGATTTGTTCGGTAACTCCTTATGGACATGCCTGGACTTCCACCAGCCAGGTCTATTTATAACCCAGACTTAACCCCTGTAGCGTCCCGATGCCACTAGACTTGGAAAAAGTTGCAGCAGTACTTGTTGGAGATATATATATAGATAGATAGATATAGATATATATAGATATGAATATATATATATATTTCTTTTAATTTGGCTGAAATTTGAGCAGTGTAAGCGCTATGTTGTTCTCCTCTCTCTTGATTTGCCTCTGCAGGGGGCTATGAGCTGACGGGACCACCATTCTGAAGCCGCACGGTAACAGTTCCACTGCCAGCATTTGCTAAACTCCAGTCTGATCGCCCACAGCCCAAAACTTTCCTACCAGAAATCTCCTACCCGTGCTTTGCTTTTGACACCTTACATCTTTTCTGGAACATAAAAATAGCTGCTTTCCAATATTCAAAAGATGGGATGGTTTATTGGAAGGCTTCGTAGAGTCCTGACTTCAAACATAGGTATTAAGTTATTGTAAGCGTATTTCATGAGAATCCACCTGTACTTTAATAAACCAAATTCCTTATAGCTTTGTGTTTTCCCAGTGGAGAGGACAAATGAGCTCCTCACACCATCAGTGCTCCACTGCTAATTCTGCCTTTTGTTTGTGCAAGATTTTAAAGATGACTGTGACACTGAGATTTCCTAGTGTCTTCGTGAATGGTATGTGTAATGTGCAATGCATAAATGGTATGTATAGCTGATAATGGATCAAAAACATCGTCCCAGCTCCCTCTGCAGCCTGCCCATTTGAAACGCCAGCTCGAGCCACCTCCCGCTTTGCTTCATCATCCTCCCCGGCCCTTTTCCTTCTCCAGAAATAAATCTGAATGTCTCTTGAACTCATTTATACTGCTGGGTTGCCTTCCCCAGCCTAACTCGTTCCATATGGCCCTTGCTCTTTGCGTGGAGCAGTTCTGCCTGGGTTCCCTCATTTACTTCCAAGATTCTTAATTTTATGAACAATTTCCTAACAATCAGATCAATTAGAATGCGGAGAAGTCCTCCAAGGGAAGCGGTGGGATCCCTGTCACTGGCAGAATGCAAAATTTGGGCCAGACAAAGCAATTCCGGCCTCCGCGGAACAATCCGTCGGCCGGGCTGATCTAATAAAGCAGATATTTTCCATCTCGGCGTTCTGGGGCCTGGTCCTGCTCCCAGTGGCACCAGTTCTCCCAGTTTCCCTGCCCATCTTTGCCCTCTGCCTGCAGCTCTGCGTTTGCCAGCTCAGGACCACAGGACAGAGAACTCACTTTGGGTTATTTCGGTTCGCTCGCACCCTTAGAGCTGCTGCTTTGCTCTTCTTTCTCCTTTTTTTCCTCCCTTTATTTATTCTGAGTAATGCCTGACACATGCTTATTTCATGCTTCGTACCGATACATTTCAACGAAAGGCAAACATAAAGAATGAAACCAATACAGTTTTAATGGATCAAATACCATCCTACTAAAAACCACAATTTTCGAATGAAGGTTTTTATTGAAACAGACTCTCACTGGGAGCAAAGCATCCTACCGAAACCCAACAGCTTTTCAAACTCTTGTCCAACAGTCTCTTTTATTTTCCCATCTCAAACAGGTAATTTTCCAATCAGACCTATTATACCGAATCAATTCCCATTTACCCAAAATATATAATTACAAGAATTAGCCCAAACCGACGTATTTTTTTAATCCTTCGCCTGTTAACTCAAACCACATATATCTGCAAGTAGGAATTCTTCTGGAGACCAATGGGAATGTATTCCAAACAATGCATTCTTATTCAAATTCTTATACATTTTAATCAAAAAAACCTTGTATTATCTGCAACCAATATCTTCGAAGCCAGCCCGCTTTATTTTGTTCAAGTCAGGCCACTTTTACTAACCCCCTCGTTTATATGGAATTAATATAGCGTGCCTATTGAACGCGATGCCTAATGACTTTGATACAATAACACCGGCGAGTTCTTTTCAGTATGTATATAACGAATGGCTACATTGCTGATATTTACCAAAGCAAACCAGGTCTTTATTGGAAACAGGAGGGGTATCCAGCAAGGACTGGTGTTTCCCAGCCTTCCAAGGCTGGAAGCAGCAGTTTGGAGCACAGAGATGCGCTTGGTGACAGGAGGTAAATCTACGCTCGCCTTCCATGCCTCTCAGCTCAAACACAGGCTGGATAAATTCATTCACCCCTCTGCTCGCTCCTTTCTTGAGGGCCTTGGTGGTATTCTGGCATTTCAGCAAAATTAGATATTCATTTTCTCTTAAATGCTCTATAATTTTATTTTATTAAAGCTTTTACAAGGAGAGAGAGAGAGGGTCCTCTTGCAGCACCCCAAATGGGCGCCAATAAAGCCTTTATACCCTACCGCAGCCGCAGGTACCCTGCCTTTGCAAAGGAAAATGATTTTTTAACAAATATATATTAGAGAAAAGATATAAAGCTTTATTGGCGCTATATTTCCTACCCCTGTACTCGAGCAAGCCAGCTTTTCCCAGTCCTGAGAGGGAGGAAAGAAGGCAACGAACCCTCAGCAAACGCGGGGATCTCCGAGAGCACTTCCAATCGTTTTTATGGTGAAAATAATACCCTGATTTTCAGGCCTGGTGCCCTAGGAGCAGAGCTGGGTTCATGGGGCCGGGAGGCGATGCCCTTTCCAAAGGGCTTTTTCTCCTGCTTTTTAATCCCGGATTTTTTAACGTCGCTTGGGGCAAACTGGCCCTTTAGCATCACCTCTCTTGGGCTTTTTGCACCGAAAACCAGGCTAATTCGCAGCTTGGATGAAGCGGGGTAGCCCTGCCAGAGCCAGATGATTGAAGCTGGCCAAGAATCTGGCCCAGCTTTCCAGTCTTTACGGGGAGAATTTGTTTACAGCTGTGTACTGGGCCCGGGAAGCTTGTGCAGCCGTCCTGCAGCACTTATTCACACAAAGCTTGAATATTTGATAATGTTATTTAATAAAATCTGTTACAAGGTTCTTAAATAACTCTTTATGACCCTTTTATGATTTATGCCACGACACATAACCTCGGGTGTATATATTTTATGTTATTACAGATGTGTAAACTGATATTAATTGTACACATTTTCCCCTGAAGTATAAGAGCTTATTTTTTTCTCTTTTTCCCTTGGCTATATAACTAGACATATAATAATTTCTACAGAAGGTAAAACCAGCACATATAGTAAAAAAAATGGATGAAAAATGTTTGCGCAGCTCTGCCTTTCATTTTAAATGAATATAAATGTTCGTATATGTCATAAATTTAAGCTGCGAGTAAATTACTGCCAAGTTCTGAGCCCATCTCATGTTTGAATCCTGGGGTAAAATAGAAAACATTTGTTGAATCAGTCTGCTGAAAGCAGCAAGGAAATGATGTAATGTTAATGAAATATGCAGTTTTGATACAATCCAATTAGCACTCCCGGGCACTTGCGGCAGGTTTGCTGGGGGCACGGGTGGTTTTGCCTCAGGTGGGTGCCCAAGGGCCTTGGGCCCCAAAATGCAGTGGGGATGAGCAACCCCCTGAGCAAACCTGTGTTTCCAAGGGGGCCTTGCAGTGAGGACCGCTAAATATTCCCCTTTTTCGGGGCTAAAAGCGGCTGTTGCGTTCCCATTGCAGCATCCCTGCTCCCCAGGGGTCCACGCAGGGAACCCCGGAGCTCCACACCCAGCGAAAGGCAGAACCAGGAGCTGCACCCCCGGTGTTCCAAACCTCAGCACTTTCCACCCCGAAATCCACCTCTGCGAACGGTAACCCTGACTGAGGAAGCATCAAAGAGGAGGAGAAGCAAGCCAAGATACCTTTCTCGCCAAGTGCAATTTACAGAACGTTTCAGCATCTGGAACAAGGGACATTAGTTTTGATTATTTCCGTATGATATTTACGCGATTTGTTATACTTAAAACTATTATTGTTTGCTCTTCTATCTCTCCCTCGCTCTGTTCTTCCCTTTCATCCCCATTTTTCTGTTCATTTGTCAAGCGCAGCCAAAGGAAAAAAAAATATCAAAATATGTCATCAACGTGGCCTTTTTTGTTTTAGGGCATTAAATGAACTGCCTGCCCAGGCAGAACAAATACAGCAAGCATTTGAAGTTTGACATTGCAATGAGCAAAAGGAAAGCATGAAAATGAGCCAGTAATCAAGTATTTGGGTAGCGCATTTACCCAAAGTTCTGCTGATGATGCCGTGATGGATGCACACGCGTCTGCAAGCTGGAGTTACCTCGAACTCACAGTAAATGTTGAATATTGAAGTAGCCGTGCTGGGATAGCACAGGGAGACGAGCTTTATAAACCACTCAAAGCTCCCCAAATCAGCCCAGAGGTGCTGGCAGATGTTGCATCCTTGGCAGATGTTGCACCCCTGGCAGATGCTGCATCCCAAACCATGTCATGTTGGGTCAACCTGAACCATCATCTTTGATTGTGATGCAAAGCACTTTGTTTTGCTTTGCCGAGTTATTTAACTCTTTTGCCCGGACTTTTGTCTTTTAATTTAGGTCAGTTTAGAAATAAACAAATGCTGTTTGGAAACAAAAGGCCTAAAGGTTTTGCTTGGGAAACGTCAAAAGTTTTAGCAAGCCTGAAGTGAAATGTTCTGACATTTAAAAAAAGGGGGGGGAAGAAGAAAAATCTGTGGGTTTTTTCTAGCAAAAAATCAATAGCCGGGTTTGACCTGGAAGTGTGAAGAGTTTCTCTTTTCTTCTAAAACTCCATTTTTGAATGAAATGGCTTTCAGTGGACGTTTAAAAACTAAACCATTGAGGAAATAAAGCACACACGCCCCAGTGTAGCTCTTTCCCCCCCTTGCGAGGGCAGCCTGGCCGTGCTGGAAGGACACAGCACCACATACTCCTGCATCTTCCTTTGCCATCCAACAGCAATTTGGACATCATAAAAATGCATTTGGTAATAACCCTGCCAGAGAGAGCTCTTTTTTTAGAGCAAGGACCTTGGCCAATACATCCTCTGCAAATCGCTCCAAATCCCTTCTCATTCCTCCCATGTGCCCCGTTAAACCCTGTTTTCATTACACAGCCAACTGGTTTTTACAGGGAATAGCCAAGTTCTGCTGAGATCGGTGCTGATTTGGGTGGTGTTTGCTGCTTAAATGCACTTCTGAACCTGGTCCTGTTCTCCTCCTCAATGGTGGTTACTCCACCCTAAGCGAGCGGAGTTCATTTAGCTGGGTTTACAGTGGCGTGGGATGCAGCTGGTGTTACAGCACACGCTTGATAAATTACCAGCTGGTACAAAACACGTCTGAACAATGGGGAGAAACAATAGCGGAGATAAAAAGGGAGGAAAAGTCACGGCTGCTTTGAGGAGAACAAACCCAACACTGCCAGCAGCCACCCCCAGCTCCCGCCAACCCTTCCGCTGGGCATCACCAGCACATCGGGCTGAGAGAGGGTGAAGAACCCAACGCGGGGGTCAACCAGTGCTTTTTCATATAGAAATGTAGAAGAAAAGCCCAACCGTGCCGGCACGGGTGGCCACCAGCCTACCTGGCCTGGTGGGACCACACATCTCACCAACCCCAGCACCGCAAGCTGGGGTTTTCATGGAATTTGTAAAGAAAAAGCAGCAATTCCTCAGCTCCCGGCTGCTGGGAAAGTTTACTGTGGAAACCGATACCCTCCTAAAAGTCGTCCCTTGCCCCCGTGTCACGGCAGGTAGGGCTGGGGCACAGGATTACCAACCGCGCTCATTGTCCTCCGGAGCACAGATGAATGGGGTAATTCAACCCCAGGAGATAACGAACGCCGTGTCTGCACCGCCAGTTGTTATTGGCATTTCCCATGAAGCTGCCGGCTGTTGGTTTAAAGCGTCTTTGAGCGAATTATCGGGATATCTGGCTCCTTCCAGGTGCCGAGGGCCCTCTCTGCTCGTCAACTAAGGACGGGCAGGACAGCTTTAATTACCTGCAGCACTCGTTACACACCTGATGGATGGTGGAGCAGGGTTGGTACCACATCACACGCGGTCCATCCCATGGGAGGAATTTTCCTCCTCGGACAATACCTTCACTTTACGACGTATTTCTCCGCTTTTTCAGGTTATGCACCAATATTTTCCTGCAAATTGGGACGTATTAGTAAATAGGTAATAATGATAACAGTTTAGACTAATACTGATATCAATCAACATCAAAAATTATTAAAAATACATCAGTCTCAGATTATACAAGTTAATTTGGTTACTTGCCAACGTTTCTTGGGCTTTTGTGAAGGCAGCTATTATTTTTTCCCTGGATGCGTGTAATTTCCCCAAGAATAAGAGCCTCTCCTTTTCTGCATTCACCGCTGGGTCTTTTTCACACATGTCCAGGAGATTCTGGGTGCAACTGTGAGGTGATGAGTCCAGGCTGGGGCTGCTCTATATGGCCCTATATCACCTATATCACAGCTCCATGCCCAGCCAGGACACCTTATAGCAGGCATCAAGCTCCAGATACTTAACTCACCTGCAGGCGGAGGATTCGGTGTTTCAGTACCCGTCATCTTCACCACAGCACACAGGCCTTAGGTCACAATTCTAATTCCATGGTGCAGCGGATTCCCCAGCAGACGAAATGCATTCGTCTCCGGGAAGCCATCTACCACTGCAAACGTCCAGCATAAAACAGCGTATCGGTTTTACTAAGCAGGATGCTTGGCAATTTAATAGCCTGCTTTAATTTGCTAGAATTCATCCAGCTTAAGTATTTTTCCATCTTCTGCTCAACCTGGTTTGTGATTTATCAATTACCTACTTCACATATATCACGGGTTTAACTTTTTCACTCTGTAAATCATATTCCTGGCTGAAGAAATGTGGGTCGTGGTTTTTTTACAATTGAAAAAAGAAACCGACTTGTCTCTCCCTATAAGAGGCATAATACTTTCTGTGAAATATTTAAAACATCATTTACAATAGACGCAACTCAGCAGTGAGTCAGAAGATTTGCAGGATGTTCGTGAGGTTATAGTGACCTTTGGAGGATAAACTGTATTAAGTATTAATCTTTCCTACAAATAAACTTGGGTTCCATCAATAAGCGGTTCTTTTTTGTCCCCCGTTTAGTTTCCCACCCCTTTTGGAGCAAACCTCCGAAGCCGGCCGGTTTGGAGGAGCTGCCCTCCCGTCCCCGGGCGGAGATGACTTTTCATTGACCATGGGAGGCTTGTGGGTGTCCCCCCCCGCCAAGAGCCTTATTTTGCAAAGCACTTACTGAAACGCTGCCTGAAAAAACAAACACGGAGCCGAAATCCCTCGCTGGCCTCCCGAGGGGACGTCCCCATTCACTGCGGCGGGCGCAAAGGCACGGCAAGTTAATTGCAACGGGCCCCGCGACAGCCCTGCCAAATTAAAATTCAGATTCTGTAATTCTTCTCCTTTAATCCGCTATTGTATCACATCCTGACTGAAGACTTAAATGCAATAAAACAAAGCAGAGCTCTGGGTAAAGTCCTGGCTTCGCGGAGATGAAGGGCAGGAACTCGCACGGGCTTAACGAGGCCACGGGCTCTCCCGGCGTTATTTATGGCGTGGTTAATGAGTGATTGCCCAGCACATAAATGACCCCAAACGAGAGCGGGATCCCCACTGGTGCTCCGTGGAAATGGGACGTTCAGCTGTCTCTGTCCCAAAAACCGGGTATTTAAGGAAAAAGACAGGGAGAAAATCCAACGACTTACCTTGGAATTTAAGGCAGGTGGTGAATCTTGCCACGTTTTGCGGTGCCACTCCTCCAGCTCCAACCCATGGCATCGGCAGGCAAAAGGGAGCTATTGCTTTGCAAAAACACCCCAAAAAGAGCACTCGGGAAAGCTGCACCAGACCGAAGGCTGAATCCCACCACAAAACCCCTTTCCTTGGTAATTACAGCTCCTTCTTGTGGGCAGTCATACTATTGATCCATCAGCGTCTCATCAATAGGGACCAATTTAGTGAAGCGGCGTGATAATTAAGTGGGGTTTTATGGATTCAGCCTGGAACACGACGGCTGGTGAAAGCGCGTTTGATTCGGGGTTTTACCATGGAGAGTAAGCCTTCCACAAAACCAGAACCGCCCATTAAATTTGATGATATTGTGGAAAACGCTCATCTCATCCTCAGAAATGCACGGCCCTTACGTTTTAAAAGGGTATAACGCAAAACATTATCAAGAGCATTAGAGGGGGGGTTTGTCCACCGGGAACCAAGCAGTTGCAGACCCTTTCAGATGGAAACGACTCAGAAATCTCAAAAATGTTTGTAAAAGAAGACATTTTCACTTTTCAACCAACTCTGTTATTGATTTTCCAGGCTGAATAAGGAATGCTTGTTGAATTTTATGGAAACTGATAGTGGAACTATATGAAACTGGCCATAAAAGATAACAGATTTTGTTTTAAAGTCAGATAAAAGTTATAGTCCCATGTTATTTGGCATATGAATTTCCTATGATACCAATAAAAATGTTAGTTATAAAGCATTTCCTGAGGAATGGCTGTAACCCCAAATGATCATGGTTATTTGCTGAGGAAAATAGGTTTTATTCTGAACAATAAACCTATGCAGATTTATTAACCTGGGGAACACACAGCCATCCCATGTACCAATCCGCTTCGAGCTGATGGAATTAATAACACTGATATAATGAAAAATATCTTTTTACACTCCAAACCCATTGCCTGCATAATGTCACACATAAAAGAGTTTACTTAGCAGCCCTTTAGCCCTATTTTCCCATTCTTCACAGAAGTCTTCATTCACAATGGGTTGTTTCTATTTAAATGGCGATATTTGCTGTGTATCGTGTTACTGCGGCGCTATTCCCTGCAGATGAATGAAAGCCGAGCACGAACTAACAAGAAAAATACTCGGAAGATGAACGTTTGAAACAACCAAAAGATCCCTGGCGTGCTTTCGAGGTGAGGACGAGCGAGCCCAATGGGCACCTCCAAACCCTCCCTGGGGTGTTCACCACCTTTTCAATGGCCTGAGCCTCCCCTATCCCCTAAAATTCAACCACAGCAAAAGAACTGGGAGAGAATTAAACGGAGAATTAACTGCAGTGGCTTAGAGCCCTCGGAGCTCACCTGGGCGCGGCGCTGAGGATGAAGATGGGGATGCTTGGCCCTGACGGGGTGTTGGGAGCAGCGCATCCTCTGCTGCCCAGGCCTGCGTTCCGCTCCCCTCCGAGCCCTGCCTGCAAAGCACAACTCTATTATCACTAATAAAGAGGACTCACAGCCGTAAAAGCGTCAGCTATTGGCTTCGTCTCTTCTGTATGTCTGGCGGCAGAGCCGCGCAGCTCCTGTCCTCCCCTGGGCTTTAGTGGCTTTGTGCTCTAATGCGTGGGGACACGGCTCCCTGAGTTGCCTTCCTAAGCCAATAAAGTTTTTTACATTATTATGCAATTATATATATATATGTATTTTCTTTTAGTATAGGAATTATCCATCTCAAAGTAAGAGACACTGCAGATAGCCTCGCAGGCTCTTAGCAGCTGGGGATGGAAAGTTTTGGAGGGTGAGGACTCACCTTCGGCAAAGGGACAACCGCGGTAATCCTGAAACGACCAGCTGAGTGCCAGGCTTGCTTTAATCAGCTATTCAAACCAGCGCAAAGGTAAGATTCAGCCAGAAGAATAAGGCATTTTTTCCCCCTCTAACATTCCCCCTTTAAATTTTCTTAGTTTTACCCTGAAAGCAGCTACCACTGTGTAATTCATCCCACATTTGCCCAGGTCGCAGCAGCGTGCTCAACAAATGGGAGCTCTTTTGGAACAAGGAGCGTTTTATCCCACCCGCTGCCTTCACCCCTCAGGATGGTGGGAAGCAGGGAGCAGTTGGAGAAGAAGGCCATCATCATCATCATCATCCCCATCCCACCCCAGCACCAGGGCAGAGAGAAAGAGGAGGTGACAGCATTTTGGGAACCAAAACCCCGGTACTACTCATTTTGAGCCAAAATAAAGCCTCCTCCCAAAATACTACAGCCTCACCTGGCACGTGCTGCTTGCCAACGGGAGGGAGAGGGTTAACAGAGGAATTTGGGTTTCGTACAAATCAGCACATTCTGCCTTTATAAGCGTGTGTATCTATATATAGCGAGGGGGGTGAGCACGCTGCCTAAATTTTGCGTTCTTATAAAGCAGAACCTAAGTCTGCAGGTCACGTATGGAGCCAAACAACATGTTTGCAGGTAATTAGTGTTTATAATCAGTTTGTAAAGCTAAAGTGACTCCAGATCGCTGTGCACTCAAGAAAAAACATGTAGAAAAGACTTTTTTCTTTCTGCATGCATGCAAATGCCAAATTAACATCTGCATACAATATACGCTCTGGTCAGACCCAAAATATTGTTGTGGTTATGGCCAATTCACTTAAAAGCCTATATGTTTAAAACCTCACTTTAGTATGGATGAAATGTTTTCTGTTCCTTTAACTTCTTTTAGGGTCGGAGGGGGTTTTCTTAAGTCAAAGTTTCACATTAGTGGTACTTATAAACCACAGCTGTTTCACTGTACTACATAACAATAGTGTTTTGTATCTGAGCAAGCTTGGAAATCTTCATGCTTACTCAACTCTTCCAAAACCAAAAGCAACCCCACACTTGTTCCTCAAAATGGAAGAGGTATCTCTAGCCTTCCCAAAACAATTAGATTCCTGACAACTTTTCATAAGGATGGTATTTTGCTATTGCTTTGGAGAGGAGATGGAATTTGGTCGCTGAGCCGGATGAAACGTGACAGTTTTGGCTCAGGGAGCTTTTCCTGCGATTGCTGCGGAGAAGGGGAGGCCGAGCGGGCTCCTTCCCTTGGAATGAAGGGGTGAGGAGACTTCAATTAGGTGGAGAAATTGCTGGTGGTGCATAAAGATGAATAAAAATAACCGGGCTTTGGAAGTCCCTGGTTCATCCCACTGGCGAAGGCAAAAAGCAAAGGGCGGCATGAGGATGCGCACAGGCAGGACACACGCGGCTCTCCCACCAAAAACAGGCAGAGGATCCAGTTCCTGACAACAGGGTATTTTATTCTCACTTTTGAGAAGATTATGGAGCAGTTTGTTGGGTTGGTTTTGCTCTCAGCACATTCAGTCTCTTTCTTCAAACCTCCATTTCTCCGGGAGAGGTTTTGAAGCGGCCTCGTTGGTAACCTGACCTCGCTTCTCGTCACATTTGCGTCATCGGCTCTGGTGGCCACGCGAGGATGCTGACAAGTATTCCTAGCTTTAAAATATGACTCTTTGGCAATCCAAAGAAGAACAAGACAAATACCCCACTGACTTGGGAGTGTTTCTACAGAAAGGGGGACTGAGGCTTCATGGCATGACAAAACCACAACCAAGATTGTCCAAATTGCCTGGATCCCGCCCTGTTTTATTCTCTCTGGTTATTGTGAACCCAGATGTTTTCTCCCACAGGTGAGCCCTGAGGTACCAGCAGAACCTGCAGCCCAGGAGCGGCAAGGAGCCGGGGCTGCTGCTCACTCCAAACCCCACACATCTCCACAGCCTCTTGGCTTCTCCTGCTGCGCATCCCGGGGCTCTGAGTGAACACCGTGAGGTTTGGCAGGTCCAGCCAAGCCTCTGCTGCCGGGACCAGCCGCCCAAACCTCCTTCTTGGCACAGGGAGGGCGTCCCTGTGGGACAGGGCACAGGGACAGCGCTGGCTCAGAGCACAGGCAATCACAGCTCCCAAGAAATAAACAGGACTATTTTAAGACATCCCAAGGCTTAACAAGCAAATCCTGCTCATCAATCCCTCCCATATGCAATTACCTTCTGGCCATCGCAGCCGCGAGCAAGTGGTCTTGGAAAGGTCTCATTTTTTTTTTCCATCTCTCACAAAAATTCAGCCTGATGGTTGAGACTGGCCCCAATTAGCATCACCAAGGACCAAGGCAGATGCAGCTTGACTGCTACACACAGCAACACCCCCTAACCCTGACCTGGTTTTACAGAGAAGCAGCTCTTAAGGGCCTTTTATAGCAATTGGACACCAAGGGTGGTCCTTGAGCCTCCTCCCACGCTCACCTGTGAGGCTGCCCAGGTGCAGCTGATTTCTGACCCCAAAGCCATCCTGGGGCTCATAGCGAACCTGCCTTGTAGCTCCCAGCAGCGTGGAGCCTTGGGTTTATCTTCCTAGACAAAGTTCTACCTAAGCAACGCTTTCTTGCTGCTTTCCCAAGACCTGACGTTTAGCAACCACCGAGGGAAATCTCTTAGACCTTGGTCAGAAACATTCTTTATAATGAAGTTAAAATACCTGATGTTAGGTGTCTTGCATCCTCCCTGACTCAGTGGAGCTACACAGATTTCTGTAATCTTAACATTTAAAAAACACATAGAGATTTAGAAGTAATCTCTATTAATCCCTCAGTTCTTCAGGAGACTCCTCAAGAGTTTAGGGCTTTACATGCGTGTGAGCATCTGCAAGGTTGAAACCGAAAGAGGTTTGAGCCAGCCCCGAAATTAAAAACGTAAATATGAAATATTAAAACCAGATCTGCTCTAGAGAAGAACTTTGACATTGCCACAAATCTGAAGAAGAAAGGGAAAACTCTGGCATATAAATTCGGGATGACATCACTTTCTGAGAGGCCGATGCCAAAACAGTGCTATCTCTGGGAGAGCTTCAGTGAAAGCTTTTGTCGTCTTTGCCAGGTTAATATAACTGTGAGATAAAAGTACTTTCATATTCTTCCTGCGGGGTGTGGGGCAGGGGGAAGGGGGCATGTTTTCCCCCAGGGAAATATCGTGTTCATATCTGTAGCATCGAGTTGAGAAGCAGACGAGTTGCCAGTCATCGATCTTCCTTCCCAACTTGCTCCAGAATCCATCGACACACGACGCTTCTGAAAGGAGACCAGAAACCACAGTGCTCCTTGGTGGCCGAGTAACGCTATACTTCGCGTTCAGCAGAGTTGTTGGTGTTTTTCTGCTTCAATTTATCATCACCAGCTTTCTACAAATTATCGCGAGGAGCCTTTGTCAAAACTCCGACGCTGCTGCTCTCCTCGACTTCATCTCCTGCATCAATCAGTTTGGGGATGGGGGGGTGGGGGCAAAAGGATAGAATGAAATGCAAAATCACAAAGCCAATGTTTTTGTGGGAACACCTTCTGATCGAGTGCAATCTTTGTACGCGGTCCCAGAGCACCTGCGGCAAAGAGGAGCTACAAAAAGCTCACGGATCCCATACATGCAGCACTCAAATCCCGGCCGGCGCAGGTGACGGATTTGCAGCCACACTCACTCCAGGGCTGCTTTATGTGACCGTCTTTGCTGACCCCGCACACCACAGCCCTGATCCTGACGCTGGGAGTTCCTTTCCCTCCAAAGCTGCAGCTTATAAACATCCATCAGCACCTCCAGGAAATAAAAACCCGTCCTGCAGCCTCTCACTGTCTGAGCAGGCGGCTCGGGTACCGAGCAAGCCACATAAATATCACAGCTGCACGAGGTGCCGATGTGAGTGGGGGCTCACCCGGGCGGAATTACAGCTGCGGAGATTATCGCTGTCACCTTTGGGACTGGCGGGTGGCACATCTGGCCCAGCTGTGCGCTGCGTCACTCCGTATAGGGGCTATATGAGTATTACTGCAGGTTCAGGGGGGTTCTGTGATGTGCAGCACTGCACCGTCTCTTGCTGGGAAGCTCTGCTTTCGCTCAAGCTAACGCCTGCATTCCCTTTAGCATCCCAAGGGGCTGGTTTTTCACCCAGAGCTCACTGCTCATCCGACATTTTGCTCGGAAGCGGTGAGGAGGCTGCATTATACCTATATGTGTATATGCACACATATGTACGTGTATGTATTGGTATGGATACGCATGTGTGTATATATATGTATATGTGTATATGTATGAGTATATGTATGTATGTATATGTATGAGTATATGTATGTATGTATATGTATGAGTATATGTATGTATGTATGTGTATGTATGAGTATATATATGTATGTATATGTATGAGTATATGTATGTATGTATTATAGATGTTTCTGTATCTGTGCATATATACACATACGTGTATGCGTATAAATGTGCATGTGTATCTATATACGTGTATCTATGTGTATGCTAGCGTATATAAATATTCTTTATCCCCTTTCCTAAGAACCCAGCACCGCTGCAGTCGGCGCCAGCGCAGGGAGGCAGCCAGACCTTAGAGCCCATCAATTCTTGGCTCTTAACAAGCCCAGGTCTACCTGTCACCCGCTGCTGGTGCCCAGGGACAGCCGTGTCCCGCGGGATGAGGGGGCTCAGTCCGTCCCCGGGGATGCTGAGGACACGCGGAGCAGCGGGCGATGGGGAGGTCTGTGCTGCTGCCAAACATCTGCAAGCCCCAGCGGCACGGCTTGTTTCTACCCAGAGCGCTGGGTTTTAAATCTTTATGATTCTTAACATGCTAAAAGAGAAAAGCAATATGTGGTCCACCGGCGAGTCTCCAGTAACAAAGCGCAGGTCGTGAAACGAGGGCTGTAACATTCTCCATCCTGCTCCGCGCCCTCCAAAGGAACGCTGCCAAAGATATATGGGGCAGGTAGAGCTGATGGAAACAGTTTCAACCTCATTTTTTTCCATCAGAAAACGCCGTTTCATCAAAATTGACATGTTCCGAGGGATGGTATCGATTTTGACAAAACCGTCGCTGAAGAAGTGTCAGAGCGGATTGTTTCCACCCTCTCGCTTTGTTCCGATAAATTCAAAAAGTTCCGCTCCGATCAAGTCCAATTTTCTCAGGATTATGTCGGTCTGCCCGCTGCGGAGAGGAATTTGCTGTGAGGCCGGATGGCGGAGAGACAGAGCAGCACTGCACGTCGCTCCGCTCCAGACACCGATCTTGTTTGGGGATTTATTCGCAGTCTTTGCACAGGACACAGGAGGGGAAGGCTGAGCACTGCGCAGGGGGGCTTTCCCCTCCTCAGCTCAGAAATTCAGACCAGAACCTGGACTCCCAACTGGAGACAGCCATGCCCGGCTCCAAGAAACCTTCCATGACAATAACCATCGTCATTACCATTATTGACATGGGCAAAATAATCTATTTTTCCCTCATTTTCTCAGAACTGAGTGACCTACTGTAGCTGGAGTTCACAGCAAAACATGGGGGGGCAAGGAAGACATCTCCCAGCCTTCAGAGACACACGAGTTAAATCCAATGGCTGAAACAATCCCCCAAAAAGCTTTTTTTTTTTTTTAATTAGCAAGTCCCTTCCCTAATTGCTAATATTTTTAATAAATAATGATAAAATATCATATCATAAAATACCTACAGCAGAGCAGGTTTCTACTGTGGTTCTGCACGGCCAGACCCTCCAGCCGGCTGCAGCAAACTGCCATTGTGTCTGTGAAACAACGGGGTCTCCTCTCCCTCTGGTGGCAAATTCCACCCGAGGTGAGCTGACACGGCGGGCAGGGACCTGCGGGACAGCAGAGCCACCTGCCACCCGCTGCCGGGCGCTGGAGAGGCTCAGGGCCCTGCCACCGCTCCTCGCTGCGTGGGACCGGGTCCCCAGGATGCCCAGGCAGCGCTGCTGGCACCAGCTGCATACAGGACACTCGGGAGGATGGAATGATCACAGGATCACACACCGCATCCCGTCACACCCTGCATCCCGTCACATACTGCATCCTGTCACACACCGCATCCCGTCACACCCTGCATCCCATCACATACTGCATCCCGTCACGCCCTGCATCCCGTCACACCCTGCATCCCGTCACACACTGCATCCCGTCACACACTGCATCCCGTCACACGCCGCATCCCATCACACCCTGCATCCCATCACACCCTGCATCCCGTCACACCCTGCATCCCGTCACACACTGCATCCCGTCACACGCCGCATCCCATCACACCCTGCATCCCATCACACCCTGCATCCCGTCACACACTGCATCCCATTACATACCGCATCCTGTCACACCCTGCATCCCGTCACACACTGCATCCCATCACACACTGCATCCCGTCACACGCCGCATACCATCACACCCTGCATCCCATCACACCCTGCATCCCATCACACACTGCATCCCATTACATACCGCATCCCGTCACACCCTGCATCCCGTCACACACCACATCCCATCGCACCCCGCATCCCGTCACACCCTGCATCCCACCACACCCCACATCCTGTCACACCCTGCATCCCATCACACCCCGCATCCCGTCACAGCCCGCATCCCATCACACCCTGCATCCCGTCACACACCACATCCCATCACACCCTGCATCCCGTCACATACCGCATCCCATCACACCCTGGATCCCATCACACCCCGCATCCCATCACACACCGCATCCCATCACACACTGCATCCCGCCACACAACGCATCCCGTCACACACCACATTCCGCCACACAACGCATCCCGTCACACCCCGCATCCCACCACACCCTGCATCCCGCCATACCCCGCATCCCATCACACCCTGCACCCCGTCACACACCGCATCCCGCCACACACTGCATCCCATCACATACCCCATCCCGCCACACCCTGCATCCCGTCACACCCTGCATCCCGTCTCACACTGCACCCCGTCACACACCACACCCCGTCACCCCATGGATGGAGTCCAAAAGGTCTCAGCCCCACTACCAAACCCCGGTGGCCGTGTCCCCAGGCTTGAGATGCAGCGCCTTGCCTGATGCAGCGCTCCTCTGACCGCCTGTGCCCGGCGAGCGCTTGCAAAGGGACATCTTTGCCCAGCGGCTGTGGCAGATGCTAAGCATCAAGTCGTTGTTCAGAGTTTTGGCAGGTTCATGACAGTCTTGGAAGGGAATAACTCAGACGCTCACACACCATCGCAGCAGGACGCTAATTAAAAGGGCTGGATTCTGCACTACGTCTCTGCCCGACTCGTGTCTCACTCATCCCAGGCGCCCGTCAGAGCCCCTGCTCCTGTCTCCATGGGGGGGCACACGAGGCGGGGGAGATGAGGAGTCCCCACACAGGAGCCTGGTTTCAGCGCTGGGGATGCAAGAGGCTCCTCTGAGCCCCCAGAGTGGCGAGGGATGCAGGGCCTGGGCTGTCCCCATCCTTCCCTCTTACCTGGCAGGGCTGTCACTCCCCACTGCCACGGGTGGGCACACAGGCCGTGTGCTGCGTTCCAGCTGGAAGGGTCGTGCTGCCACTCATCTTTTCCAAAACTGCTCTGCCACATACTCAAATGTAGCTTTGAACGGATAAACCTGGTGGGGGCATTAGCCAGAGCTGTTCGTCATCTGTTTCAGGTGACTCCTCCGTTCTCGCATCCTTTAGCATGTGATCGGTGATAATTTGGCAGCAGATCTCGCCCTGGGACAGCGCTCTCGCCTGCTTAAAATTCCCCCCTTTCCCTCTCAGGCTTTGTAGTCAGTTGCAAAGAGCAGCTCTAGCTGGAGGCTCTGCAGCAGCGGAGGCAAAACTGAATTTTGCCACCCCGAGGCTGAAGGCAAAATAATGTCCTAGGCTGGGATGTCAAATGTGGCATCCTTCTCCCTCCCACAAAGACACACTCCCTGCAAAAGCCAGGCGTGTATTCTCCTGCCAGGATATTCCCTCCCTGCCCCGCTGGAGGACCTTCCCCTTCTCCAGACAATGAAGGGACCGACGCCAGCGGCTGGTGGAGCCAGGGAACGCGAAAGCCCCATGGAGCCCGTCCCGAGCGCACCCCAGCCGGCTGGGCAGGAGGGGATAACCGACCCCGCTGGGTGGGCTGCCCCGGCCCCGCTCCCCCGCTCACCTGCAGCCAGGTGAGGTGACTGGGAGCCCAGGGCTGGGGGGTGACCCCCCACCTCCCCTCCTGCGCCCAGAGCCAGCCCGGGGGTCACCAGCGGGGCCACAGACTCCCTGACACAGAACCCCAAATCTGCACGTGCAGTGGGGAGCAGGGCTGCAATGTCCCCGCAGCAGCACCGGGGCCCTGGGGTGGGGGGGCACAAATCCAGGGCAATTCCTCCCAGCCAAGTGCCCCCAGGATCCCGACGGGTACTTGTGGGCACCCACAGATGCCAGCTGAGGCTGGTGACAGCGGGAGAAGCGCCGGTGGGAAGGAGGTCAGCGGCGTGTGCCCACAGCAGACACTTTTTATTAAGGTTTGTCATTATAAAAATAGATCGTAAAACGTCATGGCATGTTTGTCCATTCCCAGTGTGGGGCAGAGGCCTCTGTGGCACTGCTGTTGCGGGGGCAGCCAGAACCCCCCGAGGAAACGTGTCCCCCTGGGCTGGGACGGAGCCAGGGACACACTGAGCAATGGCTGGGGACAGACGCGAGCGCTGCCCTGCATCCAACCGTCATGGGGACACGGGAAGGAGAACAAAAAAATTAAAGCAAGGGAGAGAAAAAAAGGCAAAATAAAGAAGACTGAGTCTCTTCTGTCGCCCCTTCGGTGAAGTGTCCCTCTGAGCAGCGCAAGTGAACGTCCCAACCGCGCTCCACTGCACAGGGCTTTGCCGTGGCGGGATGTCACCTCTCGCCACCCGGGCTCCCTCCTCATCCTCACAGGCACCTGCCGTGGGTGGCGGCACTTGGGGTACGGTTTGGTGGCACTTTGGGCTTCGGGTACGGTTTGCAGGTGCTGTTTCCAAGAGTCACTGTCTCTGGCCGGCTGCTCGGTGGCTCTAGGATGAGGAGGTTGGGATAGAGAGTCCATGGATGGCAGTCAGAGGGTCTGGAGATTTCCCCACGGGGCTGCTGGGTTTTCTGTCCACCACTGCAAAAAGGGCAGAGGGGGGGAAATAAATAAAATGAAATGAAAACAACAAGGCAGCAGGCTGACGGACTTGACACGTCGCTGCAGCCTGTCCCACGTCCCCACACACACGGATCCTCTGCCCCTCGGGGCCCCCTCCTGCCCGCCCCCGGGACAGCTGTCCCTGCAGAGAAACGGGGAGGAAAGGGGCGACAGGAACCGTGATGATGCCACACACCCTCTGCCATTGCCAGGGACCTGGGGAGGTGACCCAGACCCACCACAGCCACGCAGAGATCACGTCCCACGTAAAGCCTGGGGTTGGGTGCTGAGTTTGTCTTTCTTTTCCTTCATCCCTTCTCTCCTCCTCTTTCTGTCCCTTCCCCTCCCGTTCCTCTCTCCCCCCGCACCATGAGGACCCCGGGGCCGCGGGGTCTGGGCAGCGGCGAGCGCGGCCACCCCGGGAGCGGAGCCGGGCCACCGGGCCCCCCGACGGGCCACCGGGCCCCGCGACGGGCGGCGTCCTGCTCCGCCAGCCCCCGCGCTGGATAGTCCAATGCTTGGATTATCCCAGAGAAGGAGCGGAACCAGAAAATCGATCGCAATTAAATGTAAAATAATTAAAAATAAAATAAAAATAAAAATAGGAAAAACACACACACACAATGAAAAGAAAGAAAGAAAAAACACAACCAAACAAGAAAAAAATCCCACAAGGTTCAAAGAGAGTCTGTGGGCCTTTGGGCAGAGACAGCTTGAAGACCGGAAAGCCAGAAAATGCAGCCTTCAAGTCACTGAAAATGTGGGGGAAAAACATATCGAAAAATAAACTCAATACACGCAGGTCATCTTTCCTCCTTCGTTTTCTTTCTTTCTTTCTTTCTTTCTTTCTTTCTTTCTTTCTTTCTTTCTTTCTTTCTTTCTTTCTTTCTTTCTTTCTCCCTCTTTCCTTTTCTCTCTTTCTTTCCCTTTCCTTCTTTCCTCGCTTTCTCGCGCTCTGTTTCTGTTTTTTAGGTTGAAATAGTGAGTTTACAATGATGTTTTCACGCATCGATCCTCGCAAAAACTCATCCCCCGGCCCGCTGCTGCTGCGCGTCGCGGCAGGTTGCCGTACTTGGATAGAAACGCTAGAAGGTCCGAAACAAAACAAATCAAACCAAAACAAAAACGTTTTAAAAACTAAACCAACCAAAAAAAAATGGCCTAACAACTGGGAAGCGAACTGCCAATGTGAACCAGAACAGAAACTCCAACACCACGAAAAAGGAGAAAGATAACGACGGGGATTTTATACCCAGAGCAGACGAACTGGGATTTTTAAAACGAAACCACCTACCGAGGAAACAACAGTTCCCTCGACTAACCGATATAATTAACAATTAGCAGGAAGAAAAATAATTAACGGCCATTAACAGCTTGTGGTGTATACGTTGAAATCAAAGCCACGTGATTCTCACAGTTTGTCTTTAAATATTCCCCACGGCGGGCGATTTACAATATTAATAATTCCTAGTCGGGAATTGTGCCTTTCGGCACTGTCTCAAGGCTCCCTATAACATGGAAGTCGTTAGTGCCCTATTTTGTTTTAAATCGTTAGCAATATCGGGAGGACCTGGGAAAAAAAGCCGCAGGTTCTGCCCTGTCCCGCCGAACCCCGCAAATTCTGGCCGGAGAGTTGAAAATAGGGAGATTCACCCTAAATCTTCGCCCTTCCCTGGCGATTTGCAGCGACACGAGTGCAAACCACGCGAAAAAGAAATGATTTCCAGTTTACAATCCCGAAGTGCTGGCGGAGGCCGAGCGGGAAGGCGCTGGGCGGGGGGCTGGACAGGGACCCATCGAATACTGCGGCGGGGGACACTGCGGGGGTCCAGAGCCCTAATGGTGTGGGGGGAATATTCTGGCTACTGAAAATATCTGTATTTTAAGTATTCTCTGCCTGAAGGTGAGGGGACCAGCACCGAGTCCCGGGGGGGTTCCCCTGCCTCTTGCCGCCTTGGGGAGTCTCCCAGCCGCCCCCCGGTGTGTCCCCCCCGGCTCACCTTCCCTGCCGGGCTGCTTGAACGCCATCGCCGTGGCCAGGTCGCCGCCGTGCACCGTCACGCCGGGCCCGTGGTGGCCCAAGGGGCTGCCCTGGGGCTGCCAGGGGTGGCCCGGGGGGATGTAGCCGCCGGCCGCCCCCCCGTAGACGCCGTGCTGGTTGGAGGGGGGGTAGGCGCAGGTCGGAAGGAAGCTGCCCACCGAGGAGAGCGCCGGGGCGGGCTGGGGACAGGGACAAAGACACACGCAGGGTACGCGGGGAAGCACCGCTGTGCGGGGCGGGGGCACCGAACTACGGCGGGGGCTCGGAACAACCCCCCTGGCTCTGGGGGTCGCGGTTGTACCCTCGGGGAAGTGGGGGTCTGGGTGGAGGGGGAATGGGAGCAACGGGAAATCGCCCTCCTGCCACCGCCTTTTCCCTCCTGTCCCCCTCCTTTGTCCCCTCCTGCCCCCCCTTACCCCTACCGGGCTCCCCCTGGCCCCCCCAACAGTTACCTGCGGGTATTTGATGTCTGCTTCCATGGCAGCCTTGTCGATGCCGTTGACCGCCTGGGCCGGAGGAAAGGCCGTCCTGTTCACGCTGGGCCAGTCTTCCATTTTGGGGGGGTAGGTAGACCCCTCTGTGCCAGCCAGAGCCCCTGCGGAGCAGAAGGCGGCGGCTCCCTCAGCGTTACGCCGCTATCCCCACCGGACCCGGCCGCGGCCCGGCCCGAGCAGCTTTTGTCCCCGAAATTCGGTGTACCCTGGTTTGGTACCCCACCGAGGGGACAGGCCGTCGTGGCGCGCCCCACACCCGGTCCCTGGGCCAGGCTCTCCGCAGCCCCCCCAATCATTTCCACGCTCCCGAACATTTAGGACGCTCAATTTCTCTTCTGACGAAGGAGACTTATAAAAGTGACATCGGAATTTTAAAGATAAATGATTGCACGGAGGGAAATGCATGCGGTTGATTTACTCGGCTTTTTGGAAGGATAAAAGGACTCGCTCCCCTCTCAGTTCCCCCGGAGCGGCCCGGAGTGCGGGGCCGGAGTGCGGGGCCGGAGTGCGGGGCCGGGCGCTGCCCGCGCTTCCCTCGCCACAACGCGCTCCAGGATTCCTCCTCCTCCACTTGGTTTGTAAGAAAACCAGGGCAATTTCTCGGGAGGATCCCGGAGAGCGCCGTGACCATTTTCCGAGGTGGCTTGCTCGCCTTCCTCTTTTTTATTTTGCCTCTTGCCTGGATTGTTTTCTCCCCTTTTTACCCCTCTTCAATTTTTTTGTTTCCTTTGCAGAGGGAAATTCAGGGCTCCGAATTTGCGGTCGGCAATCTATCATCCCTAGGAAAATATTTTCCACATTTTTCATAAAAAGTTCAAGATGTCTGAGCCTCGCTGTATCTGGCCGCAGCCGCCCCGTCCTGCCGGAGCGGGGTGCAGCGATCAAAAATGAATTAAAAACCAATAATATTAATATTAAATAAATGGGTAGAGGGGGCGAAAGAGCTGCTGGTCGGGAAGGGTCGCTCCCTGCGCGGTACCCACCCGTCTGCTCCACGAAGGTGCGGATGCCCAGGATGTTGGTGACGGAGTGCGCCGAGGGCCAGGAGCGGGGCAGGCTGACGTGGGCGGCCGCCACGGGTCCCCCGGGGTGTCCCCCCATCTTGGCGGCCGGCGAAGCCATGGGGCTGGGGTAGGGGTACTGGTAGATGTGGTTGTAGGGCAAGGCGGGCTGGGGGGGCGGCTGCTTGCCGCCGTCGTAGGGACCGGGCTGGGAGAGGCTGCCGATTTTGTTGCGCAGGATCCTGCTGATGGAGCTGACCGAGGGCACGTTGTACTTGTCGCACACGCCGTCCGCCAGCAGCCGGTCGCGGATCTCCCAGGCGAAGATGCCGGGGTCGCCCTGCTTGTAGTCTCGGATGTGCTTGACCACGTTGGGGGTGGTGACCCGCGGTTTGCTGCCGCCGATGGCCCCGGGCAGGATGGAGCCGGTCTCGTTGTAACGGGCCAGGATCTTGCTGACACAGCCGTGCGAGACGCGGAGCTGGCGGCTGATGTCGCAGGGCCGGATGCCCAGCTGGGCCAGCTCCACGATCCGCAGCCGGATGGCGTTGGGCAGCGGCCGCCCGTTCACGAAGACACCGCCCAGCTGGTTCACCTCCCCGTAGGTGTGCTCTGCAGCGGGCCGGCCCAGGAACGCGTTACCGGCGGGCGGGAGGGATGGGGACCCGCCGCCGCGACACTCCTGACCCCCCGTGGGCTGCCCGGCCGGCGGCACCTCTGGGCGGCAAGCGGGAGTGGGACGGGGATACAGCGGGGAGGGGAAAGTAAAAAGGAGAAGGGAAGGGAAGGGAAGGGGGAAAGGAAAGGAAAGGAAAGGAAAGGAAAGGAAAGGAAAGGAAAGGAAAGGAAAGGAAAGGAAACAAAGACCAAATTAATTAGGGGAAAAAAACAAGAGAGAGAAACAACAAAAACTGGAGAAAGAACCGAAAGAAGAGAGCAGAGCGAAAGAGAAGGAAGGGACTGGGACGGAAGCGGGGAACCGAGAGCCTTCCCAGCCGGGCTGGTCGTGCCAGACCCCCGCCCGCCGGCCCCGGGCACCGTCGCTGCGGCTCCGCCGATCGGCCCGGGCTGCGGCGCGGCCCGCCGGGCTGTGGCGGTGGCGGACGGGGGTCCGGCCCGGTGGCCCCTTCCCCCCACCCCCTCCGCCAAGCGACCCCGCGGAGCTCGTCCCGGAGCCCTCCCCGCGGCCGCCCGCGCTTACCCATCGCCCGGCGCTGGGGGAGCGCCGCAGCCCCAGCCCCGGCCGCCGCCGGCCCGGCATAGAGGGCCCGGGGAGCGGCGGAGGGCGGGCCGGCTGGGCGGGAGCCGGCGGCGGGGGTGTCCTGGCGGCGCCGGGCCGGTTCCCCGCTCGCGGGGAGCCCCCGCCGCTACTTGGGATCAATTTGACGTGGGAAACACGTCAATCTCGGCCGTCACGGTGGAGGCGCCGCCGCGGGCCGCCCATTGGCTCCCGTGCCGTTCCTAAATGGCCGCGGAGAGGAGGGGACGAGGGGGGGACACGGCAGCCTCCGCCCGCCCCCGCCGAGCCAGCGCCCCACCACGGCCGGGGCTGCCCGCACCATCCCCACGGGACACCCCCCGCACGACCCCGGGCGTGTTTTAGGGCAGCGGGAAGGGGAAACCGGCTCGACTGACCCCAGGACCCCCCCTCTTTGAGGTGGCAATGTCCCACCGGCCCCCTCCCCGTGTTCATTCCCACGCAAGACGCGGACACGCGGACTGGGGCGCAGCACGGACACCTGCCCGGCCTCCAGCATCGACGGCCGCCGCGGGGTCGGGACCCACGGGCGGGGACACGGCCAGGGGCTCCGAGGGAGCGACGGGGGGCTTGGGCTTTCGAGGGGAGCCGCCAGTGTGGCCCGGTGGCGAGAGGCCGCGCTCGGCAGCGGGGATCTGCTCCGGGCCGGGGCCAGACACCTTCCCGCCTGGCTCCCCCTAAAAACCTGCTAGGCAGAGAAATCCACCTTGCTCGTACTCAAACAATAACGCCCGAAAACAGCCTCGTAAAACGTGGATGAGGGAAGAGCCGAGCAGGTAGATATTTGTGGAATTTCGGTGGGGTTTTTCCCCCCAAGAAAGGCAGATAGGATTATTCTGAGAGTTCATCCACAAACGACTGAAGGGGTGGAGGGAGAAGAGACGAAACCCGCTCTGCAGCCAGCCGCGGGCATCCTCTCCGCATCCTCATCGAAAACCCGCTCTTCCGTGGGTTTGAAATCTTGGTTGCCGGGGGAAGAGGCGGGCAGCGGCCCCGGGCAGCGCCGGGGGGGCAGCGCCCCCCGCCCCGAGCTCCGGCCTCCCACCGGCAGCGTGGGCAGCGGTGGGAGCTGCGGCAAACGGCGGCTGCGGCCCGGACGCAGTGTCCGTGCGGGGAGGGGCACGGGGAGAAGCCCCCACGAAGTGTCCACCCGGCTGCCCCTTCCTATCCCCTCACCGCCCCGAGATGCGGGGTTAAATCCCTGCGCGCCTGCCGGGGTCGGGGCAGACGGTGCCGCCGAGCGCTGGAAACCGGTCGTCGGGAAAAGAGAGCGGATCGATTAAAAAGCAGCTGAGGATCGCAAAGGGATGGGGGACTCATATTCACCTCCCCAACACCCTGGACTCCCGGCTGCAGCCCCCGGGGGACCCCCGTGGCGATGAGTTCGCCGTTCTCAGCCTCCGGCGGTAGCGGCCACCGGCAGCCTGCGGGAAGGCGGCCATCGAAAGGCGGCCGAGGAAACCAGGTGTCTTTCTCCCTGCCCTGGTAATCCAACGCGATGATTTTTTCGGGGTGCGTGGGGGTCCCCTCCCGCCCTCAGGACAGCCAGTCTTTTTGTCTCCCTCAGCTGGGAAGCGCGGAGAAATCCGCCGGCTGCGGGCCCGGCCCCCCGGAGAGCGGGTCAGGGGCTGCCCCGGTGATTTGTGCCTCCGCAGGCTTTGAACCAGAAAGAGAAAGAGTTTGGCGTCGCTGGAGGGGTCGGGAGATGTGTCCGGGGGCTGCGCATCAGCCTCGTGCCGGCGAGAGAGGGTCCTCCCCGGGCAGGCCGGTGCGGGCGTCTGTGCGGGGAAACAGCGGGAGACAGGAGCAGAGAACCGAGAGGGAAAAGGAGAAAGAAAAGGAGACGGAAAAGGAGAAGGAAAGAAAGAGGAAAAAGGAGAAGGAAAGGAAGAAGAAAAGGAGAAGAGAAGAAGTAAACGAAGAGGTAAAAGGAGAAGAAAACGAGGAAGGGAAAAGAAAAATAAAGGAGAAGAAAACGAAACGGAGGGAAAGAAGAATAAAGGAGAAGAAAACAAATAAATAAAAAATAAGTAGAAGAAAGAAAATAAGTAGAAAATGAAAAGGTAAAAGAAAGAAAAGAGAAAAAAATTGAAGAATAAGAAAGAGATAAATAGAATACAAAAGGGAAAACAGAAAAAGAAAAAAATGAAAGAAAAAATAAAAAGAAGAGCCGAAGGAAGGGCAGGGGCTGGGGGCCAGGCGCCGGGGTCCCGCTCTCCCGCTGCTGATGCCAACCTGGCCCCGCAGACGCGGATAAATCAATTAAATCAATTAATAACCCACCGCAAATGCGGTGCCCAGCGCCCTGCGGACGGCGGGGGCAGCGCCTGGGGCTGCCCGACACCCCACAACCCGCTGCACCCCGGGGCCCGGCCCTTCCCGCCTGCTCTCCCGACCCTGCTCCGAGATGCTTTGAATTTGCTTTTTTCATTTGCTTGACGGAAAGCTCGGGGAAAAAGAAAAAAATCCACTTATTTTAACAATTTTTGCAAAAGCTGCTGGACTTTTGTGTTTATTTTGGTGGCAGACGCACGATTTGGCATCGTCAGTTTTGCTGAATAAAAATAGGTATCAGCAATAAAACAGATAGATAGAGAAATACCAAGATACAGAAATACCAAGAATATTGCTCTACTGCAGCAGCTGGCAATTAGTATAATTAAAGGTAGGGGTTCCCGTGTGTTTCCCCTTTATTTATTCTGTACTCATTAACGATGCCGTGGCTCTTAGCGGGGATATTTAGTTTAGTCACGGTTACGGAGCTCATTTTCTGCCACGATCAATCAAAACTGGAAAATCCTATTGCAGTGGGTTCCAAACAAGCGCCTTTCTCAAAGGGCACGCTGCAAAGCATAGTGTTTCCCCCTTGCAAAGTGGAGTGCAATATTATCTGGGTGCCTGTGCGTGTGTTTTTTGTGTCAGAAGGATCACAAAATTACTTCTGACAATTAATTTTCTTGAGCGTTTTGACACTGGCTAAATATAGAGAGCCGAACAATCACGCTGTCATAACAGAAAATGCTTTCTGTTTCCTGGAGAAAAGGCTTTGAGAGCTCGAAAAATAAAATCATTCTTCAAAGCTTGATGTGCTGTCTGAGCCATTTTGTTTAATCATATATTTCAGTTTGGTAAAGGCCACAGGTTGAGTAATTAACAATAACTCGGTTTCATTTGTCAAAAGCAATTTAGCTGTTTAAAATATACTCCACTGCAAACCAGAACTCTCCTCGATTCTACATGGAGAGAGGACAAATAAAGTACTAAAACCCTCTGATATTTAGCTTTGGATTTATTTTTTTTTTCCTTAAAGACTAAATTTTTGATCACAGATGCTCAATGTGAAAATTATAGTGGGATCCTGGATCCACAACAAATTCTGTCTAGTTCTTGTTGACCTGAGGAAAACACAGATCGTTTTAAATCATTGCCATCACTGAAATAAATAGCAGCGGATACTTTCTGCCTTTCTTTTTATGAGCAATATCATTATTTTCTTCTCCTTTTCTACCTGTAAACCATTTGAGGTCGCTTGTGTGGATCTGAAGTCTCTTGTAATGCCCTGAGAAGCACGCAGGCAGCGGGAGGGATTTTGGCTGGGGTTTGCATCACCCGCCTCTCGCCAGCTGTGGAGGTGCACAGCTGAGCCCACTGCCTTAGCTCACCAGGTATTGAAATGTTGAGAACAAAAAGCAATTCTATAACAGCATTACAGGACTCTGGATGCTGACACGCTGTCTGGCTGGAGGGGAGCGGAGGCAGCAGGATGGGAGCGCCTGCTCCAGCTGTGTCTCCAAGGAGGGGAACGCAAGACTCTTCCTCGCGAAGGCTCTAACGCTGCGCAGAGACATCTGCCAGGCGTATGCGAGGGGCTGGCTGGCAGGAACGGCTTCATCCAGCATTGAAATTCAGCCGGGCTGCCTGGGGATGGAGCGGCTGGCCTGTCCCGCTGCTGGCGGCAGGGGAGGGGGCTGCAGCGGCGGGGACTCTGAGCATGGGACAAAGCACCGCAGCACAGCCCGGCGGTGGAGTTCGGGGAGGACGAAAGCGTGCACCCGCCCTTTAAAAAGCAGGTATGGAACCCTAATTCTGCACAGGGCAGCACCGCTCTCCCCACACTCACGCAGAGGCTCGCACTGCTGGACACAGCGCTGCGGACTTGATCTCCAGGGTCTCTCCCAACCTGAATGATTCTGTTCTGGCGTCAGGGGTGAAAACCCACAGAGCAGCAGCTGAGTGCCCCCTTTGCTGGCTTTGTGAGGGCTCAGATTCAAACCACCGCGGAAACGGCGCTCTGGTGTGTAACGTCGCTGCACGGGCTCGGGGCAGGTGCCATAGCTGCTCACAGGTGACAAGTTTGTCCCCAGGGTGTGTGGCAGCACCTGTCCTGCTTCCCTGGGTGGGAGCTGTGGTGCTGTGAGAGGCGACCAGTACCTTTTAAGGTGAAGTCCCTGTCTCACCACCTGCCCCCGAGACCACTGGAGTCAGCATCCATTTCTCTGTTCACTTTGGTGACTATTTCATTGCTCCCACAGTGCACTGAAAGAGAAACAAACAAAAAAACCCAAATATTTTCCTTTAGTTTAAGGTCTTGCTTAATGTTAAGCCCATATGGAAGCCTTCGCCTGAGTGTAAATCTTCGCAAGATCAGCTTATTAGCTTGTGCCCAACTTTGCAAACAAACGCCGCACGTGCTCGCCGACAGAAGGGATGAAGGGCTGCTAAACCTATCCCTTTGTTTTCCTACCAAAATGGTTTTCTTGTGACCATAATGAAGTGGGAAGGCGGCACACTTGGCAGAGGAATAGATGTGAAGCTGCGCCGGTGGAAAAACACATCGCAGAGGCTGAAATAGCGCCGGGTCAGCTTGTTGCCTTTGGCACCGCGCGCGCGGAGAGCAACGGCGCGCGGAACGGCACGCTGGACGGCACGCACGTGGCCCCGGGGGATGAGCGGGGAACCTCCTCCTTCTGGAAAGTATTTGGGATGACATTCGGATACCTTTACTCACGCTTTAGTCAGCCAGGCTTTACAGTATGTGTCCATAGGGGGCATCACCCCCAGCTCTTGGAGATGGGCCTCCATTGGTTTTGTGGGGGATCTTCTCATCCCCACGGAACCCTGGAGAAGCACCATGGGGGAAAAAAGGAGGGGACGTACATCAGGGTGACCTGAGCCAACGGTTCGGAAGAAAGGTGGGACCAATAATCCACCCGGGTCTTACAGAGGAATAACCTGCTGCAAAGACGGGACTCACAGCAAAAAAGGCGTCTTCCCCGCCACTTTGCCTCACACATTTTGCCCAAGGTCCGGCCTGGCGTTAGGGGTGGTGAAGGGTGCGACAGGTTGAATTTTCTGGCACTGGGCTGTGGCTATAATGTACCTTGCCCAGCTGCGGGAACGGGCTCTGCGTGCTGCTCCAGCAGCCGAGGCCGCACTCCACGGTGCTGCACCGAAGCATTTCACAGAGTTCAGAGCCATTTAGTGGCAGGTAAACTCTTTTCAGGGATCATTTCACGGCAGAAACTTGGATCAATACGAAAACGCGCCAGAGAAGTAGGGTAAGAGAGAGGCGAGCAGCAGAGAACATTATAACCGTCATAAAAACTGTGAATAATCATCGCAAATCTCTGTTTATTCCTCCCCGTATGCGGCACGGGGGATATAAAATGGGATTTACAGCAGGCAGAGCTGTGAAGAGCTGCCTTGTCCCTTCCAGCCGGCTCCTTCGGCCCTGAAGCTCCTCTCGGGGATGCTCTGGTGACGCTCCCTCTGTTTCTCACAGCGCTGCTTCCACAAGGCCCCGAAAATCAAAGACGAGGGGGAAAATACCTGGTGTTCACCGCCCTGGAACCTGGGCCTGCCGCTCGCCCCACAGAACCCCAGACTGCTGCGCCCACAGTCCCGCTGGCCCCCGAACCTACAGGGCTGGCAGGGAACCATGGAAATAAACCAAAAATATAGTTGGTAATGCCCCTATAAATTGCTTTAATTGAAGTCTTTCCCCAGGGGAAAAAAAAGCCCTTTGAGCACAACGTTGTAGGGTTTTATTTCTTGCAGGGCGGCGGGATTTGAGTAGAAATGTTTTGAGATGCAGAAGGGAGTTTTCTCGCTGTGTTGTTTCGACAGATAAGAGAAAATGACTGGTCCTGTATAACTGGAAAAGTTTTATTTTCATTTCAGGGAAAAGCCAGAATATTTTCTGCTCTCTCTGGTTAATGTTTTGCGGGGAGCGCTCCGTTCGTCTGCTTTGAAAGGAGCAAGAAACATTCCTAGCTTGTTTCATTTCAAATGTACCCTGGAAAACAGACACAACATTTTGCAATCAGCTTTTATAAAAAAGCACATTCGTGGCACCAGCCTGCAGCTGCGGGGGTGTATGGAGCGGGGAAGAGCTGCTGAGTAACGGGACCCTGTTTTCGCAGCCACTTCAGCAAACCAGGACCGCACTTGCAGTCGTGCCCCAAGTCCTCCCATCCCCTCCTGGCCCCTCTTCATCTGGGTGGTTTCACTGCGATACAGTTAATACAGATGTCATTTGGAAACAGATGTGTCAGATTGGTTGCAGCAAGACAGATAGAAGGTGCACAGCCCCCCGTCCCAAGAAACGGGCATAAAAGACCTTTACTTGCTCCATACTCTCCCAAGCAAGCTACGGAATAGAGACTTGTGTTGTTTGTTTGTTTGTTTTGTGCATAACCTACTTAAATTTGTCTAATCCTCCAAGCATCAGAGCTGATTTGGACTTACAGGCGGTGTGGGAAGGCCGGCACGTTTCAGGGCGCTTGTGCGGACTTGGCAGCTCCTCCTTTCTGTGGAACCCGCGCCCATGATATCCACCCCCAAAGGTTTTAAACACCGAATCAACCCTGCTCTCTGTTGCACGGATGCTGCTGCTGTTTTCTGGTGGCGGGAGGGAGCGCTGAGCGTTGGGATGGGAACATCTGCATCGCCGGGATGGGACCGCAGGCTGCAAACAGAGCGGCTCCTTCCTAGAATCCCAGCTCGCAATCAAACGCTGCTCCTGGGGGGAAAACGTACAGGTTATTTGAGTTATTGTGTGTTATCGGACGTATGCAATGCCAGCAGCAGCAGCAGCGTAGCCATTGCTGTTCTCCAGTCCGACCTGAGCAGCTCTGCTCTCTGTGTTCTGATTTATTTGTGCAGCACATACTGTCCCGTCTTCTGGTTTAAACCTTATTCCCCTCAGCCTTTGTTCGCTCCTCCGTCTCCAGGAAGGATTCAGGAATGCCAGGAAATTGAGCATTTCCATGGCTGGGTTCCCCCTCGTCCCAGGACCGCTCAAGCAGAATCCTCATGGACAGCAGGGCCACTAATTCAGATAAAACGTGAATGAAACAATGTAAGAAGAAAATGTAAGCACAATTTGTAGAGGCTGCACAGAAACAATGCTTCCTGCTATTAATTCAAAGGCACCAATAGCCGAGTGCTTTCAGGGCACAGTATCTATTCTGTTTTCCATTTATATTCTCGAATTGTGGTAGATGTCAGGAGAATTTAATACACATGATGTAGGCATATGAATAAGCTGGATCCTTTTCTGGGAACAAGTATTCATAAGTCTCCATGTGGTTCCGCATCTACAAAGACATGGGTATTTATTTCATGAGATCTGGACTCCATTTCAGGCAAGAAAAATCCCACTAAAGCCAATGGGGAATCTTTCTGTTCACGTCAATGGATCTCAGAGCCTCGATTCAGGAATGCACTTAAAACACATGCTTAACTATAAAGCCAGGCTTAAGTCTCGCTGAGGTCCATTAGAGGTAAGCATATGCTTTTGCTGAAAGATGAGGAATTTAAAGAAGCATTTATGCGCTTACCTGAATCGGAGCTTGGCTGGCACTCCCAGCAGAACGGAGCTGAGCCTCGTAAAAGAAACACGGCAGAAACAGCACACATGAGGTTCTACGGGTCTGGCTCGTCGGTCCACATTATCCAGCCAACATGTGGGGAATGGCTCCTTCTCAGATGGAGACAGGGTGCAACAGGCGCTTGCATCTGCTCCCATTGCCCCAAATTCTCTGGGTAACCCAATTTGAGCAGCCAGTGATGAGCTGCTTGCTAAGCAGCCCCATGCACTCCCACCACAGCCCCCCAGTGCCACGCTCTCACCTTCACCGTTTGTCCGTGCTTTCCCATCAGAAAAACCCCAGCAGGTGCTCCAGCCCCCCCTCGGGTAAGGATTTGCACCAAGTCATTGCCCACACACACACAAAATGGTTTTGGGTGAGCAAGTCCCCTCTGTGCACCCCGCTTGGGTCCAAGCCGCTGCCAGACAGCTGCAGAGAAAAGGTGCAACATCGGGAGCAAAACCCATCGGCAGGTTAAAAATGGAGCGTCCAGCTCAGACAGGGAGAGGAGGGGGCTCCCGGGGGGCTGCAGGGTGGGACGGAGGGACCGGGCGATCCTCCCGGGAGAGGACATCACCTCCTCCACCTCTGCCCAGGGGTTATTTCCCTTGGCCAAGCCCCGGCTCTGGCTTTTAGCAACCCGGGGCTGAACCAGTGACCTGCTCCGGGCTCCAGGACTCACCATCTGCCGCCATTAATTTCCTCAGGATTAAGTTCCTCCGATTTAAAACAACAGATAATGGCTAATAAGGGGAAACATCCCTATCATAAACACTGCTTTGGCATTTACCATTTGAAATAATTTATATTCTCTGGTCTAGTGGGTTTGTATCACCAGACTTAATGACTGTTTCTGTTTAATTTTCAGATGCTTAATTGCAGTAGAACACTTCAACACCATTAAATTAAAACAAGCTACCAGCTTTTCCTTGCCTATGTTGCTGGCCTGGCTCCAAGTGACATTTAAAGCGATCTCAGATGTTTTATTCCTGCCACACAGGCTGCTCGCGCACCAACAAGAAGTGTGCGCGCGTCGGGGCGGGGGGCGCGCAGCCGCCAGCATGGGAGCCCCAAAAACAGCTCCCGGGCAGGGGAGAGTGGCGATGAGGCTTGGTAGCCACAACTGCTTTCCCTTCTCCAGAGCGGATCCGCGTTACCCAGCCGTGCTGATGGCTGAGCTGCCGCCGGGACAAGGATTTTGGGGACAAAGGACCCCAAAATGGGAGCAGAGCCCGGAGAGGAGCCGCCAGCCCCCAGCCCTGGTGGACCCCGCTTAGCCCAACAGCAGCTCTGCTGGAAAAGGTTCTGTTCAGGGCAATTTATCTCAGGCAATTTCACATCTTCGAGCAAATTTTCCAATGTGGAAGTACTTTGGGTTTCAGGTACCTATTAAAAAGGAGTAAGAGGAAATGGAGTTCCTCTATAAGTTAATATTCTTTGGTAATGGATGTTTAGAGTTAGTATGTGTCTTTACAACATCATTCATAGGGGCATTGTTTGCTTCTGACAGTTTTTCTTTCAAGATTAATGTGCTTATGAAAACCTTGTGCACCGCTCTATGAGGCAAGCTGGAAATCCATCAGCAATACCATCGCCATGACACAATGCTGGGAGAGCAAAGCAAATGACAAACAGAATCTGGTTTTGCAGAGACCAGTGTGTGTTGAGGAGAAATGATCTGAGGCAAAAGCTGGCCCGTCGCCAGCCACCCTTCCTGTTCTGCTGCTGGCACTACCAGCGGACAGGGAGAGAGGAAAAATACATGCGAGGGAGGGAGAGAAAACAAAATTAATTGCGGGGGAAAAGAAAAACCCAACAACTCAGACCTGCGAGTGTTTGGTCTCTTCTCAGCAAACAGGCATATGGAAAATTCACATAAAGTTTAAAGACTATTTCAGCCAAACATGCTCGTTATACATATAAATAATTTCATCAGAGATCAGCGGAAACAATGCAATTAGAGGCGAGTTGCATTTAGCACGTTGGGACCGCATCCAGTTGACGTGCATCCTTGCAAAAATTCAAACATCATGGACCAGACCCTCAGCCATTCTCAACTGCCAAAGCGGTGTTGACTTTGTTCTTACAAATGGGTTTTTTGCCTGTTTGCTCTCCCAGCCCTGATTAGACGAGACAAGGCTCTGGCCTCGCTGCTGCAGGTTCCAGTGTAAGTTGGGGAATGAGCTGTTGGAGAGCAGTGTAGGGTAGAGGGACCTGGGGGTCCTGGGGACAGCAGGGTGACCATGAGCCAGCACTGGGCCCTTGTGGCCAGGAAGGCCAATGGTACCTGGGGTGGGTTAGAAGGGGGTGGTCAGTAGGTCAGAGAGGTTCTCCTGCCCCTCTGCTCTGCCCTGGGGAGACCACACCTGGAATATTGTGTCCAGTTGTGGCCCCTCAGTTCCAGAAGGACAGGGAACTGCTGGAGAGAGTCCAGCGCAGCCACCAAGATGCTGAAGGGAGTGGAGCATCTCCCGGGTGAGGAAAGGCTGAGGGAGCTGGGGCTCTGGAGCTGGAGAAGAGGAGAACGAGGGGTGACCTTATTAATGTTTACAGATATAGAAAGGGTGAGTGTCAGGAGGATGGAGCCAGGCTCTTCTGGGTGACAACCAGTGACAGGACAAGGGGTAATGGGTTTAAGCTGGAACACAGGAGGTTCCACTTAAATATGAGAAGGAACTTGTTGGGGGTGAGGGTGGCAGAGCCTGGCCCAGGCTGCCCAGGGAGGTTGTGGAGTCTCCTTCTCTGCAGACATTCAAACCCGCCTGGACACCTTCCTGTGGAACCTCAGCTGGGTGTTCCTGCTCCATGGGGGGATTGCACTGGATGAGCTTTCCAGGGCCCTTCCAACCCCTGACATTCTGGGATTCTATGATTCTATGAAACCAGGACGGAGCACGAACAGGCTGGGTTAAGTGCCACACGCTGCAGCGGGATGCAGGGGAGCCCGGAGCCTCACGGGAGGCACAAAGCCATCACTGCAGAAAATTGGGTGAAAACAGGTGACATTTGGAGGAAAAAGGAAAAAAAAAGCAAAATGTTGCTCTTATCTGGGCAAAGGTGGCCTTGTGTTCACACCTGTGTCCTCGTAAGGAGGAGAAGACAGTCCATGTCCCACACAACCCGGGGGCTGCATGAAGGGAGCATCCTCTGCTCGCCTCGCCCAGGGCTGGGAGACACCAAAAAAGCCTTAAAACGTTTGTGCTGGATTATCTGGTCCCAGCACTGAGAAAAATGTAAGACCAGCCTGGATTCAGCCCCTCGCGTTCCTGTTTTGATCATTATCTCAAGAGGAGACACAATGCTCTATTTTTCTATTGCACCTATCTGAAAAACAGCACTTAAAATTCGTTTAATTCTCCTGGGTACATTAGCAGAGCAACGAGTAAAGACAGGAGGCACTGACCTAGTCCTGCACAGCTCCTCACGGAGAATCTGCTTTCCTGATTGAAACTGGTGGGACCATATTTGATAAAGCCTCTGATAAACCCCAAAACGGTTCATTTTCCTCCAAGGTTACAATAATCGCCACTCTTACAGAAAACCCAAAGGTTGAAAGCACCTGGGATGACCATCTCAGAGCCTGAGTGGCTCTTTCAGCTTCCTGAGGGAAGGAGGCTGGACATCATCCATCCGTCCATCCATCCATCCACCCATCCATCTTTTTGACCCATATTGGAAAAAATAGAAGGGAGACAAGAGGGAAAAGCCCTTTTCCAGCAGCCCACTTCATTTACTTCATTTTCTGTGGTCAGTTGTGCCTGGCAGCACCAACACTCTTGTTTCTTACTTAGGACACTTGAGTCCCCAAATACAACTTGGTGAAGCTGTGATGCCCATTTTCCCAGGCAGGGTTCCAGGGTGGATCACTGTGTGAGCACTCTGGTTTCTGCTCTTCGCCCCCTGCTCCGTCACGTCTCACCATCACCATCATCACTGTGGGATGGATGTTTGCCAAGCTGGACCGGCTAAGGCAGGGGGAGCAGGGAGCCACCACGTCCACACCTCCAGCTCCTGCCAAAAACCAAGCAAACACCCGTTTGGTAGGAAAGAATCTCCTGAAGGCGATATCTTTCACCTCTTTGTGACTTCTTCCACAAACACGGCGTCCTTCAACACCTTTTTGTTGACAAAAATCTCTGTCAATACAGCCTGAACTTCAAACTTGATACCATCTCCGCACTGAGAGGAACCGGTTGCGCCAGAAGCGCTGTTGTAAGAGACGTCGGTGTGGAAACCGTGGCGCTGGGCTTGCCCTTCGCTTTCTGGAAGGACATTTCTCACCACGTATCTGCACAGATCCACCCAGCCTGGGCACAGCGGGGAGCAAGAAAGAGCCAGGTGATGGTGAGCAGCTCCGTGAGGGTATTTCCAAGGTGAAATGCCTTTAAAGGACCAGAGCACAGAGAATAAATGATGGCTTTGGAGGCATTATTGCCGCAGAGGTGCTTTGGAGGGCCCTGGGACAGATGCTCAACCCAGTGGCACCTGCAGCAAAAAGCAGAAACCAGGAGCAGGTTCAAATGGGGGTGACAGAAAAGTGCAGGGAAAAGCAAACTTCAGGGCACCAAGCATCACAATACGCTGAAAAACAGGCTCTAACATGCTGCTTGCGGAAAGGTCCACATGAGCAGTAAAAAAATGCTATTTTCTTTAAACCCCCACTCACTCAAAAAGAAGTATATCTATTTACGTTAAAGCTCTTTCCTTTTTGGCAATGTTACTGGATCTGAGGGGAAATGAAAAAGCAGAGATGAAGGAGGTACCTTATCTTATCAGCCATCGTTTCTAGAAACGCAAAGGTCTGAAATTTGGAAATGGAGATAAAGTTCAGCAGGATTTCTCTGGCAAAACTTGAGAAGCATTCATGGATTGTCAGCACCGCCTCCCACATGTGCATTTTCAGCAAAGCTTTACATTTTTAAAAGAAGAGGGGAGGGAAGTAACTTTCCTCAAAACCAGAATTTCTCAGATGAAATAAAGCTTGGAGCTGGCGTGGGGTTTTGTTAGTTTGAAGGGTGTTTGGGCTGGTTACCAGGCTGTCCTTGCACACACACCTCCGGAGCAGGTCAGGGCACGCCGAAAGTGTTCTGAACGGGGAAAAACAGGGAAAAAAGGAGGAAAAATAAGGCCGGAGTGGGCTGAGGGGCCGGGGCTCCCTCTAGTGCCGCTGCCGCGACGTGCGGGCGCGCTGGGTACCAGGGATGCTCTGCGCCGGCATCCTGGAGCAGGGACACTTTCGGGGGGACAGCGAGCAGAGCGCACCCCGAGGTGCGTGCAGGTACAACTGCAGTTCCCGACTGGTCACCTGCTCACGGCCACCCCTCAAAACTCCGCTTCATTGACCCATTTGCAATCTGGTGCAACAAAAGCACAGGGAGCAGAGCCTGTGGGGCATCCGGGGCCTTTTCCAGCTCCTCCCCAGCACCCCGAGAAGTGATGGGCAACAAGGTCCTTATCCAGGACATGCTCCCTGTCATGACCTTTCTGGGGCGATTCCAATAAAGTGTTAGAAACCATAGGAAATGAGAGGTCCAAGCCCCAGTTTACATACCTTATTATACACCAGTGTTCTTGCCAAGACACACAGAAGTGCTGTGTATCAAATATTTGCCCAGGGAATCCGATTCAGTTCACCTGCAAGGAGGAACTGAAATAAATGCAAGGGGCTCACGTGAGCAGTCGATACGAACTGCAATCAATGCCGGCGCCAAGACGAACCCAGCTCTGTTGATTTATCCCTGCAAGGCTCCAACCCAGCACCCAGCAAGATCCAAGGGGGCTGCTTTGCCCCGCTCCACGTGCAGCCCCATCAATGTCCCACCCAAGGGAGGGCCTTACAGCCACCGAGACCATTCCCTTGGGTCAGGGACTAGAGCATGAGCCCTCCAGTGTGTGTCCAGCAGCTCAGAGATCCCCCCTAGACACTGAATTTCCTTCTCAGCAAGCAGCAGCCCCAGCCTGCCATGGTCTGGGTGCTGCTCACATCTCAGGGGCTCCCCAAAGCCCCCGGAGCACGGGGAGCTGCCTCCTTACAGGGTCAGCATCCCTATGCAGAGGAACCAAGATAAACACAAGTGTGTGTGATGGGTGGGGAGAGGGATGCTGCGGTCCCCCCACACCATGGGGTGGGGAAGGTGGGCGTCCCCATGGGACCCAGGCCCTGCAAGGGGGTTTCACCAGCTGGCGGTGCGGCGGCAGCACCGTGCAGCTTCACGGCGTGCCGGGAGATGGCAACCGTCATCTTCCTCTGCCTCCGCGCGGCGAGCCAGACGCAGGCCTGCTACCCAGACACACCGGGAATAAAGCCATTAAACTCAATAGCCACGCTGATAAGTCCTGCATGGGGAAACGCCGCTCAAACATTTTTAAATGAATGGGGATTTATTTTTGTATTTAAAGCAATAAGGTGTATTTGCCCTGCGGCACATTATCTCCCTCTATATTCTCGAATAAACTACAGAAAATTAGAGTGTCTCTGTTATCTGTTTGCTATCTGCGGTAGGATTAGAGGCGTCGTGAACTAAGCTTTGAATCAACAATGTTTTATTGGTTCATGTCACTGAAGGCTGGTTGCGGCCGAGTTAAATAAGACATCAAGCCGCCCTCCCTCTCTCCCTCCCGCCTGCAGCTGGGCTGGAGAACCGCGGATGCTTCACGGGCAGCCACAGCTCCACTTTTTGGGGAAAGGAGGGGAGGAAGGGGATTGCACTGTGATTTCCAGCATTCCCTCCTTTCCACTGGGACCGAACGAGCAGACCGAACGCTTCACCTCCTGGGAAAGGAGAAGAGAAGATGGCCAGCTTGCCAATGCCATGGCTGGGCTGAGAAAGCTTTAGTTTTATAGCTGCTTCGCTATCATGTTTCTAGGAATAGACTTAAATCATAAAAAAGCAGCCTGGGAACTTCTTCTTCGACTTTCAGAGGTTCCCCTGTCACCCCAGGTCGCTTTCACCTCTGAGAGCCAGAGGAGAGGGACACGGTACAGAGGCAAACACTCCGACCACAGCGAAACCGCAAAGGGCCAGGGCTCCAGGTAGTAAACCCATGCTCAGCTTTCAAACTCTGTCTCTTACCACCCAGGAACAAGGAGATGGTCCCAAAAGGGCAGGTAGGGCTGAGGCCGGGATGAACATCTCCATCACCTCGTGGTCCAGGAGCAGGGCAGTGATGAGGCACCGTGTTTGTTGTCTCCATCCCAGTCTGAGCAGCTTGGCTGTGCAGCTCACACCCCGCTCGCCCAGGTTCCCAAGCAGAGAAGAAATGTGGAGATTTGATTTAATTATTTTCATCTCCAGCCATCGAGTTGACTTCTCTTCCAGAACGAGAGATGAACAAAAAGCCTCTTAATGGGGGGAAAAAAAATGGCAAATAAGCTGGCTGCCATAGATTTTCCAGAATCATAAATCAAAAGCACAAACTTAAAAAAGGAGCCAAGATCCCTACAAGGGAGCTGCAAATTCCACCCCTCACAGCCCCTAGCTGGACTGCTGGCTGATGCTGATTACTGTGATGCTCCAAAACAAATACAGTTTACAGGTCCAATGGCCACAGCCCACCCCTGCGCTCCATGAGAGAGCCCGGTGATGGGTTTGGTACCAGTTTTACTTTCCAGCTCCATTTCTCCTGATGATTCCCAGAGTTGGTGGCTGCAGCTCAGAGGGAAAAGGGACCAAGGACATTTGGGAAAGGAAAATGGATGGACCACGACAAAAAGGAGGCAAAGAGGGGCCAGAACATCTCCCTCCCAGCAAAACCAGACTTACTGTGGTCGCACATATCAACGACATCGTCCTTACGAGGGTGACGAGGGCAAGGGTGACACTCATTCCCAAAGACCTGCTCCCAGACACGTTGGTGTGGTTCTCCTTTCCTCCTTCCTACCCATGGTTTTTCCATTTAATTGTACGAATGCTGTTCCATGAGCCCATAATCCACCTGGAGAACAAATCAACGGAGCGGTGACGGTGACGCTCGAGAACCGCAGTGTTGCTCGGGTACGCGCGCTCGGTACAGCGCACCAGACACAGCCCTGAGCTTTACTTCGCATTAAATAACCTTTGGTTCCGCGCGTATAAGAAACACGGTCAGGCTGTTTCCTCAATAAGATGTCCTTACTTAGTTTTTCTATTACTGCTATCAGAGAGGATCAAAACAGACAGATGCATTTACTGTTTTCCATCAAAAGATAATAAAAAGAAACAGTTTATAAAATCAGATTATATGAAAAATTGCCTAATGATTATAATTTCTAAACCCACTGCTGAATAATGATGTATTCAAGAGTTGTCATCGAATGATGAAAGAAAACTAATATGAAAGATTTTCTCTATGAAGAATGACTACAGATGAATTGCACAGAGATACAATCCTCTGATAAAGGACAATAAGAGCCTCGAGAACACTTAATAATAGACTACTCAGGATGAATTGAGTATTGCAATAAAAGCCCATAAATTAAAAAGTTTCAGAATGATTTCTGATAAAAGACACGCCAAGGTGAAATAGAAAAAAACCCCCAACACCTTGAAATCAACAGATATACAGGCTACGGCACATTAGGTAATAGAAAATGCACTCTATAAACTCAAAATAATTGATTTTAAAGAGAATGCTACCACACCCTGTACACAATAAGCTTTTCCTTGGGAGATGTTTTATGTAAGTTAAATTAAATTATCGACATATCTGCACTGGATGCCCACGGAGGGGTCATAGGTGGGAGAGGCTGGATGGGCCAGGATGCGTTTCTGCTGCGCTGCTGAGCACTTCCCAGGCTGGGAAGAGCACGAGGCCGAAGGCTGATCCTGCAAGAAAGCCGGAGAGCAGAGTTTAGGCTTCGGATGGTCCCTTCTCAGGCTGCTGGGCCCGCCAGAGAAAGGCAGAAAACAGTTTTACGATGCTAAACATGGTCTGTGGCACTGATGGCCATAATTAAAATAGCCCTGCTCACTCGCTGGCGCACAGGGAAACAAGACGATTTATCATAATCTGCGCCAGCATATATTATTCGTGTTGGAAGCAAGGCGAGATCTTTGATATGTATCTGAAAGAGCTTCAAATCCATAAAAGAGACAAACTTGTATGAATAGCGTCACTCAGAGTATAGATGAAACTCTCAGACATCTTCATATCACATAACGCGGCGTAGGACGACTGCACTTATACAATCTGTGCACTAACTTCACTTAGAAGAGAATCCATTCCCAGCTCTCCGCAGAGGAGCTGGCCCAGCCAGGCTCTCCAGGTGCATTTTTAAGCCTTTGTTTGGTTTTGACGTGCACACCCTTGCTCCCTGCCAACTCCCCTCTCAAACCCAGCAGTTTTGGCTCCAAATGCCATCGATCTGCCCCAAATCCCGTGTCATTAGGCAGGAGTGAGGGAATGGCAGGAGCTGCCAAGGAACTCTCGCTCCAGCCCGAGTCGTTACGTTCCTGCAGGTCTCCTGCCAGGACTGGGATTAGGCTGCGACTAATTATGGCTTTATTTCCTTTAATAAAGAGACACCCAAGTGTTCAGCACAATTGCAGCAGAAAACAATAATCATAAAGTCCCCCACTAAATGTCTGCAATTAGAGCATTCCCTGGTAATCGTGCTAATTAACCTCGCACACGGAGCAGCTGGTGGAGCGGGTGCGGGGAGAAGCGGCTCCAGGGAGTTTCCCCAGCCAGAGGACGATGCTCTGGGCCCATCGCAAAGCTCCCAAAGCATCCTGCTGCCCCCCTTGACCCTCCTGCCCCCCAACAGCAACAGCAGCCGCTGCCCCAAGTGGCACTAACGTCGAGCTGGGGAGAAGGAAGGTGAGCAGGGTGTATTCTGATGCTTATTGTGGCCAGGTGATTCTGCCATCACTGGCTGCATGGGGGAAACGATCACTTGCCCACGAGCATTTGACTAAAATAAATTATTTGTGGCAAAAATCTCAGTCCTACAACACCTAAAAACAGGCTGGAGTCCTTATAGAACCCAAGCCCCAGAGGAAGCAGAGTAGTATATCTCCATCCAACACACACCTCAGCTCTCCCTTCCTCACTTTGCTCTTATTCTGTTTCTGTTTGCTTGTTTGGGTTTTTTTTCTGGTTGCTTGGTTGTTGGAGTTTGGTTTGGTTTGGTTTATTTCTCTCAAATTATTTCTATTTCCAGCTTGGCAAACTCCAGGAAACCCCCCTTAAGTTTCCTGTAGGCTCTCCAGCTCTCACAGCTCATTCCCAAAGTATACAACACAATTAAAATGTAAAAAGAAAGACAAATGCAAGTGAGGGAGCCCAAGCGCCTGAGCACCTCAGTAAAAGCCCCATTGTGCACAGCCCCGCTCCGTCTAGCAGCCAGGGGCAGAATTAGAGGAGTCTCCAGAAGAACCTTGCTTTCTATCACCTGCTATTGCTCCTGCACAAGACACCGATCCCCCACACCCCAGCCAAGAGGAAGGGCCCTCTGCAAGCAGTGCTGGGCACAGATTGTGGCTTTCCAGCCCATAACGTCCCCTTCGAGCCCTCAGTGCCCCAAGAGGGGCTGCCCAGCTTCACAGCAGACTCAGAGATATTTCTGGGAGAAGTTCAGTCCCTTTCTGCTTGGCTTTCTTAGTCAGAATATTCATATTTTCCCATCTGTGCCCTGTTTTAAAGCCCTTTCTCTCCCTTCCTTCCTTTTTGACAGTAAATGTGATGCTTTTGTTCCCATTCTTTCTCTGGCCCTGATTCTGTGATTAAAAAAAGCCACAGCATGTGAAGTGGCTGCACAGTGGGTAAAGTCCTGGCTCCCTCGGAACCCGGAGTAAAACACCCATTCATTCCCCTCCGCCGCCGCGCTCACCCCGTGACTTCAATGGGACAAACTCACAGGGCATAAAGTTGTTTGTTGTCCCTTAAATGGCTCCATTGTCTATTGTTGGGGCTCTTTCCTGAGCTCTAAATCTTCCTTTCGCTCTACTCTCTGCCTGTCTCAGGGCCCCGGGATCAGACACCCCCAAACCCACCCAGAACCCTGGCCTTGCCCAGAGCAAGAAGAGATTGTTCCCCTAAATACATTTTTTGCCCCATCCATGAGGGCCATTAAATGTCCCCTCCCTTTATTCATGCTTTTATGATGTAGCAATGATGAGTAACTTCTTTTTTTTCCCCAGGAAGAATAAAGACTATTTCGGCAGCCAGCTCGGTGGTCCCTACCTGTCTCAGTGCCCCCCAGCCCTGTTCCCCCAAAACCAAGGCGGGCTGGCAGGGAATCAGCGCTCTGAACCAGGCAGAGCCGAGCTTTGCAGTGCCAAATCCTGGCGACTGGAAGGGATGAAGGAAAAAGAGCTTTTTCTAAGAATACATGTGTTTGAATACATTAGGCATGGTTCCTCTCCAGAGCCTCGTGCCTGCCGAAATCAGAGATAAAAGCTCCCTGTCCTTCAGAAACCAGTTTGCTTTCCAGAGTGTGGCACTTGTGATTACTGCAAGGAGGAGGAAACAACAATCATCTTGGATCGGCTGAGATCCAGGCAGGCCTTTCTGGGAAAGGCTGGAATCCGATTGATTCTGCGGGACTGGGGACGCTGGCAGAGCGGTTCCCGCTACAGCTGCAAGGACGGGGACAAAGGGACCCGCAGCCTGTCCCAGCCGCACACTGTCCCCCCGCCGAAGGACATTTGGCTGTGCTCGGAAGGTGTTTGGAGAGGATTCAGGGTCTTTTTTTATTAAGAAAATCCCCATTGTTGATCGGCTGCAGCTGCCGCAGCTGCCGGGCGGAGATGCGGGGACCTGCCACACGGTGTCACCGGAGATCGCCGCATCCCCGGCCAGCCCCAGCCCGGGAACAGCACCGGGGGTGCGGGAGGGGTTCGCTTTGTGCCCGTGCCCCGATGACCCCCCCGGCCTTACCTCCCGACTCTTCCCTCCGCGGTCCCTTCGGCTTCGCTCCACCGGCGCTGAAAAATCGGGGGTGCCACCGGTGGCCTTTTGCCGGTGTCTGGGGACAGACGCTTCTGGTAGCTTCCCGGTGCCTGGTCCTGCTCCAGCGAGCTCCAAGATGGAAAGGGGAAGGGACCAGCAAGGCCGTCCCAGACCTCAGAGCTTTTTGACCCCAGCTTGTGCCACAGTGTGACACGGACAGGGGCCAGCTGTCCCCAAACCGGGTACCAGGCACTGGGCAATGCACAGGTAACCTCTGCCAGTATTGCCTCCTCTCTGCTGAGTGGTTTCACCCATTGTTTCTGCCCACTTCTTTCTGCACGTTCCTTCTCCTCTGCACCTCTTGTTCCCCCCAGCATCCCCAGAGCACCCCCAGAGCACCCTCAGAGCACCCCCAGCCTCAGCCTTCCCTCCCTGCACCAAAAGGCTCCGTGGCCTGGGGCACAGCCCGTGTGGCACAGCACAGCTCGGGCTGCTTATTTGCTGGGCACCCTTACTTCAGGGTTCATATTTTAATTATTGTGCACGTACATTTTAAGCTGGCTGGTCAGTGAGATTATTGAGTGTATTTTAATGGCGCTGCCCCAGCATGGTGGGTGCTAAAGACGCAGCGCTCTGCTTATATCACCACTGATTTGCTCCAGGACTGCATGGAAACACAGGTTTGAAATGTAACTTGCCACTATTCATCCTTGCCAACCCCACACCGAAAATCCACAAGACACCACCAGATGGACAGAACTTCTCAAGCAAAGTGTTACGTTGTCCACTGGGTTTGCTCTGGAACCACCAAGGCAGCGGTAAGAGCAAAGATCAGATGGTTCCCTCCTTCCACACTCCTCTGCTGCCGGGGGGATGTCCACAGGACCCCAAGCCAGCCAAGGCCAGGTGCTGTTTGCATCCTTTGGCTTTTCAAAACCAGCGCTCACCATGGGCCAGACACTGGCTGCCCTTTCCATCCCACTCTCATCCAAACAAGAAATAGAAAGCCCTGAAAAATAATGAGTTCTACTTCAAACATCACACGTTTTTTAAAATGCAGTAGGCTTCCCTGCACTCATCTTCAGGTGTCCGTGCCCTTTCCATGCACCTCCTTCAGTTCTTCCACTCCAGGCAGAGTTAACAATTTTTCTCCCCCTTAGAACCAGAGCAGAGATCACACAAGAATGTAATAGCAAGAATCCAACAAATGAGGCTCTAAAACTAGATGTGCATTCTAGGGTTTCCAATAAAAGGGATCAATAAGCCCCGAGTATGACTTTGTGGTCTTCTGGAATATGAAACTGGTTCGGCTGGGGCATCTGAGCAGGCACTTTGCAATCATAGAGAGACAATTACTAGGAACAATTTCAGAGATGAAGTAAAGCCCAGAAGTGCACCAGCCCCAGCACAGTCCCAGTTCATCCTGAGTTCCCAAGTATTGGCAAATACAAACAGCATTAGAGCAAACACAAATGGCAACCAGCAGCATAAGCCTCCAAGCACAGGTGGGTTCGATGGGATTCCACCAGCAGGGATGGGACAGCGTGGTGAGACAGGGGACACAGGAGTCACGCAGGGCAGCAGCTCTGTGTTCCCCACCTGAGGGCAGGGGGAAAAACAACCAGTTTGCTTTGAAACAGTCACTAGAAACTGAAAGAAAAAAAGGTCTGTGTATCTTTCCAGAAGAAAGAGCAGGTGTTTTGCAGCAAACTAATTCTGTTTCAAGAAAATGGATATATTTTAGTTGGAAATGTTCCCTCCATGTAAAATTTCAATGGGAATTCTCACCTTGGGGCAGACAAGCAGCTGGGATGGTGTGAAACACTGCAGAGGCGGATGAGTGGAAAACCGGGCTTAGCCATGGCAGAATAACCTTTTGGTGTATCCACTGGGACCTCCTTGTCTCCAATACCAGCACAACCACACTTCACATCATGCTGTTCTCAACCAGCAGCTTATCTGTGCGCTCGCCCAGGCGTAGAGACGGGTCTGCTCCACAACCAGGCACTCGGACCAGGCTGAGCCCTCGCCCCCGGCACGGTGTGTGAGGACACTGGAGGGGGTCAACATTGCTCCCACCGCCACCAGCCGGCTCCGGCACAAACCCAACAGCTCCGGGTTACTGCTCAGTGCGCCGGCAGCAAAGCACTGAGACCAGGGAGCCCAGAAACAAGCGGCACTTGGTACCGCTGTCATAGGAGTTGCCTTAGCATGGCCATTTCAGTCTCCAAACAACAAAAAAAGCTCTCCAAATGGAAACTGTTATAGCACTACAAAAGCAACATCCAGAACATATACCCGTTTATAGGGGGCAGGAATTAAATCAAAGTGTGCTGCCTGTGCCTTGTAGAAAGCTGCAGAGCTGCTGGAATTAAACCCAAACAATCTCCCAGGCAGTAAAACAGTATCTTTGGTGATTAAGGAAGAATATAGCTTTATAAAACCTGTATTGTATGACAGGGCATTGGGGGTAGAAGGCAGTCGGAGATTCATGTCGTCTTCACGGACCACATCTCGCTGCTTACAGAGCGGTTACACACAGACTAGAGGGGAAAATTCACATGTGCAGTAATTAACAGGCAGCAGGAATACTACGGGTTTCCTTCCGTCTAAACGAGTGGGCTCCTGGTCAAACGCCATCCATCCTCTTCCTCCCACCCACGTCTCAGCCCCCACCGCCCCCATTTCCCCATCGCCTTCCCAGCAGCAGGACTTACAGAGAATGTGTCAAAGCGCATTTCAGAGTAATATGGTTGGAGAGCTGCATTCAGATCGGCATGTTGTAATGTGTCTGACAACATTATATTCTGATCCAGCTCTTCACGTAACCTTCAATTTATTTCTAAGCCCCTGTGTTTATTTAACCGAATCTGTCTTCCGTCGTTTGGAGCAGTAGCACTCAACCTTTAAACAGCCCAAGAGCCACTTCAGCCTCCAACAGATGCCGAGAGCTCCCGAGCCGGGGAGGCACAAAAGAGCCTGGCGCATTGTGCTGCACCAAGCCCCGGATTATTCATCACCGGCACCTCGGCGGGGCCATGAACCGTGCGGGTGCTGGGGAAGGGAGAGGGGGAGGTACAGGACCTCTGCAGCTAGAGAGGGGTCTAAAATTTGAGGCTTCATTGCGGCACAACGGTGTTTCAGCACGCTAACCCATCCTTCATGCGGTGACAGCTCTGGTCCCACCAAGGCACGTGCATGGGTGACCACCAGCAGCTGCTGGCCCTGGTGTGCTGGTCCCAGTATGCCAACACCAGCCCACAGGCAGACTCTGCAGAGCTGAGCCACAGCGTCACCGTCTATGACAGCTGAGGAGATCACTGCTGGTTCAATTCTTTACGAGCATCATCACACCCTTGCAATACATTTGTTCCCAAGCTTCTCCTACTGCTACCCACCGGTTCTCGGCTATAACAGAAGACAAACCCGGGTCACACACCAAAGTGGCCCCAGAGCGATGCCTCAGCGGTGACCAACCTCCAGCAGCTCCTCATGTCCCACCACAGTACCAGTGCCCACATCAGCACCCAGTGTCATCCTTTACGATTTCAGTGATTTGCTGCTCCATTCCCTGCGAGCACAGAGTCACCGAGAGGGCCCAGAGAACCCTCCCCAGGTGCTCTCCAAAGCTGGGGGCTTCGGGCACCAGAATCAGCCCTTCCTTTGACAGGGGATGAGGAGGAGACAGGGAAACTTCAGCTGTTACAAATCCACCTGCCCCTTGTCTGTGCCCTTGTCACCCAGAGAGCAAAACCCCCACGATTTCCTCTCTCTTTCTCCTCCAATTCACCCGAGTTTTGTGCTGGCTTTGGGTTCACCATGTATCATTCAGAAACCTAATGCAACTTATAGGAAAAAACCTTGGCTCGCTTTTCTGTTTACAGTTCCCAAGCATAATGAAAATGTTAAAATGCTAAGTCACTTGACACCTGCCACCCCAGTAATGCACTTGCTTTACTTTTTTTTTGTGGTTACAAGAGTTGGTGAATATATTTAAAGCTCTTCAATTCACTTAAGTCAAGAAAGACATGCTGCATATTCAATGAAATGCCACAGTTGTGACATGTTCCATATCCTCCGCTGTGTTAAGTCTCTTCATTTATTCTTTTACAGACAGACACAGAATTTATTCTGTTATGAATAAAATTATCTCTGGTGTCCTTCAGAAAATAATGGAGGGCTTTTGACTGAATTGCAGGAAGTTCAAGGAAAATATTCCAGGTGCCCAGGACATGAAGAACAAGTCATTGAACCTCTTGCATTGAGCTGTCATCTCTCCCTCCAGCTTGCACATTGCACCCCTGGTTCCAGACAGGCTTCTGCCTTAGTGAATAATGATTAACAGCACCAAAGCCTTGAGTCCACTGAATGCCAGCCCTGTGCACTAGATTGATGTGGGCTGCTGCTTAAAGAAACAGAAAATAATGCCCGTGGCCCAAATTCTCCTCTGGTACCACTGATGGGGGGGTTGGCGTGGTCTTTTTGTTTTTCTAAGTGAGGATGCTGACCCTGTTGATGAGTTTATACCAGCCAGGAGAGTAGAGAAAACCCCCAAACAAGCCACTACATCCCCACTGGGCATCACCGCTGGATGAAACAGTGCCTAAACCTCTTAAAACTCACACCAGCTGTTCAACAAGTACATTTACACTGATGCCTACAGACCACCCTCCACCTGCAGCTTCAGGTGAAGCCACCAGCATCTCCGTCCTCCTGGAATTCGGAGCAGGAGCGAGTGGAGAATTGGGAACCGAAGGGTCTGATGTCCAGCCCTGTGCTTTAGAAACAATGGGCACATTTTGCTGCTGCCCCAAACGTCCCCTTCCCCAGGCAGCCTCTGCTTTGCGCCCTTGCAGTTCCCACCTGAGCTCACGAGTCCCACGCTGCCTCCAGGGATTTAATGTGACCCTGTTCTTCTGCCTTCTGTAAAAAACTGAGCAGAAGTAGCTCAAGTAGGAGTTGATCATTTGTATTATTAATAATTTGGAACACAGACACATAGATGCTCTCTGAAGAGCAGAATAAAGATGGGGATATGGGCTCATTTTTCTGTGCCTCACAATGTAATTTTTTCCTCTATTGTCAGCATCATTGCTGATCCTGAAATTATAGTGTCTGAGGAGTTATTCAACAGGAGATGTTGACATGAAAAAATAAAAAGAGTCTTAGAAAATAACTGCAACAAGAACATTTAAATAAACCCAGAGATTACAGAGGCAAAACACAAAACTGACTGCAAGCTCCTTTGGTTTCATTCCACTACATTTATCTGAGAGTGGGAGGAAAAAATCCCAGATTGGTTAGGTAGGATGAGAAGCAGCCCAGGCATCCCTCCACCTACATCACAGCCTATTAATTACCCTCAGATTATAATGTGGGTCAGGCATTCAGCTAAACCACTAGTGAAAAGCTTTATCAGCTTGTCTGCATCTCTGCTCCATGGAAGAGCTTGGCTTTTGTGGAGAAGTAGAGCAGAATTGCTCTTGTGCAGCTCACAGAGTGCTGTTTGCTTTTTTCCTCCACCTTTTTCTCGGTTAATCTCCTCACTTTTAAGGCCTGCCTGCTGCTTCTCTTTGCACACTTAGCGGTAGAAGTAGGGCATAATTCCCGCTTTCCCCTCCAATCCCGAGGGTTCGCGGCACCGGGGCTGGGTGAGCCAGGCGTGCCGGGGCCCTTTTCCTCCAGCAAAGCCAACAGCAAGGGGCATTTTGAAGGCACCCAGGTGTTTTGAGAGCGCAGAATGCCTCCCCGTCTGCCGCAGGGGAGGGAATCAGGCTGCTGCTATTGGTGGGAACGGTGTTTTGTGATAAGCAAATCTTTTGGGTTAACTTCCAATTATTATTTTTTTTTAAACATCAAGATTTTATCTTAAAAATAATCAACATTTCTCTGCCTTTGAAGAGCAGAACCCTCCTGATATTCATTACTTGACTCAGCTGTTCACTCGGGCCTTTGCCTTTGATGAAAAACTTTGGTTTACAGACAGTATTTAGCAGCCTGATTAGTACATAATGTGACCTACTATTGGAATAAATGGGGTACGTAGCGCTATCTCATAAGCAAAAGAGTTGACTTAGTTGTACTAAGAGGAAAAAAAAAAGGCAATCCTTGAGTGTCATTATCTAACATAACTACTTTAAAAAAGGAGGGGAGAAAACCTACCAAAATGGGCACTTTGTGCTTCCCATCTTGCTTCAGAGAAAAGGAGGATCACACCACAACTCATCAGGTGCCTGAGACCTGCGGCTTGGCCTGTGTCCTCCTGGCCTTGGAGTCACAGTGACTCAAGACTTATAGGGAAAAACACGTGCAAACCAGTAAAGGTGTCTCTACAGCAAGATAAATCCAAGTGACACCAGGAAGAAGTACTAATCGATTTGTTTTTTAACTATCACTGTGGCAAACCTATTGAATGGCAGCTACAGCAATGCTCTTAGTTTCCATGTGCATATAAACAACAACCACACAGGAGCTTAACCCTGAGCCTCCAGAGGATGCAGCACAAGCTCCACATTCGCAACTCCAGCAGCTCAATGTCTGCAGTTCCCCCCAAAACGTGACCCCAAGGAGGAGCCAGCAGCCTCCTCAGCATCTCGAGCAAGGGAAACATGCATGTGCCCTCAACCAGGCTTCAGCAGGAAAACTGCTCGGTGCGAGCTGTCAGAACACAGGAGCTCCCCGGGAAAAGATTTATCCACAAAGACCAAGAACAGCAAACACTGCACCACACACAGCCCCCACCCCACCCAGCCACCCTGGCTACTGGGACATCCTCAGGGAAGGGAGCAGCGAATCTCCAGGGTTACACATTAGCCAGAGCTGCCGCACCAGTGTCCCCAGGAATAGGAACAGCTACCAGACAGAAGGAAAGAGCCGCCGCTCACACTGTTAATGTGTAACACCCACGCCACCCTTACCTTGCCTTCTGCTTGCCTGCTTTTGGGTGTCAGCATCTGCCAGAAACGCCAGGGACAGCGTTTGCTCTCAGGAAAGGTCCTGGGGATGCTCTTCTCCAGATGGTCCTGACTGTGCAAACTCCTGCAGTGGCTGTCACAGATCTCAGAGCCTCCTCTCTCCCTTTTCCCCCTGTTTGCAGCTCCTTCTGTTCCCCAGCCCTCCCCACAGCAGCTTTTCTAGCGCTGCTGTCAAGGTGCAGAGCTGAAGGAACAGGGTTTGTCCATCTCCCACCCCAGGGCAGACCCCACAAGAGCCGCACTGTTCCACCAGGGACAACAGCTCAACTTTTCTTATCACCAGGTTTTTACCGTTTCCATGGAAATGAACAAAATGGAGTGGTATGTCCCCTCCCCGCCCAACTTTGAACAACACCTGCAGTATTCGCTGTCACTGTGGACGTGTCACGTTTTTCCCAAGGATGTCCTTGAAGCACATGGTGATCAGCTCCAACTGGGCTTGCACCAGTGCACACCAGTTTGCCCAGCTCTGGATGCGCCCAGAAAGGTCGGCAAGCAGTGCCTCCACCATCCCTGTGGTTTTGTGTAGAGAAGGCCAGGTAACGCCATTAGTGGTGGGCAAGTTCAGCTGAAAAGTGATGAAAACAAATCAAAAATGAGCTAGGCAGGACTTTATTTCAGCTCCTGTATTCCAAGGGTAGCCCCATAGCCAACGAGTCCCACCTCCATCAGCCTATTTGGGATGATACTAGGTCAAATGCTCCCTGGGAAGCCACCGAAAGGAGCGCTGCCACCCCCATCTCACCAGCCGCTCCTGTAATCCCTCCTTCGATGCCAACCAGCACCGCAACCCGTGTCAGCCGCGTCCCCACCAGCAGCGTCCCTGATCCGCGCTGACAGTGACGCCGCAGCCGCGCTCCCACCCGCCTCCGCCGCGATGGACGGGTGATTGATGGGGCGCCCGCGATACGCCATGAGACGCACCTTATCTCTGGCGTCCCGGTTGGTTCCCATGTGGCTCGCGGGGTTTACGGCGTCAATGTCACTTTCTTTCCCTTGGATTTCACCTTTTTTTTTTCCATTTAAAACCTGCTCGGGTTCTTTCACCCCTATTCACACACCTCGGTGAGCCTATTTCGCCTTCAGGGTTAGTAAAATCGGGCAAACTATTCTGGGCAAGACCCACCTTTCCCAAGTGTCCATGGGAAGCAGGTGAGTTTGAACAGATGGGTACGTATTTTTCATGGCAGGTCTGCTGAGAGCTGAACCTATCTAAAGCATCTTCCACAGGAACTCTTAGTCAAATGTTGTGATGGCAGATGTCATACAAAAACCTGGCTGCACGTAGAAAGAACAAGATTAGCTGTGGAGAAAGTGGATGGACAGGCTTTGTTAAGAGGGGAGAAGAAAATGAGTCTGGCTTGGAACGTTATGGATATCACCGAGAGATCCATCCCTCTCCCCTTTTTGGGCTGACATGAACATGGATCTTCACTCAAAAACACTGGAAAACTCGCCCCCTGCATGTGCTATGAATAGCACTGGCTTGGCCAGTCCAGGGACCACCAGGACAAGCCCAAAGCATCCCGAGGGAGTCCCCAGAGCTCGCGCAAAACCAGCAAGACTCCAGGACCGCCCTGCTCCCCACCATCTCCCATGGCCAAGGGGTGGCGTCTGCCCACAGCCATCACAGCCTGAGGCTGCGGTGTCCCCATCACTCCCCCAGCTCCCACCAACACTTGCTCCTGCTCCTCCCCGTTGCAACCCCCCAGGAACAGCCACTTTCAAAGCAGACCTGACTGAAAGGGGCAATCCACATCTACCTCTCCATAGGCTTCATCTTTGCCCTCCCTCTTGCAGGCAGCGATGAGCAGGAGGGCGAGCGGAGCCCCGTCCCGGGGAGCTGCCAGCTTGCGCTGTGTGCTCAGCCCTGCGGGGACAGCCCGGCCATCTGTCACCCCCAGGTGTGTACACTCTGCCGGCCGAGATAGTCTTCTCCTGGCTCTTCAAACACACCGGTCGCCCGACTCAGCGTGCGTGGGGGTTGTTAGAGTAGCATGTGGGTGCGCTCCTCCGTCCCATCTCCACAATCACTGTCTCCAACACCTTCAGATTCTCTGGGGATTGTGCTTGAAGGCTTCAGTGATGAAGAAGTTGCGCTTTTTGTTCTTTATAAATAAACAGGCTGGAACAAGGCACAACTCATTCCAGATTTCACAGAAACTCTTCCCACTCTTCACCAAAACCTGACCTCTCCCAACATGTGGTGTCGAAAGAGCATCTTAGCCGAGCTCTCCTCTCCACTGGAGAAGGTCCTTCTGATCATATTGAATTCCTTCATATTTGTGAAAAGGAGTGGGCATGTCTGTAGGAAAAGTGAAAATATATTCCTTCAGCCAGGGAAATCTCAGGTTTATTTCACTCTACCTGGTCACCCCAGAGCATCACAAGCCCAGGCATCGAACCTTAGCATTTCCCTTTGATTTGCAAGAACAGATTTGTCCCAGTATTTCGGAACCTCTTGGCAATGTTTGACTCACACCTGTTCCAGGCCACACAGCCAGCCCAGGTCCTGGATCTGGTCTTAGCTGGCACAAACACCCACATGGTCTGGGACCACAGCCCAAAGCTCAGCTCCTGAGAAGGGTAGATACCTGGATATAACCACCCTGTAACAAGGTGGAGCCCATCCAAGCCTCTCCAAGCTGGGCTCCAGACTGGCCACCTTGCACAGCCGCCTCCCTGAGAGACTGTGCAGGGTATTTTAGGAGTTGTAAGGTTTTCCACTCTTACCTCTTCCAGATGGGCAGTGCACTGGGTGCTGGGAGGGAGGGTGCTGGGAATGGGTGGGGGAGAACATCTGCTGTCCCACAGAGAGAGCTGCTGGAGGAGAGAAGATGAGGAGGGCACCAGACTGCAGGTGGGTGGATGAGCAGCATCTTCTCACCAGCTCCACATTCTTTATTCTCTCCCTGGAGTTGGGAGGGACCCCGTAGCTCTCTCCAATGCATCCTTACGGTTTGACAGTCAAACCTTCTCCAACAAACCATTACAATTATCGCGGGCAGTTTAAGGAAGAGAGAACAAGCCTACACAGAGGAGGTATCCTGACCTCTTCTGCATTTTTCCTAAGGCAGCGTTTCCTGATGATCCTGCAAACAAATCAATATCTAAAAAGCCTCCTCCACCTGTGAAACATACGCTCAGAATAAAACCTCCCAGCCTGTTTTTGCTTAGCAATAAATACTTAACTTCCACAATTGCACCTGCCATGCAGGTTGGATGTGGACACCCACATAATCTGCTTTACTCTCCTTCCTAGGGCCTGGCAGTCTGGCTTGCAGCGGTTCTGTAGGACAGCTGGGCACGCACCTCAGGCGCCCAAAAGCACCTAAAAGGGGGTGAAAAACATGTCACAGACATTCAGATTTAATTCCTTGTTAGAAAAGTCAAAGACTTCACAGGTATGTAAATAAAGAGCTAACTACTTATGTTTGTATTTTTATGTAGGCAACGGGATTTTTTTTTTCCCCCTAATCTCACTCTCTCATTCAGCAACCTGGCCACTTTTTTATCCAAACAAAACAAGCTTGGCAAAGTTATTAATTGCTAAGAACAAGATCTTTATTGATTGGTATGAGGATCAATCACTTTATCAGCGGGTAGCTCTGTTAGAGCTGCCTGTGAGCAGGGTAGTTAGCTAAGAGATATCTGTCCTGGGCCCTGGGGACTTTCACAGAGGAGTCCAAGGTCTCTCCAGCGCTTTTAAAAATGGCAGGTGGTGGAGAGAATTCAGATGAGGTGAGATGGGGAAGGGTCCCTGTGACCTTCCCTCTGGCCCCAGCAGCCACCAGTGATACCCCTTCAAGAGGACTTTGCAGGGGCTGTGCTGGTGGCGGGGGGGTGTTTACTTGAGCCACAGCCTTTGGAAGGGAGGTGCACCCCCAGGTCTGGCTGCCTAAGAAGCCCTTAGGGCCAGATGTACCTTCTTCATATTTCTGTCTGTATTCGCAGGGCTCGCACCTTTGGCAGGACCCTCTTGCAATCAGGTACCACTTCTCACCCTCAGCTTCAGGAGAGTCGGACAGCGCCACTCTCCCCCCACCGCAACTCCATCACCTTTTCTTCGCCCCCACTTAGGAAAAAAGAAAAAGGGGGGTGGGCATGGGAGGAGGGGGCTGCAGCTGGAACCATCTCTGGCAACCCAGCTCTAATCTCTCGCAAACCCCTGCTATCAAAGCTTGGATCAGCATATCTAATGTAAACGAGCTTTCACACATAAATAACGTGCCACATCTGGCTATTTGGTTTTTATAGCGTCTTAGCTACCGAGCGATTTATAGAGGGCGAGCTTGTTAAAGAGCAGCCCGGCTCGGCCGGGGGAAGTTGTGGCTGCCCAGGGCGCAGCGGGGTGGGAGGTGTGAAGAAGCGAGGTGGGAGCGCCGGGCGAGGGGGGGATTTGGGCAGAGCCAGTTGGGGGCCGGAGTCCCCGCGCCGGCAGAAAGCGGCTTCTCCGCATCTTTGGGGAAGGGGGGCCGGGAGGAGGGCTCTGCCCCCCGGGGGAAGAGGGGCCGGCTCAGCGGCAGGGCCGGGGCAGGCTTAAAAGAGCCATCCAGGAACCGACGTGTTTGCGCTTATAACCAATTTATTACCGCTGAACATATGGCCAGTATTTCGCCTGGCGTCAGCCACCGGGGAGGAAAGCAAACAGCCCGCGCGATGTAAAGCCGGAGGAAGGAGCGGCCGCCCCTGCACACGGCGGAGACAATGCGAGAGGCGCGGAGCCGCCGCCGCGCTCAACCACCGCCCGCATAGAGCCCCCCCGGCCCGCAGGTGAGCCCCGTCGCGCCGGGCAGGGGGCGGCGCCGGGCCGCAGCGATCCGCGCCGCTGACAGCGGGGAAACGGGGGGAAAAGACCCCGCGGGAAGCCAGGAGCAGCAGGTGGGAAAGGGCTTGTGCGGGGCGACGCGGGGAGAAGTTGATGCTGGGCGGCCGCCGGAGGAGCCGGCAAGGGGGTCACGTCCCCTTGCCCCGACGGCGGGGCTCCGCCGGCCCGCCCTCGGCCCCGGGTGAGCGCCCGGCCGCCCCCCGTGCGCGCTGGGGCCGGGGGAAGCGCGGTCACACCGGGGCGCTCCGCCCGCCGGGCCCGGGGAGGAGGGGGGAGCCGGGGGCGCTGCCCCCCCGCCCCATGGCCCGGCGGCGGGACACTTCTCGGCTGCGACGGCAGAGTCCGCCAGAGGACCGAGAATGTCCCCGGCCCCCGCCTCCGGCTCGGCCCGCCGCGCCGCTCCCCCCTCCTTCACTCCATCCCTTCATCTGCCCGGCATTGCCCACGCCGCGCGTGTGCGCCCCGACTCGGGCCGGAGTGCGTGGGTCGGGTCCCCTCGGGTAGACCCTTCCCCGTCCTTCTCCCGAAAAGAGCCTGACCCCCCCAACCCGCCCCACTCAAGGTGTGCGGACACCAGAGTCTTCCTCGGAGGCTTAACATGGAACCCCCGGCACCCCCACTCGCGACAGACATCCACAAGCTACCTGCGAACACCCGCTAAGCCCTGCGTGTTGTGCGTGCGGGTGTGAGAAGTAAATTCAGATAAGAAAGTGCTCTCAGCCGTAAATCCCCTGCATTCCAATCGCCCCCGGCGAAACGGGTCGGGTTTTTCCTTCCCGAGGAGAAACATTTCGGACAAAGCTTAATCTCATTGGGACACGTTTAATCATTAGAGAGACGGGGACGAATAGAGCCGGGGGGCTGCCTGGAGGGAGAGAAACATTTGCCCGGCAAATAGAACAGTTTATAATAGACTGGAAAGGGAAGAGAGGCCCCAGGCTGGGCTTATAGTTTTGGCCAAGGGGGGGGGACGGAATTAAATAACACAAACAAATAACTGTGTCGGGCGGCTGCGGGGTGCGGGGGGCTCCCGGCTTTGTGCTCGCACGCATGGCCTTAACAAACTGCCTCCGCCACTATTGGCAATATTTTCAAAGATCTCATTAAAGTGCATTTATCAAAGCCCTAACATGTGCCCTCCGGCTCTGACATAACCCCGTTAGCCTCCAGGGAGGAGAGGGAAAAATCCCAATTTCTATTACAATTCGCCACCTCGGGAGGTTGGTTGGAGGGCAGGCTAGATCTAGATCTACAAATTTATAAGTAATATCGGTGAATTGGAAGGATTTCTCCGTCTTTGAAGCTTCGGGGGGAAGGAGATAGAGGAAGCGTGAGAATAGGAAAGCTCATTTAGATTCCTATGTCCTGGAGAAGATTTAATTGTCTCTGGGAGAAAGGCAGGCCGGCGCCCGGATTTTGGGGGGTGGCAGGGGCTTTCTCCTCAGACTCCATAGGGAAGACTGGTGCCGAATCCCTCTCTCTGCGCAGGGGAATCTTTCCCCTTTCTCCTCCCCGTTTCTTTTTTTTTTTTTTCCCCAAAAAATCATCCCTAACGCCTTCGTCAATACCATTTTTCCAGCCGTGAGCAGAGCCGGGAATTTCACCCCACAGAAACTCCGAGCCCCGCACGTTACAATTAAGTTATTGAAAGCGACGGAGGATTCAGAGGACTCCGGTTTCCCCCGATTTCAGGAAACAGGATTATTTTTACACTCCTTACCTCCCGGCAGGGATGCCGGCGTGCCGGCTACTCCGGTGCGTGGGCTCCCCGTCCGTTTCCCACGGCCTGGCGTGGCCGCGACCCGCCGAGCCGGCAGTATCTCTGCGGAGCTGCCGCTTCATCCCTGCGAAATACCGCTTAAAACCGGCAATGCGGGCTCTCAGAGGATGTAGCGATAGCTTTGGTTTGGATTTATTGTATGTTGGTTTTTTATCCCAAACAAAAGATGTCTCCGGTAAGGACGCGGCTCTCCTTTCCCCCGCCACACTTTAAAACAAAGAGGGTGCTGCTTACAGGTGAAGCTCCTAATAACAATGATTAGGAGTGACACGGGGTGCACTTCCCTTTCCCTATTTATTTCAAGTGTAGCTCATTCTACGAGATAAAATAAACCTGTCCCCCTAACAAAGGCTTTGTGTGGGCTTCGCTAATCCGTACCAAGCGGCGAGGTGCAGCTCTTTTTGTTTGTTTATTTGTGGTCTGGAGAGAGGGAAAACAATAGCTCGCACCTACGCTCTAATCAAACAATAAACTAATCCACTTGACGCTTGTTATCGGAGATGGGATGCGGGATGGGTTAGAGGTCAGAGCGAGCGAACCAACCGCACTGGGAGGGGTAACGGAAAACTCCCTCCAAACACCCTTTTATTAATTTCTATAAATATTATATATTATCATACAGTATATATGTGTATGATATCACTCGACGGAGAAGGGAATGAAGTCAGGGGCGTCGGTGGCTTAGAAGAGAGGGAGAGACCCGGCGTTTTGCGGGGAGCGGGAACCTTCGGGCCGCCGGCGAAAGGAGACGCGATGAAGCAAACGAGGGCATCTCGTCGCTTAAAAACACAACCCACGGGCCGCCCGTGGCGTGGCCATCACCCACACCACTGCCTCCTGCTCCCCGGCTCCTCTGCTCGCTCTGCGTATACGGGGCGGCGAGGCCACGCGTGACCGATCCCCTCACACGCCGCAGCCGCGGAGAGCGGCTCAAATGGGCTCTCGGCCCCCTCCGAGAGCCTCATCCTCTGTTAAAAAAAAAAAAAACAACCAAGTTTAACGCCGCTAAAATCAACACCCTCCTCCCGTGGGGCGACGGGTGCTCCCCACGCAACTCGGGGCAGTGGGGAACAAACAGAGGAGAATAAGAGGAGGCGAACGGCGGGTGTTTGAGCTACCTGTGAAAGCAAACAGGTAAACACTCCCCGCTAGCTGAGCCACTTGTCCTGAAGTGCAGCCACTCCGCCTGTGTACACGCACCGCGCCGCCGGCCTCCTCCGGGCTTCTGCAAACAACCCGGCCGGGCTGAGCCCCCCGGGAGTGGGCTGGGACCCCGGCGGGCTCCCCGCACCGCACCACCCCCTCGGCCCAGCGCTGGAGCTGACCCCCCCACCCGAGCGGTCCTCGCGTGGGCAGGGCCGGGCCGCCGCGGCGTGCGGGAAGCGCGGCCAGTGGGGTCCCAGCAGGGTGCGGGAGGGGGACAGCGCGGGGAAAGGCTCGCAGGGCGACGGGAGCGCCCCCCGGCTCTCTGCCGTCGGGTTTTCTCCCCACGCAGCGCGGCGCGGGGCCGCGTCCCGGCCCCGCGACCCCTCCTGACGTCAAAAGGCTCGAGCGGCTCTTACGTCACCCTCCGCCAGTGATGTCACCGCTCGCTTGGTGCGGAGGGATTGCGGCCTCGGCCCGCAGCGTTGCCCACGAGTGGGACCCCCTCACTGCCGGGCCCGGGGCTCTCTGTGCCCCCGAAGGACCATTGTTTCCGGCGGGTTAACGGGCTCTTCCCTGGGAAAACCTTTGCCTCTCAGTTATAGGGCCGGGGGCCGGGCGGAGCCCCTCGGAGCGGTGTGCGGGGCTGGGGTGAGCCGGCCCGCAGCCCCCCAACGGGGTCGCGTCCTCCCGTGGGAATCCCCCGCTCTCGCCGCCCTCGGGCCCCACGTCGTGAGGAGGTTTGCAGGAACCTTTGCCCGTGTTGTGGCATTCCCGCGTCTGTTTGGGTTTGGGTGAGGTTTTATTATTATCAGTGATCATGATTATTTAAAGTCCGGCTCTTCACGCCGGCCCGAGGAGCGGAGCTGCCCAAACGAAACGCGCCGCCGGCCCCGCCGCCCCGGAGATGCTCTGCATGGCCCTTCCCGGCTTGGCTTCTGCCAGGACTGTTTAATTCGGGACTTTGTGTCGTCGTCCTGCCGCTGTCGCGATTGTCATAGTTATTGCGGCCGGTTTTTCCCCTGTCTTTGCGCGGTGGGAAGGAATTAAAACCCCGTCCTGCCCCATCCCAGCGAAACGCCGCCTCATCCCCTGCTCCGGGCAGTTCGAGCCGGGGGGAATAAATCAATCGATAAAACCGAGATTTGCTGGAAATTAAAGCTCTATGTCTGGTGCGTGCCCCAAGCCCCTCCCCCAAGGAAAAGGGAAGCGGAGCGGGGGGAGCGCCCGCCCGAAGGGGTTCCCTCGATATCGAGGAAGGACTCCGAAATGGATGAAGAGATAGCCATTGAGTGCGGTTGAATACCATGACAACTAGGAACAACCTCAGATTTATTCCCAACAGTTAGGACACATTGAAAGAGGGCGTCAATCACGTATTATTTCGCCACTGAAATAAATGCAAAAACTGCACCGAGACAAAGGGTTCCAACAGAAGCCGGACATTTGTCTACATTGCGGACATTGTTTCCAGCTTAGCCATAGGGTTGTATTTGTGTTTGCGCGGGTCCGACCACCCAGGATGTGCTCAGGGGCTCGCTTAAAAAAAAAAAAAGGGGGGGGGGGGAAGGCAAAAAAAAAAATCCCTGGGCATTGTCAGCCACATCACATACTTTATGGGAGGCAGACTGGGGGCTGGGGGAGGAAAGATGGGGGGAGCGGGGAGGGAGAGGAGGGGAAGGTGCGAATACATTGATCAGCAAGGAGGATGTCTGAGCGACCGTCTTGCTGCTCTTCCCACAACCAGCAGCCCTGTTCCCGCTCCTTCCTCCTGGAGAAGAAACTCGGTCAATTTCTAGTTCCCAGAAACAAAGGTGGTGGTGAGAAGCCCCTTTTCAAAATGTAGCCCCCCCCCCGGCCCGCACACCACCCGCATCTCCGCGCACAAACCCATTTCGGGTCGGGGTCCGGCTGCGCGGCTGCTCGGGGTAGGGACGGGGGCTCTGGGGAAAGGAAAGAAGGAAAGGGAAAAAAGGAAAGAAAAAGAAAGGAAAATAAAAGAAGGAACGGAAAGGAAAGGAAAGGAAAGGAAAGGAAAGGAAAGGAAAGGAAAGGAAAGGAAAGGAAAGGAAAGGAAAGGAAAGGAAAGGAAAGGAAAGGAAAGGAAAGGAAAGGAAAGGAAAGGAAGGTCCGGGCTGTGCGCAGGGCCAAGGGTCCTCGGCGGGTGCAGGAAAAAGAAGGAAAGAAGAAAATTAAAATTAAAGTTGGTGGCAGACAGATAGAGAAGGAAGAAATTGGGAAGGAGGGCGGTGTCCAGCCCCTGGGAGCGGGAGCCTCCGCGGCCGCGCAGCTTTGCGCCGCTCCGCAGGGACCCGTGGATGCTGCGGGGCTCCGGTGCCGTCTGTGTGCGTGTGACACCTGGAGATCCGGCCTTCCAAAACGTCCTTTTGGAAAGCAGCTCCTTCTTTAGCCCCTTCCTCCCCAGGTCCTGAAAAAAAAAAAAAAAGTAAAATAAAATAAAAAAGGACATATTTGAAAGTCCACTGGGCTCCAGCCCATTAAATTAACCAAACAGGCTGAGTTTTATTCTCCTGGAAGAAGAAGGCAAAATCAATGAGACCTCTTCAAATAAAGCGTGTGTGTGTCCCCCAATAATCACGTCCCGGATCTCCCCGGGTCGTGCCTGACGATCGCGTTTTGCCAGTCCGGTTAATTTCGGAGCAAACTAGAATCAATTACTTGCTGTTTAATTTCCAGCGTTCATCCCTAAGCCTCAACCAAAATATTGACCTAGGCGGTTTAGATAAGTTGGTCTCTTGCCATCTGAGCCGCCTCTCGTTTCGGTCCCGCGCGGGGCTTGGAGCGCGTCCCCGCGCAACACCGCGGCCCCCGGCTTTGCGTGGGCGCGCAGGCTGCGGGGGGGGGGGGGACACACCGCGCATGCAGCCTGCCTCGCTCCTCAGCACTCCCCTCTCCATCATTAGTGCTTTTTCCTCCCTGCTTTTCAAGGCAGTCGGTGGAAAACACACTTTGGAGTGTGCGGAAATATCGGGCTGGTGCGAGGCTCTTTGTATGTAAATACCGTGTTTTAAAAAAAAAAAGGAAAATCACACCCTCCCTCTCTCGCTGACACACACACACACGCACCCGCGGAAGGGCCCTCCCCACGCCGGTAATTAACTGACACGTTATACCACTCATCACCAATGGTGGAAGCTCGGAGCTCGCCCAAAACCCGCAATTTCACATCTGCAAACACTGTCTTCATCCACTTGACTTCCAAGACCCGCCCACACGTGGCCAACCTTTCCCGGGTTTCATGTATTTTTTTTCTCCCTCCTCTCGGCAGGTTCATGTGTGAGGACCAGCCTTATATGGACTGTTCGCTCCAGCAATGGCTCGTTTTTTTCAAGCGGCAGGAGCGGGTTCGGGGTGTTTAAGCAAGAACCAGAAGTGATTTTTTTCTTTTTTTCTTTTTCTTTTTTTTTTTCTTTTTCTTTTTTTTGTTTTGTTTTGTTTTGTTTTGTTTTTGGCGTGTTTTCCCCCTTTTCCCTGGAGTTACAAACTATTTCCGAAGCCAGCTGCTTCTCCCGCTCTCGGAATTTCCCCCGTGGCAGAGCAAGCCCGTAGAAACCAGCACCGCAGAGATCCGCCGCTGCGGCCGGGGCCCCGTTTCTTCTTTGGCACAAAACCCTTCGGTTATTTTTCTATAAATCCAGATTATTCTGTTTTTTCCCTCCTCCACGCGTGCCGCCGCCCCGCAGCCTCCTCCCCCGCTGCCGCGCGTGTGCTGCCGTCGCCGCTCACGCCGTGACACGGCGGATCGGAGAAAGCTGCAGCTCCAACTTTTCCTGCCTAAAATTTGGCCGGAACATGTCCCTGACCAACACAAAGACGGGCTTCTCGGTGAAGGACATTTTGGACCTCCCCGACACCAACGATGAGGACGGCTCCGCCGCGGAGGGCGGCGAGGAGGAGAGCGAGGCGCCGGAGCCGCCCAAGAAAGCGGGAGTTTTGGGACAAACCCCCTTGGACACTGTTCAGACGCTGCCTTTGAAGAACCCTTTCTATGATAATAGCGATAATCCCTACACGCGCTGGCTGGCGAGCGCCGAGGGCATCCAGTACTCCCGTAAGTACCGCGCCGCGGGGATCGGGACGGGGCAGCGTCCGCGGGGGCGGCGGGGCCGGGGAGGGGAGGATGTTACCGCTCGCCACGTCTGGTCGAGCCCCGGCCGGTGTCTCCATCCGCGCCCCCGGCGGGGCAGAGCCCGCAGCCGGGCGGCGGGAAGGATGCGGGCGGGATGCGGGGGCGCGCAGCGAGGACCCCCCCGCCGCTAACGGGGCTCTCCCCGCCGGCTCTCCGCAGTGCACGGGCTGACGGGAGGCGGCGGCGGCCAGGACCCCTCCGCCAAGTCCCCGGAGCCATCGGCCGACGAGTCGCCCGACAACGAGAAGGAGGCTGCGGGCGGCGGAGACGCGGGGAAGAAGAGGAAGAGGAGGGTGCTCTTCTCCAAGGCGCAGACCTACGAGCTGGAGCGGCGGTTCCGGCAGCAGCGGTACCTGTCGGCGCCGGAGCGGGAGCACCTGGCCAGCCTGATCCGCCTCACCCCCACCCAGGTGAAGATCTGGTTCCAGAACCATCGCTACAAGATGAAGCGGGCCCGGGCCGAGAAAGGTATGGAAGTGACTCCTCTTCCCTCCCCGCGGCGGGTGGCCGTGCCGGTCTTAGTCAGGGACGGCAAGCCCTGCCACACGCTCAAAGCTCAGGACTTGGCAGCCGCGACTTTCCAGACCGGAATCCCCTTCTCCGCCTATAGCGCCCAGTCTCTACAGCATATGCAATACAACGCCCAGTACAGCGCTACCAGCAACCCCCAGTACCCCACAGCACACCATTTGGTACAAGCGCAGCAATGGACTTGGTGAAGCCTGGAGGGGGGCGCGCACACACACACACACACACACAACCACGAAAACAAACCAACAAACAGGAGGAAAAACAAAAATGAGAGAGAGAGAGAGAGAAAGAGACAGAGACAGACTGAGACTCCAAAAATAAAATCAGAACTGCGGGGGAAGGAATGGAGAGGGGAACGCTATTATTATTATTATTATTGCTATTATTATTATTATTATGGTTTTTTCGCTCTCCCGTTTCTTTTCTCCTCCATTTTTTTGGGGGGCTCGGTTTCATTGCGGGGGGAGGTGGGGGGGAAGGGAGGGGAGGTGTTTTTGTGCGTCATTGTTTACAGAAATTTTTGCGCCATTCAGAGTGGTCCTGTCTACCTACAACTAAAATAAAAGGGGGGGGGGAGAGATCGTCAGAATTAAAAGAATAAAGAATGAAACCCCCCCCGCTGCTCCTGTGGTTTTGTGGGGATCGTGCGGCCGCCGTCACGCCGTGCGGGCCCCCCCGACACGGACATCTCGATTGCTTCCCCTTCCCGGAAAAATTTCGGCTGCCTGTAACCCCGACAACTATTATCGGGCATATTTTTATATCTCGTTGTGATTATCGCTGCCGTCAGTAGCAGCTAGGGCTTGCAGTTTGTTTTATCTTATTATTTGGGGTTTGAGCCCAACTATTCCCGAGTAACCCCGAGCAGAGGAAAAAGAAACGCAGATTAAACCCTCTCTGCTCGCTGCCGCAGGAAAGCGGGCTCATTGTGTACAAGCCCAGGATTTCGATATTTAAATAATAATTTTAATTTTAAAAAACACTCTGTCTTTCACAAAAAAAAAAAAAAAAAAAAAAAAAGAGGAAGGAAGCGGTTACAAAGACGAACCGTTTTTGTTTGACTCCTCGGTGCGGCCGGTGCCCGCGGCCGCCTCCCCGCATCTCCTGGCGGCGTTTGGGCCCCGCTCAGCCCGGCGTGGGGAGACACGGTCGAGCAGGGCCCCGTGGTCCACCACAGCCCGCCGACCCCCGTCCTCGCAACTTCTTTTTTTCGGGGGAAAACGGCTTTTTTTCGGGGCAGTCGGCTTCAGCCCGGCTTCTCTGCAACACCCGGAGCTGATGAGAAACGAGGAGGGGAGAGAATTATTTTATATCGCTGATTGTCCTCTTATACACCCTAGTGCCCCCCCATCCCGTGCTGCTGAGGGCTGACAGCTACGGAGTTTTGGGTACCGGCATCCCTTCAATGGCCCCCTCCCTGGGCTGGGGGCCGTTTGCACGGGGAGGACAGCGGAAACTTCGGGTTCAGACTTCGGGGATGCGCCGGCGGCTTAGGCAGTTGGGGGGAAAGGGTTAGCACCTGGGCTACCCCCGCCAAAAAAAAGCGTGGGGGATAAGGGAGAAGAGAGAAGCGATGCGGAGCTGAGGCAGGCTCAGCCGGGGAGCGGTCGGGGTCGGGCGGGCGCGTTCCCGGCTCAGAGCGGGTTTAGGCAGAGCCGGGGGCAGCTGCGAGCCCCTTCGCCCTCCCCTGACATTTTAGGGTGGTAAAGGTGCTTAAAAAAGAAAACAAAAATCCCCTCTTTGTGCTTTCTTCCCCGCCGGGTGAGCCCTTATCCAAACCACCCGAGGCCAGGGAGCTGCGCGGCGCGGACGACGCCGTTAACCTGCACCGCACCGGCGGAGCGGCCGCGGGGCTTCCGCGGGATAGAGCCGCCTTTCCTCCGCCGGGCTCCGGACCCGACCCTCGGCTCCGACGCACCCGGACGTGTGCAGGTTTTTCCCTCTCCAGCCCCAGCGTGAGCCCAGGAGCGAGAGAGGAGGAGAAGGAAAAATGTCACTTTTTTTTTTTCCCCCCAAGGCTCTAAGTCTATAAAACCAGTTGTGTGGCCCTAACCTCCGTGGCCTTATATCTCCCATGCTGCCGGGCCAGCTCCGGGCAGTCTATCTTTGCACAATATACAGTAGACTTCACAAAACAGCACAATGGGGGAGGCAGGGAGGTGAGCATGTTAGAGGCGTGCATATTAAAGAGATGGAGGCAAAGGCAGCCAGGGCCCGGCCGGGCCGGGGAGAGGGGAGGAAAAAAAAGGAGAGACAGTTTGGGGAGATGGGCCCCCTCCCTGTGCCTTCCCTCCCTTCTTCTATTCTCCCCCCCCCTCTTTTAGGGCCATTCAATTCATTTATGGGAGGCAGTCCATCTCGGAGTCAGGGAGCAGTGTCCTTTGCGTTTTGTTAGGGCTGTCACTCGTGCTCATTGTTAAGCATGTTCTACATGTTGTATCCCATATGGCCAGCTGGGCCGGGGGACCCCTCACAAAACCCAAATTGTGCCCAGCTTTCAAAACCAGCATTGTTGTCTGTGAAAGGAAGACGAATTAAAAATTCGTGCTATATCTATTCTGGAAAGAAAAAAAAAAAAGAGGGGGGAACAAGGAAAAAGAATCCCTCTCTCTTTCTCTCCCTCTCTCCTCTCTCTCCCTCTCTCTTTGAAGACTAACAGAGGCCCTCCTCTTCACCCACATCCCACTGACAAGTTTCTCTCTCATTTCACAGGAAATTAGACACTCCCCCCGCACCCCAAAGACCCGAGCGCATCTCCCCCGTACAGCACAAGGCGATGCCCGCTCCCGCACCTCCAGCCCGGCAGCCGAGCTGCGCTGCCCGCGCTGCGCGGAGGCTGCGCGGAGGCTGCGGCCGGCAGCAGAACAAGGCTGCATTCAGAGCCGGTAATGTTATGCGGCAGCTTCCCTGCGCGGCCCGGCCGTACCGCGCGGCGGGCTGGCACGTCCCGCTTCTCCCCCGGAGAAACGGCTCTTTCTTGTCCTAGCTCCTCGTTGTGAAAGGCAGGCCGTCGGGGGCTGGGAGACAGGGAGAGACAGGGAGGCCAAAATAAAATAGAATAGAATAAATAGAATAAAATAGAATAGAATAAAATAAAAGGAAAGGGAAAAAAAGAGAAAGAAAAGAAAAAAAAACATTATTTTTAAAGAAAAAAAAATTTAAAAAAAGATAAATAACAACAACACGAAAGAACAAGGGGAAGGAAGCCCCCAGCTCAACCATCCTTGCCGTTCCCAGTGCCTCAGGCAGAGGCGGGGGGATGCGCAGCGCTGCGCGGGGGCGGTGGAGCGCTCAGGACTTGAGCCGCAGCCGGAGCGGGCCCGCAGCGCGGAGAAGGAGCTTCACCTGGGGGGGGTCCGGCACCTCCGTGCCGCCCTCCACCCGTGTCTGCGGTTTTGGGAACAACCCCGGTTCGTCCCGCTGGGGTCCGCACCGTGCTCCCCTCTTCTCCGCCCCGGGCGCTGCGAGAGTCGCCCGTCGGGTTTGGATCGCGACACGCTCCGCGGATGGCGGTTTGAGGCACAAATCGGGGCGGATGAGAAGCTGAGCCGGGAGCTTCAGGCTCCCCTTCACCCCTTTCCGGGCCTTCCTTTCCCTTTCCTTTTTTCCTCCTTTTCTCCTTCCTCCACCCTCTTGTAGGACAGAAACTATTTAGGCGCCTCAGATAACCTGATAATGAGCTGGAAGCCCCGCTAAGCCCTGGAAATAACTTACTTTCGTCACCTATTGACTGTTTGGCTTAGTTTGGAACCGGTGTGGATTTTTCGGGTCTTTTCAAGAGAGTCGGTCAATGGAAAGCTAATCCAATATTTACAAAGTATAAGGGCAATTCTCGACGGTGTTTATTAAGAGGCCGGTGGGGAAGGGCTGCGGGGGGATACAGGGGGACTGTTCGTCCCCACCCCCGACGTGCCCGGTGCGGCTGGAGCGGCGAGATACGGCCCCTGGGCGGGATTTCGGGAATCGTGCACTTGTGGCTTCAGGAGCGCGATGCTCCGGCCGCATCACCTCCCGTTACTCGCACATCACCCTCCGTTACCCCCGCATCCCCAAACAAAACCCCGCAGGCCGCCCCCCAGCCAAGCGGCCCGCCGCTGTCTCCCCGAAAAGGAACGGATTTCGGGGTTTATTCCTTTTCTGCAGCAGGAGGGATGTATCGGATATTATCCGCCCCCCACCCCGGGCGCTGGCCGCAGGGCGGCAGCAGAGCCCCGCGCAGCCCGGCGCGGAGATCCGCTCCTCCTCCGCGCTCCCCCGGGGCTGGGGGAGCGGAACACGGGGGAGACGAAGCGGTGGGCACCGAGCCCCCTCCCGTCGGGGAGGCCGCACGGCGGCGCTGCTGGATAAGGGACGCGCCGTCCAGCTGCCCCGACCCCCCAGCTCCCCTCGACGGGTCCCGCCGGCGGCCGGCAAGATGCTCACAGCGTCACCCCCGGGGAAGGGACCTTCCCAGCCGCCCGGTGACACGGCAGGGGCACGGAGAGGAGAATGGACCAGAGTGAGGGATGGGGAGCACTGTAGGGGCGCGCTGTTGGAAATTGCTTTGAAATACAGCAGAGAGCTCCAGGTGTGAAAATATATGCTCTGTAATCCTTATCCCCCTAGAACTGGGGACTCCTGCTCCCCACGCTGGTGGCACTGCTGCTCCTTACACCCCCAGCAGCCCCTCAGGAGCTGGTAACCCACTTTCTGGGCAAATATTTTGAGTTTGGTGCAAGCATTCACCTGTTTCATACAATTACAAGCACCAACCACACCAGCAGAACAAGCAAACCCGTGACAATGAGGGTATGGCAGCACATCAGAGAGCTGAAGTGACAGCACACGTGCCGTTTTGTCCCCACACTCCATGTCCTCTCACGCCTGCATGAAGCCAGAGCCCTGGCAGCCACAGGGATGGCTGCAGCTGCCCTTACTGCTTTTGAATGCATGGGAGGCACTTCCAACTCAAACACCCGAAGGTAGTGAAGGCATCTAAGCATGGCAGGTAGGTGCTTAAGGACATCCCTTTTTTTTTTTAATGATCCAGCTCAGAAATGCTTTGGAAAGGCCAGATAAATGGCAGGCTCTGGCTCCTCATCTGTGCCTTCAACAAGTCAACCCACCCCCAGCAGAGAGCCCACCCCATGGTGCGATGGCCCCAGGGATGCTCAGCTGGGCTTTTTCCCTTGTCTGTCCCAGTAGGTTTGATGCAACAAAACAAGCTTTAAAAGAACATCAATACTCACATTGTGTGTACAAAACAAGAGTCCAATCTACAGTTGTCTGCACTTCCGGCATTTGAAAGCATCTGAGCAGCAGGTCAAAGCTCATAGCAAGCAAGTTAGGACAATTTAGCAATTAAAAAAATCTTCAATTTTGGCAAGTGTCATGTCTCATTCCCCAGAGCAGTGTTGCATGTTCACCCCTCCTTACAGTCACGTCCCCAGGCTGACTCCATTGGGAAATGTGTCAGGAGGAGCAGAGAGCTCTCCAGAGCACAAATCTCCAGTTCCTCCCCAGGAGATAACCTGTTTCCAGCCCCAGAAGGACCTGGTTTTCTTCACAGGTTCATCCATTCTGTGCTAACTTCTCACCAGGTGATGCATCACTACATTTTGCATTTAATTCAGTAAACAGCAAGACTTCCCTTCAGCAGATTCACCATCGGTGCAACACAACTGTTAACTGATGGTAAAGAAGGAACAAGTCTGGCTCTTTTTACATATGTATATATAAGAACACCTAGAAACAATCATGACAGTGCCCCCGGGGGACACTGGGGTCAGGACATTGCTGGCCACCCCCCCAAAAAAGGTGCACCCCCACACACAATGCTGCTCCCCGCCCCAGGGGGACACTCCAGCCTTTGTTCTTCTGCTGCTCCCAGGTGCTCTGACCTTACCTGCGGGGTGGCTGTCACCCCACTTTCCAATACAGAAGGTTTCTGAGGTCTCCAGCGCCAGCTCACCGAGGGGGTTGGATACGAGGGTCCCTCAATTGGTTCCCCCCCACTGTGGCCCATTCAGCCAGCAGTCCCCCCATGTCCCGCCCTCACCATACCCAATGGCTGGGGCAGGTTGGCCCCCCCAAACCGAGTCCAGGTGCAGAGAACAAGCTCCACAGCGCTCTACAAGTCTGTCCCATGGGCAAAAATGAGCATCAACATGCAGTTCCCTCGAGGCACCACAGGGACACACGGGCATGCAAATTGGACAATAAATTCTTCAAACGAATTTTACACAACAGGCAAAAATCATTTAAAACATGAGTTATCACATCTGCATTTTAATGTTTAACATATTTTATTCTTTTACACCTATAAGGTTTGAACAGGTTGAGGTAACCGGCATGCATATAGGTCTTAATTCCACTTACATATTTGGGATTTAACTGCTAAATATCATGTCAATGTTATCAATAGGAAAACACATAAAATGTGATATAAAAATCCGAGAGCTCAGAGAAACTTGCCTTGAATTGTTGCAGATTCACTGAAACAAAGAGCCTTGATTCTGCATAGAGATCTGCTGTATTTCATGGGGTTTAGCACCATTTCGGGGAGAAAGTTAGCTGTGATAGAAAAACTGCAAGCAAAGCTGCTCAGAATAAATAGTGTAAAACCATATTATCACCACCGCAGCTGGGGGCTGGTCGAACTATTTCAACTATTTAAAGAAAAAACAGTCTTAAAAAGTGTATGTGTATTCCTTCCTTTTTTTGGCCTGGGTTCCCAGAGCATCATTTCGGCGCCATCCCCATGCCCATGGCAGGGGCTGCAAACAGAGCTCCTCTGCCTCCCCATCACCTTTGGGATGCTGTGTACACATCTTGCAGGAAAGAGTCTTTTGCAGGGAAAAAAGTTCATCTTCCACCATTCACGACTGCCAACAAAACCCTGAGAAACTTCCCCGGCCACGGAGCTTCCCAGCTACTTCTTATTGAGACATTCCCCGGTGGCTGAGACAGTCCAGTCCATGGTGCAGGGCTCCTTCCACAACCTACGCACAGGCAGAGACGAACTCAGCTCAGAACACACGGCAGGAATGATCCTGAAGTGTGCTTTCACACAAAGCCGTGGCTAAGGAACCCTCGGGGTTTTTTCCCCGGGTATATTGACACAAGCCAGCGCACGGTTAACAGTATTGCAGCCCCCTTGAGCGCACGGGTTGAGTCACAGCCCAGCGAGTCATCCTAGAAGACCCATTTATATACAAAACAAGCGACTTCCAGCCAATCTAAATCTGTACGTGCTTTTATGCGCAACAGGCGTGAATTTACATACACACGTTAGGCAGGTAAGGAAAGGGGTGTTGGCAGCACTAGGCAGCTTATTGATCTACTCCTGCCCTAGGGTGAAAATACACCAGTTTCATGCAATTCTTATCACTGATTTCCAAAGACAAAAGGCTTTAAAGGTCAGGAGAAAAACTCACTCGTGGCTTATAGGATGCTTTTTGAAGGAATGGATAAATGCAGAATCTGTCTTTGATGGTCCCTTTCAGTTAGGGAACAGCTGGATGGAAATCCACAACAAAAGAGAATTCAGTGTTATCGTCAGCGGTGACTTTGGACAGCAGCTGTTTGCTGCATTTTTCGGAAGGCTACTTGATTTGTCCCTCTCAACTGAGGCCACTTAAAATTCCATATTATGGACAAAACAGCAACCGAAACATCCCCAGCTTTTTGTATTTTGGCTCTTAAGTGATGCTGAATAAGGCAAAAAAACCCCTCAACCCAGAGGTAACAAAGATCAAGCTGATGAGGATGAGGAGGGAAGGAGAAGCAAAGAAGGTATCTGACCACTCTGCGTGCATTTTGTGCTGGGTACTGCCCATATACAGTAACCATGCCCCCCTTCCTTCCCCATGTAAAGACTTGGGAAAAATAACACCTCAGTGACTACAAATGGATCACAAAATTGACCTAACATGACAGAGGAGCGGTGACATCGGAAAATAATTTTGCCTTTTTGCAGTCCAGGACATTCAGGATCATCTTTTCTTCTTATCTGTTGTTCTTCGACCAGTTCACGACCTGAAAAACATAACCACCTGATGATTAAACGGCAGCCCCAGTGCTGCGTGGGCCAATTTGACAGCATCCTGATCCAAATTCAATCTGTCCAAACTCACTGTGGAACAAATCGGTAGCAAATTGGTGACTGCCAGCCGGTCAACACGATCACAAAGTCATGACCTTATTGTCTTCAGCATGAGCATAAGTTTCCAGCAGGGGTTTAAAGGAGGGAAGGATTATGGCAGTGGTGTATCACTGCAAAAGGCATATGCACATCAAGCTCTGTCAATAGCGCTATGTGTGGGTCCATCTCCTGCTGACCCCAAGCCCACCACAGCCTGCAGGCTCCTATTAGCCTCACTGAGGAATGCTTTTGCCTTTGGAAGACTTAGGCTTCAGAAAATATGTTTTCTGAACACTCCGGCATCTGTAAAGGAACAAATCAACCCAACGGCATGTTTTAAGCCATCTGGTTTAACAGAGCATCAGTTTTTCACCGCTGTCGTAAGAAATCTTAAATTAGTCTAGACTTCTGTTCAGCTAAAACCATTGTGTGAGTATTCGAACAGGAACCTAACAGTGATCATGCTAAACTTTATCCCCCTTTCAGCTCAAATGTAAAGCTGCATCCTGGCAGTAAACAAGATAAGACTAAAATTCTAGGGTTACCTTCTACATGTATAGCCATGCTTTGTTCCTGGGTTAAGGACCTTAAAGTATGCTGAAGATAGGCTTTTATTCTCCATCTACTTGCTTTTAGCTCTCTGTTAGCACCGAGGTCAGATCTTCAGCTTGTGGGAACCAACGTCTCCCCACGAGAGCCCATGAGGTGGAACATCTGCTTCAGCTGAAAAGCAAACTGCTACGAGCTTGCTCTTCTTCACAAACCACCACAGGTCACAGCTCCGAAGGAGCTCCAGGGCAACTTTCTGTATAATTCATGATTTTTTCCCGGAGTAAATAATGCTTTTTGCCCTCCCCATGTGCCTTTGGTTATCGTGCTCCTTCAAAGACCAGACAAATAAAAGTTTGTTTATTTTTATTTTAAGAATGACTATTTACCCATCTTCCCTATTCTACCTTTACCTTGTTTACTGCCGCTGACAATAGCAAGAAGTCACTGCCAGGTAACCTCTTCCATTTCAGCCCTCTCCTCGGTAAGGAAGGACGCACAGCCCTCGGTCGCGCTGGTTGCTCCAAGCTGAGCTACGCGGTTTCACTGCAAGAAAAATACGCCACGCTTTCCTCAATTCTTCAGATAAAGTGCTGACACCTGACCCTCTCTGTGTCTCCAGCTTTCCCTTGGGCTAGATCTGCCTTCTTACCCTCAAATCATGTTCACTGCACGCACCAGGCAGGACTCGTTATTTGCCAAACACCCTTCACTGACAGGGACCTGGTTTTCAGTGGGAACACTGCCAAAGTTTAAGCCATTGCATGTTCTGAAGGGACAGGTGGCCACACAAAGCATGAGAAGGTGAGTCCCAGTGTCACCCTCTGCTCTGCCTACATCGGGTAAGCGCAGAAAGCGGTACCCACCTGGGCTTCAGGAGGTCCCTGTTCCATCTCAGCCACCGAGGAGCTGCAGAGCTTTGCAGATCTCTTGGCTGCTGCTGTGACCGTGGCTCTCCCTGCGTCCCCTGGGAGCACAAGGACAGGGTAGGCAGCCTCCTCAGGATAAAGAGTGCCTATGTCCACCCTCCACATCCATGCCCACCTGCCCATCCTCAAAACCTTTTCCTCAAAGCCTGTAGAACATATCAAAAAGCAATCAGGAAAAACAGCCAGGAAGCACCTTGGTTAGCCCCGCTGCAGAGAACGGTACGGATCTCCTCTTGGCTCCTGACAGCCTGTGCCAGGGATGGGGGATCCATCAGCAGTTCTGCCCCCCAAAGCAGAGGTACAGGGGCTCCACCAGTTACCCAACCCGCAGGCACATCCCCGTGAACGTGAAAGAGTTATTTACACAACTTGGCTAGTCTGACTGCCACTACCCTTACTTGATTCACTATAAACCACCAATGCAGCCAGATAGGCAGAACTCCACACATCTCTCCCACCAGCTCCTGCTACTGGAGGCAATGTTAAGGCTGTGGGGACATCTCATGTGACCTGTGCAAACAGTCATTATGTTCCTAAATATTCAGTTTCTACTTTCCTCAGCTTGATTTTAAAGGCAAACAACAACTTCTCTAATTTTCATCAATTATTCATGGACCACTTCAGATAGCCATCTAATATATAATCAAATTAAATTAACATATCTTGAGTTTTGTAACCCAAGACTTGCTGCTTCAGCCCACAGGACGCCTGCTTCTGTTTGGGTTGCCACTTAATCACTGCGTAATATTTGTTTTGGCTTGGTTGTGTGTAAGAAGAGATTTACACCGTCCCATCTGGCTGCAGCATGTTAGTCATCAGAGGATAAAAGCCACCCCTAACTCCTCTGCACACTGCCTGGTGTAACACTGCGCTGCTTTGTGAACCTTCGGAAATGGACACCGGAGTGGAAGAACTAAAAATACAGCTATCTAGTTTGCCACGCTTTATCAATCTTGTCGCTATTTAACAAATAATACATGCCACTCGAGTCTTCTCCCTCCTCCTGAGCTGCCTACACAAAACCACAGAGCTCTCAAAGATGGATAGACAGATATACAACTCGCAGTTATAGTAATCCTGGTTTTGTCTATGCCCCTCCAAAAACAAAAGGTAAGATGTGGTGTGATACAAGCATTTAATCTGAATTTATTTAGGATGACTTCATAGTGATTACTATAGTTCTTAGGGGCTCCAGGATGAAGAAGGGTCCCATCATATCGGGTGTAGGACACTCAAAGGCGATTCAAAGACAGTGCCTGTCATCTCAGTCTAAAGAAGAGCTTGACTTGACATCCACTGGAATCAATGGAAAAACTCGCATTGACTTCAGGAGACACTGAATCAGGCTCTCAAAGGGAGACAAGCTATGAGAAGCGACTGATGGATATGGGCTCCATGCTTATTGGCACTTGGAGATGTAACAAGGAGTTCTGACAAATCACAGATGTAAAAGAAAAAAAAAAATCAACAATAAAACTCTACAAGATCATCTCTAATCAAGTGTGAAACAAGTAGAAACATCAGCAGCTGCAGCACAAAGTACCTCCAGCAGTACTTGTTGCAGATCTGCTATCAACACGCCGCGGTTTTAAAGGACAAGAGCAGAGACATTCACGCAGTGGAGCTGGGTTTGCAGTGATTCAGCCATTGCAACAGCTCCTCCAGGAGGGAACAAACTAAATGAAGGGAATGTGCCTCCCCGTTAACCCCCCCTGCAGGTCCCGAGCAATGCCCTGCAGCCAGTTCCCCGGTGTGACAGCTGTGCCACCAGCCCCAATGGCCAGCTGTGTCACCAAGACCCTCTTCCCAACACATCCTCACAAGGTACTTCAGACCCCAGGGGCCAGAGGGACATGTCCCTCCTTTTAGCAGAACCATTTTTCCTGTGTAGCCATCATTAGCAGGTTCCAGCCATGGATGTGACACCAGGGAGACCACAGACACCCATTAGCCTGGCGTCCCTTCGAGCCAGCTCTTCCGAGCGGTGGCAGCACTTAGCACGTCCCTGATGATTGTCCCACCTGTGACAGTGCTCTGGTGCCACTTGAAGGCATCTTGGCATCCTCTTCTGGCTGGCACAGAACACAAACCCGTCTCCAAACGGTACATGCCAAGCAGCAGTGGGACAGGTACCCTGGTGCTTCCTCCGGTGGGACCAACACCTCCTCGGGGGCTTTGCACATCAGCTCAGCAACAGGCATTGCACCCATGCACAGGCAGAAGAGCTCCTGGAAAACCCTTATCCTCGGTGTTCTTGCCTGGCTCCTTCCAACCAACACTTTATTTCCTGGGCGAGGGAAACAAAAACGAGTCAATTTAAAACATTATTTTAAAGAAGGGAAAGTAGATACCATCAGGAGGCAATCGCTGAGCTGAGGAACAGCTGAGCAGGAGGAGCTGTTTTACTCAGTGAGTGGCATTTTAGGCACAATGGTTTACATTCTAGATAATTCAGTGTGTCAGCTGTGCAACAAAAGTAATTCAATGATACCATTTCCAGCCTTTGAGCAGAATGGATCTTAATTGCCAAAGAGACATTTTCCTTCATATCTCTGGATCTGTACTTCACGATTTTTGTACTTTGAGCCTCAGAAAATTGCAGCTCTCTCCTGATTAAGTGCTTAATTGTGGTCAGTGCTTTTCAAAGTATTTTCAGCAGTTAGCTTAAGTTCCACTTCAGACACGCACCGTTATCGGCTTCTTTATCAACCCGCGCCATTTCCCCGCATCAAATGCTTTCTGAAGGATACTTGGTGGGCCTTGATCGCATCCCTGCTTTGCCGGGACTCGAGTGGAGAGCCGGCCAGCGATCACTAGCTCAGGCTCCAGCAACACCTTTTCCTGCCTTCCCTCAAGGCCCGTTAGCTGGATTTAACAGGGAACTCGAGGAATTTAACCATGATTTTAAACCGGGAAATCCAGGCTAACATGGGGTGTGCTGACCAGCAGCTAAGTCCACGGATGCCGCGCTGAAAGCGTTCCCCTCGATTTAAGACCTTGCTCTAAATTAGGAAGTATAAGGGCTAAACCCTTTTTTTTCCTCAATTCTGAAGCAGGGGACCAGTTAATACTGTCGGTTCCTGGTGCTGAGGATGCAGGTGCCCAGCGAGCCCATCTCCAGCTGCCTGCTGGTCTGTGCGGACCAGGGGATGGGTGACCCTCACCTGAGAGCCCTCCCAGCATCAGTGAACGTGGTTTTTTCAGGGATTTCAGTTTCATACTAATAGAAGAGAACAAGGGAGGTGGCATTTGCCTTGGTATAAAAAGAGTCACCTACCCCTTTTAGCCAGGGTGCTGCGCTGTCACATCTTAAAGCTTCCATTCTGTATTGTGCCACTGTGTTTTCCAAGTGCAGATTGCTCTGGGGGTGAAACCCCCCCAAGATCTCCACTGTTGTAGTTTCCTCAGCTACGTGGTAAGAAACAAAACAAAACACCACACTGGCTGAAATACGCCAGACCTTAACACCACAGGATAGCCCAGCACACTTTAGAAATACTTGTTTTTGTGGAGAAGTATCGCAAACCAGCCTGGATCCTTACCTCTGGACTCGTGAGGAATCACCTCGCAGCTGAGAGAAGTGAAACCAGCTCCTCACCTCTCCCTGCTGCTCACAGGAACCGGGACTGTCCAGGGCTGTTTACCCCTCAGAGTCCCAGCGCTTTTTGCTTTTGCACGGTGTTAAAGCTGTTGATGCACAGGAGCGCTCAGGAACACATGACACGGTCAAGCCTTGCACAGCCAGACTTAAACCCTTGTTTAAGCTCAGTGCCATGCCTCTGGCTTGCACAAGCAACGTCTGAGATCACCAAGTCAAACTGAACGCTTGCCTATGCGAGTGGCCAGCAAGGACCAGCAATGGGTTTTCTGCCTGTTTAGATGGGCTTTGGCTTAGGAGCTGGAATGCCATCAATCTGCAGAAACACAAGAGCTCCTCAGAGCTCAGAGTTGGATCTCTGCAGCACAGGCCTCAGAGCAGGTTTAGCTGAGCTCTGCCTGGGCTGGGACAGGCTGCTCCTCCATCAGCACACAGACTCACAGCCACAGGTTTAGCTGAGCTCCGCCTGGGCTGGGACAGGCTGCTCCTCCATCAGCACTCAGACTCACAGCCACAGGTTGAGCTGAGCTCCGCCTGGGCTGGGACAGGCTGCTCCTCCATCAGGACACCAGTAACACCCAACGCAGCAGCTGGGAGCAGCTCCAGCCTCCCCAAACACTTATTCACCTTCTCTCCATTTTACGTGAATTTGCAAGAAGCTCTTGAAAGGTTCAATGGCTTCTCTGCACCACAGTTTTGGATTGAGCGGGTCAAGAAGCAGCCCTGGCCACGACAGTCTCCCTCTGGGCACCCGGGGCTGTCTCGAGGGCTCAGTTCAGCTGCACAGCTCGGAAAAGTTCTCCACAAATTAGGTGTCCAGAATGGAGTTAACCAGACCTCAGCTACATGTTCAGCCATCAGGTCCCAAAGAGCCTCATCGCTTTGTGGCAAATTCATTATACTTGAGCTAATTATCACCTGCTGGGACGGGCCGTGCATCTCGTATGTCACAGCTCCCGAATGAGGGTCACCCACAGCTCCCCCAAAAGTTTCCAGCTGCAGGAAAACCTGCAAGGTTTAACTACAGAAGGAGAGGATGATACCGCAAGTGGTGCCACCGGCTGACGTTCAGACAATAGAGCCACTAATGGTTAATATGATAAAATTTTCATTCCATTGTACATGAGAAAAGATAATTACTTTCAGGGTTTAAGAACGGAATGTGTTGATCCAAGTGTAATCTGTGTTTTAGCATTTGATTATTACATTAGAAATACAAATGTCAATGGGCTGTAGGAACCTAAGTTATCAGAAGAAAAAAAGACGTGCTACATAAATTGCAGTACAGAGGGAAGAGCAGAAGCCAACGAGGGACACACATTATTATTAACTTTAATTAACAAAATTACAATAACAACAACAATATATTCCTTCCGAAAAGCATTTTGGGAACCAAGAGCTTTTGTTTTCCCTAAAGGATCTTCTGGGCTTGTTCGTCCCCCTTGTCCTAAACCTGCTCTGATAAACCTGGCCCACAAGGAGTTTTCTTTACACCCCAGCCCAAATCAAGGCAAACCCGACGCAGAGCCTGACCAGCAGCCCCAGCAGAGCCCGGCCCGTATATTCACTGCTTTAGAAACGAAGCCTCGTCTTCCAGGAAGAGATCCCAGCTCTGAAGTTGTGCTAGAAGCATCTAACGCAAACTGGAAGCCAAGAGTGTGTAACAGTTAATAACGAGCGCGTGCTGCCAAGAATTGATTCAAATTGTTACTGTTTGCTGCTGAACGAGCTATTGCCTTGATTTCTCAGCAAAGTTCAAGTTTACAGCAGGCTGATTAGGCCCGCTAACATTCCTGAAGCACCTCCTGTTGTATGAAATTTTATTAAATTGCCGGCACTGACGGCTGTTCAAAGTTTGTCTGCCTTATTGCAATTGATGACAGCAAAATAAGGAAATAAAGAAGGGGGGAGGGAGGGGAACTGTTTGTTAAGGTTTTTTCTTCTTCCTTTTCAATAAAATGTCAACTCCATTACACAGATGTCAACTCCATTACTGTAATGCTCCGTCTGTAACCTCAACATGTAACTATCTGCTAATAACACAAGTTTCTCAAAAGGAGTGCTGAGGGCAAGCATACCCGCCGTAGGTTTCAATCCGTTTAAGAAAATGCCTGTTTATCCCTGCAGGCACAAATACCATTTCCATTATTCTGTTTTCCTGGTTGCCTTTGTCACCCCCAAATAAAAACCTGCTCCTTACCCCAAGGGGCCTGCAGTGGTCATAGACCTGTTCTTCTTATAGAAGAAGCCAGAAAATAGGCAGAGCAATGCTTGGTGTGTTGGTGGGGCCATAAAAAAGCTGCATCAGACAGCAGCAAAGCTGGAGAATCAGAGCAGCACACAACGAGGAGGGAGGAGACCCCCCCCATGGGCTGCCAAACGCCCTCAGGGACCCACCCTGGGCAAACGTGCCCCCAAACCAGCGAGATCCAAAAGCCTGGGCAACCCTATGGGCGGGACACCCTGAGCCATCAGCCAGGAGCATTTTCAGCCACATCACCCAACCCCTCGAGGGACTGGGACAGGTTTGGGTGCCCCTGAGGTCAGGGTACATCTGGGAAGAGAAGGCGGGTGTACGGAACCAGTGGCTGCTTCTAATCCCCATTCCTCCCCAGTTCCTTTAAAAAAATAAATGTAATTTAAAATAAACAGAAGGGTGCTGGGGAAGAGCCTCACCTTTTCCCAGGCAAGAGGTGCGAGCAGACAGATTGCCTCCTGCAATCTCAGCCTTGTTGGCTGTACACATCAATACGAGGACAAAGATGAGTACATATTTAAAAAAAGAATAAAGAAATCCATTCCAGAACAGGAGTTGTTTAGATAATTGATTTCCCTTGGACTTACAAGCACTAAATAACACCCACTGAGCCACATCTCCGAGATAACCTTTTCCTTCAAATCTCTCTTGCAAAGGATTGGCCTTTGACAGAGGCATCTTTCAAAGTGCAAATCTAGCCAGCTTTAAGCCAGCTCATAGGTAAGACCTTTCTGAAAGAACACGATGATGATTCCTCAAGCAATTATTTTTCCTTAGTATCCTTTGCATAGAGAGAGCTAATTAACTGCCTGCCAGGTTCTGCAGATTCACAGTGAAAAAATGAAGTAGCACAAATGTCATAATTAATTAACAGTTTAACGCTAGAATGAACATAGCAAAGGTGCTATAAATATTCAGGCGACAGGACCTCCACACCAGCGTGAGCTTGCAGTGCGAGCCTGCCCCAGCGGGGTGGTTTTTGGGGATTCTGCGTGCCGGGGGGCCCCAAAAGGCCACCCCTTAGCAGTAAACTCAGCTGGAATCCCAAGGGAATGATGTGCCGTGTCCCACCTCTGCCTCTGAGGAGCCGTGCAGGGGATGCTCAGGTTCCCAGCACCTCTCACAACACAGTCCCACCTTGCGCAGGGTGGCTATGGAGACACAGCCGCTTTCTGCACCTACACCCAAAGCCTTCAAACCTCACACGGGCAGAGACCTCATCCTGGTGATGGAAAAGGAGCCCACACAAAGCTGCCCGCTTCCCCATGGACCAGAGCAGCTGGGGGCTGCAGGTCAAACCCAGGGGCTTACAACAGACATGCAACACCAATTAAAAAAAATTTAGAACTCATCAAGACTGAGCCTTGGCAAGAGCAAAAACCCAAGAAAACCCCCCTGAGAAGACACTCATCAGCCTACCAGGCGTGATGGAGCAGCCCAGGCATGGCTCCCATGCCGAAAATACCAATACATCACCCTGGGTCTCAGGCACAGCTCCCACCCCGAATGGTCCAAGGACTCCGGCGCAGAGCAGGGTCCTGCAGATAAAACACAAGAGGGGGAACTTAGAGGTGCCCATGGCTCCTTTCACACACCCAGCACCCCCAGGTCCCTCAGCTCCCCTATTCACCTGTGGGAGCTCTTTGGGGTAAAGAGCAAACAGACAAACGAAGCCACTCTGCCAGGGACCCGCATGCAGAGCGTCCCAGGCAGCGGTGCCACCTGCTCCACTCCGCTGCTTACAGAAGGCAACGCTGCTTTGTATTTTATTTTATTTTAATGGCACTCTCACTTTGCGGATCGTAACTCCATGGTGACGAGCAGCACCGCGAAACCTGTGACACTCACAGGTCAGAGCCTGCAGCACGTGCGGCAGCAAGGCAGGAAACAATGGAGGGGAGCAGTAACCCCGGTATACCAAAGAGGATAGCCTTGAGGATGGGAAAACACACAGCACGGAGGACAAGGGCCTTAACTTAACTCTCCTCTCTTTCTAATCTAATGGAATCTTTTATTAATACAATCTGTAAGAGTCCAGCGTCTCTTAAACATCTGCTTGGATGCTTTGTTCAAGTATCAAACTTGCTTCGCCTCTGCTGTTTTAACACGCCTGGCCTGTCAATGGCATATTTCAGCACTTCAAAAATGTGGTTTTCAGGCTTTTTTCCCCAAGTGCTGCCTCCTGCAGGTGAGAGCAGTGAAATAATGGCTGCGTTATGGATGTTCACCAGTCTTTAGGGAGCTCAGCCCGTGAAGGCCACTCCTGGGCAGCAGCACCTGCAGGACACCACCACCCTGCAGCCTTCCAAACCTTAGAGACATCGCTTCCCCAGGGAAACAGCTTTGGACCCAGGCAAAGGTGGCTCGAGCAATGAGGATTCCTACAGAGGCAATGTGGGAGATGCCTTTCCAGAGTGCCTTTAACCACCACTTGCTTATTTGGGACCAGAACCAATCCCCTCTAGGTTCATATCATCCATAAAAACAGTTTAACTCCTCCTGGCTCAGCCTCGAGAGCCACAAGATGCTACACTACAGACCCACTGGGTATGTAAATCAGACGTAAAGAACATCTAAGTGGCCTTTGGTAATGCAGCTGCCCTGTGCTCAAACCAGAGCTGGCTTCACCCCAGTGGGATTTATCAATTAGTCCGGTACCTGGAGATGCCCATGGGCGCCCAACAAGCCCAGATGAGCGGGTGACCAAGTGCAGAGCGTGGGGATGCTCCGGGTGGTCCAGCAGCAGGAGGTGGCAGCCTGGAGCACCCGTGCTCCTGCAGAAACCCCCTCCCAGTTCCACCACGACTCCCGCTGGCTTTTCACCCACATTTATGGTCCTCCCTGGGGTCTGAGAAAACCCCCTGACCCCTCCCTCACCAGCCCAGCATTCAGACCCAGGCTCAGCTCGGTTAATTAATTTCAAGTGTTGCCGCTTGATTCCTGATAGCCGATACTGTAAGTCATCTTAAATGCATTGGCTTCCCTCAGTGTAATTTAATTAAAATTTTAAATTCAGACATTATTTCTTCTTTAGAAAACTCTCTTTCTGGTGGCTCCATTACCTCCTCCTGATTTCTTAAGAATATTTGTTCTTTTATTCTGCATATTCCAGTCTGGTGTCTGATCTGGGGCTCCAGCCCAGGGGAGATGGGAGCGAAGCCCCGACACTGCCGGGGGGTTCTGCTCCATGTCCCCATTCCAGGGTGAACACGGAGGGAGGACAGAGCGAGGATCCCATTTCTGCCCTTGCACCTGATGCTTTTGGCAGTCAGTGATGACCCTGTTTTAACCCTCATCTCCCAAAACAGCTGAATCCCTGTTCCCACCGGGGATGCAGCCTCACCTGGAAATGGCCCCGGTCATGTCCTTGTGCTCCTTTTCCACATGGGACACGCAGGAGCCAAGATGAACCGTCCTTTCCCCAGTAATTGGCAGGGGATAAACATCCTTAAAGTCTGACTTTGCAGCTGGGTGCTGTTTGACCCCAGCACCCACACCTGCACTTCTGCTGATGAATGAAGCCCCAAGGCTCTTTCCTGGCTTTCCACATCACTGGGAAACACCCCAATTCCCTGTGTCCGTCAGACACGCTCCCCAGGGCTCGCATGGGAGCTGTTGCTCTAAAACTCTTCCACAGGGATTTGTTTTCTCCCCTTTCTGGTTGCCACCTTGCCCTGCTCAGCCTCCCAGCACCAGGGCTCCAAGTCACTATGGTTACTTCCAATTGTACAAGGAATATTATTCTGGCTGCAAAGGTAATGGAGAGGATGCTCCAGGAAGTCTCTCTGCTTTATTATTTCCTCACACTGTACCTAAATCTAACCCAAAGAGTCACCTTGATGACGTGCTGACATAAGGATGGCAACAAAAGAGATCAGGAGGTGGCATCAAATGAGTGTGGGGGGGGTTTCAACTTTTCTAAATACCTATTTGGGGCCTTGCACAGAGCCAATTCCATGTCTGAAGACTGCCTAACCTCTCAACCTACTGTCCAGGCTGGATATGGCTCTTTAGACCTCCCTGTTCACACAGAACGTTTAGTACAGTTTGCTAAATAAACTGCTTGCAGCGCAGACTCCTGAATACGCGTGTGGATCGGTGTCTGAGGGCTCTCCTGCGCTCCTCGAGGGACAGCAGCACGCAGAACCACAAAACCCTCCTGCAGATGGGGACCCAGCAGCTGCAGCGAACACCAGAACAAAGCGGGGGTCAGAGCTCCCCAAACCAGCAATGAATTCCCACCTGACAAAGGGCTCAATCCCCCGACCCAGGCACAGGAGAGGATGGATCCAGGGGGACAAAAAGATTAGTGAAATACTTAAGTAAGGGGGCCCGGGGGTAACAGTGAGTCTTGTTTGACTACGTGGATTTGGGTAGCTTCCACCTCAGCAGAAACATCCCTCTTGGATGGGAGCGCAGGACAGAAGAGACATCACTACAATCCACCCCAGCACCTTGTACCAGCACTAAGCACAGCCCAGGTACCACATGTGGACAGGCAAACAGGCACATCCCATGTGAAAGGCTCTTATTCCACAGCCAGATGCAGTTATGACCATCAGGAGGACGTTTTAAACAGCAACAGAGAACAAACCTGAGCAGAAAACTCAGATTTACCAGTATTCCCTCCCAGAGAAGCCATCAAGCCCCACACACCACAGCGATGGGGTAAGCCAGCCTCGTTATTCAACCCTGCTAATTAAAAAGGAACAATACGCAATAAGAGCAGAGTATCCCGACAAAGCGAGCGGGGGAGCTGGCCAGGAGGCTGTGGCACGGCACAAAGGAGCCGGTGGCGACACAAGCCACTGCCAGCCCACGGCAGTGGGGTTCAGCAAACCCCACGGAGAGGGCTGGCACCCCAAATAAACGTTCACCTCCTGTGAACCCCACAGAGAGGGCTGGCACGCCAAATAAACATTCACCTCCTGTTGTTCAAGGAAAAGATGGACAGGATGCCACTGTCACACAGCGCTAGAATATTTTCTACTGCACCAATAATCAGGAAGGTGTTAAAAGCAGCCCTTGGGTATTTCACTGAACGGGGAGTACCGGTGTTCCCCGCACCCGTTCGCATCCCCACACACCACCACATTCCTCTTGCCAGGAGCTTTTCCCAACCACTTCTGAGGACACAAGACATTTACCTGGGACCTCCATAGCTGGAAACATCCCCTTCCACAGCTGGAAAAACAGCTTGTGCTGCCACAGCCACAAGAACTGCCACCTAAACCCCACTGAAGGTGCAGCAGGAGGGGACAGAGCCCACAACAGCTCCTGGGGGCATTTCGCACACCCACGGGCTTTAATAAACTTGTGTGTCTCCATGCAGGAGTGAGTCAAGGCTCCTGATAACAGCCCACAGCTGTGTGAGCCATCCCACAGCTGCCAGCCCAGCGGGGCACAAACTGATGGCAAGGGATGCAGGAATGGGGAGCTGGCAGCAGAGCCTGCGCCCTTAGCGTGCACAACACCTCGGGCTGAACCATCTTGTTGTTATTTCAATGAGAGGGGAACACGCTCAGTGGGGGTGACTGCTGATAGCATCTAACCCAGGCCCGAGGGATTCACCCAGCACAGAGTCAGCACCGGGTGGAGTCAACGTCATCCTCATTAACAGGACCAGTGACCCATCTCGGGCCATAGCTGCACGTACTGCTGACCTGCAGGTGTTTTCAGAGGCTCTGGTGCCGCTCGGCGCCTTTTCCAGCGGTTTGGAAGAAAATCTGAAAGGACCACATGCGTTTTCAGCCGCCCTCTAAATGAACAGCGTGGTAAATGGCTACAGGAAGAGTTTACCTCCAAAAGGGGATGGGACAGGCAGTGCTCCAAGCCCTCAGCAGGGATGGGGCAGGCACAGACAGGAACAAAGCCCCAGGGAATAAAACCCATCCGGCAAGCAAGACTTACAGGGAAGGATTGGAGGAGTTCAATATGTTTAGTGTTTCTTTGCCCAAAGAGTAGCGTAACCTACAGTCGCAAGGGAAACTGGTGAAAAGAATCACTGTGCGCTGGTAACCGCTGCCGTGTAAAGAGCAGCAGCACACAGGGAACCCGAGGGTGGGCAGGTGTGAGGTGCAGCCGGAATAGCACATGTGCCCCCCTCTAATGCTGCCGTTGGCTTCAGGATCAGCAAACCCCGAATGTGCAGAAGCAGCTCCCACAGCAAGTGCTGCCGCTCCCAAGCAGACACCCCGGCTGCTGCCACTGCCCTCGGCGGCTCCTCAAGCGTCCCATTTCCCCTGGGAGGGGGATGCGTGCCCACCCGTGAGCAGCAGCGGCACAGACCTCTGTATACCGCACAAACATCTTCATTTCCCCGCGAACAGGCCAGTTAGCGACACTTAAAACTAAATCTGGGGTTTATGTGGAAGCGATTTTAGAGGGCACTGGAAACTCCAGGTTCCTTTTTCAATCTAACCAAGTCTTTAGAAAGCAATTCTTTAAGCCTCCGTTTCCAAGACCCTTTTAATCTCTGCAAATTATTGGTAAGAGCTGAATCAAGGCAAACTGCCATCAGCTGCGATCACAACACTGTAACTGGGCAATAAGCGACTATCTCTGATTATTTAGAAGAAACCATTGCTTTTAGGTGGGCTGCCACAGAAATAAATTAGCATTTATACTGGATTATTGAAAAACGCAAAAAAAAAAACAAAATCAGCCTCTATCTTGATGTCAATTGTGTCTTGCCAAGGTCAATATCTTTACTGTAATAGGCATGGTCTCAAATAGCAAGAACAACTTATGTGTGGAAATGAGCGCCGTACGGCCAAAATATGTCATTATTATCAGAAAGACAAACTGATCTCTGAAATCACATCTGCACTCCCTCGGCTTTAAATAACGGTGACCTTCTGTGGAAGGTGCGTAATCAAGGAGCTGGGAATAGAATTCAAAAAAATTAAAACCCAATAGTTTGACTCCACGGCGGGTTCTTTGCTGTCACCGCCAACCCTATTGCATTTGTTACGTGCTTTCTGAAAAATCTTCTTTTGAAACCACTTTGCTTGAAATCCGCAGCTTGATCTTGGCTGGTGATGGAAGGACACAGTCCAGGTTTGAATGGCACTTACATGTAATGATTGATTAGGTTAGAAAAACATACATTCTGTAAATGTGAACGATTTGAAGGTTTAGTGTTGTTCTTGTGAAACATTTGCCATACCAATAGGATTTTCTTGACCGGCAGCCCAGCACATCCTAACCAAATGAAACATCTCCCCGTCAGAAAATGCAGCCACCGAAGTTGAACTGGAACAAAGGGGTGTGCTGCGTTTCTGCTGGAGTGAAACAGCCAAGGGAAACATCACCTCAACGCTCCATTTCAGCAAGGACCAAATATTTGATACTGACCCTGCCAAAGGTTCATTTTCAGGATGATTACAGTGCCTGGTTTAAGAAATGATGAAAGCCTTGGTTACCATGTTATGCTACTGATAAGTGCTACTGATTTGGGAAAAATTCTGGGGTGTTTTTAGTGTAAAACAAACATGAGGAGTTTTGTTGGCTGGACAGTTAAATGTCTCAGTGCACAAGTGGAGACCGCAGGTGCTGGGACCTTGCCCATTGCTCCACGGGCCACATCCTTGTGCTGGACCCCAAAAAGGTGACACCTGCCAGGCTCATGTGCACGGGGCCAGTCCTGCTCATCCCTTCACCTGGTTTCGTCTGGTTTGTTACCAAAGCAGCACCGAGGCCTCAGTGAGACCCCAAACCTCCTCCTTGCCCCTGCAGCCCGCAGGGAATTGTCCCCAGGGCACCAGGACCAGCATCGTCCCTCCCCGAAGAGGAGCAGGAACGCTGCTCACCGCCTCTCCCAGCCCATCTCCACCCAGCCGCATCCCGGGGGTCTCACCCGCATGGAGCCGGGGCTGCTCTGGGGTCCTTGCTTTGCCAAGGTGCAGGTTAACGCCAGGATTGTGTCCCCCCAGGGCTGCCTGGGGTCCCCCTCCCTCCTCCTGCCTGGCCGGGGGCTCCAGGCCTGATCCCCACCCCTCAGGACAATGCCACTGCCCCAACAACAAAGAGGGACCTGTAAGTCCGGGGAGGATGGAGCTTCCAGGAGCTCCAAAACGGACAGAAAACTCCCTTCAGGAAAAATATAAACTAAAATACCAGTATAACCATCAGCCCTTTGAGGAAGACGCTGGTGAAGTAAGAGCTGAGCTCACATGATGCTCAGCAGCACAGAGATCAGCGCAGCTGTACGGCCGGGGCCTGGGCTGGGGACACTGGAGGCTCTGCCGGGGGCCCTGTCCCTCGGGGGGCAGAGCTGTGTCCCCCCCGGACAGGCAGCTGGGTCACCTCCAGCCGCAGGGACAGCACGCTGCGAGGGGGGCGGCAGCAGGGGGATTAAACGGTTTTGTGAAGCGGGGAGGGAGGAAACAGGCGCTGGAAAAAATAACGTGGGTGCCAGGAATTGTGCCTGACCTGTGGGAAAACTGCAACGGAATAAAGTGTCTCAGGTGAAATGGGTGGGGAGGGGGAGTTTGGGAGAGCGGAACAGAGGGAGCAGCAGAGGTCTGAACGTCTCTAACTGCCGCTCTGCACCGGGGCTGTTTGGGGGGGAAGCACAAACTTTAGCAAGCAGAACTGTCCTCTCTCTGATTTTTTTATCCTTTATTTTCCTTTGCTGATCCCCCCAGTGCTGGAGGTGCTTTACCTAGCAGTTCTCACCAAAGCGATCAGAGCAAAGATGGGGTGTGGAGAGGGGATGGGAGGGGAAGAGTCCGGTCCCGAGGTGTGGGGCACCCCCGACTCCCCAGAATGGGGCTCAGCCCCTCCTGGAGCGGGGCAGGGGAAGGGCCGCGAGTGGCCCTTGGACCGGCCCGGGGACACACAGCGGGAGCGGACAGACACACGCCCGGGGGCTGCAGTGCAGGTGCTGCTCATCGGACTCGCCAAGTTTTATCTGTCTGTATGGAAATCGCAGCCTTGCTTGTCCCCAACCCGCAAGGTTTGTGCGCGGGTGGGTGCTCCAGCCCGTGCGGGTGGGCTGGCACCCCAGGGCACTCCAGGGTACCCGGTCCGGCTGGGGTCGGGGAGCAGCGCCAGAAAGCGCAGGCAGCCCCCGAGCCCCCGTCTGAGAGAGCGCATTGACCAGCGGGGCGAACCCGCGGTGTTTGTGCGGATCCGCTGGCTGCTGCGGAGCACGCCACCCGCCCGGTGCGCACACCTAGAGCGCTGTACAGGCGGAGCGCGCACACCCGCGCAGAGATGCGCGGAGCCCTCCCCGCCGCCCGTCGCTCGGCACCGCCCGGCCGCCCCGTCGCGTGTCCCCGCGGCAGAGCGAGCAGGGACCGCCCGCAGGTCCCCACGGCCCCTCAGAGCGGGCAAGTGCCCGGGTGCCCGCCCCCCCGAGCCCCGCTGCCCCGGTCTGGGGGACAGGGTGGCAGTTTGGCCGCGGCCTCTGGCTGCACCCCGTCCTCTCAGCCTGCAAAGGGCCGTCAAAGAGCCCCCTCAGTTCCATCAGCAGTGGACGGGCAGGAGGGAGCCCCAGCCGCTGCCCCCCGACGGGAGCCGGGTCCCGCCGCAGGAATCGCCGCAGCCGCAACCCGTAGTCCGTCCCGCGTCCGCCCCGGCCCTCAGCCGGGGGCACGGGCAGCCCCGAGGGCGCATTTCGTTGTCGCAAAACCAACGAACAAACGAACAACGACCAAAAAGAAAACCCTAAACCAAACCGCAAACGAAGCATCATCGCTGAAAGGGCCGCCGGCACTGCGCGGGTGCCCGCCCCGGCCCGCACCGCCGCGGGAGCGGGGCTGGGAAGCGGCGGCCCCCGGGTCCCGTCCCGCCGCCCCGAGGGGCCGAGGTCAGCCCGCTGCCTTGCCCTGGATCGCGGTCGCCGGGCCCCGGGGAAGCGGGCCCGGAGAGGGGTTTCCCCGACTTCTGTCGTCGGGTCCGCGCCCCCCGGCCGTGCCGCGCCGCGCACCGCGGGGGGAGCGGGCAGGTACTTACGGGCGAGGGCCGCGGGGCTCGGCCCGGGCCGGGGACGCTCGGAGCTGCTCCGGCGCTGCCCCGGGGCCGCCGGGCTTAAGAGCCGTCCGGCGGGCGCAGGACAATGGCCGGGAGGAGGGGGCCGGGGAGGGCGGCGGGAGGCGGGGAGGGGACGGGGCTGCCCGCCGCCGCTCTCCCCCGCCGGGCGCGCTCGCTCCGCCCCCCCGCGTCTGGCGTAAACCTGGCGCCGGGCTAAAAGAAACGGCGAGCTACCGGCGCCCGGGGCTGGTGGCCGCCGCGCCTCGCCCGCGCACGGCTCGCCGGTGCCGGCGGCAGCGCCCGGCCCGGCCCGGCCCATCCCGCCCCGTCCTGTCGCGCCATGTCGCTGAGCCCCAAGCACACGACGCCTTTCTCGGTCACCGACATCCTCAGCCCGATGGAGGAGAGCTACAAGAAGTTCGGCGGCATGGACGGGGCGGGCGGGCTGGGCGCGCCCCTCGGGCCCTACCGCCAGCCGCCGGTGCCCGGCGCGGCCGCCGTGCCGCAGCACGTCGTGGCGGGGCCCACCGGGACGGCCGCCTACCACATGCCCCACGGCGTCTCCCAGTTCCCGCACGGAGCCGTCGGGGGCTACTGCAACGGCGGGCTGGGCAACATGGGCGAGCTGCCCGCCTACCCCGAAGGGATGCGGAGCGGCGCGGCGGCGGGCGGCGGCTGGTACGGGGCCGGCGGCGACCCCCGCTACTCCAGCAGTAAGTGCGGGCGCGGGGCGGCGGCGGGCGGGGGACGGTGGGCGAGCGTGGGCAGCCGCTGCCCCCGACGGGGCGGCCGCCGGCGCTGAGCCGCCTGTCCCGCTCAGTCTCCAGGTTCATGGGCCCGTCGGCGGGGATGAACGTGGCCGGGATGGGCGGCCTGAGCGGCATCGCCGAGGGCGCCAAGGCCATCGTGCCGCTCCACGCGGCCCCGCGGAGGAAGAGGAGGGTGCTCTTCTCCCAGGCGCAGGTCTACGAGCTGGAGCGGCGCTTCAAGCAGCAGAAGTACCTGTCGGCGCCGGAGCGGGAGCACCTGGCCAGCCTGATCCACCTCACCCCCACCCAGGTGAAGATCTGGTTCCAGAACCACCGCTACAAGATGAAGCGCCAGGCCAAGGACAAGGCGGCCGCCCAGCAGCTGCACCCCGACGGTGGCCTCTGCCAGCAGCACTCGCCGCGCCGCGTCGCCGTGCCTGTGCTGGTGAAGGACGGCAAACCCTGCCCGCCGCCGGGCAGCGGAACCCCGGGCCCCGGCCAGCCCGCCCCCCCGCCCCCGGCCGCCTCCGCCGGGGCGCTCCCCGCCGCCGCCCCCGCCACTCACCCGCACCCCGGCTCGCTGGGGCAGGCGGCCGACCTGGAGGAGCTCTCGCCCAGCCCGCCGGCGCTGCACGGCCAGGTGCCCGCCCTGGCCCCCATGGACTCGGCTGGCGTCGACTACAACGGCGGCATGGTCAGCCCCAACCTGCTCTACGGCAGGACGTGGTAATCCGTGTGTCCGACCCCCGCCCCGCCCCGCGGTCGCTCCGGGCCCCGACGGCCGCCCCGGCCCGGTGAGGCGCCTGCGGGAGCCCCGACAACCGCCCGTGGGCCCCCGCTTTGTGCGCGCCCCCTCCGCCCTCGCTTCATGTTTTTTTTTAGACTTTCCGGGGTTTTGAAAGGTCGGACTCGAAGGCAGAGCCGCAGCGGGCCGGGCGGAGGCCGGGCGTGCGCGCAGGGCCGCGGGCTCTGTCCGTGTGTGTGCGTGTGTCCGTGTGTGTGTGCGGCGTGTTCGTGGCTCCGTGTCCCGTCCGCCTTCGTGCGGGGGGTGCGCGGCCGCCGGGGGCCCGCCCGGGAGAACCGCCCCGACGGGGCGCCCGGCGGCGGGGGGACCGGGGGGCGGCCGGCGGGGCGGGGGCTCCGATCCCGGCCCGGGCCCGCTCTCCTGCGGCCGGACACCGGCAGCCAGAGCCGCAGGCAGCCGGGAGCCCGCGCCGGTCCGCGTATACCTTACAGACCCATTGAAGGCGAACAATAAATCTTCTGAAGTGCAACTTATCTCAGCAGAATTAATTTTATAAGGGTGCCCCTGAAGTGCAATTTCATTATTATTTGATTGAAGGTAAATTGAATTGTAACTCAAGGTCGAGGAGGCAGCGAGCGGGGCGAGCGGCGGGCAGGCGCTGCCTTTTGGAGGACGGGGAGCGGCTGGAGCACGGAAATAAAACGAATCCAAGCCCGGCGGCGGCGGAGGGTGTTTTGGCAGAAGAGCTCTCGAACACTGGTGCTCAGATTTAAGGGGGAAAAAACCGTTTTTCTCGTTATTATTAACTATTGCTCAGTAAACGAATGTACACGCGAAGACAGCGCCGCAAACGCGGCACCTGCTGAGCGTCCGACGGGCGGCGGAGAGCGGGAGCCGCCGGGACAGCGGGAATCGGGCCCCGCAGCGCTCGGGGTCGCAGAAGGAGCGGCGGGAGCGCTGGGCCGGGCCGGGCCCGCGGGGTCCGGCCCCTCGCCTCTTCCCCGAGGAAATGCGGCACACCGGGAAACGCATCTCGGAAGTTTCCGCCTGTTTTTTTTACAATAAAAGGAAACGGTGTTCTCTAGCGTTGGTTGCTTCGTTCTCGGTGCACGTACGGATGCGGCTTGACCATCCCTGGACAATCCCCAAACCCCCGTTTTTCCGCCTCCCTCTCAGACGCCGAAGGGATTTGGTTCCGCGGCCCCCGCCGCTGCTCCGCTCCGCTGCTCCCCAGCCCCTCCGGGGGCTCCGCGCCGTGAAGGAGCGATTTTGGGGCTGCTAAAACGCATTTCTGCTGCAGGGAGCCCAAGGATCGTGGCGGGGCCGGGAGAGGAAGGGGGATCCCTGCCGGCGGCTCCCGGGTGGGGAGCAGCGGGACCTCCATCCCCTCCCGGCGCTGCGCTCCGTTCCCGCTCGCCGGGGCCGGGCGATGCGCAGGGACCCGGCGGCTCCGCTCGCACCCCCGGCCGCGCTCGCACGGAGCGTTTCTCCCCGGCTTGCACGAAGGGCCTGAACGCGGTCGGGAAAGCGAAGCCCCCTCCAGCCCTGGTGGGGGGCTTCAGCTTGGCAAATACATAGATTGAGACAGGTAGAGCCGTTTCAGGACGGCCACGGGGTTCCTGTCCCCAAGGGCCATCCCCGCGTCCCCCGGTTCTGCTGGGACGCAGCAGGGCCACCCAGCAAACCAACAGCCGGCCCGGGGGCTGCTCCAGGCCCTGCGCCCCTTCCCTGCGCCCCGGCACAGGAACCGCGGCCTCGCTGCCAGGGTCCCGGTGCCCCGCAGCCCCCCGGGCCCAGCGCTGGCTCCGCTGGGGAGCACCGGCCGCTCTGAGACCCGCAGACAAGGGGGAACCCGCAGGGACCAGCCCGTTCCAAGCAGCCCCCGGAACCCCCATCCAGCCCCATTTTAGTGCCCTCCACCCCCAAAGGCGCGGAGCAACGGACAAAAGCCCATGAGGACGAGCCGCCCCGCTCGCCCCGCTCCTTCCTCCGGCCTCGCACTCAACCGCTGCATTTGCATGAAAATTCACCTTGGCTGCTGGTTTTGTTCTGCTCGAAAAGCAAAATTACTTTTTTGAGACCCAAATATTCTCCCGGCGGAGGGAGCAGGCCATTGGTCCCCCAGCTCCGGGCAGGATGGCGACCCTTTGCATCACAATGAAGGACTCCGCTCCACCCTCAATCACTTGAAAATAATGAATCCAGCTTCGTGATTTCTTCCTCCCAAGGTTACAGTGGTCTTGGTCTTTTTCCTCGTTGCTGGTGATTAAAATCCAGGCCCTTGAAGGAAGAACCCGAACAAACCCAGTCCTGGGAGCGCTGGGCTTTGCAACCCTGCTCAGGGGCAGCAGCAGCGCTGGGAAGTTTACTGATATATATGATACATACATTTAATGCAAGAGTCCAAGTGGGGCACAACAGAAAAATGTTGTATCAGCATTAATGCTGCTCATTTAACTGAATGCTCTCAATTTTTTTTCTTAAATTAAACTAAGATTTTAAACACTATAATGAGGTTGTGCAGGAAATAATTCATTCCATGGAATGAATATAAGTGCGTGCACGCAGGTATAGATAAAAGACGCAAACGCGTTCTGGAGGGGGCTGGAAATAAACCACGCAATGCTGCTCAGAATTTCAAAAGCCACTTTATAAAGCAAATAAAAATATTTACTGATTTGGTACGCTCACACAGAAAATCCCTAGAAAGAGTGCTAAAAATGAATGGAAAGTCTGCACTTTGCGGCTATTTTAAATTACATATCAAAACAGACAAATACACTCCCCGTGCTTGTTTGTGTTACAATAACAAAGTCAAAAACAGGCACAAGTTGTGGGAGTTGAAATGCTTTACTTCCGAGTCCAAAAGCTCTCCTCTCCGCCAGAAATTCCAGGAGCATCTGAGGAGGAAGGAGAAGCGAGAGCCGCGTCCCCAAGCGCCACCGCGTCCCCAAGCGCCGCGCTGGCCCCGTCCTCCCCGAGTTCATCAAACCCCATTTCTATGCGTTCTTCCGAACTCCGGCTGTTTTGAGGCTCTTGTGTGTGGAGTGAAGGGCGTTTGGAGTGACAGGCGCAGCCAGCGCAGCTCGCACACGTAATGAAGACGAACCCGCTCTCCTACCTCATCAAACGGCTCCAAGCAGCGAGCCGAGCCCACCCGGACTTTGCGATGCGTTATTTCCGAGCCCCGCAGCAAAAAAATAATCAGTTTGGTAAGAAATGTGCACATAGTTTCAAAAGTACAGGGATGTTTCGGAAGGATTCCATTCCCCACCCTCCCCCCGATTAATAAAAGAACAAAAAAATAAAACCCAGCCATTTTCTATACTTAAAAAAATCAAAAGAAAGCGAAGAGCTAATTCCAGCTGTATCTTCCCGAAGGAGGTGGCAGCGGGTAGGGCCTCCCGGGGCCGTATCCCTGCAAACAAACAAAAGCAAGCGTTTATTTTTTGGATTAGGACGGCAGTAAACAAGTTGGGCGAGCTCCCGGCGCCACGGGAAGCAGACAAAGCAGAGCGAGGTGCGCGCTGGGCTGAGCACCCGCACCGCCCGGCTCCAGCGCCCAGCCCGGCTCCAGCGCCCCGCGGCACCAACGCACCCCGCGCTTCTACACATCAGTATTTTAACGGCAAAGAAATGCGTTTGCTGCAGAAGCCGCGTTTCTCAGCGCTCGTTCATTTTCAGTAACGATGCCTAAATCCCACCTTGGGAATCAGACACATTTTGGTATTTAAATTCAGACAGGGCGTTCTGTACGTCAATTATCCGGTGAAAATCCTGTTGGGAAGTTTCATACAAAGCCGCTTTGAAACATTTTGGATTGTTTCAAGCCGTGACACATGGCGGGGAGCAGAAAGGCAACGCGATGGCTGACACCAGCTCTGGGCTTTGTTCGTTTGTTCCTGGAGGGCTTTCGGCGGGCAGGGGTTTCCCTCCAGGTCTCTAAAAGCAAAAGGCACCGTTCCCGTCCCAGGGGGCCGAGGAGAGCAAACCCACCCCCTGAGCTGAAACCCACTGGTTACCCCCGTTCCGAAGGACCCTGAACAGAATTCGCTGTTCCCACCATCGGGAAGGTTTTACAATCAAATCCAAAGACAAACGTAATTGATTAAAAAGGGAACAAGTGGACGACATCCCCTGAAAATCCTTCCAGTGGCACCGACAGCCGCAACCCCTGCACACAGCTCCAGTTCCCATGTCCTGGACTTGCAGACTAAAACAAAAGTGTCCAACACAACACAACCCAGTTTATTCTTTAGTTTTCTAGAAGAGCTGGAAGACACCACCACATACCCAGCCCCAGAGAGCAACCCATATCCATGGCAGTTGCATTAATTTTGTAAGCGCTTTGTAGCAGCGCGTTTATTAACCTCTTCAGCCCATGTTGTGTATGCTGTAAAAAAAGAATTCAGAGGTGAAAGGGACCAAAGATAATTATTTATGCTGCTATGTGTCACCACTTCCACTTGAATCCCTTTTCAAGGCTTTAAAGCTTTGAAATTTTCAGGCAGCAATGTTGGATTCAATTATTGGTGTTGCACCCTAAACCCTTTAAGGTAGCCTCTAATTTTACTCCAGCGCTGTCAGCCCTGGGGAAATAATGACATCTGAAAGTTCATTTTAAAATAGCAACAACAACAACAGAATAAGAAAGGCAACAAAAATTTACAAGGAGATAAAACCCAGTTGGAAAGTGAAGCAACCGAAAAGGAAATTTATCAAGGAAGCAAATTTACTTGAGCTGAAAGATCTGTCCTTAAGCAGCACCTGGTGGGTGAATACAAAGCAAAGCGTTGTCACCACCCGGTTTTGACGCGGTTTCATGACCCAGCAGGCACGTCCCGTGCTGGTGACAGGTGACCCGCGTTTGGGCAGGACTGCAGCGTTACCCACCAGCGACACGGACCCATCCGGGTGACAAACAGCTGCGGTTGTCCCTGCCAGGCTGTAGCGGTTACACTCGGAGACTGAGGGTTGGGAACGAACTCGTTCAAGCACCGATTCCTTTTGCAAACGCGCCCACCTACGCCACCCAGGATCAAGGGTACAGCACACAGACTTTTCTCAAGTATCTCTTTTCCAGCCCTAATTAAACACCGCCCAGACTCCACCAGCACCAAAATCCCCCACTGGTTTTTCTGCATTGTCACAGCAGCCCCTGGTACAGATTAGTGCAATTACGTTTCTATTCCTTTGTTTCTGGTTTTTTTTTTTTTTTTTGGGTAAACCTGTGTGACACAAAACGAAAGATTTTGGAAAGCTGATCCTATCGATGCACCTCACCCAAATTCACAATATATTTGAAAAGCCGCCGGGGAGCGGTTGGGTGGCACAGCCAGGATCCCCAGAAACCTCGTGTGATCTGAGCCCAGCCTGCAGCCAAAACCAGCCCTGGAAGGGTTTGTATGGGGACCCCTCCCCATCACACTCGGAGCAACACAGCTCAGTGGCCTCTCTCTCCTGACCCGTTCCTGGCTGCAGCATCCCCACAACCACTGGAGGAGCCAAGGACAATTCCTGGCGGCTCTGAGCCCAGCCTGAGGATGCTGCTCTGCACCAGGAGCTGCGGGGCAGGAGTGGGGGCAGAAGGGGTCTGGTTGGTGCTGAGGGCTCAGCCGGACTGGAGTTCCAGAAATACAGAGCTTTTCAGCAGCGCTGTGCAATCCTGCGGCCGCAGACAATGCCCAGGACAGTGTTAGCAGCCCCCAGGCTGCACCAGGCAGGGGAGCACAGGGCACCCTGCAAAAACCTCCCCCAGCAACACCCCAAGGCTCTTCTCCTACAAACTTGGTTCGACAGGACATGGGTTTATTGTGTTAGCTGCCCAAAAACCCGCACACTAGCAACATCACGGTGTAGAAGCAGTTGTGATAGATAGCACTACCTGAGCCTCCCAGCCAGAACAGAAAACAAAACATAAAGCAGAGAAGTGGTAAAAGTGCTACGGGCAGGGTTTCACACACACCGCTGACGTTCCGGTTCAAAGAGTGCCGGTGCCGCACACCAGAGGAGACCGGGATGTCACCCAGCACACGCGCCAAGGGCAGGATTTGCACCACGTGAAAACGACTGCGCTGCCCACGGCACCCAGCGACCAAACACAAACCACGTGTGCCGCACCCTGAAACACCAGCGTTTGTGTACGGGGCACGTGGGCAGGCGGGAAGAAGAAAAGCAGAACCAGGAGTGTACACCAAAAGGTGACGTGTCCTGAGCACGTTTGCAACAGGCAGCTGAACCAGGTGCCAACAGGCGGCAAATTTCATCAGTTCCTGCCTCAGTTTCCGTATGAAAGACTGGGGAACAACGCTGTCACCAAGCAGCTGAGCACTCTTCCTCCTCTTTCCCCATCACCGGCAGCTGAGTTATAGTTCTGACTTACCAAAACAGCAACAGAACTTAAAGTTTAATACAGATGTCTGAAATTTACTTTAAGCTGGTATATAGCACTGCAAATACTCAAAATTTCTCATACAAGAGTATACGCATATTATGTGTTTGCTGGGAACACACACAGAACATCACCTGCTGCTGAGGCATTCTCATTCTGCGGCATTTTCATAAATAGATGACAAAGTCACCTATAATTTTGGATGAGGTTCTCCTGTCACATTCACTTGTTTTCATTTAACCATGCAAAGCTATTTTCACGTGTACTTTCACGGACATTTATTTCTCTGGCTACTACATTCTAACATTTGCGTTTAAGTAGTTTTTTAGCTAAGAGAAAGCCAAGAAACATTCAAAAGGAAAAATTAATGAAGTTGTAAGAATCTGTATTTTAAACGTATTGGGGAGAAAGCCTTATATCCCCAAAAAGTGCAGCTGATGGGTTTCCTTACAGAAGATGACGACTCTGGCTGAAATACCTGCCCTCAGATCCTGTTCCCTCAGGTTGCGTGGAGTGTGTGGCTTGGTGGCACGTTTGATTTACTTGTAATGAGAAGCGGTGGCAGCAAAGCCACGGCAGTGAGCTGTTGGCCGGCGCACACAGAGGGCAACGCTGGGACACTCACCTGTCCGTGCTCTCGCTGCTGGGCTAACACCAGCCGGGAACACCCGCCCACGCTGCGCCCGCTCCCACCGCCCCGCGGGAACGGGGCGCAGAGGGGAAGAACCCGCACAACGCGGGGTGAGGCCTTCGTACCTGCCGTCCCCGGTCCATGCGATCCTCGGGGCGCTGCGGGTAGCCCATGGGCCCGCCCAGCGCCTGGAACTGGCCGGGCTGGTACTGGTTCTGCGCTTGCAGCATGCGGTTCCAGGCCAGCAGAGGAGCGGCCCCCGCCGTCCTGCGGAGAGAAGAGAGCACGGGCAGCGTGAGCACGGCTCCTGCAGGGAGCTTCACAGCACAAACCCCAAACTTGTGTAGTCTCGCATGAGAAATGATTCGATTTGTCTCGGAGTTAAGCGCGGGCACACCCGGCTGTGCCCGCAGTGGTGCTAAAGACAGCCCAGCCACTGGAGATAAATTGGGGAGGGGGGAATACCTTCCAACGTTCTCCTACCAAAGGCCACATTTCCTTCCTGCTTCCTTCATCACAGCTTGAAAGCCACAGAACCAGGTACCGCCCCAAGCAACAAACTCCATTTTACAAATCACAGATTCCTCAACTCCTTGGAAGGATTCTGTCCATCTTTTATTTTAGGGGCAAATTTGCCAGTTCATCCGCACTGATCTCGAACACAGACTAAACCCCAGATATCACCAAGTTAGCTAAAACATACCGCACCATCCAAAGAGTAAACATGTGCGATACAGGAGAATGAGGCTTTCTTTTCTAAATGTCCAGACTCTTTCTGGGAGTCCATTCTTTCTAGTTAATTGCAGGTTGCAAATGAATTCTTACTGCGAGTATTCTGAATCTAGGGTAGGGGCCTTGGCTGCTTTTTCCCATCCATTATTCTGCTCAATATGTCAGAAGGTCTGATCGGGAAGAAACCTTTTCAAGTCCTATTGATGCCGTTTTCAATTGACCACGGTGACCTAGCAACATAAGCACTAATTGGCGTGGACTGACTGACATTTGGTGTACAGTTTATATGGGAACACAAATTCAACATCCATTATAACCTAGTTTGCCATCCCAGATTACTAACAGCAAGAAATGTTTTAATTGCCCTCAAGTACCTATTCTAACATCACAATTATAAAGCAACAGGTATAATACGTCACACCATTGTTTGATTAAAAATATTTAGAAAAACGATATAGTCTTTAGAACAGCATGGGGAAGGGTATGAATCCTTACAGAATTCACAGCAGTTATGTTTTGCAGTACGATATATCGTTGTAAGGGGAAACCACGGGCTAGTTGAGACAGTTACTATTGTCTGAGCCCTGTTTAAGAGCGATGTGTGGGAGCAGCGGGTGCCCAGCCTGCCGAGGGACAGGGACGCTTTGGCATTCACCCGCTGCACCCACAGACACTGAACGCCTTTGGAGAGCCCCCGCTGGGCTTGGCTGGTTCCGCCGGTGCAATCCAGCCCTGCAGGAATAACCCAACCCCCGGGCCGGGTTTGGTGTGATTTAAAAGGCACACGCACTGAGCGAGGATGCACGGGCAGCTGTGTGGTGCTGGGCAAACTGAGCTCTGAGGAAGCGATGCTGGGGAGGAAGGACTCAAACACACTTCAGCAGCTCAACAGAGCTGCAGCCAAGATAGGTAAACGGCAGATTAAAACGAATTAAACGAGGCACTCCGGCTTTCTGGGTTGGGACGCTTTTGGTTTCACACTAGCGCCCGCAAGCCAGCTGCTCCACGGGCTCAGGCGAAAACCTGCCCGATTGCAGAAAGGTGAGAGAAACTCCCACCGTCTCCAGAAAGCAAATAACTTGATTCCTGTTTACAGAAGTAGGAGTCTTGCCTGGTAAAAACACATTCGTTAAACACGGTATGCAATACATGTGCCAAAAGCAAACAGGCTCAAAAGCCGAGTGGCAATACTGAACGGTGTGCTTTTATTTTTAGCTTCAGAGGTAACATCTAGAAACACTCAGTGTTATCTCAGCCACTCACGAGGAGAGGCCATACTGTATTTAAAGTTAATAGCACATTACACTTCCAGGGACTAAACACTCTAAATCACTATTCTAAGTAAGTATAATATTCCTTTAGATTAAGTACTCTGAGTACTTTTTCCCCCATTATTCCTAGAAAGCAGCAGAGTGTCCAGGAAGAGCACACTGCTGGGCCTCCAGGAAAACTGCAGGGCCCCCATCCAGCCCCGGCTCCAGGACCTGCACCGCCAGCCGCCCCGTCCCTGCAGCTCCGCTGCCGTGGCTGCGATGAACGGCCTGGCTGACGGACGGTGACAACGGGCACAAACCCCACGGCGCAGGAATACGGACTGGGCACGGAGTTTAAACGTCTTATTTTAATAAAGCGCTGCTTAGTGAAAAGTTGGGATATTTAACAAATGAAAGACACTGGTATCACTATTATGCTGGGGTATTTCTGCTTTGAGGCCATCTGAAAGAGTGAAACAGGCGATTTTCAATTGGAACCACTACATATTCTAGAGGATAAGCCTAGTAGGACAAGAAAAATAAAACGAGAACACCTGCAATACGTTTTCTGATCTTCAAGCCAGAGAAGCAGCTTACACCTTTTGCTGCTCTGAATTCGCACAGCTATGCACTACTTTTAAACACCAACATTTTAGGTTTTCATCTGGTAAACAGAACTCAGGAAATCAGAGTCCTCACAGCACCGGGCTTTGTGTTTATCTGCTGGATGTACTAACCGGGGACTCCAGTTACCTGAGGGTGCAGATGGGTACTCAGCAAAGCTGAGCCTCACGGCTGACAAACAATAACTGTGCCCCGTGGAATATCACCAGTTCACACTGGCAGAGTTACTCACACGCACCAGCCAGAGTTACATCAACTGGAGATGAAACTAAAGTAAATACAGGATAGCTAAAATACGACTTCAGGAAGCTTTATCCAGTAAAACATTTCTGTTTTGCAACCTCAGCCTCTTTGGAAATGTCTTCCATGAGCAGGTCAAGCTAAAGCATTTGCTTAACCAGGTGACAAACTTCCCTCAGCCAGGAAATCAGGTAGCAATATATATATATATATATATATATATATATATATATATATATATATCTATATATCACCTCTGAAACACATCAGACCACCAGCCCTGAAGGCAAGAGCACGAAATAAGGCTCTGCAGTGTCCAGTGCGGCAGCCCAGGGTCTGAAGGGACATGCTGGGTGGTGTCCAGTTGAACAGCAGCCCGGTGGTTGTGTGTTACCTGCTGCACACTGAACTGCACCACCACACCTCTGTGTTTCTGTTTGATGTTTTGTGTAGGGCTCCAGGTTCAGCTCCGCATGGCAACGAGCCCTGAGTGGCCAAGAACCTAATTCCTTATCCTCAGCACCGACACGGGCAGGTCCGTGATGTTCACAGACCAGAGGGACAACCAAGCCCCACCAGGGAGGGGAAGCATCACAAAGACACTGTTGTCCGTCCAAAGCGACAACAGCATTCTCCGAGCTTCTCCAAAGCTTATTTTCTAGGTGAAGATGGAACATCCTCAGTGCGAAGTCACCTCAGGGGACACCGGTTTGGGGACTGAACAGTGGGGTAAGCACCGCAGCACTGGAGCAGCTGGAGAGCTGAGGATCGGACCACGAGCACCATCCAGCCACAAAACCGCTCCGAAGCGGCCGGGCGGGCGCAGGCACAGCTGAACACCAGCACAAACCAAGCCCAGGAGCCTCGTGGTGCCGTTCCCATTACAGTCGATTATTAGAACTGCAACAAAAACGTGTTTTCACGTGAGAAACAAACAGGATTTCTGGCTGAAAGAAGTTATTTGTATGTGAATTAGGAAACTCTTCCGCCTTGCAAAAATGAACAGCCTGGTGAATTGACAGTATTTCACAAAATGCTACTATACAAATGGTATTTAATTAAGGTGTGGGAAAAGCCATTCCCAGGGACAAAGCAATATTAAAGTTTGTAATGCCAGATTCATTTATAATGCAATATTCCGCACCGACGTGGCACAGGACAAGGGAGCCGGCCTTACTTCAGTAGGGATCAAAAGGGTTGCCATGGAAAACGTGACTGCGGAGAGCTCAATAAATTCCCCCCAAGCAGATATTTTCAATGGTTAACATTTGCAAATAAAACCATGGAAAAAAGAGTTGTGTCTCAGAGCAGAAACTCCCAAGATCTCACAAAGGCTCTCGCTCCTCCATAACATACATAAATATCATTATTCATAGCTTTCGCAGGTACGCCGAGTTCCTAAAGTCCCTCTGACTTAAGGACGTACAACCTATCAATGAAGGAACGCACGTAAAACATCCCTTATTATCAAACCATGTCACATTCCTTCTATTCGATGGCACTTATTGGACTGCGGATTCCATAATCCTTCCCTGAGTCCCTTCTGCATTTAATTCAGTTCAGTCTTAAGTAGTTAAAGAAACTGTTTTCAGTGGCAACTAATAACTACTGACCTACAGTGACACTGCCCTACAATAGGCTTGTCAGCCCTGAAAAACTTGTACCAAAGAAGCTGATTAGGACTTCAAGAGGTTTGCAGCAAGAATCAATGGCTGGTCTGTACTAATGCTGCGGCTGCGGCACAGAAATGATAAAAGTGGAACACCATTAGTTATGCCTCATTAAGCTCCACAGCCCTCCTAAAAAGAAATTTGTTTAGCCTGTCCAAAATCTAATGCAGTTTTAAGCTCTCTGTGTTCAATTTCATAGTATCTCAAAAGCTTCAATAAGATAAAGGCCAAAGAACCAAGAACGGTACCAAAGCACCAACAGTAAAGTTAATTTTGCAGTCTGAGTTTTAAAGGAAAGTGTTTTTTTCCTTCTTTTTTTTTAAGACAAAGCACTCGAGCCTTTTAAAGGATGAACACCACGCAGTGCACTCTCAAAATATAAATAAATCATGGTCGTTAATCAACTTTAAAAACCCGCTGTACAGCACGATTCCAACAAACAAGGTTGAAAACAAAGGGGACAACAACGACAGAAAAGCAGAAGCAAGCGCAGGCTCCGGGCACGTTCTGCACAGGGTGGGACCCGGCTCACCTCTGCGGGGTCTGCGGGAACAGCGGCGTGGGGCCTCGCCAGGACTCCTGCGGCCGCAGATCTGCGGGGAAACAACACAACACGGCGCATCAAACAGCGGCACGTACAGCGAGGAACGCGCTCCCCTGCGCGCCCGGGCCGGGCTTCAGCAAGGCAAACAGCGCCAGCCGGGGGTACCAAACACACCTCGGCAAGTCGCTGGTTACTGCTCCTCATTTTCATAGTGCCCTTATGTCCGTCAGTGGCAAACTTAACGCTAATTGATAAAATGTAACTCCATTTTTTTATAACTCAAAGCTTACTTGGTGTATTAAAACATTTAATTGCTAGAACTGGCATTGGTTAGTGCTTGGACACTTCTTAGGTATCTTTTCTTGCACTTTCAAAAATGCAAAATCATGCCTGTTACCATCACAACTGAAGACTTCATTTATTGTCTATATTTTTTGTAAGTGCATTCATCACTACACTATCTGAAAAAATATGTGTATATATATATACACACAGACTGTGTCATCATCACAATGAGCAACAACTATTTAACACTTAAAATATGTGCACGTTTCCCTTTGATTAAGTTATTCTATAAAGCAAATTAAAAGAAAGACCACAGCACATAATAAAGCAAACTGTTCCACTTTACTCGTGTTTAAGTATATATATATATATAGATAGATAGATATATAGATAGAATTATATTTAGGATATATTTAAAGATAGCAAAAATATATTTAAAAGTTAAGCCTGGACAATGCTAACATCATAATAAAACTCTGTTAATGATCTCTCAGATAGTGCAATCAGAGCGAATTAAACTTTTTTGGGGAAGAACTCGGCCACAGCCCCAGCACCGCGGTTATCAGAAACCGCAGGGGAAAAGACCACCCACTTCTCATTTGTTCTTCTACCCAAATTAACTCTTCACAAAGACGTAGCAGTAACAACATTGCTTTAACGGGACACACAATTAAACGGTTGTTGTTCTGTTAAATAAACTGGTCAGTAAACAGGATAAAAGCAACAGCTAATCAATGGCTCCCCGGCCCGGCCACAACACTCGAATTGTGCAGCCGTCAAAAGCCCCCGTTTCAGTGACACCTTTGATTATTTTCAATGGTGTTTAAGTGTGACCTAATTTCAACAGCTGGCTCCAGAAGCTGTCTAATGGCTGCACCGCCACGGGACAGCGGCGCCCGCTTACACTGCGGTGTCCCTGCACCTTAAAGCTTTGCAGTCGTTTGAAAAAAGGGAGAGAAAGCAAACCAAAACAAACAGAGGAAAGTCCTAAAATGTCTTCTTATGTCTGATAATTTCAAGGTTTCACAGACACCTGCACCACAGCCAGACCTGCAGCTCCCTTAAGCCTGGCTCAGCCCCCGCAAGCCTGGCTCAGCTGGCTCTGGCTTGCTGGGAGACACAACATTCCAGAAAACCCCTCCGTTCCACAGTGGTGATGTGGGCACAGGCTGAGCTGGGCGAGACCCCAAGCCCCCGGCCAATCCCCAGACTGGCGCAGTCCCTCCCTGTGCACAACGTCACGTTTTAACTGAAGTTTATAAGCATGTTTTCCATCCCACTGTGGTGCTGAGAAACCCAGCGAGATGACGCTGGTCTCGTCCCAGTACAGTGTTTCTCATCCACGCAGACTCCCGCTTATGGGCTCGTTAAGAACACGTGTCCTACTTAATCACCACCGTCTTTCCAGGGCAAAAAGAGAGGACCCAGCTCTCCTGCTGTACCCACATCTTTCTGCAGCCCTAGGGAACAGTTTAAGAAACGGCTTAGTGAAATCATCGTAAAAACATCTAAAGCCACCTTACTACTATTCATTTGTATGGCTCTGATGGAGAACAACCTTTGAAGGCAAAAAGCTCAGAGCAGTGAATTGCACTTCAAAAAGGTACAAAATCGGAGAAGTGACAATTAATATTTTCTTTAGTCTTCAAAACTTAGGCATTTCCTAGAGCTATAAGGCCAACTAAACTGCCTTCTCTAGCAGCTCCTCAAGTAACAATTTATCTAATCAGTGTGGCAATCAAAGACGAGATTTTGTGTTTACTGATTGCATTAATCAAAATCACTTTTCAAATGCAGCTAATTGACAAGTTTACCGACTGAAATGAAAGTCACAAATCAGATATCCCGCGCTGCAGAAACCAAACGTGCCATTCACAGAGAACTGCCATGCTGCACTTGACTTCGCAAGTTATCAGCACAGACAATTATTCATCAGCTGAAAATTGGCACATCCAAGTCAAATCAGAGCCCAGCAGTGAGAACACCCACAGCAGGCTCTTGAGGAGGAGATGGCACTTCGGGTGACCGCATTGCCCTTCGAGAGTCTAATTTCACTTCATCATACATATAAAAACATAATACATAAAATGAAAAGTTGTTCCGCAGCAATCCCACGAAACGTGGGAATTTTAACCACATCAGCACTAGTTTTTCAGGACTCTGTGGGTTCCAGATGCTTCTCAATCCAATTATGCCGCAACATACAGCTGTTCTCCCATGATTAGATACCCGATGAACGTGACTTTGACACAAGAGATAAACCGCCCCATTAATAAAGCTCAGCATACGCCTTCCCGTTTGGATTTTCCAGCTAAGATACCTGTGCTTTGACAGCGATACCTGTATTTGAGGTCTGCAGAAGGCCAGGAGACGGCTGTGCTGTGGCACAACGCCGACACAGGCAGGAGGAGCGATGCAGGACTGCGAATTAGCAATCTGGGTTCAGGCTGGCACCTCAGCACCAAGCACAGCTTATCTGCCGCTCCCACCGCCTCTCCTGCTCTGCCACCATGCCTTGGGCATTCACCATTTTCTGTGGGCAGCGTTCTCCTCTTGTTCTCTCCAAGCACAAAGCACCGAGCTGCTGCCGAGCCAGCTGATGCTGGCGGTGCTCAGATTCAGCCACGTACTGAATTCATTCCGGATAACAGACACTAAGAGCCCAAAGTGCCACTTTTTCCTATTGCATTTGAGCACTGGGCACAGTTTTCAACATGGGACCTCGTTTCCAGGCACAGAACTACATTTTAGCACCTTTCACCACAGCGACTGCGCAAAGGAAGAGCAATAGAGAGCAACACAAGGTGAATGCAGACGGATGCCTGAATCCACCTTTTATTCGTAATATTGCAACAGATCAAAATGAAACCAAAATATTTTTAAAACTGGGAAATGTAGAAAGTGGAAGCAACTTACTGGACAAGAGCTTGGGAATCTGCTGCTGCCCGCCCAGCAGCGGCCGCGCGTACGGGCTCCCGTAGGCTCCGAGGGGCACGGCGTTGGGGTACATCCCTGGCATCCCTCGCTCCCTTGGCATCGTGTGCCTGTGGCAGGCGAGAAAGGATGAAGAACAGCATGTTTTTACGAACGTCCCCTTACAGCACCGCTGCTGCCCAGCGCTCTCCAGGGGGCTGGGGAGATGGGCACAAACACGACAGTGACTCCTTCACACATCTCTTCCCAGCAAGGAAAAACGCCTCATTTTATCCGTAATACAGAAGCCCAGCTCATTCTCTCCTCCTGCGCTCAGAACCATTCTAGTACTGCACTACACAACCTGAAAGATTTACTTGGATTTCGGAGAACCAAGAGAAACTGACTGTGGCAATGCCTTGAAAAATGACAGTCAGACTGTAAGGTGTAACATGTGCTTCAAACAAGGGTTTGTAAAACCCATTTTTTAAAGCATAAAAGACACTACTGTCCTCATAATAATCTTAATTGTCACTTGTGTGCAGTATTCTCATTGTGCACTTCAAGCGAGTATCCACCAGCTGAAAAAACCCAACGGGAAAATTAGACAGAAATATTTAGTAGAAAAAAACCCAAACCCAAAATCAAGACGAATGCAAGGGATCATGGCACAATCACTGCAATGCAGTTTCCATCAACTCCGAATTTAAACATCACATGCCAAAGTTTCCAACATAAAATACCAGCATCCGATCTCCGACAGTCCATCCCCACTGCCTGGGTTTTTTAATTAAGAAAGCACTAAAGGAGAATGTTGGTCTCAGCACGGCAGCCAGTGACAGTGCTGCCGCTCTCACCCCAGCGTTCTGAACGCTGACTGGTCCAAATGCACGGGTTTTCTGTCTCGGTTAAAGCCAAGCTGTGGTCTCCAAGGCCTGCCGTCGTTGTTGGTCTTTTCCCAGTCTCCGGGCTTCAGAACTGGAGCAGGTTTCCTTAATATTAAAAATAGTTCCATAAATACTTATCAGAGTAAATGCTCAGATTAACGAAAGACAATGGAATTATCTGAGAACTGACAACTGATACTTACTTTGCGCCAGGTAACACGTTAGCCTTGAAAACGAATTCTTCATCAAATTGTGGATCTTTGAAAGAGATACTAGGAGAAAGTATTTGAGGATTAGGTCTACATGATAATTAAGTCAAGCAAGATTAAAAAACTAATTGCTGCTTCATTAACAGTGATGTACCCAACAGAAAATGTTCAAGAACCCATGGCTTAAACTGCAAACTGCATTTCTTGCACGTGGATATGCTGACTACATTGAAGCTGGATGTCCCAATTACTTTGCAGAGGGTGATGTTTCTCCTCCTCTGTACCAACAGCCAGCCCAAAAGAAAGTTTAACGTCCAGTGAGCAGTTCGCGCTGTGCACGGCCATGAAGGTACCTCTGCAGGCCCTGTACCCGTTAAGCTCCATGGCTGCGCAGCGCGGGCAGGCAGGAGATAAGCTTGCTGTGCAGCCTAAGCGGGCAGGAGATAAGCTCGCTGTGCAGCCTAGGCAAACCCAGGCAAAACTGGCAAGTGGGATTTGCTGGGCCAGGGAGTTTTATCTCGAAAGGCGGCTCTGCAGTTGCGTGCAGTTCCCATGGGGGGATATACACGTATTTTCAGTGACCTCTTGCAGACCCTGCATTTTGAGCTGTCCAGTGTGAGACCAACTAAACAGTAACAGAGTAAAAAGCGGCCAAAAGCTTAATTTCTGCTGAGAAAATGCGTCATACAGCAGCTCAGGTTTGCTCCAGGAAAATTCCTGCACAGTGCCAGCAATTCCCGTGTCCTGGTGCAGGGACCCAGGGCTCAGGGAGGTCCCGCCAGGGCCGCGTTTGAAGCACACAGCACCAACCTGCTTTCTGTTCTCTCACCACTGGATGCAGAAGCATGCTTGGCATGCCAAGAAAGATAAAAGCAAACAACTAAGCGGAATAATCTCACTCCTCCAGCTGAAATACATCTGGTTTTCAGCAGAGAATGAATGAGACTGGAAGGAAAGAGAGGAATGGTCCCTTGGAAAATCCAGCCCAAGTGACAAGAGCTGAAGAGCAGGATCATGACTGCTCATATTATCTCAAAGGGCGGGAAGAAAAATCCTTGCAATAGAGAAATGGACGGAAGCGTAGAACAACTCAAACCTCCCGGCAGCAGCAGATGGAAAGCCAAGAACTACCTCTAACTCATCACTCAAAGTAACTAGATCGCCATTTCGGAACATCCTTTCTGCCATATCCTGACAAGGTGCAGCTTGGCATTCCTGCCTGGACACAGCTCTGCTGAACCAACTCATGCCGATCTGCAGACAGGTCACAAGTGATTTTCAGGGTCTCAAGTATCTTACGTGGCTCAAGAAGTGAAAGATTATAGGCTCAAGGATTACATACCTATTATACTGTGCCAAATTAAGTGAGAATGACACACAACACAGCAGATCTACAGAAATTTGCTGTCAAGTGCAAGAGTAATTAAAATCTTCTGTGACCACAACATTTACTCTTGGAGACTTTGCATTGTTTTTGTATTCATTATGCAGTTCCTTATTGCTCTCCCGAACACCACATTCAGGCAAAGTTAGTACTGCTCCTCAAGCATTACAACACAACAGCCTGGATTCAGCTCTCACAGAAAACCACAAGCGCCTAAAGTAAAAGCTTCAATTTTATTAAGAGAAGGATTCTGTTGCAAATTTGACACCACAAACCAGCAGAATAAACTAAGCTTTGATCGCTGTATTTTGTATGCCCTTAAAAGCCCGAGTTTACCTACCTGACTGCAGAATTTTGCGTAAGGTCCCGCAGCATCGGAACAGGAGACTCCACTGTCCTGGTAAAGAGAGAAACCTCTGTCAAAACACCATGTAATGTATTTCTCACCATTTGCTCCACTTTCTCTGTTGCTACCTGTCCTGTTCCCCTGTCAACTGAGTCTGCAACACACAAAAGCCATTTCAGTATTAACTCCCCTTTCCCCTAAATCACGTATTTCTGTAAGCAAGGTTTGGCTAGAGCATACCAGCAGGTTCTAGGAGGGCAGGAGAAGACCAGACAGACACACATGTAGACACAAACCTGCTTCACTAGGAAGATAAAGGCTTTGAAGTAACAAGCAAAAACCCAGCTGTTTTACACAGCCCTTAAGGACTCTCCTTTGTAACTGAGATTTAATAAGCTGACATGCAGTTGCATCTTAACCCTTTCCTCCTTAGCTGCGGAAACCTCGCCCTTCCATCCTCAATGACTTTTCTCCATCAGCAGCGGGACGTTTCGCTCGGGCTGCGGCGCACGACCGCACAGACCCGCGTCGCACACGGAGCTCACGAGGCACACGTGCTGCCGAGCGGGAGCCGCGTCTCTGCAGCAAAGCAAGGCTCATTCGGAAGAGGCGACACAAACGCCTGCTCATCCCCACAGAACCCCTGGCCGACTGCTTCTCCAGGTAAAAAACCACCCATTTCTCCCGCCCTGGCAAGGGGAGACAGCGGCAGAAGAGTTCTCTCTTCCTGCATTGCTGTTCCCTCCAAGAACAGCTCTGACTTGCTCATGTTCTTCGCAAGCCATGACAAGAATAGATGAATGTATATTAGTGAGTGTGACCTAGGATACATTATCTGGCCAACAAAATCGGAGTGTTTGTGCATTTAATGCAAATCAGTTACTGAACACCTGCTTATGCCTCTAAGCGAAGTTAGATAAATGAATGCATATCCTACAATGCGAAGATTACGCTGATAATTTCTCAAACTAAATGCGTTATCTAGAAAACAAAATATATTAGCATTTTTTTGTCTGTGTAGATGGTAACAATACAGAATTTAATGCTGTAGCACAAATGGAAAATGGCAAAATATATCTAGTATATCTCTATCTGGATTTTTCTTTAATGCAATTAAGATTAGCATATAAAAGGCAGAGTTGTCGGGCGCTTTTTTAAACAGCACGTGCTATTGGAAGTTACATCAGACTGCATGAAATTACCAGTCATACAACAGCAAAGACTCCAAGACAACACGACCTCACTGATCGCTACTTTCATTATATGGGCCCTGTTTACCTATTAGAGTTCAAACATTACTAAGTACAGAAAAATCAGTATTCTTCCATAGATGAAACGACAAATATTCAAACAAAGGGTTCATCAGCGATGAAACAAACACATCAGAGCGCTTTAAAGATTTCTGATGCTGCTTTAAAAGCCCAGTCTTGAAATTAAAACAAAATAGGACGATAGAATGAAAGTTTGGGGATTTTTACATACGTGATAATAATACACACGTCCTAGGAAACCCAGCGGAACGCGTGTGCAGCCCCAGAGGCGAACGCGTTGCCATTTTTGGCACGGAGACAGGTTTATTTAGAGGCAGATGTCGCTAGCGCCAGCCAGCACAGCCCGGCCATACTCACTGCTCTGGAAGAACGGCGTTTTCATTCAGCGTCAGCTTGCCCTGGATGCCGTGGCACAGCTCGGGGGGGATGTCCACCGGCTGGGAAAGAGACAATCAGCCAGCTGAATCCCCGGGTGAGACCCCCGCCCTCCCCATTCACACCATCTCTTGAGAACAACTACAACCCACCTCTGTATTTTTGGTCTTGTACTGCTCTACAATAAAGTCACAAAGCGGGTGGTGCTTTCCAACGAAGAGAACATCACCACCAAGGCTGTTTCTTCTGCCTACAAGAGATGAGGAGAGCGGATGAGAGCTCGGAGCCAAGCGGGGAGGAAGGAACACGCGGTCCTGATGACACCTCCACTACGGGAAAACCGCACTGACGTGGAGGAGAAAGCTCATTCGGGGTGAAACACGGCAGTAATACCAAGCTGTAACACAATGCCACCATTCTTACTCTCTTCGGGAGTGAGGTCAGGGTAGACTTCTTCCAGCGCAGCTCGGAGGCGTCGCTCATCGACGAACGGCAGCAACGCAACCCCTAGTGCAACCAAAACAGGAGCTTTTCACGTTTGTTCAGGGCAGGGGGGTGAAAGACACCAGCATGGAAAGCTTCAATAGATTCTCTACCCAAGGAACAACTGTTGCATCAGGCACAGAAAAGAAAACCCGACATTTTCATATTCTCTAAAGCAAGAAGCAGCTGCATTAAATACCGGAACTTTTCTCATTCTTTGTATGCATCCAAATATTTCTGTATTCCCCAAAGCGTTTTCACAAGCTGCTAACGAGCCACTGATTGAATGGAACAAGATCCATTAATTAAATGCAAAGGAGACAAAAGACAATTACACAGTAAGGCTGATAAAAATAGAAAAATGATTAATCTAGTTCAGGATAAATTAACGAATCTAGAATGACTGCTGAAATTACCACTAATCATTGCCAATTCTAAATCAGCTACTGAAGCACAATTTGTTCATATAAATTTCTTTTCAAAAACCTACCTATTGCAAAACACTTCTCCCCACACCAAGAAACACAAGCTACCTGTGTGACTTGGTGTGTAATCACCTCACTAAGATCACTTTCCATTTTCTTCCTATTTTTTATAGACTCTTGAAGCTAATGTCAGCATATTGTAGCTCAAAAAAAAAAGTTGAAATTTCACCTTGCCAAGCATATTTCTTCCCATTTAAATCAATAGCAAAATCTTCAGGGTAGAAGTCAATTATGCTTGATTCCTGTATATGAGAAAATTAAAAGAAAATTATTAAAGCCAATTACGAAATTGACTTAGAATGGCACATAGCGCTGCACTTCAGAGGGTGAGCACACACCACGCCAAGGAGGACACACGGAACTTGGACTGGCAGAACATCTTTTATTAAACACGCAGTGCGGTAGGGCATTTCCATCACTGAGAGTATCAGCACCAGAAATCAGGCGGGACACAACAATTCCAGGTAACCAGGTTAAACGTATCTGCTCCCCAATTGAGTTTTCAAGGTTTCTATAAGAAATTAAAGACTCTTACCAAAGTGTAAAAGCCAGGAATAGATTTTTCTCATTGGGATCTCACTTTTAAGGATGTTTGAAGAATGTCTGCAATCTACCCAAAACGTTCCCTGCTGGCCCCCGCTGGTTTTCTGCCTGAAGGGAGCAGCAAGCCGTGCTCCCACAACCGCAAGGCACCGCACCCTCGCGGGGAGCAGCGAACCCAGCGCTCTTACCGGGTCTGTCATGAGTTTCCTCCACGTCGGCGGCAGGAAATTCCCACTGGCGGCTGGAAACACTCCCATCAGCTGTTCGAGGGGCTTGAACTGTTGAAATGAAACGAGCAGGTGTAGGACACTTCTAATGAGCTGTTAAAGCAGCAATAAATCAACATGCCCTACCGGTTTTGAGCCTTTCTCAAAATCCGACGGCATGTCTGCGATCCCCTCGAAGTCGGAAGCGAAGGGAGCGTAGTGAAAAGGGTAATACCAGTTCCAGGATGCGCAGCCCTAGGAGAGAGAAACACATAAAACCACAAGTGCTGGTTTGGTCTGGACAGTTCATTCTCCTCACAGTAGCTGGCGTGGGGCTACGTTTTGTGTTCGTGATGGAAACGGTGTTGACACCACTGGAGTTTCCAAGTTCTCTGCAACCGTACGAGCAGCAGAACCATGGTCAGAAAGCGTTACGGGGGTTTCGGTGGCACTGAGTAGGATTTCCCTGGCAGTACAGTTTGCACTGGTTTCCCAATGCTAAATCCCACCACCACCTTGGGAACGCAGGGAGCAGAGAGCCCGACGCGAGCCGCTCTGCAAGCTGTGAACACCTCAACGGCGAAAGGTATTCTGCTTTTCACTGTTTCTGCTCAGTACAAGCACTAGCACACACTCTGAGTAACATTTTGCTTTCCCCCCTCTTTTTCTTCTATACTGAATACTGGAAAACACAAAGTGCATTCACTTGAAAGATTCAAAACAATCCTCAAAAAGGAGAAAATAAAGTAAACAAACAGACCAGAACACAATGCACTTTGTGAAGGAAACGTGGCTCTAGGAGGTCTAAGTCAAGTCTTCACCTCCTCAGCTATTTTTCTTCGCAGTACCACTTGAAACAAAAGCCCACTATTTTGACTTCCAGTTCTCAATACGTAAATGTCAATGAGGCTCCTCCAGTGATATTTTTGGTATAAAATTACAGAGCCTATAATTATTAGGTGCAGTTCTTCAGATGGTTTCAGTATGTTTCAAAAGCCAGGTGGATTGGTGGCTTTCTTCTTCTCTCCTTTTTTTTCCTCTCCAAACAGATGTTCCCACTAGTGGAACATGCTCTGCGTTATCAGGTTTTTATAAGAACAGAAAAGCACAATATGTATTCTGTCAGAAGTCTGATGGCAGTGAGCAGCAGTTATGGGAAGCAATTCTTATCACGGTAAAAAAATGCAAACCCTGAAGCTGTGTGAAATTCCCCAGCCCAGCGGCTCCTAATGCAGGTCCCAGGAGGGCAGAAGCCGATGTGGCCGCTGCTCCGCACCCTCCGGACCGCCCGTGCATGGCAGGATAAGGTCTCTTGCCCCATACCGTTCCATAACACACATACAAACTGCAGCACGTCCAAGTACCCATTGCCGCGCCGCTTTAAGTCTAAACGTCATTTTTATAAGATCTAGAGAGAGACTTGATTTCTTTTACAGCAATCTGAGTATAAAGCAGAACGGCAAAAACAAAGCTGGAAACGTCTGTGTACTTTCCTTTGGAACATTTCTGAACTAGAGGGTATTTTCTGTACCTTCACTCTTCCTTGGGCTCTAATTGGCACTCCTCCTCTGTTTTCTCGAGAGCACTATGGTCCTGCCTGAAGTTGTTGTCAACCCCACTGATTTATTTTCTTGGCAGCTGTAATAATCTACCACTTCTATATGCACCAGTCACTTCAGCCTCAATGTCTACAACCCAGAAGGACAAGGAGTCACCTACACACATCTTAAGAATTAAATTGGTTTTACAAGCTACACCAGTGTGTGTTGCACAGGGACTTGCCCATATTGTTTTAAGTGTGGTATATGCCCATCTTCCAGCTCCTATACATTTAAAGCCACAAATCTCTCAGCAGTGCGCATGCAAACGCAGCCCTGGTTTGAACAGCTATACACACATCTGACGTCTGCACAAGGTCACGGCCACTGACCACAAAGCAACAAATGCACACTTCTTTGAATAAAACAAACTTCATTTCAGTCTTCTAATGAGCAGAAATATTTCGGTCGCCTTGTACAAACTCTCCCTTCCCCTACGCCCTTCGGTTTCCCTCAGGACTGTTCAGAGCCCCAGGAATACGTCTTGCTGAGAGGACCATGCTTTGCTTCCAGCAGAGCTCACCAGTGCGCAGGACCACGGCAATTTCCACCTGCTGAGGTGTCCTGGTGACATTTGCCCTCTGCCGAAGGAGCTCCTCGAGGATGCGGAAAGCCCAGCTCCCCCGCACATCAACCGCAACAGACTTGCAAACCTTAAACTCCATGATCTGCATCCACCATAACACGCAGGTCGGAGCCCAAACTCAACTAATCACCGCAGTGGAAGGGAACACACTCCCGTTTCGTTCCAAGGGGGGAAAAATAGATAATAATTAAGAAAAGGAGCACGTTAAAATGACATAACTTCAAGACTGCAGAGATTTTACGGGCACGGGAGGTATTTGTTTTACGTTGGCCAGGTGTGAGCCCCTCTGAAGACGGTGCTGAGCACAGAGCCGGTGCTGCTCCAGCGCACACACCAGCGACAACCGACTTTGTCTGCAGGGCACGGAGCTGGTTATTAACCGGTGGTGCAGCAAACCCCAACATGCCTAACTAATCTCTTGCCAATCTGACATCTCAATTATCAAAAGATTTAAATCGGATCCAGATTACTTCAATCACAATGCACTTCATAGAACATCATTACAATCTACGCAGGAGACTGACAACTCTGTTCCTTTCCAATTCTTACTGGCATTTCAGAGGCTTTGTCCTTTGTTCACTCATTTAGTCATCTGCAATTTCACTATGCAGGGCTATGTATGGCGAAGGAAAATGTGCATCAGTCCCCAATAAACTAACAAGTGTCGTTACTGTATGTGAGAAACAAAAACTGCATTCACATCTCTAGTGTCAAACAGAATGGGCAGCCTCTGATTCTGTATCTTTAAAAACAAGCCCTGCTTCTCACAAATGAGCAATGGATAATTATGATTTCCCGAAAAGAAATAGCGTACAGACGCAAAAGAAAACTAGAGTTTATGAAAGACATCCTGAAGTACCTGATAATAATATCTGAGAACCCAGCAAAGCCCTTCCACATAGGACTGTACAACTTTACGACGGAATTTATCATCGGACGCATCAACATCAAATTTGTTTTTGTAGTAGCGCTGTTTCCAACCAGTTTCCCATAACCTGTGTAAAAACACAAACAGACGTCAATACATGTTAATATATGCACATTTACATATCTGTATTAAAATATAAGCCGAAGTCACTTGCTACTTCAATTCTCATTTCAATACAGTTGAAATGAAAGCGTAAAACCCGACACTCAACAGCAAGAGAATGGAATTTGAGAGCTGGCATCATAGAGAACGCAGGGGAAGTTGTGAAGCTGCCACCCCAACAAACACACGTCTGAAGCACCCGTGAGGAGCAGGGCAGGCACTCCACACGTGCCCGCTGCTGGCAGGACCTCCCACAACACCCATTTCTAGTCAGCAATTTCATCTTTCTTATTGGGAACCTACTACCAAATCTGCCATTGGAATTTTGTTCTTTAGCTCTTCCAGCCACTACAAAGAGAAGAACATCTCCCCTTTCCTTACTTTGTTCAATCTACCGTAGGCCAAACATCTTTTTCTTACTGGAAAACCTTCAGACACCAAGTTCACCCCCTGTTCTTCGTGCCCCTCTCAAGCAGAAGAGTGGTATTGTTTCCCTGCTACTCAAAATACAAACTCAATCAATCCCAGGCAGCAGCAGCTTGATTAAGCTCTGCTCACCATTTGGTTCACTCCTGGTATCGCACTTCAGAACTGGGTCCCTCACTGAACCATCTGCCTTGGTTTTGGGTGCTTTTTGGGTTGTTTGGGTTTTGTGGTGGATTTTTTGTTGTTGTCGTTTTTTTAATGATTTAAACATATTATTCACCACAGTGCATGCATTTTGTACACACTTATCTCAAAGTTCACACGAATTCTGGTATCCAAGCCAACTGGGGTAAAGTAAATTACAAATCTGATTCAGAAACTGGTTAAACCAGATGATCCCTTAATGACTTTTTTTCAATAGAATTTTTTCCTCAACAATTCAAAGCTTGCCACTGATGATCACATCTGAAAGCCGCCACGCAAGACCCCTTTCCACAAAGGCTGCGACCACTTCAAATCACACAGAGAATCTGAAGCACACGAGTAACCCGAGGTCAGCTCAAGGCTGGCGCTCGTCAGAGCGGCACAGTAAGCGCACAGCAAACGCAGCCTGCGAAGCCTTTGAGAGAGCGCAAAGATCCATTGACGCTTTTTCACATGAGGCACCTCCTTTCGGTTTTGCAAAAAGGTTCTTGGTTTGCTTCTATTTCAAGTCGACGCCCAGTGCAGGGATACTTCTTGAAGCCTGACCTGAGCTAGTTCAGAGATGGTTCCAGCTGCCGAGGAGGCAGAGGAATCAGGAGATGTTTTCAAGAGTCTAAGCAAGCCGGGGAGCAAGGACAGAGCTACTTGTGCTGGAGTCTTGGGGGACGGAGTCAAGAACGCCTGCAGGCGCTGAGCAGCTGCCCCAGGAGCCCCCAGCAGCCAGACACTGCAGACATCCCACCAACCTTGGCTGTGAGACAACAAAACCCCACCTGCTACCTGACTACAACCGTTTGTTCTCCTTTTAAAGTCATTCTAAATACAAGATACGTTATTGACAACAACTTCATTGCATCAAGTACATTCACGCGGCTGTTTTTACTTACGATGAGAAGCATAAAATCATCTTCCACTCAGAAAAGGATCTGAATAAACATTCTGAGCTACAAAAGAACTTAAATAACTGTGGACAAATGCAGCAAATCCTTTTGCTTGACAATACCAGCCCTGTCAAGACTATTGCCACTCGTAAATCACCACGGGTCATTCCCACTAGTTGCTATAAAACTGCTAAAGCTTCTCTGCTGAAATTCAGATGGAAAGCAACACTACAATTTATTCTGATTTTAGACAAAAATTCTGCTTACTTGACTACAAAAAAAAAAAAAAAATCACCAACCAAAAAACCCAATTCATTCAGATCTGCACATACAGGAAAGAAAGGCAGCAGGAGAGCTAGAGTATCTGATATTGGAACGTCTGATGGGCCGGATATGATGAATGTGTCACAAGAGCAGCGCTCCGCACTTCACAAAGCAGTAACCGCTACTGCTTTCCCAAGCCCACCTGCAGCCCCCGACTCCACGGAAAACAAAACCGAACCAGTTGCATTTATCAGGGTAGAACCTTCACCAAACAACTGTAAGGGCCTTCACCCCCCATCTAAACAGCAATAGCTTGATTTAAACCTTGGATAAATGCAGACTCACTGGTAATTCACTGACAGTTAATTCTCATAGAATTCCTATCCCTTAATCATCCAGGGATCAGCCATCCTAAGACATTTAAAGAACTCGTCACAGACACAACAGGGCCCGCTACAAATCAAAGATGGAGAAATACCATACCGCGATGGCCAAGATAAATAATGCTGCACACGCGAATGCAACTGAATTGGAGGGGTTAAACAGCTCAAAAATTGGGCTGCAGAACAGCGGCATTCAGCTCACATAATCAGAGCTGAACAGCGAACGTCTCGCCAATCTAGTGCTCGGTCTCAAAGGGAGCAGCGGCTCGCAGGATGAAAACCTGCGCGCATACTAATCTGGGTACTCAGATTTAACAGCGATAGCTTACACATCTCACCGGAATTTACTGAATATTCTAACCCTCCACATTAATTACCGGCGGATAAAAAGATCATAGAAAAGCATCTGATGGCACTGCTGCTCTGAGCTAAATGGCATTAATTAGACTGCATCTATTTCAGCAATTTGCTAACAAAGTGCTACAAAAAAATAGCTTCACCTGATATTATCCTCTGGCTCAGGTTCACTGTCACTGTCTTCAGCTTTTCGCTTAATTCCTCCTGCCAGGGACGGGCTGCCCTCAGAAGTGAGGCTGGTATTTGGAGACGACGAAGGCGTCTGGGGTCAGAATTATTACAGATAAATAGAGGGGGGAAAAGGATTTATTAGGCATTGTAAATTCAAGTTAAAATTAACAGCTTTGTTATAATCACACACATCAGTTTCAGTCCCCCAAAAACTCAAGGCAAAAGCCACACAACCCTTACACCATTAAGTCAAGTAGCAGTGTCATACCAAACACTAAGACAAAGAACACGATTCTATTCAAGTAGTCTCACAAAAACACGTTATTAAAAGGCACTTCCTTGAAAAATCAATGTTTTGGTGTCTGCTTTTCAAGCCAAGCATGATAGGGCAGAGAAAAAGGTGTCCAGAATAACACGGGATGTGATTACTTCCCCGTCCCTGTGTAAACACCTTTGACCGTGTACTTACAGCGTTCTGCCTGTCGTGCATTCTCATCTCGAAGGCGGCCTGTCTGGGGTTGCTGATTGCCTGGGGACTGGATCGATTGCCCAGCGCTTGAGGGGAAAACTGCCCGCCGGGAATGAAGGACGGCTGATCCCTCTGAAAGACAACCACGTCCAAGCGCGCTCGAAGAGCGGTGTCACCTCCGCGGCAGCGCGATGACGCACCCTCGCAGTTTTCACATTAACGTCTCGTATAAAACAAGCATAATTTACTCATTCACTCAGCTCAGCTATGTCCAACAATCTCAACCACGCAGAAGATGACACTTAAAAGGTGAGACTCTTATACTCCTATAATTTATTAAACTTTAAAAAAAACCCCATCCAAACAAAAACCACCAAAACCAACCAACCAAAACCAACCAACCCACCCCAAACAAACCAACCCTGCATTTTGTGCTCATGTTCTCTCTACGTGGGCTGAAAGGCAGTTTTGTGGGCAAGTCAGACTCCAGCAAAGTCACTGGGCAGAACGTGTTCTCTGCTGAGCCTCGTGTCAACGTGGAAACGCAGTTCCTGTGCGTCACCAAATAACCGTGCAAGTGCAGATGTGCAGATGTGAGGGACACCGCACACAGATCATCCAGCACACTCAGCACCCTCCCTCCGCTCCCTTTTAAGAAACCTTTAATATGCAATTCCTTCTTTCAAAGCTCCAGTCTACAGAAAGCCACGAAAAAACCCTTTAAAATGGTTGACACACAGGCCAGAAAATACAGTGATTACAACTGCGGTTTCAACCAAAACACTTGCTGAAAGCTACAGCAAACATTCTAATTCTGGCTACTTTTTTGCACTGTGAAGGGAATTAATTTACCTTCATTCTTTTTCTTTTTTCTTTTTGTCGTCTTTTAAAATTATCCTAGATAGAGAATAAAGAGAAATGAAGTCAGTCAAGCATAGAGAGCTCTTGGAAAAATATTTCAGTATAACCCTTCACTGACCAGAAGGCCAAAAGGTTTTTACATAACGTTTTGAATAAGACATAGGTCAATTCTTGCATCTGTAAATCCAACAGAAACGGGGTAAAATTTTCCACCCTATCCTCAAAACCTATGGGGGAAAAAAGCAGCTGCCTATTCAAAGCCCCACTATTTCAATAATGGCTTTTGTCATCCACTGAGTTCAGCTACAGCGCTACCGCACGGTGACAGCGGCGCCCGAGCACACGGGCTCCCTGCCTAACCTGGAACAGCCAGCCCCACCAACATAACGTAAAAATGTAGGAGAGACAATAAAGTCCTAGAAACAGGAAAATAAGAGACTCGAGAAAATATATTTCTTATTCTTGGGCCACAGAAACCGAAAACGAACTGGCATTTCTACTTCAAGAGAGGTCCAGGCTGGGGCAACTACAAACCAAACATTTCGCTCTTTCATTCACAAAGTGTTTTATCCCCTGTATTTGATGAGCAAACTGGAATATAGCTGCAAAAAAACCATGCACAAACTGCAGAGACAGACCAAAAGAACAACTGACAGCCACATTTCAATGGCAGGAGGTACTGCGGGGGGAGAACAAGTGTGGAATTCAAATCTGGTGTTCCACCCCGACTCGCAGGGTTTGTGCTTCCACAGGTTGCAGCACATCACAAACCGATTCCTTCTGCAGCTCCCACAGCAGCTATCGAACAAGCTGCAGGCAGCAGCAGGACACACGTTTTCATTTTGCTGTTACTTGGGATAACAATCAGAAAAACAGGAAAGGAAAACCAAGGGCAAGCACGCAACTCTTCTTTGAGTGTGGAGGAATTTGCTAGAGATTATAACAAAAAAGTATGGAGCTGCTGTTTGCTTTTTTTCCTTATTCTGCCAAAGGAGTGTCACAGTCTAACAGTAACGCGTTATTTAAACCAGACTCCAAGAACGTAACGCAAATTACATCGTCATCTTTCCTCTTTTTGAAAATGCTGTCTTCCACTTCTCCCACAGCTAACATGATCATCTGCACCCGCTGCAGGTTCACAAAGCCACTCTCTGTGAGGTAGCCCTGCAAAACAGAAAGCAATACAGTTGAAAAACAAGCCTGTTTTTATGGCAAGCACATAGGTATTTTTAAAGAAAAAGTAAAAAAAATTACCCCAGTTTTGTGCACCACGTTTTTATATATGTTAACCAGGCGATCAATCGCTCCCTCCCTAGAAACAAACACACGCATGACATTGTTTTCAGTGAAAACCACAGTGGGTACAGGCGCAGGAAAAGAAAACATGCTCTCATCTACCTGATCTCCAAGGAGGGCAGATGGGGGAGAAAGTCGTTCCCCACAAAGAAGCACATGAACACCCAGTCGTCAACACTTCTTTCAAAATCAAAAGTGAAAGGCAGACTGGCCATAGTGAGCTCCCTTTCCAAATACTGCAACACACACGAGAGCGCGTCAGAAAACACTGTGGACGGAGCTCAGAAATATCACCTATGGAAAGCTGACCTAGGAACCCCGCAGCTTACCTCTCGCAAAACACACAGTCGGATGAAGATGAACTCTTGCTCCGCCACGGGAAGGCTGTCTGCAAACTGGTCATGCTAAACGGGAAGGGAAGAGCCGCATTACACCCAAGCTCACCTCAGCTTCCCCAGCGCAATTTCCAAGGCTCATTTTGGGAAGAGTTCACAGATATACGGGCACAGCTTCTCAGGCTCCGGTGCCGAGCACGCATTCTGCTGCCTGGCAAGTCTGAGTTGCAAATCGCTCTCTCTCACCAGTGGAACAACAACGAAAAGACCACACAAAGCCCACAATGCAACCAAATACCACAGGTGAAGATGCCGGGTTTGGCACAGTATTTCTGCGTTATAGAAGTACAATTTTTACGTATTAATGAAAGAGGAAATCTAGGCAATTCCAATAATATAATTTGCATCATATTTCAACCAAAACCAACAGCGGGAACAACTTGACGATCTCATCAAAACATAAATCAGCCTGTAGATGAAAAGAATTTCTACAACTAGGAGAATTCTTACCTTGCCTTGTTTTTCTCTGGGCAAACCCTGGCACTCCTTGACCTCATGGCCCATCTGGTTACAAAGAGCACACGGCTTGGGCTTATTTGGTTTAAACTCTTCCCTAATTATAGTGAAGTTTGGCTCATGTGTGGCTAACCCAAGCATTATCAGATCAGCTACCGGGGAAAACAGAAAAAGAAAAGATATTGAAGGATAAACATTATCGAGCTTTAAAAAAAAGAAGTTGAAAAGCAAAGCATGTTCTACTGTAAGCCAGCGAGTATTGCGGCGAAACAGAACTCACCGTCAGCCCCACACAGGCAGTGGTGAGTGTTTGGGTCGTGGTTTGGTTGAGCTACACAAAAGAAAAATCACATTTAGACAACCAAAGTCACGTCAAACCGGCCGTCTCTCTATCGAAAACAAAATGTTCACGTTTCTCTGAATCGTACCTCTTTGTCTCCTAATGTAATCCATGATTTTGTGTTCACCTTCACCAGGAGCACTGGCATCAGACAAAATTACCTGCAAAACATTTAAATTATGTAAAAAATTCATGCCACCACAGTTAAAAAAATACAACTTATGGAATTCATGCATAGAATACTGAATCTCACCTATGGATACTTGAAATTCTAATCCATGGTTTCAAATAAAATGTTATGATTCAAAAAGAAATTGAGTGTTTGGAACCAATGAAGAGACTTCCATTTTTCTCTACTGATTTTCTAGGAGGAAGCTGACGTGCTGATCCAAACACCACTGAAATATCACGTCATTAACCAACATGTATGAAGTTTCCTGATAAACGCTCAGGGCGATGGAAATCCGTGCTGAGAAGCACCAGCTAAAGCAGCCATATGCCCGCTTCCCCTTGGATCTTGGGATACGCCGACACATTATCACATTATACACTTCCTTACCCCACGTCCAGCTGAGCATTACCGTTCGTAAGCTCACGGCTAATGGAGGGAATTAAGCAGAGTCAACTGCCCTCTAATTAGACCACTTTAACAGTCAACTTATGGAAAATAAACCAGCTGCATCTGAGAACACTGACTGTTCTGCCCTCTTGTACAGAGCACACGCAGGGTTGTCAGGGACAAAACCGGGTGGCGGTGGAGCGGTTGAGGAACAGGAGGGGAGAATTTCAAAGTCCAAAAAGCTGATATGTATTATTCTTGTTGCCTGTCATCCATCATTAGAATAACAGCGAAAATGCAGTCTACCTGAGGTAGCAAACAACTTCAAAAAGAAATAGCGAAAATAACACATATACAGCGTATCTTGACGCCTTTCCTCAAAAGAAGAAAAAGGTATTCCTAAAACCCTGCCGCCCGTTATATCAAACTGTGGTTTTTACTATCAAATCTTCTCATTGCTCTTAAATGAAATCCAAACAAATGGTGCTGCTGGACTGTGTTATTAGGATGAACTGTACCCCTGAATTCCCGGCAGAGCGCGCAGGCTGGTCTGGTTAATAACAGGACAGTGCCAGGAGATGAGCCATCTGTTAAACTTCTGCTCCTCAATCAAATCCCAGCCCAGCCTAACAGATCACCTCCATTTTCCTCAAGTATGAAACTGTGAAACTTACTGTCAAATTCTTCCACCCAGGGTCACTGTTCAAGCGGTCAGCAATGTAATAGCGGAGACATTTAGCAAGATTGTCCATAAACTCAGTTCCCTAAAAAGTGACGGAAGAAAATAATTTAGACCTTCATTCAGACACTGGCAATTTCTGGTTAAAGTGCAGGATTGCTTACCGGGGTAATACAGTTGCTGTCAAATCTCTCTTTCACCTCTTCTGGAGGAAGAATGCCACCTAGAGCAATAAAGACATTGAACAGAAGTAAATCAATATGGAACATTACAAACATTTTTGCATGATAAAAACCAGGATGGCTCTCCCGGTAACAATTAATACTCATTGGGAGTTAGTTTGTTAAAAAAAAAAACACCACAACAAATTAAAACGGCTTTTACCATTATATTATCTCCATCTTAAAATAAGGTATTAGTACATTTACAAACGTTGTTATTTCAGAGAAGCGATTTTGCTACCTATTCTGTCAAAAGACTGTGAAAGAAATCTCAAAGAAACTGAGCTTGCTAAATGAGATAAAACATTAGGAAATAATTATGTTCTTACATATTCTCCCCTACGTTTCCACTATCTATTCACTTGGGCTCACAAACAGGGTTACACCAACTTCTCTCATCTCTGAGCTTCATAAAGGGTCTTCGCAGTCTAGGAACGCTACAGGAAGAAACGTTAAACAAGTCTTTGTGCTCCTTTCCCTCGCTACCTGGGGTCCACAGCAGCTCCGTCCCGCTGCTCCAGCCCAGCCCGCGTCCTGCAGCCGCACACGCGCCCTGCGCACCGCAGCCGAGTCACCGAGCCCTGCCAGACCTGCGCCGCCTCGGCTGCTCCACGTAACTGCCCTTGCTCGCGGTTCTTACTCCTGGGCTGGAGTATTTCCAGTTGGTCCCTGCTTTTAAGGCTCAGCTCTCCTCTCATCAAGCCCTACAAGTTCACACCTGTCTCCATAAGGGTTTTGGTTTGTTTCCCACTGCTGCCTTTATCCCTGCTTTCCTCTTCCATTTTTTTTTAAAGGAATTAAGAATACTCAACACAAATCAATTTTGGGCAGGAGACAGAAGAAGGAAAAAAGTGACATTCGCTTTTATCTTAGTTCTTAACTCTGGAAGGTTTGCTTTGTAGCTTTGTAGGCTTGCTGGCCCCTCCTCCTAGTAATGTACAGACGAGTATCCACTGAGTAAGACATCCCTCTTCTAACCCCTTCTGAAGCATCCAAAACAAACAAGGTGACTCTCACTTGAACAACCTCAGATATGGCTACAACTCTACCTTTTGCCAGGATTTCTTGTCGGATTTTTTGCTTCTCTTCAGCAGCTTCCATGCCCTCCTTTGATGCTCTGAATCTCCTGGACCGCTGTTGATTCATTTTTGCACGTGGAGCCTAAAAGGGTCATAATGTTTGGTTCAGTTATTGCACCGGAACAATCGCTTCCTTTCTGCTAGTTGTTTTGGTAGCCAAGACAAGTCTCTTGAGATGGGCCAGTCTGTGATTATATGAGCACCTAACAAGACATCAGTCATAACTCTCTTGAAAATAAAAAGACCTCGGCAGACAGTAGTTAGCTACTACTTATGGTGGGTGTGTTGGGGTTTTTGAAAGGCTGCATCAACATTTAGTTGGGATTACTGCCATATACACACATATGTTAGGAATTCCTGCACCTGAGTTCAGGGGAAAAATCTTTTTACTTAATGATACTCACTTTACCTTCGAGAAACTGGAAAGCCTAGAAAAACAGCCCCAATAAAATCCAGCCAGTGCCCAGTCTAAGTGCATCTGCTTAAATGCGCTCAGTTCTTCCCAGCCTCCGGCACAGATTGCTACCGAAGACACACAACATCAGTGGTTTCAGAGTGTTACTGGTTTAGGGAAGTTTCCTGCTTCTCAGAAGCCAAGCTCAGACCACAGTGAACTACATCAGCCAGCTCACATAGCCCCGTGGACAATGAAACCCAGCCATAGTTTTAGTTACCCTCATCAAAATTAAATTAACTGTGTATTTTACCTGTAGTCTTCCATTTTAGAAAATTACTTCCCAAAGCATCTCATGAGAGCAGCCAGCATCTAACCCAACTTTACAAACAGCTGTTATAGGGAACTACATATATCCATACTTACTACTCCATCTATAGCCATGTAAAGAAGTCGCCGTGGTCTTACGATGTTGAAGATCCTGTCGATATACTCAAAAATCGCAACCATCATTTCATCTTCATTTTTGGGCGCTGGCCTAAAACACAGAGCATCCAATTTAACATCTGAAACGCTATCAATAAATCCTATTTGTAAAGAGACAAATAAACCAGCCTTACTTGTCCTCTGGATGCGTACAAGGGTGAATGATGCCGTTCATGTCCAGATAGAGGTTATCGAACTCCACCTCGTTAGGGTTAGGTTTGCTGGTATCGATTGGAACCTTGACACCATTGCACTCTTTAGCCTGCGAATGCCATCAAAACAGGTATTTCAGTACTCGGTTAGAGAAGTATCGCAAATAACCAGCAGAGGTATTAATGTACAGGCTCAAAGTCTGTTTTTTTCAATGGCAGCAGAAAAAAAAGAGAGCAAGAAGCTACCCACAGAATTACCTGTAGATGTGTGCTTACTGTGCTTATACTACTAAAACAGAGCTTTTTCAAGGAAAAAAAAAAAGATGTTTACAAACTAGCACAACTATTATGGTGAGCTAAAGCGGAGTTAGTTCTTTCCTGTGGGTCAGCATGTACTGTAAACAAGAAGTCTCCAAACCTCACGTTATTCAATAAAGCAATTTCTTCTACAGCCGGGATCATACAGACCCCTCGCAATTCAGCAAAGGGACTTCCACGTTTATAATGCAATGCTATGACTTTGTCATGACAAACAAAAGCATCAAAACCCTTCATCTTTAAACACTCAGTTCCTCGGATTGACACATCTGAAGGAACTTTGCTGGGACTTTCTGTTGCTGGTTCTCTCATTCACGTGAAACTCACGGGTAGCTGATGAGCCCACATGGATCGTTTCCCCTGAGCCTGCATCCGCAGCCTTGCTGCCCACCGCTCCTTAACATCCTAATTACAGAGCTCAGACTGTCAGCCTCCAAGGGACAAAAGCCCAACACACTAACAGACCGTGCCATCAACTTCCTTACAACGTTCCCTAGAGCTGCGGCAGAACTAGCTGAACTTACCCCACTCTGAAAGGGCAAAAATTAAAACCTCTAAAGCAAAATAAGCCTTTATTTGGTACTGACATTTTTTCAGTTACAGGTGCACAGAATTCTTTCATGGCAGTTTTGGGAAGACATTTTTAAATAACTGAACACTAAGTCTCTCTATTTCACGTCTTTAAAACAGGTGAAATCTCTGCTAATTCACATCTTTCTGACACTATTCATCCAAACCAGCCAGATCCGACAGAGGAAACCGTGACCGCTGTTTGCTCCTTTACAGAACCTTCCAGAACACACACACAAATCACATGTTTTTAGCAGAAACTGAGTTGTACCATGTGGTTCTAATGAATCTGCTCTGGGCAACCAAGACCTACAATTATTTAAAAGAAAGAACATCCTTCTGGTTTCCTTCAGCCACGGGACGAGGAGCTGGCTCTGCGTTCCACCTGATCCTCCGTCCAACCTCCTGCTGGAGCTGCCGCCAACCAGAAGGTATCAGAGGCTTACGGCTATGGGATATGGAAAATGAACTCATCCCTGCCACAGATCTTACCTTCAGTCTCGAAGGTAAAGCAAAGTAAGTATGGTCACGTTCAGATGGCCTCAAAAGCCATCCAGTTTTCATCTGCATACCGTCATGTCAGCAGCTTCACCGCTACATCCTCATAAACCTATCAGATTTTTAATGTAACAGCCCTGTAAAAGGTTTAAGTATCTGGGAGTGATATCTCTTGTGATATAACTAAACTGTTCACTTTTAATCTGCAGCCTCTTTTGAAACCATTGAAAATAGATCTTCAAATATGATACTTTAGTTGCAGCTTTATTAATTCAGATGAATTTGATTAAGAATATTCTCTCCTGGATTTTATATTATCTTCAAGATCTTCCTCTTATTCTTCCTGCTCGGCTTAAGAAGAAGATTAATCAGATTTAAGGAAAAGAAATAATCGAGCAAGGTAAGAGAACATGGATCAACTTTTTAGTATTTCAAAGAGACAAGCTAGCAGGAGATACAAAATTTCTGATTAGAGAGATTTATAGCAATCCTAAAATACACACAGAGCTGATTACATCGTAAGAGAAGTCTAAATTCACCTGCAGCAAGATAAACCACAGCTTCTCACTCCTGGCCTAGTCTGCTCTCAAATTTATGGCCAGATTTGAATATAAAAAATGTAATGAATATGATTTACCCACGCGCTGTCCTTACTGTAATTGCAACGCGCTCCTAAGTCGGAACAAAGCAATGTGCACGAGGACATCGGAGTGTGACACTGCGGGTATGGGGAATCCAGCCTGGCCCCATGGAATCCGACCTGCCTTTCCATTTCCTTTACTACAGAACACTCACTGTTACAAGCTCAATTATTAAACACAAAAAAGGGACGTACAGTCACAAACTCAGCCAAACCGAGACTACACAAACCTTTATTTCACCTAAATATTAGAGCAGTTTTGATTAGATAAAGATGAATGTAAATGTTCACAGATGTGATGAAAAAGATAAGCCTTGTGCTCTTAACAATAACTGTGCTTAATTGTTACAGATCGCAGACACGTTTGCTGTTTAACTTGTGACTGCTCTTAAACAAGACAGATCTCAAAGCATTAGCCAGAAACAGCTGCTTGTAAGACAAAAGCAGAGAACACCCATTCACAGTAAAGACGAGCCTGTAAAAGAATCTGCTTTACAGTGTCAAAACTCCACCTGCATCCTTCAGATCACAGGAACAGTGCTGCCAGCGTCACCGCGTGCTCACGGAGCGCCGGGGCTCTCCTGCCAGCACGGGTACAAATACGACACAGAAGCATCAAAGCCGCTGTCTCTGCCGTCTGACTCTGCTGCGAAACAGACCTCTGTTCATGGACATGAACATCTGAGGTGAGGAAGGGGATTTGGTGGGCACATGGCTTGGCCTGCACAGCCGGGTGGGATGCTGGCTGTACGCAAAACACCAAACCGTTCCTCTTCGTAATTTCCCCGCTCGGGTGAAAGGGGATGAAGCAAATCAACCGGCACAGAGCTGAGACAACAGGCAGGACACACAAACCCCATCCTTCAGACATCAGTGACCCGCAGGCCCAGCTGGGAGAAGCTGGTACAGACACATTGTTCTCCGGTTGCCCCCAATACCCCTGCCACCCACCTTCTCTGGCCGATGCTAACGCGACACCTGTACCTGAGAGCCCCCTGAACCGCACATCGCCCCGATCCTCAGAACAGGTCACACCGGAGACCACACAAACCCCAGGAGTTGGGTAAAGCAACTAGAACAACCCCTGCGAGCTGCCGACAGCCCAGCCCAGAGCCAGCTCCGCTGTAAACACGTACCTGTAAACCCACAGACCAGCTGCTTCTGCCACCGCTCCCCCAGGCACACAAATCCTCAGATCCCACCCACCCACTGGAGCAAGAAACTCACTTCTTGCAGCTACCGCTGAAATGAACACGCATCGTGCTGAGGCCAATGGAAACCACGAGTGTAACCAAAGCAAAAGAGTAGCTCATAGTTTTAACTGATTAATCCGAAACGGCAAACACAACCCGACAGCAACAGGACCTGAATACTAAACCCGATCCATCCGCGTATACTGAAATCCTGCTGAAGGGGAGCAGGTCATAACGCAGCCAAAAAGCCCAGTGTTTATACACAATTCCGCCACTTTGCTCTCTTCTCCCTCATCACCACACGTACACCAAGATACCATTTTAATCTTTCATACAACCCATCGGCTACAAAGGACGGGCCAGTTTCTTCCCAAACACCCCGGCCCTGCCCTTGCTCCCCCGAGCAGGATCCCGGGGCTGCTCCCCCCGCTTCCAGCCCCACAAGGTGCTTCTAACCCTGACACTTGCACTTCCCCGCTCTCTTTGACACTTTTGTTTTGAGGGAGCCCCAGAGCTTGCTGCAGCTTGTAGTTTACAAAAAAAGTGGCTGAAAAGAACACGCACCGAACCAAAACAAGAAATGGCACAAAATATCTCGGCTGCTCCCTCTTCACCCTGAGTTTTACCCAAGGCTTTGGCAATGCCTGCTCTTTTTGCCCGAAGCAGCACACAGGCAGAGGCTGCCCCGCCAGGAAGAGGGGCGCGTTTCACTGAACCAGCTGCAAACTGGAGGATCGCATGGAAAACCCAATTCCCTGCCCTAAAATCCCGTTTCCTTCCCCTAAAACCCCCATCTCTGCTCCCAAATCCCACTCCCTGTCTCAAACCCCCCACTCTCTGCCCCCAAAACACCAATTTCTTGCCCCAAAACCACATTTCCTGCCCCTACACCCCCAATTTCTTGCCCCCAAACCCCTGTTCCCTGCCTCCAAACACCCCCCTGCTCCCCGCCCCAAACCCCCCTGTTCCCTGCCCCAAACCCCCCCCGCTCCCTGCCCCAAGCACCGCCCCGCTCCCTGCCCCAAAACGCCCGCTCCCTGCCCCAAACACCCCCCCGCTCCCTGCCCCAAACACCCCCCCGCTCCCTGCCCCAAACACACCCCCCGCTCCCTGCCCCAAACACCCCCCCCGCTCCCTGCCCCAAACACCCCCCCCGCTCCCTGCCCCAAACACCCCCCCCGCTCCCTGCCCCAAACACCCCCCCCGCTCCCTGCCCCAAACACCCCCCCCGCTCCCTGCCCCAAACACCCCCCCGCTCCCTGCCCCAAGCACCCGTTCCCCCCAGCCGGCGTGTTAACCCCTCCCAGGCAGCGGCCGCTTCCACAATACAAGAGCAGCCATGGCGAGAAACCAAATAAAAACAAACAACAAGATCCCCTCAAGCCCCCTGAGCGCCCGAGGGAGCAGAGGGCAGGGAGCAGAGGGCAGGGAGCAGAGGGCAGGGAGCAGAGGGCAGGGAGCAGAGGGCAGGGAGCAGAGGGCAGGGAGCAGAGGGCAGGGAGCAGAGGGCAGGGAGCAGAGGGGCGGCTGCAGGGGCACAGCACGGACACCAACCGCTGACCGACCGGGCGCGAATTACCGACCGCAGCAGGCGACGCTCCCCGGGCCGCCACGGCGCCGTCCCCTCACCTTCTCCTCCACGCAGCTGACGATGATGGAGGGGTACTTGCGGCTGAGCCAGCGGAAGAAGGCCGGCACTCCCATGGCGGCGGCTCCGCGGCCTCCTGGCACCGGGCGAGGCGGACGCGCTTCCGGGGCACAACGCGAGGCTTCCGGGGCACAACGCGGCGCGGGGCGCCATGGGCGTGGTCACGTGGGGCGAAGGCGGTGCCGCCATCTTAGAGGCGGGCAGGGCGGAGCGGGCATGGCGGCCTGAGGGGAGCGGAGGGGAGCGGGCCGGGCTCCTCGTGTCCGCTGTGAGGGGCTGGTGGCGTCGCCTCCGCCTCAGGGTGCCGGGGCTCCCCGGGCACAGAGGGGAAGGCCCGAGGCCGCGCCGCGCTGCGTGCGGGGCCCGCCCGGCGCGGCTCTGTGAGGAGACCCGCCCGCCAGTGACAGAAAGCGGTTAAACCAGGAGCGGGGCGCTGGGCAGCGGCGACAGTCACCAGTGGAGCCTGGAGAGCAGGAGATGAGGGGAGACCTTTGATCCCTGAGCTGCCTGACAGGAACTTGGAGCTAGGTGGTCGGGCTCTGCTCCCCAGGAACAAGCGCCAGGAGCAGAGGAAACGGCCTCAAGTTGCCTAGGGGAGGTTGAGGTTGGATTTGGGAACAATTTCTTCCCCAAAGGGCTGTGGGGGAGTCACCATCCCTGGAGGGCTGGACAGACGGACACGAGGTTCTCAGGACACGGGGCAGTGCCCTGGACTCGGTCACCCTGAGGGGCTTTTCCAGCCGAAGCGGTGCCGTGACTGCCACAGCGGGGAGAGGCCCCGTCCCGCCGCTTTGCCAGCTGCATAAGCAAACACGATTAAGTTCGCCAACGTTAAAATGGAATTAATCGTGCAGGTATTAGCGGGGATTAGGGGGGCAGGTTCTGTGTGTCCTGTCACCGCGCACCAGCTCCCCGGAAGGGCACCGAGCGGCGAGGACGAGGAAGCAGCCTGGGAAGCATTAACAAAAACAACAAAAGCCCGGCGGTGCTTGCCGAGTCAAGGCCGCGGGCGTGGGGGCACGGGAACCTGGCTCCTTGGCTCTACAACAAATTAACCCAATGCTGTGTTTCCCGTTATTCCAGGCTGTTGTTAAGCCATTTTCTGTTGTCGCTCCTCTGAATAAAATCTGTGACTTGAATAAATCTCCCCAGCAACTTTCTGTTGGCGCTAAGGATCGTCCTTTACCTGCTCCTCACAAAACGTGCCCTGGTTGAGTTTCTCGCCATAGCGCTGCTCTCCTTGGAATTCCATATGGAGTGAGGCAGCTTAGCATCAACACACCTGCTCCTATTTATGGGCAACCTGTTGTTTGTCTGATTGTGCTGAAGAAAACCAACCGAACAAAAAACAACCCACAGAAAATAGTGGCAGTAGCGAAAGAATCACAACCATAATACAATCGCTTGCCTAAGCAAGCGCTGAACAAATTAATACTGCAACAAACGTTTCCTTGAAAAGTCAATCCGGTGCTTTCTGTCCGCTGTCCCCCAGGTGCCAGCGTGTTTGTCCCACAGAGGCGCGGGGTCACGAGCCGAAGTTTCACCTCGCAATGTGCGAAAAAGGAAAAGGACCATGGCAGCAAGCGGTTGCAGGTACACGGTGGGAGTGAAAATCCGTTTCCTTACGGTGTTTCCCAGCTGAGCGGCGTGCTGATGTCAATCAGCGACGGCTGGATGGGCGACAGTCCCCTGTCCGTCACCGTCATCTGTCACCATCTCCAGGCTGCCGGGGTGACAGCTGTGAAGGAGCAGAATGAAGTTGAGTGGCAGGATGCTGCGCGTCTAATGAGCCTGTGCACAATGCGGGGATAATCGGCGCTGCTCCGGAGGAACTCGGCGATCGCGGCGGCTCCGAGAGCGTGGAGCTCCCGCCATCTGTCACCTGTCAGGGCTGTGTGCGGCCGGGCCGAGGGGACGGTGATGGGCGCCTCGTGTCGCGCACGGGACACAAGCCGGGCTGGTGTTGGGAGCCAGCGGCGCTCAGCGCTGTGGGGGCACGGCGGGTTTGCTGCGGTGCCACCCAGCCGGGCCTCGGTCTGACACGCGGAGTCCCGTGGGGTGACACCGGGTGATTTTACGCAGGAGGGATCGCAGGAGCCGTAACCCAAAACAGCCTGTGGCTGAGCGGGCACAGAAACCTGGCACAGTGGGGAGGGTGTTAAAGCCTTCAGTAAAGTCCGGCTTTAGTGCTTTAGTCGAGTCTCGGGTGCCAGCAGCCCTGGTCACACATCCTGCCGCAGCCGCTGTCCCAGCTGTGGGAACACTCGACCCTGCAGTGTGGCCCCCAGCCCAAGCCGAGCCAGCACACAGCCGCACCGGGGGCTTTATTCCATGTTCTTGAGCTCGTCTCAGACTACACGCTCTTTTATTGAACTGAACATCTTTACCATCTTAAAATGGTTTTTGATGGACTGGGCCCAAAGATTGGTGCCTGCATTCAAAGCTGCAGCTCTGCTTTGCAGCCGAGTTTAATTGGGGTGCTGGTTTCCGCTTTGAACTTAGTGTAATGATGAACAGATTTATTTTTTTTAATATGTCCCCTGGTTTCTCCCTTCGAAAGAAAATCTCATGTTTAATGAACTTAATTTTAGATAAAAGGAATTAAAAGGAGGAAATTAAAAATGCATGAAGCTCCCAGAGCCCTCCAGCTGCTGTGATGTCCGTGCAGCAACGCCAGCACGGGTTCTTACAAAGCAAGCGAAAGCGGAAAAGCAGTGGGGCTCGCCACATGTAAATGCCGCTCTGTTCCAAAGTGTGCCGAATTACAAATGTACATTTTATGCATTTCTTCTTCTTGATCTACTGCAGAGGCAGATAAAGATCAAACATGCCAGCAGATGTATGCATACCCACAATGCTCGCTCGCTTTCCGCCAGCTCTGTGGCCGCAGCAGCGGCGCGCAGGGAGGGACCAGCTCCCTGCCCGGGGAGGTTACCGGCAGCCCCCACCCTGAGGTGACACAGGGGACACCTTGGGACACATCTTCATTTAGCCCCAAACCGAACACAGCACTGAAAGGCTCAGGCTCCCGGGGCCCGGCTGCCGTCAGACCAGGAGAACACTGAGCAGCTGCGAGAAAACGCACACAAGGAGCCCACATATTGTACCAAAGAATATTTATTGTGTAGTTACATTTTCTTTGACTGTGATGAGCCGCGCGTCAGACAGCAGCGCTCTCAACACGTACATGATGAGATTGGTTATTCCTTCCCCAAAGCAAGCGGGGGAACCTCAGTCATAGAAGTCATCAAATTCGTCTGCTTCTGGGCTGTGGCTCTGTGGGCGCAAAGCGGCCTCGATCTCGGAGCTGCTGTCGTCGGATTCGCCCCAGAAAGCTGAGGGTGAGGGGGGAAAAAATAAATGACAAGAGCTTTTCCAGGTGGATGTCACTTGTGTCCCAGGCACGGCCACGCTGCAGCTCCCCAGCACGGCACGGAGCAGGGGGCGAGGAGCACCGGATGCGTTTCTGAGCAGGTCATGAGTTACTGTATTGAGGAAAGATGTTTAGTTTTAACCAGCGCGACACCGGGTGCTTACCTTTGGATTTTATAGCGGTCACCGTGCCCTTCCTGCTTTCAGTCCTGTAAAAGAGAAAGATTTCAAATAATCAGCACAGTGTCACAGAATTAAAAGAGTGTAAGTCAACTTTAAAACAACAACACAACTGTGAGATGCTTTTAAAAAAAAATAAATAACTCCTGTGACTACTTTTTTATCGTGGATTTCCTCACCTTCCTGTCTTCTAAAAGGTGGCAAAAAGCGGGCGGGAGGGACCCTGTCCTGGTGTCGGGGTGACCAGAGTCCCTCTTTGCTCCACACCAGTAGGGAACTGAGGGCACAGATCAGAGCTCTGCCTGCCCTTTGCAGCCCGTCAGGTAACACCAAGAAAGCCAAGAAACACCCCCTGGAGCCCTAAAAGCCGCCCTGGAGCACTGAGCACCGCTCCCTGCGCCCCGGCCATCCAGCTCCCCCGCGCCACCCACCCGGGACGCGAGAGCCTCCCCTTTGATCCGCCCCCCGCTCCGCTGTTCTGCTAAACGCCGCTCTTGTGTCTGAGCCGCACAGGCCCTTTTGAGCCCCTCAAACAAGCTGGAATCATTTTGATCTTTTGTGTGCAGCGTGCGCATTGTGTTGGTGCTGGGAAATAATCGCGTAGGGGCAATGATGGAGGAGAATTAACTGTTATATTAACAGTCCCGCAATAAGCTCCAAAACTAAAGCTCCGGCGGATTTTCATAAGGAAGATCAAATGGGAGAGATTTGTGACGTTGCTGTGCGGACTAGTAAAATATAAGAAATGTCAACCCGCAGTGTGAAGCTGTTGCCGCAGTCAAAACAGGACTCAATCGGCTGTCAACAATCTCATGCAGTTTGCTGCATTTCGTTTAAAGACGTGGCAGCTAATACATAATTGCTTGAAGCGGGGAGTTAAAAATATCCCGATGCTATTGTGGAGGCATTTGTGAAGGCGAATGAAAAACGCAAAGCGCAGACAGAGCCGATTCAGAGCCTGGCTCGTACCAGCGGGTCCAGCCGGGCGCGGGTGCAGCTGGAGAGCCGCGCTCCAGCGCTTATAGAAACTTCGGCACAACAGAAAGCTCCCACTGTTCACACCGTGCTCCTTCCCACGAGCTGAGAACACCGCCAGCACACAATCTCCCTCTTTGCAGATACACACAAATGCCCAGAGGCAGAGTATTAAACACAGCCAAAGTTCAACCAAGGCACCAAACTGAGGCTTAATCACTAGTAACGAGTTAACAGTACCAGCTGAGTATTAACAGTGTGACATAAGTAATTATTAACTTATTATTTCCCAAAGTACAGAACTTTCAAGTGTTAGCCTTCCAGTGTTCATCCGGTCTGTTTGCACCCCTCTGAATGCCTTCTGTTTATTCCGAGCCAGACCCCGCACTGCATTACACTCCAGCTTCTCCTTCAGGCACATTTACTGGAGGGTATTGGCAGCAAGCGCGTTAAACCGGAGCCTCTGGGTTGAGTCCTGCGGTGCTGAGCGCCCTGCACCGCTGCTGGCTTGGGTGGGACCTCGCGGAGCTGCCCGCGCACCCCGGCCCGGCAAAGCGCTCCAGCGGCTGCGGCTCGGGCGGCCGCGCTGCTCTTCCCGGGCGCAGAGCCACACGCACTTGTTGCTGCGCTCCAGGTTGCGAGGTGACGCGTGGGGTGGGCTGCACAGCGCCCAGGAGCCCGGGGGGACGGGATCAGGCGCCGTCCGCCTCCACCATCTCCCCTCATTGAGAATGGAGGCACTGGGGCCTCTTGAGCAGCCACGGCAGGTCCCGCAAGGGAAGGTTTGCTCGCTTTTCCCTGCAGTTCCAGTCCACGTCCAACACGAGGGCCGGTCACGGGGCGGTGACAAGGACCACCGCGGCTGGGGGAACGTCCGGACACCTTCCCACAAAGAAAAGGGTTCGTGCTGACAGGAGAGGGGCAGGTACATGTTTGTGCTCTGCCAAACCCCATCTGTCTGTCAGGGTTCACCCACCACACTCCGGATTCGCTCCACGAGCAGCACGGAGCCGTCGATTCTGCGTCAGCAGAGGTTTGGCACAAGGGCTGCGGGCACCGGAGAAACGCCTGCGGAGACGGGGAGAGCGGAGCTGAGCCGCTGGAAATCACAGCTTCGCCTGGAGAACGCGGCACGGCAGCTTTGTAACGGGGAACAGAATTCTGGAATGACCAATGACGTGTTAGTCACGGCTGATAAGATGCAAGACGAGCCCCGCGCCGCACAGCATTTGTATTCAGAAATGGGCAAATTCAATCATGGAAGTTATCATCTGGTGTGCCGAGCACACAATGACCGCACGGACCTCCGCGGAGAAACTGGAGGGGCATAAATGGAGAAGGCCGGTTCCAGCGCCTCGACTAATCCCCCGCCGTGACCCTTCCGTATCCATTTACACATTTACACATCCCTAAAATAATTCCAAACTGAACCTAGGCGCTAACAAAGAAAAAACCCAAACCAGTTTCACTTCAAAGGGCCTTTTAATCTCTCCTTCACTCTGATGAAACAGCCTTTTTGTATGGGAGATGCTGCAGCAAGAAAAGCTCCAAGAAAATATTTTTCCCTCTGCAAAGAAAATTAATATTAAGAGGAAAACGCCCGAGCAATGAGAGCCAAGGGACTGGAGGTGGCCACCGAAAACAGCAGAGAACGTTTCCTTCAGCCTGAGCAGCTTTTGCAAAGCACCTGTTGAACCTTCATGTTTTAGTGTCAAGTGAAAAAAGACACAAGCACCACTGAAAAAACTAAAGCAGCCCACTGCCAACAAAAAAAGTGACACAAAGAAAATTAATCAGACAGCAAGGGGAGGGGGAACCGAACTGAACCAACCAAACCCACACCAACAAACCCCAGCCAGGCACCAGGGTGAAATAACAACACCCACATGCCAGGTTTTGTCAGAGTGCAGCGGCCTGGGGAACACGGACGCCCCGCACACGCTGCCGGGACCCCAACACAAACCCCGTGCTGCTTTTGTGCAGGGTGCTGCTAATTGCTAATTAACCTCAGCGAGAGAAAGGAGGAAGCTTCTTCCCAGCAACCCATGAGGATGCAGACACAGATCGGGGTGAGATTTACTGGTAACGGGTGTCACGGGAGTGCTGCCCAGCCTGGGAAGTCGGGACAGACCAAGCGCTCCATTCACCATGGCAGAACTGCAGTAACACTATCCCATTTAAGTAATTACACTCTGGATATGTTTGGTTTAGCATACAAATATGTAGATTGAGTTACGTTTCAGACCATTCCCTGTTTAGCTGCACCTCACTGCAGGAGTAAACTCGATTTCCTCTGCGCAAAGGCGGCGGGTTTGGGGAGACGCTGTTGCCTCTCCCTGCAATCCATCCATTCCTCGCCGATATTCAGAGCACCCCTGCTGCAACGCCACTGCTCCTGCACCAACTGCGTCGTAGGGTTTAGGAAACAAAGTGCACAGAAACATCATAACATCAGAAAATCGCCCGAATTTACAGCCAGCTTCTCCCAGGAGCGCCCAGAGAGCCAAGGTGCGGCAGGAGGATGAACCCACGGGACACGGCTCAGTCCCGGGTGCAGTGCAGCCCCCAGCGCTCCCGCACCCCGGCCAGGGCAGGCTGCGCCCAGCCAGCTCAGCACGGGCCCCTGGTTCTGCTGGGGATGCGTGGTGTTGAACTGGTTTTGCTGGGGGATGCGTGGCGTCCCACTGATTTTACTGGGGGGTGTTCCACTGGGGCACACACGGTGCCCCACTGGTGTTCTGGAGATGCACGGTGCCCCACTGGTTTTGCTGGGGGACACACTGCGTCCCACTGGTGTTGTGGGGATGCGCGGAGCCCGAGTGCCCCCCGCTGGCCAGGACACCTCGGTGCGGAACATCACCCCCAGGAATAATTAAGAGGATGAATTATAATCTGCCCATTTTTATTTGCATATCATTACATCTGTGTTTGGTACGGACAGCTTTCGACTAAAAACCAGCCCTCAGAGAGCAGGCCGGATTACTTCCCGAAGACAGATTAATCAAAGTTTAAAATACTTTACACCGTGTTTACGTCGTCGCAAATTAAAATTGTTCTTTGGTTCTCAGCTGATGACGCAACTTTAATCTCCAGATTATTTTGCAATGAGACAGCGCAAACAAGTAAAAGAAACCCCTAAACTGCTCTTCTCAAAGGCGGGGAATTACCCAGCAAGCGAGTGACCCCCACCGGCCGCGGCCACGGCTGCAGCGCGGCGATGCCACACACGGCGCTGGGGACACCCGCTCCTGACTCCCGATACCGTCCCCGAGCGACCGTGAACCTTCTCTCGGTAACGTAAAGGCAGGAGAAGCGTTCTGCAGCTGGGGCCGAGCAGGAGGACATTGCTGAGGAGAGGAAGCTCTGGCATGCACCGCCGAACAAAAGGGAACAAGTGGTCTTTACTCAGAGAGCAGCTTCCTATTAAGACTCACTCCTTCGTACATTATGCCTTTCATCCCCACTCAACCACAAAATGATTTTGCTGTAGGAAATACAATGGCAGAAAAAGATTTACATTGAAAGAATCTTTAATAATAAACTGTTGCAGATCTGCCTACTTCCCCGTGATTTATAATACAATAAACATCGGATTCTATTAAGTCTCATGCACTGAAGACATGCACTGAAAAAGCGAATATGAAAGCCCTCAATTCTTCCCGTCTCCAGTACCATAATAGTGAAATGAGCATGTATAAATGTGCTAAGAGTATCTCTTTGCATCTTTTATAGCTTGTGTGTATTAATCTGTAAAGCTTATTAAGAAAGTCATTGCTATGCAAAGCAGCACCCAATCTCTTTCTCCTGCTTTTCAAGAGAGCGCAGTGTTTGGCCAATGGGACCGGGCCCCGGCCCCTCATTGCGCATTCATAACATGCAACATTTGCACAATGTATCTCTCAAAGGCTGCTGAATAGAAAGCCTTAATACTCATGTAAACAACTGCAAACCAATTACTTAATGAATCAGGCCCACACATAATGAGGTGCCAGACAAAGAGCTATAAATGCATTTTTGCGCCCGAGCCTCCGCTTTAAAGTAAAATCCCTCAGCTGTAGTTTGGGCTTAACTGGCACATCATAATTATTGTCTGGAGGACATCAGAGGAGCCATGTTTTGTATTTGGGTCCAGCGGGGTCCTTGCCGGGGTCACTCATCAGCTCGGTGACAAATCGCGGCAAAGAAGAATTTATAGAAGTACGGGCGCAGCCCCGCGCAGTTACGCTGATTCTCAAGTACCGCGTTTCGAGACCACTTGTCAAAGCAATAAAGCCCAGGAGTGACTGCGGCGGGCGCAGCGCGAGCGAGGGAACCGCACCGTGTCCTGCAAACCTCTGATCCGCTCTGCTCCCCTCCAGAGAGCGAGGGAACCGCACCATGTCCTGCAAACCTCTGATCCGCTCTGCTCCCCTCCAGAGAGCGAGGGAACCGCACCATGTCCTGCAAACCTCTGATCCCCTCCAGAGAGCGAGGGAACCGCACCGTGTCCTGCAAACCTCTGCTCCCCTCCAGAGAGCGAGGGAACCGCGCCGTGTCCTGCAAACCTCTGATCCCCTCCAGAGAGCGAGGGAACCGCACCGTGTCCTGCAAACCTCTGCTCCCCTCCAGAGAGCGAGGGAACCGCGCCGTGTCCTGCAAACCTCTGATCCCCTCCAGAGAGCGAGGGAACCGCACCGTGTCCTGCAAACCTCTGCTCCCCTCCAGAGAGCGAGGGAACCGCGCCGTGTCCTGCAAACCTCTGATCCCCTCCAGAGAGCGAGGGAACCGCACCGTGTCCTGCAAACCTCTGATCCCCTCCAGAGAGCGAGGGAACCGCGCCGTGTCCTGCAAACCTCTGATCCCCTCCAGAGAGCGAGGGAACCGCACCGTGTCCTGCAAACCTCTGATCCAGCGAGCGAGGGAACCACACCGTGTCCTGCAAACCTCTGATCCCCTCCAGAGAGCGAGGGAACCGTGCCGTGTCCTGCAAACCTCTGATCCCCTCCAGAGAGCGAGGGAACCGCGCCGTGTCCTGCAAACCTCTGATCCAGCGAGCAAGGGAACCACACCGTGTCCTGCAAACCTCTGCTGTGTGGCCCACAGTGTCCCACTGCCGGGGCTGTCACCCAACCACTGCGGCTCCGTGTCACCCAACCACCGCGGCTCCGTGTCACCCAACCACCGCGGCTCCGTGTCACCCAACCACCGCGGCTCCGTGTCACCCAACCACCGCGGCTCCGTGAGCCTGTGGGGTTTTGTGACTCACTTGTGACTTCGAGCCGCTTGAAGAGACTCCCTTTCCTAAAGCAGCATGGTCGTGTATCGGCGCGTGAAGCACGCTCGCTCCTCAGCGCTGAAAGGCACCAAATTACAGGGCAGACTGAATTATTTTAAAATGTATCGCAAATCAGAATTTGAAAGAAATAGCAAAAAAGCCATGCAGGCCATATGAACAGCATCTGAAAAATGCAGAAGGCACCAAAGGCGTTATTAGCAAGCACTGCCACATCCAAGGGGAACAACCTTGGAGACTTTCTCTGAAGAATAAAAACCAACTTCATTTTAAACTCTACGTATTTTATTCAGATGCTTAATGGTGATCCTGGAAGCAAGTTCTTCAGGGCCTGGCTCTGCTCCTGCTGCCCTGGGCCTTCAGTCAATGACCAAAATCTGAATGTTTGAAAATACAGATATAGGAGCACTCTTGCATTTCATACCATAAGGTAGCACCATTTGCAACAAAGACAGTTCTGGACAAACTGGGAAAACAAGCAAACAAAAATAGCTTGAATGTAAAACCGTAAGAATTAATCCTAAGCAAAAGCACGAATGTCATTCATCAATACCATATCACAGCTTCGCTTTAGTTACGGGACTGGAAGAATTATAGAAACACTGGGATTTTTAGACAAAGTTCGCAGAACTGGAGTTGTGTCTCATCAACACTGAGCCCATCGGTAATGGTGTAAAGCATTTAAACAAATAAGAACAAACTGCACCCTTTGGTACATGCGAGGCCATTAATCCAACATCTCTTGAAAGCAAGCGAGGTGCATTATAAGCACCCCCATATCAAATCCAGCCCCCAGCCTGTGAAAAGCGCTGTCCAGGCACAGGGAGGAGAAACCCGGCACTTTATTTCTTGAAGAATCAGTGTTTTCTGCCTGCCCCGCTCCTGAGCGGCCCCATTGTGTGGCCCCCGAGCAGCCCTACTGAGAGCAGCTGTACGCGCTAATTTGTGGTTCACTGACATGGCAATTGAGTCCTAAAATGAGAAAACAACAGCTGCAAAACAATACTTGGCTTTGGCGCAAATATTTTCTGAGGTGCACCGAACTAAGATGTTTCCTTACATAAACAAATATGAACCTTAACCCCACAACAAGTAAAACAACATAAAATAATCGGAGCTTCAGTGGTTTTCTCTGTGTGTTTCTCATTGTACAGCAGCATTTCAAGTGTTAAAGGATCGAACAGCTTTACCTTGGGAAGGGAGGACTCCTTTCATTCGAGGAAGAACTGGTTTCCAAACGCATTTCTTGGCTTCCTTTTGCTTTGGAGCCGTTATCGCCAGCACCCCTGCCTGCAAAGTGAGAGCAGCGACTGTCAGCTTCCAGCAGGGGCTGGCACCCAGGGCCCAGCACCAGTCCCCAGCACCAGTCCCAGTCCCAATCCCAGCACTGTCCCCAGCAGCCGCACAGCTGTCTGCGCAACACCAGGTGGAAATCGGGGGAAAAGCAGAGGAAAACAGCCACCCTTGCTGTTGATCAAGTCACGGGATGATGATTTCTGCTGAACAGTGATGGTTTTGTACGTTTTACCCCGTTTTGGGAAAAAAGAGCAAACACAGATTCTCTTACGAGCCGTATTGTGTCATGGCAACTCCACGCAAAACTTAAAGGATTTCTGAAGTCTTTCTACTTGGGTTTTTTTAATGCTCAGGTTCTCATTTACTTTAGTTAATTGGGAAGCCAGGCTATTTTCATTCTCCTTCCCTTTAAACGTCCATTGTTTCAGATAGTTAAAGTTCTTGTAGTGTTATTTGACACAGCAGTATTTTCAACCATTATCTTGCAATAGAGCTGCATTTGGGAGACACGAATCTTGGGATTTTTACACCTTAAACAGCCAAACACTCAACTATTCCAAACTCCTTTACCCACGGTTTTCTTCCCTCCCTCCCCACCCTGTGTATCTCATTGCCATTCCATAGAGATTGATCTAAAAATCAAAAAAGGAGGTAAATCAATTCATTCACTGGAATTGCACAATTGCTCATCTTTGTACTCAATCCAAAGAACACGATGCTCAAGTACAGATCCCACTGCATCCATATCTATACCCATATCTATACCCATATCTATACCCATATCTATACCCATATCTATACCCATATCTATACCCATATCTATACCCATATCTATACCCATATCTATACCCATATCTATACCCATATCTATACCCATATCTATACCCATATCTATACCCATATCTATACCCATATCTATACCCATATCTATACCCATATCTATACCCATATCTATACCCATATCTATACCCATATCTATACCCATATCTATACCCATATCTATGTGAAACGATAAACAAGGCCTAATTGTTGGCACTGACCAAGCACCGACCAGGGCTGGACGGCCTGTGCTGCAGACGCAGCTGAACAAACTCCATCACACCTGGCTCCAAACTCCACTCGGGGTGTTCAGAACAAGTCCTTCACCCAACCGCTCCAGCGAAGCCGCAGCGAACGGCGAGCGCGTCCCGCACAACGCGGCTCTGCTGGCACCTCCTCCCCGCCTGTGCCGCCCGCTGGGACCCGCACGGGACCCGATACCCCTCATCACACACACTCCACTCACAGCTTTCATGTCAGCTTACACGATTTTGCTCTGAACAAAACAGGCTGAAGCGATCTCTGACCCAGAACGTACTGGACCAGCACAGAGAAGATGGACTTTTCTCCATGCGTCCCCCCTACGGCTGAGGTTGCAGCCTCTGTTAATTTACAGCCAACCACTTCAGCAGCAGCAGGACTGACACGATGCAATTTTCTGCAAAGGAAGAGGGAATGCGGCTCTTGGCCTTGCGCTTGCAGCATTTCCATTTTGCTACCTGTGCTGCCCCTCTCACGAGGAAGAGCCCCACGCTGTTCAGCACCAAAACCAGCACTAGAAGAGTCACCTGCAGACACCACATCGCCTTTCTATGAACGATCTCCAGGCGCCGGACTCTGCATGTCCGCAGGTGGGAAAGGAAACTGGTGAGGCTGCTGGTTTTTCAGGAGCAGGCTGGGAAGGAGATCCCGCTGTGCTCGTCACGGGGTTCACGCACAGCCCGCGCAGTTTATGGGCAAAAACGAAACCTTCAACCCAAGTGAGAAGCGCGTATGTAAGCGGCAGAAGCAGCAGGTGCTGCTCTAGCCGGAGAGGAACGAGAACTCTCCGTAGGTATGCCACTCAGGAGCCATCATCCGTTATTTCAGGTAACAATCAACAATCCCCTATGCAAACAGAGGTAGCTGGGGGGCAAGAGACCCCAGTGCTTCTGCAGACTCAGCCCAGACGCGTACCTGCATCTTCCTCACGTATGCAAGCGAGAGGAACTTTGCTTTTATCAGCAATGCAGCAGTGAGCAGCTTGGGTACTGCAGCTGTCACTACACTTCACAGTCAGCAATGCCTTGAGAGGGACAGGCTGGGCCGCTGGGTCCCGTACCAACCAGAACTAACACACCCCAGAAAGCGGGGAACTTGCATCCTGAGAGAGGAGAAAGGAGACCGCAAACCCCATAGAGGGATGTGCTCTTTGGAGAGCAAAGAGATGGAAAAACACCCAATGAAAACCTGAGCCAAACACTGCCACAACCAGTACCCCGAGGTAGGTCAAATACCAACAAGTATCTCCTCCCTTCCCTTAAATGCAAAAAAGGATGAAATACTCTTATTGTAATAATAGACCAGTGTATGACGCTGTCCTCTCAAGAGCAGACGCGGGAAATGCCCGTGGAGCAATAACGGTGCCAGAGCTGCTGCCTCTGCCCCCACAGGGACGCATCCTCACCCAGAACCCATCGCTGTCAAAAGGCTGAGCTGAGCTCTTCCAGGAACTTCGGCCGAGCAGTGTGAAATGTCACCTGCAGGAGTACGCAATCCAAACCAATTTAAGCAAAACGTGCAATTTTACACCGTCCCACGCTCGTTCTGCGAGGCCACAACAGCAGCGATTAATCCCGCGCGGATGAACTTTTCTTGTAACAGCAGCTGCGAAGGGGTTGATATCAAATGAAGCGAAAAGTTGGGTGGACTTATTAATGCCTTTATTAGTGCACTCCAAGTGGAACCTCGGGAACCTTTTAACTTCAAGCTCAAAGCAAGACCTCACCGGGAAGGACGCGTGGGCACGGGAAAAGCGCTGGCGGGATTATTGGCTCATTACTGGTGACCTAAAAAGGAAAGCAGAATGGGAGTTGTGCCCTTTCATGTTCCCCTATGATATCTAAAAAAGGGCTGATTTTTTTTTTTCCTTTTCTTAAGAGGGTTTTTCCTCCTTCAACATAACAGGTTTTATACCTGGAGAGCAGATGGAAGGTGACATTCGAGATGTTGTGAAAGTGAAGCCTGATGAGTGGAGAAGTAACACCATTTTTATTAAAATGCTTTATAGCTTTAACATCTAATTAAATCAATGACATAAATGAAGGGTAGGGGGAGAATCCGGTTTTGTTACATTTAACAAACCCGCCCCTTCAATAAAATCAGCAGTTCCTACTCATAAATGAGAGTCTTAAAGAGCCATCCAGCAAAACAGCAAACAATGTGTTTTTATCCTTTCGATTCAATATCACAGTATTCACCTACCTCAGGAAGAGCAAAAAAGCTGAACAATCTCTTTTACATGTGCTCCCAAGGTAAAAAAACAAAGCATCCACGGAGAGAACGAGTCCACAAATCCTCCTCTATCCCCACACAACCTGGTGTGAAACGAGACTGCTGTTAATAGGCAGCTCATCACTGGTGGGACCGTCCCAGACGCAGTCCGGTGTGGCCTGGGGACAGGGACCAGCGGCGTCCCACGCTGTCACACAGCCTGGCCCTGGGGACACCCCGCTGACCCAGCACAGACCTTCTCCCCGCACAAACACCGCTCGACACCCACGGAACAGCCACATCAACACACGGGTCAGTTCTCTTCTGGAGGAGAAGGCAACTAAACCAAGCCCACAGAAGCACTTGTAAAGCGCCAGCACAGGGGCTGCTTGGAAGCACATCCCTCGCTGGCAAGTCCATCAAAACCCAGGAGCCCCAAGGCTTCCAAACCAACACTTAAAGCCCTTAAAGAATGCAGCAAGTACTGAGAAAAAACAAAGTTCGTAGCCCTTAAGCTTAGAAGAAGTTGTACAGCAAAATGGTCACGTATAGAACGGACATTAAATATCAGTTCATCTGAAAACACAAAGCCAAACCTCCAACTTGAGCCTAAAGGACAACGCACAGAGATGCTGCCTCCGTTTTAGGCACCGAACAATTTCAGTGCTCCAGGGCCAGAGCCTGCAGCAAATAATGATGAGCAAAAGGGAAAAAAGCAACAGGCTGCAAGGGTGAGGAGCCAGAAGAGAGCAAGAAGCCTGGAGAAGATCACGGGCCACAGATGAATCGGAGCTGAAAGGAGCAACTTTGCTTTCAAGTGAGATATGAAGAGTCTCACTCCTGGAGACAGCGTGACCACCGGCTCCCGAAAACACACCGCAGCAAACCGTAAATACAGCGTGTTCAGGGAGAGCGGGCTCCAAACAGGAGCGACGGGCGTCAGCGGGAGGCTGTTTGGATGGCCGATGTCTGCACGGCCACGGGGTCAGAAACCCACGGGAGAAGGGGACGGGAGTGTCACCCAAGGCAGGCAGCGGCCCCGCGGGGTCCCCAGCACAAAAAGCTGCAACTGAGGCTTCCCCGACAGATCTGTACGAAAACCCATCGCTACAACCAGCACCGACGAGCCAAAACTGTAGGTGGGAGAAGCAAAGCAGAGGCGCTGGCACCGGGAGATGGGAACTTGGGGCCAGCACCCTCCTGAGCCACACGGGCTGGAGGAGCCTCCGCTCCCAACGCTGCTCCATCCTTCGACCTCCAACTCGAATCCTCTTCACCAACAAACAACACGAAGCCAACACCAAGACGTGCTAAATTTTAGATTAATTTTCAAGTGAGAAGTGTGTTGTTTCATGAAAAATACAAAACTAGCTTTTAATTCCTCTGAAAAATCAATGCAATCCATGTTTTAAAACATGTTGCCATGTGTGATGAAGAACATTTCAAGAAGCAGGAAAAGGGAAAGCATTCTACTCTCTAGAAAAAAAAATACATCTAAGTTTTATTGGACTAACATAGGAATATTATTGCTGCAGTATAACTCAGGAATACAAGCAGCACATGTTTATATTTCAGCTGCAAATGAGGCTCGAAAAGCAGCAGAGGAAAACCTCCGTAGAGAAATGAATTGCTCTCCGGCAGACAGGCTATTCTGAAGCCGTAAAGAGCCCAAAGCAACAGCGAGCGTTGCATAAGCAGCTGCCCCCGCACCCTTCTGCCGGGGTACACACCTGCATGAATAAACACTCACCCAAACATCAACATTCAGAAGGAGGCAGCCCGGCACTTTCCGAAATCAGGGGAAAGCAGACTGGGACTCGTTGCAAGAGCCCTGCCCTGAATACCGATGTGTTACTGATGCCTGGCCCAAAAAGCAGCGGCGCCTCGGGACCCCGCGCCTGGAGAACACCCGACCGCGGGAAACACGGTGTTATCTGGCGGCTTGTGAGCGCGGCACAGGCACAGCACAGGCACGGCCCCCGGCCAGTGGGGCTCTTTCCGCGCTTATTCTAATGATACACATTCAATTACTCGAGAAAATAAAAGAATCAAATCAGAAACATCTGTAGTTTGCTGTATAATTACTGCATCTTCCCCACGGAGGCTGACCTTTGTAACACCGATACCGGGACCTGAAAGGCTCAATGACATGATATTCACGCGGTTTAAATGTATAACATGATTACAAGGAATTAAATAGGCACTGTTATTTTCCATCTTGGTTTATGTTAACGTAAGCGCAGACTTTATGATCTTATGTTTAATCTCTGCGCTCACTGTGTAGTAGCTGAATTTACTCACTATTAGTGGACCCAGACCACTAAAATGCCATGTTTTGATTATATAATCAAGTTGAATACTGGATTCGAGGTTAATATGCAGCCCTGACTTCTACCTGCAATAGCAATCTTTTCGACCACGCTTTCTTCCTTGCTCTCATCTTCACACCAGCTTGTGACTTCTGGATGTGAACACACCATAATGAAACCCATTTCAAAGCCGCACTGATCAGACCGGTTTGTTTGCTTTTAAGCCCTACTCCCTTTAATTTCTCACTTTTGTTATCTCTTGTTTATTGATCTAAACTATCCATTACCGTTCTTGAAAGAGGCGCCTACTGTGAACTTTCCTGGCAGGCGAGGCTGGGCTGCCTCTCTGTAGCTGCCAGAGAAAAGGATGAGCTAACCAAATGTCTTAAATTATTTAAGACCCGATGGGATTTAGGAAACAAACAGCCCACAGTAACTCTGCGATCTCGTCCGGCAGCCCGACAGCGGCAGCGTATATCATACCGGCTGCGGAAAATTAGCTTAAATCAAAGTCTCCGTCTCCTCCGCGGATGAAAGCGGCGTGAATTTAGGAGGCCCAGCGCAGCGTGTTTACATTTGCTGTGTAAAGAGCGCTGCAAGCTAATTGCCTGTCTCTTCCTGACTTTGATGGAAGGGATGCTCCCAGAGCAGACCCAGCGAGCTGCCGTTGCCAGTTATTACGCCAGACTAACATATTAGTTCCTTATCTAAAGAAATTAACTGGGTTTTCACAGACACGCTCACCTTCTAAGCTCTGAAACGGCACGGTACACCTTTCTCAAAATGAACCCTTCTGGTTTTGAAAAGTTATTCTGCAGTCTGGCTTTATCATAAGGGGCAATGAAGATACGGCACAACTTCTAAATGCAGGCAGTTTATAAATACGTGCACGCCTACAGATCCATATTTAATAGCCGCCACAAGGTTTGCTTTGCTACTCCTGCAGGAAAAAACTTGTCACAATAGGTATCGCTCATCTTAAGAGGTAACGAGCAGGACAAACGACACTGAGATACTCAGCAAAATCCCCTCAAGTTCATTACAAACACACATTAATCCGCCAGCGGCTGTAGCGCAGTCCCCTGCGGATCTGGATGGCGAATCCACCCCCAGAGGGAAGGACAGCGCCGGCGCACACGGCTGGCCCTGGGCGCGTTACCTCGCTCCGCAGTGCCGCGGGCCAGCTGGGGCGCCTGCTTCGCCGCCGGGTCCCCGCCGTCCCGTGGGCCGCAGGGCGAGCTGCGGGACGGCTCGGCGCTCTGCGCAGGTGACCTGTCCGTGCGCTCCTCCGGGGCAGCCTGCAGCGTTAGAAATACAAAAACCACAGGCCTATTACCCGTCACCTCAAGCATTCGCCAACATACATTTCGGCTCATCTGTGCTTCACGGTGTCATCAGTTTCCAGAGCGGTTTTGTTACATGGTAAATTACCTCCGAGGTAAATCGGCACCAGCTCAGGAATTGCGTTCTGCCTTGAAGCAACACAAACTTCGACTTATTCTTTCAATCTCTAGGTTTTCTGGACATCCTCAGTATTCCCTGCTTCACGCATTCAGGGTAAGCAAAGCCTGCTTGAAAATAAGGTGTTTCACAGTAGAGGATGCGTCCTGCATTATGTTAATTGACTGCATCCACTTAATAAGCAATATAAATGTTAAATGCATATGTGTGGGCCACAACAGCGTGTAGCAATACAGATTATTACTGCATATATTCACCCATAAAGCTGGTGTTACTGAGCTTTGACTTTGTAAAAGTTTTTACAAGCAATTATAAATTTATGTAGGGTATTTGTTCATCTGTCACCAAGGCAGTGATACATCCCTTGCTCATCGCCTCCACTCAACTGAGAGTTGTAAGGACAGAATACAAATGACTTATCCCGGTCCCCGGCAGCGGGGACAGGACCCTGCTCGGGGCTGCCAGTAAAGGGGTCAGGGTACCCGCGGGTCTGCAGAACGCCAACATTTTTTTAAGTTAGTTTATAACCTTTTGCATTCACGTTTTAAAAAATGAGCACGCTATTTGTAAAGTGTTCTGCGTGTTCAGTGTACCAAACATAACTCTGTTTAAAAGAAAGAAATACATCATTCATGATGAAAAGCTACTGAGCTACAGAGACAGATGATATAAGCCTTGTGATAAATTTGCACCACAGCAAATATATGAACTTGTTTAAATAAATAACTGGTTTGAAGGGTGAAAAACAGACACCCTCCTGGAGGCCTTCGCTGCCTGAAGCGTGGTACGTGTCTGCCCCAAGACAACCGCAGAACTCGCATTGTCCCCGACCCCCCCCCAGCCGTCCCAGGGCTGGTTAACGACCGCAGCCCGCCCGTGGGTCCCCTCGCAGCCCACAGGGCGGACGGCGAGGGCAGCGCAGGGCCTGCCTGGCCTCCAGGGTGCAAATCCATCTCCAGGTGCCACTGACCCAGAGGTTATCAGTACAAGTGCCAACCTGGCCGTCCTGCGCCCCCTCGGAGAGCAGCAGGCGCTCCAACATCTCGGACACCTCCTCCGGGAGCTGAGCCTGGTGCTTGGCGTGGTTGCTCAGGTGGGTCTGCAGCACGGCCGCCTCCCGCTGCTCCGGTCTGAAAGGAACACGAGCACGGTCAGCGGGACACCCACGCACATCGACCCACGCAGGACGCGTTTATCTGGGCAAGGGGGTCAGCGTGCGGTGGGAAAAGCCATTGCACGTTTCGCCCTTGATTCACACTTGTTCTTCTAAGAATGTCCTGAGTGGACAACACAAGAAGTCACCTGTGACTTCAGCAGACACAGGGAGGGTGGGTGGTGTGACCACAGTCACCTCTGTCCCCTGGGTCCGTCCCGAGACTGGGGGTCAGGGGACACTGAACCTTTTCTGCAGCCTCGGGCATACGCCAGACACTCCAGGTTTGTCTTTTCTCCTTTCTCCCCCAGAATTCTTGTTATTATTTTTCTTCAGCAAAAGTGCCTTCTCTTCTAAAGCAGAAAATATAAATACCAAAATCTTGTTTGCCAAAGATGTTTGTTTTTCCAGTTGCTCCAATGAAGTTTCACTGACAGAGGAGTGAATTCCAATTAACTCCACAAGTGTTTGTCCCTAAGAAGCCATTCAGGAAATACAAGAACGTATTAGTGCTCACAGGCATATCATTCTCGCGAGGAGAAGCAGGTATAGTTAAATAGACCATTCTTCAGGGCTCACAAGTGCCCCGATCCTGCTAACACTCGAGCGCTGCTGAGCCTGTAGCACACAAGAAGGTCTAGACAGAAGCTAAGTAAAAAAGAACGGAAATTGTTTTCATTATTGCATTAAAGAGACCTTCAAAAAAAACCCCTATTCTCACTTGTCCTTGTGACATATGCACAGGAAAGAAAAAACCCAACAAAACGTTTTGAATAACCGCAGCTTACTGTTTTTAAAGGCCATGTGCATCTTCCGCTTCACAGAAAAATAATTTGCTTCTCAAAATTACATTCCCCATCCTTACATGTCTGAGACTCATGTGAAAAATGAAGTCACAGAAATCAGTGGTTAGGAGGTGTCTGGAGTGAACAGGTTTCCCTCCCTGCGCGGGTGGGAGATGCTGCAGGCTGGGTGAGGCGGGAGGACCCGGCCCCAGCGCTGCCCAGCAGAATAAGATTCACCACCAGCGGAGGGAGCGGAAAATAACTGAACTTGCTTAATGTTCTCATTTTGAGTCGCACGGCTGCTGCCGAGATGCATAAAGATCAGCACTCAGACATCTTTATTCTGCAGTGCGATCCGAGGTCTGGCCCTGGGTCTGCGCTCTCTGCACCGGAGGCAGCGCTGGCCGGGGGAGGAAAGGAAAGGCAAGGATGTTAATCACACCCACGGGCGAGTTCTGTGTCTGCAGTACCTGGTTTGCCTCTCACGCGCTGCTCTACCTTCAGCGTGGAGTGTTTTCTCAGGTGGGAGGCAGCCATTCGGCGCGCCTGGGAATAAAGCCCGGAGCTGATGAAGGACGGCTGCCTCGCGCGCTTCAAGGTCGCCAGCCCCGGTACAAAAGCTGCAAAATAAAGCAGGTATTACATGCAATGTTTATTTAAAGCCCAGCCAGCCAGCAGCATTTGGGAGGCAGAATCTCTAACGCTTCTCCTGGCTAATGGGGTGAGCACTGGGACAGCCCAGGGGGACCGACATCCTCAAAAGCTGCGGACAGGCCAGGGAGGTCGAACGCCAGGTTTAGCATCACGCCTTCGCTGTTTGCCGGGAGAGGGGACCCGCACCGTGCGCTCGGTGACACCGCCGCTCGGCGACACCGCCACTCGGCCTGGTCCTGCCGGCCCAGGAACCATCTCCAGCTGGGCCGGGGGGCCAGGCCGGTTTGGGAACCCTTCCTCCTAATTCCCTGGAAATCCTCAAACCACCATGTGCTTATGAGAATCCCAGTTTACGGAGGTTGACATATAATTTAACAGAAAATTACAAAGACTTTCCCAGTTCTTGTAATTGAGAGTCCCTGCTGCAGAGGGGCACTCTGACCCCAGTTTTGTGAACACGTGGGTTTCGGCAATTCTCTTTGCTCTTTTACCTCGAAGAAGAAATTTTGGTTTGCTTTTTTCCTGTCTACTTCAGTAAATCATAACAGCATCAGTAGCTAAGAGGATGCTCTCATTCTTGGAAAGAAGTATTTATTTCACCTAAGGGATCTGCAGAGCAAGACCGCAAAAAGCGTCACATTTAAGAACGAGTATTTGTTGGAGTAATTTGCGTACTCATTTCTAAGTGCCATATTTCAGCTCTCCAGTGCCATTAGAACGGGGAAGGGGCGGGAGGCAGTGTTTGTTTGCAGGAGCACCGGCCATTTGTCACCGCCAGAGCGAGGACCCCGGCTCAAATCTCAACAGGCTCCTGCAAAGCTGCTCGGTAACGGCCTCTCGCCATCGCTGACCCAAACCCAGCCAGAAGCGCGTGAGCAATCAAGGACAAAACGATCACAAGCACCACATCGGATGAACAGCAGCGAGCAAGAATATGGGGACAGGGTGAAGGCAGGGGCAGCGGGAAGGTGGCAGCTCGTGGGGAAGCACGTTAACCTGAGCAGCTCCGCCATGCCTGCAGTCCCTGCATGTCCACCCTGGTATGGTGCCCAGCGTCGGGGGCTCCTCAGCACCGCGTCCTCGATGAGCCACAGCGCCCGGAGCCGTCCTGCCAGCGTCACCGGGCCGGGGGAGACCGGGGAGGCACCCCGCACGCCGGGCCGAAGGGGGCGACCGGGGAGACACCCCGCACGCCGGGCCGAAGGGGGGGACCCAGCTGCCACAACCCACCCCAGCTGCAAAAACACCCCCCCCGCTGCAGCCTTTCAGAGCCAACCGCAACAATCGCGCTGCTTAAGCTCTGCAGAAAGAAAAGAGCACACGAGCAAACAGATCACCCCAAAATCAGGCAGGGCGCGAGACACTGCATTGAAATTACCCCGTGCCCGGTAGTTTAATTCCTTCACCTCCACAATCGGAATAAATCTGGTGACCACCTACAGGTACGGGGACATAACGGGGACCTCAGAGGGGTTCTGATGAAGCTGCACCTCTATAATGATGCAAATGAGGACTTAACCACTGAAACAATCTGCAGGCTAATCCTCCAACAGAGGTGTAAATGGCTATTCAGGCCCAGCCCTGCCTGCTTTGTGGGGGCTTCCCAGGCCAGGTCTCACCAGCAAGGCCCAGCTGGGCCTGCGCCCCCACAGCCAAAAGAAAGATGATTCGGTTTTCTGCATGCAGAAGCTGACATATTTACACAGTTAACCCTGGCTTACACTCCCTCAAGTCAAAGTCTCTGTGCACAGAAACTTGCGTGATTTTTACAGCCGTGTTACACTACACCAGAAGTTGTGTTTTCCACTGGGCTGTTAGGCAACAGCGAACAATTAAGTGAGAACTGCAGTGAATTTAGTCGAGTTTCCTAGACATTTAATAAGCAAAACAATACCAGGGAGATCACATATGCAGTTAAACAGCGCTTTTTCTTTTCCCCCAGGCTCACAAACCCTGTATTTTAGCGGCCGGCTCGTTTCCCATTGTTTTCCTCCCCCTGGGTGGTCCTTCCAGGGTGCCACTCGAGAGGGATACAATAATAAAAAGGGAAGGGGAAGGAAGGGACACCAACATAAAGAAAAACAAAATGTATGACAATCTGCAGCAGGCTACGGATCAGAGGTCAGCAAACAAGAGGTCCTTCTCTTTTACAGGTTGCTTCCTGGAAACAGTCTGATTAAGCTGACAGCTTGAATTATGTGTTACATTTTGTAATGCACAATCCATCTGTGCTAAGTCCTCTTCAATGCAGCTGAAGCAGCACAGGCATAAGCTCTGCCTTTTTCCACCCCCTCAGCACAGGCCTTAAAATAGTCATCATCTTTCTCTGCGCTAATGCTCCCAGACCCTCGCTCCCCCCGGGTTTAAGCCCTTAAAGAAAGGGCCGGGTGCTGCAAGGAATGGTAAGAGGATACGGAGCCTTTCACCTCCGGTTCAGCAGCTCAGAGCAGCAACGAGCAGCCGAGGACCGGAGCCATGGGCTGAATTCACCTGGCGCAGGGGAATGGGGGCGTCCTCAGGGAGCCCCAAGCAAGGCCCTGCTCGCCAGCGGGGAATGGGCTGCAGGATGGATGGAAGACACACAATGGGGCTCTCGCATGGCTCTGAGAGGTGCATGTACAGCCCTGATGAACGCAGCCGCCGGCAGCGCTCCAAAACACCGAGCTGAGTCACTGAAAATGAATATTTCAGGAAATAAGGCAGCAAAATCCCAGCACCCTGCTGAGAACTGTGACCAAGGCACAAAGCTTACAGTAAACAACCTCTCATCGCAACTTCACCTTTCTCTGGTTAATAACCTGATGAGGTTAGCATGATGGCCATTCCTCTAGCTGGAAAAGGCCATCTGAAATTAGCCTGAACACACCCAGAGGTAAAATATTAATATGACCTGCAAACGCTGTAGGGAAAAAAACCAACCAAACAAAACGCAATGGTATTTCTGCAGTCAGGTCGGAAAGAGATTTTATCCCAAAATAAAAACTTGTGACTTCCTGACATGCACCAAGGGTTTTGTTTCGCCTTTTGGGTGAGCTCGGATCCCCGCACACCAGAGCTCCTTTCCCCTTCCCCACTCTGCCTAACATCAAACAGGGCACTAAAAGCGCCTGAAGGGCCCAAAGACCACAGGCGAGGGACGGTGCTGTGTGCAGGTGCCGCGGCAGCGACACGGCCGCATCGGGAAGGTCCGCGCTAAAGACCGTTCCATTTAAGAGCACAAATATGCAGAGTTTCGCGTAACTCGGTGTATTTCTTCAGCCAGCACAGGAATTCCGTGAGAGAAAACCGCACAGACCGAAGGGACATCGCAAGACCTGCGATATTCATTTTGTGAATCTGTGGTATATCTTCAGACTCAAAAAAGTCGCAGTTTACGTAATTGAAATTTGCCTACTAACAACCTGGAAACTTTTCCCCAACATTTTGAGCTCATGAATTACTTGGCAAGACTCGAGCGTGCTCGTTGCACTTCACACGCACTGGGAAGAGGCCATGGAAAGCCCACCTGCTACAAGCGCCACAGCACGAAGGCTGCTTATCCTCTCCCGAGACCTTCCCCACCTGCCACCTCGCAGAGTTCATCTGCATTTTAATTTTCAGGTAAAACAAATTACAATCCGTATCTGTTCTGCAGAAACAGCTACCAGTGGCGATCCCACTTGCGTGGCCTTGAGGAAAGGAGGCATTGAGCCTGGCACAATGCGAGAGGAAACCTCCGCGTTTGGTTGCAGCCGTGCTCCGCAGATAATGCGAGCAGTGAAACCTTCCGTATAATTTAGCTGGGCTTCAAGAGCATTGCACAATATTTTCATCAGTTCACGAGCAGCGAGGCATCGCCAGGGAGCGAACAAAAGGTTAAATTAGCATCGCTCAGCTCTGACTTCTCTCGCAAAGGCAGGTACTCTACGCAGCTTCCCCACAAAGTGTTATGATTAACAGGTGGTACACAAAGAAAAACTGGGTAAAAGCTATTTAGATGTAAATTAGATGATGTTTCCATAGCAAACAGTCTGATGCAAATGTGAAATGATAAAGTTGCAAAGTGTATATTGATGACTACTAGTTTCTGCTCAACTGTCATCTATTAAAACACAAACTAATGTTGAAATCAGTACCTAATACAACACGCACATGAATGCAGGAAGAATAAATGCATTAAGCAGACTAAAAAGCTGCAAACAACCAAAACTCCTTCTCTTTCGTCCATGGTCGCTCCCCAGCACACAGGGATGGGGCAGGAGGGCCGGTCCTGCTGCAATGGGTACAGAAGGTGGGGACGCAGGGAGGGTGACAGCACTTGGCATGGGAGCAGAGCCAGCGCTGCCATGCGACCTGGGCAAACCCCGCACCGTCCCACGGTGGACACGGCCCTGCCAGGATGGGGACACAATGCCCCGTCTGCCCAGGGCATCGCACGGCTGAGAACCCAGCTGTGATTGATCTGCAGCTGGTACTCGGTATTGCAGATGTCACCAAACCCCACCGCTTTCATGTGGCTGTGAGGGACAAGACGAGCATCTCTGTGTCGTGCTTTCCCCATTCTCCCTCTGCTATTTCCAAACAAAAAGCTCAAGGAATTTATCTGACTAGCAGTTTTAATCCTCACAAAACATGCTGTTCGGTAAGTTAAAGGTACTATTAAATCAACTTGTTGAAATAAGATTGGCTTACATTTAAAGGCTGTTGATTGCATTTTAACAAGCATTTTAACCTTCCCCAAGTCTGACCGAGTTACCTGAAGCCATTGAAGCACTAGCGCAGAGGTAGCGAGATACTAAATACACAAGAAATTTGCCCAGGTGTGTGTGAGCTTTAGTGAAAGGGCCTCCCACCACTGAGGAACGAGTACAGGCAGAGACAGACAGCCGGACATACCTGTGCGGTGCTGAGCGGGCCCAGGGCAGGGTCTGGGGGTGCAGTGGGGGGCCCTGCGCAGCACAGGCGGCCCTGCCCCGCTCCCCGCCGGCCGCTGGCAAGGCCGGTCCCCGCGGTATCACCTCCTCCGTGCTCATGGGGATGGGGGGCTCAGCGCTGCTCTCCCTGCTCGCCGCCTCACAAGGCCACCGGGTACTCAGGAGAGGCTTTGGTCCTGGAAATTTAATAAAAACAATCATTTCAACACATCAACAGGACCAAGGAGTACATCACAGCACAGGGAATTAAACTAAGAGCGAAGAGGAGCCTCCATCCCTGTGCTCTCCCTTCAGGGTGGGCTTCCCTGCCCAGGGCCCCTTGTCCTTCTGCGCTGCTCTCGCAAGGGGGAGTCCGGGCAGGCTCAGCATCTGCGGCGCTGGGGACAAACCTGGCGCTCCCCAAATCAAGACACCAGCTACTTCACTAAATCATCTCTGCAGGAACCATGAAGCAGGCAAGATGGAAAAAGCTTTTCTTAAGAGAAAAAAGTGCATCTGGGAAGGCTACTGCCATACACGTTTTTTAAACCTTGCAGAAGAAATGCGTGCCTGGAGGCTTTCAAACTCTGCACGCTAATTGCCTGCTCTAAAGGAGGAGAGCACAGGGCTGAATCATGCTTCTGAGACGACAGATACACGCTACTTATCTTTTTATAGAATGCCAAAAGTTAATGGACCAGCTAGTGCTGTAACAAATTAGTACTGCTGCAGAAATCCCCCGTTTTGAATAAAATTCACCATGGGTTTAAATGGAGCAGCATCCTCACACCTGCTAACGCCACAGCACCAGCGTTTCTGCTGGTCTTGGTCACGGGCTTTCACTGGAACTGAATCCCTTATGGTTTATGCCAAAGAGCAGCTGCTGCCAGGATGGGCTCTCCTAGAGCGCTTTCCGATGTGTGAAGGAAGCGCGTGCACCAGAAATGTCACCGCTCCGCCTGCTGGAAACCAGGATGGAGAGGACAGGGGGGTTTCTCCACCTTGAGGGGTGGGAACCCTGGGGAAGGGGATTTGCTCCCCGCCGCTCCAGGTACGGCAGAGCCGAGCGGCTCCAGCAGCTGCCGGCGTCCGCACCGCGGAGGGTCGGGCTGTGCGGGGCCGAGCGAGCGGTCCCTGCGCACAGCAGCCGCACAACACGCGCTTGGCAGCGCACAGACATAAAAAGCCCCCCAGGCGGTCTGAGGTGATTACCGCGCCGTTTGAAACAAGCTCGTTTTGATTTTGAACCCGACTGCAGAGCTCCTCTGAAGGCAGAGATACCACATTCCAGAAATTAAACGCGCGTCTCTTTCCCTGGCACGGCGCTGGTCACCGCGGCCCTCCCCACGGGCTCGGCTGGGCTCCTTCCAGCTTTCATCAAATGGAAAAGGGGCAAACGCAGCAGATGAAAGAAAATGAGAGGCAAATAAATTCCTCAGGGAAAGAAAAACGATCGGAAAAAGAACTCAAGGAAGAAGATGCCAGAAAAGCCCCAAGAAGTAGCACAGAAGATCATCTGATGGGGATGCCAGCTTTCCTCCATAAAAAACCCACCATCACTACAGGAGAGCCCGAGTCCCTGCATCATTAGGGTTGCCGCCAGTTTCCGTTATAAAGAGCTCCATTTTCACAATTGTTACGGGGCTTGGAAGACCAGCCTAAGTTGAAAATTGCTATGTTAACTGGCAAGGCAGGGGAGAGTATTTCTGCAAAGTCTTATAAAACAGGAATAAACTGTTACTTTGCGACGAATCTTTGTCACTGTGACTTCAAAAACACACCCATTAGCTTACTTCAAATGAAGTAACCAGGCCAGTCAAATGGGAGAGAACACATTTGGTCAAGATGGGGAAAGAGGACATAGATTGTGTGATTCTGTGTGAAGCGCGTGTTGTCCGGAGCAGCAGCGTCCGGGCTGAGAGGCCTGCACCGCCTGCCTGGGCACCGCCAGAGAACCAGCACCAGGCAACCCGGCCACGCTGACCGACCCTCAGCTGGCGCTGCCAAATCCCGTTTCAGAAACGGATGGATTGTCGAGCAAATGCATTTGAGGGAAAAGGAAATCAACTCAAACCAGAAGTGACTGACTGTGCCAGTGAAGCAGGTTCACATTAAAGCTCTTAAAATGAGGCTGAGACTACTTCGGGACAGCACTGAAGAAGTCTTCCCTTTCTGAGAGTGGAGCTGCACAGGTGCAGCCCCCAGCAAGCCCTGGCCTCTCCGGATGAGCGGCCCGGGAGCAAACACACTCAAAAGAAAAGAGAAAAAGAGAGCGCTGCTGTGCTTTAACCAGGGTGCAACACACACAGGGAAACCATGTGGGTTGGGACAAGCATGGCCCAGCACCAGGCAGAGCCACGGGCATGTGCTGCTGTACCTGGGACGCTTCCCCGCAGCCGTCCCTCCTCCGGGGAGCCTGGTTTGGGGTCGGATGCTGAGGAGATGGGCTGCTTGGAGCTTTCCTCACCAGCTGCCGGGTCCCGGAAACTCACTGCTCCCTCCGCTGATGCGCCGCTCCCTAAATCAGCACTTCTGCCGTGCGGACCGAGCCCTCCGAGCGATGGAGAGCACAGGGACAGGCCGGGCGCCGAGCGGCTCTCTGTGGGTTGGAGGGGTCTCTGCAGCGCACCCGAAGCCCCGGCGGGCGAGACGGCGGCCCTGGTGCTGACAACTGATGGGCGCCCAGCCCGCAGCACCTGCAAAACACAGGCAGGGGACAGCTCAGGGAACAAACAGGCACTGCCTTGCAAACGGAGCTTCTAGAGGATTGCATGTTGGCTTCTGGGGAGAGAAAGGTCACAGAATTCAATTATTTTGTATAGTATTGCTGTTACACAAACATTTGACGCTCATTTCTTGCATCCCAGTGTGAAAACAAAGGCTTGGACCTCAATGGAAGCTCCATGAGCCAAAAAGCGCACCGGACCCCCAAGCCAGCTAACAGGGACCGAAATACATGAAGGACTCAAACTAATCTAAACTGTAGCTGGTTTTTACAAACAGGCAAACTTGGAGCATTAGACTCCTGCAAAGGCTTAAGAAGACCCTGCACCAAACCATGATACTTCCATCTACCCACTGAAATCACTGAAAACACTGACGTTCCCGACTGGAGTGGAACCCTGTGGGCGACTGTGCCCGTGGTTCCGGTGCCACAGCACCCTGAAGCCAAACTCAGCATCGGGACGCACTGCGGTGGCCACAGCACAGCTGCGAGGCCACGAGAACGGGGCAAAAATCACTGTATTCATTGCTCTCCTTCTGCTCTTTCCTGCCTGTTGAATCACACCAAAGAGGAAGAACGGCTGCTCAGATAACACCACGGAGGAGAAATCACATTTTCCACGAGGAAGCCATGCGCACCAAGCAGAAAAGTTTTGAATGGCACTTTGATCCAAGAACTGTTGAACCCACATAAAACCAGTTGCAACAGTATAACCACTCTGGTTCTAAATGCCAGTGTTTTCATACTTGCCTTTTTTTCTTTGTAAACCTACTCCATCGGAACAAATTAGGAGTAGTGGCTACTGCCACCACTACTACTGAAAGGTCACCGCCAGTTTATGCAAAGCCAAAATTAGCTACCGTAATACCATTGCTCATACTAAGCAGGGCTTACTTTTCAGCCCCAAATCACAGCGGGACAATTTACAGTCACCTCCACACCTCTCTCCTCTCTTTGATTGCCTGACCTCTTCTTGCCACACAAAGTCGGCTGCCAAGCCCAGCTTAAAGCAAACAAAGGCATCTTGTCTAGTCTGTGACCACGTTTCATTAGAAAAAGCTCAAATTCCACGTAACAAGAAGCAGAACAAAAAGCCGTGAAGTTATTTTAAGAAAGAGTAAAGGTTTGCTACTCTGATTAAGTTCACAGCTTATTCCATCACCACCACTCTCGGGTTCCTCCTAATTACTTTTCAGGGCTTGGATTTGCTGCTTTAAAACGCATCTGGCAAGCACTTTCTGGATGTCACAGCTCCTGGACGCAGTGTTCCAAAACAAAGGCAATTGAGACAGGTACGAGTGCCTGGCGCAGTCATAGCAGACTCACATCTAACGCGCTCCTCTCTGCCTGCAGGAAAATCACCTCTCTTCACTGCCTTTGCATTCTCAAAGCAAAAGTATGGCAAGATAAGAAATAAAACCCCTCCCATCAGGAGTTACACAAGGGTCTGGTCTCCCCGGCAGCAGAGTCCCACACGAGGGAGAGGTGGTGGAACCAGGGCTCATCTTCTGCCGGCACCAGGCGTCACTGTCACCTGCCGAGACCCCTTCTGGGCAAGGGCGCTCTGCCCCCCGCAGATATTCCCACTGAAGGTGGTAGGAAACGGGCACAACAAGGCCAAAATGAGAAAAAGGAGGTGCAGGATAAGATTTTAGACACTGCACACAGACGAGGCAAAAGTACACAAAATTTAGTTGAAGTTACCTTTGCATTTACGGAGGGAGACAAGAAGGGGAAAAAAGGGGACAGAGGAGGAAAGAGTCCACAATCAAGCTATTGACTGTAATGCAGCACAAAGTGACACAATTGGGTACGCACCGAGTTCTTGTACTGCCCAAACCTGCTAACAGTTTCTAAAAGCCTAAGTCGCATCGCGAGCCTTTGATGTTCTGTTATTTCTGTGAACTTTTCCACAGGTTAGAAATCACATCTCCTACACCGACGGCTTTTAATTGAAAAATCTAGCATTCAAAATAAACTCACCTTGTCATGAACATCTGAATTGAAAACGTAATTGGCAAACTGCTGGAGGCCTGCTTATATAGGTCAAGGTTGCTCGGGTTCATTGCTTTGTATATAACAGTTTAAAGAATGCTCTAAATTCAAGGTTTTTAACTTTTTAATCTGTGGGGAAAACTTGCTATAAACTCAGATTAACAACTGCTAATGCACTGAAGAAAGAAAACCAAAAACCTTCCTCCTACTATAAAAACAAAATAGTGTGGCCTCTGTTTCTTTTCTGATAAGAGTCTTAAATACCAAACATTTAACTGCATAATAACATTTACTGGCAGCCAGGCAGCCTGCTTAGCAGATACATAAAGCAGGTAAAAGGAGGAAAAGTTAATTTCTTGGCTGAATGATTCCATCGGTAGCTATAGGGCAAACTAGAAAGTCTTTTAGTAAAGTAGCAGTTGATTCTTCTATCAATCTGCAGCACACATACTCTTCCAAGGAATGCATTAAATATGAAAATCATATCCCGTTATCATCTGTTCCCAGCTTTCAGCCCCGTAAGCTTTCCTTAATGAATGCGGCAGCCTCGGGGACCAGCGCGCCGCTGGCTCCTCTGAATAATGGAGCGGCGCGGCCGGCCTGCCATTACAATATCGGCGGCTGAGGGGGTTTCGCACACAGTCACAAGTGACTACTCTTGCCAGCATGCTCCAAGTTATTACAAGATGTTTTCAGACATTTCATCTGAAAGAGCTTTGCCGCTTTTAGTGAAGAAAACAGCCGTGGTCTTGAACTGTATCATTTATATGGAGATAGGAGGAGGGATTAGAAGCCTGCATTACTGCAGATATATAGCGGAATACATTTAAGTATTCCTTGTCAGTCTTTTTGTCTGTTACTCAGATACGCAATCCTTTTGCTGCTTCTGAGAAAAGGTCAAAATGCACAAAATTATAAATATGCTGTAGGAATCAGGTGCTGCATTAAAAAACTGTATCATTCATTAATACTTCCTCTCAGTCAAGACTATTTTCACGCTATTTGGCACAGTAGCTATAAAAACCAACGCAGATTAAATTAAACCGTTCTCCCCACTTTTTAATCCCAGTTCCACTTTGTACCCAGGTTATTCTACTTCAGTCGGGCACTAAACGCTATTTCACACTAGAAGCGCCACGCCGAGCGCACTCAGCACAACCTCTCCAGCGGAGCTCAGCACCCAGCACAACCACCGCCGTTCCCCCTCGTTCCGCGTTACCTGCTCCCTGGCCGCTCCCTCCTTGCCACCCGCCGCTGACGAGTCGCCCTCTCGAAGTGATGACGCCCTTTTAATTTCTCTTTCATACCAGGCCTAAATGGGAACAAATCTGTTACATAAAACTGAAGGCAAAAAACCCCCACCACAAACCAACAATATTACTTTGCAAATTGCAAACGTTTAAATGTAACATCCTAGCAGCACTTTTCACTTGGACAATACGCCAAAACCCAGAGATCCCATTTCCTCCTAATTCTTCTGTTCCCCCAAACAAACGACGTGGCCTGCACACAATCTTCTGCAGGTTTTTAATACGCATTTAGAATTTGGCTTTGGTTTCCATACATCACCTTACAACTCACTGAGCCATTGCAAGGAACGACACATGGCAGATGTTGTAAAGAGCAACCCAGCATGAAAGGCAACTTGCTGCAGTGTTCCTGACAAACAACTGCAGAAGCCTTCACCTCCACTCCACTGGTTAATTGACCGAATGTAATGCATTCAGAGTCGGACTCCTGCTTAAGAGCCGCGCACAGGCAGCACCTATAATTAATCCCGTTCGCTAGTAATTGTAAACCCCAATAACAAGTTACACAGGCCCTGAATGAAAGCACTTCAGTACCTATTCTGCATCAGGTAATACGCACGAAAATAAATCTTTAAAACAATTAACTTAACCAGCTCGGCGCTTCGCTCCAAGGGTGCTGCTATTGCCCAGGTAATGGAGGCTGCTCCGAAAACCGTACACACGTTTTAAGAAACAAAAACTACCCACATGAGAATTAAAGCTGCTCAGAATGAACTCATATAACTACTGGATTTTCCTGAAAGCTGAAGTGAATTTACTTATACTCCCCAAATTACTGTACAAGTCACAGACACACAAACACAGGGGGGAAAAAGAAAAAGGGAATCGTCAGAAAGAAATTTTGCCAGCTACAGCCACCTAATAAACTGTGCACATAGCTATGATAAAACACCCCTAAAGGGCATTCTCCCTCTATTCACAAAATATAAAGGGAAAACAGTAATCATTTCTTTCTGTGCATTCCCATAACAGATTAAATGATCACACAATCCACAACAAGGGGGCTTTTCCTAAATGTAACATGGAGGACACGGCATCAGCGTTGCGTCCAACAGCTCCGAAATACCCGTCTAACCTGGTAAAACTAAAAGGGACGGCACAGGAACATCCCAATGGGAGCTGTGTGCAGTGCTGCCACCTCTGCGGCTGCACCACAGCGACCAGAGTCCCGGCTCATCTCAAATTCCCACCCACTACTGCTTTAAGCACCCCAAAACATACCATGGGGTTTCACCGCTATCTGAATTCTTGATGTGCATAATACTCGGGCAAAACCAATTTAGCAACCTGGAAACAACAGTAAGCACTAATATATTAAGGCTTATAGAAAGTTACTTCCATCTTCTGATTCATCTCCGAACTCGAAGTTTTCAAATGAGCTTCAAACTCATCGAATTCCTTTAAGAGGGCCTGGTTTCGCACACGAGCTCTTTTTTGTCGTTCCTCTATTTCTTTCAAGTATTTTTCCAGCTTCATGCGTTTCATTTTAATTCTACAGGGGAAAAATACACTGTACTTAAAGAGTTTGAAACTAAAGCAAACCCACGTACGACAACAGCTTTTCTTCAGGCACGCACAGACCGACGCTCACGCAGGAGCTGCCCCCAGCCCCAAAGGAGCAGACGCTCCTCTGCACCAGCACCCAAAGCTCCCCGGACAGGTGACAGGATGTGGACCTGCAGAATTAAACCAGGGGCTGATACGCTAAGGATAAGCACGTTAAAAAACTCCTGCAAACTTGTTTGAAATGGATTATGTTTTAGTCACTCTATCATATTAAATCAAATGATAACGGCGTTTAGAAGAACGTGCTCTGACAGTCACACGAGCTGCCATGAAGGCTGCGGTTTCACCACCCCTTTAAGCCACCCCAAATCCACACTCCCACCCAAAGAGGCACCGTGCTCCAAGCCTCTTTTGGGCCAACACTGTCTGTTGTGTGGCCACACGGCAAATTAGGCCAAGAGTAATCCAGCTGAAAATCCATCTAAACCAGTTCTCACCCACCCCAAACCAGATGCGCTCCCAGCCAGACCTCTTTTCTCACCTGGTTGTTTAGGTTTGGCAGTGTTTTGTTGTTTGGCTGGGGTTTTTTTCAGTTGTTGGTGTTTTATTTTGTTTTGGGTTTTTTTGGTGCAGACTAGATAGGCAATTTACATTAAATAGATGACGCAGGAGCTGTCCGAGGAGCAGGACCACAATCTAGAACATCCTCTAGCAGTTCCCAAAACCAGCAGACTATGACCCCTGGACTTTCCAGCACAAACTACGCTACAGTGATTTTGTAAAAGTTGCATAAAACTAACCTGCATGTTAGTTATTATTAACTACTACTATTACTAATTATTATCAACTACTAAAATAAAATTTCAGTATCAACAGAAGAAGGTAGTTACCTTATTGCTGAAGTTATTTCATCCATATCTTAGAGACAGGAATCTTATACTTAGCATATGAATTTAAATGTATCGTTCTAAAAAAACTTCAAGATAACATTCCAGAAGCATTCCAGATACCCAAGTCTTTGTAATGGAGATAAAATAACTTTTAAGCAAGCTTACTGGTAGGCATCAGACTGTATGTATCCCATCAGCTTTCGTTCTAATTCCAGCCTTTTGGCTTCACTGGAAGAGAACAAACAACATACAGTAAGATAGGACTATTTCACAGTTTAAAATAGAGCATGGTACAAGCACAACCTCTTCAGAGCAGAGAGCATGCTTTTGCTAGACCGGTAGCCTTACAGACCGACCTGCCAGCCAAGCTCACCACCAAAAACCAAACCACAACACCAATAAAACCACGCAACCCTCAAAGCTTTTGCTTCTCACTGGAACGAGAGCTGGGCTCCTGCAAAGGGAGAAGATGCTTGATGTGTCTATATCCACACAAGACTCACCGAAATAGCCACTTTGCAATGTGGCATTAAAGCCAAGTACCTCTGCAGATGTGCAAGCACTGCCTGCCAGAACTCGCCAAAGGAGAGCAAAGAAGAGTAATCAACAAAAGTAGTTGGAGTGGTGAAAACTCCACGAGGCCACGCGTATCTGCCCAAAGCAATGCAAGGGGACAGGCCCACGGGGCTGATCAGAACAAACGCCACCCCTCACCTGCAAAGAGAATGTGTTTTCAGGATGAGAAACGAGTAAGGTTGATGTTATTGAATAATAACAAATGGCATCCGAAGATAAGCAATAACAACAACAATCAGTTGATAAGGCAGAGGCTTCCAGTAGATTCCCATTACAAACATTGCAACAATCAACGCAAGTACCCCCAGATGCTTATTAAAAACTCATCTGAAATTGTTATTAGCCAGACAGGCTGCACACGTGAGTGATATGGGCACACCCGAGACCACACGCACCCATGTGGCCAGGGACGCTTATCTGGGGATGCGTGCGCTCCCCACAAACATGTCCACGTCGCCCCACACACCCCCAGCTCCTCCCAGCTGCCCGCACAGAGCAGAGCACGGAAACCCTTTCTGCTGCTCAGCCCGGCAGATCAAGGCTTCCATTTCACCATCTGATCTGCCACCGGCTGAAACAAGATTAGGTTTTCATGTCATGTATGCAATTTAAAAGCCACGCTTCATCTGGGATCTCATCCTTTCAATTTCCTTTTACATGATGGACAGCTAAGCAAAAGCAGATTTCAAGATCTTGTTTTTACACTTCTAGAAGTAATTTTCATGACTCAATGAAGAACACTGATATCCTGATGGACGTAAAAGCCGACGGATGCAAACAGCCATTGGCTCCCACCCTATTTCCCGTTCCCCAGTACCATGGGTCGCACATCACGCTCCTCAGCTCCTGAAGATCGTTCCCTCTCCGCCAGCGGGGTTTTTCGGTGGCCCGTTCATTAGTCCGCACTACAGCTATTCAGGCAGCATGTGAATATATAAGCAAGCTCTTCTCAAGGCAAGACACAGCAGCATCAAAACATCAGGTCAGAGCCTCTCAGCGCCTGGGTGTCATCCTTATGGATGCCCAAGACGGTCACCGCACAGCTTGCGGTGTTCTGCGACACGGCTCCATGCAAGCGCTGAGCTCGAGGGGATGGAGGCCTCAGGCGTAGCTCTGCTCGCCCAGGTTCTGCCGGTTCCAGCAGTCCCCTCGTGTCAGCACCAGCAGTGCAGCTTGAAGCCCCACAGGGATCATTCTGGCTGCCCCACTGCACCAACACCACCTTTTTTACGTGAAAAACCAAAGTGCTTGGCCTGTAAATTTTATCCGTTTCGCATTAGGTTAAAATGGTGCAAACAGCCAGTTATCAATTTTTTCTTACACAGGTAAAAATAGCACACTTCAGAACTTTTCAAGGATCCAGGTGGCTCATTTTCAAACAACCCTGAATCTTCAGTCTACAGAGAAAGTGTTAGTTTGGGATTTGAGAGCAGAATTAAATTCCCTGGTCAGCCACAAGCTCTCTCTAATCTCTGGCATTTCACCAGGCATCGATCCGCAGTGGTATTTGATCCCTCACCTCCCATTTAAACCAGCAGGACTAAGAAGCCTCAGTATTTTCTGAGATACCAGCTCTCTTTGTGCTTCAGCTCCGCATCCATAATGCGGGAACAGCGGCACTCCTGTCACGACACCCTGTTGAGATAAGTACATAGCAAATTGCGCAACACTTGGGCACAATGCAATCTTCCCATACAAGTAAGAAACGTTATTTTTACCGTTGTTTTTCTACACCAGTCTGACATTAAATCAACTGTTGAGCGCTGAGCTGGATCCACCTCCCTATCCTGGAGCCTGGGCAGAGGCTACTGGAGGAGCCTCAGGCGACGGTGCTGGGTCCCCTGGGTTAGAGGGGCCTGTTCAGCACCATCTTCTACACGCCACTGGTACCAGCGGGTATTTCTGGGACCGTCACCCTACCTGGTTTGCATTCACTGCTCAAGACATCTCAATATTTGTACACATTTAGTGCAAACCACCCTTAGCGTGAAGTTGCTGGCCTCCCTGAAAAGCCAGGCTAATTGCAAAGTTAGTCCCAGTGTTAAGTACAGCACTTAACTACATAATTTATTTACGTCATCGTCATCGCCCACAGCGCTCCAACCCTGCCCTTCTCACCAGCCGCCCCTGAAGAGTAAGTGCCGAGCAACCACAACACGGTCAGGCCTGTAGAAAGCACACAAGGCAAACTCTCTGCCCCATTTCACTTATTAGACACTTCAGACCTAATTCTTCATAATTCTGCACACAGCAGAGATACCACTCACCTCTGTACAGAGACCTATGCATGCAGTAACTTTTAGATTCAGATTGGGCAAAGCACCAGCATCAGGAAACAGAATACGGCCAATGAAGTTAAATGTGTAATTTAAGGTAGAGTTACAGGGTTTTTTGCACAAGTCTCAAGGCAGTCCATGCTGGCTGTTCATCAGGAGCTTCATATCTGGCAGCTAATTTCTCAAGCACTTCAGAGTTTCAGTATTTGAAGAAAAAACAGACTTACGAGAACAGGTGGAAAAGAAACCTTCATGAGAACTCACCCCTAGCTCCCCACGAGTCAGATGGGGACACAACCAAGCAGCAGCTTCCTCCACCACGTTCAAGCTCCGGCACATAGGGCTTAGGAGTCGTGGCTCATTGTTTGCTCAAGTACAAGTGCAGCCTGAGGCTCTCAGGAGGCACCTGCACCCACAGCACCTGCACACCAGCTCTCAGTTTAACGCAGTGCGCAGTCTGGAACACTCAGATTTTAACCTGCCCTCTCCGTCTTCTAACACCACAATTTAGACAAAGTGCCCTCCCTACCTGGGGCCCAGATCTTTAATAATTTCTACACAACAAAAGCATACTTTGTATATTCTTGCCCAGTCATTTAAACAGCAAGGTATTCCTGCTTTGTTTGCCGGTGGTCTTCCAGACCAGAGGAGGATATTAGTGAAAATATACACAGCATTTTTGTAACAGCCCAAGGCCGCGCTGTTATTATTTCTGCTACACGGGGTGTCTGAGGTGCCAGCATGAGACCCAGAAAACAAAGTATTCTGTGCTAGAGAGATAACAGGCACTGCCGAAAATGCAGCTTCATAGCAGCATAGCATCCATGACCTCCAGAGACCTTCCCTGGCCAGAAAAATAAGTGCTAATGGACACAATTCCACAAGCTGGGAGCATCCCTAACTGTGCACAGCTGCAGAGGAGCTGCCGGGGCTGCTCCCCGGGCCAGAGCCCCCTCCCAAACTCCCGGCATGACTCGCCTTCTTCCTGAAATCAGATCTCCCTGAGGCACCAGACACTGAAACAGCCACGTTAACTTCCTAAGGTTTAAAGGAGAGACACCTGTATAGGCCCATTCATCAGCTGGCCAGCTCTGAAATACCAACCGTCTGCTTAAAGTGACAAGCAATTTTGTAAACACTGCCAGAAGTGCTTCAGGAGCAGTCCCAGGTCAGGAGTGACCCGAAACGCCAACACAGAATTCACAGGGCACGGTGACTGAAAACGCGGCAGTTAAACATTCACACACACCCAGGCATGGACGGGACAAAGCAGGGTATCAGGAGGGCCCTGTCCGGATCCCCTGGGAGCCCCCGGCTGCACCCGGGAACCCCACTCCGCTCCCCCTGCCCGGGGCAGAGACCCGGGGCCGCCCCTCAGGACGGGACGCGGGGCCGCGGCTCTCAGGGCCCCAGAGACGGCCGGGGTGAGGGGGCGAGGCCCGCGGGGGCCTGGCGGCCGGGCCGCTCGGTGTCTCACCTGTGGCGGAGGTGGCGCCGGATGGTGTCGGGGGACAGTCCTGGCCCGCAGGAGCCCTTGGCCGCGGCGCCGGGGGCCGGTCCGGGCCCGCTCATGCCGCCTGTTTACCGCGGTGACCAGAGCGACGCCTCCCGCCCTGCACCGCGCCACGCCCGCCCCGGAAGCTCCGCCCCGGAAGTTCCCCGCGTTGCCATGGGGACGCGGCGGGGCCGGGCTGGGCCTAAAGGACCACCAGCGCTATATGTATGCTCCTACAGATCTGTACGTACACACGGCCACAGCGGGGGAGCGGGGGCTGCAGAGCCGTGCTGGGCGCAGCTGGGCCCGGCCTGCTCCCTAGCCCAGGGCGAGGCGCTGATTAATCTCCGTGTCTCTGGAAAAGAGGGGACTTAGTGAGGTGCTGGGATGTTAATTCCAAAAACAATCACTGGCCACCCTGCTATGGGAACAGGGTCCGCTCTAACAGCCTGCTTAACTGAGGTCATTGTGCAGTGTTTGCCAGGAAAATAATAACCAGAAAATGCAAATGTCGTATTTCCATTTGTACAGAAACCAAATCAATTAAGTCCCCGGTTCCTGTGAACCGACGGTGGGTGGGCAGAGCTGGCTGATGTCCCCAACGACACCACCGGCGGAACGGCCCCGCAAACAAAGTGCAAACAGAACCAGGCTTTTCCATTTCCAGAGAAAAACCTGGATCCCTTTGAAAGGAAGCCGCCAAATTAGCACTTAGAGCCCAGGCCGCAATAAATGACAGTTCAAATAACCACGAGAGTGTTTGAACTTCGGGAGGAGAAACGCGGCATCGATAGACAAAACTGCACGTAGCTGTGAATCGCGCAGGCGTAATTAGAGCAGCAATCAGGACACAATTAGCTGCTGTCACTTGAAGGCCATCACTGCTCCCCTGAAAACAGCTGATGAAGGCTCGTGAGAGCTCACCTGTTCAGGGATTAACATTGGGAAGGGGTCTGCAGGTTTGGGAGCGTTCCGCCACTGGTTTCACATAAAACACTCGTAATGAAAGCTGTACCGTTCTTTCTCTTCTGTTCACTGCATCAAAGACGCGTTGTGAGCTCCATGGCAGCGAGCTCAGCTCCCAGAGGAACTGGCGGGCGAAACCAGGCTCTGAGCTCCTCCACGTTTCCAAAGCTGGGCGTTTCTTACCCAGGTCCTGACTTTGCCACTCAGGCCCAGCACAGCACACCTGTCCTTTGGAAACGACGGAGTTCTGGCAGCTCGGCTGCACACATGAGCCCCTGCCCTCCGTGGGAGCCACTCATGGTGCTCACACTTGTCTGGAGCCTTGTGTCAGCACCACGTTCTGCTCAGCCACGAGGCAGACTAAAAGGTTTTCATGGGTGCTTCATAGTTAAATTACCTTTTTAATCTCCGAGAAGGTCCCTCATAGCAGCTCTCGTTGCTGATATCTACGTCAAAATAAACAGTCTCCCCTTTGACACTTGAGGTGAGACACTAAAACGCGTTATTTCGGAATGCCAGCCATGAACGCGCTCTGTGGGGCTGGCGTGTGTTCTGAACGCACCGCTGGTTGTCAGCGCAGAAAACGGTCAAATGCTGCATGGCGCTCCAACAAGAAAACACTTCCATACAGTACAATTTTGTTATTTTTCAAAACAGGCGAAGAATCTGGCTTGCTTAAGCCGGCACCGGCGGCACACCAGCTTTGGTTCTGGAAGACTGAACTGCTTTCAAAAGTATTTGTGCTTACTAACATAATATCAGAGCTCCCAAGCGCTCTGGGTGCTACGTGGAGTTACCAGCATATATCACCTGTACATACTGGGAACCCTCGCTCCCAAAGGGCGACCTCCCGGTTGCAAGGGAGGGGAGACCCCTGGGGTCCCGCAGTTTATTTCCTTAGTGGATCTCTCCAGCCCTCCTGGTTTTGCTCACCTGGGGACACGGAGGAGCAGCTGGGGGTGTCCCTGGTTGCAGGAGGAGCTGGGGCTCAGCACCCCTGCCCTGCTCCGTGTCTTCCTGCCGACATCCCCGAAAATGAACATCGCACCCCCTCCCTGAAAGCACACAAAGAGGAGTGTGCTGCTTGTGTTCTCCCTGCAGTACTTAACACTTCTTTTAGATTAATTTAATTTTAATGTAATCTGATAAGAGCAGTAAAACTGTCAAAGAAATCTGTCTCCTTCTGTCTTGTTAAATATGCTTTGAATGAAATTATGGGTTTTTTTCCCCAATAGCTGCCAAACAAAAGTATCTCTTGATTCAAACACAGGGATTGATGTGCACTAATCTTAACAGCTTTGCCCTCTTTTTAATTTAGGGAGGAAACCAAGTGTGCGTTTAGCACGCTGCTTCGCTCTGGAGATGTGGCAGCATCCTAGGAGGTGCAGGATTCGCCTCCTTGCGAGGAGCATCAGGGCACAGGGCGCTCACCTGCGGGGGAAAACGGGATGAGAGAAAGAGAAGTGAAAAAGGACCTGTCAGAGGGGGTGACACCGCGGGAGGGTCCCTGAGAGACGGGAAACTCTTCACAGAAAGAGAAGCGGTCGGTGTCCTCGAGTCGGGCGTTGTGGCCTCCGCACAACCCCCGCGCTGCTGCCCTAATGACAGGGACGAGCATCCACAGATCCAGGGCCCTCTCTGATCTTACTTCACGTGAGAAATACAAAGATTGCTCGAGCACGTCTGGATTGGAACGAAGCGAATCACGACTCGGAGAGCACTGCGGGGAAATGGCTGATGGAGCACAAAGGGGCAAGCAGCGGCAGCTCCGACGTGGCGCGGGAGCAGAGGGGGCGCGGGACCCCCGCGTTTCACCACCACCACCCTGCTGCTGGTGCCAAGCAGGGGCCGGGCCGGCGCCGGCTGTCTCTGGGAGGAGATCTGCAGAGCTGGACTGAAAAGGCTTTTCCTCTCTGCGCTTATTTGATTTCTGAGAGCGACCGCACGTTTAACCAGAGCTCGCCCTCAGGTCAGGACAGAACCCAATGCATTTTCTTTCCTCTCTTCCCCCCCCTCCAATTAGATTCATAATACATTCCCTGGTAGCTATGTAAAGGACATAAAAAAATTTACATAATGCCCATATAAGTCTTTTTGTTAATGAATCAAGCCCCGAATGAAAAGCACTAATAATACATTAGTAATCAAAGAACAAATAACACCAGTGAACATATCTCAGCAGAGCAGTTGTGTGGATCCATTTCCAACTGTCAGTGTCAATGCATGGAAATAGTAATTAACATGTTGAATTTAATGTTTAAATTTTAATAAATTTAAATGTAATAAAACGCTTTTATTAAATGTTACAGTTCCTTGAAACCTATTATTACTCATTTCTGATGCATAAATAGAAAATACATTGTCTTACAGGAGAAAGTGGCTTTTGCTGTCGCCAGGACAGGTGAAATGAGCTCCTGCAGCAAGAACGTGTTAACACGGACCCCAGCGACAGGGGCTGATTAAATAAAAACTTCAGAACAAGATGACAGCGTTTAAAACTATACAATGTTTATTAAGGATGTAAGGGCCTTATCCAAAGCCTGCTGACATAATTGAGAAGTCTCTAGCAATGCCGCTGTCAATGGGTTTTGAACGAATCCTGGAGAATTCAGACAGGCCGCTGTTTCCAGCCCGTGTTGCGGGTGAGCAGCAGCAGAGCCATGGTTACGGCCATTTGCCAGGACTGTCCCTCCTCCCCGGCCACCTCCAAGGGCTCCTCGCGTGTCCTACGCGGCTCGTGAGGCTCCGAGCCCACAGGGATCAGTGTGACCGGCCTCGGGCTCTGCAAGGCCAAGGACCCGGCGGGATGATGGGAGAGCTCGGCTCTCTGCTCCCCCAAAGCTCTCAGTCACTTCTGGTGCTGAGATGCACACAGGAGGAATTAACCAGTCTCCGCTTGAGTGTCTGCTGTTGTCTGAAGAGGAAAGAGGAGATTGACGGCGTTGAGTTTCTCCATCCCTGGAGAAATGAGAACCGAGTTTAGGTTTCCTGAGATGCGAGATGAGAGGCTGGATTTGAAGGAGACCACTCAGAGCAGACCGTCAAAAGGCTCCGTTCCCGTCTCCTCTGAAATCCCCACGCCCTGCACCGCCGCTGCTTTCCGTTCTGTTGCTCAGTCTGAAACAGCGCCCGCCTGTTTAATTCCGTGCTACTTCACATCACCACGGAACGTCCTGCAGTAACCAAAAAGGATGCGGGAAGAAGAGAGCTCACAGATCCTCAGCCAAAGGCCACGGCAGGATGTGTGCCGTGCTGCAGGGAGCCTGCAGAGCCCACGCGGGGATCCTGCACCCACCTGCCACAACAGCGTCCCACCTCGCCTCCAGCACCTGGGCCTTCGAACCCAGTCAGCATCGGGCCGTGGTTCTGCCAGGATCCTCCTTCTGGACAGCAGCAGCTTCATGGCCATGTTATCCCCAGCTCCCCACCCACGTTGTCCCCAGCTGCCCTCCCGTTCCCTGTCCCTGACCCCAGCACAACCACGGGCTGGCCACTGAACTCCATCTCCGGCCACTGAACTCTGTCTCTCTCGATCTTACCGCTTGCTGCTGCTGTCCTAAGGGACAGAGATCTCCCAGCCTCCTTCATTAGTATTTTAATAAATGAGTGGATTAATCTCACGCACTGACTGAAATACTTTAAAAAGTTTCTTTCCTCTGCAAGTCATGAGAAATTAAAGGGAAAATACAAAATAACTGGGAAATTCTTTTAAGTGAATTAGCTAACGTTTTCCCTTTAGCAGCGCATTTTAGAGCGATCTGTTTTAAGAGTCGCTCTCTGCGCTGCCAGGGACGAGGCGTTTGACAAGGTAAAAAGCCTGGAAGATCCAAAACCGCAGACTCAAAGGGAGAGTGTCTGGCCTATTGTCTGTTTTGATTAATGAAGCCTTTTGCATAGTGAGATAATATGATGTTTACTGAGCAGCGAACGCTGCTGCACAGCAGAAATATCAGAAGTATGAATAATATTCAATATGATAACGACATCAATAAGCTAATCTATGTATTACTGGATTCTGCTCAAAAATGCCTCAAACGATATTTGTTTATTTCATAATTGTCAGCCACTTTGATGCACTTGTCGGCAGGTTCAACAAGTGCTCCAGGCAACAAGGGTTTGAAACAAAGGGAGGCACTTGGGCGAGCCCTGCTCGGCACCGGCACCGCTGGGGAGGGGAGGCGTGCCAGGGCACCCGCAAACAGGCGGGCTCTTCAGACCCCGTACCCCACACCTCCACAGCTAAACCCTGTTAAACACCTCTTCCCTTCGGCACCAATGTTTGTGAGTCATCGGTGGCTCTGCAAAACAAAAGTGAGCAAACCAGTAAAGCGGCAGCGGCAGCACGCGTGGAAAATAAACGCGTTGCCCTGAGCTAGAATTACGTGTGAACCCGAACAGGCTTCTGGTCACCGTTTGGTTGGTGTCTCCCTGTTATTTTTACCTCTGCCCGGGGTTTAGAGCTGAACGCCTGGACCCCACAGAGTGCCGGAGGGGCTGGCTGTTTGTCAGCAGGGCCACATCTCACCTGGGGTAACAACCACACGCGGCTTTCTCCCAATTCTCTGTTTCTTTGAAACCCAGTTTCACGTGGACACGGTATTTTTCACTTTCCGTCCCAAACCACCGTGCTGTTCTTCCGTCATTTATTAAGCATTTTCCCCTCTGTCCTGGGCAGAAGATTGGCGCTGAATTAAGAGATCAATACCTATAAACCGTTCGTTCATTTGAAAAGCAGGAGAACAAACATAAGACCATTAAATTAATTAAACTGTGTGTGCTCAGAGCACAGCATCACTGGGCCCTGCCCTCTGCACTCCATCTAGTACACGCAACAGTAAATAATTGTGCTAAACCTGAACAGGAACCTGAGGCACAAGCTGGCAAAAAGACTCGAGAATAGATGGAAAATATTCCAACAGCGCATTTAGATAGCGCTCAAAAACCGTTTCCAGGTGGACTTTGGCAGCAATGCTCATGTCACTGGGGCGAGCAGGTGGGGTGTGGAGAGCAGAGCTCCCCAGTGTTCTGCCCGTTCGCAGCCGCACGCACCGTCCCGGTCCCGACCTCTCCAGGCGCAGGTCGGTGTCTGGGGGTGCCCTGGGGGGACCAGACTCGAGCATCCGACTGTGGCCCCAGCGTCCCCGAGCCGTGCCCCGAGTCACCCCGGGGGTACAACCCCGAGGGCAAGTCCTGCCCCCGGAGCAGCACAGACAACCGCAACCATCCAGTAAACTTAACGAGCAAGCCTTTATTTTTGAGCAATTAATACACTCTGCTCGCACTTATTTTTCTCTCCCTTTGCACAAGTGCATTTATCCGCCGCGCCCGGCGGTGCCCCGGGACGCACCGCAGCCCGCCCGGCCCTTTCCAGCAATTATGCGGCCATTAAATTAGCCCACGGCCGGGGTGAAATCGGGGCTCGCCGCTCCGCACCGAGGGGCTCAAACGGAAAGAAAAAAGAGAGGGGGGAGAGAAAAAGAAAAAACAAAGCCAAGCAACCCAACGGCCGCCCCAGCTCCGAGCAACCGGAGGAAAATCAAAATCTCCTTCACCCGAAAGGCGACAAAGGGGAAAGAGCCGAGGGAGTTTTCGGGAGCTGCTGCACAAGCCCCGCTCGCCCCTCGGCTCCCGAAGGCTCGGGGTGCGGCAGCCACGACCGGACCGGCCCCGACGCTGCTGCGGGCACCGGACAGCGGTCGCCGACGGGCACCGGGCACCAGCGGTCACCGACGGGCACCGGGCATTGGCGGGCGCCCCGGAGCGGGAGCGGCGCCCGCCGGGCCGGACTCAGGTAGGTCGCGCTCGCTCTGCCTCTTCCTCCTGCTCCCCGCCTTCCTTCCTTTCTCTCTTTTTATTTTCTTTATTTTCCCCCGGTCTTTTCCCCCGAGTGACCGAACTCAGCCGATGTTACCGCGGGCACACAGCAGCCAGCGAAAGGGACGCTCGGTCGCGTTCAAAAATCAGGGTATTTCACAAAATCAAAGCGCCGCGGCATCCCGGGAGAGCGTCTCCGGACGCTGCGGCGATCCGGCTGATCCCCGCAGCTTTTCCAGCGGCGGCGGCCGCACGGGACCGACAATCACTACCGATAACCGGGGCAGCGTTGTACGCGACTGCGGGGCTCGGAACTCGGGTGGGTGCGAGGGCAGCGGGGGTCAGAGCACCCCGAAAGCTGCTCCCCGGGGGGTGCCGCCCGACAGGCTGTGTTTCCGCGGGGAAACGATAGAGAACGGGTCCGCTTGTCCCCCCTCCGCGCTCCTTACCTGGGCTCCGCCGCGGCGGGGCCGGTGGCACCGCAGGGCAGGTCCCGGTGCCCTCCCCGGCTGCCCCGCCGCTCCGCCGAGGGGAAATCTCCACGGCAAAGAGCGAGGATGTTCCGCCAAGGCCGCGGGGTGTCAGTGCGGGGTGCGCCCCCCGCCCGGCCCCGGCCCCCCCGCCCGTCCTTCCTCCCTCCTCATCCTCGTCCTGGCCGAGCCCAGCCCGGCGCCGGCAGCGCTTAGGCCGGGACTGGGGTGTAATGGAAATATCATCAGGAGACAATTACCTTTTCAGAGCATTCACTTTCTCCTCCCAGACACTGTTATTTGAGAAATAGGATCATTTGATTTCATATTGCACTAAATAACACCCAGCCGTCTCAAATTGCCAGCTTCTTAAAAGCCACCCATTGGAATAAATTGCAGAGTGAGTCTTTTGGCTCTGGCTCCTTCTCTTTTTTCTTTTTTTTTTTTTTTTCCCCTTTCCTTTCCTCCCCTCCTCCTTCTCCCTTCCCGAACAATATCATGGGAATAAGTCGGGAAGAGGGCGGCCGGGCCGGTGCTAAAGATAGGCCCGGCTCAGCCAAGCGCCGGCTCCCTCACTAGGCGCTGGAGCCGCTAAACCCGACCTAAGCGGCGTTCGTTCGTCGTTTTCTCCCCGTCCCACTTTATTTCCCCCCTTTCTTTCTTTCTTTCTTGCTTTCCCGCTCTCTTCTATTTGGGAGCCAGGTCTCCCCGCTCCGCCGGACCCGCGGTGCCAAGGTGCGATGCGCCTTTAAGGCTCTCGGTGCGCGCCTGCTAATCTGGTCATCACAGGCTTCATTATATCGGTATTAATGTCATCCGCGGATTACTAATTAGATTTGCGGGATAAATGAAATTACCCGAACGGGCTGCGGGGGAGGGGGAGCGGAGTCTCCCCGCGCTTCCCGGGATTTACGGGCTGGGGGGAGAAGGGAAAAAATCCTTTGATTCCCCCCCCCCTTTTATTTTTCCCCCCCGGCCAGGCCGCCCCCGCCGGGGCTGGGACTCGCGTCCTAATCGTGTTCTCCTCCGACAGACACTAATCAAGTAATTTCCCAATCCCAGCCCCATCAAATTGCTCTTTAGCTGTTGAACTGTGGAGTTTTGCTCCTCTTTTCTCATGCTAATCAAGCCCATTCAGCATCTCTCTGTGAGGCTATTTGTAGTGGAATAAATCTCCTTGTTTGCCTGCTGCATGATTAATTGATATTGTTGTATGGCTTTTGTTTGCGCTGCGCAGAGCTGAAAGGCAGCGCATATTGGATGTGACGAAAGGAGCTTGAAACATCATTTCGCTGCTGAGGTCTTCCAGAGGTCGAGGGATAGACCGATCGCATTATTCATCCTATTTATTTATCCTTATTAGAAAATATGATGAAAGAATAAGGCCCGGAGTCTTTTTTAAACATTGACTAAACAGCGCATACACAACCCCAATTAAAAAAAGTGCCCGAGATGAGGCCTTTTCTCCATATTAGAAAAATAGCTCTTTTTAACGAGGACCAATTAAATCGTACTTCATTTTACCTGGGATCTCACAATAGACTTGACAACAAATTGCCTTTCTTCTTCCCTGGTAATTACCGGCGGGCTCGGCCACGCTCCCAGCGCCGGGGACCCTCCCCAGCGCCCCCCGGGGCCCCCTCCACCCCCGGGACCCCCGCAGCGGGGCCCAGTCCGGCCCAGCCGAGCCCGGGCTGTGCAGCTATGTCGGCCTGGCCCCCCCTGCTAAAAACTGCCTCGGGGCTCCCAGGGGACACCGCTGCAACCGGGACATTCAATTAAATAATCCCGGGCCTTTGCTTCTCCCACAAATGGCTTTTTTCCTGCCCCAAATATTTCCAAGTTCCCCTTTCAAAAGGGGGAAGAAAGAAAAAAAAAAGAAACAAAAAAACCCCAAACTGGAGAACAACAGGAAAAAAAGGAGAGGGGGGAAAGAAAAGAAAGAAACTGTTCTCCTTTCTTTTCCCTGTATGCAGGGTAATTGATAGGCTCTATCAGAGGTCAGGATTTGCATAAGAATTAAGAGCAGTAAATTAATTTAATATTCCATGCACATCTCCAATTATTCCTGCAGACCTTTGTCTCCACGGCTGGCAGAGAGAAGGTTCAGCTGCTCTTCAACCAAACAACATCTGTGCAGTTAATAATTTGATAAACAGCTCATACAAATAGTTCCTGAATTATCTGCCAGCCCGATGACTATTCAGTTCGGAAGCGCTTGGCGCGGTCTGTGCCGTGCGCTCGGGGCTGGGCAGCGGGGTCCCCCGGTTTAGCTGCCCAGGCAGACAGTTTCCCCCCAATCTCTGAAACGGCATCCGCCACTTGCTACAAAACCCCATCAATAACGGTACGTGAAATCAGTAATTAGCAGTAATTAATCAAAGCCTTGCAGAGGAGGTGCAGGGGCCGCGGGGGGCCGGCGTCCCCCAGCTCCGCACCCGTGGGTCTGGGGTCGGTTCTGCGGTTGGCGTGGGGGCCGCACATCTTGGGGGGCTCGGCGTGGGCTCCTCAGCACTGGGATTCACGGAGGGGACAGCTGCTCTGCTAAATCCAAACCTCGGCCTAAGGAGGGCGTCCTGCCCGACACCGCTCACTGCCAGGGGAAATCCAGCCTCACAGAGCTGCGGCGGCTCCTCCAGCGCCCGTGCTAGCGGGACACGGAGCTCCAGCTCCACCACATACAGCCGGCGGTGAGGAACCAACCGCTGGGACAGCGCCACACTCAAGTGGTTTGTTTTTAAACGCACACATGTAATGCACAACCAACAACAATAATTACAGGGTAAGGGCCAAACGCTCCGCTCTCTGCGGTGCCATCGGGACCATCACCTTGTGCAGGCACGGACGGCCCTCACTGATTTCCTCCTCTGCACAGCCTGTACTTCCAGCCTTGCTTCTGGTACCTACTATTCATAACAAACATGAGCGAATATGTGTAGAAAGCGAATGCTCCTGCATTCCCGGGGCTGAATCGAACGTGCAGAAGGATCCCTTTTTCCGGTTAATGCCACACGCGCGGCAAAAGTGCTCAAAGCAATTGAGAACCACATGGAAGTTCTGAGTGGGCTCAGCGTCCGTGCACCACAACGAGAGCGCCCGGCGCTGATCGGTAAATTAAAATCCAGTGGGAAGCTGCAGAGTTCCCCTGGCGAGGCCACCGCCACTCGCTTCCACCAGGCAGTAAGCATCACTCCGAAATTAATAAAAAAGTTGATTTTAGAAAGATTATGGAGTTCTTCAGGCACAAGGGAAGGTTAATGCTCCTCTCCATCGCCATGCAACTTTTGTGTTTGCGGTCAAGTTGATTTTTCTCTCCATTTTGAAGAGAAAATTTATTCGAGGAATAGGAATCCAGGAATAGTGACATAAACAGAAATGAAAGGATCGAGTGCCAAATTGGGACGGATGTCTGGGGCTTGATAAGCCAGCGCAGGCTTATCCAGAAAAATAGCACCAGGCTCACCCGACACTGCCCGGTTGCACGGGACAGGCGGAAGGGTGAATCAGCCCAGGCTCAGCCGGAGGGAGGCGCTGGGGACCCCGCAGCCAGACGTGGGGTCGCAGACTCGGTTCCTGCAGCGCTGGGTTCGGCAGCACCGACCGCACCGCGGGGAACGGCCCCGGGAGCACTCAGCACCTGCAGCTCCAGGGCTGCTCAGCCCCAGGGGGTTGCTAGTAAACAGACGCCTTTTTTCTCCTTTCCAAAATTCAGATTGACATCAATGCACTGTGCTGTCCCCAGAGCCCGAGGCTGTTCTGACCCGAGGCTGTGTTTCACCCCAGCTGTAATTAAAGAAACACAGCAAACCCAGTTTTTATTCTGGAAGCTAAACGGGCTGCTTTGAAGAGTTCAAATCCCCTTCCCGCAGCCCCCAAACCCAACCGCTCCGTGTTGTGAGGAGGGAACTGGACCCGTACCTGCTCTGCCACCCCAGCCAGTGACACCCCAGCTCCTCACGCTCCCCATGGCCGGGGGGCGCAGGCAGCCTCCCCGCGACACGCTGGTTTCCCGAGCCAGGGAGGCGCCAGGCTGGCTCTGGATGCTGCAGACCCTGTGGCATCACCGCCACCGCTGCACCCTGGAAGCTCTTAAGCCCCTTTGGTCCCTTGATTTAACCACAGCGAGAGGATTTCAACACTAACACTTGCCAAGCGGCGCTAGGCAACTTAATTAATGTTTGCAGAGCTCTGAGCAAACAGCCTGTACCTGCATACATTTTGTATTACTCCAGCCAGGCCACGAGCCCTGCAAATCCAAACAGCTTCAGGTGATGCTGGCTGGGTATTTCGTGGTGGTGTGGGGGGGTTTGGTTTGTTTTCACAAAAAGCAGCACGAGGAGCTGGGACGGGATGCTGAGGGACACACCGTGGGACAAGATACCGTGGGATAAGATACCATGGGGCACGCTGCCTCCCACTCGCACAACTCCATTCTGCACCAAAGCACAAGCCAAACCCAGCGCCGGGTCCCTGGGCCTCCGGGTCACCTCCTCAGAGCCGCTTTTTGGAGTCATCTCTATTTACAGACTTGCTGTGCCTCTCTTTATTTTTTCTCTCTTTATTGAGCCATAGAAGAGTCCATAATGAGAGATTAAAATAGTAGTCGTGCCCCGTGATTTATTTTTTTAAATTCCTGTGCCTACACGCATGTAAACCACACCAAGCCACCCGGCTGTAGAACGAGGATAAATAATGCATTGCAATATATTTAGAGAACGCGAACCACAGAAAAATATGTAGGAGAGGAAAATGGGTGGTAAGTTATTTAGAGGCAGAGAAGGGAGAGGCTGGGACGGGGTTTGCTCCCTGCCTTCCCTCCCGCAAATAAATCAGCGGCCCGGCAGCGCCTGCAGCTGAATAAAACATGCGGGGGGTGCGTGGCGCGGCCGGCGCGGCTCCGTAACCAGCCGCCCGCTCGGCTCCGTAACCAGCCGCCCCGCTCGGCTCCGTAACCAGCCGCCCTGCTCGGCTCCGTAACCAGCCGCCCGCTCGGCTCCGTAACCAGCCGCCCCGCTCGGCTCCGTAACCAGCCGCCCCGCTCGGCTCCGTAACCAGCCGCCCGCTCGGCTCCGTAACCAGCCGCCCCGCTCGGCTCCGTAACCAGCCGCCCCGCTCGCCGACTGCAAATGGGCTGGGTTATCAGCCACCGCCATAAAAACACCCTCTTCCCCAGCTGATGATGAAGCTCATGCATAGCAAATGACGGAGCAATAACGCTCGCGGCGCCCGCGGCGGTGGTAGAAAAAAGACAATATTTACAGACTGACAGGCTAATGGACACTTTCCCAAAGAGCGGTTAGAAAGAAGTAGTAAATGGGCCCGCGCTGATGCAGGGCAGCGGGCCCGGTCAGGGAGCACGGCACACGGCACCGGATCGGATAACATCTAATTGGCAGGTCACATCCAAATGAGTGTAGTCATGCATCATCCGGAAGGCTTTTGCTGGTTATAAAGACACTTGTAAACAATTCAGCCGCTGAACATGGCAATAATATGTTGATCCGGCATGTAATGAGGTGTTCCTGGAATCAATAAACTAGTCATGAAGAGCAGGGAGCGAGGTCAGCGCCTGCCTTTTTGATGACCTTTCCTGGCTGGTAAGGACATCACATACTCTGAAGAGGACTTTTCTCATATTGCACAAGGCGCCGAGTGTCAGAACTTCCATTCGCAGCAAGCAAATGAACAGCCGGGCTCTGCATGCTAATGAAGTCCAGGCTATTTTCCACCTTTTCATCTGCACATTATGCTCTTGACTTTGGAGAAGGTGGGAATTAGGTTGGACCCTCGTGTCAGACTGCCTGATGGCTCGGCTCCGGAAAACTGGTAATTGAAGCTGATGACTGATGCGGAGGAGGCCTGAATTTGGAAATAAACAGTTTCAAGCACTGCATGTCATTTCTAGAGAGACTGCTGAGTGAATGGAAATGAGCTCCCTTTCGCCAATCTAATGCAGTTTCTCAGCGGGAAAAACACCGTCTTTGAGACAACAATGCCAGTCATTAAGGTTTAAATGTTCTGGCGATAATGTAAGGAATAGCACCTGCCTTGGCGAGCAGCACTTATGGAAATGCCGGCCCACCAGGGGCTGGGGTTCAGCTCCAGCCCGGTCCAGGCCGGGAGCGGCGCTGGCGGGGTCACGGCGCCCGGAGACAGCCGCTGCGCCCAAAGTGCCTCTCTGCAGAGCCCGTCACGGAAACTGCACCGCTTAATTGCTCTTCCCCAGCACATTTAGCAGAAAGCCTGCTGGCCTCCAACTCACCGCTGCTCACTGAGCTGGCCCTAATTCACGTCAGCCCCGCCGCCGGCCCCGGAGACGTGAAAAATGGACTTTGTAGACGAGGCACTTAAAGGCCGGTATTTTCAGAGTCGAATATGAACGCCGTGCCATCCTGGCTGCTGGGAAATAACACTTAACGCGTTGCAAGCCCTTTCCAAATCCTACCTGGTGCTGGGAAACCAAGCAAAACAACTTGTTTGCCGGGGCAGAGCCAGCCCGGCAGCCTCGCAGGGGCGTTCGGGGCTTTGAGGTGTCACTGTTGGGACACGACTGTCAATAACAAATCCTTAACGAAGGCACATCCACAGTGACTCGCATGGGTCCCAACACAACGCGGAGGATGCTTCAGCACACACTCCACAGCGCTGCCGAGCCATACCTCCACCCATCCAGAATGGTCCACACACAACACGGGAAATAAGTGCGACTTACGCTTTGGATTTCTTTCTCTTTTTTACCAATATTTGTGCTTTTGCCCGCAGCGAGCGCAGAGCGGGCAGCCAGCCCCCTTGTCTGTGCGGCCGCGGCTCGCGCTGGGGGTGCGGAGCAGGCAGGGCTCCCCAGAGAGCCCCAGCACCCCGTCCAGCGTCCCCGCGCTCAGCTCCCGAAAGCCGCGTCTTCCCCCCAGCTCTCCCCGCGGAGGCGGCGGCAGCTCAGGAGTGGGTCTGTTTGTGTAATAGTTTGCAACCCTTCAACATGAAAGGATATAGAAGGATGCAAGTTATTATTATGAAAATGAACCAAGCAACAGACAAAAATATTCAGGAGATGTTATCTGCCATCCCCACAATGCGCTCGTGGAGAAGAGCACTTGGCAGGCAGAAGAGTAGTTGCCAGATACATTGCCTTTTGTTAAATTGCTTTTGCTCTGACAATGCCTTTTAAAACCACATGCAATCTTAATTTAAAATACCTAATACCTGAAGGTATAGGGGCCCAATGCTGGTCTCCAGCTTGGGATTTGTCCAAAGCAATTCCCCGGGCTTAATACCACGATTCCTCATTTTAATCACACAACAAATGTGGGAGGCTGAATTCCGCTTGTAAGGAACCGTGGACCTGATCCAAACATCACTAAAAATCAATTGAGCAAAGATTTATTTCTTTAAGGAAGTGGAGCCTGCCTGCCACCTCGCTCTGGTGCAAACCTTCATCATCCTCAACTTACAAGAAAGGTTCTCTCCCTGCGTGGTCGATTTTATTATGCAAGATGGGGGTAAATGCAAAATTCAGCTTTTTCTCTTTTTCTATTGTCTTAGAAAATGCTTAGAAGTGAGGAACTGCTGAATGCAGTAGTGCAAGAACTCACCGCACTTTTATTTTCCAAACAAGGCAACCAGCGGTTCCACGCCAGCCGGCCTCCTCTGCTCTCACGCACCGGAGCCCGTTCTGCACCCTGAGCCTGTTCTGTACCCCGAGCCCGTTCTGCACCCTGAGCCCGTTCTGCACCCTGAGCCCGTTCCGCACCCCGAGCCTGTTCTGCACCCTGAGCCTGTTCCGCACCCTGAGCCCGTTCTGCACCCCGAGCCCGTTCTGCACCCCAAGTCCGTTCCGCACCCCGAGCCCGTTCCGCACCCCAAGCCCGTTCCGCACCCCGAGCCCGTTCCACACCCCGAACCGGTTCTGCACCCCAAGCCCGTTCCGCACCCTGAGCGTGTTCTGCACCCCGAGCCCGTTCTGCACCCCAAGCCCGTTCTGCACCCCGCACCGGTGTCATCCAGAACAGCCCCGGGAGCCGGGGGGCAGCAGCGCAGCGTGTGCCAGGGCACAGGGCCACCTGCAGACAGTGACGCCGTTCTGGGGCTTGTCCCGTCCGCCCTGCTTCCTTAGCAACCTCCTTCCCCGTGCTAATGCCCTCCAAAAATTATGCAGCCTGTTTATATTTCTTTACAGCCAGAACAGGCTGCTGACTCGCATCAGCCATTAGCGATTCACATTGAGGAGTCTCCGCTAATTGTGCAGAATGTAATTAGTGATTATGTAATATCTGAGCTCTTGCAACTGTCATTAATGTCCACTATTCACCAGAGATAGTTCTTACTGAATTAGAGAATGATTACTGCATGGTAAATCTACTTAATCCTAAATATGCTAATTAACACTGTATGCACTTTAGACAGTGGTTAAAAGCACTAGTAACCTCAAAAAAGGTTGCGATACACCAGCATCTAAATTGCTTGCAATGGATTTTCCTTCCAAAGGTAAATTTGTTTAATTAAACGGTATAGCAAACTGTTAGGCACAGCTATTGATTAGTGCAACCCAAGCCAGGCTTTTCTGTAATGGATCTAGTGAGGTGCTGCCGCAGGGCAGCGATGCTCCCGCTGCATCCCGGGCATCCCGCTGCATCCCAGGCATCTCACAGCATCCCGGGCATCCCACTGCATCCTGGGTATCTCACAGCATCCCAGGCATCCCACTGCATTATCCTGGGCATCCCACTGCATCCTGGGTATCTCACAGCATCCCAGGCATCCCACTGCACCCTGAGTGTCTCAGAACATCCATGGTGTCTCACAGCATCCCAGGCATCCCGCTGCATTATCCTGGGCATCCCGCTGCACCCTGGGCACCTCACAGCATCCCGGCTATCTGACAGCATCCCGGGTACCCTGCTGCATCCTGGGTACCTCACAGCATCCCAGGCATCCCACTGCATCCCGGGCATCTCATAGCATCCTTGGCATTCTGCTGCATCCCAGACATCCTGCTGCATCCCGGGTATCTCACAGCATCCCAGGTGTCCCACAGCACCCCAGGTGTCCCACAGCATCCCGGGCTGGGCACGGCCCCGGCAGAGCCTCTGGGCAAGGGGGGCTCGGTGCACGTCCCCCCCACATGGATGTTCCCAAACAGGCCTGGGATGGGCAGCGGAGCCGTATGTAAAAGAGCTTTCTGACAGCTCTCCCTCCAGGATTAAATACTGTGTTCCTGAGGTCGTAAACCATCATATTACTGCAGGCAGATCCAGTGGCCTTCCTCAATAAATTCTTACTTAAATCTTAATTTTAAGATTTATTTGTGTAAAACAGACTTTAGATATTAAATGCTACCTACTAAATGAATGGAATAAATAGAGCAATTGTACAGTTTTTGAAACATCCCTTTGGAATGCCCGGGGTGGTTAATGTATTCTTGTTTTCCGTTTAAAACAAAAAGATATGGCTGTCATGAACCCTGAGGATAATAGCATTTGGTGATTTATGAAGATTCCTCCTGCTTATATATTTTATATAAATAATACTCCTGCGTGTATCTCTGCACTCATTCATAATCAAAAGCTGCACAGGCTGTAAAAAAGAGTTTGCCTAGTAACATATTTAAAATCAGCTTACAAAAATTGGATAACTAATATATCAGACACAAAATAAGTCATTGTAGCAAGCATACCAAAAGGAAAATTAACAGCACAATGCAATCCACGCCACACTTTTATCAGCAGCCTGACACAACAAAGGAACACAAAACAAAAACTCCCACAGCAGAAAGTTCCTCAATCAAAAAGCAGAAGTGAAAAGTGCGATAAGAAATTAAGCACGCTCTCCATTTACCTGGGCGCATTAAACCATTGCGGCTGATAAGGGGATTGTGAGCACTCTCTGGCAGCTGCGCAATGTCGTGGGGCGATGGGCGCGGGCTCCTGCGGCGCTGGGAGCACCCGGCACACAGGGTGACCCAGGACACTCAGAGCACCCAGCACACAGGGTGACCCAGGACACTCAGAGCACCCGGCACACAGGGTGACCCAGGACACTCAGAGCACCCAGCACACAGGGTGACCCAGGACACTCAGAGCACCCAGCTCCCGGGGGTCCCCACCGCACAGGGTGACCCAGGGACACTCAGAGCACCCAGCACACAGGGTGACCCAGGACACTCAGAGCACCCAGCACACAGGGTGACCCAGGGACACTCAGAGCACCCAGCTCCCGGGGGTCCCCACCGCACAGGGTGACCCAAGGACACTCAGAGCACCCAGCTCCCGGGGGTCCCACCGCACAGGGTGACCCAGGGACACTCAGAGCACCCAGCTCCCAGGGGTCCCACTGCACAGGGTGACCCAGGGACATTCAGAGCACCCAGTTCCCAAGGGTCCCCCATGAGGCTTAGATGGAGCAGACTCTGTGTACGGGTGACGGCCTCAATCCGGCGACTTAACAGTCCCTGTGCATTCGCTTTATAAAAGAGCTACTGCAGCCTATGGCACTGAAAAGGAGACGTCCCTGGCGCCTGAGCGAAGATTTACACAGAAGGCCTGACCCTAAGGCTGACTCAGAGGATTATTTGCAGTCGTCACTGTCAATACCACGGGGCTGAGCTCCGGAAAGCCCCCCTGCACTGGACAGGGTCTGCAGGGGCAGCTCATGGGGTCTCCGTGCCCCACAGACACAGCGGCTGCGGCGATGGGAGGAAAACACACGGGCACAAGTGGGGGAGAGGACAGCGGGCTCAGTCTGCGGGGGATGCGGGCTGTGCCCCCAGCTCGCCAGCACACGTGTGCACGGATGGACACACACGTGTGCACTGATGGACACACAGACATGTGCATGGATGGACACACACGCATGTCCATGGATGGATGCACAGATGTATGTACGGATGGACACACACACATGTGCATGGATGGACACACAGACATGTGCATGAATGGACACACACGTGTGCACAAATGGACACACACGTGTGCATGGATGGACGCACAGATGTGTGCATGGATGGACACACACACGTGTGCACGGATGGACACACACATGTGCACGGATGGACACACAGACGTGTGCATGGATGGATGCACAGATGTGTGCATGGACAGACACACAGACATGTGCATGGATGGATGCACACACGTGTGCACGGATGGACACACAGACGTGTGCATGGATGGATGCAGACATGTGCACGGATGGACACACACGTGTGCACGGATGGACACACACGTGTGCATGGATGGATGCACAGACGTGTGCACAAATGGACACACGTGTGCATGGATGGATGCCCAGATGTGTGCATGGATGGACACACAGACGTGTGCATGGATGGACACACAGACGTGTGCATGGATGGATGCACAGATGTGTGCACGGATGGACGCACACACGTGCACGGCTGGACACACACATGTGCACAGATGGACACACACGTGTGCATGGATGGATGCACAGACATGTGCATGGCTGGACACACACGTGCACGAATGGACACACAGACATGCACACGGCTGGACACACAGCTGCACACGCGTGTGCCCTCGTGCAAACACGGGCTCCGGCCGAGCGGCCAGCTCGAGTCCACGGCTCCTCATGGCAATCACCAGCGACGGAAATGAAAGAATTAGCCACACAATAAACCCCTAATTGCCTGGCAACAGCGTTTAGGCCCCATTAGGTAGATTTGTAACCGCTTCCAGAGAAATAAACTCCTGTGTCATTAGATAACAAGGAAAGAAATAGGTTATTTCCTTTTTGAAAGGTATGAAAGCTTCCAATTGCCTGATGTATTCGCTTAGTAGATTATTTTCTGTCATCTCAGTTAATTGAATTTTATCCATTGCTCTCAGAATTCCTCCCTTTCGTGTAAGGTTAAAAAGTTCAGAGGAGTCATACTTTTGAACCTCGTGCACTTATCGCCTAAGCCAACTCCAGCTGCACAAAGTGCGCCGCGGAAAACAGTCGCAAAAAACTATGCGGTAATTGCTTTTTAGCACCCGGCTGAATCGGCGCCTGTGGAACCGCAAAGCGTGGCTGTCGGCGCGGCACCCGGCTGGGACACGTGTGCTGTGCGTGCCTTTGGGAGGCACTCAGCATCACACAGCCCCAGGATCACTCAGCATCACAGAACCCCAGGATGTCAGGGTTGAAGGGACCTCAAAGCTCATGCAGTGCAATCCCCCCATGGAGCAGGAACACCCAGCTGAGGTTCCACAGGAAGGTGTCCAGGCGGGTTTGAATGTCTGCGGAGAAGGAGACTCCACAACCCCCCTGGGCAGCCTGGACCAGGCTCTGACACCCTCACCACGAACAAGTTTCTTCTTAAATTTAAGTGGAACCTCCACAGTGCGATGGGCATCACCTCCTCCCCTGGAAAATCAAACCGGAGACCCAGAACTAACCCAGCTCTCCCCGTTCCCAGGGGAGGTGACCCCCGCTCTGGTCACGCTGAGCCAAAGCGGGAACCAGCAGGGTTTTCTCCTCGCCCTCATTGTTGCCCTCCCCAGGACCAATTTCAGACCCGTCAAAATGTATCATGGTGAACAAAACCTGCCATGCAGCCCTGCCAGGACATGTCCTGACATCCCTCAGCCCTTCCCAGCACACACCAGCACATCGTCCCCGCTCAGCTCCTCAGGATACCCAGCCCTCGCTGTAACCCATCCTGCACTGTCACCCAGCCCTCGCTGTCATCCAGCCCTTGCTGTCACCCAGCCTGCACTGTCACCCAGCCCTCGCTGTCACCCAGCCTGCACTGTCACCCAGTCCTCACTGTCACTCAGCCTGCACTGTCACCAAGCCCTTGCTGTCACCCAGCCCTTGCTGTCACCCAGCCTGCACTGTCACCCATCCCTTGCTGTCACCCATCCTGCACTGCCACCCAGCCCTTGCTGTCACTTGTCCTGCACTGTCACCCAGCCCCTCACTTCTTCGTTCCCAAAGCAAACCTCGGCAGATGTTGTTAATTTCTCGGTGAATGCACAAGGTATGTTATCCCTGTCACATCCCTCAGGCCACTGAGCTTAGCTTCCCCCGCTACCCCAGTCCTCCCAGTCCTCCCGTACCGGCCCGGCCGGGAGCTGGGCAGCAAAGCTGACGTTTAACGGGGCCACGGGGCAGAGGCAGCAGCTTCACTCCCATCCTGCGCAGCATTTGCTTTGCAGAGCGGCACCGCCCTTAACGAAATGGGGTGGCTGTGCTGCCGCAAGGCTACCGAAATAAGCTGTTGGTGGCTCCGGAGCCGCTCGATTTTAAACACTTCTGAAAAGCCAGCTCCATTTTCTGCTTTGGTGCATACCAATTCCCCGCGCCGGCGTACGAGAACGCAGCGGCTCTGCCGCTCGGCCATTGTCACCCCGTTCCCAACCATTACAACGCAGTTTCTATCAGAGCAGTTTTCTTCGCAGCCAGTCGAGTGGAATGATCCCTGAAAGCAGCGGTTTGTGGCAGAAACGCGCGCGGCGTCCCCCCCGCACCATCGCACCCTGCGACCGCCCACACGCAGGCTCGGTCCCCACAAACCCACCCTGCGGCGCCCCAGAGCCAGGGCCGGGGGAGCAGAAACCCAGGAGCGGGAGCAAAACCCCAAAACACAGAGAGGACTGCGCTGGAGCGCAAGAGCCTGTTCCCCGCCCTGGCACCCACCCTGCGGGTCCACCCTGTGCCTGCTCCCCTCCCCGGCACAGGGACAGCCCCGGCTCCTGCAGACACATTCAGGGACACCCCCGGCTCCTACAGACACATTCAGGGACATCCCCAGTTCTTACAGACACATTCGGGGACATCCCCAGTTCTTACAGATGCATTCAGGGACACCCCCAGCTCCTACAGACACATTCAGGGACATCCCCAGTTCTTACAGACACATTTAGGGACATCCTCAGTTCTTGCAGATGCATTTGGGGACATCCCCTGTTCTTACAGGTGCACTCAGGGACACCCCCAGTTCTTGTAGATGCATTCAGGGACACCCCAAGTTCTTACAGACGCATTTGGGGACATTCCCAGTTCTTACAGAGGCATTCGGGGACACCCCCAGTTCTTACAGATGCATTCGGGGACACCCCCAGTTCTTACAGATGCATTCGGGGACACCCCCAGTTCTTACAGACGCATTTGCGGACATTCCCCGTTCTTACAGATGCATTTGGGGACACTCCAAGTTCTTACAGACGCATTTGGGAACATTCCCAGTTCTTACAGATGCATTTGGGGACACCTCCAGTTCTTACAGATGCATTTGGGGACACTCCAAGTTCTTACAGACTCATTTGGGAACATTCCCAGTTCTTACAGATGCGTTTGGGGACACCTCCAGTTCTTACAGACGCATTTGGGGACATTCCCAGTTCTTGCAGATTCATTCGGGGACACCCCCAGTTCTTACAGGCGCATTCAGGGACACCCCCAGTTCTTGCAGATGTGTTTCAGATCTCGGGATGTTCCCGGGTCAGACAGACCGAGAAGAGGAGAAAGTGGAAGGGGAAGAACAGGGCTGCACCGTTCCAGGCTGGTTTTAGCTGTATTTGTTTTTGGTGCACCCCAGGGTGCTGTGCAGGAAGGGTCCTTCAGCAGGGAGGGAAGCACACGGGTCCAGCCCCTGCCCTCCCCGTCCCTCTGCCAGCACGGCCATTCACGGGGATAACCTTGTCATCTATAGAAATCGGGGAGTTATGATGGGTGTTACATAAACCAAACCCCCTCTGTCACTAAGGGAAAAAGCATTTTTATAAGAGAAGCAGCTCAAAATTAACCCAAGAGCACAGTTTGAACCCAGATCACCTTGGAAAAAGCAGCAGAGACAATGGCATGCATTCAGTCCCCGTCCTTTCTCATTTAAATAACCTGGCCTTCATTAGCTTCTGATGGATTGCTTTAAAATCACTAAAACGGAGCCTTGTTTGTTTTTGATGTGTAGTTGCATTGATTTTTTTCCCCTCCTCATTCTAACAAAAGGTGTTTTACAGAGTGCCCGAGCCCAGCGCAGCTCCGTGGGGCAGCGGGGTGCGTGGAGCCCCACGGAGGGGCTGAGCCTCCCCACGGAGGGACTGAGCCTCCCCATGGAGGGGCAGAGCCTCCCCACGGAGGGACTGAGCCTCCCCATGGAGGGGCAGAGCCTCCCCACAGGTCACAGTTTGGGCAACCAGACCCCGTGCTGGCTGCGCCAACCGTGCAGTGGGTGCCACGGCACGAGGGCTCCTCGAGCTGCACCGGGACAGCAAATAACCCAAATAACCCACATAAAGGCAGCAGGTGCGGGTGGAAACGTGGGACGCAGCAGCGGGTACAGTTGGGAAAAGTCAACACATCCCCTGGGCCTTTGTTTTGCTGCTGGATGTGTGTGTGCACTTAACGGACACAGCGATACACTCCCAGGGCTGTCTCCCTGTAAACCCAGACCAGTATTTGTACACAAGCAACCTGAAATCCGAGCACTGGAATACACCCAGTTGGATTTTTCTCAAAGGAGAAATCCCGAGTTAATTTAGAATACGTTTCTTCTACCAACAGCTCAATGTTACAAACCCGCCGCATCTCCTCAGCTTGTTCCGCAGCAGCTGGCCAGCTGTGCTCTGCTCCAGGCCAGCAGCCCGCTCGCCAGCTCCCCAGGCAGCGCCAGCCCCGGGTAGCGTCCCCGTGCTGGTTCTGCTGCCCCGCGGGGCTCTGCTCACCCCCCCACTGCCTGAAACCCACACTAAATATGCTCCTGCCCCCTGGTTTTCCCCCTGCAAAGGGTCGGTGTCGCTCAATGATGAGCGCTAGAAGCGGGACAGAGCGGCCATGGCGCAGGGAGGAAAGCTGGAACGGGAGCGAAGCGGGAGGGAGGTGTTGGTGCCCACGCTGCCAGCGCTGTCCCCATCCCTGTGCTGTGCCACCCCCGTGACAGGGACCAGGGGACAACTCCTGACCCCGGGACAAAACCCCCTTCTTGTCAGAGATGCTGATGGGAAACCCGGCCGGTTCCAGGCAGGGCTGATCCTGTGCGGGGCTCAGCAACACCCGCAGCCCCAGCAGCGGCACTGGCCGCTAAGAGGGGTCCTGGGGGCTGTGCTCCAAGGGGTGCTGCTGCTGCCCGGGAAAGGAGAATGACACAGGGAAATAGGACAGAACACAGTACAACAAAAACAGAACAAAACGGGATAAAAATAAATTAAAAAGAAAAGAAACGAAAATAAAAAATAAAAAAACCTAAAAGATAAAAATCAGTAAATTAAAATAAAATAAAAAATCAAATTAAATTAAATTAAATTAAAATACTAAAATAAAATAAAAATCAGTACAGATTGAAAGTAGGTCTTCCCCCAAGCAGCAAGGCAAGGGCAGGTGCTGGCCAGGCTGGGTGTTTGCTTGTTTGCAGAGCGGGTGTTTGCAGAGCAGGTGTCTGTCTGTCTGCAGAGCGGGTGTCTGTCTGTCTGCAGAGCGGGTGTCTGTCTGTCTGCAGAGCGGGTGTTCGCAGAGCAGGTGTCTGTCTGTCTGCAGAGCGGGTGTCTGTCTGTCTGCAGAGCGGGTGTTTGCAGAGCAGGTGTCTGTCAGTCTGCAGAGTGGGTGTCTGTCTGTCTGCAGAGCGGGTGTCTGTCTGTCTGCAGAGCGGGTGTTTGCAGAGCAGGTGTCTGTCTGTCTGCAGAGCGGGTGTCTGTCTGTCTGCAGAGCGGGTGTTCGCAGAGCAGGTGTCTGTCTGTTTGCAGAGTGGGTGTCTGTCTGTTTGCAGAGTGGGTGTCTGTGTGTCTGCAGAGCGGGTGTCTGTGTGTCAGAGCCCACCGCAGCTCCCTGAGCTGGGTGTCACCCACTGCAGCTCCCCAGCCGGGTGTCACCCAGCACAGCTCCTGAGCTGGGTGTCACCCCGCACAGCTCCTGAGCCGGGTGTCACCCAGTACAGCTCCCGAGCCGGGTGTCACCCCACACAGCTCCCCAGTCGGGTGTCACCCAGCACAGCTCCTGAGCCGGTTGTCACCCAGCACAGCTCCTGAGCCGGGTGTCACCCAGCACAGCTCCTGAGCCGGGTGTCACCCCGCACAGCTCCCCAGCCGGGTGTCACCCAGCACAGCTCCTGAGCCGGGTGTCACCCCGCACAGCTCCCCAGCCGGGTGTCACCCAGCACAGCTCCCCAGCCGGGTGTCACCCAGCACAGGTCCTGAGCCGGGTGTCACCCAGCACAGGTCCCCAGCCGGATGTCACCCAGCAGAGGTCCCCAGCCGGGTGTCAGTCGGGGCCGCGGTGCCCAGAGCCGCCCCGGGAGGGCAGGGAAGCGGAGCCCGCGCTGCTCGCACCGCGCTGCTGCCGGGGATGGACACGGCCTGGTTTGTGAGTATTTAATGTTTCTTAGGAAGCACTTCTAAAAGAAATTGGTATGTAATGACAGCACTCACTGGAAAACAGGCCGATTATAAAATGCACTAACTTATCTGGTATTCATTTGAAAAGTAAATGGATGCAAGTAAAGGTGAGAGTTCACCACCAATTCAAATATTTTGCTTTAACAGGCTCTAGCACTCCTACTTTAATTCAAGCAGAAGCACAAGTATGAATAATCAAACTGGATGATGCTCATCAAAACCTTTGTGCCTTGCACCATTTCAAATGGTCATTGAAGCTTAATGGCAAAAAATTTACATTATTCCTTTAATTTGTATTCCGTTCCTTCCTTCTGAGTGATGTGATTGTGATTTTCTGTTGCCGGCTGTATTATTTTGATGCAAATGTTATGTGCCGGTGCAGTCCAATTTCCTGCTTCGGCCCCCCCTTCCTTCCCCCAGTGAAGAAACGACAGCTAAAATAGTTCAAAATTGGGGAGGGATTTTGAAATAGTTCCTTAACTACTGCTCCTAATTAAAGCAAACAATGCAGGGTCTTGAAGCACCCTGAAAAGCGGAAAATTAATTATTAGCTGAAGGGGGAGGGAAGTGGCTTTGCTCCCTGGACCTCCAGAAGAAACCCGTCAAAAACAAAAGGAGAAAGAAGCGCGGGATCCCAGTCCTGCCTACAAAAGAATTAGAGAAGAAAATCTGTAATTCAGTTAAAAACTCCTTTTGCTGGAACATAATCACCTGGGGCCGGCTGCCCGAGGAGAGGCATGGGGCCGCACACCAAAGCCTGCAGCAGCCGGCCCCCGGGGCGCTCGCGCCGCCTAATATATGCACCGGCTAATTTATTGCGCTGTGACTAATTTCCATTCCTTGTGCTCAGAGTTGCCTGGCTAATTACAGGGATGTTTTCTTAACTGGGGTAATTGCGCTGCCCGCGCGCCGCCCCCACGCGCGCCCCACGCGGGCTTTGATGCGCCCCCACGGGGCGGCCGCGCCGGGCGCCGCCCTCATTAGCTTGGCTGCCTTAATTAAGGGAGATGTGTGGATGCGGGGGGGTGCCGAGTCCCCAATTACACAGGCACGCGTGGGGCTCGTGGGTCCCGGGGCTGCCTAGACCTGCGTCCACCCCCTCCAAGTCTCCATCCCATCCAAGCATCCATCCCATCCAAGCATCCATCCTATGCAAGAATCCATCAGCTCCAAATGTCCATCCCATCCAACCATCCATCAGCTCCAAGTCTCCTTCCCACCCAAGCGTCCATCCCCTCCAAGCGTCCATCTCATCTAAGCACCTATCCCATCCAACCATCCATCAGCTCCAAGCATCCATCCCCTCCAAGTCTCCTTCCCATCCAAGCATCCATCCCCTCCAAGTGTCCATCAGCTCAAAGTGTCCATCCCCTCTTAAGCATCCACCTCGTCCAAACCTCCATCCCATCCAACCATCCATCCCATCCAGCCATCCATCCCATCCAAGTGTCCATCAGCTCCAAGTGTCCATCCCACCCAAGCATCCATCCCCTCCAAGCATCCATCAGCTCAAAGTGTCCATCCCCTCCTAAGAATCCACCTCGTCCAAACCTCCATCCCATCCAACCATCCACCCCATCCAGCCATCCATCCCATCCAAGTGTCCATCAGCTCCAAGTGTCCATCCCATCCAAGCACCCATCCCCTCCAAGTGTTCATCTCATCCAAACCTCCATCCCCTCCAAACACCCATCTTGTCCAAACCTCCATGCCCTCCAAGTGTCCATCTTGTCCAAATCTCAATCCCATCCAACCATCCATCCCCTCCAACGTCATGCCCAGCACCATCCCGCCCCGGCTGCCTGTGCAGCGCAGGCTCGTACCAGGAGCACCCCTCAAAGCGAGTCCTGGGGCACGGCTGTGAGCGCTGGTGTCACCATGTCACCATGCTGCTCGCCCCTGCTAAGCCTGGCTCCAAACCTGCTGCCTTGGGCTGCCTTAATTTCATGTGTGGAAGTCACTCGTGCATTTAAAATTATTAGACAGATAATCACTTCCTTGAAATAATTTCAGCACTCATCTATAATAAAAAAGATTTCTTTCAAAGGACCCTTAGTTAAATGGGCTCAGTGCTACTTTCTGTATCCTGCAGGTCAATTTGATTCTGCTCTATCCTCTCTATACAGCCAAACAATTGCTTTTCATAAACTGGAGAGCAGAGTGAAAGCAGCCTGTAATATCCATCCAGAGATGGCCTTGAACACGGTCGTTAATAAAAGCTTGACATCTGAAATTCTACTTCTTTATTCCTCTCTTATCAAGGAGTTGATCAAGATCGCAGAAAATTAATGTCATATTAATAAATACTAAAAACCCGGCAGCGAGCGCCAGCAGGAGGATGAGGAGAAGCCCCCGGCCCGCGGGTGCAGTGCCCTCTCACCCGGGCTAGGACCTGGGGACGCCACTGTGGAGGGACAGCGATAGGGACAGCGATGGGGACAGCGACGGGGACAGTGATGGGGACAGTGATGGGGATGGGGACAGGGACAGCGATGGGGACAGCGACGGGGACAGTGATGGGGACAGTGATGGGGACAGTGACGGGGACAGCGATGGGGACAGCGATGGGGATGGGGACCGGGACAGCGATGGGGACCGTGATGGGGACAGCGATGGGGACAGTGATGGGGATGGGGACAGGGACAGAGATGGGGACAGTGATGGGGACAGTGACGGGGACAGCGATGGGGACAGTGACAGGGACAGCGATGGGGACAGCGCAAGAGGCACCGTCTGCAGCGCGGGGACACATCCACGGCCCCACATCCCGCCGGGCCGGGCAGAGCGGTGCCAGGGACGCAACCAGCGGCCGCGGGGCACGCGTGGGCCCACAGCGGTGCGGGGGATGCTCACGTGTATAAAGCACCCTCTCCGGCTCAGGCTTTGCTGTGAAAAAGGCAATAGAAAGAGTCTCCCGCCACACAACCGCCTCCAGCATCTCCTCTCTAATAACTTGGCATATTCACTTAATACAGCCCGGCTCGTTCCGAGTCGTTAGCGGCGGCGGGAGACACAGCCTGAACACTGACCTGGTTTGCTTGCCAAGGCACAGCAAAGAGAAACCTTCACATAATCATTTCCAAACATTAAAATGGCTCCATTGTCATTATAGCGGAGAGATTGAATTCGCCTCATCAAAGCGGCGTGTGACAGGTGACTCAATAGGATGGTGCCAAGCGCGGAGGCAAGGAGATTAGCAGGGCACTGATATCATTATTTCCGCCTATCACAGATTCGGCAGGGAGGCAATTGTAATTTCTGGGCTTATTAGTCTGCATTCGGAGGAAAAAACCCGGTGATAAACCTCAGTGTGACAGCCAGGCATTTGTGCAGCAAGTGCTGTCACAGTGACGCTCGGGAAATGCCAATGTGGAGCCGTTCTCCTAATCCCCCTAATGGAGGTTAAAGCATGGCACACCGGCTCTCTTACCCGCCATCGCCACGCTAATCACATTTGCATTTTTAAGTTAAATATAGTAAGTAAAGACTAAGTCTCCTCTTGGCGTCTTCGGCAATTAACTCGGCGCTGGCAGAGTAACAGCGAAGAGAAACTCCAGCTGGCCCGTCTGCTCCACGCTGGGTGAGGACCCTCGGCAGGCCGGTGCTCCGGACGGACAGACGGACACCGAGGCACCCGCAGGACAGGACCTGGCCCAGGCGGGGGCTCCCGGAGCTGAGATTATCCGGTGCTTTTACCGACTCCACAAGCGGTTTTGGTTCCAAGCCACGGCAGTGTTTCGCGGGGTGGCTCGCGGTGGCCGCCATCCCCCGGCACCGCCCCGGCGCGCGGGCACACACAGGAATTTCTTAAGGAAAAAAAATTACAGGTGGTAAACTGTTACTTTTCCACATTTAAATAAGAGACCAATTAAGAAGACTATGTAATTCAATTCTTGAGTGAGTGCCGCTGAATTCAATTTGTTTCAGGTCAATGAATATAATGTGAAGTTATTAACAAAAAGGTCAGGGACTGCATATAAAATATACACACATGACAGGCAGGAGTAATTAGTACACATTTCACATGTTCTGTTGCTCAGACATATGGTGTAGAAAATCTTAACAGGATTAGATGTTAATAAATGTTCCCTCTCCCCCCGCGCTCCCCGTTGAACGGGGTTTGGCGCTATTCCCGGGATCCGGGGGGTGACAGAGCCGCGGCTCCACGACCCTACACGCTACCATATACACCAGATACACCGCACACGTGTGCTCTTACTCCTCCCAGGGGGCAGATTCCTCCCCTGAAGCCAACATCCAGTAAAACACCTATTTTTCTCCTTCCGGAGACTCAAGTTTCTAATTTGCTGCAGCCGCGCTTAATTCCGGAGCCAGGCTGGGGAAGCAGGACGCCCGTGGGACGATGGAAACACCTTTCCACGCGAACGGCACCCGTGTTTCTGGAAGGAGCGGGGAGAGAAGCGCAGAGATGGGCTACCTGATGCCTGGCGGCTTCCCCAGCACTGGCTGCGGGAGCTAAATCTGATTTATAGGGATGCTCTGGTGTCCATTCAAATCTGCTTGAGATTCTTTACTGGGAAAAGATAATCGCGCTAATGAGCCAGATGTCTTTGCTCGCTCTGACATTTTTCTTCACATCTTCTGTTCAGAATGAAATACGCAACCAATTTCCCAAGTTATACTTTATCTCCAGCGTTGCCTGGTGTGTTAAAAGAATTAAGTCATTTGTATATATTGACTAATAATTGTCATTTATTACTGAACTTGTTAACGTAATCCTCGACTGGAGATGCTCGTTTATTTTCTGTATTGCTGTATTGTTTTGTATAACTGAGTGCAGGAAGCAATAGAAAAACACGAGAGAGAGCAATGGAGCATTTCAATAAGGGCTGTGAAACGCTACCAGATGGGCCCGGCCCCGAACAGAAATGGCTTAAATATCTGTCTGTAAAGAGCAAACTTTAAACGGAGACTGGCCCGTACGGGTTGGAGCGTGAATTCAAGGTGAGGAGCGTGTGTCAGCTCCGCTGCTGTGGCTGAGGACTCGGTTAAGGACTCGGTTAAGGACGCGCCACGTGTCACCAGGACGGGACAGGACAGGGATAACGGGTGCTACCGAAAACAATTCGTCCCTCCTGCTTCCAAAAGCTGCAGCGTCACCTGCTCGTGATGGGACCAGGAAGGGCCAGCCCAGCGGTTCACTGCTGCACCAGCGCCAGAGGAAACAAGAAAGAGCAAATACACGAAAAGCTCTATTTTCTTTTCAATTAATAAGTGATTTCCCCCACGAGTGACCCATTTTCTCTCTCCATGACTTCCTGTTTGTAAAAAAACCCTGAAGCAATCTATTTGTCATTTTACTGGTTTGTTTGCGCACTGGAAGAAAACGAATAAAAAGAAGGGAAATATCTATGGGCAGCCTTTGGTTTTGACTTTTCCCCCTTTTCTTTTGTTTCTCTCCAAAAAGCAGGACCAGCTTTCCACCAACACGCGACACGACTCCCTGAGCCCACCCACGACTTGAGGGAACCCCAACGTCACCCCAACCGCCCCCGACGCCCCGACGTCTCCAGCTGGATTTCCCAGCCGAGGCCACTGGGGTCTGCTCCCTGTGTCTGCCCAGGGCCCAAGCAGCCCCCGGGACCCCCAGAGGTGGGGGACACCATGGGGACACCGTGGGGACACCGTGGAGACTCCATGGGGACTCCGTGGGGACACTGCGGGGACACCACGGACCCCAGCCCCTCTCCCTGCTCCCCTTCCCTGGCAGGTTCATTAACTGGAGATTGCGAAAGGGTCAGCAGATCCAGACACTTTTTGTATTCCCTGCGCTGCGTTCATTTCTTTCTTCTTTCCGCAGGATGCTGAATAACTAACCTTTTCTTCAATAGGCAGAGCGTAACAAGCGCAGGATCCGCGGCGCAGCGGCAGGATAGCCTTGCTCTGGTTTGACCTCGCTGAAATTAATTTCCCAATCTTAGCTTTCAAAATCAGAGATTGAAAAGACCTATTAGATCAGCCAATCCATCTTATCGCCAGTACGGCAGCAAGCGCAGACCCCAACTAAGTGCTCCTCCACACGGGAAAACATTCTGGAACAAGATGGGGCACGAATTTAAAGTGAAATACCTGCTCCAGAACATTCTGCACGTGGACACGTAACTCTGGAGGAAGGGCAGCTTGTCCTGAGTTTGCTCAGTCGACACTTGGAGCCAATCGCCGTAACAGAGGCGTGGGGAAACATCCCATTTTAGGGTAAGGGTGCCTGCCTCTGGAGCTTCTTCCGCTCCACCAGGAGCGGTTCACACTGAGCCGGCTCCTGGGCAGCACCCATGGGAGCGGAGGGGACGTGGACCCGGGCACATCCACGGCCCCCGCGCAGAACCAGGACTGACCGGGGCGGGGGCGAGGGCAGGGGGACATCCCACCGGGAAACAGCCGCCAGGACCGGCGTCAGGACAAACCGGGACAGACTCTATAAAATAAGCCACCTGAAGGAGATCGCTGGCTGCCAGAACAATGTGGTTTTTTAACGCTTTTAACTGTATCTAGTACAACAATCTAATCCTTTTTTTTTTTAAATCCTACAAAACCGTGCTCCAGAGATACCGCCTGAGCATCACAAGCGCGCTGCTGCCACGCAGAAGTGGTTTCCTTTAAAGCCTGGGACCTGGTGCTTTGCGTGTTCCGGGCCGGCGGATGTTTGAGGTGGGATGGGAGGGACAAAATCAGTGTGGTGTGGGGAACCCTGCGCCTCCCCTCCCAGGGACGCCACCGACACACACGCGGGGACAGGAGCCACTGGTGACGCCGATCCAGGCCGCGGGCAGCAAATGACATCAACGCCGCGACGGGCTGCGGGATGGGAGGGAGAACGCACTCAAAAGCGTTGGAGATCACATTCGACAGGAGCCTTAACCAGCAGCAAGCGTATTCACAAGGAAACTGTAAATTTACACAAGCAGGGATATCAGTGTAAAGCCCTTTTACAGCTCGCATCAAGCGCTGCGGTTCGGCGGCTCCATTGTGCCAGGAGCTCCTGCCCCGCACCGCGGCTCGTGGTGCGGCGCTGCCACTGAGCCCGCACCCGGGGGAGCGCGCCGGCCCCGCGCTGCGCCCGCTCAACAGGTCCCTCCGCACACCACCGGCGCCGAAAGACAAATATTGACACATTAGACCGTTTTCCTCAATGTGCTGTTTTGTTGATCGTCTGAGCGATCCGATGGGGCAAAATTCCACTTTTCCGACGGCTGGGATCCTCAGCTAATGGAAACAAACAGAGCGAAAGCTTCTGTCCACAATGGGTGAGGAGCATCCATTGTTGGCGGGCACTAATCGGATTAAATTGGCTCCTGGCTCTGTTGCTAGCAGGCTAACTCACTCTTAAATTTTCCCCATCTCAAGGGGCTGTGTCACTGTTGCTTTTTCCTTTTGTGCTGTTTAACTCTGAACCGAGGAAGGGCCGGAGCCGGCGGGGAGGCCGCGGTGCCACGGGCGATGCCGCCCGGCCCGCACCTCCCGCTGGAAGCGGCGTTTCCAGGCAGGGCCGAGCAAACCCGCTCTCCACGGGTCCTTCCATTAGCATTTTAATCCGCGCCCGGCCCAGGCCCCTCAGAAGCAGCAAGCGCGTTTACACAAGCTGCCGAAAAAGCCGGCCTTAAATAACGCGGCCTTTGCAGGGAGGCCCGCGGGCCGCGAGGTGCAGTTTTGCCCACACTCTGATAATTTTCCAAGCTATTGGCAACCTGGGAATTTTCCTGCCTTATCGCCAGGGCTCAGCTAACTTCAGCAACACTAATCAGGGCTGGAATCATTCATTCAAGGATTGCATGATCATGTTTTTCTTTAGCGGTGACAGCTGCCTGAGCCGCATTAGCAATGCAGATGAGTCAGCCTAATAGGTTAATGCAGAACACGCGAAAATTAGGTTTAATCCCCAGTGAAATAATCTAACATTTTCACATTTCTTGATGTTGGGATAGAGACATTGGTGGTGACTCAATTAGGTGTAATGTAGATCAAAGCAAATTTACCTTCTGGCTGAACCTTCCCCATAGTTTAGACAGAAGAATATAAGGGTTCTTTACTAATGGGCCAATGGCTGTGGGGAAAATGATATGGAAAGCGTGCGGGCGGCAAGAGCTGCCGGTGGCAGCGGGAGCTGTGCCGGCCGCTCCGCACGCAGCGGGCGGTCCTGTGCCACAACCGGCGCCGTGCACCAGCAACCAGCACCGGGCAACATGCACCAGCAACCAGTGCTGTCCACCATGCACCAGCAACCAGCACCGTGCAATATGCACCAGCAACCAGTACCGTGCACCAGCAACCAGCACCGTGCAATATGCACCAGCAACCAGTACCGTGCACCAGCAACCAGCACTGTGCAATATGCACCAGCAACCAGTACCGTGCACCAGCAACCAGCACCGTGCAATATGCACCAGCAACCAGTACCGTGCACCAGCAACCAGCACCGTGCACCAGCAACCAGTGCCCTGCGCCAGCAACCAGCACCATGCACCAGCAACCAGCACCCTGCCCCAGCAACCAGCACTGTGCACCGTGCATCGTGCACCAGCAACCAGCGCTGTGCACCAGCAACCAGCGCTGTGCACCAGCAACCAGTGCCGTCCACCATGCACCAGCACCGCGCACCAGCAACCAGCACCCTGCGCCAGCAACCAGTGCCATGCACTGGCAACCAGCACTGTGCGCCAGCAACCAGCACCGTGCACCAGCAATCAGCACCGGCAACCAGCACCGTGCAACAGCAACCAGCACCGTGCACCAGCCACCAGTGCCATGCACCAGCAAGCAGCGCCGTGCGCAGCACCTTCCCTCCTGCTCGGTGGCACGGCGCTTGCGAACGGACACGCTTGGGGGGGATTTCTGCTAAACTTTATCCATTTTTAATGTCCCATACTGAAATATCCCCAGCGAGGTTTAAAAGAGCTTGTATTACAAAAGAAGCATAAAGGGAAAAAAACCCCACCCACCCACCAGTGTGTGTGTGTCTAATGTTTTCATTCTTGGGAATAACATATCAAACAGCAATCGCTTTTGGTCATAAAGGGACGGAAACAAAAAATTACATGCCCTCAGTTGCCAAATTATTTTTTTGCCTTGACATCTTAATTCTTAATCCTTGTGTGTGGTCAAATCAGCCTACTATAGACAACCAATCAAGCAATTATTCCTAAATTATATTTGCCCAACTCGCATTGATTGGTTATTCTTTTCTTATTGGGTAAGCTCATTAATTCCGAGCAGCTTGCTTATTATGCTTTCCACATCATTTTCTTTCTGAGCCTATCTACTCACACCAGCCTGCTGATGTTTCAAGATGCCATCCAGAAAAAAAAGGCCGAGTGATCTATTGCATTGTCTCTTCCAGCAATTACAATTCACATTGCTGATTAACTTTGATGTGAAAACTAATGAGATAAGGCAAGTTATCAAGGCGGACCTGATCGTCATCTCATTTATAGAGCATTTGCCATCGGTGAATGACAAAAACTAATGAAGATGTATCTGACAGCAGGCTGAGCCCAGGCAGAATTTCGTTTCTCATCAGCAAGTGCTCTGCTTCCAACTCATCAGTCTATCTGAAACATGTGGAAATTAGCTTAATAATGAAAACACTTCATCCAAATAGACAAATGTTTACATTAAAATAGCTACATGATAAATAGATGTTAAAGATTTTATGCCTTCTTGAGTCTAAACAATGGAGCACAAAATATGTTCTCATATCCAGTAAATCGGCCTGTGTGGCCTCGCGTGTGCTGCCGTACCTGCGAGCTCTGTGCTGCGGCTCAACCGCCGTGGCTGAGGCTCCACCACCCCGGCTGCGGCTCAAACACTGCGGCTGCGGCACAACCACCGGGGCTGCGGCTCCACCACCTCGGCTGCGGCTCAACCACCGTGGCTGTGGCTCAAACACCGGGGCTGCGGCTCAACCACCAGTGCTGCGGCTCAACCACCGCGGCTGCGGCACAAGCACCGGGCCTGCGGTTCAACTACCGTTGCTGCGGCTCAATCACCATGGCTGCGGCACAACCACCGTGGCTGCGGCTCCGGCTCAACCACCGGGGCTGCGGCTCAACCACCGGGGCTGCGGCTCAACCACCGTGGCTGCAGCTCAACCACTGCGGCTGCGGCTCGTCCGCTGGAAACACACAGCTAGAGCTGCAATTAATCAGTGCCCTGCAACGGCAGCTGCAGGAGAAGGGCAGAGGGACCTGGTGACACCGGTGACTGTCCCCGTGCGCAGGGACAGGAGCAGCCGGGTGCGGGGGGCTCCCAGGCGGGGGTTCCCACAGCGCCGTGGGGAAGCAGCAGCTGCTGTGCCTCGGAGCAGTTACACCGCGAACACCCACACAGGAGCAGGAAGCACAGGCATAACTCAGGGAAATGCATGGGCACTTCTGCCTGAGCCGCCGCCGCCCAAGGCTCCTGTCACATCGCTCCGGTTTAGAAATGCTCCTGGGAAAGGGAGGAGGGCAGAGCTGCTCCCATTTCAATATTGTGCCTTCCTATCCATATGAGAGTCTATTTCATGGATGTTGTGCACTGTTTCACACGCTTGTACCATGTCCAAACACATCCCCAACACGGTTTTCTATCCGGAATAAAATATACATCAATACATACTGGTTTGAATTTAAAAAAAAGACAAAGACTTGCACCTGTAAGGCAGAACGACGGAAGTCTTGCTCTAAAAATTATTTTTAAAGTTGTGTATACTTCAATTAAAATAAACAGTTGGTAAAAGATGCTTTTCTATTATAATGGTGTTTTTCCCCTCTGTGAAAAAACAAACAAAAATAAGGATAATTAAGGAGAGCTTACACTATTGTTTCCTCCGAGAAAAAAACCCAAGCACGTTACTACTAAGGTAAGAGGAATTTAAAACGATTTAACAAATGATCATCCAAGTGGACTGAAAACAAAATAAATCACGGACTTTGCGGTGAAGCAGCGGGAGCCCCTATAAACGCCACCCGCCACAGCTCCGTGCACGGGGACACCGCGACGGGACCGCGACGCTGCAGGGACACCCGGGGACCCCGTCCCACGGACCCAGCACATCCCAGCCCCGATCCCTGGGACCTGTGCTGGGACCTGCACTGGGACTCACACTGGGATCCGCACTGGGATCTGCACTGCGATCCGTACTGGGACCCGCACTGCGATCCGCATTGGGACCCACACTGTGATCCGCACTGGGACCCACACTGTGATCCGCACTGGGACCTGCACTGGGACCTGCACTGGGACCTGCACTGGGACCCGCACTGCGATCCGCACTGTGATCCGCACTGGGACCTGCACTGGGACCCGCACTGCGATCCGCATTGGGACCCGCTCTGTGCCATGGACCAGCCCGCACACAGAGCCCAGCACCAGGAACTTAAAAGAAAAGCCGGTTATAAAGCACCAGCAACAAATTACTACTTCAACGCTGGATTAAATTTAAAAGCTCTTCACAGAGCTGCAGATAAATCCTATATATTAGAAGAAACCATAAAAGTACTCGTTCAAGAGCTAAAGGCACAAGTGGAAAGTTGACCCCGAAGATTGTTTTAACAGGCTGCTAAGTTTACAACATTCCTGCAGCTGCGGAGAGGGTTTGGGTCCCGCCGAGAGCGGACAGGCAACACCTGCTGCTGCGGCCGCTTTGTTCCTTCAACAAAATGACAGGAAAATGAGAGCCACGTTTGTGTTTGGTATATTACACCTTTTTCCTCTGGTGTTTTGTTTGTTTGGGTTCCGTTTGTTTGTTTGTGAGTTCGGGTTACATATGTATATATACATATTTTGCCCTTTCCCCAGCATGGGGAGCAGGCTGGTTTCTGCAGACCCATCCCAGCATGAGCCCCAGCCCCATACCAGGGACGCTCTCCTGGCCTCGGGATGCAGCCCCTGTCCTCCAGTTCACTTGGAAAGAGAAGTGCGGTCTGTCCACGTTTTCCCTCTGCTTTCCGCGCTCCCGTATTTTGTATCTCCCAGCCACCGGGCGCGGGTGCCGCAGCAGCTTGGCCGGGCGGTGGATCCGGGTGGTGGATCCGTATCCATCCATCCGTCTGCGCGGGGGACGCGCGGAGAAAGGAATGCGGCTCCTCCCCCGCCTTTATCCCGCTCCGCTAGTTTAATAAATAATTATAGGCAGCTAAAGGATTTGTTCATTCCAAAAGGTCTCCCCTTCACATTTCTCAGAGGTTCAGCTCAAGGAGACACCATGATAATAAGGCTGACTCGGGATCCCTACTTCACAATGTCATTATGAGCTAGCATCTAAAAGGAGAAAAATATGTATATTACACCTAAAAGCGTTACAAGGTTACAGTCTCGTCTCGGAGAACATTCAGTGCTGCTGGGAGAGCGATGCTGCTGCGCCCAGGAGGGAAAGCGGCGACAGGAACCGAGAGAAAGAGACAAAATCCTGCCTGAAACACCCGCTTACAGAAAAGACATTGGGAGCGAGCAAGGGCTTCATTTGCATTTCCAATGACGAGGACTAATCCTCCGCTACCACGTTTATATTTTCTTATTACTTTTCCTAATTATCCTCCCTTCTTCGCCCACAGCTTCTCCTCCCAGCCGCGGGTACAGCCCCAAACAGGGGGCACCCCCGCCGCACCGGAACACGCGGCGATGCAACCCGCACGCCCCTGCAACATCAGCTCTGCCATCACCGAGACCTTCCCAAAAACCAGCGCAGATCCACCTCGGAAGCTCTGTTCCAAACAGCACTTAGCTAGGAGTTAGACACGAGCCGGAGCTGTATCTGAACGCTGATACACATCCCCTGCCTTTGACAAGTAAATTACATCACTAAACGCCTGCTTGAGACCAGCTACTAAACCGCTATTTCAACATTATCCTAAAATTTGTTAATAGCGGCTTTCAAATGAATTATTAAGCGATAATGAAAAAAGTCCCAGCTTTGAATTTATATATATTTCAGCAGAGAATAATGTTTTATTTAAAATAGTTACAGTGCGCCTTTTGATTTAGAGTTTAAAGTAAATAATATTTGTACATCTAAAACATACTCAAGACAAATGAAAAGCCTCTAGATGCTTTTGTATGAGATGCTGAAGAGCTCTACAAACTTAAAAGCACAACCTCAATTAAGCCCATCTTCATCTGGAAAAAAAATTAGCAACTGAAAGCTGAATATATTAGATAATGCACACTTGCAGAAGAGCATTCTCTTAGCAAAAAATTCTTGATAACCAACCTAAAGCTGGCCTTCGAGTTGCTCAATGCTAATTTTGTTTGAAACTGTTTAACTAACTATGAATAGATATCCATATTCAACAAAGACATAATTAATGGCAACCTTTTCTTCTGCTTAGAAGACATCATAACAAGCAGAAAAGTACAAAAAGATTTTTATAGTAACTAATTTAAGGACAAAGGGTTGACCTCTAGCATTTCATTAAACAAACTGAGCGAATAAAAGAAGAGTGACAGTATTCATCCTTGTTCAATTCAAGCAGCCAATTTCAAAATGCAAATCATAATCTGCAGATGTTGGAGCCTGATATATTTTTTTTAAAATATCATTTGTTCAATTTAAGAACATCAGACATCTGAATTTTAAATAAAAATCAAACCCTGCCGGCAGCCTGGGTTCCAGGCGCGGTGCGCAGGCCTGCGGGCTCCCTCCCTCCCTCCCGGCCCTTTGAAACCATTCATTTCCTGCATTACGGCCAAAACCTTTTAATGGAGAAGTTCTATTAAGCCGGGCGTTATTTCTGATTAGCGCGCTGCTAAGTGCTGCTGCACCAGCACCCGGCCACGGAGCAGGGCAGAGCACGGCCCTTGCACCCGGCTCCGCACCGCGCCCCGCGGGCAGCCCCCAAACCGCACCGCCATGGGGCAGCCCCCAAACCGCACCGCCATGGGGCAGCCACCAAACCGCACCGCCATGGGGCAGCCCCCAAACCACACCGCCATGGGGCAGCCCCCAAACCGCACCATGATTGGGCCAGGGGGGCAGCCCCCAAACCGCACTGCCATGGGGCAGCCCCCAAACCGCACGATGATTGGGCCAGGGGGGCAGCCCCCAAACCGCACCGCCATGGGGCAGCCCCCAAACCGCACCGCCATGGGGCAGCCCCCAAACCGCACCATGATTGGGCCAGGGGGGCAGCCCCCAAACCGCACCGCCATGGGGCAGCCCCCAAACTGCATCATGATTGGGCCAGGGGGGCAGCCCCCAAACTGCACCGCCATGGGGCAGCCCCCAAACCGCACGATGATTGGGCCAGGGGGGCTGCCCCCAAACCGCACCGCCATGGGGCAGCCCCCAAACTACACCATGATTGGGCCAGGGGGGCAGCCCCCAAACCAAACCACCATGGGGCAGCCCCCAAACTGCATCATGATTGGGCCAGGGGGGCAGCCCCCAAACTGCACTGCCATGGGGCAGCCCCCAAACCGCACCACCACGGGACCAGGGGGCAGCCCCCAAACCGCACCACCACAGGACCAGGGGGGCAGCCCCCAAACCGCACCACCACAGGACCAGGGGGCAGCCCCCAAACTGCACCACCACGGGACCAGGGGGCAGCCCCCAAACTGCACCACCACGGGACCAGGGGACAGCCCCCAAACCGCACTGCCCTGGGAAAAGGGCATCAGCCCGTGCTGCACCAACCGGGACACGGGTGGGAAAAGGCACCAGGAGAGCAGTTGGCTCTGACTCTGGCAGCAAAGCGCAGATGTCAGCAGCCTGGGCTTTCTCCTGGGTGCCAGGGGAAGGAGGGCGATTTTGGCTGGGCTGTGGGTGCTTTGCCATCTCATACCTCAGGGGGAATCACGTCTCGGTCTGCCTGGCCGCTCGGCGCACGCTTGCCTGGCACCCGGATTTCGGGGAAGCTGGCCAGGTGCTGAGGGTCCCCCTGGGATGGGAGAGCCCCGGGAGCACCTCCTGCCCAGCAGGTATCACCCGCTGCGCCAACCAGGGACCCGCAGCTTCCAGCCTGTCACATCTAGAGAGCGTTTCCTTCTTCATTTCCACACTTATTACGACTACTGTGGCATTTCTTACCTTAAACTGCCGTCGCAGAGGAGATGCTAAGAGATGCTTTAGGGTGTGTGAGGAGAGCAGAAGCCGCCTTGCTGCGCCTGACACGGCAGCAGTCCCTCCCTCCCCATCGCTCCATCGCAGCTGGGGAGGACAACCCGCAGGGCACGGCATCGCACGAGCCTGAAAAACACAGAGCTGCTCTTAGGAAATTGCTTTGGGTGTTCGGAAGGGTTTTGGGAGACGCAAGAGACTGTCGGTTTTGACTGTTTAAACACATAAACCCGCGTGCTGAGTTTCACTGAACCCATGTGGGCTGCACTGGACCGACGCCGAAGTCTCCTTGGCAAGTCAGTTCCTTCCCTCTCGAACAAAGGGAAAACACCCAGGTACCCATCGCACAGACCTTGGCTACCGCTGGGTGACAAGGAGCTGCACAAGCATGTATATTAATTAGGCCGCTGTTGATTAGAAGCCGTCAGCGACTCGCGGCCCGCGGGGAGGAAGGGCCGCGGGGTCGGCGCGTCGCCGGGAGCGGAGCCTGCGCCGCACGGCCCCTCCGACACCCAGCGCGCCCCTTGCTCGCCAGCTCCTCCAAACAGCGGCGCTGGGAGCGGGAGGGCCGGGGCTGGCCCGGCGCCCGCAGCCTCCGACACAAACAGACCCCGCAGCTGCCGCGGGCAGAAATAAATGACTTCCGGAGGCTGCGGGGAATTAATGAATTCATTCATGCAAAAGTGAAGGGGACATTGTTTTCCTCCTCGGGAAAAGAAAAAAAAATCCCCAACAAGCTATACATTAAGGTATCAATGAACAACAAATTCATTCTGTTATGACACAGGAAATCTAAAACAGAATAGGCTGCAAAACAAACTCGATTTATCTTCGCCACACATGCAAAAGAAAAAATTCTCTTGTTATCTGTTCTGCTTAGAGCGTCCTTTGAGCGCGGCTCCGCTCACACGCCCCGCACCGCGCTCACGGTCCCAGCCACACACGGAGGGCTTTGCCGGCGCTCCAGCAGTTGATGCTGACTTCTTCCAGGAAGGTTGTCTCCTTAGCTTGATCCTCTCCAGCGACAACGTGTGTACAATACGCCTTTGGAGCATATTTAAAATCGGGCTGCAGATGCACATAATCTCTGTCTCCCTGCATTACAAACGGGAGACACGGCGGGCTGGGTTTTTTACAAGGGAGAGAAAACGAGCCTTTCAGTTTCACTTTGGCAACCCTTGGTTTTACATTCAAAAAAAAATGAAAAAGGCAAAACTGAAATTAGGAACACGGACTCAAACCCGGCCCTATTTCTCAAAACAAGGCAGCAGCCCAGGGGGAGCAAAGGACCACGTCGCCCCCACGGCCCCTGGAACCCAGCACCTCCTCCCCTGCTGGCTCCATCCATCCATCCCTGCCCGCCGGGGCAGCGGGGGCCGGGGCAGCGTGGCCTCCCCGGCGCTGCTTTGCACCCACGGCACGCTCGGCACAACTGCTCCTCTGTGCTTGTTTGAACTGTCCCTCCCAATTAGCGGTAATAAGTGACTGTGTAAAGATGAGCAAACACAGCGCATTCATTAGCCGCGCGGCCCCGCGGGATCCCGCAGGCTCCCAGCGCCCCGAGGAGCCCAGCGCCGCTGGGCCCCAAACCGCACCGCCAAAAGGCAAATTAATGACAAGTCGTTCAAAGAGTTTGCCGGAAATTGTTTTATTCTGCCCATCTATCCAAGAATTGATTCCTCTCAGCCTGAAAATATGTCCAAATCAATACGCTAAAGCTAAGAGCAAAAAAGACATGCCCTAGCCCCATTTATTTAACCCACTTTTTTGAGGAATGGCACATAATTTACCGGGTAGGAATCGCTCAGCCTTTCCAGAGCCAGGACTAATGATGAGCTGAGGGAAACCTGTGCCTCCATCCATCTCCCGGGCGAGCCGCGGGTCCCTGCGCCCGCCGGTGACAACCGTGACAGCCCCGGTGCCTCTGCGGGCAGGGAGGTACCCAGGGCACGGCATCGCCCACGGTGCCCACCGAGGAAGCAAATCCAAACCTCCCATTTGGAGGAATGCTCTTAAAACAGGAAAACCAAACAAAACACCAAAATCCACCAAAAAGGATGAGTGGCTGCCCAGACGGCACAGCCCCGTTCACCCGGATTTGCGCATTACACAGCAAGCTAAACCAACTCTGAAGCAAACACGTGTTTACTAAGCTAGATTATCAACCTAAAAACGAGGCTGAGCGTATACAACAGGAACACTGAAGTGACCTGAGCAACATTTGTGGCTGGACTCGTCATGAGCAGAAACACACGTGCATTCCCCAGTGTCTGAACACAGCTCCCAGCAATAAACGGCAAGAGCGACAAGGGGCAGGACAACGCCACGTCACGTTATCGGGGTTCAGACCAAGGTGTGAGGAAAGGTGACACGGTGTGGACAGCGGTGACACGCGTGGGCCAGGCTCTGCCCAGAACAGGGCATGAGAGCAGCAGCGGGCACCGCTGTGCGGAGCTGCAGCAGCACATCTGCACGTGCACATCTGCACGGACTCACGCGGCTCAAGGGAAGGACGCTTCAGATTGCTTTAAACAACTGAACTCGGGCCTTCTGACTCACGCTGACCCCTTCAAGCAGCATCTTTCTGTAAAACAACATTATAAAGTCGCAAAGCACTGCAAAACCCACATCCAGGCGCTGCTGGCTCCTGCTGCGGTTGGTACCTGGGCAGAGCTGCTCCTGCTGCTGGCCCTGCCCAGGCATCCCCGAGCGGCACCGGGACAGCCCGTGGTGGCCCAGTGCATGCACGGGCGGCTCTGACCCGGGACGTGCCAGAGCAGGAGCCCAAGGAAGGAGCCGAACAACCGGGGCTTGAAGCACGGCTTGCTGAACCCCGGCGGCGACGCTCCGGGAGGGACCCGCTGATGTGGGCTTTGCTGGAGGAAAAACGCTGCTTCTCCCCCACTCTGAATGGGAACACCCATGAAAAGGGGTCATTCATGATAAATTTGTGAGTGCTGGGGAGGGGGGCAGAAATCGGCCCAGAAGACAACATTGGCTTTATGTTTCGGCAGCTCCGGCGGCAGCCCCAGCCAGGGCTCAGCCCCATCAGCCGTGTTTCCACCAGCGCACTGCTTGGCGCTGCAGGCTCGGGGCAGCGACGCCGGGCTCGTAAAGGGACAACCGGCACGGCCGGGACCCATCGCTTCACCCACCTCCCTTACATATTAACAGGCACAAATCCCCATATGTGGCAGCAATGTAAACTAGTTTTATTACTCAATAAAATATTTGAAGCAAAATAAATGGTTTTGTCAAACACTATATCTCCTCAAATAATAATGCACCGGCTCAAAAAGAAAAACAACCGACATTCATATTCTATCGCAAAGTTTTATTTCCCGCCCCAGAGGAGAGGGAGCCAGGCATTTCAATTTTGAATTCAAATACTGTATAGGAATACAGTAACTATAGTTCTCAGAGGGTTTGTGCAAATGTCAGCAAAACAAACCCCAAATCAAATTTATTAGCTGGTGGAGATCTCTAACAATTTTACACAGTGACTGATAAAGCCGTCTGGGAATTCCTTTCAGCATTAAGTGATTTAAAGCCCCTACAGAAACTTCCCTGTCTGTTCCAATACATAAAGAGTTTCCCAGTGCCAAGCCACGCTGGAGCAGCGGGTGGGCTGGCTGGCACTGCCAGGCTGTGCTTCCCTTCACCTGGAAACTTCACCTGGAATCCTGCTACAACATCCAGTGAAGGGAGGAGGTGACAATGAATCCAGAGCTGCCGTGAGCGCGAAGGGTTCCCCGAGCGAAGGGGGACGAGGAACACCCTTCACAGGGATGCTCGGGGACACCGGAGCCCACCCTGCCCCGCTCCTCCTGACCGCTGCCGAAAGCAACATCATTTTGACAAGCAAACCAGAAACGCGCGCTTCTGATTTTAATTGCCAGGTTTTTATCATGCACATTCATAGCTGCCATTTGCATTGTTGCTGTTAAAGAGAGGGGGGCGTATTTAATCAGTCGCCGCAGCTTACCAAGTCCTAAGCGAGAGAGTATTTTTTCATTGTCTCTGCTCGCACCTGAACATTTCACCAACCCGGCAGCCAGTTCTTCATTTCAATTAGGGGAATGCTGATCGTTAGCTAACTAATAAGGACCAATTTTCTGTCACAACTATTTCCTAATTAAATTCAAAACAGAGATTTCTAACCCAGATGGTCAGTGATGCTACAGATTTGTTTAAATTTGGTATCACAGTAACAAACTACTAATTAGGGTTTGTAAATACACCAATTCCCTTATGACTTAGTTGTTAGTAATGCATACAACCGGTTTATTAAAGCACTAATTGTGTCTGGCTTTACTTGGGCCTAACACATAATCCACTTATCACATACTGGTACCAACTCATTTTGAAGGGATTATGAATGAAATCATAAATGAGGCCTCGCGTCCCGTTCCCCGGTATCGTTAATAAAGGTTCGGTGTCATATTTCGGTGGTTTTCTGCCTCCGATGGAGAGCAGCCCCACAGTGATGCTGGTCCTCCATTCTCAAAAAAGGAGTTCTGGACACCATTCTTTGCCTAAACCAGGGGTTTGTGCCCCAAGTCTGCCCCTCCAAAACACACCCGAGCTGGATTTCACGGGAAGGTTCGTTATGGAGAACATGAACCCGCAATGGTGGCCGGAACAGCCCGTGCCCGCCTGGGCTTGGTGGAGTGTGTAACGTAGGAAATAAATGATAGATAACGGTGCATTGCAAGGTTATGTAAACATGGAGGGGGTTGTAGAAGAATCCTATTAAACCATAAAAGAAAAGCACGGATGGTTTATCACATCACTAAGACCCAAGAATGCATTAATAAATAGAATAATAGATAATGAACCATGGAGTACAAGGCTAAAGTATCAGCTATTGTGAGGATCCTGTGACAGTATAAACAATGACGGGGAAGAAAGAGCTTTGTTGGTCTGTCACCAGAACCTTGTCGTGTATCTTTTATAGCCTATTTTTAATGAATTCACAGCACCTATCCGTTATTCTCTGCCCAAATCCCTCATTTTCCTCCCTCTTGAATGCAAATTCCCATGCTCGGCTCTTCCTTCACCATGACTTCCCATATGAAACTTGGGGTTTCTAGGGGTTTCAACACCCTTTCAGCCACGGCAAAGCCAGGGCTCTGCTTTCGGATTTGCAGAGGGTTACTAGGATGTTGACAACAGTGGGTTCTCATGCACGTAGCTCTGAGCGCTGTCACACGAGCACTCGGCAGGCCTCGTTCGGCCCCACGCGACGATGCCCACGGACACGCCTGCAAGAGAGAGAACACGGCATCAAAGCTGCTGCGGCTCTTGCTGCGCTCCAGCCTCCTGCAAACAGTGCTGAGAGCCGTTGGAGGGGACTGAAAATTAATTCCAGAGATAGTACCCTCTTTGTAGACACTACTGAGACTCACTAACACTTTATTTTCATTGCACTGAGGTGGTTTTATCACAAAATAGGTACCCAGGATACATTTACTGTAGATTACTTTTATCTTTACAACGGCATCGTTAGGTGCAGAGAACCGAGGATACGGGGTGACCACAAGCAGCCCAGCTGCAGTAAAACCCTCGGTCTTGCCTGCACCGGAATGCGACACTGACACGATTTCCATGTAAAAAATGGCAGTGTTCTTGCTGCTCCGCTGGCAGCTCTGTGGCACGTGGGGCTGTACCCGCACCTTGCACCACCACGCAGGGCTGTCAGAGGGACACGAGGGTCCCTATTGACAGTGGGGGAACCGGGCAACACAAAGGCCTGAAAACCCAAAATTTAGGTGGCAAACCCCACCTGAAGCAACGGGTCACGCGAGGATTCTGCACTGGACCCGGGCTTTGAGGCTCACCCTGGGAAATACCTTGAACTCTACTCTCCACATTTGAAAAGGCCACAAAGACCCAGACAGCTGTAGTGTGCTCCTCAGGCTACAAAAAGGGAATTACAGAGACCTGAACAAAACCCCAGCAGCAACCAGTAGTGTGGGTTTGCTTCTTTCTGACTGTTTGCACCCAAGCTCGCAGCAGCATTGATGCGGGTCCCAAGGACATCCCCACATGCCCACCGGTCCCTGTGGCCGCACCAGAGGGTCCCTGTCCCCGGAGGGGGCTGTGCGGGGGCTGTCCCGGCTCTGGGCTCCGCGGGAACAGGCGGCCCTTCCGCCAGAACACACTTCACCCGCGGGGAGCACAGCCCGCGCTCAACAGGCTCTGGAAATAAGTGGAAGTCAACTAAGTTTGCGGCTCTTTGTCCCTCCTTTCAATATCCAGCTTTGATCAAAATCCTTGGATACTCAAGTGCTTGTTGACTTAATGTAGTAATGAGACGTGGCCTTAAGTGAGGCTGCTTCCGTGCCCATTCAGCCTGCCAGAGATGCAGAAGCGTTCCTGGTCCCCATCGTCTGGAGCGGGCGGCAGAGCTGTGGCTGCTGCGGTGCAGGAGGGGCTGTGTGCACTTATCTCACTGCAATACTGCCTCATTAGAACAGCCTCGCAACGCCACCAGACTTAACTAAAGCCTCCTCTGCACTGCCGCGCCGTTCGCCCCAGCCCAGCTCCAGGAGGAACCCTGTTAGAAAGCAAAGCGGTTCCGTCCAGTCTCAAACACCCTGTCCCTCGAGGGAGCGACGTCCCGCAGCGTTTGGGCAGCGAGGGTGCCTGGGAGCAGCCCCACAACAGCAGCCTGGCCGCTGAGAGCCGGGCACCCCGTTTCAGGGCACAGCTGGGGGTGAGCCCCACACATCGATGAGCAGCACTGCACGCCAGGTACCAGCAAACGGGGACCGGAGAGGAAGGGAAGAGCCCAGGAGCCTGGATAAAAACATCAAGCCGCAAGAGAAGTAAAAATTCTCAAACTGACAGGGAGCAGCTCAGCCAATTAGAGTTTTAATTCCCCTTGTTATGCACAGGCAGTCAATAAATTCTGCACCAAGCAGCTGCTCTAATTCTTAAGCCCATTAAGCCCTACATCTGATAGGCGGGCGGGAGGGGCTGCCGGGGGGCACATACGGCGCTCCTCGAGATATGAAACATTTCCTCTTGTGCATCTGGGTCACCCCACCCAGCCCCACTCCTAACCGGTATTTTATGAAGCTGGCAAATAAGAATTTATATAAATACACATGCCAGAGACACACACGACACATATGGAGAGAATAAATAGGTAACTGAATGAGACGTGCTGAGGGGTTTTTGTCGGTGCTGTGATAAAGCAGAGAGCAGAGCTGGAGGGCTCGGGGATGTCCCCGGGGGCTGATGGGGGGACCAGGGTGGCTCCTGCACCGAGCTCAGCCCGAGCCGTGGGGAGCAGCGCCCACAGAGCCCTTCTCCGGGCACAGCTCCCCTGATCCGCTTGTGTCACCTCTCTTGGGGACAGTCTCCTCCTCACCCCCCCCAAACCTGCACGGGAGCCGGCAGCCATCTGCCTACCAGAGAAATGTCTCCAAGAGCTCGGGATGCCCGTGGAGCAGCAGCAAAACACCAAACCCACCTCAAGCACCGCAGCACGGGAGGCGCCTGGAAAGGCAGCGAGGGGAGAGGCGGGGGAGCCCCGGGGCTGGGGCGCAGGGAAAGGGCCCCAGAGAGCCAGGCAGCCCGGGGAGAGCAGCAGGAGCAGAGGAGGCCGGAGGAGCGGAGCGGCGGGCGAGCAGAGCCCGGGTCTGACGCAGCGAGGGAGCGCAGGGGCAGATGGCTCGAGCGGTGCCACGGAGATGAAAGGCAGCACAGAAAAAGGGAATATATTGGGAGTGGGAAAGCATTCAGCAGCCCAGACAATTTTGCTTGTTAATTGGCAACCAGCTACCAGATTAATTACAAAGTTACTGTACGGTCAAGAAAAAAACAACCTGAGAGCAGAGCAATTTGTATTCCTTCCAAAACGCACTCCTTGCCGAACAGACCTCGCTCGTGAAATGGCTGCTCTGCTGCCATTAACATGCAGCGCTTCCAGCGCCCAAAGTCTTGGGAGCCATCGCAAAATGCAAATGCAGACGACGGCAGCCGAGAGCCCGAGCGTGGGCTTCCCCTGCTCCACGGTCCCCGCGGAGGGAAACACGTGTTCTGTGAGCAGGGGCTGCCGTGCCACCCCGCGTCCCCTGCCCACGGCGGCAGGGCTTTGACTACGGGTTTGGCCACACAGCCACTTGTAAGTCATTTCCAAACTCCTCACGGCCCAGTCCCTCAAAGGCATTGCCACGCTCGGCAGGCAGTGACAGGAAGGGAGATCTGGGCTCTGGGATCAAACCAAGCGGACCCACTCTTAGCTGTTGAGCCCTTACTGATCTCAGATTAATTTGCAAGATTAATAGCAGGACTTGTGCATCCAGCCAAACTGTAGTCTTTATTTGTGTCAGATAAATATACGAAAACAAGCTACCTACTGTAAATCGCACGGTGACTGCACAGCTAGGAAACAACAGCCCTTCTGCAGCAGCTTCTCTCCCTGGCAGTGCCAAAAGGCACCAGGAGTGAGCAGGAACCAGCCCTTCAGCTTCAGTCAAGGCAAGGAGCGTAAATGAAAGTTTGCCTGAGTTCTGTGAAAGTACAGGCTGCAAAGAGGCTGTTACTATAATCCCATCCAGCCTCAAAATGTAATTTCCTCACTTGGAAGGCTGGTTGGAGCTGCTATTCATGTTCCGGCCCCAGGCAAAGCCTGATCTCTCGCCAAAGGCGGTTTCTGGACTGGCAGCCAAACACGGGCGTTGTTGTGGGGAATCAAACGGAGCCGTGGGCACGTGCTGGAAGCCGCGGCAATCAGAGCCGTCCCACAGCGCCGCGCTATCTCGCGCCCGCCACGCGGCCCCGGGCAGGCACGGGCACCTCGGTCTGAATCAAAACAGCTGGTCAGGGTGCCAGGGGCCAGACCGCCCCCCGAGCGGCCAAATCAGCCCGGGTTCATTCCCCGTGCAACACTGGGGCTACTGGAAGGTGCCTGATTTGCTCTTCAGGAAGGGTGCATTGCTAGAGGAGCACACAGAACTCACCCAACAGCACAAGCAAAGCTCTAACCCTTCACCACCGAACACCAGCACGTGCGACACGGGACCACAGCAACCAGCACCAAGCTGTTGCCTTGGGAAATCAGGATTTCTTGGTGACGGTCACCGGTACGGAGGCACTGAGCCTGCGTCAGCTGCGGGAAAGCCACTCCGCAGCCCACGCCATGCACTTAATGAGATTCACCGTAATTAGCTCTGCAAGAGATGTGAAACTAATAAATGGAACTAGCCACTGAGTCAGTAAATAATTATTTTTCTGCTTTCTTCCTCTCGGTTCTCAAATTGCTAGAGTAAGCATCGATTTTATGCTTGGAATGAAATGGCATCGTGTGCTTTGGGAGAGCGCGGGGCCGTGAGCCCAGCGCGGTGCTGGAGCTGGGCAAGGAACGCAACCTGGAGCCAGACAGCCAGGGAAGAGCTTCTGCTCCAAAGCTCCTTATAACTCCTCGGACTTGGCTGGTAAATTCACTGCCTGAGCGTGCTAAAGAACAACTCCAGCTCAGGAATCACAGAGGCAGTAACTCCGGGGCAGGCGAAGCGAGCTCTGCCTGAGCCCGGGCGCTCTTGGCGGGGATCATGGCGCACACCGCTCCGGCGGCACCGCGCCGGCCGACTCGGCGAGTTACCGCAGCTCCTGCAAACAGCGCCCGCTCGCTCAGAACAGCGCACAGCGACAGCCGCTGCTCGAGGAGATTAATTAGAAATGGCATTACTGTAATCAGATTAGTTACCATCCCTTCACCTTGCAGATTGAGACAGATTTTGTTACCAACCCTGCCAGGTTTGCCGGCTCATTTTGCAAACTCCATTAGAAACACGCTCCAGCAAGTTTAAGAAGTTGCACTACGGAGTTAATTACAAAGATTAACAAGTGCAAACTCACCAAGTCCCCCAGTTGCCTCCCCTATTTCCTCCCCTAGCAGCCGGCCCCAGGACGGCTCCGGCGCCCGTCCCCCATTGCCAGGAGCACCAGCCTGGGAGCCGCCTTCCCCCAACCATGGAACCAGCTGCAACTCCCAGTTACACAGCCTGGCCGCCCTCACCTGCCTCCTGCTGCTTAAACTCGAGGTTCGCAACTTCTCCACCTAGAGAAGCAAGGGGAAGTTTGAATCTGAGACAAAGATCACTCAACACTACAGCTCTGAAAAATCTACCTCAAAAGAGCTATGGCCATAGTTAGGAGTCAATAGTCCCAATCTCCAGCTGTAACACTCACCATCTCACACAGATTTAGGCATAGAAATATCTACCACTTTAGATAACTGAAATCCATCGTTTAGCAGGAAATCAGGTTCCTGGTGGTCGCTGGCATCAATATTCTGGAACGCCGCACCCCGAGAAGTGAATAAAGATGCCACAGCACACCAAGCGACTCGCTGATGCGGGATCTGCCTGTCAATGAGCCGTCTGCAGCAGAGAGCGTTTTAATTAAACACAACAAAACACTCTTTTGAAGTTCTAAGGAAATAGCCAGCAAACAATTGTCGAGGACAGTTCAAATGCATCTGTGCACTCGCCGTATAATATTCATGCGGTATTACATTGTTGTTGGTTATGATAAATGAAGCCAGAGATCAAAAGGAACAATAATCTATAATCAAGGATATCTGCATAATAGTTTTCCTGAAGGATGTTCGTGCAGGTGAGAAAGGAGTGAAGCATTGTTTCGGCAAATGGCAATTTCCCTGTATCGCAAAGAATGAATCCCACTTGCTAGTCGGGGCATAATTCAATTAAGGGGGAGAATCCTGGGAGAGGGAATGAAATCTGTTTGACTGGGATGCCTCAAATCACACCAAGAAAGAAAACGGCATTTAGTCCTGACATTATGATTTATTTCCTACTCGGTATCTTGTAATTCCTACAAGATAAGCCAAGGCTAGAAATTATCATGTGTACACGGGGGCTGTGTCTGATCCTCTTTATTTTCTCTTCTCAACTGCAGGACCGCATGTTTCAACATTATCTTCTAAGAGGCCAGTAAAATAAGCGGTCGTATTTTCACCGAGGGAAACAGGCTCGTGCTGCGCACCCCGGGTGGATGAGCCGCTGTGAGCCCACTGGGGACACGCACCCGGGGACACGCACCCGGGGCTGCATCCTCCCCTGCTCCCGGGCAGCACGCAGCCCACTTCTGCCGCTGTTTATTTCGCAGCCACGGAGAAGCTGTGCCCGGTATTCCCAGCAGCACGCGGTTACCTTCAGAGAGATTCCTAGTGACTCGACCCTCCTCCTCTCCCCAGTTTGCTTTGAAGATCTCAGACACCCCCGTTTTGCCACCCGGGGAGCACCTTTTCCTCTCCAGCCCTTGCTCACACTCCAAACACCCAAGCACAGGTACACAGACGTTTATTCTGGCCTGTTGGCAGGCAAGAAAAGCTGATTAAAACGTCTGTAGCACTGCGGCATAGCATTGCAATCCTATCAGAAAGCCATTTGGACAAAAATCAGTTGTATTTGAAAGGATTCTATTTTTATTTTATGCAGTTCTCTTTACCGTTACTCCCCATAACATCTCTAATTATCATAAAAACATCACCACTCCACACAAGTCCCTTTTCCCCCAGACTGTCCCGAGGAGCCCTGTGCCCATACAAACTGCCTGATTTGCAAAGCCCTCTCGTTGCAGCCGGCTCTCCCCTAAGTGCACTAAGAAACGTATCCAATGATGTCTCCAGCTCTGCTCGGCGCGAACAGCCAGGCTGGGGACGCTGTGGCTGAGGAGGGGCCACCCCAATACCAACTGGAGGAAAAGATAATTTTGAAAACCATTTTGTGCTTCACATTTGAGCCTCACGCCACCACCTGCATCATTTCCTCAGCCGCTGTGCAGCGAGCACTTTGGGAGGTCAGCGGCAATGAACTGCGACTGGTGTTCGGTGGGGCGCCAGGAGGTTGTGGGCGCACCAACTTACTTGGAGTTTTACTCCTGAGCGGAAAGTTAATCTGAATTCGAGAACAAAAGCATTCCTATTTGTTCTTGCATGTCAAGGATTACGGCTATCGAAAGTGTTTTCTATTATCACTTTGTCACTTGCTCAGCTTCTTAATCTCCTCCTCTCTGCTGCTCGCTGCCTCCCTCCCAGTGCCCCCGGGGCTGCTCCCCTGGGGACGTTCTGCCTGGTCCCCAGGGATGCTCTGCCTGCGATGCTCCGCCTGGTCCCCAGGGATGCCCTGCCTGGTCCCCAGGGATGCCCTGCCTGGGATGCTCCACCTGATCCCCAGGGATGCTCAGCATGGGATGCTCAGCCTGGTCCCCAGGGATGCTCAGCCTGGGATGCTCCGCCTGGTCCCCAGGGATGCCCAGCCTGGGATGCTCCGCCTGGTCCCCAGGGATGCTCAGCCTGGGATGCTCAGCATGGGATGCTCAGCCTGGTCCCTAGGGATGCCCAGCCTGGGATGCTCCACCTGATCCCCAGGGATGCTCAGCATGGGATGCTCCACCTGGTCCCCAGGGATGCTCAGCCTGCGATGCTCTGCCTGCAATGCTCAGCCTGGTCCCCAGGGATGTTCAGCCTGCGATGCTCAGCCTGCGATGCTCTGCCTGGTCCCCAGGGATGCTCAGCATGGGATGCTCAGCCTGGTCCCCAGGGATGCTCAGCCTGGTCCCCAGGGATGCTCAGTACGGGCCTGACTCCTGCCGGAAAAGCAAGACTGCCAAAAATAATCCAAATATCTAAACCCTTTTACTAACAGGTTTTAGATGGAAACACAGGCATCCAACACCACAAGCACGTGCAAGTGCTGCAGATCAAACACGCACGGTTTCAACCAGCTCCTGATCTCCGGGCACCTTTCTATAATGAATGTTACCCTTCTCACAGAACGCACAACATTCATGAACTCCACTGCTGGAATACGGCAACCCTCCCGAACAGCCCGTTTTAAGACAGCCCAAGTGTTTTGGGAACTTGGGCACTAATAGCTGGTGACAGCCAAGCACTGTTACATTAGTCAGCACTGCAGCAAATGAGCATTATTTGCCCATCAGCCCCTGGAAACCATCGCCACGACCTGGGAAAGAGCCAGGAGACATTTAACACATGACTTCGAAAGATGAAGTCACCATCAAGCATCATTATCTCAGAGCAAAAGAAAAACAGCTTGTTTTTTAAACCTTCGGCAGAGGAATCCAGTGTTATCTCCTGGCTGACACAAGGAAATCTTAATGCAGCTATTATCTGAGAGCAAACCGATTTTGTAGTTTGCAAAATTAATAGTATTTAGCCCACTAGTTTCCGTAGTAACCAACCCAGCCATCCCTGCCTGCCTGCGACAAGGTCTCTTAAGCATTTCACATGGTACTTATCCATTTTCTTGCTCTCACCTCACTCTCACCTTTACTTTCAGCACAGAATGCAACACAATCCACTGCCACTAAAGACTCGGCTGAGAGTCAGATTAAAATTATCCCTGTTTGCCCTGACCTCTTTTCTCTGCAGGTGAGAGTGTCCCCATTCAGCAGCTAAATGAAGCAGAAATGATGGAGTGTTTGTTTTCCCTGACTTTTCCTCAGCTTGCCAGTAAATTTACAGCCACGAATATGAAGTGTTAATTTAATGTTCCCACTGAGCATCTCATTGTCAACAAAGGCTTCAAACCATAAGAGAGGAAAAGGTTAGCTCATGCAGAAAATGACCCTTATGGTTTGATTGTCTTCTGGTCCAGACTAGCAGCCAGCAAACAGCAAAGGGCTTTGACTTCCAGCTTAATGCGTTTGATGGCGATAAATGGAGGCGCCGCACCCGGCGCGGAGCATCACCTGCGCGGCTCCTCGTCTGCCTGGGCAGAGCCGAGGGGAAGCGGCCCCTCGGCCCGCACCCCGCTCCGCGCAGCCCGAAGCTCAGCCCCAGCGGCTCCGGGGAAGGGGCGTGCTCCCTGGGGACTGCAGCGGGGCGCCAGTGCTGCCATGGACCAGCAAATCGCTTTCTTCACCTGGTGCTTCGAAACCTTAAGGCCTCGGGTCTGGCCACGTGCAAAGAAGTTCTTCCGGAGAGAGGTCATGGGAGGAAGGAAAGAATTCAGGTTGAAATAATCAAAAGCCTTTGTGGACTCTTCATAGCAGAATTATACACACAGAAGGCTTCATTCCCTCAATGTTTACTCCCTTCATCTGGCAAAATGAGCTTAATACTTGCTGAAAGTGACGTTCACAGAACTAACTTACAGACCAAGCAGAGCATGAGTGGAGAGCCACAGCACGCTTTGCACTGGATAACCCTGCCTGGGATCTTTAGGAAACAAAACATGAAACCCCGACGGTGTTGTGGAACAGTATAGAAAAATTAAGGTAAAAACTTGAATATCAGATTTTTTTTCTGACAGCTCAAACTAAGCTCAGAAGCAAAATGCAGATAATACATGCTTACATATACAGAGCTGGACTATTCAGTGAGATGACAGGCTAATTTAGCAACTTTATTGTACCCTTGCAAAACCCGCTAATTAAATTGGCAATTTCACAGGCTGCTCGCATTCATCCCTAGTATGACCAGGCTGGTGTTTTCCAAAACAATTAGTAAAAGCTATTCCAATACAAAGCTACCCGTCACGTTAATTAACTGCTTGTTTTCTCGTGGAAGGTGCGGGGACAGGCGCGGACCGTGGGCACTCTAATGCACTTTAACACCTCCAAAGCATCGCAGTTGACTGAACCAGAAAAGCCTGAAAGCAAATGGCAGCGCACAGTAACAAACAGTCTGCTTGTTGTTCTCTGGGGTCACACAGCGCTGCCATCATCCCACAGCTAAACCGCTTTACTGCCACCAGGGATGGGCCTGGACCACAACACCGGGCTCCTACAGGATCAACATGCAACACCCAGGCCCAAACGGGCTGGAACAGCATTTCCAGCCCAGGTCTCACCTGCGCCCAGCAGAACGGTGTCCCAGGGCAGCTGTTCGGCTATCGGGAAGCAGCCCTTGGCGTCCCATCCGAGCCCCGCTGAAATCCCGGCCCAGCAAAGCCAGGCTGCCTGCTAACAGGTGGAGCTGATTGACTCGTAGGGACACAACAACACGCACAAATAACAGGGAAATGGAATCCAAAAAGTCCCTTTTAATTGTATTTCCTTCAGTAATAAACAGACACAGAATTAGGCATTCTGAATGTCTCTTTTTCAAGTGCCTGCAAGAAGCCCAGGCGCGTTTGAAGAGACAGTCGCTTTTAGCTAAAAATGTATTATTCAGTGTGTGCCGAGATGTGTTTAGAAACACATGCTAGAGTTCACTAACATCATCCACAAACACACCCTGCCTTTGGTAACCATTTGCCAGTCACATTGTCAGATAACAGTAGTCATTTTGAAAGCAGCAATTCATTCTCTACAGTCCTTTCTTAACACAATTTTCAGCCTGCAATTTAGATGATAGGAAAATTACAACCCTGCTGCACTATATTATGCGATATAAATGTTATTGCAATTAAGCCAATAAGGAAAAAATCCCAGAAAACAAAGATGTTTAGTTTGTGCTTTCTCCGTATTCCTTCCCCAAACCCAAGCGCTGCGGAAAGGCGGAGCAGAGGGAGACGTGGCTCCCCGAGCAGAGGGGTCGGCAAACAGCGGAGCTCAGCAGCAACGTGGAGCGGCGCAGAGACGCCCGGGGCACAGCCGAGCGGGAACGGGCGCTACCGGGATAACGAGGTACAGTCCCAAGCCACGATACGCACACGGGCAATGTTTTTACAACAGCTGGGTTTAAAGCCTAATACAACACTAAGCTATATACGGGGACAACTGAATTGCCACAGCAGCTCAGCAGAGTGAGCAGGATTGAACCGAGAGCACACAACAACAGGCACGTTTTGGATTTAAAATGCTTGGTTGAAGAAGCCACAAGTTTGTGCTGAAATACAGATACCTAATTAGCCCCGGAAGGCTGAAACACCCCAAGCTGCATCAGGAGCCAGGAGTCATGGGCACCAAGAGAAATCTACATTTTCTTCCAGGCTCCAGCTACTGAGCCGAGGCACTGGGGACACACAGATGTTGTGCTCCCAGCTTCGCTAACGCCAGCTAAAACGAGTAGTGAAACATTCTTGTCAATAAGAGTACCAAGAGAAAAATTAACACATCCCACGCAAATTCCTCCCCCAGACCATTACTGTGATGCAACACAACTAGAAACGAGACCTCCACGGTCCCGGGTGGATCCAGCCCCCCTGTTTCACATGTGGGTTGGTTTGGGCAGACTCAACAAAAAGGCTCATTTGTGACACCAGGTTTGCTTTGCAAACACCTTGCACCTTTTCCTTAGTGATCTCAGCTGGGTGTCAAGCAAATGGTCAGTTTGGAGGTGTCAGCCATGTTAAACCACTCTATTTCTCTGTCTCTGAAGAGAAAAAAATAGAAAAAAAAGAGTCCTAGCATCCATCATTTACTCCAAGGTGCTGTAACCAGGTGGAAACTTGTCTTTTATATGCTGAACTGTGTCCATGAAAACACATTATCTTTAAGTGGGCACTGGAGGAACCACACACAACATTGACTTCTTCATGCCGTCACTCAGACTGGATACTTCAATCATTCCGAGATCTAAGGGAGATAAGCAGAGACCTCACCCGCGTCTTTCTCTGCCAGCTCGGTGTGGTTTGGAGATGCTCTGCAGCAGCAAAGCTCCTTACAAAGGCAAAGCCGCGCAGAAGCCCCGAGCCCCATCTTCACAGGTGTGTGCTGGTGAATGACAGCAAGGACAGGCAGCTCCTTTGCCCTTTGGGGACCCAGGGCGGCTGCCCGGGGGTTCCCAGTGACCCAGGAGAAGGCATGGGTGGGATGCCCCATGGGGGGTTTGGCTGCTGGCACTGCAACACGGTGCAGGCCGCCTCACGCTTGTGCTTGCTTTAGTTTATGGTGCACCTCGGAGCGTTTTGCAGAACGAGACATCTGCCGTAAACCCCCCGGGCCAGGCCCAGGGGTACGTGCCGGGCTGGGGCAGAGCCGCCGTGGGCCGGGGGCTCCCAAGGGGCACCGAGCTCTCCCCAGCAGAAACGCGGTTCCCTTCGAGAGCCCCGCTCCTCCTGCCACGTGCGCGGTGACGGGGCAGCCACCAGCAGCCGTCCCTAACGGCGCCCCGCCATGTGCCGCCACGTCCCGCTGATTAGCCGTGGGTGATCGGAAATGTCAAGCCATTAGCCTTGACAGCTACCGCCAAGGTTACCAGCGGCTGCAAAATCTCTTTTCAATAATGCAACTGTTTGTAAGTGGAAAAGGCGATGCTTAAAATACAAAGCGGTAATAAGCACGAATTACTGAAACAAAACGGAAAAAGCCTTTTGTTTTTAGTCAGCCTTTCCGAGGCGCGTCCTGCCTGGTTCGTGAAGGGATCATGTCCTCGCAAGGCAATTTGCAATATCGTAATTAAGACACCAGAACCATTAAAGACAATAAAAGCCTCCAGGCAGAGCATCCTCCCACGGCACCTCTGACAGCCGGGTACCCGCACAGCCGTCCTGCGCGGGGCTGCAACTCCGCACGTCCCGGCCCCAGCTGGGCTGGGAGCGCCGCGACGGGAAACAACTGTTCCCATGGAGGGCAGGGGACGGGGGCTTCACTGACACCCAAGAAGGACCCACCTGTTCAGCACCGGGCAAAACCCATCGGCTCTCCCTCGGATGCGTTTGTTGTGAGCGCCTCCTTCGCAGCCACAGCGATTTGGGAAGGTGGGCGTGCTGCCTCTCACCGCTGGTGACTCTGGAACAGACGATTTGAAAACATTCCCAGTCAAAAGAAAACCCAAATGATGCTGCTTTTAGCTACTGTCATGTTGACATTTTTTACAATTTCTTGGAAAAACATTAATTTGAAACATTTTTATAGTTCAATGCCAGTGCCGCAGCGGGGAATAACCACCACATTGGAAGCGCGGAGCAAGACTCTGATACAGCAAAAATTAAACAAGGATAAGAGCCAAAAACTGTTAATGATCAAAAATATTTTACAGCAGGTCCACAACAAAGTCTGGAAGAGATAAGTCTGTGTGCGCACCAACATTATATAAAACGTGATTATTCAGCCAATCACGGGAACAGAGCTATTGATTCCAGTAACAAAGGACACTGTATAAGCTGCAGTGTTCTTGCTCTTTTCAGCCTGGGAAAATTGATATTCTTAAACTTTCCCTTGAACCTGCAGTAGGGTTTAATCTGAACCTAAAGGAGCCTTTTAAGAACTCCCATAAATTAAAGATGTATCTCTTCATTTTGCACATTTTTGATTCCCGTTGTTACAGCAAAAACTCAAAAACCACTGGAGACAGAGGTGGGAGGAAGCGATAATTGCATTTTGTTAGCGTTACCAGCACGTGTTTGTTTCCATACATTAAACAGAACATGTAAATATTGAACATGAGTCTTGTCTTGCCGCAAACAGGTGGAAGGAGCTGCCGTGGTGGAGAATACGGCACAATAACCTTGTCCTGCGCCTGTCCCACGGTGCGGGGTGCCGGGAAGGTGCTCGCACCCACCTGTCCCATTTACAGCTCCTCCTTGGTGGGGGTGCAGCACTGTACATTACAGTGTTGTTTTTCCCCTCGCTAAGGCAGTAAATGACCTTTTATTCAAACAACAATTCCTTAAACCAAACGCGAAGCCGCCCCCGTCAGAAGCTGTGTGAGCGGAGAGGCTGATTTGTTATTTAAGCGGCAGCCAGCGCTGTGTGCTATGCAAACACAGCCCACGCTCTGTGTTCTCACAAGCCTCCTGCTGACTTTGCAACTCATTTTGTTAGCAAGGAGAACACACGGGGCTGACATCAATGCATCAAGGAGACCAGAGGCGTTTGTTCATAACTTTCTAACAAACATTGATCAATCGATTTTTTGCCCGTGTGGGGAGGGAAAAGCCCACAAACAAAACACAACACATACGGGGAGATTTTTTTCTGATGGCACAAAGGGCAATTAGGCACCCAACCTCCCAGGGAAATTAGGTTCCTCGCGGTCCTCTGCGCTTTTAAAAGTCTTCCCCTTATGCTCAATGGAAACAAAATCTACTGTCAAGCCTCCAAAGGAGAGGAACATCAGCTGCGGCCAAGAGAATGGTTAGCGGGCCTTCAAACAGCACTGCTGAATGCAGCAGAACAAAAAAGACAGGTAAAGGCTCCCTTAAACGAGGGAAACCCATCCCACATCAACCCGCTTTTGTAACGTGATCAGAGGAAAAAGTCAAAATAGAGAAAACGCTAATTGGCTATCAAAAATAATTAAGTGTTGTGTAAATAGCAGAACATGCACACATGTACTCAGCCACATCTGTCAAGGCTAACACGCGTGCCCTCAGTGCTACAGCAGCACGGCCAGGGCCCCGCGAGAGCCCCGAGGCGCCAGGGCGCTCAGGCCCCGCGGGACGCGCTGCGCGGGCAGAGCTGTGCGGCTCTCCAGGGGCCCACGGGACTGAGATGCTCGTTTACACAGCTCCCCAGTTAACCGCCAGTTATGGAACAGCCAGTGAGGGAGGGCTCCACGCCTCCCCCAAAGCCTCTTTTGGAAGCGGAGCCCAGAAAAGCGTTCCAGATGATCGGTGACAGTGAAACTGTCTGGTGTTGCAGCCCAGGCCGGGCCAGCGGTCCCGCCTCGGCTTATTCCCTATACAGCAATACACACACACATTTCAGACCTGAAGTACCAATGCTGGTGTTGGAATTCCCAGCCGCAAGCTGACGAGATGCTGGCTCCTAACCGCATACTCGCTAGTGCTTCGGGACCTGCAGCCACCGTTTGTCCCAGGGACCTTCCCTTGCACACCCCTTCATCTCACCAGCCTTGTGCAAGAGACAGGAAAGCTGCAGATCGAGTGATGGAGCCAGAGCCTCCCAGCTAGCTCTCCCCAACGCCTCAGCAGCCAGCTGTGGGGCCAGGTCCTGCCTGGCCGTGCTGCAGGGAAACGCGAGCTGAGCCCAACACACAGTGCTGCCTGGGGAAGCCAACAAATGAAACCTCAGAGGCAGGAATAATTACACAACTAACTGAACAGAGCGTATAGAAATAGCGCAGACTCCAGCCACTACGCCGATGGTTCTGTTCAGGACATGTTTTGATCACAGGCCTAAGAAATTTTCTCTCTGTGTCTCACCCACGCTCCAGCCTGTGGCTTGTGCCAGCAACACTGGATTTAATTCCAAGCCCAGAACTGCTGCCTGAGCCCAGGTGGCTCCTGGGGTCCTGCGTGCCCTTTGCCTGAGGAGCTCATCAACACTTTGGAGACTGCTCCTTGTAGCACACACCCGCACAGCACCCTGCTCTGCAGCGCGGTTGTCCTGCCATCCTCAGATGCAGGGATGCTGCCCTTAAACAAAGCCAATTTTCAGGTGAACTCGCATGGGAGGTGTGTTGACCCCTTTGGTGGGAACACAGCTGTAAAGCAGAGCAGCTCAAACACAGCACAGCCCAGCAAAAGCAGCCTGCACAGAGAGGCTGGGCTGGCACAGAGAGCTCTGAGGAGACGGCAGTTCCATTTAAAAGCTATACAACAGCAGGCAAACACAGAAGAGAGATGAAGCACATCTTCCAAAGTTCACCGCAATATTTACTTGGCAGGAATTTGTGATCTTGTTTTTCCCCTGGAAAGGGCATGCTCTGAGGCTGCACCGAAACAGAAGTTCACCTGCTCATTAGTTGGCTCCCGGGGCAGGGAAATGCCACACAGACCGCCATCAGCGCTATCTAGCAGCTCCCCGAGCACAGCAAACGGCTCTCGAGGCGCTGTGCCGACATTTGGCTGGTCCCTGCCAGCCCGAGCCGGTGAGCACCTCGCTGTCAATCTCCGGGGTCTGCGAGAGAGCCCAGCTCGCAGCCATCCCTCCTCGGCCCCCAGCCACCGCAGCCCCCAGCCACCGCAGCCATCCCTCCGCCACCCCCAGCCACCGCAGCCGGCCCTCCGCCGCCCCCAGCCACCGCAGCCGGCCCTCCGCCGCCCCCAGCCACCGCAGCCGGCCCTCCGCCGCCCCCAGCCACCGCAGCCGGCCCTCCGCCGCCCCCAGCCACCGCAGCCGGCCCTCCGCCGCCCCCAGCCACCGCAGCCGGCCCTCCGCCGCCCCCAGCCACCGCAGCCGGCCCTCCGCCGCCCCCAGCCACCGCAGCCGGCCCTCCGCCAGCCGCCTGTCTGCGCAGACACAGCAGAGCTGCTTCGCCTTGAGACCAGCTTTGCCTGGAACTGCCTGGCAGGAGGATGAGGAGGTGCCACTGCCTGCAGGGCTTTAAAGTCCTTCTTGATAAAACGACTTCTCCTAGCACTTCTGAGCATTTATACAATTACAAATATTTACAAATTTTATTCATAGGAATCAGCATAGCTGAAAAAAATATCTGGAGGGAGCTGGCAAGAGGGAACACGAATGTTTCATGGATTAACTAGACAAGTACTTGCATCCTGTCTCGCCTGCAGCAGCAGCACACCCACAGGGCTGACACCGGGGCTGTCCTGTCCTGCACAGGATCCTCTCAGCAACGTCTCCCACCAGAAACGAGGGGTTTGGGAGCCTGTGCGTGCAGTGACCCCGAGCCCGGGCAGAGGCAGTGGGTCCGTGCGGGCGCCTGGCCCCGGCCCAGCCTGCCTGCTCCAGCAGCACCACAATATGCATTCTCCCCCTCTGCTATTTACTCACAGCTACAGATGTTGACATAACAAAGAGCTAAAGACAGACAGAAGGGGAATAGTGTTGCAGCGCAGACACTAAGGGCTCTATTCTTCAGAAAAGAGCCTCTGACTTCCCCACCCAGCCCTACAATTCATTTGAAAATCATCTGGGCTGGTGAAGCTTGCTTTCCTCTCCTGCAGGACACAGATGAATGTCAGAGAACATCATCTTTGCTGTTTGTTTCTGTGCTGAACTGAGCCCTTTTAAATCCACAGAAAGCCCAATTGTTTCCGATCAAGTGGCTCAAGCTCGGGCTGTGTTGGGCAGTGTGCGCCTTTGCCTCCCGCTGCCCTGCCAGGAGCCGCCTGCGAACAGCAGAGCTTCTTACTCATATTATCTCCAGAGAGCCGCATTTAAAGGGATGACTTCTTTCCGCAGAAAAACACTTACATGCTTTCTGGAGGACACCACCTTGCATTTGCAACTACACATAAAGAAACTCAAACAGCATAAGAACACAGACATTTGGCAGACATGACCAGAACCCCTGGCAAGGGGAGAGCGGGGCGAGCCCGGGCTCGGCGGGACGGGGCCAGGGGCCCATTCTGCTGCCAGGTTGCCCAGGTCCCAGTCCCTGCACGCTCCCTGGGATCGCCGCAGGGGCTGAGGGCTCCGGACCCAGAGCTGCTTGTGCGCATCTCCCAGGGACTGGGCCAGAGTGGTTTGGATCTGGTTGGTGGGATTTCGGCTGCAGGTCCCCAGCACAGTGCCAGCTCAGGGAAGCCCCAGCCCCACTCCAGCACCCCTAGGCCCGGGGCTGCTCCGCACTCACAGGCTCTGCTCACAACCAGCTGTCTGGGAGCCTCTCTCGGCAAACCAGCTCCCCCCCAAGCACCTCACCACACAGAAAAGGGATTCTGTTTTTTAAACAGTTGCTTTTTTTGAGCTTCTCGTGCCAACTAAAGTTCAGGTCCCTCACAACTGGTGGGAAAAGATATCATTGCCTGGAAGCATGCCCAGAAAGACTGGGAGCGAGCTGCCTCCCGCCGCACGGCCGCGATGCCATCTCGTGTCCGCAGCCCGCAAACCCGGCAGCGGCAGCTCCTCCTGGGCTAAGGGCAGGAGGCGTTCGGGGAACAACCAGCCCCCGGATAAGCAAACGTGCAATAATTCACAGCGTTTGTTCTGCCAGAAGATTAACATTCCGCTTGCACTGCTTTCGCTCACAACCCTTCAACACGCCTCAGTGCTTTAGGTTGGGCTTCACAGAGAATGCAGGTACCTGCTAAACTCTTAGTGTTGCTAATGTCCTCATTGGGCAGGGATTTGCAGCTCTGGCCGGCAGACGAGCTGTCCTGGCACAGCACACGGCACCAGAGCAGCCTCCCGTCCCAGAGCCACACGCCACTGCTCCTCAAGGGGCTGTAAAGAGGCTTTCCAAGGAGCAAATAAATGAGCTGACTTCATAAAAAAGAAGCAGGGAACCAAGTAAAGTATGCTCCTTCCCTTGGGGAAGGGACTGGGCATGAAACAGGTCTGCTTTGCAAGAATTAACAACAGTGGGTTTGTGGATAGTGTTTCCAAAACAAAACAAAACAAAACAGACATCTCCTGCCTATTAGGAAGGTGACCAGTGACCTTTCATCTCGGTTTCCTGCCCCTCTGCCCTTGAGCTCAGCCTGTTTTCAGCGCCCTTGGCACACCGGAGGCGGTGCGGCCACAGCCGGGCACACACGCCCCTGCACTGCCCGCACAGCCCACAACGCCGCTTTTGAGTTGCATTACCTTGAATTTCGCCAGTTTTGCCTTCCTCAAAGCAATGCAATAGGAAGCAAACTTCAGGCAAATGCTCTGTTCAGGGTTTTGCTTCCGTGCATGCCTGGGGGCAATGCAAAGCACAAGGTGATTTCCCCGGGGTACACCCGGTTTGTCTCAGTCACCAGCACACTCTTGCTGAAGCACACGGGTGTCAGCAGGTCCTGCAGCACCCAAGACACGCGTCCTCCCTCCGCCAGGGGCTCGGCCTGGAAACACCCCCAAGCCAGGGGAGATACCCACCAACATGAGCAAGGTAGCACATAGAGATGCTCACCCTCACAGCTGCGTGTTGGATTTACGTCCCTCCTCTTGTAAAATCTTTCTCAAATGGTAAAGATGCTTGAAATCCTGTACTAACTCCTGCAGCAGGACAAGTGTCAATCCAGCTGAAGAAGGAGCTCTGGAGCAGGGCTGCGGAGAGGCAGGCTCGGGAGGATTTCCATTTCCTGGTGCACATTGCCACCTTGTGGCTTTCCTCCCGGCTTCTGCAAGAGGCTCCAAAACGCACAGGTGCAGCCAGGGCACACGTGAAGTTATCTGGAAATATCTTCATTTGCCTGATCGCAGCCTCAGCCAGAGCAACAGCGGGCTGGGAAATCACCTGCACACAGCCACACCGCTCAGAGGCGGCTTCCTCGGCCTGCCATTCTATAGCGGTGTGGCTCCGGGGGCCGGTGCGATCATCTCGTGTTACGGCAGTCAAAGGAATCAGGAAACTAAATAATTTTGCATGTGGGATTATTTCTAAATGCAGTAACTGCATTTTTTACATTTCCCCTGTTCCTCTGCTAATTACTGTTTAACAGGTATGTTAGCTGCATAATTATTTGTTTGCAGATGAGGTTGACACTGGTTTACAGAGTACAGACAACTGTGTAATTCCTCTGTAGCTACATGGTAATTATTGTGCTATTATAGAGTAATTAAACATTCAAATAAACATTAAAACAAGGATTTTGTATGGGAGCTGCCAACAACCACAGGACAGAAAACCAAATAGTAATTCCAATTACAGTGGTACCAGCTAAAGCAAGTAGTCACGAGTCTATCATCTTTTACACTACAAACAATTTTGGATGCTTTTCCAGCTGCAGAAGCGTCCGGCCTAGCGACCGAGGACAGATCTAATTTTGCAAGCTCTCTCTGTGGGTTAATCATTTTGCCATCCAGTCGTGCCTCTCCTTCTCCTACGGACAGGAGCAAATACATCATCTATACCGAAAAGAGCACAAGCGCTCCAGAAGTGCTCTCCAGAAGACCTTCCACAGCAGCTGCCATGGCCCTGCACAGAGCCAGGCCAGAGCTGACACCGCCACCCAGGGCAGGGACACGGGAGCCCGGCTGTGGCACTGTCCCCAACGCCAATCCCCAGCCCCAAACCCCAGATCCCGTCCCCCAGCGCTCCGGCCGCCGGCTCGCACAGCTCCGTCTGCCTGGGCCTGGTACCATCCCATCTGTTCCATGCCTGTGTTTTACTCCACGGAGCTCCTGCTCAAACCCAGCGGAACTCCCACACTCCTTCTAATGCTGGAACTGAGCAGAATGCTTGTTTTGGCACTTTCGCTCTGCACACACAAGTTAGAGCCACATCCCACCCCTTCAGCAGCATGTGCCTGGTGATGCTGCACAAGCACAGCAGGCTGGCTTCACCCAAGGGCGTTTCTTTAAGAGACAAACCTAAATATTAACATACATCCAACTGTTTGTTAACAGTCTGCAGTGAACCCCAAACATAAAGTACTTTGTCACATGTCAAAGTCACACTACTAAAAACAACATTTAAGACCATGCTGAAGCACCCGACCAAACTCAAAACTGTGGGGTTTTTTTAAGCTTCTAGAAGCAAACAAGCGATGGTTTTACTCCAGGTTTGCACCCAGGCCAGGGAGCCAGCCTGGCTCAGGAGCCCCACACCTGGTGTCCCTTAGTAAGGACGGCAATAGCACACCATCCAGCTGCAGGGGAGCATCGGGGATCTCTGCCCCATCACGCCTATTGGCAGGAACATCTGCCCCAAAATAGCAGCCTGCTTAATTCAGGCAGCAGCTTGAACTGCAGGAGCATTTCTGTTATGCCCTGGTTTCTCAGTGATGTGACTTTACACTCATCCAAGAAGAAGCACACACACACAAATCAGGGTCAAGTTTGCATCATTTGTATCAAAAGTATTTTCCAGAACTATTTAACATTCACACAGCACTTCTCCAGCCATGGATCTTCACAGCTGATGAAGACAGACAACCATCAGGAAGCCAAAGCTCATACCATAAACCCTTTAAGACCAGGACCAAGAGGCAGCAGTTTCCATTCTCTCCGTCCCCTCCAGTGGCACCTGGCGCAGGTTTGTTCCCAGTGTCCCCAGGCAGCTCAGCCTGCACGGCAGGGACACCGGAGCGGGGCCAGGCGCCCAATGCCCCGGCACAGGTTAATGAGAATAACGACTGGCACCGCCAGCAGCCCAGCTGTTCCTCACAACAGTTCCCCCTTCTGATCACACGCTGCTATTGCCAAAGCACACGCACATTTAATCCTTGCAAAGAAAAGTCCCCCTGCATATTTATAGATGGGGAATAACCTTCCTAGTGACCAGCAGGAATACACAGATTTCTTTTGACCATGGACAGATTACCTCCAAGATGTATACCAGGGCTTTACTGATCCTTGGTTCCCTTACTCTGCTTATAAACAAGGAAATCCTTGTGACACTGGGAAGCTGCACAGTTTTAAAAATATAATTTTATTATCTTGAATGCATATTCTTGTTAAGGCAACAATAATAATCAGGACTACTGTTATCCTTTTCGTGCTCTGCCTCCTCACTCTGCAGGCAGTTTGAGCATTGCCAGCATTATTCTTGGCTTGCCAAGGAAACTATTTCTGTTCCTTGAATTTAATCTCCTAGCAGAGTTTCATTTATAGCTTGTTGCTTTCTGGTTGTCATGAAAACCTTCCTTTCCCTGCTAATTACAAGGCATGCCGAGCTCCCCACCCTCCCGCCGCCCCTCTGCCTGCACACACTCACCTTCTCCCGAGGGCTCCTCACCTCCACGTGTATGTGCAGAAACTAACATCTTGGCAGATGTTGCTCATTGGCAGCTTGTAAGAGACTCCTGAGGAGACCAGAACTTTCCTAGCTCTGCACTGAGGATAAACGGTAGGGCTGCACTGGAACGTCCCTGCAGGGGGAGCAGGCTCAGCACCCCACAGCCAGGACCCTCCAGCCACCTCACCAGCTGGGAGCAGATAAGAACGTGGTGGCATCTGCCATCTAACCTGCTCACTGAACCTTGCCAGCTCTGTCAAGGTTTATTGCTCTTTAAATGAGAATTAAACAGGGTTTCTGACTCAGGACTCCAGGTTACCTATGTAGTATCACTAACAGCAAGCACACCTGCAGAACCCCAGCACACACAATTAGGACATAACTTTCCCACATTGTTAAACTCTTTCGGAATGTTGGTCGAATAGCGCTGGAAACAAGAGCATCAAGCCAAGGGACTCTGGGAGGGTCAGGCCCATCCAAGGGCATCCTCGTTCACTTGGGTACCCACAAAAAGGAGCAAGCTCCCCTTGGTGAGGGGATCATTCTCTGTCTCAGCCGAGCCAGCGCAGCGCTGCAGAGCTCTGGCCACGGCTTGACACACTGCAGGGACAGGGGAGGGTCACCCGCATGTGGGCTCCAGAGCTCAGGGCGCTTCACTTCCAGATAAAGCCAAGGCCACGCCAGGGGCACCAGCACTGATGCCAAGTGGGTGTCAAAAGGATTTATTCCTTCTCAGCTGCCAGAAGAGAAGGAAAACACCTCTGTAACGTGAGCCCAGAGCTGTCGGCACAAGTCCCATGCCAGCACTCACAGCCAGTGCTGCAGGTGGGAACAAGTCACACAGGGGTACAAACACATGTGTCCAGGACCTACTTTTAAACACCAAAACATCTCCTTCAGGAGGCTCCTGAGGAGCTTTTGCCCACCAGCCCAAGCTTCTCTGCAGCTCTGTAGTGCCCAAAGCACCCAGACCTGCTGCTGCATGCTCTGCAAACGAGTTCCAAGGCTCACACCAGCATTTGGCAGCTCTGCAGGTCACTCCTTGTCCCAGCCAGTGCAGCCCAGAAGGGACACGTGGCCAACATCCACAAGACCCCCAGCCCACTGGGGCCAGTGCAGCCACTGAGCAAGGTGCTGGCTGCAAACACAGCGAATGAACACGGAGGGGAGCAGGGGGCACCCACACAGCAAATACACACAGAGGGGAGCCGGAGCACCCATTCCCAAAGCAGAGCCACATCCAGCACCACCGGAGGAGCCTGCAGCACGGGCCAGCAGCCAGGAGGAGGGAAGGAGCCAGGAGCAGACAGGGCCCAGAGCCCCCAGCCCTGCTCAACAAGGGCAGGGGGCTGGCCCTGGGCTGAAATGCAGCCCCCAGGCCAATAGGCAGGGGCTGGGGAAGGGGCGGGTAGGCCATGCTCGTTAAGGCAGCTCGTTAGCACCTGCAGTGCTCCTTTCTCCTTCACCCAGGGCTTTACAAACCTCCGCCTCCTCTCCCCGCAACACAAAATGCTGGCAAGGGTGGAAAAGAAGCCTTTTCCCCTAAAATACAGCTTTCCCTATATTAGGTGGAGCTGGGAAGTATATGCTGATAATTTGACAAACACTGAAGTGAAATCGTGGATAAGAATCATGCTTTTTGTCTAGAAAATTGAAAATGAAATAGTGTCTAAAACTGTAGCTATTACACAGCACATTATCTTGAAGGGCTTTGGTATAATTTAGATAAAACACTGTATCTCCTGTTTTAGAAATGCCAATATCATTCTAAAAGTACATGTAATTTTCCATCAGTTTTCTATGAAGACTTACAACTCTACAAGCCTCTTTCTCTTGTTCTCTCCATTTTCTTTTTAAATGGGCAAATGAGCATTCAATCTTTCAAAATTTCAGGTACACTTTTATATGTGGGAAAAGTGTCTGCTCAGAGATGCTCCTGGCCGGCTCCATTATGTATGTTATCAGCTGTGATACACTACCAGAAATAAAATCTATGCATCTGAATGAAATAGAAAAAAACAGATATTGAGCAAGCGCAGCGCTCAGGGCAGAGCCAGCGCTCTGGAGCACAAGGCCTTGCTGCTGGCACAGGGAGCACAAGAACGACCCGCCGCATCTCAGGCAATATTTGCTCCCTGAGCTGCATCTGACTGGGGAGAGGCTCCCACCCAAGAGCCTGGGATATCCCCGTTATCCCTCTTTCCATCGCCACGGCTTTTTCTTCAAACCCTGGGAAACAAGAAAATATGCAAACTGAAATACAGGAAATTGCAGTTTAGCATACAAACCCCCTGGTTTTGTGTTCAAACGCTGGCCCAGGGTGTCCAGCCTCCAGCCGTGGAGATGCTCAAACGCCCCCAGGCACGGTCCTGGGCAACCTGCTCGGGGTGGCCCTGCTGGAGTGATCTCCAGAAGTGCCAACATCCACCGCTGGGTCTCTCTTTCACTGTTAGTTCACTGGAAACTGTGTACAATTCACACGGATTTTATCCATGTTTGGATATCCAAATCCAAATGCCCAGCTCAGCGTTCCGCAGCTCCCACGTTAACCACTGCCGTACCCACATCCGAAGCACCGTCGGCAGCTCTGGGCACGGCGGGGCCATCGCTGGCCAGGCAGACACGGCCGGGCCAGCTGCCCTCGCTGCTCCAGTGTTCCTGCTCCTGTCCCCAAACGCCTGCCCTCCCCTCGCTGCTCCAGCATCCCTGCTCGTGTCCCCAAAGGCATCGCAAAGCAGTCGGCACAGGGCCTGCCATCCCCTCGCTGCTCCAGCATCCCCGCTCGGGTCCCCAAAGGCACCGCAAAGCGGCCGGCGCAGGGCCTGCCATCCCCTCGCTGCTCCAGCGTCCCCGCTCGGGTCCCCAAAGGCACCGCAAAGCAGCCAGCGCAGGGCCTGCTGTCCCCGCACACTCATCAGCAGCCCTTGCTCCGTGTGTCTGTGCACACCGGTGGATCCAAACACAGGGGATGTTCCCAGGGATGCAAGGCTGCAGCTGCAATTTGCAAGTTCATTAACAGTGTCCCTGCAAAGATCATTTTTTTTTAATTGGAGCCCTAATTAGCAATGAATTCTCATTATTTTTCATTGAAATCCCGAAGCGGCTTTGGCACATCCTCTTTGTTCTTTTGCGAATGGGGAAGTGGAGGAGCCGAGGGGAGATAAAGAAGCAGCTGATGATATACAGAGGGGCTGTTTTCCCCTCGAGCCATTCCTTCAGTTTAACACATTTTGCAGCAATTTTACTTATTACTTATGATACGAGGAAATAAGAATTTCCATAAAGAAACACTAACTTCATCACACTTGATTGCTTCTCTCCATCCTTCCCAGCCAGAGGCTGCAAACAACTACATTTCTGTTCCTATGGCCGTACTGGCCGTGTCAGCTCTGGAGGCTGAGCTGGGCCTGGCTCCTGACTAATGCCCCCAGCTTAACTAGACTCTGCTTACCAGAGCCGCGCTCAGCCAATTCTTCAAGAGATCTAGAAGTGAAAGGGAGCCCTAAAGTAAGTACAAATGTAATTACTCCTTGGTTTTGGCCAATTTTCATGGCATGAGTGCCTTGGAAGGGCCACAGTAGAGACAAGAATCGGCCCAGACGGGCTCGGCGCTGGGAAGAGGAGTCCGGCTGTCCGGCCGCACCGGTAGCTGCTCCCAAACCAGGAATGCTTTGGGCTTGGTACATTTTCAGAGGGACGGATAATCATCACATTGCTCCCACAGTCCTTCTACAAATTATTTTGATAATAAAGGACCTCCTGTGACATTAAGTACATTCTAATTACAACATTGTCTGTAATGCATATATCTAATTGCAAATAATTATTTTATCATATTTTGTCTGTATGACTGTTATATGCATCAGATATTATCTTCTGACTCAGTGGTACAGGTTAATTAAAATTTCTCTTTTAATATCGTTTCAAAGCTAACCACGTAATTTCATCTGAACACCAGCTGTGTCGGTAAAAATTATTTTTTATTATTTTTTTGTCATGCTTGCCCATGGAAGAAAAGCTGAGCTGTTCCTGAAGGCTGTAACTACTGCACTGCTTTCCGCAGCCAGTTATTTGCAAAAGAAGAAAAGAGGGAAGAATCTGTGTAACATCAGTGGCCAGCAGTTGCTTTGTGTGTTTCTGGTTTATATTGAAGGGACTTTTGTTCTCCTCCTTATGTACAAGAGAAGTTGAGATCTTACTTGCAGAGGAGAATGTGACATATCGCATACCCTTCACAGAAACTCTGGTTTGTTGGTGTAAATTGCACTCAGCATTAAGACAATCTGTGTGGTCACTCTTGATGTTAACAAAGCTCAGCTTAAGGGTGATCCCAGTCATCTGTTTCCTTCCTCATTTATTGTTCCTTCCAGTGATAAAGAGCAAACAAAAGCTGAGCGAAAAACAAGAATATGAAAATACTGCTGAGTCAGAAAAAGAGCTTAGGTTAAATATACAGCAATACAAAAACAAAATCAAGCAAGCTGAGCAGAGGACAAGAAAAAAGAAGGCTCTTGTAGGACAACCTCTCATCAGTAATTTGTACTAAAAAATGGCCTTTACTTCTCACCCTGTGTGCGTTATTCCTTAGGACCAGGAGTACTCCTGCAAGTCTGGCTGTCAGCGTCCCCCAACCGTTCCAGCCCAAAGCCCTGTTGGGCGCTCCAGGGCAGGCAGAGGGGCAGAGGCCGGCGGGGAGGGGGTTAAGACGTAGACCTGTCCCCAACAGCCGGGACACACTCGGCAGCCCAAGGAGGGGAGCAGGGCCCCGGCACCGCCGGGCAGAGGTCACCGCTGCCAGGAGGAAATTGCTGGAGCTCTACCGAGACCACGAGCGACCTTTCCTCTCGGAGAGGGCTGAAGTAAACAGCACTTATCTGGGATTTAGTGCTGTCGAGGCAAGCAGCACTTTATCTCTGTACCGCGGCACACGGAGCGGGGAAGCAGGGCAGGGATTTTCCTGCTTTCGTGGTGTAAAGCACCCCTGCTTCCCCAGCCCAAAACACCCCTGCTTCCCCAGCCCAATGCACCCCGGCCCAACGCACCCCTGCTCCCCCAGCCCAATGCAACCCTGCTTTCCCAGTCCAATGCACCCCTGCTCCCCCAGCCCAAAGCACCCCTGCTTCCCAGCCCAAAGCACCCCTGCTTCCCAGCCCAATGCACCCCTGCTCCCTCAGCCCGGGCTCAGGCTGTGCTGTCACAGTTCCTGACGGACACGTCCTGGCCAGGCCAGCCGGTTACGGGTGTCACAACCCGTCGTAAACCTCTGCACGTGGCTCAGCCTTTCGCAAGAGTAGCTGTATCTCTCCTTAGGGGCAGATATTTTTACTCCATGAAATTTCCTCATTCTCCGTGACATTTCCTTTTGGAAGGCATCAAGGGACATGCAATCCATGCTCCTTCTATTTTGGATTTTTTTTCCATCCATAAATCATTGTCTTTCCCTCTATACACAGTTTGAAATTGTGTCAGAAGGAAATCTGACGTCTGTCTTTGCCAGCGCTTTTTTCCTGTCCCTTGTTTTTACCATATGACATTTTAATGCCTCAGATGCCGCAATGGTTAGAAACTTCCCAACAGATTTTTCCTAAACAGCCCAGCACCCAGAAGCCCTATTCACTTTCCTGCCAGATTTCCAGGGTTAGGAACTTCTGAAAACCCAGTTCCCAAGCGCTGCTCCGCTATGGGACCCCCCTGCTCCCAGCTTTACGCGAGGTTAGTTCAGCACAGTTTAGTCGGCATGGTTTAGTTCAGCACAGTTTAGTCAGCACGGTTAATTCATCACAGTTTAGTTCAGCACTATTGCCCCTGTTTGCCATCCCATAGCCTTCTGGAGGTTGTGCTCAAAATGGGGCCAGAAGTAAATCTGGGTACCAAAGAGTCCTGTGTGCTTTTCCTAAAGCCAATACTCAACTCCTGCGAAGTAAGTATTAAATAAGTAACTCATGCTAAATAATTAACTGCTTTCTGGAAGGAAATATTTTCAGGAAAACAAACCCACCACACTCAGAGCCAGCTGGAAAAGTCTTTCACACAAGCTTTGTCCTCTCAAGATGGAGAGAGCGGAGTCTCATTTCCACCCAACGCTGCCAAGCTGCCGCACACCGCACCGAAGTCGGGAAGCACTGAGTTGATTCAAATGCAGGAATAAGAACTTAATGTGTTTTAATGGATGTGTCAGACCAAGGACAGGCAGCAGAACACAAAGAAATCATTTTCTAAATGCCACTTGAAGCATCTGGTTTGGAGGACAAAAAATCCATACTGGTATCCTGTGCTAAGCAGATTATTATCTCACCTGTACGTTATTTAGGAGGCAAGTCTCTTTTATTTACTTTTCCCCTACCCTTTTTTCCAGGCTCATTATAAAGTGTTATATTGACATAAGTAAGCAGAGAAGTTCCGTAACTTAATCTCTGTCATTAAAATTTCAGATTCAATAGGAAAAGTAACCGTGCCTGTTCTTCGAGCCCAGCTCAATTCAGACGGCCACATTTACAGCTGCAGCAGTGGGTTCCACCTTCCCAGTTTGTTACCACTGCCCGTCCCTGCCCTGAGAGAACAGCACGGGGCTTCCACCCGCTGGGGCTTCCACCACAGGCAAAACATCGAAGCAAATACGGCACGTCCTAGTGTTCTACTACTTTGGTTATGATTCTGTTCGATGCCTTTTGTATCTGCACGAGGGAGCGATCTGTCCACATTAATACCCAATCCATCTGCACCACTGCCGTGCTGACGTTTGTACATTCAGTTCACTTCGGACATCACTTGTGCCGTGACCTTTACAAATTCAGTTCTATGCTAAGTGCTTACTGCTTTGTCCCCTCAAATGACTGCTTTGTATAGATTTTACCTCAGATCCTGAAAGCTGAATGACCAAATCTCTTTCAGGAAATGAGTCTATCTTAAGCGTCAACTTTCGGAAACGCATCATCTGACTTTCTGGGAAATTGCAACTGTTATATTGTTAGAAAACACAAGTCATAGGATTTTATAAGCGGTTTCCCTACCCAGGCTGAAATAATTGCTGCAAGTTTACTTGGATCTCTGGTTTGCATTAAATGCTACATGAACTCATAAATGAATCATTTGAAAAGTGACACTTTATGAAATTTTAACTAATACCTTAAACGTCAGTTGCACATAATTCTGAATTCCTAAAGGTATATATTCACTCAGATGTATTTGCTGACCTAAAACTCAGAGGAGAAACTGTTAAATGGGTTTTCACCTTTCTGCTATAGTGCTTGTTCTTAATAAACCCCAAACCCGAACCACTCTAATGATGCCAACGTTAAACGATGCTGACTCACTGAGCTCTCCACGTGACCGCATTTTCCAGGAGCCAGAGGGAGAGAAAGGACTGCCCTGCTAGAGCACTGCAGGCCAGGTCCCTACAGCTATGTCCGAGGAGCCCGGCACAAGAACATCATCTTGCAAACATCAAAACACTGACTGCCTACAGCTACGCAGTCAGGTGCTAAGCACCAAAATGCTTCCCTAGTTATCACAAAAGTTATTACACAGTAGAGCAGCTATGCAATCAAAATTGCTTTATCTGCAATGATTTATTTTTTTAACAAAGCAGAAGAAGACAAAGCCATGGAATGAGCAGAAATTGCCAGAACAGACAAACTGGAAGTTATTGTTTCTCTACGTCAATGAAAATAAAAGCGAAGGGGAAAAAAAGGAAAAAGAGCGAGCCAAGATTTTAGCCATGTGCTCCCTCAGCCCACTGCATATATTGATTTGTGGCAATGAAAGGGAAAAGCTGGAATGACCCAATTTGCACTTCTCAGGAAGCTGCAGATACTCAATTAGCAACACGTGACCAAAAATTTTAGACAACTGCTGAAGATTTATAACTTTTCTAGAATGAGACATTGTGTAACAGTGTTATGGGAAGAATATGCAATATGAATTACTGTCAGCCTCAAACGGGCTCCACAACAATAGACTATTAGCGGACAATAAATTCCCTGTGTCCGATTCCAAGGTCATGCGTTCAAATTGTGTCGTATAAGAAAATGGACTATTTTTTCTTTTTTTAATGCTGCATGTCAGCACTTTTCATCCTCCCATGACTCCAGGAAGCGAATTCTCAGGGCACAGCAGGAATACCACCGGGCTCGGTGACCGCAGGGCAGCACCACGAGGCACAGCCATCCTTGCCCCTCACCTTCCTGACCCCAGTCGTGCTTTGAAGGGACCCTGTGCCACGGTCACCATGTCCTGCAAGCAGCAGTGCCCAGCAGCACCGCCCGCAGCCCCCTCCACCAGCTCCCGCCGCCTGCTGATGTATTTGTTCATCTCACCAGCTGAATCCCCCCCAGCACAGTTCCCTGCTCCCGGTTGTCGCGTGGCCAGCCCAGGGTGGTGGCCCCACAGCACAGGCGCTGGGACTGTCCCTTCTAGCGGGACGTGTTTAGGGCTTGTTGACGCGTGGCCTTGGTGCCTCTGGGCTTTGGCGTAAGAAACGATCCCGGAGAGGGCTCAGAGGAAGCGAGTGTGGCAGTGATCTATTTTCCGGTCCAAACAATAGTAATTTGTGGGACATTTTATTTTCCTACAATGATTCAAGGCTGAAAAATAATCTCTATAAATATATCGCATGTAAATTAATAAATATATATTTTTTTAAACTAAGAAGTATACATGCAATTTACTTTGCCGAAACACACTGTTTTCTCTTTTAGGACCTCATTCTGCCTTGGTACTTTTTAAAGTTTACTTTTCTACCCAGAATTTTTACTGAGGAGCTGAGGGCCTCTGATTGACACCCTACTGGCTTCTTATTCTGGGGCAAACCCTGTTTTTCCTGTGTAACTAAAAATCTGTTCAGCGTTTTACCTTCCCTGTGTGTCACAGGAGTAAAGACAGCACTTATTATTTACATATTTACAGTGCAAGCAGTTATTCAAAACATGAAGGTTTTTTCCACAGACAAAACCGAGCACAGCTGGGTGCCAATTCCCGACCGCGCGCCCGCTACCACCACACCGGCGGTATCCACCCGGCTCCTGCGCCTCACTGCACACCTGCCCTGGCACCAAGCGGGACCCTCGGCCCAGCCTGGCCTCACTCACCACGGTCGGTGCTGCGGGAGGGCTGTGGCCTCAGCGCCGGCAGAGAAACGGCTCAGGTGCTCAACTGGAGACACACGGTTGGTGCTGGAAGGGCCTGGGCAGGCCCGGGTGGTGTGGGGCCCAGGGGTGCTGAGGGGCCCAGCGGGCACTGACAGGCCATGGGGTGCTGAGGGGCTCGAGGGCGCTGAGAGGCCCAGGGGTGCTGTGGGGCCCAGTGGCACTGAGGGGCCCAGCGGGCACTGACAGGCCCAGTGGTGCTGTGGGGCCCAGTGGCACTGAGGGGCCCAGCGGGCACTGACAGGCCCAGTGGCGCCGAGGGGCTCAGGGATGCTGAGGGGCCCAGCAGGCACTGACAGGCCCAGTGGCGCTGAGGGACGTTGAGGGGCCCCGGGATGCGGGCGGGCCCGGCCTGTCCTGTCCCCTCAGCCGCGCCACCGCGGTGACACATGGCGGGCTCGACGCGCAGCCCCTGCGGGTGACGTCAGGGCGACGCCAGGGTGACGTCACGACGCGGCTCCGCCGCACGGCCCGCCGGGAGCTGTAGTCCGCTGGCGCGGCTGCGCGCTGCGGGCCGGGCGGGGCCGGCTCGGTCCCGGTCCCTGTCCCTGTGCTGCCGGCCCGCCCACCGCGGGCGCCCGGCGCTCCCGTCCACTTCCCGCAGCGGGCTGTTCCCCGCACCTGCCCGGCCACCGGGCCCTCCCCTTCCCTCCCGCGGACACCAGCCGGGCGCGGCCCGCGGCCCCTCGGCAGCCGCGATGTTCTCCAGGAAGGGCCACGCCGATGTCAGGAAATCCACTCAGAAGGCGCTGGACCCCAAGCGGGACGTGCTCACCCGCCTCAAGCACCTGCGGGCGCTGCTGGGTGAGTGCGGGGGCCGAGCGCCCTTTCCCGCCGGGTGAGCGCCCCTTCCCGCCGGGCGAGGGGAGCGGGGCCGGACCGGCCCCTCCGCGCTGCGGGCAGAGCCGAGCAGGGCAGGGCAGGGCAGGGGAGGGAGCCCGGGGGAGCCGGGTAGAATCGGGCAGGGGAGGGAGCCCGGGGGAGCTGGACAGGGCAGGGGAGGGAGCCTGGGGGCACCGGGCAGGGCAGCGGAGGGAGCCCGGGGGCGCCGGGCAGAGCCGGGCAGGGCAGGGGAGCGAGCCCCGAGGAGCGAGCCCCGGGGACGCCGGGCAGAGCCGGGAGCGGGCGGGCCCCGGACACCCCGCGCCGGTCACTCCGGGGCGCCTGGAGCCACTGTGATGCTGCTATAATGCTGCTGTAACGCTGTTATAATGCCGGGTAAGAGTTGTCCCCAAGATCAGTGTAAAACCGAACGATAAACCCTTCTGGCAGGCAGCCCGTGCTGCAGGAACCCTGCTCTGCCCGTTTCCTCAGCTTTCTGCAAGTTTTCTGTGCAGTTTCGGAGCTCCGCGGGCTGTCCTGCTGGCCGTGCATGGTGGGTCGGAGGGACGGGAGCCGTTGGATGAGGTTCCTGGTGGGCTTTGTTGCTCTGGGATTGGGAAATTCGTGTTGCCCACTGTCAGTGTGTTTGTGATGTTGCATCATTATACGGGTACAAAATAGCGTGTAAATGTATATCCTGTAGGGCTCTTTGGAAGATGCGTTCATAGAAGCTCTGCTCTTGTCAATAAGACTCATTTGGGGTTTTGGTTTGGTTTTTTAAAGCTTTAAGGAGGTCATGTAATGGCATTTTGTGATGCCTTTCTCATGCCTGTGGTGAGGTTGAACCTCTCTCTGCAATGTCCCCTCACAGCTGAAGCCTTAACCCAGGTCTTTGTCTTCTGGACATTGGGAGCAGCTGATGGGTTTCAGCCGTGATTTGCGAGGGTTTGGGTGGCCTCGTGTTCTGTGTTACTCAGCAAACTGCAGCAGGAAAAGGCTCTTCTGAGAGCTTTTGTGCACTGTCCCAGTTCAGGAGAATCAGTGACTGTGTTCCGTTTTTGTTTGTCTGACTTCAGATTGTTCTCCTGGGAAGCAACGAGAGGAAAACGACCCGATTTGTACTTCTTGTGTACTCCAGTCATTTATTAGTCTGCTGTTTCAGTCAAGTCTGGCGTCTATTTAGGAGTCTCCAAGACATTGTCTTGCGAGCTGTGAGGAGCAGTTAGGTGGCTGGAGGAAGGAAGGGCCTGAGGTCGGTGGCTCATGGAGAGAGAGCAGAAGTTGGTGATGTATTTCTGCTGGGGAGCGGCTCTGGCGGGTCAGCGCTCGTGCTGTCCCTGCCATGGTCTGGGTGGTGTGAGGGACACGTGGAGCTGGAGCTGCTGCTCGGGTGAAGGCTCTGCCGTCCCGTCCTCCCCCGGGGCCGGTGCTGAGGCACCGCGCTGTGGTTCCTGGTGTGGGCTCGTTGGTGCTGCTCCAGGTTGAGATTAAAAGCTTTTTCGTGTGGCATTGCACTGATAGGAGAAAATACATAAAATAAGTTTTGAATGTGCTGTAGCAAAGCAACAAGCTTTTGTGGTGAGGACACTGAGTGTGATCCTGAGAGAGGAGAGCAGCAGGATGGTCCCTTTGAGAAAGGGAGAGCATGAAGACAAACGCGCAGAAGAGTCTCAGATTGCTTAGCTTGGACATCTTGCTGATTTTTGGGGCTGTATTACTTACAGGTGTGAATAACCGTCACTGATTTAAAGATGTTATTCACCTGTGACCTGCTGCACTTAAATAGCTAATCTGAAACAGGTGCTTGTGGGTAGTCGGTTGGTGGGCAAAGTGCTGGGTAAATCCATGCTGTCTTGTGTCACGCTCCAAAAGCGGCTGGGTCTTGTCATCTTTTGAGCAGCAGTACATGTGAGCTGGACGTGCCCGTGTGTAGGTGTTCCAGGTTCAGCATTCGGGCTCCCAGGGGAGCGGCTGTGACCCCGTTCCTGGCGGTGGGAGGAACAGCAGTGGCTCTTGTGTCCATTCCTCCACATGTGAATAGGACTGGGCCTCTGCTTTGCAGCGACTGTGAGTGAAGCGCTTGTGACTGCTCTGGGTATGAATTCCTCCTGTTCCATATGTGAAAAATCTCACCAGTTAGCAATCTGATGGTTGGTTTTGTTTTAGTCTTCGTCAGAGGACCAAATGTGTGCATTTCTTGTACTGGAGGTGTATAAAATATTTTGTCTGCTATTGTCTTTTTCATACCATACATGTAAGTGCATAAGGGCAGGAATTTGAGAAGACAGGAGAAGATACCTGTGCTATGATAAGCCTTTTAATTATATGTCTTGTTGCTTGTGTACTGTACAAACGATACTAAAACAATGTCAAGTTTTGTTGTAAAATGTTTTGGGAAATTCTTGGTTTAGGAGATGAGGTTATTTTCTGAAACCATCCTGATTGCTCTAGATTAGTGTGAGTTCGCAGACCTTGTATTTCTTCCTGTTCCATCAGCCTCGCTAAAATAAATGGACTTGAAGAAATAAGGAATATAGCAGCTTTCTGTTAATGTTCCCCTTTCAGCCCCTCAAAAGGAAGAGTCTGAAACCAAGATCCAGCTGGTTGAAGGTGAAAGACTGGACTTGGTGTGGCTCTAGTTGTACCGTCCCCGGGGGCGCTGGTTTTGGGTGCCGGTGCGGCCCAGAGGAGGCTGTCAGGCTGCTGAGATGGACCTGACAGGTGGAACAATGGAAAAATACACCTGTTAGCCTGACAAAATACAGTTCTGTCCCAAGGCAGATGGTACAGACGGTCGCGTTGTCTGGTGGTTTTCTGGAAAGATGCTTTTCACCCATTTGGCAAGGGGGGTGAAATACACCTGTCACTTAGGAAATATCTTTTATTCCACGTGTCTGTTGGATTTGGAGATAGTGACGTGATTTTTGTACTGAGCTTGTAATTGAACGTTGGTTTGGAGTGCAGGTTGCTCTCCGTGCGGGGGGGCTGGGTGGCACGGTCCGGCTCTGGCTCTGGCTCTGGTTGATGTGGTTTGTTGCAGGCTCTGCTGGGGTTCCCGAGACCTCTGCTTTTGAGAATGTCACGTAAACGTTCTAGACAATACAGGAGTGGCTTCTGGAAGGGGATATTGTCATAGATGTCATTGCAAATATGTGTTTTATGTTGTTGTTCAGCACAGAAACTGAGGGAACATGTGGTGAGAGCCCCTCCTGTATTTAAGGAAAACACAGATTTTGGTGTAAAGGCTCAAAACCAGTTGGATGATTTATTTTATTTTATTTTTAATTTTTTCCCCGAAACGTGGCACGTTGTGCTGGCTGGGGCAGGGATGTGCGTGCCTTCCCGTTCCTCGCACCACGGCTGTGTCACCCGTCCCCAGCTCCATCCCTCGGGCCACAGTGCTGTGTTCTCACAACAACTGCGCCTGCTTTCACATTTCCTTACAAGATCCCGGCTTTTCTTCCTTTGTTAGTTTTAAATCGCAGGAATTAAATTGTAAACCAAGTGGCAGTTACTCTTCTGAGATCCTACTGGTGTAGGAGGATAAAAATCAGAGAAAGTATGGTAATAGGGGAGTGATGCGGGACAGGAATGTGTGTTTCCATAAACAAGGGCTTGTGTGAGCACTGCATCAGTAATGCCCAGGTTTTGGTTGCTTCAGGCCTCTCAGCTACTGTCTAAGTTTGTCTGATAACCCGAAGTGAAAGAAAAGGTTCTTGTTCAATTTGTGTTGCTTGTAATCCCTGCCCAGTCTGTACCACCCTCCAGATCTGGGTCCCCGGGGCTGGGGGGCAGCCTGCAAAGCACCAACCAGAGTGACCCCGCTTTAAAATATGTGCTCACCTGTGCCTGGTCACTGACCACAAAAGGTCCTTTTTTTAAGTTACTGTAGAGATCTACTAACTTTCAGAACTTGGATAAAGCCTGTAGGAACTGTTTTGCAAATACAGCGTGTGCGAGTGTCGAGAGTGGATTTTGGTTTTGGTTTTTCTTTTGTTTACAACAGATTTGAAAAAGAACCTTGTTATAAATGGTGGTGGTGACATACAGGTGCGGCTCTTCCACCATAATTTGAGCTCTCTGTAGTGTTTTCCAGAGTAGCTTTCTATGAGAGGGTTTTTTAGCATAAAAATGTATGTGTGTTCTATCAGACTTTGTTGTTGGGTAAAAGCCGTGTGCTTTCTTTGGGGGTGTTCAGTGTAAGGTCTCTGCGTGGCTCGGTGTGTTTCCCGTGGCGTGCCTGGTTTCAGATGTCAGTTCTGCGCTGGCTGGCTTTGCTGGGTTAATACCAGCTTAGCAGAACTCGTCCTTCAGAGGCTCCGTTCAGAAGGGGGTGCTCCCAAAGTTCTTGCTGAATTCGGAACAGCTCTTGTTCCTTAGGCTTCATGTGGAATTTGAGGTGTTAGCATTGTTTTAGAAACTAACTTTTTAGGAAGGGTATATTGCCGTGTTGACATTCCTCTGAAAAAAAGGAGGACAATTATATTCTAGGCTTCTATGTAGCATTTAAAGCTTTAACCTGAATAGGTGAGCAGTTGTTTCTTTAGTTCTTCCCCCCTCTCTTTTTTTTGGTAAGTAGAACTTGTCTGTGGTTTCTGGGGTGAGGCTGGTAATAAAAGTTTATCATTAACCAGTATATGGCTGCAGAATTGTCTCTTCGTGTCCTTTAATTTTTTAAGTACTCAAGATAAAGAAAACTCCTCAGGGTTGGGAGAACTTTGTACAAGTAACATAAAGCCAAGTGCCTTTGGAAGCTCATGAGACTGAGGGAGGATTTCTAGCTATTCAAATGACTGCAGTAACACTTGGCAGGGAACAGAAAACTAACGGTAAGGGGTTGTGCTAAGGACAGGTTGTTGTCCCCTCTAGCTTTTTTAATATGAGGAAGAGTGATGAGAGCTCGGTGATGAACCCGGATTCTTATTAAAGTGTGCCTGAGTAGTTTGGTTGCTTATATTTTAAGCTTTGGTAAGGCAGGTAAGGGTGACTTGGTGTTATCTAGCGAGCCAGCTGTCTCCTATTTCACAAGGAAGAGATGCCATGGGTACCCTCACAAATGAGTTGTTATTTCCCGTGTGGTGCTGCGAGAGCTGCGAGTGTCGCTCCGTTCCTTGGTGGGAGCAGGGCTGGCAGACGTGTTTTTGGGAACCACCGTGTCGGATGGCTGGTTCCGGTGCCCAGCGCGCTGGGGTCTCGGTGCTGGGGGTTGGACTCGCTGGTGGCTGCTCTCAAAAGCACCGATCTGAGCGCTGCGTAGAGGAAATACAAATGTACAGCCCGATACCTGCAATCCAGCCCCAGCCTTGCTGCCGAATTTCCTTGGATGCTTATAAACACTTCTGCAGTCTGTGGCATTTGCCGAAAGTCAGTATTTATCTTGGTATCTTTAATTATAAAGAGCACATGAAACTTTCACTATTTTCTGTTTGGCAAACAGAAGAATGTGCATTATCCTGCCACGAGTTGAACATTAGAGATAGATATATATATATATGTGTGTGTGTGTGTAGTGATCCAAGTGACTGCCTTGCGCATCCAGACGACTTTTGGCCAGTCTGTCTCCTGCGGCGCTGTCCGTCCGTCCCGTCCTGGCGTGTGTCTGTCCATGCCTGTGGTTTGGCGATGCCGGGCTGCGGGACCCGTACACGGTTCCATAGGCGAAGGCAGGAGCAGCGTGCACGCACACCAGAGCCACACGGCTCGCGCTCCAGAGCCGCGTTTACGGAACAGAATTGACTTTTTTGACTCGGCAGTTCCCTTCTCCTCCTTTCACAATTTACGGGGAAAGTTTCCTTTTTGTTCAGATTTTAATGACCTCATTCCTCCTTGTGAATTCCTCATAAATGCCAGCCTTGTGTTCTGCGGGAGTTGTATTTCACAGAACGCATTCACAGAGGGAATAATCGCACTTAGCTTGCAGATCCAGAACCAGCAGTTTGTAGGAAACAAATATCGTGCAGTATAGTTTGCATGCACTGATTGTTTCCATAGTGCAAGCAACCAAAGCCCTTCTACTGAAAAGGTATTGTTGTTATTTTTTTAAAGCACTGTCCAAGGCTGAAGTCTTTCTTTTGTAGTTGTGTGATATTATTGGGTCGTATTGTTGTAATCGGCTTTGTCTTGATTACTGAATGGGTTTCTCGAGAGGTGGAACTTCAATGAGAAGACGTGTTGTTACTAATTCTCATCCTTTATCCTCTTCAGTGTGGGTGGAATCATCTATCTTGACCAAATCATCCTAAATGTGCATGAAAGCAACGCCTTTCAGCTCTGACCTGGTGTAACAACTTTGCTCCTCTTTTCAGATATTGTGGATGGAAGTGACCTGAAGCAGTTTTTTGAGAGCAATTATTCTCAAATTTATTTTATATTCTATGAAAACTTCATAACACTGGAAAATAGCTTGAAACAAAAAGGTAAGCTTTGGAGTTCTGTTGGCGATTGAGCCGGGTTTCCCTAACTGTTCGCAAAAGCATTCTATTAGAGCTTATCTAGTGGTTGTTAGTCCGCAATTATCCATATTTGCACTAACAGTTCCATGCAGTGCGGTGTTAGTAACAATCATTTTAATTTTATGGTGTGAGAAGTGTGGAAAATTGCTCTCTGAAATGCTTACGGTATGAGACACACAGCAAAACACACTTCTAACAACCAATATTCCTTTCTGTCTTGCAGGGAATAAATCGCAAAGGGAGGAGCTGGACTCCATTCTCTTTCTCTTTGAAGTAAGTTTTCCGAAGCACGGAGCAGTTGTTGTTGTCAAACAGAGCGCGGCAGCGGGGTGCAGCGTCCTGGGGCGGTGGCAGCAGGTGACAGCCTGGGGGGGCGGCGGGAGCGCGGGGCCGTGCTGCGGTTGGCGCTGCCGCAGCAAGCACAGCCTTGTTATGCAATGGGGACGGTGGTGGAGTGAATATCCAGAGCTGAGAGGTTTTATCAGAATTACTTTAAAATCATACGGTAATGCGTGTGTGCTGAGGACCAACTCTCTGAAAATGTGGCTTTTTTTATAGGAGATTTTGGGAGCGAGTGATCAATAGTTGTGCAGCCTCTGCTGGGTCTAAAGCTGCAAAATAGACACTTTTTTTTTTTAATTTTTAAAATCCGGTATGTTGTTGCTGTGTGTGTTCTGGAGCGCTAGTTCAGAACACCGGTACCCTTCCCGGCGCTCTGTCCGTCCGCAGCTCAGCGTTCTGTCCCTTTGGAAGGAGTTTGGGGTCTGCTCCCTTCCCCCAGAGACATCTCTTGTGGTTGCAGTACTTGGTCTGGCAGCACGAGGCAAAGCAAACGATAAGAGTTGTCAACTACTGCGTATCAGTCGGATCCGAGCGTGCGGAATGTTGATTTGTTTAATTCTGGTTTTAAACTCATCTATTGCTTCCAGCAGCGCATCCTTCCCAGCATGGGCAGGCCAGGGGAATCACTAGCTAGTTAAACCTAGCAAATAAGGATGTCTTTAATGTAAAGAAGAGACTTTTTACTTGAGCATTGCATTATAGAAATGTTATCTTTCTTTTAATATTTTGGGTTATGTTTTTGTAGGGGTGGTTGAAAAACCCCCAGGCTTTCAATGGGACTCGAGAAGTTGAAGTTAAAATAAAGATTAAATGTTCTCAACTCTTATGACTCCTCCTAAAAATGGAAAAAACCCACCCAACCTAAACCAAAAACCTCAGAAGCATATGGCTTCATATTTTTGTATTAATTTATAGTCTGTAGTTAGAATAATATTTAAGCTGACAATAAGAACGCAGGCATGTCAGCCTAAACAGCATCAATATACAAAATGGCCATGAAAACCATGACGTGAAGCTCTGGATTTTGTGGTCTCCTGACTTGTATGAGGTCCCAAGTTCATCTCCTTTTTCCTCTTCTCCCTCCTTTTGCTCCTGCAATGACAACACCGCGTTTTCAGGCTGAAATGTGAAGAGGGAGCTGTGTTTGCCGCCGCTATCGGTAGCAGTGCCGGCTTCAGGGTTTCGCAGCAGGCAGAGAACATGGGCTCGTGGGTCTGCTGGGACTGTGTTTGGGGCAGGAATTCCTGCTCCCGGTCCCTGGTGGCGAAGGTATCGCCACATCTACAGAGCCCGGCCGTGCAATTTAATGAGAGCTCGTTAATGCTCCTACTCTGTGGCCCTGAATAAGTAATTAAATTTGTGGCCATGTCATTGAATGGAAAACAGCTAATGCTTGCTCACCCGGTGGAAGCGAATAAATGTGCGTTCCTGTGTCTCGAGAACGGGGGGCTGATAACCGCCTGGTTAGTACCGCTTAAAAACACACGCTGTGTGTAGGAGAAAATAATATATACCAACAAAGTGCTGCTTTGAGCCCTGATGGAGCAGAATTATGCTGTGGCCTGGCATCAGCAGCTTGGAGGGAGAAGAAACTGTTTAAGATATTAGTGTGAAACTTGGGGCGATCTTCATGGCGTTCACCTCCTCCAAGTAAGTTTGCAACGCGTTTGTAGCTCGGACACTTGTAACTTAATGCCTTGGAGGAAAGCAGCTTTGTAGGGGGGCTCGTAGTGCACAGACTGAGAAAGCATCAGTCTGAACGCGAGGCAAGGGAGAATGGAAATGCCAAGTAATTAAACATTCATATCATAAGCCATAGGAAACAAAACTAATTGATTGTTAAGCTTGCCGTATTTAATCTGACCTCAGCGTGAGCCAGAGTTTTCTTCTAATTAGTTAAATAGCTAATTATTTAGGATTAACAAATCCTGAATGCAGGTGCTGAGGGTTAACAGTTTAAGAATCAATCAAAATATTTCTGAAAGGAATTGCCTCCTGCCTTTCCCGGTGCAGTTCGGGCGCTTTGCCGCTGTTCTGGAGTGACACCTAGTGTGTGTACTGCATACTCACAAGTGACAAACGCCTTCTCCACAAATTTATTTAGTGGCAGTAGCTACTGGATTTAATTCAGCGTTGTCGTCCTTAAAAGCACATCTAAACATAAACTCCAAATGGCCGCACACTCGGAAGATTAAGACGTGGTGTAAATCCCCTGGAAGGCGCTGGCGCTGCTACGGCGGAGGCAGCTGTGCGGCTGGATTTATTGCTGCAGATGTGCACACGCTGCGTGTTCCGCAAGCTCTGCTGGTAATCCAGGACAGGTTTATAACGGGCTCCGGTCTGGGCGGCCCTTTTGGAAGCAGATTGCAGCCGTGCCGGTAAATCCAGCGTCCGCCAGCGGCGCCCCTGCCCAGCCGGCCCTGCGCAGTGCGCACCTCTGTTCAGCACCGCGCATCAAACGCTTCTGAAACGAGGAACTTCGCTTCATCCCGGATTAAGATTGCTGTGGAGATTTGGAGTATCACATTCTTCCACCCCGTTGTAGGCCTGCTTGATGTAGGCTGCTGTGTGAATTAGCAATACTGGTTAAGCAGCTTAAAACAGATCTCAAAGCCGGTGGTGACTTTTAGCAGGTCATTTGCAATCTCATAAGAACCTGCATCTGGGAAATTGCAGCGGTTTTTGATTCATAAAAGGTTCGCTGCCGTTTGTTCATGAATGTGCAGGAGGATGTTCTTTTGAATCGGTGGCGTTTTCTTCGGGTGGCTTGCTTGTCTTAGGATGTTGCTCCTGATTACTTGCTACATTTGAATAAAACTGATGAAAATTAGCGCTGCAGAACTAAATTGTGTCTTGAAACTGGCCAATGTGAAAAGTACTGGTAAAATTCTTTACAAGGAATGATCAAGTCAAGGTCTCGTTGAGTTCTTATTGCCACAGGTCCTGTGCTCTCATTTCTTGGGGTCGTACCCCATTACTGAACTTTCTTGTCCCTGTTTGCGTTTCCCTGGTGTCTGTGCAGCTCAGTGGCTCGATTTCCGATCTGCAGGTTATCCGGCACTTGCAGTCCGATTGCCGTTCGGAGCCGGAGGTCTCAGCGCAGGCTGCGGGCTGGGTTGCAGCTCTGAGCTGGTTCCCGTGCCCGCTGTGGCCTCCACGGCTCAGCCCCAGGTCTCTCGCACACACTCGGCTGATTCTCGAGCTCTATACAGTCAAAAGGGCTTATTTGCTTATAACAATAAAGTTGTTTATAGCCCTTCTTTCCTACGCACAGAAAACTACCTTTTGAACCATCTACAGTTTGTTCTGCCGTAATTCTCATCAGTTCATCTATTAGTGCTCTTGAAATAACACTGATATTATTCTTCCAGCATTCCCTTGTAAATTTTAACTCTATGTTGCATATGTTCAACTTCAGAGATCTTGCTGTTTAATGCCCCACGTAGGGCAAGAATAAATGCGTTTGGTGCTTTGGGCAGACATTTTCCACTGACAAACAACTGTAAATAATTTATTGATGCAATAAATGGAGTGTCCCTTTATCCAGATGGGACTGCTGCGGGCACGCTAACCTCATCGTGCTCTTAGCCTCACCCGAGTTGGTGAATAATGGCTGGAAAAGGTCGAAGTCGGTGCAGATTTAGCAGCTGAGCGCTCTGGAGCTCTCGTGGAGACCCCACTGCTGGGTACTTGGCACAGAGGCGGGAGAACTGTTCCATGTGGGGCTGGTGGAGGCTCCTCAGTGTGGACAGCTGCCTCCAAAAAGCTGGTTTGTTTCCTCGCAATCCCTTCTTCTGGAGTGAAACTGAGCCCGGCAGTGGGCACGGGGCTGCTGGACCTGGTGTCGCTCCACAAGGCTGGCACGGAACTTGCAGCATTGCTTAAGTCAGAGTGAATCTATTGACATACAAACCTTGGCGTGTTTTATTTTACTGCGGTAAAATAGAGAGCTGTGTGTTTCAAAAGGCGGCATCCTGTGTAAACTGAGATTGAAACTCAACATTATTCCTAGTCATGCAGGAAGTCCGGAGGAAAAAGAACTATGGATAATCAGTTAAAAGAACTGACAGATACCCTGATGTGTTGATCAGTAGTAATACCTAATTTCTATTTCAAGTGTGCTATAATGGATTACCATATAGATGCAGCAAAGCACTAAGCATTAAATAGATCTATGTGTTTTCTGAAAAAGCAATATTATTTCGCACTGTGGGGCTTCTTAAAATATTTCTTATTAGTGTGCTGTGAAACTAGAAAGCAGATGTCAATAGGCAGTTTGGATTCACAGCGGGATGGCTGGGAGTCTGGGCTGGGGTGGAGGAAGCTGTCATTTGATAGGAATAGCAAGATGTGTTTGGTAGAGCACGGGGCTGCGTTGGGAGGACGGCTCAGGCTGCTCCTCTCGGCCTGGGGCTGCGATGGGCACCTGCAAACATCACCAGTTAAAAGGCGTTCTAGCCGTCACCACGAATTAACTTGTCCACACGTTGTTCTTTAATAGCGTAGACTTGTAACCGTAACCTACTTTTGCATTGCAGGAGCAAATGTGGACTCTGAATGTATTTATATTGATCCTAACCCGCTGTAAAGCTGTCAGGTCGTCAGTAGGTAGCGGTGGTGCCAGCAATCCAGTTTGCTTCTTGAAAAATTGCTTCTGTTTGGTATTACTATGTAGGTGATGAACCACATCTTTCTGTTTGTCTAAAGTGCATCCATAAGTTGTTTGTTTGTTTCCTTCTGGTTTTGAGATGCTGGCAAGGAGAAGTGACTTAAGTGTCTCAATTTTTGCTATATGAGAAGACTTTGGGATATGGAGCTTTCCTCAGATAGGAGCTTCTGTCCTCTCATTATTTATTTCAGCCCCTGAATCGTTTTGACGGAGCACCCGAGGAGGTGTTTGGTGCTGTGTTTTCTGCAGGAACAGGCCTGTAGGCGCGTTCTTCCCTGCCTTTCTTCCCCAACAGGTCGTCACGTCGCTCCCACAGCCTCCAGTCACCGTGCAGGACCTGATGTACACACCAGGCTGTCAGTGAGACACACATGTCTGCTAAACACAGCTTTTGTTTTACAATATAGAATTTGAAATACACTAAGCTGTGCCTTTTCACCAGTAGCACTTCCAGACTTGGACAAATCTCTGGTAGAACATTCTGATACAGAAGTGGTGCTTGAATTTTTGGAAGCTTAGTGCAACTGATTGTCAAAAGCTAGTGTTTTTGAACAAATGAGAGAAAATTTTACAACCAAAGACAAACCAAAGGTACCTTGTTAGTGTGGCCTGTAAAAGGAGATTGGTTTTGCTCTAGTGATCTGCTGTACTTTGTAACAATGGAAACAAAATACACGTGGTTTTGGCCGGTTTTCCATGATGAGGACGCGGGGAGGCTGAAACGGGCAGCGTTTCGTGGTGCTGGTGTGCGAGGGTCGTGTGCCGCGGTGTGGGCTCGGTGCCGGGGTGCACGCCGAGCTCCGCATCTCTGTGGTTTAGGTTAGGAGCTCCTTCCTGCCTCGAGTTAGGTAAGGACTAATGCCACAAGTAGTCCTGAGGCGGTGGGCTGCTAGTATTTGAATATTCCCATGGATAATGCTAATTCTTTGTCTGTGGGTCCTGCGATCTGATTGGCAGAAACGTGGTCCGTAACTACCAGGTAAAGCCCCGATGTGAGTCGTGGCCTCGTGTTCAGCCAGCCGGCGCCTCCATCCCCGCGCATCCCCCTGCCCGCGGACGGGGAGCCAGGCCTCCGGCGCCAGCCTCCGGCTCCACGCGGAACAGAACCACGAGAGCGTGGGAGGGATGCGCCCGGTCCGCGTCTTAATGCGAGGTGAACGTTTAGAAATGGCAAATGCTTCTAGGGGAGCACATGCCGTGGTAAAGCTGCGAAGGGAGACCCGTCTGTGTGACCCGAGGTCTGGCTCCCCGCGTCCGCGAACTCATCGTGACTCCCATCCTCTGCCATGGAGAAAGGAATGTTCCATTTCAGCAAGGCTCTATTTTGAGTGTTGTACCCAATCTCTGGATCACTTTGTTGTCAGCGAAAGCCGTGTTCCATCTGTGCAGCATACCGCTCCAGCAGCAGCGATGGGTCGTGTGCTGGCCGTCTGAAGGGTTGCCTCAAACGCCAATTCCTGCTTTCCTGGCTGTGACGCTTGGTCTCCTCGTGAGCTGCAGTGTGTGAAAGCCCAGCAAACGGGTCACTGTTGTCCTTCATCCTGCATCCTGCATGTGGTGGCTCTGAAAACTCAATGGCACTTTGCTGTGCAGAACTTTGTTCTAGTGATCTTGTTTGATAATTACAAGGAACTCTGACCTTGTCAATTATAACCTTTAATTTTATTTCCAGAAGTAGATGTTGAAAACTAGTTTCCCATATACATATGTCTTCTTAATTTCTGGTTTCAATGGCTGAAAAGTTGTAAGATCCAGACATGTTTTTCTGTGAAATCTGCATGAAACCATGCATATCCTCTCACAGCAATAAGTTAGTTAGCAGTAAGTCCTACTTGCCAAGCCCTGCTCTGTACCGCTAATAGTTTTAAAAAGAGGGAAAAAAGGAAAAAAATAGGTGGTGAAAGGTGTCTTGGAGCCTGTGAAGTCCTATTAGAAGCTATATTTACCCAGGTAAGACCCCCAAATAGTGTTGATTTATCCAGATATTTAATAGCATCACCATCCACTAAGCTGGCAAAGAACAGTGTTTGGTAGCCCCAGCAGTTCTGTGCGACCAAGGTTTTCAGACTCCGTTCCGGAGAGCACTTGAGCACACACTTAACTTGCTTTGCTTTGTCGGAGCCCTGTAGCGTAACAAAACTGAGGGGGAATGGGTTTGACCACAAGGCTTTTCCTTTGTTTGATCTGGCTCTGCTAGGCTCAGCCCAAGCCTCCAGAGGCAGAGCACTGTGCGCTGTTCTACATACGGGCTTTATTACCTGTGTGTGCGCTGAACTCAATTAGCGCAGCTTGGTGTCATCCGGCTGGGTTTCGCTGGCCCGCTGCACACACAGGTAACCCGTGCCCAGGAAGAACAGCAGCTCTGCCCCTGGGCTCTGCCGTAGCTGGGAGACCAGAGCCCGTTAGCAAGAGACGGAGCCGCAGGAGCCTGGAGTCTGGGCTGGATCGCTCCAGCAGTCATTACTAGACACTTAGAAAAGTGGAACCCGAAGGGAGCTGCTCAGAAACCCCGGCTTCGTTAGGGATCGGTTTGTGTTCTGAATGCCAGGGTTTGCGATGCAGCAGGGCAGGGAAAGCACTTCGTGAGTGTCGTGGTGTTTATTCAGGACCATTCCAAGAGCCTTTCTCCACAATGAGACTGAAGTGATGGGCAGGAGTCCTTACTACGATAGGTGTTTGCTTTCTCTGCTGTTCTGTATGTATATATCACCATTTCATTTGTGTCTTGTGTATCAGTTTCTCTGTATCCTCGGAATGAGCCAGTTTATTATGGAAAACCTGACTGTTCTGTTTCCTGCAGAAAATATTGCAGCTGCTACCTGAGAGGATTTTTTATCGATGGCATTTTCGCAGTATAGGTAAGAGAACGATTTTAAAACATTCTAGTACAACCAGAATCAATGCTTTCCCCAGTCCCTTCCCTGGTTCTGCAAGCGTTGTTAACCACAGACTCCTTCAGTGTTGCCCGTGCACAAACACACTGGTGTACAAGACGTGCAGCTCAAAGTTCTCAAAGCGCATGGGAAGTCCTCTTGCCTGCCGTAAGAGCTCTGTGTGTTCCTTGCTCCGTGTGGTTTGGTTGCCTGCTTTGTTTTTCTTTTGCATGAATGCCCTTCACACGTTCATGTTGTTGGATTTACCTGGGTCCTCTCTGCTTTCTCCTCTTCCATGCGCTGGCAGCCATCAAGCTGACGTGGGTTATAAACCACGCACCCTTGGCTCTCCCTTTGCCTTCACAGACCGACAGCAAATAGTAAGATTGAGGAGGGCTGTGGAATCCATATGCGACTCTTGCAAATGTGCATTATGATAGTCGTTTGCAAGCGATCAGATATGAGATGCCTGTACAAATTTGTATTGCTCTTGACCTAACCGTAGATACTCAGCCCTTCCCTCCTGGAAATTCATTCTCTAAAGCTTATGGTGTGGAGCGGTGGTGGTTTGGCAGCCGTGCTGAACCAAATGCAGACCGTGGGACTGCTGCAGGGAACCGGAGCCTCATTTCTCCCTGATACTCCTGGGTTCGCTGTGCAGCTTCGTTCGTTGCTAGTTGTGAAACACTCGGCTGTCACACTGTTTGTGGGACTTGGGTGAGGAATTCCTGCTTTAGAGATAGAGAAAGAAAGAGACTGAGGTCTAAAATACGTCGGCACAGAATGGAGAGGCTATTGCAACACAGGTAGGAAAGGGGCCAAAAGAAGTTGCCAGCGTGGTCAAGGCACATGGAGTGCTGGGCTCAGAGCGCTTCGTGTTCTTCCACTCTGGCTGTTTTAGCCATAAAGATAAAAGATATCGAACAGACTCGGTTTAGCCACTCAAACTTTCGAAATCTGAATTTAAAAAGCACAACAAAGCACGAAATAAAAAAGCACAAAACTCGAATGGGCTCAGAAACACTGAGAGGTGAAATATATTTATTTTGACACTTAAAACACCTCGAGATCCAGTGAAGTAACTTAACTTGGTAATTTCCTCTGAATTAAACATCTTTGACTCATCGCTGCTTTGAGAACGTGGCTTCTGGATGCTACCAAAGTGGTCACAATGTTTTGTTCCGCTATTTGTTGAAGTAAATTTTACGCTGCTTTGGGGGTTATGTTTCTTCTCAGTGGTACTTTTCTGCTGTTTGGTGTGGTTTCCGGCGCTGTTTCATCAGCTGCCACGTTTTTCATCAGGAAATGAACGTGCTGTTGGGGAAGAAGGAATGAGTGGAAGTTAAAGGTCAAGGAAAGGGCTGTTGTCACATCCCAGTTAGCACGGACAAAAATACAGATACAAAACACACATCTGCTCGGCCGCGTTGCTACCTGAATTGGTCCAGAACAAATTGGTTTTAGTCAGTTGTTTTATACCCAACGTATTCTCTATATTTGTGCTTCTCTTCACTAGTCGTATTTGGATAATTTTTGAGCCGTGTCCAAGGCATGAGCTGCAAACTTTGGTGGTGCTGTTACTTACAGCTGTGCCCTGTGATTTGCTTTGTGCTTCATGTTCACGTGCATTAATCCTGTGAATGATCGCACTGACGGGATGCACGTAATTCCCAAATCCGGGGGAAATAGCAGCCGGGTGCCACACTAGGTCTTTTTTCTCAGCATTGCATTAAAAACCTTTTTTACCTGAAGCATTTGCTGTTAAATCTGGCTCTGGTTTGAAGTTCAGGGCAGTTACCCTGGTATTTCTCAAACAAGAACTGAAATCTTTTGCGATGTTGATAGCTGTGGTTTATAGACACGAGCGTAGGATAGGATGCTAGCGTATCTTTCTTACAATTATTGTCAATATTGGTGTTCTCAAATGCATTAATCATACAGGTTGGACTTGCTGATTTCGCCAAATCTAGGAAGTCCAAATTTCCTTAGATATCTTACTGTTAATGAACGTATTTTCATACGCTGTCGTCTGACTAAACCCAAAGTACCTCACTGTAAAGACACACGGTATTCAGTCTTACAGCACCGATGGTGGTTGTAACCAGATTCACTTCGGGTTTTTCCACCCCATCGTTTTATTTTTCCTAAAATCCAGCACAGTAGCCACGTAGTAAATGACATTAGAATAGCTTTTTCTGTAACATTTTTAAAAGAAAACATTCCCATGGGAAGAAACCATCTTGATATGTGCCCGTTTAACTTTTCTAATCCAGGGTCGATCCTGAAGAAACTCCTGCACACTGGAAATTGTCTCAAGGTATTTCTCTCTGATGTGTTCGTATTTCTTTTCACTTTAATTGTTCTGAAGCATATTACTTTACGATTTTCTGATATCGGCGTTTTTCAGACCGTTAGGCTTTGTCATTTTATTTATTCATCTTTTAATCATAGAGATTGTAGTCCTGGATTTTTTAATATTCCTCTTCTTCAGTCGTTTTGCTGTTCTAATGTAAAGTTACCTGGAGAAGGTATCTATATATGTTTTGCTCAATACTTCATTTATTTCAGATCTCTCTAATGTTAAGTATACCGTATTGAACATATTGGTTGCTTTTTTGCCCGAGAGTTCTAAAGGCGTTACTCTTGGTGTGATGGACAGACTCCCTGGCACGTGGCTGGGGTGCAAGTGCTCGTCCCGCGTTTCCTCCGCTGTTTAACCGTGTCCAGTACCCACTCGTTGGTTTCCATCTCCGGTTCTGCACCCGCAGATCAGGTGTGAGGGGATGCGGCTGTTCCTGCTGTGGCTGCAGGCGCTGCAGACCAACTGCGGGGAGGAGCAGCTGCAGCTGTTCGCCAGCCTGGTGCCCGGCTTCCCACCCGCTGCCACCGCCGCCGCGCTCGACAGCCTCCTCAGCCCGCCCGCCGCGCCCGACGGTGAGTGCTGCCTGCCCCGGCGCCTGGGGACGTGTCCCGTGGCGGGTGCTGCTCGTGTGCCCAGTGCCAGCTTCCCGCCCGCCGTGCCCGGGCCCCGCGCGCTCCACAGCCTCCTCAGCCCGCCCGGTGAGGGGACAGCGCGGCCTGCCCCCCGGCGCCTCGGGAGCTGCTCCTGGGGACGTGACATAGAACCACAGGAGGTCAGGGTTGGGAGGGCCCTGGAAAGCTCATCCAGTGCAATCCCCCCATGGAGCAGGAACACCCAGCTGAGGTTCCACAGGAAGGTGTCCAGGCGGGTTTGAATGTCTGCAGAGAAGGAGACTCCACAACCTCCCTGGGCAGCCTGGGCCAGGCTCTGACACCCTCACCGGGGACAAGTTTCTTCTCAAACTTAAGTGAAACTTCTTGTTTGAACCCATTATCCCTTGTTGTCACCCAGAAGAGCCTGGCTCCATCTTCCCGACACTCCCCCTTTCCATATTGATCCCCATGAATGAGTCCCCCCTCAGTCTCCTCTCCAAGCTCCAGAGCCCCAGCTCCGCAGCCGATGCTGTTTGCGTGCCTGCTGGATTTGCCCGCTGCATTTGTTAACCTGTTTTATTGCTTGCAGCCGTGTGGTTTTCTGGCCTCGTCATTCTGAGTGCAGAGCGGTTGGGGTTTGTTGTGTGTGTGTTGGTTTTTCTGATTGAGATGCAGATGTACGGACGTTCCCGCAGAGCAGGCAGGTGTGTGGGTTTGCAGTGCGTGGGTTAAGCTGCGGTGATAGCCGCTGTCAGCCTTCCAACCCGCTGCCCTGCGCGGGCTGTGCCGTCGATCGCACGCGGTACGACGTGGAGTACGGGAGCCCAGCCACTTACTGCGCTTACACTTCTTAATGCTTACGAGCGCATTAATGATAATTTTAAAATTAATCTTTTCATAGAAGACGTCTGTAACTAATTTCAGGTTTTCTATGTTTAAAACATTTTCTTTTTATCTTAGCTAAGATTTTTCCAGAAGAAATAACCCCGCTTGTGCCAGCTGTCTCTGGAGAGAAAATTGCTGAAGACCAAACCTGCTACTTTCTTCAGCTGCTGTTAAAATATATGGTAATTCAGGTACGGAGCCTTTCTGTTCTTAGCTATCCGTGTTTGGAGGAGCGTACTTGTGGCAGAAAATTGAGTCTGCGCTGTATCTGTACAGGGCTGGTTCTGCCCCTCCGCAGAAACACGCTTTCTTCTGCACTTCTTATCCCTGTTTTTAAGAGGAAAATCATCCCCAAGGTATTTCCTTGTGCTGTTTCTGGTGAAAATGTTTTTCACGCTTGCGATAGGAATTAATGGACGTTATCCAAACTCGCAGGATAACTGACTCTTTTAGGTGCTTGTGGTTGCATTCAGGAATTTGTCACGGGGTAAAGATGCGGTTTGTTTTCTTTGGACGCATCCAAAGCTGAGAAGACATCTCGTATGACTGATGTCAACAAGCCAGTTTTTCCTTTAGCTGAATAAATTATCAGCTTGGATATACATTCAGTGAACTTGTTATCCGCATTTCGAAGAGCTTTTACTGAAAAAAAAACCCATAGGAGTCTTAATTTGACGTTGCAACTGCGTTAAAATTAGGCATTGGGTACACTGCACTTCATACCGTTTTTTGGGACAGTGCTAATTTTTTCTGTCTCTGGTTAGAATGTAATTGTTTATCCTTTTATCCAATGTGCAGTGATTGTCACTATTACACATTGACTTAACGCTTTTTGTCTGTTTCTCTTTAATTCCACGACAAAGGCCGCAAGCTTAGAGTGGAAGAATAAGGAGAATCAAGACACTGGGTTTAAGTTTCTCTTTGCCTTGTTTAGAAAGTACTATCTTCCTCACCTGTTTCCATCTTTCACAAAGCTAACCAACCTCTACAAACCTGTTCTGGGTAAGTGGTGCGTTTTGTGTTTTCAGTGGAAAAAGAAGTGCCGGAGACTGTTCTCAGCAGTGCCTCCGTCACCTGCCGGCATATCTGTCCAATGAGCAGCTTTTCTTCCCTTGTCTCACGTTTGATTTTTTCCTAGCACAAGCTCTGTTCTTGTGAGGAAGCCGCAGCTGCTCTCCTTTCCGAAGGACGTTGCCACTGGCACAGCATTATATCGATATATGTATTTACAGCCCTCCGTCCCTGTGCTGCAGAGCGCGGGTGGAACGTGCTCTCTGAGGGCCCTTTGCAGTTTAGCCTCAGTGTCTCAATCGCTCAGCGCCACTCCAGCTGGGCTTGCACAGCCAGAGCCCAGCCCTTCCATGGTTTTCAGCTGTGTGCAAGTGATTGTTCCCTAAATCTCAGCGTGTGAACGAATTAGGAGCCTGCCTGTCTCCCTTCAGCGATCTTCCTCTTCTCCCTGTGTGCTTGCTTTCTTGTGTTTCAGCTCGTGCAGTGCTCCTTGCACCCGAGTTAACTTCTCTTTCCAGTGCTCTAAGTATCCTTTTGCTTTTTAATCTTTGCGCTGCTGGGTGTTCCAGAGCCGCCATCTCCTTCTCGCTGAACTTCAGTAATAAAACTCTGTGAAACTTGCAAAATTCACGTCCCCTGCAGTAAAAGTAGTTGTTGGTTTCACAGTTTGCCCTTCTTTTTGCGGCCTGTCTCTATTGCTTTGCTTAGTTTAGTTTTGTGTGGCACAGTGTACATAACCTTCAGGAAAGATCTGTACTCTTTTGTTCTTGCTTTTCTTTAGGAGAAATAAAATTGTGATGGAATATAAGCATTAATGTAATAAAGACAGTCACTGCATCTGTTATTTCACATGGAGAAAATGTTGGTGACGTGTTCAGTACATTTAATCAGAATCTGGAAGCAATTATGTTTAGATTTTGTTTGTATCTTCTCCTTTTATCTCACCAGATATTCCTGATACAAGACCAAGACCAGTATACATTACCGCAACGCGAAACAATGAAAATGTCTATAGCACAAAAATCCCATTCATGGCAGCTCGAGTTGTTTTTATTAAGTGGCTTGTTACCTTCTTTCTCGAAAAGAAATATTTAACTGCTGTTCAGAATACAAAAAATGGAGGAGAAATGCTCCCTAAAATTATTCAGGTGTGCTATAAAGTTTACCTCTCTTTTCTTACATATGTTCTACCCTTGCAAGCGAACACGGTGCACTGCCCTGTGTCTTGGCTGCTCATTTGAGCCAGAAGTGGTTCGAGACGTTGTGAAACACGTGCAACGCCAGGACCGAACCTGACAAAGAGTTGTCAGGAATAGTAACATACGAGGGTTTGAGCCATGCACAGGGGTGTGATCCATCTTTTCCCCAAATCAGAGGGACGTGGGGCTTCCTGTCTGCGGGGTCTGTGCCTCCTCCCCTCCCAGCACTGCTCCTTCCCTCTGTTGTCTGCGTGGACGGGGCAGCTGTTGGGGGCTGGGGGCCATGTGAGCTGCACCTTATGCAGAGTGCAAGACCAGATGTGGAAAAGAGCACCGGCGTCTCGTTCTGTGCAACTACCCCAGATTTGTGGTGTGCGCTATTCCAGTTATTTAACGGGGCGTGTTTCCTCGTGTGTAGACTGTTGGTGGTGTGAACCAAGACAGAGGCGCGGAGCTGGAGCCCGGCGTGCCCCCGGTTGGCGAGCTGGACAGGAGCCATTCCAACTGCAGCACCTTGTCCGACAGGAGGCTCAGCAGCTCCAGCCTGTGCAGCATCGAGGAGCAGCACCGCGGCGTCTACGACATGGTGCAGAGGATCCTCCTGTCCACGCGAGGATACGTTAACTTCGTTAACGAGGTCTTTCGACAAGTGAGTCTCTATGTTTACTTGCTGTTGTATTTGTTTTTGAAGACAATCTCGTGGTTATGAGAATCAGCACCGCAAAAGCTGTTGCTCAGGTAAGCGGCCAGACTCGATGCAGACCACAGCCGTGCCCTTGTAGTTTGGAGTCCTTCCTAGGTCTGGTTTTAACGATAAAATTATGAACTCTTTCTAGGAAACGAAGCTTGTTGCTGATGCCAGATGGCAATGTGTCTTATTTGAATGGCCCGCTTTATTTGTTCTGGGTGTTGTGATGTAATTTAAAGGCGTTTAAAGAGCTATTAGCTTGCAAATTTCTTATTTGAATTAGTGAGGTTCTTGTTGCTGTGATCAATGTAGGTATTTAATGTCTATTTGAACACTGATTACTTCTACTAGTATTTTTCATTAATTAGGCATCTTCTCAGTTGTTTGGCATAAAACTGTGGACAGGACATAGATGTGCATGGATAAACACACCCACATACCATCGCCCATAAACAATACAGCGCAAAAAAGAGATGCTACGTGATTTTTACTTTTATGTCTGTGCTAGGAGTTAGGATTAATTAACAACCTATGCGTATACCTACATCCCTCACAATTAACTTAGTTAACTTTTCCGTTTAGGCTTTTTTATTGCCGCCTTGTGATATCTCTGCGACACGCAAAGTGGTGAAGGTGTATCGGAAGTGGATCTTGCAAGAGAAGCCGGTGTTCATGGAGGAGCCCGACAGAAAGGAGGACGCGCAGGACGCTGCTGTCAGCGTAGAGGATTCCTCGGTGCAAACGGATGGTAAACATGTATGGTATCAGGGCTGCTCACTTCATGCTGTTCGCCTGCAATATGTGGTTGAAGTTTTAAGCTTGCTTTATAAATGACTCCCAATTTTAAAAGTGCGTGGAAAATCAAGGTTAAAAAATACTTTTGTCCAAAGTCCGGAAATGTACATAAATATTGAGTGTTCAGTAGCCCTTAGTGCAGGGGAGGATTGCAGCTATTTTTAAAAATGTGATTTGTTGAGTATTCCCTGTCTACACAAATCTGACAGCAAGAACTTAAGGGTAGAAATAGTGATGCATCCTGCAGGGTTAAATGTACGCTGTCTGCTGGCCTAGTGCATATAGGGTTATTTCTTTTGGTTGTAGTTACTTAAGAATTTGAAAATATCTACTAATTTGAATATACTGGGTGAAATATTTGGATTCAGACACTTTAATGTAGGAAGTTAAAGTGTAGATACATGTTCTGTGCACGATCTTTTTAGTATTCTGTACTGAGCCATCAGTAAAAATTGACTTGGGCACTATTGACACTGTGAAACTATTGAAAGGGAAGTTTTGTTGTACTGAGAGGTTCACATGATAAAAACATAGTGAGAATTAGGAGGTTTCGACAGACTGTTTTTGTAGGAGGTTTATAATAATTTGGCCAGACCTAAATTCAAACATTACCGCCATTGGTGGCTGCAAGAAGTGATATAAACCATTTTAAATAGTATAGCTCTGTTCAGAGATCAAGAAATAAAAGGCATGAATTCCTTGCTGAAGTGAATGTAGGACGTGTCAGTTGCCCCTTTTTTTGCTTTTGCCGTTTGAAATGATTTTGGATGAGCACGGCCGGACTGCTTCCTGACTGCGGCGTGTTTTCCAGCTCTCCTCCGACGGCGGCCGACACAAGCGCTCGTCCAGCTGGGGCAGGACCTACTCCTTCACCAGCGCTGTTACCCGCGGCTGCGTGGTGGAAGACGAGGACAGGAACGTTAGAGCCGGTGCTCAGGCTGCGCTGCAGGTGTGGTGGATGGAAAGGGCACGAGGCTGCAACTCACGTCATCACGTACCTTACCCTACGGTTTATAATATAGGCTCTGAGATAAGGAAAACAGCCAGCAGCACTTGATGTTTTTATAAGATAGAATTAGGACTTCATTTATAACTTTTCAAAAATGAATATTAGACCATGTGACCGTGTTTTGGAGCCAGATATCTGTTTGAAGACAGGTTCATTTTTTATTCCTATTGTGGGTACTAGAAATCAATCAGAACTGTGCATTTGCTTTTATTGAACGTCATTACTTGGAAATATCGGTGGTTGCTCGAGCATCCAGTGCCAGCAGAGGAGTAGCTGGAGGAACGACCGGTGCTCTTGCCTGACCGAACAGAAGAGATACCCACAAACCCCGGTGTGCGGCGCACGGCTGCGCTGGCTCTGTAGGGCCACCCGCCTTGTTCCACGAATGGTGCAGAAAAGCAGTTACACATAAAACATGGAACTCGCTCTAAGGAAAGCGAGGACTGGAGGAGGACAGGTGTTTTATTGTAAGCTTTGGCTCTTTATTCCTGACGCTCCGTAAGCTGACTGCAGGTGTCTGTCTTGCAGGTGTTCCTGACAAACTCTGCCAATGTTTTCCTCTTGGAGCCGTGTGTTGAAGTGCCGGTGCTTCTGAAGGAGCAGGTCGATGCTTGCAAAGCCGTTCTGAGTATCTTTAGGCGCATGATAATGGAGCTATCCATGGATAAAAAGACATGGTAAGCTTAATATCTCCTGTGTCACTTAAGAGCAAATGATGAACATTTAAGCTTCATGGGGTATTACTGGGCATGGAGAAGCCCGGCTGTGCCGGGGCAGGCAGGGCTGTGTCAGTCGCGCTTGCGCTGGCTCTGAGCCGGTCCGGGAGGCTGCAGGTTCTGCTGCGTCTGTGCGGTGATATTATTTGACTTCAAGGCTCTGGCTGCTCTTCTACACTCGACTTCACCTTCTCAACAATGATTTCTTATGGTCCGCAGCCAACTGATGTTGTTATTTTGCAAATGATCTGTGAAGTCTGAAGTGTGATCGCACTGTCAATAAGTAAGGCTTACTTAAGGGGGGTATATGCTTTGGTACATGAAAATTAACAAGTACAATTAAGATGACCTGTGACAAAGTACAATTTTGTTTTGGAACCAGGGAACAGATGTTGCAGATTCTCCTCAGAATCACAGAAGCTGTGATGCAGAAGCCGAAAGAAAACCAAATGAAGGATACGTTTGCGCAAAGCCTGTCGGGATTGCTTTTCCGAGTGAGTGTGGGGGGGTTTGCTGGTTGTTTGGGTTTTTATGTTGGTTTTTCATGGTGATTACCCGTAGTTTTAGTTAAATGCTATTGCGCAGGACTGCAAAACCCACTTGTAAATCACGAGAAAATTCTCCTTTGCAGTAATATGGGTAATTGTTTTGTAAACTGTTCCTAACGGAGGGGGAGCGCTGGGGTAGGTGTGGCGCTCAGGACAGGCAGGCACAGGGTCCATTTGCGGGATGTCCTCACCTGTCACGAGCTCCCTCGCTGCCGCTCTCGCAGACGCTCATCGTGGCCTGGGTCCGAGCGAACCTGAGCGTGTACATCTCCCGGGAGCTGTGGGACCAGCTGCTGGGCGTGCTGTCCGCCCTCACCGGCTGGGAGGAGCTCATCACCGAGTGGGCCAACATCATGGACTCGCTGACAGCCGTGCTGGCCAGGACCGTCTACGGGCTGGACATGACCAGCCTGCCCTTGGACAAGCTCAGCGAGCAAAAGGAGAAAAAGCAGAGAGGGAAAGGTTGGTCTCGGCGCTTTTGGAGTCAAACTAGTTAAATATTTAAGTTTAAACGTAAAAATCGATTTAATTTAATCTAACGTTAAGTACTGCTCAATCTGGTGTGAGAACCTGTTTAATCAAATGCAGAGCGCTTTGGATTTATGTGTTCTCATCCTCCGTCGTGGGAGGAAAGGCAATTGGGGTCGAGAAGGTCGCTGTTCAGCAGCTTTTCCTACGTGCTCCAAATCAGGCCTTTCTGTGTGGCACAGGCTGATTTGGTTTCCTGTGCTGTAGGCTGGCGTGGTCATCAATGTAAAAACTCTTTCCCATGTATTTTTATTTATTAATTACGGTATTTTAGCTACAAATACGCGCCACCTGGCAATTGATGCACATAGTTGAAGTAGTGGTTGTTTTTTAATAATAGTGATGATTTATCTATTTGTTTGAAAGATTAACATTTTTCATGTCTGGGTGCTTGTAAGTCCATTTGTACTTTAACAAAAACACAATCCAAAGCATGCGATGCTAGAGAATCGTGTTTCCTTCCTCTCCGAGGTGGCATTTTAGAGCCTCAGAAGACGGCCGTGGTGGGAAGATCTTTTTCATTAAGCTGGAAAAGCCACCCCGAAGTTGTGGAGCCGATGAGGTTCAGAAGCGCTACCACCTCCGGAGCCCCCGGGGTTGAGAAGGCCAGAAATATCGTTCGTCAAAGAGCAACAGGTTAGACCAGAACTGAGCGTGGGTCTGGCGGAGCAGGGCACTCGGGCTTTGGCCTCATATAACAGGAAAGCCCGCGGCAGCTGGATCTTTAGATGGATTATTGAGGGGTGCGCTGTGTGCGCCTCGGGGGAGAATGGGCTGTCTCAGCAGAGCTGGGTGAACGGGAGAGGCAGCGGGGCTGGGGGAGCGTTACTGGGAATCCGGATGAGTTTTTCATTCTGTATTTCGGAGCTGTATGAACTGCTACAGGAACTTCAATGAACAGATACAGGGGTAGGTCGAATTAGCCCAGGGCAGGGATCCTACACTGGCAAAATGGAATATTCCACCCCGTGGAACTGCTGTGACTGAGGAGTCACTGGTTATTGCACTTTCAGGGGGTGAGGTGCAGTTGCACATTGTCAGCATACAGCTTGTAGAAGATACTTGAGGGATTAATGTTGTAAATCTAGTATTTTTCCAAAGCTTTGTGTTTTGTTGTATCATGACATTCAAAGCCCCCAGTATTTCGTGGTTTTTTCTGACGTGATTATTGCTCTATTTTTCCCTGGAAGCTAAGCGAAGCCAGTCTATCAGCAACTGTGTCCATCTCTGTGAGGCTTTGCCAGCCACTAAAAGTGTCCCTCTCCTGCTTCACACTGTGAGCTCTCTCTTACCTGGTATCTCTTACACCTCTTGCTCTCACAGGCTCTCAGGTACTGTACCTTAAACTCACCTTTGGTGTCAGTGTGCTCTAGATTTTTGAACTGCTCTGTCTGCTCCTTCCTGTCCGGTTGATATTACCTTTTACCACCTAGACTGCTCATACATCTCTCTCTAAACTTCGGTTTTTCTAAGGATATTTTATAAAACTTAAATTATAAAAACTTACATTATAAAAAATGAAGTTATAACTTCTGTGATTTGGAGGTACATTGCAGCTTTGTAACTCGGGTGTTTAAAGTACTTGACGGGGTCACTTTTTCATATAGCTTGCTTAGGCGAGGAGTTCACGTGTGTATGAAACTGGGAGATGCAAATATTCTGTGATTTAATTAAATCGACAGAAGTCGAAGAGTCTCAGCAGCTGGAAAACTCAAGCGGGCCGGAGGCTGCGGGGCTGTTTGCAGAGCAAGAGCAGCAGCTGACCCGGAGCAGCAGCGCTTCAGACCTTACAGACCAGTTCCCGTCTGACTTTTTCCAAGGTAATGGGGGTTAGCTGCAGCGGGACCGTACGGCTGCAGAAAACGTGGGGACAGATGCAGGCTGGGACCTTTTATAAAGCAGGTGGTTAAAAATGAAACCTCTGCGTGTGTTTTGTATGTAACTCTCAAACCTTTTATCTGGCTTGCATTTAAACTTTGTGTATTAAAGCTAACAGCGCTACTTCTGTTCCTATTTGGCAGTATGTTATACTTACAAAGGGTTTTTCAAAAGCTGGTGTACTCCATTTTAATGTTGTATTACTTAGCCATAAGAAGCGTACATGTAAACATAACTGGAATTTGTATATGATTCGCTCTGTACTTTCGTCTCACAAATGTCTTGTTTGCTTTCTGAACTGTCCAGGTAAAAAGGCTGGGAGTTCTCATAATTTAACTTCTTCAGACTGCAAGTCAGTTCAGGAAAACAAGGGATGTACGAAGAAGGAACATGAAGCTGAGCAAGTAAGGCAAAAAAGAAATGATTCTTGATAGACTCTCGCAATGTTTTGTTTCTAATCAGGTGCCTTTAAGTGTTTGGCAACTCTAGCAACTGCAAGTGGAAAACAATTCACCCCATTTCTAGTGTGGCCTCTGGAGCTGAGCTGTGGCCGTTCGTTGTGCGCCTTGCTCTGATCCTTCTGCGGCGTCCAGCCTTGTTGGCTGCTTACGCACTTCTATGTAATATCAACCAGAAGTTCATAACTTTTAAAATATAAATGATTCATGGCTATTATGGAGCTGTAGTACACTGGAATAAATGTTTGATGGTTTGACGTGCTGGGGAAAATGCCCGATTTGCACCCCCAGCTCTGTATTGCAGATGTTTATATCAGCTAACATGAGGACAGGCAGGCTTAATAAATCTTTCATGCCACCTTTGAATAAACGGTAGAAATAATAAATGAGGCTGCTCGTCTTTGCGGCAGCGGGGAGGAGCTGAGGCTGAATCTCTCTGCACCGCGGCTCTCCCATAGGCCTGGACTAAGAGCCCATTAACCTTGGCTCTGGAAGGGAGAGCCCAGACTTGCTCTGCACAGTGATGCCGGTGATTGCTTCGGGAGTAACGACGGGTCTCCGAAAGGAAGGCAAGCCTGCTCCTCTTTGCAGAGAGGAGGCTCTCTAATTGAGGGAATTAAAAATTAACCTGGCTCCCCATGCTGTTTTAGCGGCATGTGTTATAAAATATTGACAAGCCCACGCCGCCAGGCTGCCGGTATTGCACCTTCACCCTTTGGCAACGAAAGCCGGGCTTTGGCCATTGATTTGCCGACGTGCCACCGGAACCCGTCTGGCGTTGTGTCACAGCCCGCTGGAGTATTGTCATGGCTAGAGCCAGGTTTGCCAGGGAAGAGCCACCTCTCCGCGCTCCGTCAGCCAGCGCAGGCAAACAAACGCCTGTTTCTTGGGAATGGGTGTTAATTTTCTCCGGTTAAATTAGAAAAAAAAAGGTGCTCAATGTTAGATGATATGATTCCTATAAGCCAGTTGCCCCTCTGGCAATAATTCGCTTTCTCAGGTATGTGCAGAAAGAACAAACAGGTGAATGTCTGGCCGCTGGATCAGAAATTGGTTCAAGAAATTGATTTTAAAATAGTCATACCAACAATTGCAAATATCAAAGTGGAATTTTGTTAACAAATTGGAAATGTTAACTGGATTGAGGGATTTTAGCGCAGGGTTTCCCTCAGCAGCTGCATCTGGGGTGCTCCTGGGGCAAGGCAGCAGGGCTTTTCGTTGTATATTTGCAGTGCAAAGCATCGTACTCTATTTTTCTGGCAAAAATTAAGTTTTGCTATTATAGATGACACGGAGCTGCAAGAAATGTGAATTTGAAGGTGCTCTGCCAGCTCCAAAGCAGCACAGTTACACCCAGGGCCAGAGCGGTGTTGTCTAGGAGCAGAAGATCGCTTGAGGGCCTTTCCGGGCAATGGGCTGTGAATCCGTTTGGTGAGGAGGTGGTAAACCAAGAGCAGGGCTCTGCAGGGGTTGTTCTGCAGCCTAAGGGAGGAAGATTAACTCCTCCTCAGAGATTTCTGGTCCTTTAAAAAGTGTTGAATGATTTCAGATTTGTAGAAAAACCTAAGTGGAAAGTCCTGCTTGTCGGTATGAAAAGGGAGTTTAAGAAGGGGAGGGTAAAGGCTGAAATTGAAAGCGTGAGGGTTTCCTTAAGGCATTTAAAGATATTTGGGTTGTCTAAATATTCGTGAAAATATCTGGGCTGAGTTGTCGTTAATTTCTATTATCTGTGTATGTCTCGAACTTGCTAAAATGTGACCTCAAAGCTGTAATACACCGAGTTATTCTCTTTCTCTGAAGGTGCCAGTGCGCAGAAGCAGTAGCACAGCTGAGCTCGATTTGAAAGCAGCCTTGCAGCAATCACACGGCGATTGCAGAGAGAGAGAAAAAAGTGAGTTCCGAGAAACACAGTCTTTTTCCAAAGTGTCGCAATTGAAGTAAGCGTCGTAATTTTGTCTTGTTACAGACATATTAGGCGCTTTTCTCCTTGCGCTCCGCTAACGTAGTTTGCGTGAATCGTTGTTGCCGCAGGCGCGAGCGTGAGCAGCGACACGTCCATCGGGGACGCCGAGGTGGAGATGGCGCTGCTGCCCTGGCCGGCCGCGCAGGACGAGCAGGACGGGCGCCTGGCAGCGTGTGCGGATCCCGACACGCCGCGCTGGCTGCAGCTCAGCCCCTCCGACACCGCCAACCTCACAGGTGCTGCCGCCCGCGCCGCGGAGCCGCCGTTTTACACCCGTATCTCAAAATGAGAGTTTACGTGGTTCAGTTTGCGCGTACAAAGTGCATTTCGTTTGGCGCAAATCGCCACGTTTAGTTCATAACGTTCGTTCAGAAATGAGCTTTGAATGCCCAGAGTTTAAGGCGTTTGGGTAATCAGATTGAAGGTGACATAGGTGCTGAGAAATTGTGGTGCAGAAAATGATCATGCAGTTGAAAATAACTGGCTTGCTTACTGTGTCAAATCACTGCTAACCAGCTGAGAGTGATAACTGATCGCTCGTAGCCTATTAATTTATAGTTTAAGGTAATAGGTTTTATTACATAGTAGAACAGTCTAAAGAAATGCCTTTCGATATATTTTGACTGGTAGTGAATAAATGGTTAATTGTCATTCAGATTTGCCCTTGGGATCCTGGCCGTGTTCCGCCCCCTGCTCTCCTTTCCCTCTGGGCTTGCCCCTGCTGTCTCAGGAGCTGCTCTGACCAAGGCGGTAACTCCTGAGCATGTTGCTCAGCGCTAGCAGCGCGCTCTTCTTGGTGCCTTTGTTCAGTTCCGTTTCCAGGTCATTTTATACTGTGTGATCTTAAAAAAGAAAGGAAAAGCCAGTTATTGATTGACTAAACCTCTCAGGGTACACAAATGTTCTGTTTAACTGCATTTGCCTCAGTGCTGAAAGCCCCAGCCCCTGAGCAGGGGCAGTGCGTCTGATACATACCTAGAGCTGTGGGGGCTGTGCAGAAGGCCCCTTTGCCCACTTCTTCTGCCACTTAAACAAATTGAGTCCTGTGGCAGCTTCAGCAGCAGCAAGGAGCTGATCTGTTGGGAGGGACGCTTTGGAGCGGGCGGGCGGGCAGGAGCGGTGCTGTGTTGCCCCAGCGGCGCTGTGCGCTGCGCGCTGCGTTCGTAACCCGTGGCGCTGGCCCTCGTGTCCCTGCAGACAGCAGCGAGTTCCTGGCTGACGACTGCAGCATCATTGCGGGCGGGAGCCTGGTGGGCTGGCACCCCGATTCCGCCGCTGTGCTCTGGAGGAGGGTCCTGGGGATCCTCGGGGACGTCAACAACATAGCGTCGCCTAAAATCCACGCCAAAGTTTTCGGCTATCTTTACGACTTGTGGTATAAACTTGCAAAGGTACTGTAAACAATGCTTACGTCTGAGAATGACTTTTCTTTCATTGTGAAAAACGTGATTAAATTTGATTCAGTATTAGCATCTAGAACATAAGCGTGAGATCCGGAGGATTCTGTCATAAGGACATTCTTGTTTGTGGGTGTCCTCAGTAGAGAACGTGCTGTTCAACGACTAGAGAATTTGCATTAGTGAACTTAAATGGGGTGAGGAAACTCACACAGAAAATAGAAGTATAGAGTAGAATACTGCAAACGTTGGTATGTGACAGCCCATGGTATGATGTGAAATGGAAATATTTGCTTAGGCTGTGGGGAAGCGCTATAGAACAAGCTTCCCTGTCGTTTTTTTAAGTATAGCAACAGGGCGAAGTGCCTTTAAAGTAAAGAAAATAAAACGAACAAGTAATAATATGAAATGGAGCATTAACGAAGTGAGCTACCGCTTTTATAACCTCTCCTCTCTTAAAAACCTCAGATACGGGACAACCTCGCTATTAGTGTGGACAATCAGTCTACTCCCTCTCCTCCGGCCTTAATTCCCCCTCTCAGGATATTTGCGTCATGGTTGTTCAAGGTGAGTTATTTCTGACTGTTTCACGCGTTAGTAATTCCCCAGTACCCAATTCGTCTGCGCTGTGTTATTTTCAGTTTTTACACTCGCTGCCAGCTAAGAAGACAAATACCCTCCAAAGGCTATTTGGACTTGAATCTGTTCTCATAAATAAACGGAGCAGATTTGCTTTATGGAAAATCTGCTGAAGACAGAGCGTTGTGCTAGCTGGCTACCAGGCAAAAATGAATAAGAGAAGTGTTTTGCCCTTTTCAGGCAACCACCCTGCCAAACGAGTACAAGGAAGGCAAACTTCAGGCCTACAGGCTGATCTGCGCTATGATGACCAGGCGCCAGGACCTTCTGCCCAATTCCGATTTCCTGGTTCATTTTTACTTCGTGATGCACCTTGGCTTGACAAGTGAAGACCAGGTACAAGCTTTATTTGATTTAAAAGAATATGTGCTGTTGGAAGTGTCTGTATTTTCGTATGTGAAGATCTGAAGCAGAAAGGCAGCGATGCTTTGCAACAGTTGTCCCTTGCAGCCTAGTCTGTGTCTGCGTTTGGACTACAAAGTCCCAACCCGCTCGTTGCTCTCCCAGGGATAAGTTTTTTAAACAACAGCTCCTCACTTGTCCCTTATTGTCTCAGCTGCCCTGCGCCATCGCTTGCAAGGACATCTGCAAAAATGACAAGGAATGGTGTCGTCTCCAGACTTTCCCCTTCGAGATTGTCCTCGGGGGGACGTTTAGAACTGTCATAGCAGCTCTTTTAACTGGTGCAAAGAGGGCTGAGACAGGTTGTCTTATCACTGTAAACAAGAGGTGCTGCCAGAACGTTCTATTTCTATGGATCAGTGTTCTTTCTAGACCCTGTGTCCTGGGTTGGCCTGATTAATAAATATTTGGTGGGAGACGAGGAAAAGACTTCATCTGTTGAGATTGTGCCACAGAAGCAGGTAATCCTCACGAAACAGCTCAGGGGTGCTCTTCAGCCAGGCTAGAGGACGTGTATGACCACGTCCGTGTTTTCATAGCTGCTGTTTTCATAGTGTGCAGTGTGCGGAAAGCCCTGGTGCCGGCAGAGGGCACACACAGCCCCGCTGTCACTACGCCAGGGCTGGGGTTCAGCTCCCCTCTGAACGGCTGGAGCTTTGGAAAACCTCCCTTTAGAATAGCTAAGGGGAGAAAAAGGACAGAAAGGAGAGAGGTTTCTTCTGGAACAGCCCGAGAGCTCTGGCTGCTGCTGGAACTTAGGGAAAACCAGAAGCAGCTGCCATTTACAAAGCACAAATGGGGGAAATAAAAGCGTAGTGGAAACTCCGCTTTTTGCCAGTCTCAGAATAACGAAGAGCTCGTTACTCCTCCATTTCACCAACGCCTTTCAGATCTCAGTTCAGCGCTGCTTGGTGTACGGAGGAGCTTCATTCCCCTGCAATCAGACCGCGTGAGTTACTGACTATGGTCAGACCCCTGAATTTAAAAACACACGCAGCATGAAATCTTCTCACTTAAAACACACAACTCAAGCAGCTTCAAAGCCTGATGTAGACCAGATCTACAAAAATAATAAACACTTTAATGTTTGAAAAAACAAAGACCTTTAAATTGATATAGCAGGGCCATAGGGGTGCAAATTAGCAGTAATTTTAATCTACACGTTCCCATGAAACGGGCAGGTTTTCGGGGTGTTTGGCTGTCGGCAGTTCATTTTCACTGTGCCAAGGGGTGCTTTATTTTCTGAACTCTGGCCTCTTCCTGGAGAACCAAGTCCTGCATAGAAACCAGGAGATTTTTGAACTGTGGCGTTTGTTGTGACCGAGCTGTTTTTTACCCGGTTGTTGCGTTTTGGTGTGAACCGGGCAGGTCCTTTCCCAGCCGCTCCGCACTCCGATCCTGTGCTTTTGTTCTGCCTCGCTCTGCGCCTTTGTTACCTCTTGGTGGCACCGTCGACCACGAGTTTTCTCTGGTGCGCCTGTCCTTGCAGTGCCGAGCTGGTGCTTTTGTACTTCCAGGGGCTTGGGGACGTGCTGTTACCTGGTGAACGTCCTACAAGAGCAGGCGTGATGTCCCGGGATGGCTGAACCCGGCTCTAGGATTGAAGGGGCTGCCTACCAAAATCAACCTGGCAGATTTTGTTAGTGCAGAGGGGTTTGGTTTGTGCAGCACAAGCATCGATTTCTCGCTGTTAAGGAACATTAGGAGCAAGCACTGGGGTGTTCTCAGGGAGGAGTTTTCCTTCTGTGTGTACTACTAGTGCAACTCTCACCATTGGTGGGGGAGAGCAACACAAAGGTTGTCAGAAGTTGCAGTGGCTACTGTAGAAGAGCTTTTTAGGTGGCTGCGTAATTTTAAAAAGTTACGGTCCAAAGCCTCTTTGACCTGACCGTGATTACCGATATTTTAGTTAGCGTCAGAAACGTTTATTTTTGAGATGCTTCTCTTTCCGCTCCTCCCTTGGGGATACGGGTATACAACATTGCTGCTGTATTGTGCGGATTTCGGCGATGACAGCAAAACAGAAGCGTGCACGTTTGAACACGGGTATAAGGTAATCGGGTACCGCTCCCAGCAAGCGCGGGCTGACTTTGCAGGCTCGTCTCCGGGGTACAGAAAAGAGCAGCGTAAGGGTACATTTTATAGCAAGCTCCCGTGGCACTCCGAGTTCAAGATGCAGCAATTAGCTCAGCAGCTGAGGAAGGTAATGAGCTGCGGCTAATTTACCGTGTGGAAGCGTCTGACAACAAACATCTCTGTGCGGAGCGGACAATCCTCCGCCAGGATTGCATCACCCGCGGCCCTGCGTGGCGGGGCAGGGGACGCGCTGCGCCCGCTCCTCGCCTGCCTTGTGGACACCATGGCGTGCCCTTGGCCTGGGTTTGGGACGTGGGCAGAGCTGCCCTGTTCCGATCACTGCAACTATACGTTGACAATAAATACGGCAGCAATAATAACATTTCCCAGTTCAGGTGTTTGTAAAATTTGTGCATTGTGGTATTAGACTTTGTTTTTTTGCTTTGTGAACTTGAGAAAGCTCATAAGCATCCCCTTGCTTCATGGCTTCCTATTGCTGAAGAGCGAAAGCACCAACACGCAATTCAGCCCCTTCTCAGAAAAACAGCTATTGAGATCGTTCTGACTCCTCCATTCTGGCACTTTCGGTACTTAAATAATCTTTCTAGATTACCGGTGTTTTTCTCCTAAGCGTTCCGTGCATTTCCACGATGCTGTCTTATTTCCATCTCAGTTTGCACTTAGTTTGAGAAGGCGGTGCAAGGCAGGGGCTCCCTGTGGAGGAGAGCCGTACAAGAGGCAGGTTTCCAGTCTTGTTCACCTTTCAAAGCCCAGGCTGTTGGTGCCATTTTCCAGCAGGTCTCACCCTGCCGCCAGGGCTCTGGGATCCGTCACCGTGCTTGGTGTCACCCGTTGGCAACAGCCGCCCGGGGGACAGGAGTGTCCTGGTGTGAATGGACAGTCACACTGGCTTGCCAGACTGTCTCTGGTGGAGTGCTTTTAGAGATAAAAGCGTACGAAGGGACATAATAAAAAGTATAGACTTCAGAAATTCCCTGTGGAAAGGACACCTAGTAGACAAGGAAGGAGGCTTTTCTTTAGTTCAGTGATGTTAAGGGCAGACCAAACTTAAAATACGGAAGGAAAAGACAGCGGTGCCCGGAGGCGGGTGAGCTCAGGTGTGGTTGGCGATGGGCCGTGGGGAGATGCAGCTCCCCGCCAGGCTCCGGCCCCGCTCCTCCCGCACCGGGGGGCTTGGGGACGTCACCTGTCCATGGGCACCCTCAGCCCCGCTCTGCCAGTGCGGCCTTGTTCTGGGTTGTAATGTCTCCCCTTCTTGCATTCTGGTCACCAGGTGCTTTATTTAGCAAACAGAACTTTTTTGGAGGTTGACTTTAAATGGCAGATTGAAATGGCTTTTTCTGACTTAGCTGGTCATCTGCTTTCTGACGGTGTCAAAGCACTTCACACATTTTTATTGGAACTTGATTTTCGATAAGTGAACTCCTACCTGAAATGCAGTGATAGCCAGGAGAACTCGGAAAAGCAAATGGAAGCGTTTGTTCCTTTAAAATAAAACGTGAAGGCTTTACCGGTTAAGTCCTGTGTGAATTAATAATCTTTCCCGGGCTGTAAATTTCAGCCCCTAATGAGGTTTCTGTGTGTGAAGAACAGAGTGAACTCTAAGTGAAAAATCCACGCCGATTGGAGCCGTGCGGGAGGCAGCTGCCCGGCTATTTGGTTACACCTGTAATCTGCAAAAGCTCCGGCAAAATTAGGTGAAGAATATTTTTGCAGTTGACCTTTCTGTGAACTTGCGTAATTTTTTTTTCACTTACTCAGTGGGTGTTTATGACCTTATTATTGGGATTACTGGCTTGCCCTGTGCTGAAATACTCTGCCGTTTATAGGGTTAATGCGTTTGAGAAGGGCATTCGTGCGATTGCCCCTTCTCTCCCCCCCTCCCCATTTTTAACACTACAGAGCATCATTTTGAATCGGAATAGTCCATAATGGTCCTTTTTTTCACTTTTCTTTAACCACATGAACACTGAATTATAGCTGTGCAATTATGTAAACAATGGAAATGCTTCCAGAATGAATACTTCCTTTTGAATTTTCATTTTGTGTAATTGCCGAAAGGTTTGGAGCCATAATAAGCCAAAATTATTTTACACATTTATCGTTCTAAAGGTCAATTATGAAAGAAGTAAAGAAACAACACTGTACAGAATGAGTAAACCAATTTCTATTGCCATCACCATATGCTTTTCTTATTGCTTGTGTTTTCCAGTTACTGTGTACATAGCGTTCAATTAAAGTGCTTCGTTTACTAGGCTGGAAGCTGCAGAGCGGAGTTGGCGTTTGGAGAACGGCGCTTTGGGGGAAGGAAGCAACTCGCCTCTGTTTGAATTACCTGATTTTTGCAGTATCGCTGATAGGACATATGTTCTCACTTGGTCTCTTTCTCATAAGCCTGACTCTCCCGATAAGCTCGCGGTGCTACCGAATTACCGCTGAGGTGAGGTTGTACCAGCCCCGGGGGTGTACGCATCTGCGGGTGTACCAACCCATGGGGGTGTACCAGTCTGTGTGTGTACCAGTCTGTGTGTGTACCAGTCTGTGTGTGTACCAGCCCGGGGCTGTGCTGGGGGAATGGGGAGAACAGGCTCCTCCTGGCCCGCGTGGCCGCAGAACCTCCAGCACAACAACAGCGCTATGGTCAGGGTGGGTTCTCCCTCGTTAATTTAAATGAAGTCACTCCAACTATTGCAACCGAGATGGAAAAGGGCAGTGACAGCTCGTGGGAATCTGTGCTGAACACGGGGGTTTTGGGGCTCTTTTGCACTTGTGCAGCGCTAACGTGTGAGAGTCGTGTGCGTGTTTTATCACTGCAGCGTACAATCTGCGCCGTGAATTCAGGAGTTTGAAGCTACACCACAAAAAAGAGAAATCGAGGGTTGTTTCTTAGCTTGGCAAAGTAAGTTTTTCAAAGGTTTCTCGCTGTGAAAAGGAATTTATTTTTTTAGTAGTTGCACGTCTCACAAGCAGTGAGTAGACCCGGGCAACCAGGCTCTCGCCGCTGTCACAGCAGGTGCTGCGGTGGTATCGGTCGCGCTGTGCGCAGGTGTGGGTGTATTACCGTGGAGGGTTTGCCCTCGCGCCCCGAGGCTGCTGCCCCGGTGGTGGTTCGGGGGCTCAGCAGCTGGGTCGGTGGGCTGGTTTTGGTGGGTCTGTGCTGCCCACGCCGTCACCTCCCGCCAGGTCAGCGCGGTGACAGCAGCGTGTGCTCCAGCTGCCGTCCCTGCCCCGTCCCGCGCGCACCGCGCTACCTGGCTCCGGCGGTGATTACAGGCGCGCGGTGCTGCGAGGAGCCCGCTGCGTTAATCAGGCCCTTAATTACAGAAAGGTGGGGCTTTTGTTCCGCTCGGGACGCGGGTTTGCCGCCCGCTTTATGAGCTGCCGCATCCATCTGCTCTCTTTCCGAATGTTTGCATTGACTGATATTGACTTTAGAATGTATCAAAGGAAGTGATTAAAACTCGTTTAAACATTAACTCGAGTGGCATTTTAGTTTATTCAGGAAAGCGAAAGCATTATCCACCACCACGTTAAAAACTGATATTATTTATTTAAAATGTATAACACGGTCCTTTGATAGGATCTTGCTGCCCCGAACACTTAGCAGAACACTGCATAGGTTCTGTGCAGGTGCTTAGCGGTGCTGTGAGAAAATACTGCTGGTGTTCAAATCTGTTTTGGTGTAGAGAAAAATGAGTTTGGCTTGTTGAGTTTTGGATCTAGAAACCGAGCCCTCTGCGCCTTCAACAGCAAAAGCGTGCTTTATGTTTTTCCACCAAGACTTATCTATATTTGCTATCTTAGTTATTTAGCAGAAGGGTGACTTGGAATAATGTAGTTAGAGCAGACTTGTCTGTGCTGCTGTGCGATCACTTGTTGTGTTTGACGTGGCTCCGTTTCTCAGCCAGTCCAGAGCAGCTGACAAATGCCATCTGTGCTGGAGCCCGAGGGCGGACGGCCCGGCTGTCGGTCCCTGCCCGCGCCCGTCGGTCTGTCTGTCTGCTCCTCGGTCTGTCCGCCCGTCAGTCTGTCTGCTCGGCCTCCTATGGCTGCAGAGCTGGGAGTGGTGGGATTTGAGGAAATACCTCATTGGGAGTAGTGTAATGCGTCACTTGAAATTGAGTATGGTTTAAACGTTTTGAATCCCAAGTCTTGTTTAAGAGGAGAACGGATCTGTTATGCTTGATACAAAGAGACACGAGTGGTTTGTGTTTGTTTTTAACAAGAATTGGATTACGAACACCACCAAAATACAAAGTGCCCTTTTTGTACCAAATGCACCTGCGGCGGAAAGCAGAGGTTGTTACATGATGATCAGTCATACGTCGACCTATGTGGCTCTGTGAATTATCACCTTGATTAGGGTGGAACTGCTGACTTGCAGAGTTCAGGCTTCTCAAACGCTCCCTTCTGGTTTTGGTGTGGTTTTCGCTGCTGTTTGTTTTGTGTTCTCAAACAGGCCCCTTCTCTTCCAGGATATCTTGAACACCGTCATAAAGCACTGCCCGCCGTGCTTTTTCTTCCTGGGCTTGCCCGGCTTCACGCTGCTGATCGGAGACTTCATCACGGCGGCAGCCAGGGTGCTGAGCAGCGACGCGCCCGAGGTGAGCGCGCTAACGAGCCCGGGACGTCTGCGCTGCAACAGGCGTCGGCATCATTAGCGCGGCGCCAAACGAGGCTCCTGGGGCAGGCGCCACGGCAGCCCGCGCGCGGAGCCGCGGGAGGAGGGGGCTCGGTGGTGTTGCAGAGGTGTTTCATCAAAAGGCCGAGGCGCGGGACGTCAGATCCTCGCTAAAAGCGCAGCGCCTGCGCGCTCGGAGCTCCGCGTGGGTTTCAGGCTCTCGTTCGCTTTTTGCGGCGAGCCGAGGTTGAAAACGGGCAGCCCTTTTGGTAATGCAGAATTTCTTGCTGGGTATCAACGCTAATAGAAATGTGATTCAAATTGATTAGATTAGCGACGGGCAAATAAAATAGCAAATCAATGACGGGATGCCAAAATAAGGGTAAAGGTCTGGCAGTCCTGGGCAAAGCGGGAAGGGTTTGTGGTACGCGAGCCGCTGCTTCGGGGAGCCCTGCCTGTGCACTTTGGCCGAGAGCTGCTCCTGCCATCTGTGCGGGGACGGGGCTCCCGTGTTTGTGCAGGGCCAGCGTCCTCGCAGGGTTTACAGCCCTGCTGACATCTCTGCGAAAACCCATCAGCCTGGTCATCCGTCCAAGGCTTAAAGTGCTAATGAGAAATGAAAACTTCGCTTTCCAAGGGAAAAGAAACTAACAAACCAACCCAACCAACCAAAAACCCCAGAAACCAGCACAACACCGCCTTTCATTTCTCCTGCAAGCATAAAACGTAGCGTGTTGCATTTTCAACGTTACGCAAGGTTGTATTAGTACTTAGTGCATTTATAGCTCATGCCTTGTTGCTTTTGATGGTTTGATTGGAGTGGGAATCTCTCTACACACTTTTCTCGTGTGTGCAGTCGGTTTGAGCGCGTTGTGCTGCCCCTTGTGTCCCACAACCAGCTGGTAGTGCTGCTGGGTTAGTGCTTAAAACTCTCACTCCACCTTTCTTTAGGTTGTCCTGTGCTTTGTGTTGACATGGAGTCGCTGATGGTTGGATTGTGTGATGGCAGAGGAGGTGTTCAAACCGCAGAATGCATGTAGGAGCAGGGCCAGGTCCCTGCTGGAGGAGAAGCTCGGCCTCGGGAGCGGGCAGAGCTCAGAGCAGCAGCGCGTGGGCCGGTCGGGCTTGGTTAGGCGCAGCTTTGTGCTGCTGCTGCTGGAGTTGGGAAGGCAGAGGCGCCGGGACGCGCTCCTCGGGCCCCTGGAAGCGTTGCGTTGTGAGAACAGCGCGCTGGGCGTTGGTGGTGACGGACACCAGCCGCGGCGCTCGGGTCGTTTCCATAGCTCGATGAAGTTTTCGTTGTCGTGAATGTTTTTGTCCTCCTCTCCTTCGCTAGGCTCCCCGCTCGGAAGCTCACACCATCCTCGGTTCTCTTGTTTGCTTTCCAAATATCTACCAAGAAATCCCACTCTTGCGGCCCATTTCAGAGTCCGGTGATATCATCGCAGGAACTGCAGACGTGAAGGTAAAGTCACGTTTTATTAGTAAATCCTAACGTATTTTTGGTATACAGTCACTTCATTTTTACTGTGCCCTTTTTGTTTAAAACATAAACCCCTCCTTCTCCTCAAACCCCCCAGCTGCACACATTACTTGTACTTATTTGATAAGCATTGCTTTGCTTAACGTGCACCATAAAATTAACAAAGCTTAGATACTGCAAATTACATTTAACTTTGAAGGAGAGTGAACTGGCTGTGATCAGATGTGATGTTTTCCAGCCAGATGCCTGCCAGGTCAATTCATTAAATGATGGTGGTGGTGTTATTTAAAGTGTCCGCTCATTATATCTGTGTGCATCAGCTTGTCCTATCAGAGATGTGGGGTGTGCAGAAGGGGAGACTTTTTTGCCTTATTGGTATTATAGCAAAATGTTAAGAAGATTCCACTGTTAGACAGAGCCATCAACTTCCGTGAATAGTTTTTTTGCTGAGAATTAGTTTCAGTGGAACACCCTGAGACGTGAAACAACTTTAGATAAAGCAGATGTACGAAAAAGTCACTTATTCTAATTCATCGTATTATTTTAGTGCTACCTCATAAATATTCTATTGAAGAACGCTACAGAGGAGCCGAGTGAAGCTGCAAGGTAAAATAGTGAGTAAAAGAGAACACGGGAAAGTGTTTGTGTGTGTGTGTGCTTGCACGGCTGGGTTGGTGCTGCTGCCTTGCGCCTTGATGCTGTTTGCATGAGTTTTCCCTGCAGGCCTGTTGAGTGAGGGTCGCTGTGTACCTCAAGGTGTTGCCCTGTGCTGTGACCTGGGAGAGGGAAAAGAGAGATGGCATCTTTGTGCATTGCTTCCTTTATTTTTCCCCTCAATATTCTCCCGGGAGTTGTGACCAAAGCGCTTTTTGTTGCTGCGCAGGTGCGTGGCCATCTGTGGCCTCGGCGTCTGGATCTGTGAGGAGCTGGCGCAGGGCTCAAACCACCCCCAGGTGAAGGAGGCGATCAATGTCATAGGCGTGACGCTGAAGGTATTGCTCTGACAGCCTCTAATCGACAAACAGTGTGTAAAAAAGGCATTTTCATTTTTAAAATGATCACTGGTTATATGGACCACAGTCTGCTGGCTTGTCTGGATGTTTTATGTGGCTTTTAACTATCATCTCTTGTTTTCCAGTTCTCTAATAAACTGGTAGCTCAGGTAGCCTGTGATGTTCTTCAGCTGCTGGTTTCTTATTGGCAAAAGCTTCAGAAGTACGAGTCCTCCCTGTCCCGGAAAATCACTGAAGTACGTCAGTGTCTTTAAAATGTTGGTATGGAAATTGTATGCAAAATAGTTTTCTGAATTCCTTGCTTGAGCCACCTTAACTGTGACTTTGTTAACTGCTCTTTCCTCTGCGGCTCTGGTTAGGTGATGTACTTGCCGGAGTCCTCGGACCAGTGTCCTTCTCTCGTTTGTAGTGATTGCTTTCCAAAATCCTCAGTAAAACTTGGTTTCGCTTGGACGTGTTTTCCGAGGGCAGTTAGATGCTCCCAGGACAATTCACCCTTTGCCATACCCTTTCCAAATGAAGTTCGTGCTCTGTCTTTATAGCGAGACAAGTTACGTGTCTCTCTGGGATTTCTTCTGTTTCAACGCAGATCCTGGTGGCCACTATCGCGTTTCTTTTGCCGAGCGCTGAGTACTCGTCCGTGGAAGCAGATAAAAAGGTGCGTCGGTGCCCGGAGCAGTCTGCGCTCTTCCTTTGTGCTCTTCGGGGTGGGCATTGATTGAGTTCCCTCTGAACCAGAGTTGTGTGTTAAACTTTCAAACCCCTACCTTTAAGTTGGGGTGAATTTAATAGAACGCACCTAAAAACTGCGTCACGCATTTCTGTTTAGTTTATAGTTTCGCTGCTGCTTTGCTTGCTGGACTGGTGCATGGCGTTACCCATGAAGGTGCTGCTGGAGCCCGTGTCTGCGGGCGCTCCGGAAGAGCAGCACGCGGCCAAAGCGCCTTTGCTGGACCACATCTACAGAGTGAGTGTGGGGAGCGGGCGGGATGGGTTGTGTCCAGGTGTTCGGAGGTGCCTTCCGCAGACCCTCGTGGGCACAGGAGCGTTTTAGCACGCTGTGGGAAATCATCAGTTCTCGCAGCGGGGGCAGAACTCAGACAGATGAGAGGCCAACAGAGTAAAATGTTGAGAAGATCAGAGATGTAGAACAGACAGGATGGTGAAGAGGGAAAGGTAAAATGCGAGCCTGTCAAAATAATTTTTAGAGAAATATTCGACTTAATTGAAATGGGCTGGAGTCCTGAAGTGAGCTGTTGAAGTACGAAATAAGTGCTGAGGAAGAGTGTTATTTTAAACCGCTGTATTTAGACGTGGATGGTTTGTGTAGCGCGTCCCGGCTTTCACGATGTGAAAACAGCGGTGGGTTGCTCACCTGTGGTGTACGTGATCCCTTGTGAGCGTCCCCTTGTCCCGCAGGTCCTGCACTGCTGCGTGAACGGCTCCAGCACCCACACGCAGCAGAGCCACTACGTGCTGAGCCTGGCGGATCTCTCCTGCAGCGACTACGACCCCTTCCTGCCGCTGGGGAACGTCCGCAGCTCGGAGCCGGCCCAGAGCCCCTGCGCCGCGGACCTGGGCAACCTGCTCACCGTGGCCGAGGGTAAGAGCTTCCCGGGGCCCGTCTCTGCCTCCAGAACGTGCTTCTCCTCGCTCTGTGTGCAAGCTGTGCCTGCAAAACTGGGCAGCGCCCAATTTTAGTGTTGCCTCTGGCATAGGATGTTTGAGTTTGCTGCTGACATGGTGCATTAGGAGAAGGAAAATGACGCTGCGCCACTGTATGGCAAGAAATTTGCACAGAGGATAGACCAAGAAGCTGGTTTTGCCTTTGGTGCTACTTTTAATTTAGTATAGAGAATTAAATTCAGCAAATAAGCCCCAAATCAAAGTTCTTTCAGAAGCGTGCAGCTGCCCTTGGATGTTTTCAGTAGAAAAGACTCCATTGTCTCAGCTGATTTGCCTGTTTGGAGTGATGAGAGAGGAACATGGGTGATTTGGAGCAAATTCTGCAGCTGCATAAATGTGCCATTCCTGCCCATTGACGATCTGCCTGTGCCTGAAGTGGAAAGGGGTTGTTTGTACCTAGGAATGTTATGTTACTGACTTTAAATAAAGTCAGCTTAAAAGTGTGCATCGAAACTTATGGAATAATGTATCTCCAAGTGATTTATCATGGAGATCATTTCAAACCCTTGTTAAAAACAGCCTTTAAAACAATGGCTGGTCCACTGTCGATTAGGTCCATGGTAAGTAATTTCATATATTAATATGCTTTAACGTGTTTCTGCAGAAGAATCAAAAGGACAGATGCAATATGAAGTTGTGCAAGATAATTTTGGATTGGCAGCGATGCTTTGAAATAGTATTTTCTGGTTTTGATAGCTTTCAGTCCTACCACTTATTTTCGTTGATTCTGCGTATGTGCTTTTAGTTTTAACAAAAGGTTAAAACCTATTCTGGACAGATTTCTTGCCGAGTAAGGTGTGTTGTGAATAGCAGGAAGATAAAGCTGCATGTCAGGTACATTTGGTGTTCTAGGTAGAATGAGATGTTCCTTGTCCTGAATACGTTAATGCCCTGCAAGTGCTTTGGTTTGGTTGTTTCTGAAGCGGGTTAGTTCAGAGATTTACCACTGGGAGATTCAAGAATAGAATAAAGAACCTTTTTTATGAGAGGAGGCTGAAGGATTTTGGCTTTTTGGGGCTAGCAGAAGGCAGAAGGGCAAGCTTCTGACATGTGACGGGAATTTGCAGGCACTCCTTTTAATTACAACTTGCTGCTCTTCTTGAACCACTATCTTTTCCTTGATGATTTTAGAGAAGAGGAGGAGGAACTTGGAGCTGATCCCCCTGACGGCGCGGATGGTGATGACGCACCTGGTGAACCACCTGAGCCACTTCCCGCTGAGCGGGGGCCCGGCCGTGCTGCACAGCCTGCTGAGCGAGAACCACGACAACTCCTTCGTCGACTCCTCCGAGCTGTCCTCGGACGTCTTCCGCAGCCCCAACCTGCAGCTCTTCGTCTTCAACGACAGCACGCTCATCTCCTACCTCCAGATCCCCGCCGAGAAGCCGCCGGGCCCCGAGCCAGCCGCGGCCCCCTCGGACGTGCGGGTGATCGTGCGGGACATCTCGGGGAAGTACTCGTGGGACGGCAGGGTGCTGTACGGCCCGCTGGAGGGCTGCCTGCCGCCGCACCGCGCGCCCAGCGCCTTCGCCATCTCGGCACAGCCCGAGTGCCGCCTCCTTTCCCAGAAAGACGTTTCTCAGGCGGAGGAAGGAGAAGACGCTCTGGACCAGCTGCTGGAGCGGATTGGGAGCAGCAGCCCGGAGTGCCTCCCGCATCCCCAGCGCAAGCTGAACGAGCCGCCGCCACCGCCCTTCGGCATGAGCCGCGACCAGGAGAACGCCATCACCGAGGCGCTGATGAGGCAGAGCGCCCAGGAAACGGAGTACATGTTGAAACACGGCTCGGACCTCAGCATGGGGGTGGCCCGGCAAGAGCCGCCCCGGCCTGCCGAGCCCCAGGCGTCCTTCTATTTCTGCCGCCTCCTGCTGAACGACTTGGGGATGAACTCCTGGGACAGAAGGTAGGCAGAGCGGTCCACAGTGGGTCTGCAGGACTCCCGCTCTTCTCACTTGTACTCCTAAGCGGGTACACGCTTAAGAAAGGGAGAACTATGTAGCGAGGTGGTGGTCAGAGCATGCTGCTGAACTTCTGCTTCAGGGGTTATTTTAAACAGGCATCTGCAGATTGTTTCTAACAATGATTTTTAAAAGTCATTTGAGTCCTGTTAATCTGATTCCTTTCTCTTAGCTATTTGAGTGAGGAAAATATTGTGTCTGTATCATTGCATTTTCCTTCAAATCTTATTTTTTTTGTATGTATTTATAGAAAAAGCTTTCATCTTCTTAAGAAAAATGCAAAATTACTGCGGGAGCTGAAAAATCTGGATTCCCGCCAATGGTAGGTAACGTTTACTAAAAATACCATTGACAAGGTTAGTGTTGCCAAAGAAGGAGTCAGCCCGACACCAACCCCAAAAGTTCCTTACGACTGCGCGTGCTAGCAGCGCAAGTATTTGTATGAGAAATGGGTTGCCTGTTTCTAAAGAGCTCTGTAGCCCGATGGAGAAGCTGTTTTCACTGATACCGCACACCTAGAACTCAAAATCAGTAGCAAATCACACAAATCACTGTGTTCATAGCTTCTGGGCGCGGGTGACGTGAAAAATAATTTTGAGCTCACACTTGTTCCGCTTCCATTGTTGATGTGATTGCAGCCGCGAAACGCACAAGATTGCGGTGTTCTACATCGCGGAGGGCCAGGAGGACAAGTGCTCCATCCTCTCCAACGCCAGGGGCAGCCAGGCCTATGAAGACTTTGTGGCTGGGCTGGGCTGGGAGGTAAGGGTCAGACTTTGGCAAGGTGACGTACGGGATCTGGAGAGCAGCGCACGTCGGTGTAAACCACTTAACGTAGGTAAATGGAAAACAAGCCGCTTGTATTGCGGCGTCTTCTTCAGTGCTCAAAAGAAAAAAAAGATAAACTTGAATACACACTCACACTTAGCAGCACTTAGATCACCCTTTTAGCAGAATTGTGGCGATGCACGCGCTGCTTGTGGATGGACACATCCTGCTTCTGAGGGGCAGGCCGTGCTGCAGGGGACGTTTCTGCTTCCTGCACCTGCACCCTTCAGCGCTGTAGCATCATTTTTCCTTAATTTTAGCTCCTTTTAGCCCTTTTGGTGGTCAGACCGCTTGCCCAACCACAGGACTGCTCTACAAAGGGTGAAAACGTTTGGTTTTAGTGTGTGTTGTTGAAATGGCGTGTCAGTAACCTAAACGACACGAACGTGCATGTTTTCTTGAAATGTCTAGTAGCTGCGTTTCATGATTAGGGATTGAATTCTGGAGCAGGAAATTCACCAAGCCTTGATATAGAAATAAACACTGATTATTCATCAGGCTTTTTGAATTTGATCTGATGATGACTTTGACTCGATCAGGTTGATCTCTCGACGCACAGCGGGTTCATGGGCGGCCTGCAGCGCAACGGCAGCACGGGACAGACGGCGCCCTACTACGCTACCTCCACCGTGGAAATCATATTTCACGTGTCTACCAGAATGCCATCGGACTCCGACGATTCGCTGACCAAAAAGGTACATGACTTGCTCCAGCTGTCTGTGGGCTGAAGGGCTCACATTGGCGTTTCAACTGGAAGCAGCCTGTGCTAGCGGGTCCGGGCTGGCCGTCCGCGCTGCGCCACGTGCTGCTCTGCAGCCAGATTATCGGAATTAAATGGCATCTAAATTCTGGATTCTGAAGCATAATTAACATTTCCATGGTAGCCTCGAATACTACCATTAGTAATAATATTAGCAATAATTTCATTTGTGTGTTGTCTGCCTGCCAAAACTTGACGTTTGGTGGAACAAAACAACCGACTGCAGCATAATAAAACCTTACAGCTGGGTTGTCCAGTGTGTAACAGGAAAGTGAAGGAGAAGCGACAAGCACGGTCCCCAGAGCAGCCGGCTGATATTTAAAGCCATTATCTGGTTATTCACAATTGTGGCGAGCAGGCTCGGCTGCAAAGATGGCAGAATGCAGCCCGGAGTGGTGCTGGTGTCTGCGCGGAGTCATTTGTCTTTACTAACAGGGAGTGATGTGAGGTTACGGTGCTTGCCAACTGCTGCTTACAGTCAAAGGAGGTTTTAGGTGCCTACCAAATCTTTGCCTTTTTAATTAAGATTGGCAATTTGTCCCGCGTAGGTTGTTAATGTGCGTTAATAGTGCGGCTACAGCCACCCAGCCTACCATGTGAGGCTGTTGTGCTCTGAAAGTTACCTGTATGTCACTGGGTGACGGCGTTTGTTGTCCACTTTCAAGGTAACCTGTGCTTTTCCTCAGAATACAAAGGTGGCATTTCTGATTCCCAGGCCTCAAAACTTGCCCAGCATTTAATAGCAAAGCTGGATCTTTTTTCCTTTTTATTGTAATGCCTGTCATTAGAAAAAAGAAGTCAACAAAATTACACGTTTCTCCTTTATGTGTGCAACTCGTTATCTTCACGTTAGTGGATTTACATGGCTATGGAAAAAACAATGGGAGTATTAGAGGGTAGAGAAGTAGGACCGCGGTGTGTTTTAAGAGGCTGTATAGTCGGTATCACTTCCCCAGGGTAGGACTACTTGTGTTTTTATTGTTCCTGGCCAGTATTTATCCAGCTGCCAGTTAAAAACTCCAGTGGTGAACGCTTCACAGTTTCCCTAGGCAACCTGCTCCTGTGCCCCACTTTTCGTACCATGAGAAAATTTCTTGTGGCATCTGTTTTGCTTCCATCTAAGCCCATTTATTCTTGCCCCTATTCCACACGGATCTGGAGAACAGGTTATTTTGCAGCAGACTTATTTGTGTTTGAGAGCTGCTACGGTGTCTTTCCCCGTTTTATTCTTCGTGCAGGAGTTGTGGTCGTTCAGCCCGACGTGGCGTTGTAAGCCGCGGCTCCGGATGCTGTGTTTGCGGCAGAGGCAGCGCAATAGCGTCTGGCGGTTGAGTAATAGGGGCCTGGGAGAGCAGAGCGCTCGGGCTGACGGGGCTGCCACAGGGGGAAAACCGGGGCTTAATTGCCAGCGGTCTACTTTACTAATTCCCCTAATTCCCACCCACGTTAGAGATTAACACAGACATTGAGAGAGTCTGCTTATTCTATTTAATTGTCTTCCCGATGTTTGCTTTAAGAGAATTCTTTGTGAGAAAGAAAAAGCAAAAGCATTTAGTAGTCGCCAGCCTCCAAGTCTTGAAGTGCTGGGAAACAAGGGCAGCTCGGTACAAATTATCCACAGAAAATACCGCAAAATAATTGCGTTAAGACTTTAAAAAAAAAAACCCTTAAGTCTGCTATAGGAGCGGAACCCCGCGGGGATCAAACCCTGTGTTGTGTGAAGGAAACAAAGCTCCGAGCAGGCGACGGAGCTGGGAGCGGGGACACCAGGTGACTTCAGAGGTCTCTTGACGTGCAGCCTTCCAGGGCTCCTCGCACAGCGGCTGTGTGAGCAAGCCTGTCTTTCTGTGCACGTGAGCGTAGACTTCTTAACAGGTCTCACCAAACGGCGGCAGAGAGCAGCGGGGAGGTGCCGCCAGCAGCACCGTCAGGTTTCTGGTGGTTCTCCCATTCTTTGAAAATGCTGACGGCTGGCCCAGCCTGCCTTCCAAACCCGTTGTTTGAGCGTGAGTGGGTATCCAAACCATTTCATCCCGCTAGAACTCTTAGAGTGTCGGTTTTTGACACGTCTCTCGTGCTGCCTGGCCGCGGGGGCCCATAGCGACACCCGTGAGGGCAAGGACACCGGCGCTCTGCAGCACCATCCCCAGCCCTTGCACGCGCAGAGCACACCTGGCGTGTGCTGGACGAGACACGCGTGCCCTTGAGCAAGAGGAAGATGTCTTCATTTCCCCCGCTTGTCAGGGCTGCCCTTGCAAGTTCTGCAATGCCTGGTCAAGAGTTGTGATCAAACACAACGTTGCTTCTGAGGTTGTGGCAGCTCTCAAGATCCTCACGAGTATTTCAGCGCTTCCACTTGCTCACTGAACAGCTGGTGCACGCTGGGCTTCAATCTTCACCTCGCACTGTTGGGGTGGTATGTCCAGGTCACAGAAGTTGTTTTATGTTTATTACTTCGCTCTGTTAATGCTGCTTGTTCACAGCAGCGTGTGAGGGGGAGGCAGAGTGCGATGTTGCTGTTCGGTACCTGCTCCGTTTAACGTTTGCTGCGATAGAGCTCAGTGTTGCCCATCAGGGTGCAGCGGGGGCCGCAACTCTTTTTCCCTTGCCTTCCCCCTGCTTCCATCAGATAGGGTTGCGTGGATACTATCAGGGATCCGAGGTCCCCCTTATCTCCGAGCACGTCATTTCTGCGGTTCCGGGCTTGTTTTGCCCGCAGCCAGCAGGAAGAATTGAATGCGGCTGGGCGAGCCTGGCTTGCGGCGAGCTGAACAGACGGGCTGACCACCTGCTGGCCGGGGACGCGGTGCAGCAGGCCGTAAATTCTGGGGCTGGGGAATTAAGCAGATGCAGTAATTTCACTTAAAGATGTTATTATGGTTCTTTATTTTTACTGAACACAAGAGGATAAATTCATTTCTGGTATGAACTCGCAAGGATAAGTGCGCTCCCACCGAGGATGAACTCGGCCCCTTGTTTTTGTGCGGTGTGGTTGTAATTGGCAGTTTGTATTCCTTTATCTGACATATATGGTGACATATTGTATTGCTCATCTGCGGAAAAAAAATCAAAACCCCTCCAAATCAGCCTTAGCCCTGGAAGAATCTGTTCTGGTGAGCAGTCAAAATGCAGCTGATAGCTTTTGCTGCTCTGGGGTTCAGCCTCATGGGTTCTCCATTTTTATCTGTCTTGTGGCAAGAATGAAAATCAATGGGAGTAACAGCACCCTACCTTCCTCTGTCTTGTTCCGCCTAAATTGCACCTAACGGTTTGAAAATGAGCCACAGAATTTTGAAGCGATTTATTCCATCTCCTGCATTGTCATAGCAGAACTTTTTCAATTCAGAAATCCGGTTGCAACCCCACACTGAACTCTTGCTCCTTCGCTGCAGAAATTTGTTAGCCGGGGCTAGATTAGATTTTTAGCAGCTAATCTAGCTGCTGTAGGGGTTCGCAAAGTGGGGACAGAGCTGTGCTATTGGATTTGTCCAATTCATTTGACTCCAGGACTATAATTGCACTTATGTCTTACAAGGCTTTTATAGCCTAGGGCTGGCGAGCAGCAGAAAAACAAATTGGCAGTGATACAGTACGAGTGAAAGGGAATGAAAGGCGCACATTATCAGTCTCCAGGCAGCGCTGCTCTGGCAGGAAGTTTCCTGCTTAATTTACAAATAAAACTTAGATTTTCGGATGGGTCCGCTGTCAGGCAGACAATGGGGACGTCAGGCCGGCCGTTCCTCCCGCAGCAGCAGCCGCCGCGCTCCCCGCGAGCAGGAATTCTTGCGCCAAGCAGACGACCGCGCCGGGGCCAGCTGGCCGCTAACGCAATTAGCGGGAGGGCCGGGGAGGAAGGACGGACGCACGGACGGGGTCAGGCGGGCGGTGGGTGCGCGGGGCTGGGACACAGGAGCACGTCCCGCCCGCCAGAGCCGTGTGCCGGCCCGGGGAGCCCGTGTGCCGGCCCGGGGAGCCCGAACAGGCTGTTCCGTGGTGTGCAGGCTGGAAACACACGCATCGGGGAGGAGCAGCCATCCTGGTTTCATGAGCTGCCTTCACCCAAACAGACATCCTTTGAGTCCGCAATAAACATCTGACCGCTCGTGGTTGAGCTGGTCTGGTTTTTAGGTTTGCTTTTTAATGTAGATCTTATTTCCTGGCTGCTTTGGGATTTATTTTCCCCCCACCCCTGTACTGCCGGGGGGGCGCGGTAGGGGACCAGGTCCCAGCGCATCGTCTGTCTCGCTTTGTACCTGTAAGCAACGCTTCCTTGTGTCCGTCCTTGTGCAGCCTGGATTTTCGGGTGAGGGATACAGGAAAACAGCAGCTGGTTTGTTGGCACTGATTATTGCAATGTCTTTTTTCGATGAAATTATCTTTCAAGAACAAATACTTTTGATTAATACTGATTTCATGTATGTAACATGTTACCTTATGAATGCCATGGCGAAGGGTGCGTGACTTGAGAAGGACGCCAGGCAGTAAGTCAAGGTTTCGAGTGGGTTCCTGGCATCGTAGCCACGGTGGGAATTTGTCAGCACACCACGCTTGCAGGACGGTGAGCGCACAGCCAGCTCGTCCCGTCCCAAACACGCGCAGCAAGCCCCGGTTCAGCTCACTTCTCCCTGTTCACTGAGCTCTGTGCTCTTGGGTGCGATACAAGTACAAAGTGCGTTGGGATTCTTTAGTATGAGAAGTGTTTTGTCATTATCAGAACAGTTCCTTGTGATTTAAAGGGGGTCTCTTAAGCAGCATTTGGATGCATTTTTGTGAGTGCTTTTCCAGCTATGGAGCACCCCAAAAGCAGCAGCAGGCCAGGCAGCGCACAGCCCCTGTTCCTCAGGGCGCGTTTGTGCAGCAGAAGAGCTGCAGTCGCCCCGGGGGACGCCCCGTGCTGCTGGGCAGTTGCACCACCTCGCAGAGATCTGGTTCCCTGTGTGTAAATATGGGCTGCTGGAAGCAGAGGTTGCGGAGCCCTGCCGGCGGGGCTTTCTCCGCGCCGTGGCGCCGGTGCTGGGCCTCTGGCTCTCCGTCCCCGCTGGCTCTCCCAGGTCGCGGCAGCTCCCGGCCCGGCGCAGCATGCAGGACATGGAGCCTTGAGCTGGCCCAACATGGGCTTTTCAGGCTAAACCTTACACCTGGCTTTTCATGGCCTCCGAGGTGACCCCGCCGCAGCTGTGCACAGACAGGGAGAGCAGGGCTTGGGGTACACGCAGACCACCGCTTAGTGCTGTGTCTACGTGAGCATCTTCCTGGATGCTGCTTTGTTTTTACTGAACAGTTCAGGAAATACGAGAGAATGCACAGGAATCAGGATGACCATGAGGACAGTGATTTATACTGATTTTTGCGAAGCTCTAGTAATAGTATTTTTAACGTTTCCTTGATTTTATGAGAGACAACGTTTTGCATTGTCTTCAAACAGACCTAAAATGTCTTTTATTCATAGGTGTAAATGAACTGCAGCTCTCTATCTCCTGTTTCATTTAAACTAAGCTGCGAATCTAAGTGACTCAGTGAACAGCATTATTTTGCTGTGCTGGAGTACGAGCTGTAGCGGAGCTGGTGGTTTGAACGTTGGATTCTCACAAGGATTACGTTTTGGCCATGCCCGGTTTGCCCCCCGGTGCGGAGGAGTGGGAGTCTCTGCTTTCCAGGGCGCTCCCCGGCCCTGAGAGGGGGGTCCAGGGCCGTGCTGTGGGCTGGCGGCAGGCACGTTGGGATGATCAGTCCTTACTTAGCAGGGAGAAGCGCTGCCGTCCTTCCCCTCCTTCCCCCGCAGCAGAGCCGTGCTTGGGCTCCTTTGTTTGCTCTGCTGTGCACATTGTTCCAGGGGCTCACACCAAATTGGGGGGGTGGGCTTTTAAGCTTTAAGCAGGACTTAAATTCTCTTTATGCTTCGGGCTGGCGTTCTGCGTGTGGATTAAATTTTAACTTTAAAGCTTACAGTTGAAACTATTGTGCGTAGCTTGTACGTGATTGCCAAATACTTTTTGCCATCTGTTAGGTCGCCTCCCGTTCCCGCAGTAACAAAGCAAACACACGGGCTCTCAGATGCGTTTCGTATACATCGCGTTTAAATTTTATCCATTTTGGTGCAACTCTGCTCCAAATAAAAAGGCAACTCCCGCAGTATTTCCCGTTCTTCCCAGATATTTATGTTTTCAAACAAAACTCCTCTCCGGAGCCAGCGGGAGATATTTGCGGTGTAATAAACTCAGCAATAGCGCTTCGTGATTGAAAGTTTCTCGGCGTCCCGAGTCAAGGCGTTTCGTGTTTCTGTGACAGCCACCTTAGTTCGGCCGGAATAGGATGTTGTGGTGGTTAATGCGTTGCTCTAGTAATTCAGATTTCCATCTCGAATTATTGTAGGTAATGTACATTTACATATCGTGCTAATGGCTAGTTTGATAATTACTTAATTAAGCCATCAGACAACAATGCGTTCTGAAGGCAGCAGATTATTTAGCCGATCTTTTCATGAGCAACTGGAGAAAAACAATATTTTAACTTTTTCCGTAATGAAATATTTCTACTGTTGAGCATTGTAATTCAATTTGTAAGCCGTGACCCCTCATAAACTGTTGTTATCACTCTGATTAATAAAGAGCCAATTTGCTGTTGCAGCTCCGTCACTTGGGAAATGATGAGGTTCACATCGTCTGGTCTGAGCACACCAGGAACTACCGCAGAGGCATTATTCCCACCGATTTTGGAGACGTCCTAATTGTTATTTATCCCATGAAGAACCACATGTTTTTCATAGAGATAATGAAGAAACCGGAGGTACGTTTTGGCTGCTTTGTTGCATCTGTCATATGGGTGATGTGGGTGACCAAGGTTTTGTTGCTTACATGGAGCTCGGTGGTTTAGAGCTTGGGGTTTTTGTTGCAGGAACTGTAGTGTGTTGGTCTCGGTCTCAAGGTATGCTGAGCAGTGGGCTTGTGTTTTAAAACTAGAATTATTGGTAGCCGTGGAAATGGCTCCTACTTCAGTTTATATTCATGCTTAGCGCTTAAGGAAATATTTCCAAATTCTCAGGAGTTATTGTACAAATAACAATGTTTAAAATCATTGTGAATTTCCGATGTGAGGCAATGAAAGCAAAATAATACAGGTTTAAGTTCCTTATCTGCTACGAATTCACCCCACACGGCTTTGTTAGTGTTGTCCATAGGGTGCTGTGCGTAACCTCTCATGTTTTTGGGCCATCATCACAAGCGTGCTCTGGGGTGGTGTAGGCAGTGTGTCCTTACATCAAACTGAGTATTTGACACGTAGTTCTCTGTTTAAATCATTGTTGCACAACCACGTTTTAGGCTTATTTTGGGAATAATGATTTTGTTTTTCCTTTGCCAAATATCAGGGGTGCGTGCGTGTACGTCTGCGCATATGTATAGAGAAGGCTACTTAAATGCTTGTCTGTTACGTTATAGATGCAAAAATGCATATGAAATATAGTTCCTGAAAGTAATCGGAGTGGCAAATAGCGTTTCCCCTGGAGGAGGGACGGGGACGGTGTTTGTCCGGGGAGCAGCGGGCGGTGCAGAAATGCACGCCGCAGAGGGCAGACGTCCCCGCCGCGCACGGGCCGGGCTGGGGGGCGCAGCTTGGATCCGTTAACAACCAGCGGTTTGCCAGCGCACGTTTCCAACTCGCAGATTTGTTATATATGGAAGCGTCGAGGGTTTTCACCCTGTGCTTGATTTCCGAGCACTGCGATTCACCTCTGGGAATGCTGGCGTTTACCGTTCCAGCGGGAAAATCGGGATTTGGCGTTACGGACCTGCTTGGAAATTGTGCGAACCAGTGGAGAAAAGCTATGTCATCTTACATATCAGTCAAAAATACCCGGCGGGCAGCAAGAATAATAGCTAGCTGGAAATTTAGTGTTATCCCTCCGTTTAAAGTACAAACCATTACAATGTAATAAAATTAATCCAGACATTTCCAGGGCAAGTGTGGCTGACCTTTTGTTCACCAGCCACTGACCCCAGGGTGAATGAAAGAGCCTCGCGGAGAGAAATGGCTGTTGTTTGGCTTGGGTCCCTGGTATTTAAATTGCATTCCCTAATCAAATGAAAAGGCTGTCCTCTCTATCAGGTTACAGAATCCATGGCAACATTTGGCCTTTTATATACATAATGTTAGCCTTTTTGTTTGCGTCTAAGTAGAGACACCTGGAGCAATGTTAACATTAACCGATTTAGCATTAATAGCTTCATTATATAAGAATTTCTGATCAGATAGCTGTTACTTTTGTTATATTGCTTCAGCTTGTATTGTTTTCATTTTTTATCTCCCTGCTTGGCAACCGGGCAATGATTTGCAAATTTTTTTTGTCTTGATTAATTAAGCAATATAATTATCAGGAACCGTGATGCAGTCTTTGCTCCACAAAGCTTCTGGGGGAAGACAATAGTAAGTCTGTTAGCGTGAATGCATTCCACGCGTCACAGATGCATGAGGATATTCCGAACAATGAGGGGAAAAGCTGCCTGCGAGAGAGGACAAAGCATGCCAGGCAGACTCGACACACTGCACATACCGCCAGGGACACGCTGCGGCTTCCCTGGGACACAGATGCCTCGTTAGATTGCGGCTAGTCAGCAGAGATTAATTCTCAGCCATTTGGTACAATAATTTACCCATTCCGCACTCTTTTAACTAGCCCCGCTTGCTGGAGAGGGGACGGCTTTGTGCTCAAAGGGTTGATTTGACCTCGCCTACTTTTACTGCGCGCAACAGAAATCATTATTTTTTTCTTAGAAATTGTAATGAAGCAGGTGTTTGCAACGGGCTGAATATTAATTTTTGTTTCATGCGTAACTTGCACTGACATTTGGAGAACACAAGGAAGGGGATATTTCCCTTTACTCTTTTGTTCCGTTGGGTTTTAATTGATTCCTGTCAAAGCATCCCGTATTTTTTGCAGCCGCTCGAGCCCCATTTTGCTCCGGCGTGTTTAATCCCGGCTCCGGGCGGCGCGAGGAGGGAGCGCTCCCCGCGCTCCGCGGCTCCCCGCGCTCCGCAGCTCCCCGCGCTCTGCTGCTCCCCGCTCGTTAGTGGGGCCCGTACAGCTGGGAGCTGACGACCTGCGGCCCCGCTGACTCTGCCCACCCCAGCGTGGCCGGCAGCTCTGCCGGGGAATCCGCAACCCGGGCTGCGGCTCCGGGAGCCGCGGGAACACGAGAGCCGGCCCCGCGCTGCCCGAGCTCCTTGTTCTGTGCGCCAGCGGGTGCTGACCTCGCACGGGGAAAAACGCCTGCTTTTTGAGAAAGCGTGTGCCCGGGACACAGGCCTGGGAGTAATCTGTTGCATTGTTAAGCTTGAGAAAAACCCGACCAAACCAAGACGTCGCTGCAGAGCGCGGGCGGCGCTGGGGACGCGCTCGCTCTCCGGGCTGGGCTGGAGGGGGCTGCCTGTGCCAGGGAACGGGAGCTGCCATACGGGACGGACGTTCCTGGGGTCCGACTGTCAACCCTTCAGATGAAACTCTTGTTAAACTTCTTGTTTTCAGTGTCAGATTGGAGATATTTTTTATAAATTTGCTGGAAAGTGCCCACACTTCGTTGTTTGGTTGGTTTTATTTTTTAATGTGAGCATGTATATATGTGTATATATTTATATACGCACATATATAAGATGTATCGGATATACACACCTTGTCTACATATAAATATCTAAATTCTGTGTTAAGAAAATGTGCCACAGTCTCTAGACTCCAGCTGGCTTTGACTTCAAATATCCGCTGCTTGTATGTCGGTCTAATTGTAATACTAGTAGGCACTTAATCTCCTTATTTGCAATTATATAAGAATACATATTTCCATTTTATTCCTCCTTTTGATGATACTCAATAAAGAGTATGTGCTGCACGTTTCACCTGGAAATGTAATCGCTTCAAGAGGAGCAACTTGATGCTCTAGAACATTGTCACCTTGGTGGCATAGGTTGTTCTTCCTGTCACCCGCGTTTCCAGCTGCCTCACTAGTAATGCCAGCATGAAAAAGAAAGAAGGCAGAAGCACTAATCTATTGTTTGAGGAGCAGGAAATCATCTTAAGTAAAGGAATGACAAAATAACTGTGTGAAAAGACAGCTGTCATTTGCAGATGTTATATTAAAACCAAATTTCTGCTGTAATTCATTGCCACTTCTAATTAGTGGAATTCCCTAGGTGCAGGGGATTTATATTATTCCCTTTGTCCGTTTATTGAATGACTGTCACAGTCACCCACAAGCAGTTGAAGAAGAATAATAGAGGGTATTTATTTGTGTGATAGGCCTCTGTACAGATGGAAGAAAAATCTATAGCTTAAATATCAATAATCGCTGCCAGCTTCTGTTCAGGGGGTTGTCGGCGTTTGGGGTTCTTCCATGGTGAAAGGGAGGGGAGCTTGGCTGCTTGCAAGCGCTACAGTTTGTTCCCTTTAGGCGTGAGGGGCTCCACACTCTCCTCTCCGCGCTGCCGTGTCCCTGTGGCCGGCAGCTGCGGTCGGTGGCACGGAGGGGACGGCGTGCCCTGGGCAGCCCCCGCGTCCCTGTCCCGCGGGGCTCGCGGAGCTGTCCCCACTGACCTCCCCTGCTTGGAGCACCTCCATTAGTAAGTTTTGTTTCCTTCCTTGAAGCCCATGGAAGGAGTTTAGAGAGGATTGTCTAAAACAAACACTTCTTTGCAATAACTCCTGCCCGCGTCGGGTTCAGCCGGGGAGTCAGGGTCTCCTCTTGGGACGCAGGACAGAAAACGGCTCTTAATATCCGCTCAAATTGGAATATCAGTGTCAAATTCACAGAAGTTGCTCCCGTGCTCTGCACCATCCCTTCGTCTTCCACCGCCTCGCCTTTACATGCCTTGTTTGTGCTTTGGGGCCCGCAGGTGCCGTTTTTTGGCCCGCTCTTCAATGGAGCCATCGTGACGGCGATGCTGCTGCCCAGCCTCATCTGCGCCACCTGCATCAACGCCAGCAGAGCCGTCAAGTCACTCATCCCGCTCTACCAGAGCTTGTATCCTTTCGGGCCGCGGGGCCCCGCTTCCAGCGTAAGAGTAAGGTAAGGTAAGCTGGGCTCTGAACCCTGCCCTTCGCTGTGGCTGCGAGAGGCCGAAGCTTTCTTCACGTCAAACTCAACGTTTTCGGTTGTTCAGTTGTGTTGAACATATCCAGCGCGTTAAGAATAAGATCATAACATCACAAGTGTTCTCACCAGCAGCTTCAGACGGGCTCGCTGGTGGTGGGCTTGGACCTAACACTGCTGCTTCGAACTGTGAGTAATGGTGACGCTCGGTTTTCTTAGCGCTATAGAAGTTGTCTGCGGTGTACGTTAGGCTAACGCACAGAGCTCGGTGTGTGCTGAACTTATTCAGAGAAGCAGGCTCATGACCTTGGCTTGGGCTCATGGCGTTAGTCACACAGACGGGGTTTGGCCTCAGGTGCGCGTTTCACCCCCTGAATTCCAGTTTCGTTCCAGCCACGTCTGAATTTGGGTGTTTTCAGAACACGTTTCCTGACAGGTGCTGGAAGGTAACTGGGGGGGTGCTTCTCTGTCACAGGAGTTGTAGCACAGGCTTCTTTATTCTTGCACGATAGACGGACTAACAGCATCATTACAGGTTTGCACTTATTCTGGGATTTTCTCATAATGCCATAATTATGCTAGAAACACTTTATAGCTTGTTTTGTCCATCATATCTCTTGCCTCGGGACCAGCGCTCACTGCGCTTCGTTCTCTTTGGGGAGCTTTTGATTGGAGTGTTTTTCTAACCATACGACTTTGAGCAAGAGTTTGCGAATGAAGTGTTTTGATCTTTGAAAGAACATTGATTAATTGGTTTGAGATGCACATTTTTAAAGAACAAAATATCCTCAAGATACTGTGTGGTTTTTTTTTATAGGCTAGGTTTTATTCGGTATGCTTTGCAAAAGTTGTCAGAAGCTAAAAGTAGTGTTATGGTTGAGTAAATGTGTATTTCATTGATTTCATAGCGTACCCATTCTAAAACAAAGGCAGTTGGTGGTTGTGTAAGCAGTTGAGGGCGAACCCGTGGCAGCACCTAACACATGATTCAAAACTTGCCAGGTTTTCCACTTTTGTTTCACGAGAGCAATCTAGCTAATTACTAAAATTCTTCTACGCAGAATTTAGCTTAATCCATCTGCCGCTGTAGGCGACGCGCAGCGATAAAATAGCAGTGCGGTAAAGCTAACGTAAGCAGCGGTTACAAGAGCGAGGAGCTGCCCCGCGCCGCTGTCGCTCCCCTCGCTCCGTTCGAGCGCTCCCATCCCATCCGGTCCCGCCGCCGGTGTCCCCAGCCCGCTCGCTCGCGGGTCCCCCGTCCCCAGGGAGACGCCACAGCGCAGATACGGCAGCACGTGCCGCTGCTCAGCATATGTCGGAGGTCTCGCTGAAACGGCATCTGGCCCCAGATTCTTTTCTTCCTTTTTTTTTGTGCCTGCTTTTGCACTGGCGATATCTGTAGTGAATCGACTGCTGCTTGTCTGTTTGATGGATGAGGGCGGGTTGGGAAACTCCTGAAACCGGGGGAAGATTGTGTGGTGGGAAGATCCCATCAGCATGACAGTGGGGCTGTCCATAGCGCTTACTGTACAGAATAAAACACTTGTAGGCGTACTAAAATTCTTAATGAGCCAGAAATCGGCAGGTGGCTGTACAGATGTGTGCAGGTGGCGTGTGACCCACCTGGTGCAGGGACATCCACCGTGCAGTGACACCACCATGCAGGGACACCACCGTGCGTTCCCAGAGCTTGGTGTTGCTGTTTGCCTGTGTCCAAAGTCAGCGTCTGTAAGAGAAGGGTGAGGAGCCAAAATGTTCCTGACTCAGGTGTGGTTAGAACTTGACCTGGTGTCGCAGTTCCGTGGCGATGGGACACGGTGTCTGCGCTGCTGGAGCAGCGGCAGAGCCCTGGCAGTGGTGGCATCCCCACTCCCAGGGACACAGAGCCCTGGCAGGGGTGACATTCCCCACTCCAAGGGACACAGAGCCCTGGCAGGGGTGACATTCCCCACTCCAAGGGACACAGAGCCCTGGCAGGGGTGACATCCCCAACCCAGGGGACGTGGAGCATGGCAGGGGTGATGTCCCCACTCCAATGGATGTGGAGCGTGACAGGGGTGACGTCCCCACTCCAAGGGACACAGAGCCCTGGCAGGGGTGGGATCCCCAACCCAGGGGACGTGGAGCATGGCAGGGGTGACATCCCCACTCCAAGAGATGTGGAGCGTGACGGGGTGATGTCCCCACTCTGAGGGACACAGAGCCCTGGCAGGGGTGACGTCCCCACTCTGAGGGACACAGAGCCCTGGCAGGGGTGACGTCCCCACTCCGAGGGACACAGAGCCCTGGCAGGGGTTGCATCCCCAACCCAGGGGATGTGGAGCGTGGCGGGGGACGTCCCCTGGAGCCCTGGCAGGGAGCGCGGGGCGGCCGTGCTGTGTGCCGGCAGTGGGGACAGCATCTTGCCAGCAGTGACAGCTGAAGTCACTTGTTGGGAAGTCTGTAAACTCCGGTTACAGCTGCACTTGTCAGGGGCTTTAAGGGAAGTGTAATCAGGCACAGAGATTAATTTGCATCTCAATTAGGCCAGAGTCAGGAGGAAGCAGAGGGTCTGTTGCTGGAAGGTTGTGGCAGAAATCTCCTGGGCACAAAGGGCTCGCAGCCCGGCGCTCCAGCCAGCGAGGACAATGTCCCAGCGCCGTTTCCATGGGGACCGGGACCGCAGCGCGCGGGAGCATCTCGCTGTGCCGCAGCCGCCCGGGCCTGTGACACAAATTCCGCTGCCGTGCCCAAATACGCCTTTTCTGTTGGAAATCTCTTTGGAAATGAGGAAGGTAACTGTGGCAGACCACGTTGGATTTTTTTTAAGATTTTTTTTGTGTGTTTATGTAACTGTTTCTGTTTTAAGGAAGTTATTAGGGTAGGAGAAGGAGTAACTAAAAAATAAATAACTGTATCTAAACTTGAGTTTCAAGCCGTTGTTTGTACAGGTCCAACAGCGCGTGCAGGCGCTACACGGGGCAAAGCCGGGCAGTTAATGCGGAGCTCGTTGTGTTCTGAGCGGTTACAGCTCAGTGTCTCTGGAGCTGCTGCAGTGTGTACGTGGCCGTGGACTGTTATCCACTGGTGTATATTCAAAATGCCCGTTTTTCAGGCGTGGGTTCATCTGCGGGGCAGCAGAGCGCTGAGCAGAGCGGCTGCAGCCCGCGCTGGTCGCTGCTCCTCCGCTGGAAAAAAGCTGCTTTTTCATTGAAACAGGATCTTACCAGTTCTTCCTCTGCCATTGCAAACAGCTGGGGTACCCACAGTCGCACCCGTGTCACTGGCTGCGTTTGAGGAGGAGCGGGAGAGCTGTGACACGTCTGGTGTCACCGTTGGGGAGCAGCCTGCGCCAGGGTGGCCCACGTCCAGTTGGCGCCTTCTTCATTGATTTCTCATCGGCTTTGAATTATTTTTGTAGCAGTTTAAGCTATGTGTGTCTTTCTGTGAATGAATAAATAGGGAGTTAGTTCCTGTTGGGACTTATTGAGCATTGACATGTTTATTACAGAATTACCTTTTCAAGCAGTCTCACTTTTAGGATGCATTGGTTTGGTCTTACGGCAAGAAAAGGGGTTTGTTTGTGTTCTGCCTGTTGATTCCTTGTATTTTCCATACTCTTGTGTAGCATCTGGAGGAGACTGTAGTGCTGCGTTACCCTGTAGGGCAGGAACAACCAGCGGTGGGGTGGGCATGCAGGAACAACCATTGGTGGGGTGGGCGTGCAGGAACAACCATGGAATGGGTGTGCAGGAACAACCATTGGTGGGGTGGGCGTGCAGGAACAACCATGGAATGGGTGTGCAGGAACAACCACTGGTGGGGTGGGCGTGCAGACTCGTGCCAGCCGGGCGCTGCTTCTGCTGCGCAGGCTGCGCGTCCCCGGTAGCTGTGCAGGGGCTCTTGGAGATGTAATCCCAGCAAATCTCTGGTATCAGCTGTGCTGCTTCTGCCTTTTTCATTAATATCAACAGAATTACACAAGGCCTGACCTAAATTCTCTTAGCCTGGGAAGGAAGAACCCGGACGGCAGCGCAGGTTGAGCACTGGATGTCACCGTTGTGCTGCCTGCAGTTCGCGGTGCTGCTTGGGGCCAGAGGGGAGCACAGCCCTTACCTTGGAGAAGTCCTCTGGGACACGAATAACTGGACATTTTACCCACTGCAGTGAATATGGGATGCCTGCTTAACCATACCAAACTAGGAGCTCATTAGGATAAAATCAAAGCACCGTTTAAATAGGTATCAAAATTGATATCCATATCTTTAGTTCGCTATAGTCCATCCAGATATTAACCCATCTACTGCATGTTTCTACATATTGTCTGGAATCAAGGAGATGAAGCAAAGAATATCAGCTTTGAATTCCGAATGAATTCCTTTTGTTGGTTTAAGCCAATTACTGATTAACTTAGCGGAGCAGCTGAGCTGCTCACCTGCTTTATCAGAGACAGCGAGGTGTTTGTGTGATGGACTTAATGGTGTGCGTGGCCATCAGAGCCGGTAGGTGCTCGGAACGGCAGATGCCTGAAAGCACATTTTGCCCACATTTCAAAACGTGCTTTGTTGATCTTGCACTTAGAACTCTGCTTTGGTTATAAAGGGGTGTTTGATCGTACTGTGAAAATAAAGCAGAAAGCCTTTTTAGAGAAGGGTGCACAATTTGTTCCCTTTATTTCATCCAAAGAAGTTATGCCCTCGAGCTATATGGATGCTGTTAGGAATGACTATGAAATTCTAAAGCATGTGTCAGCGGAGCTGCGACAATTTATGTGACATGGCATCTGACGGTTTGCTGCTGCGGTGATGGGCTCTGGCTCTCGGGAGAGCTGCTGCAGCCAGCCCTGGCTGCGCCCGCGGGGAGCGGCGCTGCGCTCGCCCTGCGCCGGCGCTGGGGCTGGGACGGGGGGCTGTGGGGCTGGGACCGGGGGCTGTGGGGCTGGGACCGGCAGGTGTGGGGCCGGGCCGCCAGTGTCTGCGTGGAGCACCCCTGAGCTCCTCCAGCGCTGCTCCCGCCGCAGCCGATCGATGGCCCGGCTGCCGTCTCCGCGGTGCCTCCTCCCCTCCTCGCAGCCAGAACCTTCCCCAGGCAGCGATCGATGCCTCTAATCTGCTCCAGCCTGTAATAAGTCATGCGAGGCAAAGCTTTTAGGTGGCATTACACGGGATTGTGGAGGCGGCTCTTCAGCTCTTATTCATCCTGCTCTTCATAGACTTGCTGAGAAATCTACTGCATCCCACTTGTGAATATATAGAGAGTATATAATGCTGCTGCGGATTCAAACTTCGCGTGCCGCTGGATGATGCGCGGACGCAGTGGGTTTAAATGTCCCTGGTTTTGTGCATGCACCTGTACACGCGTGTCCCTGCTGCCCGTCCCTTGCGGCACAGTCTGGTGTGCGGTGCCGTGGCCGAGGGCGTCCCGGCATCACGGAGATGTGCGTCCCCGCAGCACGGAGCTGTGCGTCCCCGCAGCGCAGCGCATGTGGCTGCTATAACGTGGGCATCGTTATTCTGCTACACAGCTGGAAGCTGTAAAGATCGCTGAGAAAGCCCCCAGCGAATTCTGCAGCGGAGTTTTCAGCGGCGCTGAGTGCTGCAGTGCCCGGTGCTGATCGCTGTGCAGCCAGAGTAAATAAACCCAGCCGCTCCAAAGGCTTTTATTTGCTAAGTGATTTAATGGGGAGCTCCAAAAATGAGCCAGTGGTTAAGTGACGTCGTGAAGTAATGGTTCTTCAAACGAAAAGTGAATTCGCTGTGTGGTGTGGGTCAGAAGCGCGTGCGTGGGGGGAGCTCGGCTCTGGATTTGTTAAATGATGGAGACGTGCGCTCATTGAAAACAACATTCCTAAAACACGTAGCTGTACCTCTTCAGCCTCTAGCAGAGACTGGAAAGTGATGATCTTGCTGGGGATGGTATAGTACATAAAGTATAAGGAGCAGGTCAGGACTGGGAATTGGGATTTTGGATCTTAACTCTCCTCTGCTATGGAGTAGCTGCTGCTTTGAGTGAAACACTTGGTTTCTTTATTCCATTTCTTCACCGGTAATATTTGTTCATTAATAATTTTGTAGGAAACCGGGCTTTTTATTTAAGCACTTGTGTCCTAGCGCTGAATCAAACTTGAGCTGTGCGGAAGGGTTCAGGTATGGGGCCGCTCTTAGGATTGCTTTTAACGATTTCTTAGGTCCAATGCTGAGTAACTTCAATGCAGGGTAAGTCTGTAAAAGCCCGGCGCAGCTCTTTGTGTCCTCAGAAGCAAAACGCAGTGATTTCTCTGCCGCCCACGCCCCTCCAGCCCGTGTTCAACCAGGGGCTCTCGGTCAGGTTTGACACGGCAAAACCGGTGCGCTCAGGGTACTGCTCGGTACTCCATTCCACCTTACAGTGCCTTCGGGGGTGTTTTCTGTTTGGTGGTTCATTTGATTCCCTTTTTCTATTTATCCGCCAGACAAAGGGGTTTGTGTTCTTTGTATTTCCAAAGCAAGTTTTGGTGATTTTTGCCGTCCTGCGCCGGATATCTCGGAAGGGACTCGCGTAGCTAAACCCTGCGATGCAGCTTTGGGAGGCTTCGGAGCTCTGTCCCAAAGGGGTGAGAAGGCCAGGACAAGGTGTGCGCGGCGGCGCGGGGCGGCTCGCCAGCTGTTCCGCTCGCCCCGGTGTCCGGCGGCCCCGCCGCTCCGCTGGGGACGCCACGTGGCCCCGCGCGGGCCCTCGCATGGCATATGGTGTCTGCGGCCATACGAGATGCAAAACTATTCTGCCGCTAATGCACAATGACTCATAGCATTGCTAATTTTTCCAACAAAAGCCCACTTCCACACCCACACTTTTAACCCCTCAGGCTAAAAAGCCGCCTCTTTAGTTTCAAAGCCCTGGAAATGTGAGGAGGTGGCTACGTGAAACCCTGTATTTATTTAGAGCATATCCACGTTCTAACAATTATTTTGAATTTCGGTAAACCACAGGTTTGAAACTGCTGTTCTAACATATGCTACTTTTTTTTATTCCAAAGTAAATTAATTGTCAATTGTTGTGAATTGGGGTTTTTTTTTTGTAGTTTTTAAATTTTTGGTAGTTTTAAATTTTTTTGTAGTATTTAATTTTTTTTTAGTTTTTAATTTTTTGGTAGTTTTTAATTTTTTGGTAGTATTTAATTTTTTGGTAGTACTTAATTTTTTGGTAGTACTTAATTTTTTGGTAGTATTTAATTTTTTGGTAGTATTTAATTTTTTTGTAGTATTTAATTTTTTTTTGTAGTATTTAATTTTTTTTTGTAGTATTTAATTTTTTGGTAGTTTCTAATTTTTTTGTAGTACTTAATTTTTTGGTAGCTTTTAATTTTTGGGTAGTTATGTCTTACAAAAATAGAACTCAGCGTAGATAATAAAAATACATTTTCATTTTAAAGAAGAGTCAAAGCAATGTCATTAGTGCATCTACGACAATTGCGTATCACAGCACAGGTTACCCAGCTGCCTGTTGTAAGCAGCTTGCAGTATCTTCCCTATCCAGCAGCTCTTTGGGGAGGAAGATCAGACGCTTTCCAACCAGAGGGAGCTGCTGGTGTCACCGGTGCTGATTCTTAACCTCCCCGTCTGATCCCTTTGTGCACCGCGTGCAGCGATCGTTTCTCTGTTTTAATAAAATCAAGTTAAACTACCCTGAGTGATTTAGATTAAAAGGATGCATCCTGATTTCTGTAATCATCAAGTTAAAGCGTGGAATTTGGAGAAAGCTGCAGCGCCTCCCGTTTTTCCTTCCTCACTATCGCACTTCTGTGCGTGTTTCACAGTCAGATGAACTGTTGGGGTTCTAGTGCATAAACAGGAGCAGATGGCTTTTAACGATTTCTTAAACCTGATGCTAAGTAACGATCTGGTACACGTACAGCGCTTTCTGGTTCAGGTGTGGGGGGTTTGGTTTGGGGGTTTTTGTTGTCGTTTTGTTTTGTGAGTGTGTGTTTGTTGTTTTGTTTTAACTCAGCTCGTTTCTGTATTGAGATCCTGTCTGTGAACCAGCCTGGGCCCGGGCTTATGAGAACCTGTGACTTCTGCTCAACAGCTGGAACTGTTGTACCTCCGTGGATCCCAGGTCTCCTCCCCTGTCTTTGGTGTCGCGATGTGCTGATCCCACCTCCGCAGTGGGGCAGAGCGGTGTGGGGCAGAGCGGTGTGGGGCAGGCAGCCAGGGAAGTCACAGCGTTCTCTCTGTGACAAACAACCCGGCCTTAGCTCGGCTTTTCAGAGCCGTGAAGCGTTGGTACCAGAAGCGCATCATTGGGAAAGTGAAGTCATTAAAGGTGATAGAGTAACGCGAAGCTGGCGTGCGCTGCCCTCTGCTCTTGCTCCTGGAGGTCTCCCGCAGTTGGTGCCGTAGCGTGACTGATTCTCTGCCCTGGAGCGTTTGGAGCCGTGGCTCCACACTAACACCGTTAGGGCGACAGGAGCGTGGCAGGACGGATGATAAAGGTGTGGAGCCCTCACTGGGGAGCAAGCACTGGAGCTGATGCTCAAACTCCACGTCTCCAGGGGAGCTCCCCCCTGGCTGTTGCTGCCTGTCCCCTGCACACCTTCCTCTCCTCTCCAGCCTCTGCTGCAGCCGGAACTCGGGCTCTGCAGACACTGTGTCCCCAGTGCTCCAGGGTGAGACGTGGCAGTGACGGGGGTGATTTTGGTCCTTAATTTTTAACCAGAACTCCCTGTTATTTGAAGGTTTGGCATTGTAGGAGTAGCAGCTACACGTGCAGTTACCAGCTTTGAATGACCTCGGCCCCCCAGTTTTCTGGGGAGCTGCATTTCCTAGTTGTGCCAGTCTTGAGCAGCCTTAGCACGCTTGACATCTCCATTTCGCTGGCAAGATAAAAAGAAACACAGGTGTCTTTATTTTCAACAACGTGCAACACAGGGTTCCCCTTTCCTCCGTTCTGCAGGGTTATTTGTGGAGCGTTGCCGGGTCTCTTTGCTGCAGTGACCCCGTGGCGCGCAGCGGCTGCTGCGTCCCCAGCGTGGGGACGGGACGGGACGGGACAGCCCTCCCGTTCAATCACGGCCGGGGCTGCGGCAGGGGAGCCCTCAGCGGCTTTAATTCAGACCCCGTTTCTTTACGGGCTTCCGCAGAGCCTGTTGGCTTTTGTGCTCCCGTGTTTTATGACTTGTTGCCGTGATAATTCAGCTCATCTTACAGGTTTCTCTAATTGTGATTGATGTGTAATCATTCATTTTATTGAACCTCATTAAGGTCTGCGAACCTCTGTACCAACTTACAGTAATTAGAGCCCAGATAGCCATTCCATCTGTTCAGAAGCACTGTTTAATTAATGAACTTTTAACGTGTTCTTTGCCTCGTAAAAGCGCTCAGTATTCTCAGGTTGTTGAATGGGATTTGCATGCCGGCATTTCCGTTTATTTTAAATGCCACAGCAACACCGTTTTGGAATCCCTAAAGTCAACACGCGGAGTCCCGGGGCCTCGGAAGGCAAAGCGGGGAGGTTGCACTCTGAGTTTCAATTTTTCACGGCAATTACAGTATCTGTAAAACTGGGGCTTGCAGATAAAAGGCTTATGTGGACTTGAGTGTTCTTTTATTGCCCAAACCAACAATTTCTGGTGTTCCCTTGTGTCGTTGAAGAAGATAGACAGACGCTAGTAAACAAAACGTTTTCTTTTTCGTTTTAGCGCTTACTGGAAGAAATGCGAAATACCAGAAATACCGCGTCTGCAGACACACGTTTTCCTCCCCTGTATTTCAGCTTTTTGTTACGCTGAGAGCAGCAGGACTGAGCTTTAGTTTTTTTCCTGTAGTGTTTGAGTATAATGAGATTTGAGGACAGAGCGGAACCGGTGCTGCTGGGGTTACCATAGGGACTGCTGGGATAATGGCCCAGAATCGCGAGGCAGCGGTAGGGCAGGAGCTGCGAGCGCTCGGGGCGCTGGGCCGTGTTCCCCGCGGGTGCTGAGTCAATGCTTCACGCAGGACGCGTTCACAGTTGTGGTTTTAAAAGCGAAAGTAAATTTCAGTTCCCTGCTCAGACGGAGGAGGCGACATTTGCAGAATGTCAGGATTTTCGAGAAAAACAGCCTCAACAGACTGTCATGTGGTCCAATAGCCAGGCTGAATGTGACCGTCCAGTTCCTGCCGAGCGCCTCTGGAGCTGGGGACATCAGTAAGGGACAAAAGGACGTTTTCCTGGGACTCTCTTGCATTCATGATCTGTTGCTGGTTTTTATCCATGGCACGGTGTTGCAGTGGTGCTTTACCTAATTAGGACTGATCTGTGTTTACCTTAAATATTCAGGACAGGAATTAAGCCGTGCTCCTCGGGTCCCTCCAAATCCTTTTCAGCATCCGCGGGCAGACCATCTGCTGCGGTCCCACCGCGTCCCTGCGCGTCCCTGTGTCCTGGTGAACACAGCGTGCAGCCCAGCCCCTGTCCCACCGCGTCCCTGTGTCCTGGTGAACACAGCGTGCAGCCCAGCCCCTGTCCCACCGCGTCCCTGTGTCCTGCTGAACACAGCGTGCAGCCCAGCCCCTGTCCCACCGCATCCCTGTGTCCTGGTGAACACAGCGTGCAGCCCAGCCCCTGTCCCACCGCGTCCCTGTGTCCTGGTGAACACAGCGTGCAGCCCAGCCCCTGTCCCACCACGTCCCTGTGTCCTGGTGAACACAGCGTGCAGCCCAGCCCCTGTCCCACCGCGTCCCCTGTGTCCTGGTGAACACAGCGTGCAGCCCAGCCCCTGTCCCACCGCGTCCCCTGTGTCCTGGTGAACACAGCGTGCAGCCCAGCCCCTGTCCCACCGCGTCCCCTGTGTCCTGGTGAACACAGCGTGCAGCCCAGCCCCTGTCCCACCGCGTCCCTGTGTCCTGGTGAACACAGCGTGCAGCCCAGCCCCTGTCCCACCGCGTCCCCTGTGTCCTGGTGAACACAGCGTGCAGCCCAGCCCCTGTCCCACCGCGTCCCCTGTGTCCTGGTGAACACAGCGTGCAGCCCAGCCCCTGTCCCACCACGTCCCCTGTGTTTGTGTCCTGGGGAGGCACGGCACGTGTGGCCGAGCCCTGGGGACAGTTCCTGGTGCCGCGGGACCAGGCGCCCTGCCTGTTGTTCTGCAGCATCGCGGTGCCCAGCGCCAGGCACAGTCAACTTTTCTGTGTCCGACAGTTCTCAGACGCGTTCACCTTTTGTTGTGGGTTTTCCTGGTGCTGCTGTTCTCTCCTGGACCCATTCTAACTTAAGTGTTGAGTGTTTGCATGGCCCTAAAAGAGGAGTTTGGGAACAGGTTGTTTTTATTTCCTCTCCGGTGTTTCCGTGTGCGATCTCACCCTCTCAGCGCTGACCCTGCGCCTTCCCGGTCGGCTCAGGCAGTTCTAAGCGTGCTCCGCCGCTCCCGTTTGGCGCTGAAGTGGTTTAACTTCCAGGTCGCTGACACATTGCAAGAAAACCGTGGTTTTTCTCAGGCTTTTGGGGAGTTCCCCATGTGTTTTGGGAGCGCACCGGTTCGTGGGGGCTCAGGTGAGCGAGCTTAGCTCCGGCGCCCTGGCTTTGTGCTGCTCTGCCGCTCTGTGCCTCGCACGCTGGGATCTGAATGGAGCTCTTTGAGACATCCCACCGACCGGGACTGAGCGGAACCAGGTGAATTAGGCTCTTTTGGGAAAGAATTCGCTCAGCGTGTGCATTTAACAAGGCTTGTTTATAAAATCATACCGGTCCTTTGCAAGCTGAGGTTCTGAGGGTGCAGTCCCTGTCCTGCTTTCCACAAGCATTTGGGCTCAGCGGTTTAACTCCTCACCAGAAAAAAACCCATGTTAAATAACTGGCATTTACATGAAGATTTTAATATTGCCTATATTTTGTTTACTACTACTTGCCTTTTTTTTTTAGGTTAAAATATTTATAGCAGGTTTTTTTGTATGTTGCATGTAAAATGTGTTTTGCGTTATTTGGCTTTATTAAGAGAGATAAGAAGGATGTCGTTCTAGCGGTTGTTAAATATTATTGCATGTGAATCCATATTTTAAAGGTTCAAAGGCTGCACTCGCGCGTCTGTCTCTGTTCTCTTTGCTGCTGGTAAAGATGTCCTCGAATCAAGCATTCACATTTGTGTGAAAACCAGAATTCAGTTCAATCCATGCATAGATTGTCAGAAAGATTAAAGTGTGCATCATGCAATTTCTCTGCTTTCAGAAAGGGGCCTTTGATGTGCTAATGTTCACTTTCTCCCTGTTCATTCAGAAGTGCTGGTCATTGTTTTGAGCTGCAGAGCAGTATCTGCGTCGGGAAGGCAGATTCTAATACCCTGGTAGCCCAACCTTGCTCAAGGTAGCGTAATATAAATATGCAATAATATTAATGGCATTATTCACCAGGATCAGATAGCAGTGTGCCTGCACAGATGAACACCGCGGCGAATCCAAGGCACTTATTGAAATGGATGTTGCAAAAAGAGCCAGCTGTTTGGTTTTGACTAACACGCTTAGGTGTGTCGGTACCACTGCTGCTGCACCGAGTCACGCAGTCGGGTTTTGCGCAGGACGGAACCAGCGAGCGCAGCAGCCTGCTAAAACCCATCCGGAGACAAGGCTGTGATGTGTTTCCAAAGTTCATTAGCAAGTGAAATTATTTGGACGGGCTCATCTGTGTGGCAGCGGCTGTTTTGCAGTGCAGGGCTGAGATGCTGGTGGGGCCGGGGCCGGGGCGCTGCCCCTGTGCTCGTGTCTGCTCCCCATCGCCGGGCACCGACCGCGCTCCTTTGGTCACGGGCCAGAGACCCAGTTTGCTGGGTTCCTCGGGAAGAGGAATGCAGAAGGTGGTAGTGTGGCTGTGCAGGAGTTATTGCAGTGTTTATTATGGTCTGTACGAGACCCAACAGTTGACTGTAGAGCGATAAACACCTTATTTTCTTAACCTGGGTGAAATTTGGTGGTCGAGTTTTGAGAGAGTAAGTGAAATAGTCGCGAAGTGGCCTCTGGTGATGGATGTTGCAGGAAAGGCCCATCTAGAATGCTGAGCAGCTCTCTGCTCAGAATTCAGGGGAATTGCCTGGTGCGTTTCTCGAGCAGTAGGAAACCGCGGCTTTAAAAAGGTTAAACAGCGAAGCAGAACGTGTTCCGAACTGCTGCTCGCGCCGTTATTATTCTAATTAAAAATGAAGTTATGGTTAAAAGCTGTGAGTTGAAAAGGCTTCTAACTGGGCAGGCGCTTGGTGGCTGAAGCGGAGGCTCGTCAGCGCTGGGGGTGAGCGGGGGCAGCGCGGGCTCCGCTGCTGGGCGCCCGTGTCCGCTGTCCCTGTCCCTCCGGGTCCCGCCACCACCGCTGGCGCTTCGTCACGAGCTCCTCTGCTGCTCCTCCCTGCGCGATCTCCATCCTCTCCTGTATCTGAAACGACAGCAAAGGGTTCCGAGACCTGCGGAAATTCCGCAGTTGTCACCGGTGTCACCCACCTCTCGGCTCCCTCTGCTCCGTCACCGTCGCTTCTGCTCAAACTTACAACTCGCTTCTTCTGTAGTCTGTGGTACAGTCCTCTTGGCCTGTAATTACTGTGATGATGAACCTCTGTGGCCAACTTGAGGTATGTAAAACCTATTGGGAATGTTTTAGAAACGGTCGGACACGTAGAGGAAATGAGCAGCAGTGAAGCGATTGCGTTCACTTGCCTTTTTGTGAAGGAGTTGTTACATTTTCAGTTCTGCTTGCCCGCCACCCGCACTTTAGAAGTAGAAAAGGCAGATTCGATAAACAGGCACCAGCGTTTTAATGTGCTCCTCGGGGGGAACAGAGAGAGATCGCAGCGTGGCCGCGGGCTGCGCGGCGCGTGGAGCGGGATCCGTGCCCACACAGGGGGCGCTTCCAGGGCAGATGCGTTAGTTTGAGCACTGCCCTAATCACCTGCTCCTGGGGATCAAATTTGGTGCCGTGGCGCGAGCCCTGGGCCGTTCTGCCGTACCTGTTGCAGGCTGCCCGCGCCGAGGGGCTTTCATTTAATGGATTTTAAGCAACGTTATTCAAAGATCAACAAAAGGCATACTGCGTTATATGAATAAAAGATTTCCTCGGTATCCTTGTTAACCCTCCAGCGCCTCGCTAATGTAATTGAAGTGCAGCCACCTGGCAGGGAGCCGCGGCAGTCAGCTGCACCGGAGCGCCCGCACCGCGCCAGGTGCCGGCTCTGCCGCCACGGTCACCGCAACGCCCGCACAGCCACCGGTGTCACCGCAGCACCCACACAGCCACCAGGGTCACCGCAGCACCCGCACAGCCACCAGGGTCACCACAGCACCCGCGCAGCCACCGGTGTCACCGCAGCACCCGCACAGCCACCGGTGTCACCGCAGCACCCACACAGCCACCAGGGTCACCACAGCACCCGCACAGCCACCAGGGTCACCACAGCACCCGCACAAGTTGTTGGTGTCACCCACAACACCCACACAGCCACTGGTGTCACCCACAGCACCTGCACAGCCACTGGTGTCACCCACAGCACCTGCACAGCCACCGGTGTCACCACAGCACCCGCACAGCCACCGGTGTCACCGCAGCACTTGCACAGCCACCAGGGTCACCACAGCACCCGCACAAGTTGTTGGTGTCACGACAGCACCCCCACAGCCACTGGTGTCACCCACAGCACCCGCACAGCCACCGGTGTCACCACAGCATGCGCACAGCCACTGGTGTCACCCACAGCACGCGCACAGCCACCAGTGTCACCACAACACCCGCACAGCAGCCGGTGTCACCACAACACCCACACAGCCACCAGTGTCACCCACAACACCCACACAGCCACCGGTGTCACCCACAACACCTACACAGCCACTGGTGTGACCCAGGATCAAACACCATGAGCCACTGCACTGAGCGCCCTCACTCAGTCCCGGGCTCTGCTCTGCTCTGCTCTGGAATAGCCACAAGAGTTAGGATGTCAGATTATCATTTTAAACTCTTTTTTGACTTTACGGCTGGGACATCCCCACTGCTTTCTCGGTGGCCTTTCTCTGGTTTGCCCTTCCTTGCTGTCCCTCTCATGTACAGCAATTTCAAACATCACTGCAGCAACAAGTGCATTTAGTGTAGAGCATCTTGCAAATGGTGTCACTCGTAATGGATGTGATAATAAGCCCCACAGTTACCTATCCCTGATTGTAATGAATGTAAATTATCAACTATAATAGACCTGAAACTGAGCCATTTAGTGTTAGTCCCAGAAATAATGAAAATATCTGTAATAAACCAGAAGGGGCAAAGTTATTTTGTGTAATTATATTTTGTTCTGGTTGTAGCTGCCTGATCCTTATGCTCTTATCAAACTGGCAGTGATGGTTTATTAACCTTTAGCAGGTGAGAAAGCGTGATTATAAATTAACCTGGAAAGGTTTTCCCGTAACCAAAGAGTGGGAGCCGGAAGGCGAGGCTGCTGGTGCCAGCCTGGGCACAGTGGTGACCCGTGTGCCGGGACAGACCCGCGGTGACCCGTGTGCCCGTGTGCTGGGACAGATCTGCGGTGACCAGTGTGCCGGGACAGACCCCATGGTGACCAGTGTGCCGGGACAGACCCCATGGTGACCAGTGTGCCGGGACAGACCCCATGGTGACCCGTGTGCCGGGACAGACCCGCGGTGACCCGTGTGCCGGGACAGACCCGCGGTGACCCGTGTGCCGGGACAGACCCCGCGGTGACCCGTGTGCCCGTGTGCTGGGACAGACCTGCGGTGACCAGTGTGCCGGGACAGACCCCGCGGTGACCCGTGTGCCGGGACAGACCCCGCGGTGACCCGTGTGCCGGGACAGACCCGCGGTGACCAGTGTGCCGGGACAGACCCCGCGGTGACCCGTGTGCCGGGACAGACCCGCGGTGACCGTGGGGATCCCGGGGCCCTGCTCACCCCACGGGGCAGTCACACCTCATCAAAGGTACTTGCGTTGGGTTTTTTCTAGGCCGTGTGTTAAGATCCTTTATGGTTTATCCTCTTTCGAAAACAAATAGTAGATATTTGTAAATATTTATAACCGTTTCACAGTTGTAACCCCGTGTATTTTCAGGGAGATCAAGCTTTGTAAGGATTTAGACTTGGAGAACATTTAATTTGGAAGAGCCGGAACATCATTATTGAATACCAAGAAATGAAATACCTCTGTGTGAGTGATACACTGCGTATTAAGCAGCAGAGGAGTTAATTCATTACCTCTCCTTGGGCTTACAGCACTTTTCACTCCTTCATTTAAGGCTTGGATTCTCCCATCAGCATTTGCCCATTGTGAGCAAAGTGACTGATTCAAAACTAACTGAATTACAGCTTTTTCTAATTTATTTAAAATCTAGAGAGGCGTTTGGTTTTGTTGAGGTGGGTAGCCCATGGTTCTGTATTCTGTGATGACAGCAATCTCCTGCCCAGCCCTTGGTGTACAGGCACCATTTAAACAGCACTTGCAGCGTCTTGCTCAGAAACTTGAAACAGACTTTTACCAACAGATTTGTAGGTGAATATAATCTCGGTGTGGATGAATCTCATCTCAGCTGACGTGTAAGTCTTTGCTCGTCCTGCCTTCGCGCTGCTGCGGGCTCTGAGCTGTCAGGAATTGTCCCTTTTTCAACGTGCAAAGCGTCCAGGTTTCTGAAGCAAATGCGCGGGGAAGTATTTTGATAATTTCTCCCTGCTTCACCTCATTGTTTAAAGGTAACGTTGAGACAGAAGTTGACTTCTGATTTACTGTAGCAAAATTATCTTGCAAGGTACTTGTCTTGTGAGTCCGAGCAGGTCTCGAGGATTTTGAGTTACAGGCTGTGGTTGTGCCGCGCTTCCCGTCGCGGTGCTTCAGTCCTCGGGGCTGCAGTGCCGCAGGTTGCTGCTCCGTTTGGTTTCGGGGGGTTCAGCAGGGGCTGCTACCCCGGGACCCCCCAGCCGTGTACTGACCCGGTGCTGCTGGCGCTGGAGGAGCTGGGGCCACCCGTCCCCAGGGCGCCCAGGAGCTGGTGCAGCCAGGTTTGGCGCAGACCGCGCTCACCCGAGCGGCCGCTGACGCCTTTATTTTCTGGTTATGGCTCCCGGCAAACATTCCGCTCTCTGCCACGCGTGTTTTAGGACCAAATGGCGTTATCTGGCTCGTCCGGGGGGTTGTGGCCGTGCAGAGCCCCTGTGCGGAGCCCCTGTGCAGAGCCCCTGTGCGGAGCCGCTCTGCCGCTGCCACCTCCCGGCTCCGTCACACTATCGATGTTTCCAGCGTGTAAGCAGTTCCCAGCAGCTGTCAGATGCACACAATAAACGGCTCCTGCTTCTCCCCCGAGCTCCACTCCCCAGTTAATCCGTGTCTGCGGCCCAAAGCTGAAGGTGCTGAGGTCCAAGACATTTTGGGACTTCCAAAGTCCGAGATATTTTGCAGTCTGCCGCTGCCACCAAAACCAGATGCTTCACCTTATGAGAGAGAGAGAGGATTTCTGGCTTTGCAAAAATGGATCGAGTTCTACTTAAGCTCTTAAAACTTCAGAATTCATTAAAAAAATCCCAATTAAAATCACATTTATGTTTCTAAAACATATCAGCAGAAGTGTTTTAAAAATATATCGTTTACATTTTTAAAAATCGTTAAAGCTGGAGAGGCAGGAAACGTGGTAAGGAAACAAAGGCTGAGACCCAAGTTACTCTCTAGTTTCTTGAACACAAAATCATCCTGTGTAACTTCTAAATGTGTCTTTTCGTCTCTGTACCTACGTGCTCTGGAAATTCAGGTTGTGATACTGTCCCTCTCTGTGGTTTTCTCTCTTCTTCAGTGTAAATGGTTTGGGCACAGCAGTCCTGCCCTGGAAACTGAACAATGCTAGCGTGAAGCAAGGTGCTCCATACGGCAGAGCGGAGCATTCCTCAGCGCGTTTAATGTATTTGTGTGGATGCGGAGTATTTGTTTCTCACTTAGCGCGTCCTGGTGCTTTAGTTTCCATTAGGTCACCCAGCCGCCCGGCGAGGGTCTCGCACTCGCAACGCGCTGAATGACACCACGTGGCTCGGCCATCTGTAAGCGGTGAATTAATCACCGGCGCGGGCGGACAATGTCTTTATGTTGCACATTCAGATAAGCCGCATTGTGTGACAGCACACGCCGGCCCTGACTTTAATTAAATATTTGCTGCGCACATGCTGCAAAGCGGAGCGAGCTAACGATGTCCCCCCGGCCCCGCGAGGAGCAGCCGCGGGACGGGGGCGCGGGACGGGGCTCCCGAGATCCCCTGGACAAGCTGCCAGGGCTGCCAGTGGATCCCAAAGGCAGCGCGGGGATCCTGCTGCTGCCCTTCGCAACAAAGAACCGGTGGTGCTGCTTTAGCGGAGAGCACTCTGACAGAAGCCTCCCTTCCCCGGGACGCGGGTGTGCTGTAACAAAGGTGGTGATAAAAAGGATGGCATCGCTGGTATGTGGCTGACAATGGTGGGGCAAGGGCAGTGTATTGTCCCTGTGCGTTCAAACAGTTTGAAGGAACTGGAACGCGTAAGTGACAAATATAAGATGCCCAAAAGTAAGTGGAATTACTGAACTAGGTGTATTTTGTTAGGGGCTGAATCAGAGTCAGACTGCAGCAAAGTGCAGGGGAAGCATCGCTGGGGAACGTGGGCCCTTCCCTCCCGTTCTTTCCCCCTTGGTGACGGCCCCGTTTGTGGAACGCGCCAGCTAATTGCGGAACGCGAGCGTCGGCAGCTGTACACACACTGATAACACGGGCAGCCGCGCTGTTGTGACGGCCCTGGAAACGCGGCCCGGGGATTTGTGTCCTGCGGCCGCGGGCAGCTCCCCGCAGCAAGGCCGGGCTCTGCCGTCCTGAGCTCGTCCTGAGCGTCCATGGTCTCCAGACCCGCTCCTCGGTGCCCACCCGGTGCCGCAGCCCCCTGCACACCGCACGGGCCAGTCTCCGGCACGCGTCGCTCTGGTGCTTTGGTTCAAAAGAAAGCACGTAAATCCACGGTTGTTGACGGGTCCGGTTTAATTGCACCTGTTCGGTGAAGGATACGTGTTACTGAAATTCCCCCAAAAGTTTTCTGTGAAACTAATGCAGTGCTGGTGGTCACCAGACCGTAAACACCGGCAAGCAGTTTGAGTTTCACACTGCGATTGCCTATCACAGCACATTGAAAGCACGGTAACTCTGCCCTGCTCCGAGCTTAAGGAACACAATTAGCTGCATTAAGGTCATTACTGATACATTTACGTTAACCTCAATTTTATGGTCTCTGCTTTATTCTACTTTGGTAAGTCCCCAAAATTTATGTTCTGGTTTGTTTGCGAGTCTGCCGTTGTGGTGTCAGGAGCAAACCCTTCTCATGGGACCATCTTTGGCTCTTGTAATACAGCTCGAGAGGATGCTGAAATGGTGAGAAGTGACTGATGGGTAGTTCGTTGTGCTGGAACCCCAAAAAGGCAACCAGTGAGACAGAAGTCGGGCACAGCCCTGCGCTTCCTCTGCCTCCCAGCCCACCAGGCCTGCCCCGGGAATCAGAGCTCAATTCTTCCCCTCCTGCAGTTGTATGTATTCATGGTCAATAGTTCACGCCCGGTCACGGCTCTCTCTGCCATCTAATGCAGGAAAGAAGTAAAAGTGTTTGTGCTCGTTGAAAACATTTTGCTCTGGAGCTTTGCCTCGGCAGGAGCAGAACGTAAAATGCAACTGCTGTGGAGGGTGTGCGGAATTGCCGTACGTGTGGGAAGAGGCTCCCATCGGTGTGGGCAGAACCGCGGGGACCCCCGGGGCTAGCGGGGTGCGGCTGTGCGGGGCAGCGCTGGGACCCGCGCCGAGCGCCGCGTTTCTCGCTCAGCATCGCGTCGGACGGGTGTGCGTGAAGCCGCACCGCAGCTCGGTCACCGGGGCTGCAGTCCGAGCGCTTGTTGCGCTGGCATGGAAGCTCGCTACGTGCTGATAAACGTGCTTCTTGAGGCTGAAACTGAACGTTCGTGTTTCAGGCTGCTCCTGTACAAATGAGCTTGAAATGCTGAGTCCCGCGTATTTCGTGTTGCTATTCTTCAGGTGTGTTATGTTCTCTCGGATCCTCAAAACACGGTGCTTGGGACTCTGCGGCACCACGACTAACACGGTGATGCCCACAGGAGATCCTGACATGGACAGAGTTAAGCAGCAAAGGGTGGGTTTGTCTGCACGCAAGAATAAGTGACGGAACAAAGATTTGGTGTGGGAGCTCAGTATTTGAGACGTGCTGTTCTACTGACCTAAGCTTACAGGCTGGAGGTATTTTTAGAGGGTTCTTTACAGATTATTATGTTCCTAATGCCCCTGTTAAAATTCCTAAGCTTTGGTAAAACTTTGCATGACTTTCTAGCGGATCCAAACTGTTTTCCCTAACGTGCGTGTGCTGGATCCGCACCGAACCGCGCTGTGCTGGGCGCGCAGCTTTCGAGAAGCAGCAGGACGCGATCAGGCGCAGCACGAGAAGCCTTTCGGGCTCCCCGCCCGGCGGGCTGGCGCTGCGGCGCGGGCTCAGGTGCGGGGCAGCCGCCGGCTGAGCCTTTGAGCCATTTGTCACGCCCGCGCGGTCCCCGCGGCGCAGCACGTGCCGGCCCCGCGTGGCGGGGGTGTTGGACAGACGGCCCGTCCCGTCCCGCTGTCCGGCCGCCCCGGCAACAGCCGCCAGCCGGCTCCTCGGTGCCGGAGGCGAAGGGGCCCGGCAAGTGCCGGCGCTGCCGGGAGCTCGGCCCGGCTCCCCGGCCCAGCCGCCGGAGCTCAGCCGGCTCGGAACAGCTCAGCAGTGGCCGTCAGCAGCGCGCACCCTGGAACGCCATCACTGACTTTCTTTCTGCAGGGGTTCCTAAGAGGATTTATCACGTACCGATCGTCCTCTCCTGCACTAAAAGCAAATTCTTTTCTATTTTAGCACGGTGCCTATAGGAACTTGCACACAGCGAGGATGCGCTTTGCTCGTTCCCCTTGGGGCAGAACACCAGACCATCGCGTCCTGGTTTTAAGTATTGCTTTGCTCTGGGTTTTGTTGTTGGTTGGGTTTTTTGGGGTTTGGGTTTTTCTGTTTTTTTGTTAAACACTGTCTCAAAGTGCTTTCGTCACTGTAATGAAAGTCACAAACAGCACTTCTATATTAATTAGCGATGCTTCTCCATTCTAAACGCTCTCAGCGCGCTGCAGTGTCACCGGTGTTACTGTCCCTGCGCCTGGTCTCGCTGCTCCCGCGCGGGTCCGGCAGAGCCAGGGCGCCTTGCCCCGCAGCAGAGCCACCCTGAGGATCTGGGGACTCGTGTTCCAGACGAGGAAGCGCAGAATGAGATGTCACAGGGGCCACTGCGAGCGCTAATTCAAAAAGTCATACGCGGGCTCCTCCGGCCCATTGTAGACGCGTTTCAGACGCGATCCTGTTATTGGAAGTGTATGATTCACCTTCTGAGCAAACAGAAGCTGCAGACAAAGGGCCAAGATTTGCTTTCTCCGCTCTGAAAAGCCGCCGCAAGCAGGGGTCCTATTAAGACAGCTGGAAAGTTGCTTCAGCTTGTTACGCTTGTAAGTTTTATTGGCGACTGGTTTTTGATTACACATTTGAATGCTGTGTGTTCCAGGTTGCCGAGTTTTAATTAAAAGGCTATAGTCTCGATTTTAGATTGCTTTGTTGTCTGCATTATGCAGACTATAATGCCTGCAACTGGGGGGGGGGATTTTTCCAGTGTGCATCATTTATTTAGGACACATAAGACTACAATCTTCTAGCACCTGCCATAAATATAAACTTCACATTTTCAGGAATTGTGTTGGTTACAGTTAATTTATTTTAACAAGTACAGTGATCAAATAAATATGGGGGGCGGGTGTTTCTTCTCTGTCCTGTAGCTTGTTTCTCAATTCTAATAATGTTTCTAGGTGGACAGGATCGCCGTAACAGGTATGTTGCGTACCATGCCACGGCTCCCCTGTGCAAGTTGGGTTTGGTTTAAACAAGCCCGTGGTCCTGGGGCCGTATCTGCGCTGGGTAACGTTAGCAGGCCGTGGGACCTGCCCAGTCCCTGCTTTTCCTTCCTGAGGCCGGAGGTTCTCCCCATTTCCAGCCGTTCTGCGTGTTCGGAGTGGGCGGCTTGGGCCCCGCTTTCCGTGGCCAGCCTGGTTGAGGTTGCTGCCGCTGTGCCGCGCGGGTGCTGGCGGGTGTTGTGCCACAGCGTGTAATTCTGCACGCACGTTTCCTTAACCCGGTCGCTGCAGCTACGAGGAGAGAGCTCTGTACCTCGAAGCAATAATCCAGAACCACAAAGAAGTAATGACGTTTGAGGATTTCGCCGCTCAGGTCTTTTCCCCCTCTCCCGGCTACTCCCTGGGCGGAACCGGTGAGTCTCTGCACGTTATTCTTCTCTTTAGCACTAAGAAGCACTTGAGCGGCAGATGTACACCTGTTTTTTGTAGATAAATGCTTGCAAATTTAAGAAGACCATTCTTCCCCTGAATCAACTAATGAATATCAAAAGGAGTGATGACATTCATTTTAATTTGTTTTGCATCAGAGCTATTCACTGCGCTCCTTTCTTCAGCTATCCTGTTAACCCCCGGATCCAAGGAGGTTAATGAACTTTCTCTCGGTAATGTGCCTGGGCTCATTCAGGACGGTGGGTTCTTGCTGAGCTGGGAATACGTTGTTCAAAAGCGATGCCTGAATCGGTGCTTACTTATCGAGAAATAGTTCCTCGCAGTGGAGGCCGTTGCTGCTAATGCTAAATGGGGATTATGCTGCTGAGATACCAGGGTCAGGGATTAATGCAGGAGCGGTGTAAGGACGGTGTTGTTAGGAGATGCAGCAGCGCGCTGACACTGCCCTGGGTACAGACGGGCCATTTCGGGCGTCCTGCCAACACCTGCCCTGGGCCTGCGGGGGGGTAATGTATATATGGAGACAGAGATGTATATACGCACACGTAAACGCTGATCATCGTTCATCAGCCCAGCTGACGGACGAACACGTAGTGCTGAGCTCCCTGAACGTATTCCTTACATGTGAGGTTTCCAGCCCACGTTCGGTCAGCACGATAGGAACCGCTGCTCTGCTGGTTAAATGGAGTTTCAATAAACCCCTCCCCAAAGGAACCTTGAATCCGAACTGCAGCTTTCTGCTGCCCTCAGGATTGGTTTCTCCAGCCTCCGCAGAGCGCGTGGTCGCTGTGTGCCGGACTCTTCATAGAGATTCCATAATCCCTTTCCTACACTCGGAGGGTGAAACCGGCACTTCTAATTATTCCCTGCTACCCTTCGGATTGTTTAACAGGTTATTTTAAACGCGTATAAATGTAGCAGGACATCTGCTCTATTTCTCTTTAGCCCGGCTCGTTAGCAAATATCTTCCATCTAAACTGAGAAATCGAGGGAAGAAATTAAATTTGCCAGGATAGCCATCAGATAAAGCAGGCGGCGCATTGTGGGGCCGCTGGCCGCCGGCCCGGCTGCGGCGCGTCCGATCAGATAAGGAGCTGGCAGGGACGGGACATCTCCGTAATCGGGGGGGGACGGGGACGTCTCCATAATGGCAAGGGGACAGGGGCGTCTCCATAATCGCGGGGGGACGGGGGCGTCTCCATAATCGCGGGGGGACGGGGGCGTCTCCATAATCGCGGGGGGACGGGGACGTCTCCATAATCGCGGGGGGACGGGGGCGTCTCCATAATCGCGGGGGGACGGGGGCGTCTCCATAATCATGGGGGCACGGGGGCGTCTCCATAATCGCGGGGGGACGGGGACGTCTCCATAATCGCGGGGGGACGGGGACGTCTCCATAATCACGAGGGGACGGGGACATCTCCATCATTGCAGGGGGACGGCAACGTCTCCATAATCACGGGGGGATGAGGACATCTCCATAATCGTGGGGGGATGGGGATGTCTCCATAATTGTGGGGGGATGGGGACGTCTCCATAACCGCGGGGGGACGGGGACATCTCCATAATCGCTCCCCAGAGCAGCCTGGAGAAGCAGCCTCTGCTGATCTCTGCTGCGCTGGACGCCAAACGGTGGTAGAAAACCAATAACTTCCAGCTCAGAGTCACATTTGCTACATTAAAACCTAGAACAGCTGTGAATTAGATTCTTTTATAAATGCTGCCAAAGTCTGACACAAAAAAAAGATCAGCTTCAAGAGAAATGTAGATTTCCTGCCCACTGTCGTTAGCACTTTGAGTCATCTATCTGTTGAGAAATCTGCAAACAGAAATGTAGATACGTTGATATATTTGAAATGTTTTGCTCTATGCACAATTGTATTTCGTTTTCGCATTCTTCTTAGAGCACACGCTGATCTTATTATGAACAAGTTCGGTTTGACAGGGAAGGACAAATTTGTTCTATGATCTCAGGGTCACACTTTCTAAAGTCTGTGATTCTGTAGGCCAAAGCTATTTAAAATGTTCCCTGATATCTACTTAAGTTTTTGAGAACACTGTTAAATCATTAGTACCTGAACATGTTGTTATTATTTCATTATATTTTTTAAGACAAAAACCTGCCACAGTCAGGCCCTGATGTTGGACTTGGGAACATCAGAATGTATTTCCCGCTCACAAGGAGCCTGGAGCCCGGTCAGGACCTGTGGCTCAGGATCTCTGCTCCAGAGTCTCCTCGTGTTCCCACTGATTCACGTGCACGTTTACCGAGTGTTACGGAGAGCGGGGCCGGGTGCTGACGCTCGGACATGTTTTGTGTGGCACTGGTCACCGCGTGGGGCCGGTCACCGCAGCCACCAGCGCCCGCCTTACACTGCTCAGGTGAACTTAGCGTTAATTCTCCTGGGATCTTATTCTTGATACCTGACTGCAACGCCGTCATCGCCGTGTGACACCTGCGCAACAGGAAGGGTCAGTGAGTAAGTACACTTTTTGCTACCGTTGTTTTAGTAGTTAATGCAGTACAAGAAGCAAATCAAGACCGCTAAATTAATGGAACCTGTAGCTGCTAATGACACACGGCATTGGTGCGTTACTAACTATGGGCTGGGTTTATGTTTTGTGACGCTGGCGGATGCTCCGCTTGGCTCGGGGGCTGTGGTTCCTGAGGAACCTGTGCCACAAACAGGCGGCAGGTGCCACGGTCACGCAGGACACTTGGCCGGTCGGGCTCCGGGGCTGTTCTCAGCAGAGCCCTCAGCTCCCGCCCATGTCACATCCTGTGTCCCCATCCCATGTCCCAGCCTGTGTCCCATCCCGTGTCCCCAACCCGTGTCCCCAGCCCATGTCCCCAACCTGTGTCCCATCCCGTATCCCCAGCCCATGTCCCAACCTGTGTCCCTACCCCATATACCATCCCGTGTCCCCCTCCCGTGTCCCCAGCCGTGTCCCATCCCGTGTCCCCAGCCCATGTCCCCGTGCTGCACAGGCAGCCCCCGCGCACCGAGGGGATGTGCGGGCTGGGAACAAAGGGTGAGAAGACGCTGCTTTGTCGTTAAACTGGTACATTACATGCTGTATTTTAATTAGGCTGGGGATGAGAGTCAGCCCAGGAAATCCGCCGTAATCCAGCACTATTGAATTATTCTGATCCTCTCCCTCTGCAGATTTCTCTCCTTTTGGAGGACGGGTTTAAGCTGCGATTTTTTCCTCTTGCTCCCTCAGCCAAAATGAGGAACAGCTAAGCACCAAAATACTTGTGTGTTCTTCAAAAAAACCCAGACAAACATGGAAATGAACCAGGCACTAATAGATACAAATTGGTTCCAACCTGAATCACCTCTGCTGACTAAAGAGTGTTTGTTGTTTTGTTTCCATTGAAGATCAGAAGCCGGCGTTCACCCTTAGACACCAGAAGTGGTCGGGTGTTGTAGAGAGGAAAAGCGAATCTCCCAGCAGAGGAGGGTTTGTGTTTGGGGTCTGGATTTGCGAGGGCAGGTTTTGCGTGCTGCGAAGGGTTAAGGAGCCGCACACTTGACTCGGGCTGATCTCATCACGGCCACATCCAAGTGCATCTGTTGCCATGAGGTCACCCCGGTGCATGCTAATCAGCTGTGGCACCGCGCGGGGCTCCCGCGGCGGGCTCTGGGTGCCCGCAGCTGCCGGGGATGCGGCGGCACCTCGGTTATCGCCTCCCGCTTTCGTTCCTTCAAAGCAGCGTTTTCAGCGCTGTCAGGAACGCTCCGACGTGTGGTATCTGTTGATAAATGGATTCTCTAATGAATATTAGAGCACTGCCCTCAGCAACACTTGAGCTGCGGAGCCAGAGCCCTTTCCAGCGCTGCCAGGCTTTACAGCCCCGGAAGCCGTGCTGCTTATTTACATAAAACTGAGATTTCGCAGCCTTTTTGTTGAGAAGGCGACACGCGCTTTGCTTTGTCTCCGGACTCTGACATGCGTGGCTTTCTTGTCGAGAATACTTGACTGTGCCACAAACAGGATTTTGTTTATTCTAGTTCACTTTTTACTGTGTTGAGCTTTATCTTTACCTCTTTAAAGCAAAAGGAATATTTCAAATGGCCGTGTAGTTTTAAAACAGATTTTTGACAGAAACAAAGCCAAACCTGGAGAAACTGTTGTCTTAGACTTACCTTCTTTTTAATGCCAACCGAGCAATGATTCTTTTAGGTTTGGTTTTTTTTCTGCTTTTGGGGGAGGTTTGGTTTCTTTGGGTTTTTTTACTTCTTCGTTTGTGCTTTTTCTTTGAAAATGCACAGGGTGCTTTGCCAGCTCTATGTACCAGGTGCACTAGAAGGGTCTCCAGGTTTTGTATAATATTTGTGTGTATTTTTAGGGAAGCTGGATGGCGCTGTTAGGAAGAACACAGAGGTGCAGCGCGGCGGTGGCTGCAGCCGAGCCTGGGCTCTGGGCTCTGGGCTCTGGGCTCTGCGCTCTGCGGTGCCACTGGGGCAGCAAACACCGCCTTGCCTGTTGCCCACTCGGGCATCAAACGCCGCTTTGCCTCTTCCCAGTGGGGCAGCGAGTGGAAATCTTGTCCAGGCTGCGCCGTCTCCCTTCATTACTCTGCTCACACACTGGGCAGTGTGAAGAGCTCCAGCGCCGCTCTGGTAGTTGCAGACGAAGGGATAGGAGGGAAGGTTCTGCATGTTGACTGTGAGATAGTTTGTGTGTTTTCATGAGCGAGAATCGCTTTCCTGCGTTGGTGGGAGGCGGGTGCTGGAGCAGGGGGCTGGCGGGGGGGGGCAGCTGTCTGTCGGGGCGTGCGGGGGTCCCCAGCAGCGGGGACACACACGGTCACTGTGCTTCGTTCATCTGCTTTGCAAGAAGAGCAAGAGCTTTTTTCCTAGAGCAGGAAAAACCCACTTGGTTCTGTTCAGTAGATTTGAAATAAAATAAGCGCTCTCTGCCTTACAAAAATAAAATGTTTAAAGTGCATTTTTATCTGTATTACTAATTGAACCTCTACTCCCCCCTGAAGGAACACGCATTCTAACCGCTCCCCGTTCATCCCACACAGCGTCTGTACCTGGAGGAGGCGGCCGAGGCCCCGAGCGTCACCCCACGCACCCAAAGGCCTTTGGGACGTCTCCATGTCCCAGTGGTCTCCGTGTTGGTCACCTCCTGGTTTTTTACCCTGCCTACAGCGTCACAGCGGTTTAGGCCTCTGATGCCTCAAATTGTACCCAGTTTACAGCTGTATCGTCGCTAACAGTGCTGGAAACGCTGCTGTAAAGAGGCTGCTGAGGTCCTGCTGGACACAGGCTGAAGGGAGATGATGATTTGTTCCAATTTTCACCACTGTCACCTTTTTTCCATTGACAGATGCGAGGGGACAGAGATGAACTTTGTCTCGTGTTTGTCGGTTTCTGCTGTGCCAGCAACAGCCCGACCTTCACGCGAGCGCAACGCGTGTGCTGTTCCTGTATTTACATGATTTTGTGTTCTCTCCCTTTAGATTAGAATATGTAATGGTCTCGTTACAGTAATTGCCGCAGGTAAGAGCTGCTGCTGGCCTGGTGCTCCATCGCTACCAGCTCTTCTCCTCCTCTTCCTCCTGCTGTGCTGGGTGGCTCTGGGTCTGTCTCTGCCTGTCCCTGTCACCACCGCTGTAAATTCAAAGCACTCACCTGTGAGTCAGAACCCAGTGCTTTTTCTTTACTGCTCGCTGCGGAGCTGCTGCTTGTTTCTCACAGCTTGCGGTCCCGTGCACCCTGGGAAGCGCAGCGAGGGAATAACCCTGGGTACCCTCAGCGCCAGCGCCGTGGCCGGCGCGGCAGCCCCGCTTTGCCCGTCCCTGCGCGGAGCTGCCGGCGGGAAGGCCGCGTCCTTAGAGCTCCGCCAGACAGCTTGCGAGTGCAGTGATAAGATTTGTATGAAAGCCCTGCTCCTGCGTGGCTGGTGCCGCTCACTCCGCAGCTGCCGTGTCCCATCCATCACGCTGCGGAGCTCGGAGGAGCGGCCGGGACCGCAGGAATGCGCCGCTGCCCGGCGGTGCCGCGGGTGCCGCACCGAGGAGCCCCCCGGCCCCCGCCTGCTTTTCATATGCGCAGCCCGTGCATTGTTCAGCGCTTGCATGAATATTGCTTGAGCTTGTCCGTTTGCTGAAAACTGTATTATTTTGACCATCTGCCATTCCGCTGAACTGCAGGAATGTGAAGTCCGACACCTCCCTCGCGGCGCTGCCCCCCGCTTCTCCTCCCCGTGAGCAGCACCGCAGGTTTTGGTTTTAATCCAAAACTGACAGCTCCACAATTTTCACTGAAAATGCCTTTGCACTCTAAATCACATTTTTCACCTATCTTTTGAATGCAATATTTCCCCTTCGGACAGTTGTCCTGAAGGATGAATCCGGTGAGTAAAGATTGTCTTTGAAATGCAAATGCCGGTTTGCAAACTGGCTGAGAGGTTTCCAAGGAGCGAGATGTACTCTGGGTTCAGCTGCAGCCGGACCTCGGCATTGTTCCCTTCCCCGCTGCGCACCATCGGGCGGCTCGAGTCAGCCGGCGCACCAGGACAAGGTTATAAACCTCGTAGTGGGTTTTGGTGCATTTTCTGCACATTTGAGAGTCACTGGGGCTGGTAAAGTTGAAGGGAGCATTAAAGATATCCCTGTAATCATCACTTACATAAACTAACATGCGCACCCTGAAAATACAGCTTATTGTTCAATTGGAAATAGGCTTGTGCTGCAAAATGGCCCCACCAGTCTGGAGTTGAGAGTGGGTTGTATGCTCCGAGCCCTCCTCATCCTCCTCCTCCTCCTCCCCACGGGCTCGCAGGGTGCGAGGCTGCTCTTCCCTCCCATCTCCAATAAAACCCGTGTGTTAAGACTTGGAATCGTAACATGGTTTAAAAGTACAGTTTAAAAACTCCGTACCGTGATGGAGCCGGGAAACGCGGCTCAGCCGCGCTGGGCCGCCGCAGGGTCCGTGCGCAGGGACAGGCGGGAGCTGCGGTCCTGTACGTGGTGCTGTAATCGCTGCGTCCTCGTCTGTGCTCGCTCACACAACCTGGTCAGCGCTGGCCTCTGCTCGTCACCGCCTGTGGGGAATAATTGCCATGCGACTTAATGGTGAAAACACATCACTGCTGCAGCCGTCCAGGTCCCCCAGCCCACAGATACAGTTCATGAATGGTGGCCATGGGTGCACCGGTAATAACGGGCGCTCAGTGCCCTGCTTACGTACTGGAACTGCTAAGAGACTAAGATGCCTTCCAGGTAGAGTTTCACGAGAGCATTCACACTAAGGAAACTCAGTTCCAGCTCTCCAGAGTAGCCTGTATCCAGAAGAACGCTGCAGTGACACACAGCCAAAATGATAACATTATAAAACACAACTGAAGCAAACATTTTCACGTTCCATTAGGTGGGTTTTGTTGGAGCATTGGGCGGGCAGATGGGCGCTCACCTCTTGCTGCTGCTGGAACCGGCGAGGAGCACTCCCGTGTTCTTTGGGACAGCAGCTGCAAATGTCAAGTTCACCGAGTGGTACCCAGGGTTAATTTGGAAGAGGAGGAGGAGAGGGGTTGTGCTGATGCACAGACAGGCAGGTTGGGTGTTTGTCCTCACGTCATTTCTCCTCTGCCCGTTGTGTTTTCCAGGCTGCCTCACCACGAGTGCAAGCGCTGACCTCGCGCTCGCCATCGGGATCGAGTTTTCGGAGCCGCCGTTGCCCGCGCTGCCCCGCGGCTGCAGGAGCCGGGTCTCGGGGAGGCTCCGCCGCTCGGCCAGCGCGCTCAGCAAGGGGCTGCGGGAGCAGCGCTGCGGCCGGGCCAGCCCGGAGACCTTGAGCTAGCTCACCGCTGCCTCGCCCGCTGCATCGCTGCGCCCCTGCAGCTGCGACGGCCGCGCACCGCCACCGGCTCACGAGAAGAGCAACCACACCCTCTCTGGAGAGCAAACACCGCACATTCACCACAACCACTCCTCACTGCGGCTTCAACAATGAGACTGCGCCTCTTGGTAACTGCCTCACCTTGTACCGCATCAGGGCAATCGTCTGCAACCTGAAGCATCTCTGGTTGGAGTAACGGGAATCTGAAGGCTTCCGAGGACACGCCGTGTCCTCCTAGCACTTTGTGTAGCAAGAAAAACTTGTATTTTCACTAGGAAATGTATTTCAGTCTACATGTATCGTAGGTTTCTAGGGGCGATAACTTGTTATAGCTAAAAAAGCAAAACCGTATAATAAAAGGAAAAGAAACCTGTGAGCATCCTGCAGCGCTTGGAGTGAACGAGGATGGCCAGGGTGGAGGTAAAACCCACCACGTGTCACAGGACAGGAGCCGACGCCGACCGACCTGCGGGAGGATGCTGCAAAGCAAATAACATGGTGTGAACTTCATCGTTTGGGTGTTTGGAGCACCTGCCTGCTCCTGAGTGCTGGGCCTTCCCTTCCCTTCCCTTCCCTTCCCTTCCCTTCCCTTCCCTTCCCTTCCCTTCCCTTCCCTTCCCTTCCCTTCCCTTCCCTTCCCTTCCCTTCCCTTCCCTTCCCTTCCCTTCCCTTCCCTTCCCTTCCCTTCCCTTCCCTTCCCTTCCCTTCCCTTCCCTTCCCTTCCCTTCCCTTCCCTTCCCTTCCCTTCCCTTCCCTTCCCTTCCCTTCCCTTCCCTTCCCTTCCCTTCCGTGGGTCTGGACCGTGTTGCTGTTGTTCTGTTTGCTCCTTGGCACCCAAATAATGCACGTGTCTGAACCGGGTGTGATTTGGTGTAAGTGAAGGGGATTTGGCTTTCAGGGAAGCAAACTGGGCCACGTGTTTTCCTTGCTGCACGGCAGCGTCCGGCCCCGAGTCCCGCAAACACAGGCACCGCAGCCGTCCCGCCGCCTTGGCAAAGGGCTTTGGTGCCATCCTGATCCTCTGCCTCACACCTGGGTTTTGCTTTCTACTGATGATTTGTTGGTAAAGGAAATTAGAAAATACAATGTGTATTTTAATTTATTTTCTCTTCAGGACTGGATAGGCGAGCATCTCTTGTTCTTAGTTATCCAATAAATGGTCTGACATAATTTCAAAGGCATTCTTCTGAAACACAGGAGACTTTTCTCACTAGAGCAATATGCATCTAATTCAGGGAAGAACTAAAACACTGAGGAAAATGCTATTTTCCTGATGTCAAAAAACCTAAAAATGTAAATTTGTAAAAACTGAGCTGTGGTTTTGTACTATGAACTGGATAACAAAGCCGTTCTGTTCCCCCTCACACCGTTAATAAATGTTGGCTCACAACAAAACCCTTAAAAGAGCAACGAAGAGTCTGTACCTGGGGGTGTGGTGTCTGCGAGGACGGCGCTGCAACGGCGGGTGCTGCGGTGCTGGTTGCTGTGGTGCCGGGTGCTGCGGTGCTGGTTGCTGTGGTGCCGGGTGCTGCGGTGCCGGGTGCTGCGGTGCTGGTTGCTGCGGTGCCGGGCGCTACAGTGGCGGGTGCTGCGGTGCCAGGTGCTGTGGCTGCTGGGACACTCAGGTCGGACGTGGTTTTGTGGGGACAGGTTGAAGCTGGGGTGTGCATGGCAGTGATGCGGTGACACTGCCACGGCGGATGTCACCGGCTGGGCGGGCACCATGGAGAACTATGGAGAAGAAACTGTGGTCAGAAATGGAGCACCAACCCAAGCAGCTCCACATCAAGTCCCCAATGTGTCTGGGAAGGAACTTCACATGCCCGCTGGGCACGAGGAGCCCCACCTAAACCCGGCTTTGCTAAGGAGCAGCCCAGGCCCAGCACGGCCCACGCTGTACCGTCCCTGTTCACGGGCACCAGTATTTATGCCCCACGGGTCCCCAGCCCGGCAGGGTGAGCGGGGCCACGGGCACCACCAATGCCGGCTGTTACAGAGGGACCCCAAAGTCAGTTTTTAGGGGGCAAAACAAGTGCCAAACCAGACTTTATTCTGGCCGGAAAAGCACAGCCAATGAACCGACCTGAACAGGGTTTATACAATTAATTAGCTCTCCAATAACATAAGATAAAGGTTGAGGAGATTATTGCAGTGCAGCAAATGAGAATAATGAGTATCCGCAGTGTGCATGCACGCACTCACCAAAAACAAAGCCAGAGCCGGCTGACTCCAGTACACTACACTCACCTGACTTAGGCAAAGACTTACACTCACCTGGTTAGGCAAGGACTGACTTACACTTGCATGGTCAGCAAGGACTACACTTGCCTGGCTAGGCAAGGACTTACTTACACTCGCCTGGCTAGGCAAGGACTGACTTACACTTGCCTGGCTAGGCAAGGACTACGTTCACCTGGCTAGGCAAGGACTACGTTCACCTGGCTAGGCAAGGACTACGTTCACCTGACTAGGGAAGGACTACATTGACCTGGCTAGGCAAGAACTACGTCCACCTGGCTAGGCAAGGACTCCGCTGGCCTGGTCGGCAAGCACTACAGCAGATGCTCACTCACCCACAGGAGGAGGCGGGCGCTCCCCGTCCCGGGACGTTTCCTCAGACGTGTCCCAGTCCAAGGGGAGGGCTCCGGCACACACCTGCGGCTCCGAGACCACAAAAGGGGCTCTTCGGCGGGGACCCCGGTCTGTGGTCTGATCAGATCTGGCTGTGGGAGTTCCAGAAGCTTCTCGGTTTCTCTGGGCCCCTCCTCGGCTCCTACCGACCCTGCCAAGCGACTCCGGGTCCCACACAAGAGCCGTGAACTGCCCCACTGAAGGTGAGGGGGTGTGCAACTGCCACACCAGCAACAGGTGGGAAAACGGCCACAGGCATTACAAAATTAAAATAAATTAACTTATACATAAGAGTACCTGATGTGTTTATATGTATTATTATAGTGCTATATCTGTTAATATGTTACATAATTATAGAAACATTATATAATACATAGTATATTTCTTGCATGTTATAGTATATAATTATGTAACTAGTATTGTGCATTATGAATATATGTGTATATTAGGTATAGTATATATTATAGGCATTAAATATACACAAATATAATGTATTTATGCTATTACAATAAGCATTATATACATTATCTATGATCTATAATTATTATATAATGTATATAAGGTGATATACATTACATAATAGTATATTATACTATAGATGCACTATATAATACAGTAAAATTGTTTAATAATATTAATATTCACTAATACTAATTTATCAAAATATGGATTATAGTTACATATATACACACACTATATACTACTATGCATTAACTGTGTATATATCCGTATGCGCACAAACGTAGTACATACTTTAGATATATGTATGCATTATTATATAAACTATAACATTAGTACATAAACTATACTCTTGTAGGCATGTATCTGCAGTATATTTTACAAAAAATATATAAGAATTATATAAATCATTTCAGCAATGTATGAATAATAACTACAATAGATTATATAATGACTATATAATACTATATATTGCATAATACATATATAATATAGATCATGGAATAATCCATGGACTGCGTACCACACAGTATATAATACTATGGATTACAGATGATGCATAACATGTATGTATAATGCACGTTATGCATGCATACACTTGTGCCCCTGTCCACAGTGTGTTCGCATGCACACACACAACGGCGCGTTATCATCTAATGCGTGCTCTGTCCTCCATAATATAGTTCTACAAAACTAATGAACAATTCTGTAAGGCAATATTATTTCATTATATGAATACTGATAATTTATCAGTTATTATATCTAATGCATTTATAACATTAAGTATTGTCTATCATGTATTATAATATGCACTATGTAATGGGCAATATATAATTTATAATATACATCATTTGACAGATTATGTATCATGTATTATACAATGTACTACATATTATGAAGTATACTTACCTATATAATCTATATAAAGTATGCTGATGGAAAAGAAGTATCATTATTTTATGCAGAACTATAATTTATTAAAGCTAATAAATGCTGTATTTCTTGTCTCTGTGTAATTCAAACACAATTTTCCAGCTCAAATCTAAGTCACCATCCCATGCAGCTGTTGGGCATCTGCTCAGGTTTGGGGTCGTTTTTCCTTTGAACTGTTATTGCAGCCCGTGGAATTTACACACAAAAACCTGTGAAATTCGGCAATGGAAATGGCTGGGTTCCGCAGCCCAGTGAGCCAAACCCTGCGCCGTGCTGCCCCAGCGGTTCCCAGCCCGGTGCCAGTGGTTCCCAGCTCAGTACCCGCAGTTCCCAGCTCAGTACCAGCGGTTCCCAGCCCGGTGCCATCAGCTCCCAGCTCAGCACCAGCGGTTCCCAGCTCAGTACCGTCGGTTCCCAGCCCAGTGCCGCCGCTTGGCTACCAAACTTCCTGCAAGTCACCCTCCCCGACATGCAAGGAAAGGCTGAGCACAGGAGTTTGTGCAGCTCCCGTGGCCCTGGGCAAGGAGACACAGGGGACCCGGGTGGCTTCACACAGCCCCAGCTTCCGAGCTGCAGGGGCCCTTTATTATTATTTAAGAACAGGGGTGCCCTTCCGACAGTGGAGGTGGTTGAAGCGCAGCTGGGGGACGGCTGCTAACAGCAACGCCCGCGTTACCGTAACGGGAGGATGAACTCCGACGAGCGTCCCCAGGCCGGCTCTGCTGGTCCTCAGCCCCTGCCGCCTGCGCTGCGGGGAACAGCAAGAGCAGACAAGACGTGAGAGAAAAGCCGCGCAAGCCACCCGTGTCCTGCCCGCAGCCACCATCTGCAGGACGGCCCCGTGAAACCAAAGGCCACGCTCCGTACGTCCCGCTTGCTGATTAACACATCGGATGTTTCCACGACACAGAACTTTGTTATACGGACTGTAAACTAAATTCAGTTAAAACCACCTAAAGCTGTAATGAAACTTTTTATCTGCACGGAAGGACTTGGGATGTGCAAAATGCAGGCAGACGCCCGGGTGCCCGGCACCTCGCCGCACCATGCACTGCAGCAGCCTCGCTGGCCCAAAACGCACCCAGCACCCTCGCAGGTGGCAACGGGACAGAAGGGACATTCACCCCACTGCCTGTGGTGCCCTGCATCACCCCATGGCACCCCACAGCATCCCGCATCACCCCATGGCACCCCATAGCATCCCGCATCACCCCACAGCATCCTGCATCACCTCATGGCACCCCACAGCATCCTGCATCACCTCACAGCATCCTGCATCACCCCATGGCACCCCACAGCACCCTGCATCACCCCACAGCATCCTGCATCACCCCACCATCACCCTGCAGCATCCTACATCACCCCACATCACCTCGCAGCACCCTGCATCACCTCACATCACCCTGCAGCATCCTGCATCACCCCACATCACCCTGCAGCATCCCCCATCACCCCGCATCACCCTGCAGCATCCCCCATCACCCTGCAGCACCCTGCATCACCCTGCAGCACCCCGCATCACCCCACATCACCCTGCAGCATCGCACATCACCCTGCAGCATCCCACATCACTCCACACGCCACTGGGAACAGACCGGCAGAAGCCCCGTGAGTGTTTTTTTCCGTGCCAGCTCACTGAGAAGCGATGCTGGATTTTAAAGAGGCTCGCGCAGGGAAGAGGTCTGAAATCCAAGGCAAGAGCCCGGCTCCGACGCGTTTCTGGGCTCACCGCGCGCGCCTCCCCGCCGCCCGCGCAGCAGAGCGGGTGCTGCTGGGCACGGTGCCAGCCCCAAACCGACGGAGGCACCTCCTGCACCCTCAGCTGCGAGTCACTGTGGTGTTGTACCAAATTTGCTGAAGATCCCCCCAGAGAAGTGGCACCACAAACACCACTCTCTGGTGGCGGTGACCGCGCTACCGGAGCAGCTCTTCCCTGCTCTCGCTAGCTCTGTGCCCACGGTTCAGCGATGCTGCTCAGGCTGCGTTTTTCAGGACCCTGAAGGTTCCTATAATTAATCTCCCTGGTTCCTCTCAGTTTGCAAACAATCTGTTTCAGACCATGTGTGCGGCTCTTTGTGTGTGCAGAGGAAAGCTCCAGCGGCCTGCAAACCGGGCAGACATCCCTGCCCACCAGCACAGAGGGAGCAGCCTCCGCACCCGTGCGCCAACTGCCTCCGAGAACTGGCGACCGCGTCACATTTGGGGTAGAATCAGCGTTTCCCATGGCGCCCAAAGCTGTTCCTGCTAGATGCACTGAGAGTCATCAGCAAATTGATTCGTTAGCTGACAGCAGGAGGCTTTGTTTGCACAGCGCTGGCGGCCTGCGCTGCCGGATGGCGAGAGCATGGCACCGAGAAGGCAGCACCTGCGCTGCCAGGAGCCGCTGCGAGCCGCCCTGCCCGAGCCGCGGCTCCAGGGTCCCTCTCTTGCTGCAGCCCAGACACACCAAGAGCAAGCCCTGTTTCACAGGCTGTTTGTGAACAGAGCCCGGAGCACTCCAGTTCCACCTCTCCCTACTCCTCCCCAAAACACGAGCCTCCACTGCTCACACTTTCCACTGCAACGCACGTTCCCGTCAGCAGAAGAGGCAAAAGCGTGGGTGCCGATGGCTGCGTTGGCGGCTGCCTGCAAACCTGGGGAATTCTTCTGACCCCAAGAGATTTTATCTGACTCCTACCGGAACAGGCACGAATCTACCTGACTGTTGGGAAATCAATACCAACACAAAGCAGTTATTTTGTGGCCCGTGGGTGCCCCGGGCTTAGAGCAAAGATTTCAGCAGAGGCTCCGCTGTGAGGACGAGGATGGAGCCGCCGGGCCCTGGTCTGGACTTGGTGTCCGGTGGCCCGAGAGCGCAGCCCCGCGCTGGCGACCACGGCTGGGACAGCCCCGACACACCGGCTGTGACAGCCCCGACACACCGGCTGTGACAGCCCCAACGGGGGCTTTCCAAGGCCCGGGAGACGGGAAAAGAAAAACCAGGCTTCATGCCAAGCGTGTTTTGCTGCCTTTATCTCTCAGGCTGTTGAGGACAGGTTCTCTTTTTCATTGTATCAATTCCCAGCTAAAACCGCAGCCTCGCCTAGACCTGGAGCCAGTCCTGGTGCAATGTCCGAGGTTTCCTAGGAACCAAGGCAGCAGGACCGTGCTGGTTCTGGTACTTTTCAACCTGGATGATAAAGAAGAAATCTTTCCCGGGAAAGATTTTCTTTCTCTATATGTTTTATATCAGAAAACAGTCAGAGACCTCTCAGCCCAGACTGGGCCCTAACGCAGCGCCAGGTGATGGGGTGCGTGCAGGGCGGGAGGCTGCTGGGTGCCGAGAGCGGGTGCCGCTGCCCAGCACACCCCTTCCACGCTCACAGACACCGCAAAAGTTTCTGCTGAAAATCAATGAACTACTTTTTGACCAAACCCACACAATCCCAGGCACAGACGCACGTCCCGGAGCACCGACGCACACCAGGACTCACGACCCCAAACTGCCGCTGCTTAAAATGCTCCCAGGACCAGGCAGGTCCCAGCAGAGCCCACATGGGCCAGGGGCCGCAGCCACCTCCTCCTGGCAGGGCAGACGGGCACTTGGCACCTTGTCTTCCCCTGCTCCACACGGGAGCCCTAGCACGCCTGGTTTGCTAAATCACAGAATCACCGAACGTTAGGGATTGGAAGGGACCTCAAAAGATCACCTAGTCCAGACCCCCTGCCGGAGCAGGAACACCTAAGATGAGGTTAAAAATCTGCCATTATTGAAGGACGCTGCAGAAATCCCAGCACAGGGCAGAGCAGGACCAGGCAGGATCAGGCTCTAGCCGCGAAACCGGGCACACGAAAGCCCAGCCCTCCTGGCACCAGCCTCCCCAGCTCACAGCGAAAGCAGGACGCAGCCTCTTTGGAGCCCTGCACGCCCGTCTCCGAGCACACGGGAAAGCCACCCAAGCGAACGGCACATCCCCTCGCAGGCCAGGCGTTCTCCAAGGTCCACACTCCTCCTCCAAAGGTGCGCTCCTCTTTGTGTTCTCCCTGCAGCACCGTCCAGAGCGGCCCCGGGCAGCTCCTCCCAGGAGCCAGACGCAGAGCGCGGGACAGCGGCCCCCGCACCGCACCCCGCTCCCGCTCTCCCCCTCCAACTCCTCGTTAATTAACTCAGCAGAGGTGCAGAGCGGGCTGGCGCCAGCCCCGTCCCCACCGCCGGCAGCACGACGCAGCAGGGCACGCTTGAATTTGAAAATATTTTATTTGAATAGTAAATAATTATACAGTTGAAACAGTTCTATCGAAGCACTCTATAAATAGCTAACAGTTAAGAAAATAATGTGTGTAGAAAAAGAGATTGCATCTAAAAGTAAGAGCTGTCAGTCGCACGGGATAAATGGGTAAGATCGTGTGTTATTCTAGGTATAAAAGTTAAAACCTTTTTAGCAGATCCCTTTAGAAAAAAAGATCTTCTAAAATGCACAGTGAAATGGCAGGCGGGGGAGACGAAAAAAGCACATTAGAGTATCTGCGATCAAATAATATCAATCTTCATAATTAAAATAAATAAATAACGAATAAATAACATAATCACTCAAACCAACATATACAGATAGTCAACTCATGAGCTACCTCAGGAAAGGCAAAACGAACATGAACAGAAAGTTGGCATGTCACAGTTAAGGCAGTTTCTACAGCATTTTCTGGAGACCATCAACAGCGGAGTCAAGGCATTTGTGGCTATACTAAAGGAAATTCTCATTTCTCCTCAAGCGGTTTGATCTGTTCACGTTTATAAAAACGAACAGAACGAACAAAACAAAACCGAAACAAAAAAGAGAGAGAAAGACCCCAGAAAGGTGAATGTAAAGCCAGATTCCAGCAGTTCACAAGCCGTATTAAAGCTAAGGTTGTGGCCCGGGACGCCCGGGAAGGCACGGGCGGCTCAGCAGGCGGGGCGCAGCGGCACCTGCAGCAGGATCACCTGCCGGTTCTCGGACGGGTGGCACTTGTTGATGTGCCGGGTGAGGCCGGGCGAGCTGTAGAAGGTGGCCGGGCAGTACTTGCAGGGGAAGACCTGTGCGGCGTGCAGCAGGCGCAGGTGCCGCTCCTGGCTGCTCTTGCTGGGGAAGGTCTCCCCGCAGACGGGGCAGAGCCGGCACTCGGCGGGCGGCGCGGGCGGCTCCTCGGCGGCGGGCTCGGGGGCCGGGTGGCTCAGCAGGTGCTTGCGCAGGTAGGCCTGCCGGCGGAACCGCTTGGCGCAGCGGGGGCACTCGAACAGCCCCTCCTCGGAGCCCGCCTCCGAGGCGCCGCCGGGGCTCGGCGTGTCCCGCTCGCTGCCGCTGCCGCTGCCGCCCGCCTCCTTCGGCGGCTCCTCGGCCGGCGCCCTGCCCGCCTCGGGGCCGCCCTTGGCGGCGGGCGGGCGCGGCTTGTGCCAGCGGCGGTGGGAGGCGAGGTTGGCGGGGCAGGAGAAGACCTTGTCGCACTCGGGGCAGCGGTACTCCACCCGGACGATGCGGGAGCAGCGGTGCTGCGCCAGCGCGAAGGGGTCCCCGTACTCCTCCTTGCAGAGCTGGCAGATGAACTCGCCCAGCGGCCGGGCGCAGCCGCCCCGCGCCTTGGCCGGCGCCTCCACCGGCCCCTCCTTGATGCGCAGCCCCAGCACGGGCGACGTGGTCACCTCGTCCTCGAAGGTCAGCTTGCGGATCGCCTTCGCCTTCTTGCCCGACGGGGCCTTCTGCCGGCCGGGCTCCGCGTTGCCCGGCGGGCGCTTGGCGGGCGGCGGGCGGCCCGAGGCGGGCGGCGCGGCCGGGGCGGGAGGCGCGGGGGCTCCGCCGGGAGCGGCGGGCGGCTCGGCGTGGCCGGCGGCGGCCCAGAGCTTGAGGTCGGCCGGGGCGAAGAGGAGCGGGTCCATGGTGCCGGGCACGGCGGGCGCGGGGAAGGACTCGGCCGAGACGGGCGAGCCCAGGCTGAAGCCGCGCTCCAGGTACTTGTCCCTGCTGACGGGTCGCGTGGGGCTGTACAGCGCCTGCACGGCGGCATCGGGCGTCCCGAAGGGCACGGGCGGCGAGTCCCGCGGCGGGGGCGGCGGCGGCGCGGCGGGGCAGGCGGGCGGCGGGGAGCCGCCGGCGGGGAGCGGCGGGCCGGCGGCGGCCTCGCGGCAGCAGCGCGCCCGGTACGAGGCGGGGGTGGGCCGCCGGCTGCGCTTCACCAGGAAGCCCCGGGGCATCTTCGCGCCGCCTCCGCGCCGGCGGCGGCCGCGGCGCACGCTGCTCGGTCTGCCCGCGGCGCGGCCGCCGCCGCCTTTAAGCGGGCCGGGGCCATTGTTTGGGCCGGCGGCGGCGGGCCGGGCCAATCAGCGGCGGCGCGGCGGGCGGCGGCGGCGGGCGGAGCGGGTGCACCTGAGCCCCCCGCCCGCGGCGGCACACGCCCGGCCCCGCCCCCCGCACGCTCCGCGCCCCGCGCCGCCCGGCACGCGCGGCCTTTGTGTGCCGCCCCGGGGCGGGCGCCGCCCCCCGCCCGTGCCGGGCCCGTGCCGAGCGCTCGGGGCAGCGGGACCGGCGGCGGCTCCGCGCCCTCCGCGCCCTACGGCCCGGGCCCGGCCGCGGCTGCACCGCCCGCCCCCGGCGCGGAAAGGCCGGCGCTGGGTGCGAGGAGAAGGAAACTTGGCGCCGGAGGAGGAGAAAGTCGCTTTTGTGGCGGCTGCCGGCGCAGGGGACGCTGCCCGCCGGGAGCGCCCCGCATCGGCACGGTGCCGGGACAGCCCCTTGGTTTTGTCCGCCGCCGGCATCAGGTGCTACGAGAGCGGTCTAATCAAGTGGGGAAGGATAACGAACGGGTCCAAAGCCGGCGCCGTACCCCGCCACCTTTGTGACGGGAACCCACCGCACGCTACCGCGGAGCTCCGCGGCCGGGGCCGAGCGGGGACGCTCAGCCGCCGCCGGTAACCTGTTACGCGGTGCCCTCCGCTCCGCAACACCCCCCGGCCGTGCTCCCCGCGGTCCCGCGGGTGCGGCCTGGCGGCAGCCCCGACCTCGGCCTGGCTCCCCGGCACGGCCGCGACACGGCTCTCGGTTTCTGTCCGAAACGCTCGGCGGTCGGTGCAAGGAAGGCGACGCAAGCTGCCGTTGGGGTCGGCCCCGTTCCCCATTTCCCTGCACGCCGCAGGAGGGGGAAAAGCCCGAGCAGCAGACGAGCAGAGATGCGGAGGATGCGCCGGGCGCTGCCGCGGGCGGCACTTGCGGCGCCCGGGGGACGGCGTGCGGGAAGCGCAGCGCGGCGGCCGGTGCAGGTGCGGCCGCCGGCGCCCGGAGCCGCTGCGGGGCGAGCACCGGGCCGGGGCCCCGCTCCCCCTTAACCCTTTGTCCGCGGGGCCGTGCGCCGGCCACGCGGGGATTTGCGCGGGAGCTCCGCGCGTGGCAGGTGGCGGCGGGGGGAGCGCCGCCCCCCGGGGCACCGAGCGCCTTTGTGGGGGGCGGCGGGGCACGCGGGCGGCACGCGAGCGAGGGCCGGCCCCCCCGCGGCCGCCTTTGTGCGCCTCATTAGCATAAAGCTGCGCGACCCTCCGGCGGGCGGCACAAAGGGGCGGGGGGGCTGGCGGCACCGGGGGCCGCCGCTCTCCCGGGCACCCGTCAGCGAGCCGGGCGGGCGGCGGGGGGGTCGTGGGGCCGCTCCGCCAGAGCAGCCCCCCCGGCCTCCCGGTGGGACAGGCGGGGCGGGGCGGCCCGCTGTGCATTAGCATACAGCTGCGGGCACGCGCCACCGCCACCCCGCCGGGTGCGCACCGAGAGCCGGCCCCTCCCGCACCGACACCCCGCATCGCCGGGCCCCTCCCCGCATCGACACCCCGCATCCCCGGGGCTGCGCACCGAGAGCCAGGCCCCTCTGGTACCGACACCCCATGTCCCCGGGGCTGTGCACCGAGAGCCGGGCCTCTCCGGTACCAACACCCCGCATCGCCGGGGCTACTCACTGAGAGCCAGGCCCCCTCCCCGCATCGACACCCCACATCCCCGGGGCTACGTACCAAGACCCCCCTTTCCCCGGGGCTGCACACAGAGTTCCCCTTTCACCCCGGCGTGGTTTCACGAAGCGGGGCTGAACCGGCGCTGGGTCTTACCTGCCGCCGTTGGGGCCGCAGCGTGGGTCCTGGCCGGGGCGTACATGGGCAGATGTGAGCGGTGGTGGCGCAGGTAGCGCACGATGGGGTCCTGCAGCGAGGGCGGGCAGGGTCTCTCCTCGTCGGGCTCATCCCAGGGCGGCTCGGCGGGGGGCAGCCCGGGCACCTGCAAGGCACAGCGGTCAGATGGCAGCGGGGCGCGGGGCAGCACAGCCCAGGGCAGGCAGGGGGTGCGGGGAGTGCGCACCCAGCCCTTCCACCCGCGGTGCTGGGGCCAGCACTGCTCAGGTGTTGGCTGGTCCCTCCAAAATTACCCACGCTCATCAGCGTTTGCGTGGAAATGAACCAACATCCACAGAAGTGTCCGACCTTCTCAGATACAGCCTTGGCAGATACGTTTCTGGCGCTCGCCAGAGGAAATTCCCCCCCCAGATGCCTAATTTAGTGGCTGCTTTTAACCGACTTCTCCGAGCAACCACAGCTGCAATTTGAGAACCAAACCATTATTTCTTATGGAGGACAAGTGGCTTTTCTAGAAAATCTCAGGCGGCACATGTGCGCCCTCACTTTGCTGTAATACTTCAACAGCTGATGTAGGTGCAAAAACCCAGCCCCGCCATCTGCATGTTTGCATAGCTGGAGCTCTGCACGTCGAAATAAACACACGTTTGCCATCCTGCAGAGTAAACATTCCCCGCACCATCGCTCGATGGGCACGAGCACCCTGTGCGGGAGTCACGCGTGCATCCAGTGACGATTTCAACACGCCAGCTGCAAACAGGCCCTGTCCAAGCTGCAACGGCCTTTTCTGTGCATCTGTTCCTTACCGCTAGTCAACGTTTCTAGAAATATTACCCCTAAAGGCATGAGACCGATTTCCGGTTTCTGTGGAAACTGTAGCCAAAACCATCTGACTTCTGTGTATTTACACTCACACTTTTCACACATCTCTTTCAAAGGTGTGTTTTTCCCTCATTTTTACATTTCATTGCGGGTTTATCTGCATGCTGAAGTGAGCTGGAATACGAGCAAAAGGAAGCAAAGACAGTGGGTGTCTTGCTCCATATGGCAATACAGCCAGTCCCCAGGCTCTTAAAGACCTATTCCGTAAGTGCGTGGTACCTACTATGTATTGGCAACATGACTAGAAGGAACACCCAAGGAAAACATATAAATGCGACATTTAGTAAATATGTAAATATACTAAATGTACTAAACACAGTGAAGAAAATCCAAACAAAATCCAAACAGTAAAGACAAATTTGCATCCTGATGCAGATACCGTCACCTGTGCTCATGTAAGGAGCTCTGACTCAGAGGTGCTTTCAGTCCATTCAGTGAGACTATTTTTGTGTACCAGGGCTACTGCAACAAGAAAAGGGTACGGCAAGCCAGGCTTTAATTTGTAGGACACCAATTCCCCTTTCTCTGAAGTTGTTCACACTTACAGCATGCGAAATGCGCTTGAATGATGGCAAGAAAAACACTTCTCATCAGGCCTCCCATTCTGCAGAGAATTTCATTTTGTGTTCTTTTATAGATGGCTTCCAAGAGAATCTAAAATAAAACTGCACCGAGGCACTTTCTGTATCGTGACAATGGGAGGAAAATTGCGTGTAGCCCTTGTGGGAGGAGGCAGGGGTCGGGCGCTTGTGTGGCCACAGCTGTGACACCCGCGGGCGCGGGCCGTGGAACGGGTGGGCTGCGGCCGGCGCCGCGTCCCTTTGTCACCCTGCCTCCCTCTGCACTTGGTGCCCTTCGCTTTCTGCACGGCTAGAAACCCAGGCAGCGAATACTTCCAAAAATACCGCCACCGCAGGGAATTTCAGTGCGTAAAACAAAAGCAAAAGCAGCACGAGGAGAGAGAGGGTAAATCGGTCCCAAGCAGTGGGCTGGAAGTATCGAGATCCAGCTTGCAAATTATATCTGAGATCAGCCAGAAATCCACCAGCGTGGGGGAGCAGCCTGACGGAAACCTCTGCAGCCCAGGGCCCTTTGCACGGAGTGCGGCAGGCGCCGATTCTGAGCAGGCTGCTGGGACTTTATGCCCCTGTCTATGGTGCTAAGGCCAAAGCTGGAGACAGCAAACATTTTAATTTCATCCTTATTCAAGAAACGCACTCATCACTGAAAAAGCCAGTTGCTTTCACTCTTTCTACTACAAAAGCCATTCCCTGTGGGTAGACGTTGAAAAATCTACTTCGCATAGGCTCAGCTGAGACAGGTTTAGGGTGGCCTGCAGTGCATTCCTATTAGGAAACAGAAATTTAACAAGGGGATAACTGAACAAATAAGCCTCCAGACTCTGCTGGGTGCTTGTACTAAACTGCACGTATAATGCTAAAAATGCTGTGAAGGAAAAACAAAGCAGCCTAAAGTTGTAGTGGCAAATCTGAAAATACGCTCAAATGAGCCCAAAGGAAACGCCGTACTCGGTGAGCCCCCCGCGAGGTCAGACCTGCTCGGGCCTCCCAGGGGAAATAGCTGAACACAAACGGAAAGCTTGAGGAGAAAGGTGGGAGCAGAAACCAAAGTGAACAACACTAACAAATTACCCAAATAATACAATGTACTGGCCAGTCATTTCTCTTACCTGTTCCAGCACGAGGACTTGGCGCAGCTCCTTCTTGAGATCAATAAAGCGATCGTGATAGATGGCCATGGACCAAGGTTCCCTGAAGTAGCTGGTTAAAAAAGACGAAATTTAGTTATCTTGTGAACCTCTCATTAACCACTAATAAAGTATTTACCTGCTTTTTTGCCTTTATAAATTACAGTTCTGGACCCATCATGATCGTTTGTTCATAAAATGCCTCCCGTAACAGCATGGTCAATCAATTCTTTTAATGGATGTTCCTGATGTACAGCCAGCTTCAGTAATTACATTTAAAGTGGCTTAATTCAGAGCTGTGGCAAGACCCAGTGAAGAATCCTGATTTTATCAGAATTTAAAAGCCTGAAGACCTGTAAAGAACGGTGTCTCCATTATCTGTCCTCATTTGAGAAAAGCAGATTGCAGGATTAACTGAACTGCTGCATAAACAAATTAAATTTGTGTAGACAATGACACAAATGTTGTTCATCATTAAGGTTTCTGGATTAATAAAGGCCAGAAAAACAGGCCACCACAGTGTTGCAATATGTTCTTTGCCTAGGACGCTGGCTGAGCTGAACCTGTTCCAGGAGGAAGCTCTTGTGACTTTTTCCCCAGTGCCAGCATTCGTGACAGCATTCTTCTGTGAAAAAGGAGTAAAGGACGGCGAGGGCACGACTCCACCGAGACCCGCACGGCTGTAAATATAACTGGAGGCAGCTACGGTACGGAGCTGGGATTTATTTCCTTCCTGCACCACGAGAAGCGAGTTGTACCGCTTCGGCGAGACGCTGTGTGCGCAACTCCCGTTAACAGCAATCGGAGCGGGCGGTGCAGCCTGTTGGCGCGGCAGTGCCGAGCACGGGGTCGCCGCGCAGTTGTGGGTCGGCTGCGCTGAGGCCCCGCACCGCGGCAGCACCGCGCGCAGGCACCGCTCGGCTCGCACACCACGGGCGCCGTTCCTGACCCCACCACGCACAGGGTCCGGGCGCGCGGGGGTGCCCGGCCTGGCAGCACGGCGCCGCCACTGACCCACCGAGTCGTTCGCAGGCAAGATGTCAAACACACTCAGATTTCGGTGCTTTAAAGTAATCACATCTCTCTAACGCCTACAGACCTAGAGAGGAACAGGATATTTCCCAAATATTTAAAAACCCCCTCAATTTCAGAAGGAAAACCCCACCCAACGCAGACCTTTAACTCCATGTTGGTATTAGAGAGCAAAGCAAGGAAAAGGGGGGTGTTACACAAGCATACATTAAGATAATTAGAGGCTCTGATTTTACTGATGTGCCCTGCTGAAAGCCGTGTTCCACTGGCCAAACGTTTTGTTTGCAAGCTGGCATCTTCATTCTAACCCCGATAAGGCAATTCATCTCTTGATTGAGGCACTACTCCTAACCACCTTACCTTTGTGACCTTGTTCTCTTACCTCACTGACATGTTGGCCTTAAATGACACTTATAAAATGTTTCAGGGATGCTACACATTACTGCTACTGTTACCAGCTCAGTCCGTAAACACATTTGTAGCTGTTCCTGACGATACTCAGATTTGCAGCTCAAAAGCCAAGACGAGTTGCCCAGCCTGCAGTATTTGATGCAAATAAATGCCCGTTTTTGGGAATGTAGAATGTCGTGTCTGTTTTCTGGATAGGCTGCTGAGAGGAGCTACCGGTGAACACCACCGACTCCCAGATCGCCTTGCTGCCCTTCACCTGAAGACAGGTAAGCACCAAGGCACTTTAATTAAAGACTGGCTTCACAGAAACGAGTCACCTTCTGCGCTGGCTCTGTGTTTTTATCTGTTCATCTCTTCAGCTAGAATCACCCTTCTACGGGGTGTTTCTGAGAAAGCAGAGCTACCTACAGCCGCTCGGGGGAGATTTAATAATGCAAAGGCCCGTGCGAAGGCGGCGCGAGGAGGCCGGGCTGGCGCGCTCCCAGCGCGGCTCAGCGGCCGGCGCCGCGGCACCTGCCACGCGGGTCTGCGCCGCGCCGCCGGGACCTGCCGCGGCCGTCCGGCGAAACGCTGCGAGAGGACGACGGCTGCCGGGAGCACAACGGCTCTGCAAACCTGGCCGCTTCCTAACGGGGATCCCCTGCTGGCAAACTTTTATATCAACAGCAGCCATCACGGGAAGGCATTTGTAACGAGACAGGATGAAATGGGTGCCTTCGGAAGACAATAGGCGACATCCTTTTTGTTGCTAGGAAGCTGGTCTCGCCTTTCATTGACAAACAATATTTAAAGTCTGTTCTGCCTCATTTGTAATGTGTGGCCTACATTAGATGAAAGGGAAGAGGGAAGAAAATATTCAGTGGCATCCTGTACAGAAGACACGGAATCTTTCCCTTTTCAAGAGATACTGCATTGAACAGAATGGACAGAGCTGGCCACGGGTGGTGGAGCAGAAACGGAGCAGATACTGCATTGAACAGAATGGACAGAGCTGGCCACGGGTGGTGGAGTGGAGCAGCTGATACTGCACTGAACAGAATGGACAGAGCTGGCCACGGGTGGTGGAGCAGAAACGGAGCAGATACTGCATTGAACAGAATGGACAGAGCTGGCCATGGCTGGCGAGCAGAAACGGAGCAGATACTGCATTGAACAGAATGGACAGAGCTGGCCACGGCTGGTGGAGCAGAAACGGAGCAGATACTGCATTGAACAGGATGGACAGAGCTGGCCACGGGTGGTGGAGCAGAAACAGAGCAGATATTGCATTGAACAGAATGGACAGAGCTGGCCACGGGTGGTGGAGTGGAGCAGCAGATACTGCATTGAACAGGATGGACAGAGCTGGCCACGGCTGGCGAGCAGAAACGGAGCAGATACTGCATTGAACAGAATGGACAGAGCTGGCCACGGGTGGTGGAGCAGAAACGGAGCAGATACTGCATTGAACAGAATGGACAGAGCTGGCCACGGCTGGTGGAGCAGAAACGGAGCAGATACTGCATTGAACAGGATGGACAGAGCTGGCCACGGCTGGTGGAGCAGAAACGGAGCAGATACTGCATTGAACAGGATGGACAGAGCTGGCCACGGGTGGTGGAGCAGAAACGGAGCAGATACTGCATTGAACAGAATGGACAGAGCTGGCCACGGCTGGTGGAGCAGAAACGGAGCAGATACTGCATTGAACAGAATGGACGGAGCTGGCCACGGGTGGTGGAGCAGAAACGGAGCAGATACTGCATTGAACAGGATGGACAGAGCTGGCCACGGCTGGTGGAGCAGAAACGGAGCAGATACTGCATTGAACAGGATGGACAGAGCTGGCCACGGGTGGTGGAGCAGAAACAGAGCAGATATTGCATTGAACAGAATGGACAGAGCTGGCCACGGCTGGTGGAGTGGAGCAGCAGATACTGCATTGAACAGGATGGACAGAGCTGGCCACGGCTGGCGAGCAGAAACGGAGCAGATACTGCATTGAACAGAATGGACAGAGCTGGCCACGGGTGGTGGAGCAGAAACGGAGCAGATACTGCATTGAACAGGATGGACAGAGCTGGCCACGGCTGGTGGAGCAGAAATGGAGCAGATACTGCATTGAACAGAATGGACAGAGCTGGCCACGGGTGGTGGAGCAGAAACGGAGCAGATACTGCATTGAACAGAATGGACAGAGCTGGCCACGGGTGGTGGAGCAGAAATGGAGCAGATACTGCATTGAACAGAATGGACAGAGCTGGCCACGGCTGGTGGAGCAGAAACGGAGCAGATACTGCATTGAACAGGATGGACAGAGCTGGCCACGGCTGGTGGAGCAGAAACGGAGCAGATACTGCATTGAACGGGATGGACAGAGCTGGCCACGGGTGGTGGAGCAGAAACGGAGCAGATACTGCATTGAACAGAATGGACGGAGCTGGCCACGGGTGGTGGAGCAGAAACGGAGCAGATACTGCATTGAACAGAATGGACAGAGCTGGCCACGGGTGGTGGAGCAGAAACGGAGCAGATACTGCATTGAACAGAATGGACAGAGCTGGCCACGGGTGGTGGAGTGGAGCAGCAGATACTGCATTGAACAGAATGGACGGAGCTGGCCACGGGTGGTGGAGCAGAAACGGAGCAGATACTGCATTGAACAGAATGGACAGAGCTGGCCACGGCTGGTGGAGCAGAAACGGAGCAGATACTGCATTGAACAGAATGGACAGAGCTGGCCACGGGTGGTGGAGCAGAAATGGAGCAGATACTGCATTGAACAGAATGGACGGAGCTGGCCACGGGTGGTGGAGCAGAAACGGAGCAGATACTGCATTGAACAGAATGGACAGAGCTGGCCACGGCTGGTGGAGCAGAAACGGAGCAGATACTGCATTGAACAGAATGGACAGAGCTGGCCACGGCTGGTGGAGCAGAAACGGAGCAGATACTGCATTGAACAGAATGGACAGAGCTGGCCACGGCTGGTGGAGCAGAAACGGAGCAGATACTGCATTGAACAGAATGGACAGAGCTGGCCACGGGTGGTGGAGCAGGGCAGGACCCCGCAGCAGCTCTGCCCTCGCAGGACATGGATCACCGACAGCAAGAAGTTAACAGTGGAACATCTTGTAAAGCGAATGGAACTGCTCAGAATAGCGCAGTCTGCACAACACAACAACAGCAAGATCTAAAGTTAAAACAAAAAAAAGAACTGAAGTTTTTCTAAGCAATTCTCAATCCCCTGGCAGCAAAGTGACAGCAGAAAGGTGAATTCATCTGTTCTGGTAGATCTCATCTTCTGCCATCTGCAAGCCTGGTGTAGCTGTACTACTCATCCACACCAGCTTTATCACCACTGCGATGGTTGCCCGGCTTCTGCAAGGTGGGCTTCCTTCCATGGAAATGAAGCAAATCCAGGCCCAAATAATATCCAAGTATATTAAAGATGGGCTTCTGAGGACCACTAATGATTTTGTCTTTATGTATTTCACACTGGGTGCTTTTCTTGGAAAAATCCTGAATCCTGAAGTGAAAAATCCTGAAATCCTCTCCCCAAAAAATACCCAGCAAACTACTGGTGGGAAGAGAAACTGAAAGCAATGACATGAATGTGTCCAACACAGCAAACAAAACAAACCAATTTTTAAAAGAAGGTTTGATTTTCTCATTGCTCTTAACATGAAAGTAAATCTCATTACTACAGACTGAAAAATGGTGGTTTTCTTTTTAATCACAGAGAATGTGAAGTGTTCCTTGGTTTGCAATCTCTTAAGAGCCCTCAGGGCACTCAGCGAGGTGCAGCAGGAGCAGAGCAGGCAGCTCCTCGCCGCGCTGCTGCGCCCGCGCAGGACGCCCCTCGCACAAAACCGCTGCTCTGACCCCATCGGCACTGAAGCAGCAGCGAATCGGTGACGTACTTCATTGGGCAAACCTAATAAATAATGATAGTGTTCGCTAATTTCGAGCCTGACATTCCTTTTGTACTTTTTGATAAGTAAATCACAGGAAGGAAGCCCGTGCCTTTTTACCACTTTTCACAGCATTACGACCAAACCCGCAACATCTTTTGTTTGGAAGACAGCCGGTGGTTTACAATCAATCACAAACACGGTGCGGTGCAGCTCATCCTGCAGCTCTCGCTCAAGACAAGGGTACTGAATGCAGAAGGCAACGCTGCCGCACAGAGATCATCCTCATCCTCCTCCTCCCATCTCCTGCACACACACACACACACACAGAGATCTGCTCTCCTCTCCTCTCCTGCACACACACACACACACAGATCTGCTCTCCTCTCCTCTCCTGCACACACACACACACACAGATCTGCTCTCCTCTCCTCTCCTGCACACACACACACACACACACAGATCTGCTCTCCTCTCCTGCACACACACACACACACACACAGATCTGCTCTCCTCTCCTCTCCTGCACACACACACACACACACACACAGATCTGCTCTCCTCTCCTCTCCTGCACACACACACACACACACACAGATCTGCTCTCCTCTCCTCTCCTGCACACACACACACACACACAGATCTGCTCTCCTCTCCTGCACACACACACACACACACACACACACACATGGATCTTCTCTCTCCTCTCCTGCACACACACACACACACACATGGATCTTCTCTCTCCTCTCCTGCACACACACACACACACACACGGATCTTCTCTCTCCTCTCTTGCACACACACACACACACACACACGGATCTTCTCTCTCCTCTCCTGCACACACACACACACACACACACATGGATCTTCTCTCTCCTCTCCTGCACACACACACACACACACACACACACGGCTCTTCTCTCTCCTCTCCTGCACACACACACACACACACACACACGGATCTTCTCTCTCCTCTCCTGCACACACACACACACACGGATCTTCTCTCTCCTCTCCTGCACACACACACACACACACACACACATGGATCTTCTCTCTCCTCTCCTGCACACACACACACACACACACACACATGGATCTTCTCTCTCCTCTCCTGCACACACACACACACACACACGGCTCTTCTCTCTCCTCTCCTGCACACACACACACACACACACACACGGATCTTCTCTCTCCTCTCCTGCACACACACACACACACGGATCTTCTCTCTCCTCTCCTGCACACACACACACACACACACACACATGGATCTTCTCTCTCCTCTCCTGCACACACACACACACACACACATGGATCTTCTCTCTCCTCTCCTGCACACACACACACACACACACACACACATGGATCTTCTCTCTCCTCTCCTGCACACACACACACACACACACACACACACACATGGATCTTCTCTCTCCTCTCCTGCACACACACACACACACACACACACACATGGATCTTCTCTCTCCTCTCCTGCATTGCTGCAGCTCTGCCCTGTGGTCACGTTTTCCTACATCACTGGACAGGAGCAGTGGTGTCGCTGATTCTCACTGAAGTGCTCTTTAAACTTTTTTAACTCTCTGTCCTCTACTTTTCCTATGAAGACACCGCCGTCTGCTCTGTTTATGAGCAGTTGTGTCTGACCCTGCAGGAAGGGTTCTCCTGTGTTTTATTTTTCACACAGTGCTATATCACACGAAATGTATTATAAAAAACAATTAAAAGGAAATTAAATCTGGCCCACAAAATCAACAAGTAGGCTGTGTGCACTGGTATGACTGCTTTTCTGCAATTACTTGTTTATGAATTCAGAGTTCAATCATTCATAATGCTTTGCATAATTATTAATGTGAATCAGCAAGGTTCGACTGCAAATTAATGTGGTAAGATTCCCCTGACTATCCTCCGCTTACCAATTTGGACGTGGGGTTTCTTAGTAACGTAGCTCTTCATTAGCAACTTAGCTGCTCCTTAAAAGCTGCATTAATATATAGAAACCTAAAGCCACCTAAAGAGCTCTGCCATTGAGATTGATTCGCTGTGTAAGTACAGCTTTACCAGTGCAGCGTGGGGGTAGCATTTAATTCTGGGAGGAAAAAAGCTGTTAGTGCTTTGATATCCCTTCACGTGTTCCTCTTGCCTTGTCCTGTCTCTCTCTTCATGAAAAGCAGACAGATTTTCCTCTAATTAGGCTGTAAAGTGTACTGAGCAGCATTAGTCCCTCTCAGCCGTGCTCACTGCCTGCCACATTTCCCTTCCATCGCTGCAGAAAATCAGCCTCACCGTCTGCAGGATGAACAAAGCCCAAGGATGGTGCAGGAATGGTACAGGAATCCCTCCACGCGACCCCGGCGTGCTAATGGTACAGGACCGGCAAACCCCAGCTGGCAGGGCATTCTGCTGCTTCTCCTAACGAACAACCACTCCTCATCTTCCAAAGTTGCTTTAGAAACAGCCTTTCTACGTAGCACGCACTTCGTGTTTAAATAATAGCTGGTTATCCAGACTATAAATAACAAACATATCTTTACCTAGTCCTTGTAAAAATAATACTGAAAAGCAGCAAATGTTCTTTTACCTAATGTATTTGTTAGGTTGTGAGATTTATTAGTTGTGTCAATAAGAAATCCACTGTGATGGTTCTGCTAAAACTCCCATTATACAACACCAGTTAATAAAGCACTTTTAGCCTAATGCGAACGGTGCTACGATGTGTGAGTTGCACTGAAGTAGAGGAGATTAAACGGTTACTTTAAAATAAGTAAATATTGTTCATACAGCTCAAAATATTTTTGAGCATTTAGCTTGTGCAGCTATTACAAAAATTGTAATGTGAGCATAAATGACAGGGTTTGAGGAGAAGAGCTGCAGAAACATCCACTGATATTCTCCACTTGCATAGCTCCTGGGTGGAATTTCCAGAGCACGGACACGGGTGGGCTCCTGCTGCCGAGCGGCTGTGCCCCTTCGCGGGGAGCGCTCGGCGTGGCGGGCGCACCGCGGCAGCCCCGGTGTGCTACGGCGGGGTCAGGAGCCCCTGCCAGCTCCCGCTTGCCCAGGAGCGTGTGGCTCGTGTCTCTGCGGGCCGGGCTCCCCGTCACCGGTCCCCAGACGAGCCGTTGCAGCCCGGGGACAGGTGAGCCCCGGGGCTCGCAGGGGAGCTGCAGCACTCGGTGCGCCGGCATCTTGCTGCAAATACCTTTGCTACTGCGTGCCGAACGGCGTCAAGCTCCCCCTCCTCTGGATGAGCGTGCCCGTCGGGCTGTGCCGCTGGTCGCCTCCTCGCAGTCCTGCACAGGCTGACCCTGGGACGCCGCTCAGAGACCCGGCACAGATGGGCAGGGCCAGCCTGTGCGCACCGCTGGCTCCGCGGTGTGCCTGAGGCGTAGCAAGCGCAGTGACTGAAAGCACAGCTCTGGTAAGAACTAAATATGAACACAACACGAATAGAGCACTTAGTATTCTGTGTGATGTGCTATTCCAGCCACCTTGATTGCCACACCGTGCATTATTCTTCCAGCGTGCTCTACAAATTGTTAAATGCCAGAAGTGCTTAACAACCAGCATCTTACCAACCCCAGCTGTGCACAGAGAGTAAACTGGGTGACAGGGACGAGAAGAAACGCGACAAGGGGATGGTTGTGCAACACCTTTCAGAGGGTGCCCTTCAGAAGCTAATGGGCATGGCGTTGGCTCTGACAGGACACCCGATCACCGGCGGCCCCAAGCTGTGCCCGTGTCCTCAGCGCTGCTGCACTGTCACCAACTGCTGCACCATGTCACTGTCACAAACAGCGCTGCCCCTCTGCCGCACTGCCAGTGTCACTGTCACCAACAGCGCTGCCCCTCTGCCGCACCGCGTCACTGTCACCAACAGCCGTGCCCCTCTGCCGCACCGTGTCACTGTCACCAACAGCCGTGCCCCTCTGCCACACTGCCAGTGTCACTGTCACCAACAGCCGTGCCCCTCTGCCGCACTGCCAGTGTCACTGTCACCAACAGCCGTGCCCCTCTGCCGCACTGCCAGTGTCACTGTCACCAACAGCGCTGCCCCTCTGCCGCACCGTGTCACTGTCACCAACAGCCGTGCCCCTCTGCCGCACCGTGTCACTGTCACCAACAGCCGTGCCCCTCTGCCGCACCGTGTCACTGTCACCAACAGCGCTGCCCCTCTGCCGCACTGCCAGTGTCACTGTCACCAACAGCGCTGCCCCTCTGCCGCACTGCCAGTGTCACTGCCACCAACAGCGCTGCCCCTCTGCCGCACTGCCAGTGTCACTGTCACCAACAGCGCTGCCCCTCTGCCGCACTGCCAGTGTCACTGTCACCAACAGCGCTGCCCCTCTGCCGCACCGTGTCACTGTCACCAACAGCGCTGCCCCTCTGCCGCACTGCCAGTGTCACTGTCACCAACAGCCGTGCCCCTCTGCCACACTGCCAGTGTCACTGTCACCAACAGCGCTGCCCCTCTGCCGCACTGCCAGTGTCACTGTCACCAACAGCCGTGCCCCTCTGCCGCACTGCCAGTGTCACTGTCACCAACAGCGCTGCCCCTCTGCCGCACTGCCAGTGTCACTGTCACCAACAGCCGTGCCCCTCTGCCGCACTGCCAGTGTCACTGTCACCAACAGCGCTGCCCCTCTGCCGCACCGTGTCACTGTCACCAACAGCGCTGCCCCTCTGCCGCACTGCCAGTGTCACTGTCACCAACAGCGCTGCCCCTCTGCCGCACCGTGTCACTGTCACCAACAGCGCTGCCCCTCTGCCACACTGCCAGTGTCACTGTCACCAACAGCGCTGCCCCTCTGCCACACTGCCAGTGTCACTGTCACCAACAGCCGTGCCCCTCTGCCGCACCGCCAGTGTCACTGTCACCAACAGCGCTGCCCCTCTGCCGCACTGCCAGTGTCACTGTCACCAACAGCGCTGCCCCTCTGCCGCACCGCCAGTGTCACTGTCACCAACAGCGCTGCCCCTCTGCCGCACTGCCAGTGTCACTGTCACCAACAGCGCTGCCCCTCTGCTGCACTGCCAGTGTCACTGTCACCAACAGCCGTGCCCCTCTGCCGCACCGTGTCACTGTCACCAACAGCGCTGCCCCTCTGCCGCACCGCCAGTGTCACTGTCACCAACAGCGCTGCCCCTCTGCCGCACCGCCAGTGTCACTGTCACCAACAGCGCTGCCCCTCTGCCGCACTGCCAGTGTCACTGTCACCAACAGCCGTGCCCCTCTGCCGCACCGCCAGTGTCACTGTCACCAACAGCGCTGCCCCTCTGCCGCACTGCCAGTGTCACTGTCACCAACAGCCGTGCCCCTCTGCACCAACAGCGCTGCCCCTCTGTCGCACTGCCAGTGTCACTGTCACCAACAGCACTGCCCCTCTGCCGCACTGCCAGTGTCACTGTCACCAACAGCGCTGCCCCTCTGCCGCACCGCGTCACTGTCACCAACAGCCGTGCCCCTCTGCCGCACCGCCAGTGTCACTGTCACCAACAGCGCTGCCCCTCTGCCGCACCGCCAGTGTCACTGTCACCAACAGCGCTGCCCCTCTGCCGCACCGCCAGTGTCACTGTCACCAACAGCGCTGCCCCTCTGCCGCACTGCCAGTGTCACTGTCACCAACAGCGCTGCCCCTCTGCTGCACTGCCAGTGTCACTGTCACCAACAGCCGTGCCCCTCTGCCGCACCGTGTCACTGTCACCAACAGCGCTGCCCCTCTGCCGCACCGCCAGTGTCACTGTCACCAACAGCGCTGCCCCTCTGCCGCACCGCCAGTGTCACTGTCACCAACAGCGCTGCCCCTCTGCCGCACTGCCAGTGTCACTGTCACCAACAGCCGTGCCCCTCTGCCGCACCGCCAGTGTCACTGTCACCAACAGCGCTGCCCCTCTGCCGCACTGCCAGTGTCACTGTCACCAACAGCCGTGCCCCTCTGCACCAACAGCGCTGCCCCTCTGTCGCACTGCCAGTGTCACTGTCACCAACAGCACTGCCCCTCTGCCGCACTGCCAGTGTCACTGTCACCAACAGCGCTGCCCCTCTGCCGCACCGCGTCACTGTCACCAACAGCCGTGCCCCTCTGCCGCACCGCCAGTGTCACTGTCACCAACAGCCGTGCCCCTCTGCCGCACCGCCAGTGTCACTGTCACCAACAGCGCTGCCCCTCTGCCGCACCGCCAGTGTCACTGTCACCAACAGCGCTGCCCCTCTGCCGCACTGCCAGTGTCACTGTCACCAACAGCGCTGCCCCTCTGCCGCACTGCCAGTGTCACTGTCACCAACAGCGCTGCCCCTCTGCCGCACTGCCAGTGTCACTGTCACCAACAGCGCTGCCCCTCTGCCGCACTGCCAGTGTCACTGTCACCAACAGCCGTGCCCCTCTGCCGCACTGCCAGTGTCACTGTCACCAACAGCGCTGCCCCTCTGCCGCACTGCCAGTGTCACTGTCACCAACAGCGCTGCCCCTCTGCCGCACTGCCAGTGTCACTGTCACCAACAGCGCTGCCCCTCTGCCACACTGCCAGTGTCACTGCCACAGCACTGTCACCCGACCAGCGTGTTCTGTGGGTCGTGACTCAGAATGAGTTCATGAAAACGCCATTACAAAATCCCAAGGAAAAACCACTCACGCCTACTGTGATAAATAAGCTTCTCCAGTATCCTAGGAGCGAGCGGGTCAGATTTTTGCATTGCGTTAGCAGGTCTGCCTTCCCTCAGAGCCCAAGGCAGCCCACACAAAGCCCTTCCAGCTCGTATTGAAGGCATGATGCCACTGAGCACCCATTCGGTTGCCAAGTATCGTCAGCCGCCCCTAATGATGTGTTTTGTAGGGACGGTGCAGCAGAGGGAGATTCCTGCGCTCCGCAGACACGTTCCATAACTTGGCAACTGCCCCGCGCTGCCTGCGTCTCGGGCAGCACAAAGGGAGCCGCTGCTGGCTGCGTTCCTCCTTTGTGCACCACCAAAACAAACAAACAGCGCCGAGCTCTCTCCTCACCCGAGCCTTTTTTCTGCTGCTACGGCACTGGAAAGAACGTGAAGGCTCTCAGGTGAGCACCGGGAGCTCCAGGGGAAGGAAGGAGTGGGGTACAGGGGACACTTCGGATGAAACCCACTGGAATTGGCTTTCTCTGCGTTCAGGAGAAGCCTCCCCTCTTGGAAAGAGCCTCACTCTTGGGTGCTCAAGTTCCAGTTGAGCCTTTCTGAGATGCAGCCTTATGGGAAATGAACAAAAACCGCAGAAGCTCCTTCGTGTATTGGATTCCAAACCTGTTAGATTGCCAGGTCACATAAAAGGGGTGTACACAAAATCCTCGGCTTGGTTGCGGTGGTTGTTCCTGCCCTGACACTGCAAACCTGGGGGCTGAGGACGTGCAGGGACGCCAGGCGCTGGGGACGCGGTGACCGCGCCGGGGCAGGTGCCACGCGCCACCGCCACGTGCAGGCGCCGCAGTGGGACGAGGACGCCGGAGGGGCCATTTCAGCCTTTCACTTGGTCGCGGGTCAAATCCAGCAGCTTTTAATTCCGTTGAACTCATACCAAATCAACGGAACTGTTCTCTCAAGGAAAGGAAATGTCTTTTATGCCACTGCTGCCCCGGCCGCGGCGCCACCGGAACGGGCCCCTTCTTCGAGTTAGCTCCATCTTCAGGGCCTGTTGTTCACGCTAATTTGAAAACGGCACCGGCACACTACGGTCAGGAAATCCGCTACCATGGGGTTAACTTTCAGCCCTTGTACCGAACGCAAATCAGCGAGGAAATTCATTGCTAGGTGCAGTCTCTAATTATTTAAAAGATAATTTGCATGCTACACAGAAATAAATTAGCTCCCAGGTGACAGCTGTTCCACTGTGTCCATTCCTGGAACTAGATGCCATGCTGGGAAATCTAAATGCAGGCCGAGAGATTAAAACGCCGTACTGTGGTGCCTTGTAGGAAGGCCCTCCCCAAAACAGGGGCTGAGAGAAGGAGCAGGGGAAGGAAGGTTTCGAACCAGCAAGTTTAGCAGCTCAGCAAACAAATCACAACATTTTCACAGCCTGAACTTGCTTTTCACCACAGGCTCTTCACATCTGGCAAGAAGACACCGCGAGGGGATGCAAGTGTAATGCATACTGGTTTAAAGGGGTTATTTTCAGTCACAACGCCAGGCTTGCATTCACACGGTTATGCGAGATCATTATAGAGCACGTGAACACCCCCCAAAACAGTTTTTCTTCTTTTTATCACACACATGGAAATCAACAAATGCATTTTCACTCTCCCTGCCAAACGAAGACCAGACAGCACCTCTCGTCAGCATAAAAGCCTGAAGACAATCTTCATCTCACAGCAGTTGCTCAAACATTGTTCAGTTTAGTGGTTTTCTAATGGTTCTCATGGCTAGGGTTTAACACTGTCTATTGTACGTATACGTATGTACCTTGCATATAACACTCTATTATGTGGATGCACACGTATCGTATATATATATTTCCTATTATGAGACTTCATCACGTAGCCAGCGTCTCCCCATTGCCGTCTTCTGCAGCAGCAGGTTCCCGTGCCCCTTTCTTTGTGCGGGGCTGCTCCGTGCAGAGCCCGGCACCTCCATCTCTCCTGAGGCTTTTTAAAGACCTCTGTGGATGCTAGGAGCTTGATCTTGCTCACAGTGCTGCGGCCAGCCTGCGCGCTGCATGGGGATCCTATCACATCACAGGAGCAAGGGAGGCCAACGGGTTCCTAATCTCTCTGCTGAAGAAAGGAGCTGCCCCTTCAGAAAGTTAAGGCCTCATCAAAGCGTGAGCAGCGGCAGCAGGAAGGAACAAGCGCTGGTTTTGTGAGGGCAGGGAAATGCTGCTGCAGGCACAACCCCCAAAGCCAGGGGTTTATTCTGCCAGATGTTGATACTGGTGTGAAACTTGCTGGTCCATGCCACTGACACTGCAACCACATCTGGGCAAACAACAAAGGTGCGTCTGGCAACGCATGTGGTTCATAGATGAGACCAGGTCACAGCTGTGTTTGCATATTGTGACACCATGAAAAGGACCGACGACACCTTGCCACGACCTGAATACTGAGCTTCCTCCAGTGCTCCAAGTGTATTAGCTGAGCAGCATCAGCTGCGACAAGGAAGGAAAGGGACCTGCTGTCTTAGCTCCGATCTCACACAAAGTGTGTCCTCCTTCAGTGCTGCTTACCGCCTATCGACGCTGTTCTGTGAATGTGAACTCGACAGCTGCCGTGTGCCATTCCTCCCTCGTGAAACAACACCAACGTTTTCTGGACGTCAAAATCAATCCCCAGGATTGATTTAAATCATGAATGATCTAAACATCTCCCTAGAAACCTTTGCCTTAAAGATTTGATTCAAAGTGACAAAGACACTGACTTTGCAAAGTGACTTCTGAATATCAATCTTCAGTAAAAAAGGATTGCTCAGGTGCAGCTTAATGAGTTAAGCCTACTGAATATTCTAAGCAAAAGTTATAAAGATATCGAAATGTTCTCTCAGATGAAAGATGGGCAAGTAAACGACTGTTCCTTCTTCAAATAAATCTAAGACACACACAGCTCTTTCCGGAAAGGTCTTCAGGGCCTGCATTACCAGCGACGATTTCACAAAATAAGAGAAAATATTTTTAAAATCTATCTTTTGCTCTATGGAAAACCAGCCAGAAGACAAACCATGATAGAATAAAACTCAAATTCTGTCAGAAAGGAGATTTTATGCACAACGCTGAGTTTCTCTTACCTGTAGAAATCTGCAATCTGCCCTTCATTCCAGCGATAAAGAAGATCGTTAAGAAGACGCTCGTGCTGTCCATACAGGCAGGCGTAGTTGGAGACCGGCACGGGCTCTGTTGAGAAGCAGGTGATGCTGTCCACCACTCCGGACTTGTTGACGTGCATCCGGAAGTAATTCCCGCGGCGTGCCTCCCCGGTGACCATCTCTGTGCCCTGGAACAGGCACCACGAGGACAGCGCTGGAGACGAGCGGGCACCGGCGCTGGAGACGAGCGAGCGCCCGCCCCGGCACAGCGCAGACCCGCGGGGCTGTCCTGCCCCGTTCCTGCCACCTCTCAACACCCACCCGCCTCCCTTGAGTAACAAACACCCGTTCCTGCTCGCACAGGTTACACGGCAAGGCACCCGGTACGGTTTGGACACAAAGCCTGGGTGCGCGGTTCACCTTTGGCGGTTAGATTCAGCTAGTTCACTCAGTCAAAAGACAAAAGTGTAAGATTTGTTTCAAACCTCACATTGCAGTGGGATGATCCAACAGCTTCAAGCTATCTTTTAAAGCTGTGTTCATGCTCCAGTTTGATATATTTCTAAAACCTGTTGCTAGGCTACAGTAACCTTTGTTACTTACGTATCTCCCAGCTAATACATTTCACTACCTTCTCTCACTTCTCTCTTAGGAAATTCTTTTAGGATTTACATGAAGTTTCTGGAGTGGCTTTGAAGATGCTCCCTTTTCAGACAGCAGGTAATCAAAGCCGCAGCAAAAGAATTCTCATCATGTTCTAGCAATTTGGAGCGGCAGAACCAATTTCCCTCTCTCCAACAGCCCTTTCGCTGCCCAGTACCTGCTGCTCTGGACCTGCAGAGCTGGCAAACGAGGGGAGCTGGGCTTTGATTCCTGATCCCAGAGCTTGATCCCTTTTAAAAACAGTTTATCTCCATGGACCGTTGCCATCCAAGTTCCAAAACCAACACTGAAGTAGTCTTTTACAAACCACTCTTTACACCAACTGCAAGAATGGGTTTGATGCAGCAATTCCCAAGGAAAAAGGTCTAATCTGCATGGAACAGGAGCTTGCTCGGGTGGATGGTCCTGCCTGGCTGTAAGACACACAAATCTAGTTCTTTTCGTGTTTCACAAGTCAGGTTCTCCAGTAGGAGAAGCATCCACACGTCTGCATCATGGGACGACCTCTCCGCAGCCCGCTCCCCTGCTCCCAGACGACTCCCCCAGCTGCAGCACCAGCTGCTTTCCAGCACTGATCTACAGAGCATCCTTACCAGAAAATACTCCTCTCCTCCTGGTCTAGAAACCAACTGGATATCACTGACAGACTGCAAAGTTCTATCATTTATATGTATTAGAACACCTTATTGCATGGAGGAAAGGGGTTAAGCGCTGAGGCTGAGAGCCTATTTCAGCGAAATCCAGCTAATACTATGCTACGTCCTCTTCACAGAAATCAGGCATCTTTTGAGAAAGTCAAATACCATAGAGCATGGGAAGGACCAGCGGAGAGATGGGGTTAGTTATGCGGTTCACGCTTGTCCACCGGCTGTACCTGATTTCTACACCACAGCCCTGCTCAGCAGACTGGGCTTGCTCTTATGCAAATCTGATGGCAAATACCAGCACTGCCCTGGTGTTGTGTGTCACCAACACGTGCCAGGACCTGCAGCGCACCGCACGGGACTGAGGAAACGGCTCGTGTGTCTCCAGAACCCAGCCGAAAGTGGGCTGTTCTGAAAGAGAGCGCGGAGCAGAGCCAGCACGACAGCCTCCGGGCTGTGCTGGCACCGATGGCCAGGAGCAGGTCCAGCGCTGAGCCAGCCGCTCCGGGAAATAAGGGTCAGGAGCTGCAGCGACCCGCTGGGAACCATCTGAACCCAAAGTGACAGGAGCAGGGGCGCAGCGCGCCGGGGCCGGGCAACTGCTTCTGCCTCCAAAGACCAAAACCCCTTCAGCTGCAGCCGACTTCATGGCAAAGGAACTGGGAATGGCAGTGAAGAAGTTAATTGGATAATCTTATCTCTATCTACTCCACGTCTGCAATACGACAGTGAATTTACATTAAAATAAACGAAACATTTTCAAATAATCCCTGAGATTTGTTTTTATGTGGTTTGTTCTATTCCAGAGTCTCAGCTCCAGAAGGTCTCTAAACACATACTTACTCCCATGGTCACTCGAGCTATGCTTTTAAGATGCATGGTACTTACGCACGTACCTGTGCTGTCCTAAACAAGAACCCCTTTCAAAACGGAGAACGAAACAAAGTCAAACAACGTAACTTACATGATCATGCAGCGCGAGTTCCAAGTCCAAGCGGATGGGGATTTCTGGTTTGGAAATATGCACGAAATGATACCCGCCAGGAAGAACACCTCCTGCCGCCAACAAAGAGATGAGATTTAGTCAGTTACAGACAAAGAAGAAAAAGGATTTGCTTGCCCCCTCCTCCCATTATATCTGTTTGTTTGTTTGTTTACTAAATGGCTCTAAGAAGAAAACAGGGAACTTATTTGTTTTGGTGGACTTCACATGATAAAGGTTTGTTTGGAACTCCTATACATATTGCTGCGGTAACCACGCACTGAAACGTTCTGATTCTAGTTTCGCTGATCCTGACCTTAGCGTAAAGACCCAGAAACACTCCACATTTACTGTGACATAAACGACAGCTCGGCTTGGTCCGTCGTTAGCAAAAACCGACAGCGGCAGCGTGTCCCGCTGCTCACCTCTGTGCCCTGAGCGTGCAGGGAGCTCTGAGGCCCTTCCTGCCGTCAGACCTACCCGTGTCACAGTCACAGCAAAGTCCCACGGGCTCTGACAGTACAACAGCCGCTCTGGCATACCTTTGATTTTACACCCTCTGTACATGGGGATGAGTCCCTCGGTCCCTTCTGGCTTAGGAGAAGGCGTGCAGGTTGGGTGGAAGAGACCCAGCATGGACGTAGCCAGCTCGAAGCCAACCTCCCTGGAGCTGAAGCTGCTGTGCGTCCACTCGTCCGCGTAGTACCTCCGGGAATACTTGGTGAGGGGCCCGGCAGCCCGGATGCTGGCGTCGCTGGTGCGGAACTGGGCATCGATCACCAGCCTCCCGTCAAACACAAGGCCAGCGTCGCTGATCGCCTTGAAGGTTTCAAAATCCACTCTCCGGTAGGCAAAGTTAAAAAATGCCTAAAACAAAGATGTGAATATGCGCTGGTTATTAGACAATTTCATAAATCACAACCTACGCGTCATTCTGAATGCTATTTAAAAAACAAGCACGTGAAATACGGTATGATTTTATATACACAGATACATCCTTCTGATCCAGTATATACAGCTACTAACATTAAAACAAAGACAGTAGATGGGAGAACTGCTGCACTAGACTTATCTACTTCTGGTTATTAGATCAGTTTTATTTTTTGAACTCTAATATTAACTCTATCAAATAGCCTGAGTGGATGTGCATATTTCCTCTGTTAACACGAGCATACGAAACAGACTTGAACCCTTTATGGAGTTGATTTTCTTCTTTCAAATGCTCGGGCCAAACTGAAACCCCAAGTAGCAGAAACGTACAAAGCACTTTGCGTTTCAGCAGGATAACTGTATACGACAAACACTTCAACTGTTGTGGTTGTTTACCAACAAACTCTGTTACTATGGCTACCAGCAGAGGGATAGGCCCTGAAACGGAAAGATGGGAAATGCAAATTGTTCAGAGGGTTAAAAGCAGTAAGGATGACAAGGTTGAGAGGGGGCGCAAACAGGACCACTGTCTGCAAAGGGTACAGATGGAGACTGACCATCTCGTCTCTACAATACAGGTTGTGATGCTTCCAGAGCCTTTATAAAGAGCTTTCCCCTTCATCAGCGCCCTCAGCCTTTAACGTGATCAGACAAGGTGAATGCTGCTGCCCGCCACCAAGAAATATTACTGTACAGGCTGAGAAAAGGTGGAAAGCTAGCAGCCTGAGACATAACTCTATCGGGGCAAAGCAGCAGCAGCAATCCGTCCTTCCCTTCGCGTCAGCCTCAGGGAGCACACGGCTGTGACCCGTGTAAAGGTATTACCCAATTACACCATCAAAGAGCTTTCCTGCCGACCAAGGGCGAGTGTCAGAGGCTCCCGACCAGCTGGGTGAGCCAGCGGAACAAAGGCTGGAGAGGGAAGCAAAGGGAGCTGGAAATCGCAGCTGCGCGGGTACGGCAGAGACGCGGCAGCAGGAGCCGGAGCCTCTGCGCTTGGTTGCATGTAAGATAAGTAACGAACTCTGCACAGTTAAGGGAATTCTAACCATCTAGTAGATCCAACATCAGGGAAGCTCTGCCCGCAGGGGCAAGGGGACCACACAGCCCCGCGTCCTGCCGGCTGCCAGGCAGGACGGCGTCGCCCGAGGGAGGGCCGGCCGCAAGCTGCAGGCTGGGAGCCATCTGTCAGCGCGGGAGGGGAGGAGGGAGCCTGCCGCTCGCGGACAGGCGACATTTTCTCCCTTTGTTTCTATCCCGCAGGACTCAACAAATTAAGCCCCCAAGAACTGCCAATCACCAGTTGATATTGGCTCAAATCCCAAAAGGCCCAGAGCTGCTGCAGGGCCGATTCCTGCACAGGCTGCTCGTGGCGCAGGCAGCTGCTCCGCACCGCCCGTCCTCCCGGGCAAGCAGCGGCACTCACGGCCCGCCAGACGGCTGAACCCGAGCGGGACAGCATCAGCCGCTGCCGTCACAAGTGACGGGCTGGGAAGGGCCTCGGAGGGCAGAACCGCGGCCAGGAGAAAGAGGACAGGACAAGCTGCCCGAGGAGAGAGCGGGAGGCACAAAACCGCTGCCGTGGGCACCGGAGGCTGCAGGGGGTGCGAGTGCTGGGCACGGGCGTCCCCGCGGCAGGGCAGGGCTGAGGAGCGGGGCTGGGAAAGCCCAGCGTCAGGGAGCATCGCTGGCGGCACGGGGCTCTCCCCCGAGCTGAGAGCATCTGCCACCCAGCAGTGAACGGCTGCTTGGGGGTCAGCTGACTTAAATGCATCTTAATCCAAATCAAGTCAGGGCATTAACAATGGTTTTATCTGGATTTTAAAAAAACAACAATCCTTTAGACTAACAAGTGAATGTTCCGTCTTCTAGAGACAACGAGAAAATAGATACACCAGTGAGGGACTACTAGATTTGCTGGTCTCTGCCTGAAAAAGCAGAGTGAAGGCAATGCGATCGAAGCGCACGCTTACCGAACACTGCAACTGAAAGGGTTTGGTGTCGGTGGTGAAAGCCGCCCAGGTGATGCGGTCCGCGTGGCCGGCGCGGCCCCAGCGCGCCAGGACGGCGTCGCGGTGCACCGAGACGCCGGCGCGGGACAGGGCGTCCTGCACAGCGCCCTCCAGCGCCGCGTTGTTCAGGCAGGTGACGCTGGAGCCAACGGGAGGCTGCACCAGATGGATGCGAGAGCCAGCGATTCCGAGAGACAAGAGGGCTTCTACCGTGGTGTAAATGTCAATTGTATTCCCATAGACAATGACGTTCCCTAAGGGAAAAAAAAGAGGAAAAATTTCTAAGATGTACAATGAAAACCTTATTAGTATAACTCAGATGATAATAACACGAAATTGCTCTCTTTGACCCTCTTATTTGTCTGATGCTATGAAGCAAACAATGGTACCTAGCAACAGTAGCTAAGATAATTTAGTGAAGAATCTGTACGAAACATCCCGCAAAGTAGGCAAGTACTTAACATAGGAGTATGACATTCATTCCGACCACACAATTTGAAATTATTTTGATTGAAAATCCTCTAGAGGAAAAAAACCTCCATTTTTATTCTGTTCTCCCTTCCCTCCTCAATTTTCCTCATTCAAAGGATTTGCTGGCGGGGGAAGGGGGTGGCACAGGAGCAAATTAAATACACGATGCAGAAAAACCCCAGAAGCTACGGCAAGGCCACGTTAGAGAAAACAAGTCGCAGTGCAACGCGGGACCAGGGGTGCTGCTCACGCACCCCACCGCCCCCCTCCGCCCTGCCTTTACGTCCCCCTACAAGCGATCGCGTCCCCTGTAACCTCAATTTTATTACTTCATAGGCTAAACTAATTTCCCTGGGACCACGAGACACAGAGCGATACTAAACAGAGCGTTCACAAAGGCCTAGCTCCCACGAATATTAATGATAACATTTGTTAACAGATGTTCTATTATTCCCCTTCGACTACAAGGTTATTCTATTTGTCCATATCAGTTGGGCTACTTCTGGCTGCCAAATAAACATTATTCTTCATAACTGTCAGGGAAAATAATTGCTCCGTGATCATACATGCCCAGAAATGCTGGAAAGCGTATTTTTACTGTTCATGTCGTTGACCGGAGGGACAGAACAATTTTACCTGCAAACGTATTCATCTGAACCCGGAACGGTGTGGGTGACAGCGGACGGTGCCCGGGCAGCGCAGAGCCAGGCGCGGGACCGAGCCTCTCCCGGCTGCGGCACCGTGCAGGCAAGAAGCAAACAAGCAGAGCCGGGCTGAGACACAAACCCGGGTACGTTCATTTTCAGTCACCCGTGCTCGTGGTGCAGGTAAGAACAGGGTGCACAGCTGCTGACATGCACACATTTCCAATCAGCAAGGGGTGAAAACCAGGAGCAGCCAAAGAGGTTGCAGTGGCTGGGAGTGGGAACAGAGCAGCGCTCACCCAAAGCCCAGCCCAACAAAGCTGGATTCTCACTCTAAGGTGAGAATAGGCAGCCAAGAGATCCTCACCACCCAGCAGAACCAGCCCCTTTGGACGGAAGGTCACTTATTGCATTATATGTTGGCATTTCTGTTCATGCGGGATCAGATTTGAGCCCCGCATTTCTCAAAAAACATTAACAATCTGCTTTATATAGTAATATTAAATACAACTACATTAGCACAAGGAAAGCAATGCTCCTCTACTGACCTCTTGTAAATCAACAATTTACCGTTTCTGCTTATTACAATATTAGTGGCTTTTTAGATCACAGTGGTAGCAGTGTAGGAACTACCGATATTCATTATGGACTGAAATTATGTCCACTGGACAGATAGCAGCTCCTCAGGATGCTTTTATTATTTAACTACATGAAAATGTATCTATCTGTGAGTAAACATAATAATGTTCCATGGAAAGAAGCAGCCATAAATAAGAGCCGTTAGGCCAGTTGTACCATTTATCAGGAGCGCGTCAGCGTCCTGCGGCAGAGCAGGCTTGCTCATCTGCCACCAGTGGAGGCACAGGACTTCAGTGACCCCAGCGCGACCTGAACCTTCTTGGTTTGCAAAAGCTTAAGGAGAAAACCAGCATTAGCTAAAGCATCAGTGGCTCCGGTTGCTGATTCATGCACTGGAATTTTAATGCGAGAGTATTCCTGCAAACGTGCTTTTAATAAGGCAGTAAACCATGTTTAGGTAAAGAGAAAAAATGATTGCTCCATTTTGGGCCATTAAAGCAGTTTTGTTCCTTACTTTACTTCCATCCTACTTTTTATTTTCATGGAAAGTGCAGAGCTAATAGAAGATGAATTCCAATTAGTCACAATTACAGTTCTAATAGGCTATGTGCATTAGACGGCTGGGTTTCGTCAGGCCCTGCTCCTGGAGCCGCGGGCACGGCCAGTACAGGGTCCCTGCTGCACCCCAACACGCTGCACTGCCCGCTGCACCCCCATATGCTGCACTGCCTGCTGCAGCCCCATGCTGCACTGCCCGCTGCAGCCCCCCATGCTGCACCCCACACACTGCACTGCCCGCTGCAGCCCCCCATGCTGCACCCCACACGCTGCACTGCCCGCTGCAGCCCCCCATGCTGCACCCCGCACGCTGCACTGCCTGCTGCAGCCCCCATGCTGCACCCCACACGCTGCACTGCCCTCTGCAGCCCCCCGTGCTGCACCCCACACGCTGCACTGCCTGCTGCAGCCCCCCATGCTGCACCCCACACGCTGCACTGCCTGCTGCAGCCCCCATGCTGCACCCCACACGCTGCACTGCCCGCTGCAGCCCCCCATGCTGCACCCCGCACGCTGCACTGCCTGCTGCAGCCCCCATGCTGCACCCCACACGCTGCACTGCCCGCTGCAGCCCCCATGCTGCACCCCACACGCTGCACTGCCCTCTGCAGCCCCCCATGCTGCACCCCACACACTGCACTGTCTGCTGCAGCCCCCATGCTGCACCCCACACACTGCACTGTCTGCTGCAGCCCCCATGCTGCACCCCACACGCTGCACTGCCTGCTGCAGCCCCCCATGCTGCACCCACTGCTGGGCTGATCCTGCTCTACTTATGACCCGCGAAACAGCATCCACCAATTTGATCCAGAATGCAGAGGCGCCCAGAGCTCACACAGGGGAGGAAAGCAATTAAAAACCCTACCTGAACTCTTAATTAAAAGCTGCTCTCAGAATCAGTGCCACCAAATGAAGGTTTCATCCAATTAAGCTAGTAAGACTGGCACTGTGCAGCTCAGTGATTAACGCTTTCCTCTAAACAGGAATCTGACAAACAACACTTTGCAGTTCTGATGAGATGAAACGTAGGAGGTGGAACATTACCACTTATTGAAGGCAAGACCAGGGCCTGGAGGATTTCAGAGGTGAAAAGCAGAGGCCCGCAGCCCGCTCTGGTCCCGCAGCAGCCCGGCGCGGGGCCCGCGGAGCCACCGCCGCCCCTCGGGCTCACGGCGGCGGCAGGACAGCGCTCGCGTGAGACACCCGTCTTTACATCGCAGCAAAAGTCAGCAGCAATGATGAATGGTGGTCAATATAACGTTAATTTAGCATCGATAATAACAAGGGTGAGCTCGTCCCAAAGCAGACGAGGTGCTGCAAGGCTGCTGTTCCCCCGGGCGTCCCGGCCGGCGCTCTGCGCAGGGGTGCTGGAGCACATTCCAGGACCACCTGACCGAGCAGCAGCAGCAAATGGGGAACGCTAGAACCCGCCTGCTTATGCAAACGCAGCCATGCAGGTGACTGCAGAACGCGGGCAGGACTGCTGGAGAGGCTCTGTTTGCGTGCCTGAGGCTGGCCACGTCTGAGGAAAGCCGTGTTTAGTGTCTCCTAACCTGACCACAGCAAGACTGGAGGATGATAGAGAAACTTCCAGTGTCTCGAGAATGTCCCTAGAGGTTGGCTGAGCAGGACATGAACCCTGAGGACCACACCAAGTACGTATCAGTTTTCCTTAGAAACTGCATCTTCAGGCAACTCCTGCTGTTGCGGTTTGCACAGAGGCAGCTGTCCTGCTCTAAACCCCGGCCTAACTCGGACCCGGCACCCAACCAGCGGTACATGAATTCATGTACCGTTCGGGCTCCCTTTCTGCGGTGGGAAGTTTTAACTCTGAGGGCTGGAGGATGGCAGATATTTTCAACAGCCCACGCGTTCAGTGAGTGAACTAATGAACATATGAACAATGCACACACCAACAGGCTGAGGAAACGCAGGTCTGGTGGACAAGAATGCGCACAGATGTGCGATTGTAAGGGCTAAGAGAAAATACTGGGAGCTTGCAGTTCTACGTGAAAATCTGTAACTGATGTAAATGAATACAAAGGTGACAGATACTGAAAAAAACCACTTCCTAATTTACACCTGTTCTCTTTGTGTTACGCCTCAAATCTAGATATTTTTCCATACAACAGAAAAACACATCCACTAATTAAATTATTATTTAATTGACTAATTAATGACTCCAGCCAGATTTGCATTTGGGACTCATTTTGTTTTATATAATAATTATAGATAATTAATCTATCTCAAGGCTTTCTTCCCTAGCTAAATGTGCTGGGTATCAAAAATGACAACAAATTGTAAATTAATCTGGAAAACAAAGCAGAGCAGATGAAAGACTTTGTTAGAATTAATCAGGCACCAATTATCCCATGGAATTAAGGAAACAATAAGCTCAGAAACACTGGTGCAAACGTGCGTGCGCCAAGGAAAGCGCTCACCTTGGGAGCCGGCGAGGTGCTCCCGCAGCCAGCGCGCCGCCCTGGAGCAGTCCTGGGCGTCGTTGAGGGTGAAGTGGTTGCCGGGGACCTGCCCCGTGTATCTCTGCGGCCACTTACTCGTGACTTCTCTGTTAGTTGGGAGTTTGCTGATATCCGCTCCAGTGGGAGACGGGACCTGGAAGAAACGAAGAAATGAGTCAATATACGGCATATATCTTGGAGAACGTTAAGATAGATTTAAAAAACGACACGAGCCATCTGAGTACCTAAGGGTTTCTGTCCTTGCACATCCCCACCCGTCTCAGCCCTCGGCAGCAGGTACAGCCGGAGCGCACACCCCTGCACGTACTCTGGATTGACGGGCTGTGCGTGACCAACGGCGGCGACCCAACAGTGAAGAACAACACAGACCAAGCCAGTGAATGAGACTTCATGCAAACAGCAGAAACGTGTGAATATACGGCTGGGAGGTCTCTTCGGTTATTTGAATAACACACTTTCAAGTGACAAGACTGCCTCCGTATTTTGTCGGCATAAACCCAACTTGTTATTTGTCCCAGAGAAAGGGAACAAAACCTGGTTGATGGTTAAAATGCCAGGAAGCAGCAAAGTGTTAATTGTACGATGCTACTTTACAGTAACAAGTTCAATCTGGATTATGCCGCACAGAAAAGGCAATCTCATCTACGAGTTCCAAGAGACGGCCGTTTGATTTACGCAGCCTGAGGGCTGCGTGGCGACACACGAGAAAGGAGGAGCCGTGCCGGGACGCCCGAGCCGCGGCCGAGCTGTAGGGCTGGGGATGAGCCCGGCTCCACATCCCACACGTGGCCAAGGGTCCGCTCCAGCCTTGCTGGAAACCACTGTGCCAAAAACCACCGGGCAGCACGCGCGCCGAGGCCTGGGCACCACGGGAGATGGGTGACTGATTTGATACGGAGTTCTCCCCGTTACCAGAACCGGGTCCAACGGTGCTAGGCCAGCGGGAGCCCAGCCTCCCACGGCTGGGGCCACGTCAGCCGTGCCCGCTCTGCGCAGGTTTAACGGTCATGGTGGCAAAACACAGGCAGCTTTGCCTTGTCTAAGAGCTGATACTGAGCAGCGACTTTGCTGGCAGGAAATTCTGTAAAGCTCCTCGTCTCCTCCCAGTTCTACAGCCGCTCTGGAATGGCACAACCCGCTACGCCGCAGCACTGCCAACGCTCTGGTTACACCCTTGCCAAGCACCACGCTACTGCTCCGCCAGCCACAGGAGCACCACGCGCTGTAAAAACTGAAGATATGATTAAGGTACACAGCCTTACCTGGTATTTCAGTCCCGTACAGAGAACCAGGTAGTCATACGGTACTTTTCTCTCCTTGGAAACAACTACGTATTTGGCAGCACGATCGATGCCAGTCATTTTACCAACCACAACGTTAACCCAGGAACAAAGTGACATCTGTGCATAATCTTCATCGTTAAAACAGTGGCTGTGGAGAAAGCACATCCGTAAGTGACATTTCAGCAGCTGACAGCAGGCATTAATTAGACATCTGGTGAGGCAGCGCAGCCCGGCGGCTCCGGCCCGCGCTCTCGCTGCGCCTTCGCGGCTCTCCAGAGCAAAACATCGGTCATTATGAAATACTCGCTTACAAACCGACAATCCCTCCCAGCACCGGCCACACAACCACATCATTTAAACAACCAGCCAGAAATACACGCTTTACTCTGCTTTTTCCTTGCAGGCTGATGCAAGGAAGAGACTTCTGCACCTGAAAATACTTTAAGAGTCCAATTCTTTCTCCCATAACAAGACTCCCTCACTAAGTTTTTTTCCATTTTTGCTTCGTTTTGCATTCAACTTCACCAGTAGCGGCCACGGTGAGACACAAATGCAATGAAGGCACTACTGGCATTTTAAGAAATGTGTTTCAAAGTACTCGTCTGAACAGTCCAAAAATAGATAGAAAGCTAGGAAAACAGTTGTTAGATCTAGAAGTAAAAGGAAAAGATCGCAGTTTTACTCTTGGCAACCCTTTCCAACCAAACCTTTCCAAAAATGCAAGAATGAAAGATTCTGAAGACATGCTAATCTGACCCTCTACCCCCTGACTTTCAGAAGGCTCCGAGATGCAGCTGAACTCCCCCACAAGATGAGCTGAATGCCAACAGGAGTAAAGGGGAATGGTCACATAGGCCATCCAAAAGAAAACAAAGCAGGTAAATGAGAGAAAGAGAGAGACACCAACAGTGCAGGTGTGAAAACCATCAGACCGCACTGATCTGTAACCGAACAACAATTTATTCTTAACGGAAGTGGGGAAACAACAGTTCCAGGTAACAAACAACAAGAAGGTTTGTCTGGTTTAAGAAGCAGAACCTTGTTCCATAGGGGAGTTATGGCTCCCAGGCCTGGGTGATGAAAAACATTCCCCTTCCTTACACAGGCCTAAATGTGACGTGATCCAACGGGGGGACTCAGCTCACACCTGAGCGCTTGCTGCCACAGCACCACGGCAGTGACCGCGGCACCACGGCAGTGACCGCGGCACCACGGCAGTGACCGCGGCACCACGGCAGTGACCGCGGCCACTCAGCACCCACCGCTGTTACTTTGGCATTAGTACCAGAATACAGGTTCTAAACCGGAGCCGATCGCTACACGTTAACTGTTGTCACCGAGCGCCCCAGATTGTCACGCAGGACACCACGGGAACAGAGAGCTGCTCGCGTGACCTGGAGGATGGCAGGACTGAAGGACCAGGCTCTCCGGGGCGCTCTGCGTCCTCTGTGCTCACCAGTACCAGAGGCAAATAAATAAGGGAAGAAAAACACTAACAGCTCTAAACTGTAACCATGCAGAAATCTATAAATAACATGGACATCAAGGATGGATGAGAGTTTCAAAAGCACCTTTCTAATTGAGGTGCACAGCTCCCGGGAGGCTGGCACTCCAGACTCACAGGGATGCTTTCAGAAATCATACCCTGCAGAGTTCAATTTTCACTCCTAATCTGCTTTGGCCTTCAACAGCTGATTCCGGAGGCAGCTCTGCACTGCCGCTTTCCCCGAGGAAGGATGCTTGGTTATTGCAACTCCTTCTTACAGTGTACTTAGGAAAACGAGCACATGCATTTATGTGAGCATAGAAACCCCTCATTTGCCAGATTTGTACTTAAACACACCCCTTTCTACAATAAAAAGATTAATTCAGGTAACTACTTATAAAAAAATCCGTGACAGGGCAAAAATCCAACTGAGATAAAGTCGTTCTAAGCAGGTTCACATCACACCATTTCCATGTCTTCGCGGAGGTTTCGTTTCAAGGTTCAGACACTGTTTGCCACGTGAAGCGCTGGCCCTTCAGTGCACTGCTGCGGGCTGACAGAGGATTTGGGGGAAAAACGTGCGGGTTTCAGAGGGTCACATGCCACTTCTAAATAAATGATACTAAGTCCATTCCCCAGCTATTCAATAGCTGACTGATTTAACTCGGTGCTTCTCTGCATCCAGAACAACCACGTTCCTGTCTACAGTGAGAATTCTTAGCCACTATTCCAAAAATAAAAATATAAACCCATCAATACCGCCAATGCTAATTCTTATATCTCCTTTTGTTCAGCATTTTTTGGAATGAAACTCATGGAAAATAAAAACTAAATAGTAGTTTTAAAGCAAGCATACATCTTTTCTCATTTGTCTTTAACCTGGAGATCTAAGCAGTCCAAAATGTCTTGGAAAACAGAGGCCAGTGCCCTGGATTGCTGTCCTGCCGCTACTGCTTTTGCAATACTGCCCGAGTAAAAGACTCGACTCATTTCACAGGTGAGTGCACGTTATATAGACAGATTGGATCACATTGAGGTGATTTGTCTACATACCTATCTAAAATTTAGAACAAGCTCACAAAGAATTACAAACCGTTATGTTTTCCTTTGAAGCTATAGAAGTGTTTAGATATAAAAATCAAACCTGTTAATTAAAAATCTTCGATGTTTGGAGCCCAGCAGGTCTTTTCCTGGAAGGCCATGAGTTGAGATCAAGGTCAGATTGTTGAACTTCAGATGGGGACTGTGGAAAGAAAGACAAAAGGCCGCAGTTCAGCCACCGTGAGCTGGGTGAGCCATCTCAACACACGGCTGCACCACGCGCAGAGCGCACGGCAGAGCTCCCAGCCCATCCCTGCACCACGCGCAGAGCCCACGGCAGAGCTCCCAGTCCATCCCTGCACCACGCGCAGAGCCCACGGCAGAGCTCCCAGTCCATCCCTGCACCACACGCAGAGCGCACGGCAGAGCTCCCAGTCCATCCCTGCACCACACGCAGAGCCCACGGCAGAGCTCCCAGTCCATCCCTGCACCACGCGCAGAGCCCACGGCAGAGCTCCCAGTCCATCCCTGCACCACGCGCAGAGCGCACGGCAGAGCTCCCAGCCCATCCCTGCACCACACGCAGAGCCCACGGCAGAGCTCCCAGTCCATCCCTGCACCACGCGCAGAGCGCACGGCAGAGCTCCCAGCCCATCCCTGCACCACGCGCAGAGCGCACGGCAGAGCTCCCAGCCCATCCCTGCACCACACGCAGAGCCCACGGCAGAGCTCCCAGTCCATCCCTGCACCACGCGCAGAGCCCACGGCAGAGCTCCCAGTCCACCCCTGCACCACGCGCAGAGCGCACGGCAGAGCTCCCAGTCCATCCCTGCACCACGCGCAGAGCGCACGGCAGAGCTCCCAGCCCATCCCTGCACCACGCGCAGAGCGCACGGCAGAGCTCCCAGCCCATCCCTGCACCACGCGCAGAGCCCACGGCAGAGCTCCCAGCCCATCCCTGCACCACGCGCAGAGCCCACGGCAGAGCTCCCAGTCCATCCCTGCACCACGCGCAGAGCCCACGGCAGAGCTCCCAGCCCATCCCTGCACCACACGCAGAGCCCACGGCAGAGCTCCCAGCCCATCCCTGCACCACGCGCAGAGCGCACGGCAGAGCTCCCAGCCCATCCCTGCACCACGCGCAGAGCCCACGGCAGAGCTCCCAGCCCATCCCTGCACCACACGCAGAGCCCGCGGCAGAGCTCCCAGTCCATCCCTGCACCACGCGCAGAGCGCACGGCAGAGCTCCCAGCCCATCCCTGCACCACGCGCAGAGCCCACGGCAGAGCTCCCAGCCCATCCCAGCGCACGGCAGAGCTCCCAGTCCTTCTGCGCCTGTCGACCTGTGCACACTGCAGCGCAGGACCCCACTCTGCTCACTGTCTCTGCTGTCAGAGCTCTGCTGTGCACACTGGAGCACAGGACCTGGCTCTGCTGTCAGAGCTCCGCTGTGCGCACTGCAGCACAGGACCCGGGTCTCTGCTGTCAGAGCTCCCCTCTGTGCACTGCAGCACAGGACCCAGGTCTCTGCTGTCAGAGCTCCGCTGTGCGCACTGCAGCACAGGACCCAGGTCTCTGCTGTCAGAGCTCCGCTGTGCGCACTGCAGCACAGGACCCGGGTCTCTGCTGTCAGAGCTCCCTGTGCGCACTGCAGCACAGGACCCAGGTCTCTGCTGTCAGAGCTCACCTGTGCACACTGCAGCACAGGACCCGGGTCTGCTGTCAGAGCCCACCTGTGCACACTGCAGCACAGGACCCGGGTCTCTGCTGTCAGAGCTCACCTGTGCGCACTGCAGCACAGGACCCGGGTCTGCTGTCAGAGCTCCCTGTGCACACTGCAGCACAGGACCCAGGTCTCTGCTGTCAGAGCTCCCCTGTGCGCACTGCAGCACAGGACCCAGGTCTCTGCTGTCAGAGCTCCCTGTGCGCACTGCAGCACAGGATCCAGGTCTCTGCTGTCAGAGCTCACCTGTGCACACTGCAGCACAGGACCCGGGTCTGCTGTCAGAGCTCACCTGTGCGCACTGCAGCACAGGACCCGGGTCTCTGCTGTCAGAGCTCCCTGTGCACACTGCAGCACAGGACCCGGGTCTCTGCTGTCAGAGCTCCCTGTGCACACTGCAGCACAGGACCCGGGTCTCTGCTGTCAGAGCTCCGCTGTGCGCACTGCAGCACAGGACCCGGGTCTCTGCTGTCAGAGCTCCCTGTGCGTACTGCAGTACAGGACAAGCGAGTCCTGACCGCTGGAACCTGCCCGGCACCTGCAACAGCGCTGCTGGAACTAGCAGGGCATAGCCAAGGAACAGCAGAGGCTTTACCTCTGTATTCGGGAGGATACAGACACCAATTCCTTTACACGGGCCAGGCACCAAGTGCCCTGGCGTTCTCCTAACATGCATGTGTCTTTGCACACAAAAAGAGGGATATTTTCCACTGTATTTTGTTAACCCCAGAGTGGGGGTGGAGGTGAGCAAGACTGACAGTATCTTGAACTAAATGTGATCTGACATTTAAAAACAAATAAATATTATGAGTGATTAAGCCTTCTAATCTTCAAGGCTTTCTGTAAGTTAAGTATGGATTGATGCAAATGGTACAAAGGAATCAGAATGTTTTTTATCGACCAATGTTAATTTGTTATTCATACGTTTAAAAAATATATTCAAACAAAGTTAAAGGTCATACTTAAACCAAGGAATTTCAAGGTTATGGCTGCCTCTCTCAAAATGCATATTAATAGTTTAATTCTGGATTATGGATTATCTACAGTAAATCTCCATGCATACTCGACTGAGTGCAATGTAATAAATAACCTTAATGTAACAGAGCGCATATATTTATACAGATTATGGGCCTGATTCTCATTTAAATTAAGGTCACTCTGCAGAGGTGGGTGTAAATAGAATTTGCTCCTCATTTACAGCCACATGAGGCTGGTGGAGGGATACAAAGCGGTCTTCACGCCCAAGACACAAGCTGAATTTCAAGCGCCCAGAACGCAGCTGCGCGCAGTGTGGGCGCACAGCGAGCAGCGACAGTAACGTCGCACACCTAAGCGGCACGGCACGGCTCCTTGGCATCTGTCTGCACGGAGCTGCGAGGAAAACACTGCAACAGCACACAGACATCCCCGCTGCTCCGCCGCCCCGCCTGCCCTCCTGGCAGCGACGTTTCTGTTCAGGCTGGAGCTGAACTCCTCTGTCCTGCGTGGCCTCTAGCCAGGTCTCCAAACACAGGTGCTCCAGTAACACTAAATTACATTAACAATATTTTGGATTAAAGCATCGCAAGCAGCATCAGCAAAACGGCAGGATGAAGGCTGTCGGTAACACTAACGTGGCTCTGTTGCACGATCACATTATGACACCCTTTACTCATCTGCTCACACTTTTCTTCCGCAGATGCTCTACCCTGTTTAGTCCATAGGCAGTCATCCAGTATTTCCAGTCATATGGAATTTGTTCAGTTCTTCCCCATTGAGCGTGAGGCTCCAATTCAGACCTTTCACGCAGTAGGATTTACTAACTAACGATTTACTTCTAGCTCAGCGCTCCCGTGGCATTCCCATACGCCCCAAACATCAATTCATGTTTCCCATTCATTCATCTCGCTGGCATCAAAACGTTGTTCAGCATCTCCTTGGAACGCTGTGAGGAATCGGGTCGTACCTCTGATCCCGCTCTGCGCCGAGAGCGCTCAGGGCCACAGGGAGCGGGGTGGATGGTCGGGCAGGCGCTGCCCGGCCCCGCTCCACGGGATCGCGGGCTCGGCTTCACACAGACACGTGAGACTCTTCTTTGGCCAAGAATCAACGTTTGTTCTACATGTAAGTACAGGCTGGCACTCGTGAAAATCACCAGAATCTTTAAATAGAATAAAAAGCCTGTATTTGTGTATTACAAACCCTCGATCTCAGAAGTGTGCCTGGTACACCTGAGTGCGGGATGTCAAACCAAGCAGAGGCACTCGGATCCAGGGCACAAAGCTGCAAGCCGTGCTGGAGCAGAACCACGGCCACACGTCTCTGCCTCGACTCCTCACTGCTGCCTAAGAGCTCTTCATAACCGAAAAACAACAGCGGCTCTGGGAAACAGCAGCGTACGCCAGACAGAGAATGTCTTGTGTGCTCCTGATACACGCCACAGTCCCTGCCATGAGGCAGGCGACGGCACAGGCTCAGGTCAAGAGCCCGAACCAACGCAACGTTAAACAAGTGCACCTGCACCTCAGAAACAAATAACTCCAGCAGGGATTCCTGTTGCTGTGGATACAAAGGGAAGAGCCGCTCAAAGACGCTGGTGAGCAGGGAGGGATTAGGGTATCTAGGGAAATAAGTAAAAGGTGCCGGGTTTCAGCGCAGTTCCGGAGGACGGCTGCAACACAACGTCCGAACGCCCGTCCTCAAAACACAACACGGCTGCCCTTCACTGCGAGCATCATCAAACAACTTTGAGTACACGACTTATATACATCCTGGATTCTGTGAATCTGTTAGCACATTCCTTACATGATTTATATACATCCTGGATTCTGTGAATCTGCTAGCACATCCCTCGCTAACTCTACTTGATTTTTGCCTGATGTCTTGCTACTTCATGTTTCCTCATGTGCATGATGTAACGATGGAGGCTTAGATGGCAACAACCACCTGGACAAATGATTTCATTAATTGCTTTCATTAAACCTCTCATTATCACAAATAATAAGTTAAATCACTTCTGCTACAAAAAATAAAGTGCAGCGAAGTAGCCTATGTGAACCTAAGCATTTTATTTTATTTGAAATCAAGCACCTTGCTGTTTTGGTTTTTCCAGTCATTTATAGAAATTTATAGAAACATTTATATAGAAATTTATAGAAACATTTATAGAAATTTATAGAAACTAAAATAAACCAGACTGCCTTATCTGCCTGCTGAAATTGCTGTGTGTATGCAATGCATAATCTTTGAATAATAACTCTAATATTGGAAATCTTAACCTATCCCAAAATAAAGTCCTAATTAGATCCTTAGAGCACTTGTAATAATGGCAGCTCAGGATTGTTCTACAAATCCTAACGAATAGTCTGTGTTCAGCACTGGATACTGAAAAACTAGTTGTGAGAAATCATTGCACTGATGAAACTCTGAAATCAGAGAAATCTGCTGTGCAACAGCAGCAGCGAAGGAGCCTGAGCAGAAGGAGCCCGGAACAGGCAGTGATGACAAGAGCCCAGCAAACAACCTGGTGCTCAGGGCGCCCATCTAGGTCCCTCCGTAAAGCACGGACAGACAGCCGTCCTTGTCTTCCCAAGTACTGGAACAATTCACCCAAAGCAGGGCTTTTGTTTAAGGAAAGATCAGCACCCTGAACATTTCAAGAACAAACTAACTGGGACACGACTCGGAGAAGAGACTTTTCCAAAAGGAGAAGCTCTTCTTACAAACTCTCCAGCTCTACACAAAACCACAACTGGAGTGGTCAGCTTACAGGCTGCTGACGTTAATAACACCACTTTTTCACCGAAAGATCGACGTGTTACTGAGCACCACAGACTGTGAGCAGCCTGCAGGAGCGAGGGGCATCCCCGCCGCCGCGTGTGCTCGCTCGGCCCGCGGCTCCCGTCCCCTCGGCAGCGGGACCGCGCAGCCCCGGCTGAGCGACGCGGGCACGGGCAGAGCCGCGTCCCACGGACACCGCACGGTGCCGTTCTGGTCCCAGCCCACCCGGTCAGGAAGCACTTAGGAAGAGTCGGTAACAGGAGCAGCAGGACGGGCCATTGTTTCTATCGGCCATCACCAGAACCTTGTGTAGGGGGCTCAGTGACCGCCCCCGGAGCTGCAGCTTTGCTGCTGACCAGTGCACCTCCAGCTCAAAGTCATCCCGCTTTAGTTACGAGTAAACAAAGACAAGCCAGTTCGCCAACGGGTCCACCTTGGGAAAAAGCGATAAGATTGCGAATGAATTTGCTCAGTGAAAGAGAATAACAACAAAGCCTTTACTGGGACAATTCTCAATGCGTTCGCTCTATAAACTGCAGCCAAGGTGCCTCTTCCTCCCGAAACCAGCGAGAGACGCACCAAGAACACCACGGACTGAAACAGAAGGTGCCGGGAGCTCACTCAATGCCACCAGCGGACCGCTACGTCATTGCTCACTTCAGTGCGACAATTCACGTCGTCTTCTTCGCAGAACACAACTATTTCCACTCCAAAATAGTCCACAACATTGGCAAAATTTATCACCTACTTTAATTTCACAAAACATTCTTCTAAATTGCTCAGAACAGACATTAAAAAGAAAACGTTTGGTTTTGATCTGGATTAAAAAAAAAAAATCAAGATGCAATTTCTTTAAAAATAGAAGAGCCACTTCTTTCTAATGACACCGCCAGGAAAGTTTGCCATGTCGCAGTGACACGGGACTTGGAGGCACCTCCTTGCTGCTGCAGCACAGTGACCCTGTCACCAGACCAAAACCAAGCAGCCACAAACCCCCCATAAGCTTCCCAAGCCCCGTTTTGAAGATCTAGATTCCTTTCCACCTTGTAATTTGAGTGCTTGTCTCTTTTGTCCAGGATCCAGCTTATTAAAATCAGTGTGGCAAAGTCCTGCTGGTGTCAACTGTTACAGGACAGGAACACCTAAAGGGCTCTTGGCCCGTCCAAATCTGAACAGACACATCCACGTACTGATCCACAGCTACCAAGTGAACAAAACTGGCGCTGCCACCCCAAACGGGAGTTGGCTTTGAACTTGACCAAATCACAGGACCATCCAACCACTGCTTTATTGAGGGCATTTCCGCACTAAAATGTCAATTTCCATTCCATAAATGTTTCAGCATTTCATCCTGTTCGAAGTATAAAACAGAGCAATTATTTTTCTAGACAGAAAATGAGGGGTATCTGCTGATGGCCTTGGTACTTACAGTCTCTAAACCTCATCGCCTGGCGGACTCAGTGCCACGGTGCAGAGACATCACCACCACTTTCCACAGCAAAGATACCTCACTGGGCAGTAAAACTGGAGTGGGGTTGAAATTTTGCTGTGAACATTTCAGTGAGTAACACAGTGCAAACTCCAGATTGTTAATAGGACATTTTTTAACATTACTGCCAAACACCCACGTTAAAACTAAGGGGTTTTTTAACGGCTGTCTACTTAACCAGACCCAAATTTTCCATATTATTGCAGAGCGGATGAGTATTTTGACTGTGATGTCGCTTGGTGCAGATTTGGCATGCTGCCTTCACGGAGATGGAAACGCAGGCACCCTAGAACAGCCAGGGTGCCAGGAGACTTCCCTCGAATTGGAAGGGGCTGAGATCTGCACCAGCACATCCGTCGCAGCTTACGGGCAAGGACCACGCGCTCTCCGGGCAGGAGGATCCCGCCGGAGGCCGACGTTGCGAGGCACGGCAGCCACGTCCTCCCGGCAGAGCGGGCGCTGCGGGAAACGGCACCCGACGGACGGGCCACAGCTCCCACAGCGCAGGGCGGCGCGGGGGCACCAGGAGCCGCGGCGCTGCAGCCCCGTGGAGCTCCACCTAACCTACCGGCCCCCGTCGGAAACGTGGGGAACCACAGAGCACTGCACGCAGTGAGGATCCACCGTCTCATTGCTTATCTCACGCACTCCCAGCTCTCATTTCAGTGTAAGCTGTATTCGAGCTCATCTCCTCCCTGGGATCTGGAGGGTAATCACAGCAATCCAGAAAAGGAACCTTAACATTTCAGCTCACCAAGCATCTAGAAAAAATAGGCAAGTACCTTCAAATAGTGATCTTCATTTGTCACAGCCCTCGCTCTGCACGTCAGAGTACGTATGAACAAGAATCCACGCTCATCAGAGGGCAGGATCACAACCAGCCCCACTAGCAGTCTGAACAGGCTCCTGTGCTCCAAAACCAGCCATGGGCACTTGAGAGCCTGCTCCGAAGAGCTCGGTAGCTACCTCTGCAACAGCTCCGGGGACAAACGTCAAAGAAAGAACAATGCATAGGAACAGAGGAGAACGTACATCTCTCCACCGCTTCAGCAGAACCAGCATTTGCACTTGCAACACTTCTTTCCTGGCCTGGCACCGCGTTGATCAGAGCGCGCAGCCACTGGGGCCGTCACGGCCCCGAGCTCTGCTCGTGTCACCCTGCTCACCGGGACCGGAGTGACAAACACAGCATCGTTCTGCACAGAGCTTCAAACTGGCCTTTTATGAGAAAACTACCATTTCCCAGATCAGTTTTAATATGCAACAAGAAGTTATGAGTCTGTGGGACATGGACCCACCGACACTGAACACAGGGGCGACTGCACCACTGCTCTGGATCTGCCCTGGTATGAGAAAAAGGCAGTCAAAAGGAAGCACATGTATATCAATTCATGTGGCAAAGATAGATAGTATGGAACAATGAAGATCACTAAACCATTCATTACATGTTAGCTCTGTGATCAGCAAGTATGCACTAACTATTTAATTAGTCAACTAATTAGTGACAGGCAACATGGAAGGCTTCAGATGTTCTCAGACAAATGCAAAGATAAAAAGCCTAATTAAACAGCAAGCATTACGCTAAGTATTGCCAACCAGGACAGATGTGCAGGATATTGTCTAATCCTGCACTGCCAGATAACGGCAGTCGGAGCTGCTCCATCACAAACCGCGTTTGCAAACCCCTGCGTTCCCAGCTCCTCCCAGGTGCCTCAAAGGGCAACGCCGTCCTGCAGACAACAACTCACACTTACTGCACTAGAGGCTACCTTAGAAGTTCAGGGCTTTGACAAAAAATACACTTTAATCCACTTGCTTTTAAAATGCAATAATTATTTCAGTGCACCCAAATGGAAATAAATCTATTTCACAACATTTTAATGCAAAATACTGTCATCTTAGCCACCATTCACTCTCTGCTATTTTGCATAGCACATGATGGATATTTCCAGCGTCCTCAGAGAATAAGTCATTGTTTACACCAGAGGTTGGATTAAGTAGGTTTTCCAAATCATGGAATAGAAGGGGTTTCCCTATAATCAGAAGACAATAACACTTTCCACAGCTATATGCAAAGAGGTGGGTACAAAGCTAACGGGTTCACTCCACGGAACCGATGACAAGACGGTGCTGTGAGCGAGATCCCCGCGCTCCCGCGGCCAAGGAGCGTTCCTGCGACGGCCAAAGAAAACACCAAGCAAAACACCCTCTGCCCTCCTGCTAAACCACTACTTAGCAGTGAAGTTACTTTCAAAGCATCTCAGTATTTGGGGATATGAAGAGACTAAAATGCTGGGCTGCAGCTTACATTTAGGGGAATGCTGGCTTAACTGAGGACTGTGCAGCTCAGCACCCCCAGCCCCAGCCGTTCACTTGCTGCTATTCCTCCTGCGGAACCGCACCTCCAGTAACCGGTGTCTGCACAGCTCTGAACTGAACCCGTTACTCCTTCTCTTATATTCGGGGTACTGATTTTCTGTATTCACGAAAACAGATCTTACACTTGCAAATCATTTTCAGATGCAAATTTAATACTTGCAAGCTGGATATTTAAAGTTGGTTATCGTTTATAAATTTAGTATATGCATACTTGGTCTCAGTGGTGATAAAGTCTTGAAAACTTCCTTTAGCCTTAAATCAGAGTCCTTTTTAGGGGCTTCACTCACGTCATCTGTCAATGCCAGTGGCTCATGGTACTGCCAGTGCAAGTGGGGGGCATCGACGTATTTATTGGAATGTGTGACAAAAGCTTTTTTGTACTCTTTTTTCCCCCCAAAGACCAAGTCACTCAAGGGAAACTAAAAATAAATAGAACTGGTATTGCAGCTTAACCTCCGCCTGGAGTTTCTTTGCCTGCTCCAGCCAGCGCCGCCAGGGCTGTCCCCAGGGCCCAGCGAAGGGGCGCAGCAGCCAGGGACACCGACAGGGACAGGGTTTGTTCAGTTGCTGCTTCTCCTTCAGGAGCGCACATCGCCCAGTCTACGCTGCTTTAACAAGACGTCTGATGCTGCTACCATGTATATAAGCCTGGTCTTAGTGCTAGGGAGTGATCTAAGTCCTGGCTTTGTGCAAGGGGAAGCAGGTAACTGCACTGCCTGGGAGGAGCCTCGTGCAGGGGCTGTGGGAATCAGGATTCCTTCCCTGCTCACCATGCTCCTGCGGGAAGTTAATCGCTGCAGCAGTTTCCGATGCCCAGCTCGCTGCAGCTCCGCAGGGCGGCACCGCGGGCTCCAGAGCCACTGTCCCTCCTGTCCCCGCTGTCCCTCCTGTCCCCGCTGCCTGCGGTGAGAGGGTCCCGCCAGCACCGCAGCCCCCAGCGATCCACCAGCTCCTGAATAAAACACTCATGGGCATCCTAAACACAAGTAGCTCTACAGCTGAAAACACGTCTGCATGTGATTACACTCCAAGAAGAAATATCAGCAGGAGATAATTATTCAAACGGTGAAACACGAATAATGAGCTCACCTCCATTGACCCAGCGTCAGACTAAGCACAACGGGTGCAGCTCTCCGGGGCTCAGAGCACCCCCAGCAGCAGGAAGATGCTTCCCTGCGGGCAGGTCATTGCACATCCTCACACGCAGCATTTCTGTGCTACCCTTTGACGTGATGGGCACCACTGTGGGTGCAGCAGCGCTCTGAGCTCTGCCTGCAGCAGCGGTTTGTGACCAGGGCTCACGGGTTGGCTCGGTGCAGCCCAGCGATGGCTGTGACCAGGGCTCACGGGCTGGTTCGGTGCAGCCCAGCGATGGCTGTGACCAGGGCTCACGGGTTGGCTCGGTGCAGCCCAGCGATGGCTGTGACCAGGGCTCACGGGCTGGCTCGGTGCAGCCCAGCGATGGCTGTGACCAGGGCTCACGGGCTGGCTCGGTGCAGCCCAGCAATGGCTGTGACCAGGGCTCACGGGTTGGCTCGGTGCAGCCCAGCGATGGCTGTGACCAGGGCTCACGGGCTGGCTCGGTGCAGCCCAGCGATGGCTGTGACCAGGGCTCACGGGCTGGCTCGGTGCAGCCCAGCGATGGCTGTGACCAGGGCTCACGGGCTGGCTCGGTGCAGCCCAGCGATGGCTGTGACCAGGGCTCACGGGCTGGCTCGGTGCAGCCCAGCGATGGCTGTGACCAGGGCTCACGGGCTGGCTCGGTGCAGCCCAGCGATGGCTGTGACCAGGGCTCACGGGGCTGGCTCGGTGCAGCCCAGCGATGGCTGTGACCAGGGCTCACGGGGCTGGCTCGGTGCAGCCCAGCGATGGCTGTGACCAGGGCTCACGGGGCTGGCTCGGTGCAGCCCAGCGATGGCTGTGACCAGGGCTCACGGGCTGGCTCGGTGCAGCCCAGCGATGGCTGTGACCAGGGCTCACGGGCTGGCCCGGCGCCGCAGCTCACCGTGAGGAGGCCATTCCTCTGCCCAGGGGAAAACGTACCTCTGCAGTCTCAAACGAGTCGAAAACACTTGTAAAATCTAGTTCTACAATCATCATGGAGGTAAGTGAATTACATTCGTGTGTTTCCATGGTGACTGATAATGTAAAACAATTAAGTATGAAGAATAATGAGGAGAAAACTACTTCCTCGTTTTAAGGATTAGGGGCTTACAAATTGATTCAATCTAGCTATTTTTAGTGCACGTAACCTTTGCAAAGAATGTTAGAAAATTATGAGTAAAGCAAGCTAAATTGTATGGAAAGGCCTTCACATGATCAGGAGACTTTATCTGCCGCTACTGCAAAAATTAAAACCATAATCTTTCTAAAATGTATACACACATTAATATAAATTCCGTGCCATTCTGCGCTAAGCGTGGACTGCTCGCGTTTCGCGTTCTCAGAGCGCTACTCAACGCCTCGGAAGCGGAGCGCTCACCTCGGCAGCGCCCAGAGCAGCGCCTCCCCACGCACCAGGACGTGTTCCGCCGGACGCTGCCGGAACCGGCTCAGACACAGCACCGGAGCAGGACGCCCCCCGCACCGCCCTCCCGCTCGCTGGGCTGCTGCTGCCTGCCCTGGAGCCTACGCGTGCTTTGTCTTGCCCTCACAGGACTCCACTCGGAACGCACACTAACAAACAGCACAGGATGAATGACAGGAAAGTGGCTGATAGCTCTAAGGTACATTTTTAAATGAATTTTGAGTGAAACTCAAAGTCTAAAAGGTGCTGAGAACAGGAGGATGAGAGGAAAACTATGTTATGCCAAGAGGAGATGCTCTACAGGGAGTCAGGAGCTAAGGAAAAAGAGCAGGAAGCAGGTGGGTGTTCCTCACTGCTCCAGCAATACAACAACACCCATCAAGTGCTCCAGCTTCCCTTGCTGTATTGATATTTTAATTTGTGGTGTTATTAATGGTTGTTGTAGAAATACAAACTCCTGGCTTAACTGAAAAACCAGGAAAACGTTCAATTCTCTGCCAACGCTCAAAAAGCCAGCCTCTCTTAGCTTTGGCAACAAACATGGTGCTGTAACTGTCGCTTTCAGAATTTTAATTTTATATTAACTTCCGCAAGTCTTCCAGCTGCTCCAAGCTTTGACATCCCATACTTGGACACAGACTGACGCACACCTCCAAACGGAGGAGACAAACACTTCAAACAGCAGGCAACACGTCCTCAGGAAGAGAAATCAACTACCAAACTTACCAAAACACAAGTGTTTCCAGAAACGAGATTCCAACGTCGGACGCACCAACCACCACAATTCTAGTGTTGACAGCAGCTCTGGGTTCCAGGAGCAGCTTTCGATTTATGTGGTTCAGCGAATAACTCAACTGTAAAAAATACATAAAATTACATAGAAATGCATTAAAAAACCAGCAAAAGTCTGCTAAGAATCATTAAACCACCAGCAATGCATCACCTTGCATTCGTACAAAACTTACTGTGGCTCCCTGCCATGACTAACACCACGATTATTCTGTGCACAGCACCAGGTAGCGCAGGAGGTAAGTGGTACGAAAATGCTGAAGTACGTGCGTGTTTAACAGGTCACAGAAGATCAGCAGAGCCGAGCGGCGTGGCTGCTGCGGGGTCCCGCGGGAGCGGGAACGCGTGGCCCCCTCGAAGGGGCTGCGCCCCGGCCAGCACCGCGCCGCACGCTCACACAAACCCAGGCCACCTCTAGACCTTCTAGAGCCGCTTTTACTCTTGCTGCTCTATTGATGGAAATGGTTTTACTTGTCAATTCATCAGGAACTTGTAACTTGGAGCGTTTTTGTGCGTTTGTCTGAAAAATCTCTTCCAAAATGCTGGAATTAACCTTTTTCCTTGAACAGAGAGCAGCTCCACGGAAAGCCAGGCTGGCCAAGCAGGGAACCAGTATCTCAGCGCTACTCATATCAATACTCTGGCCAAAAACCTTCCTCTAAAGTTTTTAATTACTAGCTTCTCAGTTTCTATTCTTCATTCATACACTGGTGAAGACAATAAGCTCCATGGTTGGCGTTTGTTGCTGTTTTGTGTCTCCAGGCCTCGCTAGCTCACAGATTCTCCAAATAAATATGCAGGAAAGGGTCAAGAGATAGTATTGCATTTGACAATTTATTTTTTCCTGCCCCGGGCTATATTTAGTTTCCGAGCTCCTGGCGAAAGGGAAATACTCTCCATGGCGCAGTGCACACTTCACACTGCTCCTGTTGCTCTGGGCTGTGTGCGCTCAGGTTTCGCAGAACACAGTCACAGACGCACACGGGCACTGAAGAGCCAAGCCCAGCACGGAGCTGCTCTCACCGCCTGTCACACACTTGTATGCATCTCTGCTGGAAGCCATCTAAGACTTCCAACGGGTTTTCCTGTTACGAACAGGAGACAGAGGGTTAATAAAATCAAGTGCCCTAAATTCCTCCTATGAAATTATGGTAGAAATATAAATTCTATATATCATTTGACAGAGTAACTCAATATACGAAGAGTAAGTACTTCTTTTAAGCTATGGTAACGACATTAGCCTTCTCAAGGAGGACCTGGCACGTCCAGATCCCCAAGAGATCTCTCACCCTGCCCGTGCGCTGGTGGAGACCCCAGCGGGGATGCAGCATCGCGGCGCTAGGGGAGGACAGCTGTCTGTCCCGCACCTTAACCAAGGACTACGGACCCGCTACCTGCAAACCGCCACAGCTGTACAGCAAGTAACCTAAAGCGCGGCAGAATTAAACATCTTTGCTGGTCAGGCAACACCATTTTTTGCGGTCAGATAACCTTCTTGCGAATGCAGCCCATCACAGCGCACGGGTGACATCCGGTGGTGAGCCAGGCTCAGCTCAGGGACACAACCTCCCTGAGAACGTTCCAGAAGCCGCGCTGAGCGCAGAGCGGCCGCGGTGGGAGACGTGTGAAGCCCCCATGCATCAGCAGCCCCGTACAGCATCTGCACGTCCCTACCAGCGCTTTTAACGTGGTTAAACACCTCCTGCGGCAGGATTTGCCAGTAAAGAGGGGTTTGATCATGATAATGTATCTATAATATCTCCACATTTCAGAAACTGAAAAAAACTTGTCCATTCCATTGAAAACGTCCATCAGTGGAAGAGATTTTAAGAAACTAAAAGAACCAATGACACTTCTTAAAGACAAATAAAGCTGGGAGGATGATGTTTACAATCTACCAAACGGGTACACCCGACCACAACATCTGCCGTTGTTCTGCCAGTGCTGACACCTGGAGATCCACAAACAGGCGCTGGGGACACCGTGCCGGAACCTGACGTCCATGCTCCTCGGGCTCGCGAGCTCTGCAGACAACAACTCCAACAACCTTTCTGCAGCTGTCTAGAAATGCAAAACCTTCGTGCAGACTCTCAGTGATGTTTTTGCTGAAATGTGGTTTTTAACAAAATTAATGGAATGGTAAAAAGAACATGAAGAGAACCTACTTGCAATATATCTAATAAACCAAAATAACTACACAGGAATGCCAGCAGCTAACAGAATAAACCCAGCAGACCTTAACAGCAATGCCAAGTTCAAACATCTCCTTCTACTGCAGTGCTGCACTTCTGTTTTGCTTTTCAAAGATCCTCCAAGAATGAAATACAAAGCAGTAACACAATTTCCCAGGGAAGAGTTGTATCTAATTTATGAAACGGCCTCTGCATCAATGATACAAAGGCAGCAGAGGAGTAGAATAGAACCGTTTTTGTTCAGCACACAATGGCCCCAACACCAACAGCTGTCATACTTCAGAAATCACCTTTCTAACGCTAAGCACACCAAACAGCCCCAGGGAGCGAGGAATTAGGTGGATTGGTCCCATAATGCCACCTTATTCTAACAAAATGTCAGGACAAACGACTACATATGCTCCCCAGAGGAGTCATCAGACATCATAATTGATGGGTCGATAGCAAACTCTAACTTGTTTATTTTGTATCTGATTTATTAAACGAAACAGCAGTGGTTAACCAAAAAAAGCAGTCGTAGGCACTGTTAGGAAAGGCGGATATAGCTCGGAATGAAAGGCGCTTTCTTTGCTGATCAGAAGCCTGTTCCCCCCTGCCCCCAGCGGCACGCCTGCCGCGCACAGCACCCCGCACGCGCCCCGACACCGAACCTCGCGCGCCGCTCGGGATCCTCCACCGGAACCACAGACCCCGCACGTAAACCACCTCGCCCCACGACCTCGCACCGCAACGTGTGCCGGAGCAGGACCAGCTCATAGCATTAACAACTCACACGTCCTTCTACCCCAAGTGAGCAACGGAAAAAGATACATGAAATAGTTATTTGGTTTGTATGCGTGTTTGCGTTTGCGTTTCCGAGCACGCAGAGCAGCGCGCGCTGCCTGGGGCGCGCTCAGCAACACACGTGGGCTGTGCTCTGTACCTGCTTCCAGTTCTGGTCTCAAACTCTGCACCCTGGGCTAGTTGTAGGATTTCTAAAAATAGCTATTGTAATTGTTTTACAATAGGTCTGGTTTTATAGCACACGTTGTCTTCATTGAAGCAGAAAACACGGAAACCAAACACCCAGAAATGAAAAATCACGTTGGAGCGAGGACTTGGACTTTGACAGAAAAGGAGCAGCGCTGTGCTCTGAACTGGCGAACAGGGTCCAGTAAAACACCAGCAGCGCGTCAAACAGCTCTGCACACATCGCTGCAACTCTTCACGCGAGGACTCCGTAACGCAGCTGAAGTGGGACTTGATCTCCTTACACACCGAGGACTTGGGCCTTATCTGGCTAAACACACTTAATTCTTTGCTAAATTGTAAGCATGTTAAAGTGCCCCTGCATCCCAAAGCACTGCTCAGGGTGCTGCAAGATAAACACGGACCAGCTCACTGGTTACGTACTCAGCACCTTCACCGGCCCGTCCTGACCACAGCACGTGCCGGGGACCCCGGGAGGGACCCCCCGTCTGTCTGCAGCGCCTGGCTCCTCATTCAGCACTTGTCAATGGGACCTGAGCGATCGTCACTGCTGCGCAGGATCTGCAGGACTGCACCTGGCACTGCAAGAACCATCGGGAGCAGTAAAAGAGATTAACAGGCCCGCTCCTAGATTAGCGCTGAGGTCAGCGATCGGGGTGGGCAAACAAGGGGGTGAACAAACAGCCATTTTAATTTCAAGCTCCATTAGAATTATAAGGAAAAAAAGAAAAATCAGTGTATAGCAAGGACGTATGTACAGACATTATTGGAAAACACATGCTTTTCCAGCCTGCAGTATATTTTTTCTAAATACTAACTACATTCCAAACAGGTTTCATTAGGAACGGCTGCAAACATGTTTTCAAAAGCTGTTCCCAAGCGTTTGTGGATTTACAAAACAGCAGAAACAGAAAGAAAAGTAAAAAGAACTACAACTGTTACAAAGACTGCATCCTTAACCATTCTGTCCTCTTCGTCGCAGCATCCTTTAGTAACGGAGGCGATGCGAAACCAGTTTGCACAGATAACACCTAGCTTTTATCTAAGATTTTTCATCCGTAAACCTCAAAGGTTTTTATGAATAAAGTCAGTATTACTAAACCCGACCTCATATGGGTAAATGCTGATCTTCAGCTTCTGGAAGAACAGGCTATATATTTGTGACCACTCCTATGCCGATCCCTCTGAAATCAGAGATTTCCCGTGAAAAGCAGCGAAGGACAGCAGGGCACGGACACAAACCTTTCCCTTCCTTGCCGAACCACTGTTACCATGGTAAGAAACTGCTTTTTCCTTTCGCCATTGCCATTTGGATTCCCAGCCCAACCCAGACCTGCAGAGGGTCTGAACTTGGCTCCTGCTCGGGCTGAGAGCACAAACAGCTCAACAATGAACGAGGCCGTTCCCCAGGGGTTTGGTTCCCCCTCTCGCGGGGCAGGACGCGCCGCCCAGGAGGGCGCAGGAGGGCGCAGGACACGCCGCCCAGGAGAGCGCAGGAGGGCGCAGGACGCGCCGCCCAGGAGGGCGCAGGAGGCAATCTAAGCCGCTCGGTTGGCATGGGGTAAAGCACAAGGCCGGCTCTGGGGGTCAGCCTCCCTGGATTTTAACTCAAAGAAATCTGCTTGATGGACACCAATCCTCATGTTAAGGAAGTCACTGATCCTCTGACAGCTGTCACTGCTTCCCAGTTCATCTTTGGCTGCTATTTATTGCTGTCCCACAAGGTATTCTCAGAAGGCGGAAAGCATGTAGTAAACAGATTTGTTTTCTCAAGACTAAAAGTAGCAACATCTAGGAACTTCAGCCTAAAGTTCCTTCTAGACGTTAGCTAGCTGGACTCCCACCACAAACGTGGAAAGAGACACAGGAGAGGTTGTGCCGGATGGCTTTCAGTTCCACGTGCCAAACTGCTGTGTCCGTGACCCATCGCGGGTCTGCCACACACCTCGGAGATTGGCTGGCCGGGCACAACGGCCCAGCGGGAGTTGCCGGCTCCGGCATCGCTCTGCGCCCTGCGCGGAGAGCGCTGGAGCCGGGAGACGCTCCCCTGGCATTGGGGGCAACTGAACCCTCTAAATCTTGCCTGGGGAGCATAATTATTAACACACTAGCCAGGCATTCCAACCAGGTAACTAAGTAGACTCCAAATGACACTATTTTAAATCAAAGCTCGTTCTTTACTGACACACTACGCAAGAGAAGTTGGGATCTAACTGCCTGAACCACGGCCATTAAAAAGTAATGGGCAAACACTCATTTATTCTAATTGGCTGTGAAGGTAAATGGATATGGAAAATACTTTCCTGCGCTAGGGCCAGATTCTGAGCAGCCAAAGACCATGGTTACCTTAAACAATGTCTCCTCAACTTGACGTGTTATCTTATAGAGCTCTTGTGCAGAGTAGGCGCTGATTATACCGCCTTCACGTAGAATAAGCAAAATAGAATAAAACTAGGAATCACCTATGAACAGGAAAACCATAGGTAACCAAAAGTATCGCTAGCATTTCCAGACGTTACGTTGTTTCCTTCCACAATGACCGAAGGGCCCTCCTTAGGCTCTGATTTTAAGCCAGTCCTGCCTCACGTCTCCGGTCCAGCCCAAGAGGCGCTGTGGAATGACCTGGACGTGCATGAGGAGCCTCGGCCGGAGGATGTCCCAGTGCCGCGGCGCAGAGGGCGTCCCCGCGAGGGCCCCTCTGCAGAGAGCGCGTCACCCCGCGCCCAGCAGCCCAGCGCCGTCGCGAGCAGGATGCGGGAGCCCTGCGCGGGGAGAGCTCCGCAGCAGCTCTGGCCCCCGTGCCTGTCTGCGCTCAGACCCAGGGCAGCGGGCAGCATTTCCTACCGGGACCGAAGGGCTGCATTGAAAAATGCAAGGGATGTATAACGGTCAAAGCTTTAAAAAAGTAATGAACACCACCACATTCGTATGGAGAATAATGAACACGAGATAACTAAACAACAGTCCGAGGGTAGAAGAGGAGACTGATGTGCCGCTGACTAGAGCCACGTTTAATGACAGCAGCTGAGGGTCACCATTTGCTAAGAGTGAACATTACCCTTCTGTGGAAAACACATCTATAACCTCCTTACAAGCTGGAATTACGTTGCTCGCAATTCAATCTACAAAATGCTTTGAAAAAGCTTTAAAACAAGTCTGAGCTGTTTTTAAGCAGAAATGCCTATTTTAGTTCGCAGCAAATGTCATTAACACCTGTACAGTACTGACACCATGCTTTCAAAACAAAGATAGGTCATCTTACTTTTAATTTCACACATGCACATAAGTGGTAAACATTCAGAGCATTCCTGTTAATGATGCCATCTGGTGCCTCCTATAATTGTGCAATATTCAGCCTTCCAAACAAGATGTAATGGCAGCAACACAGAAAACCCACTGACATTTACAGTAAGGAAATTTATTGCCAGCCATCGGTTCCGAATGACTGTGTTTGCATGACTAGTGCCGCTATAAAATCATCACCTTTACCAAACAAGTGGAGGTACAACAAATAATGGATTTTAATCCATGTCCACGCTATAAAAGCATTAAAAATTCATTACTCAAGCACAATAGCATCTCAAACAACAGTTACTTCTTTAAAAATTCATACTACTTTTCTGGTTAAGCGAAAACTACAGACACCAACCCTTTGTTTGTAATACCAACGTGTTCACATACGAATTGTAGGAATGCTTCTCTTTTAGCTTTGATAAATGAACCTTGGTATTTAAACAGTGCGGAATTCTCTTGAGCACCCTATCTACCCATCCTACCTAGGCTCTCTCTGCTGTATTTATTCTCCATTATCTTAGTAAAGGCTTAATGACTTTAAAAAAATCCACCAAAACCCTTCAGCATTTTAGCCACTTTCAGTTCATTCCAGTGCCTCACCTGAGCTCACACAGAACCGGGACTAAGCCAAAATGAAACCCCTATTAGTGCAGGTTTCCCACAAAACCAGAAGGTTTCCCTTCACCAGGAGGCAGCCAGCCCTGAGGTGGAACTGTAGCGGCTGCTTCCTGCCCCGCTCCGGCTCACTCAGCACCTTCGCTCCCATCCCAGCAGCGCTGCCCCTCGCGTGCGGGAGCAGATACTGCCCGGCGGTGGTGCTGAGCAGCATCCAGCTGTGCTCTCACACGCCGCAGGGCAGAGGTTTGCTGCGCTACAGCCCCGGTGTGAGCAGCATCCAGCTGTGCTCTCACACACTGCAGGGCAGAGGTTTGCTGCGCTACAGCCCCGGTGTGAGCAGCATCCAGCTGTGCTCTCACACGCTGCAGGGCAGAGATTTGCTGCGCTACAGCCCCGGTGTGAGCAGCATCCAGCTGTGCTCTCACACACTGCAGAGCAGAGATTTGCTGCGCTACAGCCCCGGTGTGAGCAGCATCCAGCTGTGCTCTCACACACTGCAGGGCAGAGGTTTGCTGCGCTACAGCCCCGGTGTGAGCAGCATCCAGCTGTGCTCTCACACGCCGCAGGGCAGAGTTTGCTGCGCTACAGCCCCGGTGTGAGCAGCATCCAGCTGTGCTCTCACACACTGCAGGGCAGAGGTTTGCTGCGCTACAGCCCCGGTGTGAGCAGCATCCAGCTGTGCTCTCACACACTGCAGGGCAGAGGTTTGCTGCGCTACAGCCTCGGTGTGAGCAGCATCCAGCTGTGCTCTCACACACTGCAGGGCAGAGGTTTGCTGCGCTACAGCCCCGGTGTGAGCAGCATCCAGCTGTGCTCTCACACACTGCAGGGCAGAGGTTTGCTGCGCTACAGCCTCGGTGTGAGCAGCATCCAGCTGTGCTCTCACACACTGCAGGGCAGAGGTTTGCTGCGCTACAGCCCCGGTGTGAGCAGCATCCAGCTGTGCTCTCACACACGGCAGGGCAGAGGTTTGCTGCGCTACAGCCCCGGTGTGAGCAGCATCCAGCTGTGCTCTCACACACTGCAGGGCAGAGGTTTGCTGCGCTACAGCCCCGGTGTGAGCAGCATCCAGCTGTGCTCTCACACACCGCAGGGCAGAGGTTTGCTGCGCTACAGCCCCGGTGTGAGCAGCATCCAGCTGTGCTCTCACACACGGCAGGGCAGAGATTTGCTGCGCTACAGCCCTTGTATCTGTACCTGTTCACCCTCTTGACATCTCTCTCTGGCCACACAAGTGAAAACCTTGCCCCCTCAATTTCTCTCAGCCGTTCAGTGCGAAACAAAAAGCTTTGCTTGTTCAGAGCAGACTGTTCCATTGTATACAACCTCTTCCCCATGTTTTAAAACCTGCCTATGTTAACTCATTTTCATTATGGTGTAAATGCCACCGAGTCAGGTTTCTCCAGCCGCACTCTAGACCAGCTGGGACCCTCAGTCACGCGTGTGAACAGCTCACGTCCCTTCCTTTGCTCCGCTTTCCTGCACCGACAGCGAGCTTTCAGTCCTGAGCCCTTCCTGCTCCCCGTCCCCACAGGCGAGGGTAGCGGGCTGCACTGGGCTGCTGATCCAGAACACTCACATCCCATACTTAGGCTTCAACTCATATGAGTGTCTTCTGCAATACAAATAATATGATGTATTGGTTGAAGACAGATCAAAAATCTTAAGTATTTTCTCTCATTTTATTTACCAAATAAAAGTCTTTTCACCTGCTTTCAGGCCATTTATCCGTAGCGCTTGCCATAAGCACCAGCCTGCTCAACACCGCGGATGGAAAACCTCTCCTAAAGAAAAGAAACGGGATGCCTGCTATGCTGGAATAACTGCTCGGTCTTCTTTTTAGAAGCTATAGCAGAAAAACCAAACCATTCTGAACTGTACAACAAAACACGACAGCCCAAATGCAGCCATGAAATTAAAACAATGTAATAAACCCAACAGCATGAATAATAATGAAAGGGCAGAAACAAGAAAATTATTCAACAGATGTGTGACATTTTTGTTCTTCATTGTGGATCAGTTATTCTTGTTAATTATATCACCTATTCTTCCCTTTCATTGATAATTACATGAAACAGATGGATAACAGAATGCTCCCAGATGGTGAGAAAGCAAACAAGTTTACAAATTGTTTATTTATGAAGAAATCATTAAAAATTATTTAATTACCTACAGTTTTCTACTCCACCAATAATTAAACGCACTGTAAAGGCCAGCAGCGCGTCATAAGGTATTCAGTATTCTGTTGTAACCAAGCGGTTTTTAAGGTAACACGGCTGAAATGACTGACAGATGTGCAAAGCACAATCATCATCTAACCTGTTTTAACACTGTGGGAATTCAGCTTTTGAGTCTTTGGATCTTGTGCCAATTGGCACTTGGATACCGGTGACTGATCCGGAATACAAAACTCGGAGATCGCCTTTTGATGTGAACAGCTGCAGAGAGCGCTGGATGCCAGGAGCAGCCAGGAGCCTGCACGGTGCTGAGCAAACCCAGCGCGCTGCAGCGCGGTGCTGAGCAAACCCCAGCGCGCTGCGGAGCCACACGCTGGACGGGCGGCCCAGAGCTGGGGCCCTCGCAGGGCCGGACGCAAACACGATCACCGGCGTCTGTGCCGGTCCAGAGCGCTGCAACGGGACAGGGCAGCTTAACGTCACCCCCTGTGCCTTCTCGGCCAGCCCTCGCCTGATCTATCCAAATCTCTTCAGCAGCAACAGGAGAGAGAGTTCCATAGGAAATCAGCAGCAAAATATCTGCCACCTCAAGGAGTGGGGCACAAAACACATTCTGTCGTTAGGGTCTGTTATAGGAAGATATTACTATGTTCGTAAGAATGTGTAGCCCTTCAGGAAATGAAGATTCACAGCTCTGCTGATGCAGAGATGAAGCAGCACAGAGTTGTGGTTTAAAAGACAGTGAAAAAATTGTGGTTGCTTAAAAACCCATGTCAAGTTTTGATCAAAAGGCTGGGCAGAGAAGGGGAGCAGGTAGAGCTCCTAAACTCTGTATTTCTTCAGAGTCACAGTCATTTTACGGATAAGCAAAGAGGCAACACCAACCAAAAGGCTGGCTCTAACTAGAAACAGTATTGAACCAAGGACACAGGGAGAACAGGGTGGTGGGAGAACTGCAGTCAAATAGCCGTTCAGGTAACGGTAATTCCTGTTTGTATATGATAAATTCCTGGATTTTAAGAGCAAATCTCTCTACCTTCCATCCAGCTCTCCCACAGAGCCTACAGGAGGAGGACCTCTGCTTTCCTGGCCACCACGAACTCCAGCTCCTGCTGCCCATGGCGGGGCAGCACACGGGGACTGCCCCTGCTTCCATAGCACAGGGTAGAGCCGAGATCCGACAGAGGGACAATGGGAACGGGTCACCACAGACTTCACTTGCCTGGTGCTCATCCGGCTGTAACAACCGAGCCAGCCCTGCAGGAAAACCACCTCTGCAGCACAGCCAAGGTCCATCTGGACTGGCAGCGCATGGGGATTAGCCGAGGGCAAAGCTTTTCTGATTTAAACTGCTGCTCTCGCTTCTAGCTTTGGAGGAAGGAAACGGGAAACAGAGTCCTTGCGGGTCCTGGTTGGGTTATCTGTACGGGGTCAGTGTCTCTGAGCGAACCTCTCCATGCTCACAAGCAGGCTGAACGTATTACAGACACAGCAAGCGGTGGAGCCCCTCAGATCTGAGCCACCAATGGGCCACACAGACATCCAGGCACAAAGCAGCGCCTGCTCACACCCTGCACGGCTGAGCTGCACAGCCCCAAGCTGCTCCTGCAGCAAGAGAAGGACAGAGCGAGCTCAGAAAGGGCTGGAACAAGAGGCAGGCAGCTGAAAAAGCAGTAGATGAGAAGTAGGTGTTGATGGTTAGATATCAAGGGGCGTCTTGTGGGTATCAAAGTAAGAATTTCATTACAGTTATCTCCATCATAAGTGATACTCAAGCAATTAATTAGGACAGGCAGTGAAATTAAAATCCTACATTTGTGAAATTGACTTGCATTTACAATCTTTGTATTGTAGTTTACCTGAAAAAAATCCCGACACAACTGCAGAGCTTCGGTCCTGAAAGCTGGCGGCCAGCTTACTGTTGCGGTTCGTGGCGCAGATCAGCTTTCAGCACCAAAGCGGCACCGGTTAAAAAAAAAGTGCCTGCTCATATGAGAGGGCAGAGCCCCTCAGCTAAAACCAGCTGGATGAGCTGGAACAGAGAAGCGTGATAGAGAAATGAGGAGCAGTCTCAACTATTGGGGATCCCTGCCTGCCTGAAGCGTCTCAGACCGTCCCAGGCCCTGCCCCGTCCTGCTCAGAACCACGGTGCTGCGGCCGGCAGCAGGCGTCGCCTCCCGCTGCAACGCGGTGCTTGCCCCAGACAACTTCCACCAGCTCCCACTCCAGCCTCTCTGCTTTTCGCTTTCCTTACAACATTGTTTTCGTCTCCCTTTCACCTCACTTCCTAGCCTGCTGACATCTGCTACAAACAACGTGTCATGCAGTATTTTTAAGGTGACAATCCTCATTTTGCAGAGTTATGACATACAACTTCTTGGTGGGATATTTTGCTCTTTGCAACACAGATTGTGCCTTTCTGTGCACAGAGTGCCTGAGCAGGCCTCTTGATCGCTACAAAAAGGTAGAAGTAAAACCATTTTGTGCTTACTGCAATTTGATTAATTTTATATAATATACCTCGTCCTATGTGCAACCTAGCTGCAGGATTTTACAGCAAAGAGCAAGATTACTGACGGGGCTGGATCTCCCTTTCTGAACCAGAGCCCCATCTGCCGCGCTCCCACCAGAGCGGGGCCGCATCCTGCCCTGCCCAGCACACCCGGCCCCTCTGCGTCCCCTGGGGCTGGGGAGCTCTCCCAGCGCCCAAAGGTCACCGCACGCACCCAGCACCAGGAGCCAGTTTAGCTGTGCACGGTTTCAAATTCTTGGTGCTTCAGCAGAGCACAGGCAGCAGGGGCAGACCAGCTTTATCCTCAAGTTACCACTCCAGATGTCAAGTTTGATAGAACAGTCTGTCCAAAATCTATAATTAATGCTGGTGCGTATGCACGGATACTTATACAGTGGTTAGTCTTCTTTTTTTTTTTTTCAGCAAAACTTTGTTAATGGAAATCTTGCACATTCTATTAAATAGAAATTCATCGAACCTTTGAGATGTTAAACCATTATCTCACCGCCCACAACTCTCAGGAAGAACCTGGGAACGGAGCAGCCAACAGATCTGCAAACCTCTCCAGCATCAGAACCCTGATTTTCCAGGCTAAGATGAGCTCTTCCAGCACAGCAGCAACAGCCCATGTTACAGATAGAACGGGAAGCAGTTTAAAGGACAGCATCGGCTGGTGTATTCCGCAGAGCCAGGCAGGGCGGCACACCGCGGGCAGGCTGCTCAGAGCAGAACCCCCACCGGCGGCCCCAGCATGTCCTGTGCTTCGCTTTGCCAGCTCCTGCCTAATTAAGAGTTCTGGATGCCAAAAATCACTGACTAACTGAAAAGGACAGCACTAAAAGTATTATATGGGAGCTCATCTCAGCCAACTGGAAGCCAGTAGACAGACATAAAGCTCCCTAATTATGTTTCTTTAGGAAATTACAGCTACCTACTGAGAGTATCTATCACTAATGGTGTTTTTCCTAATATATCAGCTTCTCTAGTTACTACTGTGAGGAACCATCTTCACATCAAGTTTTAGTCATTTAAAAATGTAAGACAAAATAAGGTGTAAGTTATTTAACAAATGAAGATTTAAGAGACAACTTTTTCCTTTGCTGTTAGGTCATTTCTGATATTTTGACGTGTTCTTTGAGGGTATCTTGTGCATGGAAGAAACCCGACTCGGGGACTGAAAAATAAAACCGACTTAAGTCATTTCTACAGAAACAGTCTGAAGCACAACACTGCTTTCGCCACCTGCAGAGCTCAAACCTCAATCAACTCACCAGGAAGAAGGGCGACACAGCAGGTTGGAGCATCTACAATGCACTGGCAATTTGAAAGCGACGTCACGAAAAACCACCGTTAAACGTAAGCATGTAGCATGAAAACGTTCTGGTTTGGTGACCGCTGCTTGTAACGCGCTCGAAACCCAAGGCCAGAAGCAGCGCTGGGAGCGCGCGGGCAGGGAGGCGGCGCGGATGTAATTAAGAAGCAGCCGAGGAGCACGGGGCGGCGATGGCGCCCATCTGCCCAAGCGCCGCGCTGGCACGGCGCCCCCGCCGGCTGCCGCCCCGCTACCCACCTGAGCCCCGGAGACCTGCTCCGGCGGAGCGCCGATGCCGAGCTCTGCCAGCGGATAGACAATCTGTCGTCTCGGTCGCACGGGAACCATGTAATGAAGGGCAGATGTCAGGGAACGGGCCCGGGGACTCTGAAACTGAAAGACAGCGATCTATATTTCAGCGGAGAGAATGTCAGAACGGCGCATCACAGATGTCTGCTGGATGGCTTCGCAAATACAAAATCCTTAGCTCTGCTGGCTAAATCTGAGAGAGAAATCAGCGAATAAACAAACATACTCAGAGCAGAGGAATGAATTGCAGATAATTCCTGACACTAATGAAGATAATTATGAGAGTAATTACATTACTATCTCTGTGGGAATGACAGATAAACAAGTGGTTTGGTTTATGGGATTTTTCAGCACAAGTATTTTCCCCAGGAGGATATTTTTCTCCATAGTGATCATGAATCAGCTTGATTTGACCTCATTAAGCTATGTTATCTGCTTACTGCTAACCTTTGCTTGGTTGGCAGACAACGGTTATGAATTTATATAGAAATTCTATACCAACTAAAATGTCAATTTCATCCGAGTGATAAATGTTAATAAACTGGCATAAACCTGAAGTGAATGCAAACCCTAATGCGAATAGCACGGCTCATTACAAATAGCAGTATTCCATTTACTACCGCATGACTGGCTCTGTCATAATTTACGACAGAAAAGTTAAAAAAAGATAATTACAGGAAATAGAGAATGAACATTAATGCAAACTGAATTACACTGAAGTACCACTCCATCTACAAACACTGAAAAAACTTGACGCTACTATGTAGAGAACTGAGTAAAATATCACATTCGCCACTTATTAGAAAGCAATGACAAGCTGGAATTCGACCAAACTGGAGTTATCAGGAACATTTAACTTTTCCATCCGCTGCCATTAAACGGCATTTTTCTAAGTGCCTCTTAAGAATCTGAGGAGCTGATGTTACACAAGGACATCGCTTCCTCAAGAGAACACTTAATAAAACTCTGCAAAAGCGCACACTGGAGAGGCAGGAAAAACCACGCGTCTGGAAACGTACCTGTGCCCAACCTCTGAAAATCCCTCTCTTTAAAGGGTGGCGATCTCAGAGCCACCCGAGTCGCTGAGGACAAATTCCCCTTGGTCACCGTCGGCCAGCGGTCGCTCCCGCCACCCGGCCGTGCAGAGCCGCTGCCCGAGCGCAGGGCTCCGGAGGGCAGCTCCTTAACCCCAGCCCCGCAGGTGTGAGGGACGGGTGAGCCGCCCTCCCCATGCTCCGTGTGCTCCCCATGCACCCTGTGCTCCCCCAGCCCCGCAGGTGTGAGGGACGGGTGAGCCGCCCTCCCCATGCTCCGTGTGCTCCCCATGCACCCTGTGCTCCCCAGCCCCGCAGGTGTGAGGGACGGGTGAGCCGCCCTCCCCATGCTCCGTGTGCTCCCCATGCACCCTGTGCTCCCCCAGCCCCGCAGGTGTGAGGGACGGGTGAGCCGCCCTCCCCATGCTCCGTGTGCTCCCCATGCACCCTGTGCTCCCCCAGCCCCGCAGGTGTGAGGGACGGGTGAGCCGCCCTCCCCATGCACCCTGTGCTCCCCATGCACCCTGTGCTCCCCCAGCCCCGCAGGTGTGAGGGACGGGTGAGCCGCCCTCCCCATGCACCCTGTGCTCCCCATGCACCCTGTGCTCCCCCAGCCCCGCAGGTGTGAGGGACGGGTGAGCCGCCCTCCCCATGCACCCTGTGCTCCCCCATGCACCCTGTGCTCCCCCAGCCCCGCAGGTGTGAGGGACGGGTGAGCCGCCCTCCCCATGCACCCTGTGCTCCCCATGCACCCTGTGCTCCCCCAGCCCCGCAGGTGTGAGGGACGGGTGAGCCGCCCTCCCCATGCTCCGTGTGCTCCCCACGCACCCTGTGCTCCCCCAGCCCCGCAGGTGTGAGGGACGGGTGAGCCGCCCTCCCCATGCACCCTGTGCTCCCCATGCACCCTGTGCTCCCCCAGCCCCGCAGGTGTGAGGGACGGGTGAGCCGCCCTCCCCATGCACCCTGTGCTCCCCATGCACCCTGTGCTCCCCCAGCCCCGCAGGTGTGAGGGACGGGTGAGCCGCCCTCCCCATGCTCCGTGTGCTCCCCACGCACCCTGTGCTCCCCCAGCCCCGCAGGTGTGAGGGACGGGTGAGCCGCCCTCCCCATGCACCCTGTGCTCCCCATGCACCCTGTGCTCCCCCAGCCCCACAGGTGTGAGGGACGGGTGAGCCGCCCTCCCCATGCACCCTGTGCTCCCCCAGCCCCGCAGGTGTGAGGGACGGGTGAGCCGCTCTCCCCATGCTCCATGTGCTCCCCCAGCCCCGCAGGTGTGACGGACGGGTGAGCCGCCCTCCCCATGCTCCGTGTGCTCCCCATGCACCCTGTGCTCCCCCAGCCCCGCAGGTGTGACGGACGGGTGAGCCGCCCTCCCCATGCACCCTGTGCTCCCCCAGCCCCACAGGTGTGAGGGACGGGTGAGCCGCCCTCCCCATGCACCCTGTGCTCCTCCAGCCACAAATTACAGATTTTCTCACACAGCATTAGGTTCTTATGGTTTCTCCTGCGGCACTCGCAGAAACATAAATCACATCTCCAGTGACAATGAGGTGCCCAGGTCCCACTGATGGAACCGTCTAGAGTACCGAAATCACATCTCAGGACTTCTTATAAACCACCTATGTTCTTAATATTGTCCTGTTTACAGGCATTCACAGAAGCAAAGAGAAAAATAAAGTGAGCAAAGATGACAATATTTCATATTAAAAACACAAATAACTTTCTTCTTACCTCGCCTTCCATGTCCTGTGGATAAATACGATAGTAAAGAGAAGATTTGTGGGCCAAGCGAAGAATCTCCTTTAGAAAGTGTTTTGTATAATGATGAAATATAGGATTTAAGACGAAGTGGCAAAGATGGCCATGTTCTTCTTGCTGGTAGTAATTGAAATTAATAAAATCTTCAATGTTGTAATGTGTTCGAACATACTCAATGTCCTGGAAAGTAAGAATTTGCAATTCAGCACTGATGAAACAGCTACATTAACAATCTTTTAGCAAGTGCTTTCTACCAGTTGAGGAATTAAATCCAAACACTGACACTGAGTGCCTTTGAGAGTTACTCTCTATTAAAGCACACCGGCTGAACAGATTGTTCTTTCAAATCTTTTTATTGTATTAAAATCTACTCTTGCAGCTCGCCCACCTTTATTTACAGGGAACGTACACTTGACCCTTTCACAACAGTATCTTGCACGGGTTAACAGACATGCACGGAGCGGGGGGGCAACAACGACCAAACCAAGCCGTTGTGCCAAGTTCAAGACAGAGAAGTCCAGAGTGTCCTCCCACAGAGCAAACCGACTACGCTGCAGCGGCCGCGGCAAATCCGCCCACCGACTTCGGAAATGGGGGGGCAAAGCAAGCGATTACAAACATACTTAGAGGCAGAATGGCTTTGTGCTAAAGAACCAGAGAGAGACGTAGGATGCATATGTTCAGAATTCATGAGCAAACAACAGGATGATTTTTTTATCAGTGTGTTAATCGTTACCTATGAGAGGGGAAATAATACAGTCTACCTAGTCAGGAAAGAGGGAAAAGTCTTTTACAGGTGGTTTCTGCCAGCCGTCAGTGTTGGGGGCCAAGCGGTACAGTTTGGACACAACACAGAAACAGAACTCACCATTTCATCTCTAATAACAGAAATACCAACTATTTGATCCAAAACTTCTGCTACGAAAGCCTGCACTGGGGTCCCATCCTGCAAAGCAAAAGCAACACATAGCACACTTCCTATTTCATTACTAATCTTTCTTTTGAGTTGTAACGGTGTATTTCACCAGACAATCAGAGTTCAAATACTTTCCTCCCAGTGCACATTCTACACACTCCCCCACTTCAGCCACCCTTCCTTAACTCAAGGTGTAACGTCTAACCGAGGGACATGGCTGTACCCTTGAGCAACCCTCAGCTCCAGCCAGGATGGAGCTGCTAGAGTGCTACAGACACAGCCACGGCGTCAGCCCTGGGCTCAGTTCTGATCTTAGCAAATAATATTAATTAAAATATATATTCTTCATCAGTAGTTGTATGGACTTGGCTGCAGCTGTAGGATCGGTAAGGACAGTGCTTGCTGTTTTGTCTGTGCAGCATTTTCCTCCACACAACAGCAAGGCGATGCTCCCCACTGTGTGATGGGCACACGTCTGGCCACGCCACGGGAAGGAGGCGGCCCCACCACGCGACGAAGCACAAGTACGTGTTCATCACACAGCCAGAGCAACCAACAACGCCAACCGCGCTGGGGGCGACCAGAACCGCGCCCAGCCTGCGCCTGGCCCCTCCAGAGAGGGCAGCTGGTTCAGCCACAGCTCACACGAACCCTTGGTCAGGCTGAACACAGCCCGTACCAACTGCTGATGCTGCCTTGGGTACCTATATACTCTCAGCTAGCATGCTGTATGTAAGGTAATCAATTCTGCTTGTATTGCCCAGTATCTATCCATCCTCTTATAGGTGTATCTGCAACAAATACTCACCGGATCCCTGCGAAACAGATTAAATATCTCTAAGTCATTCAATATGTTTTCATTCAAGTTAAGGGTTTTAATGAGCATTTTGACACCAAGTACGTCATCGGTTGTTGCCCTTCTTACATTAAACGACCTATAAGGAAGAGAAAGAGAGGGAGAGTGTGAAAGTTCACTCTGTGACAAATTAAAGACGACATGCCTTCCACATGCACCAGCCACGTCTTTTACAAGTTGAAATGGGTTGCTGTATGACTATCGTTCCAAACGCAGATATTAACCCACTGTGTGATAATCCATGTACTTAGGGCACCTCGAGACTGCTGCTTTCACTGCTACTGAACACCCGGTCCCCATGCACCTACAGCCCAGGCCCACAAAGCAATAACTGGCTCTAAGCACAGGCATCACCTCATCTCCACGTAAAGAAGAGCCAGCAGAGAGAGGAGGCAAACAGCCTTTTAAAATCAAAGTACAATCCGTAAGCGCACATTGACGCACCTGGGAAAAGAGAAAGAATAGAAACAGTGAGAGAGTAAGAAAAGAAAAAAGAGAGAGAGGAAAACTAAAACAAAGAGAGCAACTGTCACCCTTGGATATGGTACAAAAGAAGGGCAGTACCATCAATCGCTCCAACAAGGACAAATTGCTAAGATTTGTGTTAGGCCTTGGTTCTTCAAACAGTAATACACGGGGATAAACTTACTTGCATGAAATGCCTCTGACAGACACGACCGCCAACTAGCCATGGCACAGCAGTGACATGGTGTGAAAGCGTCTGTGCGACGTACGCAACCGGCAGCACGCAGCCGCGGGCAGGCACAGCGCGGCACTCAGCTCGTTCGCACGCTGCTACAGAACACCGCTCCGTGCAGGAAGGGTGGAAAGGCTGCTGCCGACACCGCACCGCAGCTGAGGGCTCTCCCGGCCCGCCTGCCGCAGGCACCGCGGCCTCCCGCTCACAGGGCTCACGAACAGGCTCAGAGTGCTGCCCAGGCGATGGGCCACGCACCAGGGTCCAAAGATTCACCTCTCTCACATGCAGTTAAACCTCGCTATCCATGGAATGTAATTTCCATTCCCCTTCTTCTTGTTTTCAATTTCAATCTGTATGTGCTATTCTTAGCCTCAGTCACACTTAGACTGATTTTGTGCGGATAGTTTTAATGCATAGCACCAGTACCCTAAACAAACCAAAGCTACCAAATATCTGACCCGTTATGGATCAACCTCATTGATCCTTTTCAACTCGATTCTTTGAGTGCTCAAAAGCACAGGTTTGATTACAAAATTACAAATGAATCTGAACCACGTGGGCGCCAGCGTGCGTGCACCTTTGCTCGCCGCTCGCACAGCCGGCCGGCCCCACGGCCAGCCCCACGGCCAGCCCCACGGCCCCACTCAACCGGTGCCAAGAGGCGCCTTCCTGCCGATAACGGACTGCGTGTCTGTATGAAGAAAACAACGTGCGCAACACCCAAACTTCTTAAAAGAAACAAACCCACCGGGGGTCTGGCGTGAGTGTGAAACCGCAGGAGGACAACCCAAGGTCTGTGCTCATTTCTCTTCCAGTAATGAATTAACTCATTTGAGATGCCCAATCCCTTTGGCTGCTCAGAGACCAGGACACTATTATTATTATTATGCTTTTTAGTGAAAATGGAGGGAAAGTATCCATTAAGCATTTCAGGCTGTGCCTTGTCATCTCTTATTTTTTCTCGCTCCCTGTTAAGTAGCAGACCTGCACTTCCATTTGCTGCACTCCTGCTTTTTGTGTACTTAACACTTCTTCTCATTCCTTTTACAACCTTTACTAATCAGTATCTCATTTTGTGCCTGGCCCTCTTCTGATTTTGTCCTTTCATGTCCTCGTGTTCTCATCTTCTTACCCCTGTTTTTCTTTCAGCCCATTTTCTGTGACTTCCTTTTCACTCACATGCCTTTCGAAAGCCCTTGGTGCAAGTGCAATATATTGATCTTTTACTTTTTCCTATTTTGGTTTTATATCTAAGAGAGCATCTGCTGCTGTGCACTGAGTTTCTCCATTCTTCAGAAGCTTTCCAAAAGCTTCATCTGTTTTTGCTGTAGCTTTTCTGATCCTGAACCTCAATGAAAGGCCATTTTTCCTGATTTTCCTGCATAGCTGCAGGGAGTTTGGAAAATGCCACTAATGATTCTCTTTTCATGGAAGGCCTGGTATCATTTGGAACGTGCACAGTTTAATCAGAACTGTAAGGGGCTTTTTAAAAACCTTGATAACAAGTTTAATTTTGACCAAACTCACAAGAGGCTGTGTTACCACCAGCGCCACTGGCGAACTGCAAACAGCTGCAGCCGGGATGACCAGGAATCACTCCAGCGGCTTCTCCTCATCCAGCTGGATCCTCACACAGGGCACACGAGCCCAGCTCCGTCCCACGGCACAGTCCCAGAGTAGCTGGCCAGTCCTGCGTGAGCTGCTTGTGCACCATCAAAGGTGACAGAGCACGCAATTAAAACCAGTATTTCTCTGAAACCACGCAGCATTTAGCTACATTAAGACAGAAAACTGATCTCTAGCTGTGCCACAGATCGAGCTTGGTGTTCGGGCCAGTACAGGCCTGTCACACAAACAAAGCACTGCAAAAGTCATACCACCTAACAGAAGTCATCGCAGGAGAGGGTTTGTGTCCTGGCTCACCAGTACTTCAGACTACAGGAGTGTTCGAAGTATCACAGAAATTGAAAGGTACGGAATAACCGATTCAACACAAAAACTAGAGAAAAATGGTGTCAAATAGATACTCAACAATGAGGTCACTGCTGTGCTCCGCACGTTCCAGGAATGCAATACTGCATTTCTCTAAAGAGAGCTAGACCGTGTTTCCAGAACTAAACCCACAGCAGGCTTTCCAGCCCCGATGTCACACAATGTGGCCAGAGGGCCGGTCGCTGCAGGATGGCTCTGTGCTGCCCTGCTCCACAACAGGGGAACTGCAGGGAGCTTCTGGTCCACCCCAGTCATCATCTTCATTAAGGTAATACTGTACATACCAGTTTTACATGAACCGGCTCATTGCACTTTGTTTTTACTTAAAGGAAACTTATATATAAATGCTGGCAGTCAGAAGGTGCTTGCTTTTACATTTTTAATCATATCATTTTTTGTTTTGTTAAAAATCATGTCACTAACTCCTTTATCTCATTGAAAATATAAGGCTATTTCCACACCACCTGGTACAGTGCTGCATGGAGACACATCTGAGCAGGCTTAGGATGGGCTCCAGAGCGGGAGGCCAGACAGCTGCAGCACAGCTGCCGAAGACTCGGGTACTCAGCTCCGGAGGCACAGCCACGCTGGCTGCCACTCGAGCTACCGTCTTTGCAAGGCGTTGTGGCACACCACGCACAACAGCGGCGCGGCCCGAGGCAGCCAAGGCACGCCAGTCTGCTGCTAGGCTGGGGGATGCAGGTACTACACAGTCCATAAAACGGCTCTGAGCACATCGTTTGTCGTCACGAGGCACACGACTCACTTGAGCAATCCCGCGCGGTGGAACACATAAAGCTCATGGTCACGCTGGGAAGGACAGAGAGGGACAACTCGAACAAAACTCTGGATCAGGTGGAACTCCGCTACGTTAGGTGGCACAACGATGACGCAGAAGTCTTTGTCCTGAAACAGATTTGCAGACAATAAAGGCTCTTAGTGATCTCAATCTAAGCTTTACACAAAAGCTTCTGACTAAGGGGACAGAAAGGAAGCAAACCGAAGGCACATCTTGCAACGTGTGTTCACTCCAGCTGTTGCCCTACGTAGATGGCTTGATGCCTGGGCAGCACAAAGGAGCTGCTGGCTCACAGAAACGGGTATTTTAGCTCCCATGGTAAAGATTTCCTATTTAATATCCTGATATTCCCTGATGGTCTTTTTCTACACCATCCTCCACCATGCCCCCCATCTTTCTTTCTTCAGTAGAACAGAATATTTTAGTTGGAAGGGCCCTACAACGATCACCTAGTCCCATTGCCTAGCAGAAACACTATCTCTGTGCCTACATCTTCAGGGCTAACATTTTCCCCTTAAAAGGTCATTTGTTCTACCTTACTACTCTTCCGAAGTGAAATTTTAGGACAATGTATGTGTCTTGGATCTTCTGCACCCTTGCAGCCAAGCGAGACCACCAACTAGAACAGCACATCCCGAAGTCCCCGCACAGACCGACCTGCCCTGCGCGATGAACGCAGGTTTGTGTGCGCACTGATGGCCAGCGTGTCCAGAACCTGGCACAGCAGCTTCCCATAAACATAAACCTTCAGTGCTATAGGAAAATACTAGGGATTTCCTTAATACTACTGCGCTCTAGGCTGTAACTCCACCTCTTTCAATGTATTTTCCATGATTTCATTTTTAGTTTAGGTATATAATCTGGATCTATACATGGTTCTAAAGGAGTTTGAAACATTTGCTTTCTAAATCTGCATCTCAGAAGAGTCCCCATGGAACATAAACCAAGGACTTATGCACACAACACAAAGTGCAAAAGCAGCCCAGGAGGAGTTGCTGCTGGGGGTAACTCAGCCCAGGTCACTGGCCACACGAGCCCTGGGAGCCACTGACTTACCGCCATTGTACCCAAATACTCCACTCCCCACACACACACACACTTTACAACTTCCATTATACGTACCGGAAAAAGCTTGAAAACATGACCCAAAAAATCCAGTGATCTGCAACCAAGAGTAAACAAGGTTAAGTAAAGTTCCTACCAGACATCCTATACATTTTGATATTTACACCCCACAAGTGCAACAAACACGGATTCACAGCACTAATCAGACAGTCCTGCTAGCTCATCACGGATCAGCTGCACATCGGTTGTTGACTTCTAGTGTTTAAAGCATGGTTATCGATAAGAACAAACCTGAATGTCTGATACAACATCAAACCATTGGGCTCTTCACTGAAAGGAAATCAAACATTCCTCCTGTTCTTGACGTCCCCATTTTCAGAAGCCCCCCACAGCCGCCGGAGAAGCGCTGGTACGCAGCAAACCGCAGCGAGGGCACCGACAGCTGCTGCTGCGGTCCACGATATTGTCACCCGGCGCCAGGAGCTCAGTCACCAAGCACTGGGTGAACCTGTCCAGCGTATTCTGCCAGACTAACAAGAACATCAATACTCTGAAATTGTTTGTGAGCGCTTTCCTCCTTTCCACTTCTCACCTACTGGTTCAGAGCAATTCCACTCTGTTTTCCATGGTGACGGGGAGATGTGACATTCGAGTTTTAAAAGAGATGAGAAATCTAAAAGACTCATCCTGTTTCTCCCGTGTGTAAGGATATCAAAGAGCTCTGAACCCAAAGAGTTTTGCTGAAGCTCTATAAGATACGTCTTTTGAAGAAATTCAATACACATATGTATTACCCAAAAATACTGGTAAGACCTCTCCTCCCTCCAGACCTGTATTTAAGTTCCCTTTAATTATTTCACCAACAATATTACCGAATGAAAACAGAATTTCTAATTAAAATACGTATGATTGAATGAAACCTGAAAAAATAGCTCTGAATACAGATCTGGATTGGGCTATTCTATATATTCACCTATACAATACTGATTTATGACCACTTAATAGAATAGCTAAAGGAGGGAAAGGAAGACGCCATTGCAATGTAGTTCTCTATTCTCTGGTATCCAGCGCCTTCTGGGCAGCAAGGAATGCAACGACAGATGTAGGAGATCTTTCCGGGGGCTTTAAAAGGTATCAAATATCTGCAGATAAAGTAGCAATTTAGTTCCTTTGCATTTCACTCTCAATGCACTAACAAGCCACATGACAGCTCCAGATTTGAGAGATGGAAACATTTAGCAAATGTACTGGGGTAACACAAGTTGCCCAGAGGGCTCAGATGCAATCAGTCCTACACTTGAGCAGGACCGTTTCTGGACCCATGCTGCGCAGGGTCCGCAGCAGCTCCTTCGGGACAAGATCCCGAGTTCAAGCTCAGCAGCAGCAGCGTTTTAAGATAAGAACCCTGTGTCTTCCCCCACTGTAGTGGATACTATCACAGAAAACGGAATTCCTAACTTTTTGTCCATGCAGTCCTACTGAAGATGGGGCGCTGCAGCTGGAGGTGGAAAATTTCAGTAAGGTACTAGTGGAGGTAAAAGAGAAACGAACAAAAGGGGTCAGGAGAAATCCAACCGAACTTCAGCAGGTGCTGCCACTTTCAGATTGTCCTAAAAATATAAGATTGAAAGGATTAGGAGAGCAGCAGCTACTCACCCATACTCACCTAGTTTCATGCTTCTCATCGATACAGAACACGTGGATGCAGAAGGCGTTCGCCGCGGCTCCGCACGCCGGATGAAAAGCGCCCTCTCCGGCTGCCCCCAGGGCAGGTGCTGCTGCGGCTCCGGAACCCGTGTCCCCGCCATGGCCGAACCGCGGCTCAGCACGGGAAACGCTGACGGCTCCGTCCTGCTGCAGTGACAACACGCAAGTGGTCACTTACAACGGTTCAGAAGACATTTCCATGTCTTAATTAAAAGGCCTTGCATCATTCCTATCTCGTAGCACTCCGAGCAGACACACGGGATGTGCTTTTTGCTTGTCACTTCAAGGAAGTATTTTTAATGCAACATCTACCTGTTTCTGAAACATAGATAAAAGTGGCCTTTAAAAATACATACATTCCTCCTGAAAAGCAACATATTCACAAACTAATAGCTACCATTAGAATCCCTTCATGAGGTGATAAAATATTTCTGCTTCAGAAATGTTTCTATAGAAAAAAAAATTGTGTTTCCAGATGCATATTGACAATATATGAAAATCAAAAACATACTATGTTAAAGAAAATGGGATCAATGCATAGAATACTGTGGAAATGGAAATGAATAATAACGGGAAGAAAACCAGAGCAGCTTTGGTCCGGCACTGAGAGACTAGAGACAGACAGAGCCCTTTCGAGTACCTCCGGTAAGTCCTCTGCTGACCGATGCTGCACCGACGCACCTCACAGTAAAACTCTTTTATCACATTGCGCTTCCCTCAGCGGACAGGAACAGACAGAACACGTGCCCTTTACCTTCTACAAATCACAGGGTAAACCGAAGCCCCACTGCTGCCTTTCAGCCTGGGTAGCTTTCCATCAGCACCAGATTTCTAGCTCAGCAACACAGCCAAGTTTTGCTTCAAATGAGCTTTTCAAGTTATCAGCAGTGCTGTGTACAGCGGGCTTACCTGCCCAGCTGCCTCCCGACCACCAGCACGTGCACAGGTTTGTGATGAAGCACGCTCTGTTTCCTGACTTGTTTGATTGCTTTCATCTCCACCTGAGTAACAAAGGAAATAGATGCGTCAGGCTTAAAAGCGCAAGCTGGACCCTCAGCGTCGCAGCAAGGACGATGGAGCGCCAGGCCGGGCGCGGCGCCGCGCCAAATAACCACCAAAATTACTAAAGCAAAGGGCAGCTGTGTTTTCAGCCCCTGAACACCTTCCAGAGTTCTGTCGTTCCTTAAATCGTCACCTCCCTAGTTTTACACATAGGTTCACAGTTTGCTTTTATATTTAAAGATAAAGCCTGAAAATAGGTTTTAAGCAGCAAAGTCCTGCAGCGTGGGTATCGCTGCTGCAGAGGACACGTCGGGTCAGGACACCCTTGCATCTGACACTCCGGTAACACAAGGAAGCCGAAGCTCCTGAGCTCCAGGAGGAAGAAGCCTTCAAAAAACCCAGCACAACACAACTCTTCACTCCCCCCTCTCAACCTTACCCTGGGGAGCCCATCTAAGTGACACTGACCAGCACCAGCATTGCCTCACATAGCAGGGAGTTTGTATTAAAACCAAAATACCTCAAAGGTTTAAAGTAATTTAGCCAACAGTATTTTCAAAACTCTTATCTGAAAATCTGTTTCTCTGGTAGAAGAATGCAGACACAACGTGCAGGGCAAGCAGAAACACAGGGGTTAGGAATCACGGTTCTCCGGGGGTATCACAGATGTGAGACTTCTCAGAAATGATCAAATGTCGTCCTCATTAACCCAGCTACATTTCTCATTACAAACAGCCTTGCAGGTGTCACAAGTTAATTAATACAAGCCTCTTGTTGTCATGTAAATATTGACACGTTGTTTCTGACTTTCTACTAAAACGAAGCCCCCTCATGGCTCCCCACCCCGCTCCCGTCAAACGGAGCTGCACCGCTGTTCACGTACACGCTGCACACAAGCGGCTGGAGAGAGCAGAAATATTGTCACACTAAAGCAAGTGAGGAGCACGAACAACAAGAAAATCCAAGTAATTGAGTGGCTGCTGGGTCGCCAGCAGAGGCAGCAGCCGGCGGATCAAAGCCAGTTCGCCGTGAAGCCTGATGAAAAGCCCTCCCATCACTCCCACCGCATCACAACGGTTCCTAGCTGCTAATTCGTGACACCGCAGAGCAACAACCAAATTACTGTAATTACCCCAAAACCTAAGTGGCATATCAATATTGCGTTAAATAGACATTTTTGTACACGCTTTCATTATTATTCAGTATTACATTTTGAAAGGAAAAATAATACCAACCTGTGGTCTCTGCTTACAAGCTAAAGAGCCCGAAAAATATCCTTAATTTGGTTTTGGTCTTTTGTGGTGTTTTTTGTTTGGTTGGTTTGTTGTTTTGTCTGTCTTTTAACACGGGAATGTAAAATGATTCCATGCAGCCCGCATTTTGAGTTCGCAGCGCTCAAAGGCACCACAAGAACGCCCACATCCCCCGTCGACGTGGCCCCGGGGACACGCGCGGCACATCTCCAACGCAGGGGCCTGCAGCAGCACGGCCGTCGCTAAAACAGCGTCCGCACGGCCACGCACACGGCAGGCAACACAGTCAGACACAAACCGTATGTGACCGACACCATGGTGTATCCCAAGGACATAGGTTAGCCCTTCGACTGGAAAGGCTCAGCAATGGACTACCAGGATGCAACTCGTACACAGGCTCTTCATTTACCAGAAAAGACAATTCCCTTTTCAAATGACATTTTAAATAAAGAGTCAAACAGGACGGGAATCTGGCTTATGAGTTGGTCCAGGTTATTTTGCAGTAAATTTATTAAAATAGCGGGCTTTTTTCTTTCCTTTCTTAACAGAAAAACCCCAACCAAACATTACTGCTTTTCCCAAAGTCCGAATGAATGAACACGGCAATAAGCATTGAGACACACCTGCTTCAATAACGAAACCCAGATCACTCGGAGGGAAAGGGCCATTCCCTCCAGCTGTCTGAGAAATACGGACTGCTTGGTCACAGTCACAGGTCAAACGCGTAACCAGCAGTAAAAAGGAAGCTGTTTATCAACTACCTACCATATAGTGCACGTCTCTTCAATAAACCACAGCAGACTTCTGTAACTCTGACCAGCTAATGCCTTATTGAATTGCTATTAGAAATTAGAGTAATTATAGTATATATTTGGGATTTTTATTTTCCTTTTTTTCCTTTCTCTGAAATTCAACCACCACAGCCTTTAGCTTCATTTTGCTCTCTTTTTGGCCATACTAGGCAGGTATAAACAACAAGTTATAACGTTTCGGGACAACCAGCACTTCTAAAATACACAAAGCTACAATAGTTTTAATTATTCTTCAGTGATACTAGAATTAATATTACTGAGCTACTCTAATTTCTGCTTGATTTCTACTGGCTCTTTCTCTGTAAGAACAGTACCAGTGAGGTTCCTCGCTTATGATACTCGAGCTCCTTCTCAGGCGTGTACCCGTGAGACCATCAGCGACCTGCGCCCGGCTATCTGAAACAGTCTGCAAATAACGCTCTCTCCCCAAAGCTGCCCCTTGTGATTCCAAATACAAGGATACTACTACTCTTACTAAAATCTTACTTCAAGGAGACACACAGCATTGCAAACTACAATAGTATCAACCATCGAAAGTAACATGGTTTTTAAATAGAAAGGAAAAATGAGATGAACACACGGGACCACTAATCAAGGTGCTTAATGAACTTCTGAAAAGCACTCAGATGGTAGATTGACCACAGTGATATAACTAACTGGACAGAACGGTTGTTTATGCTACTTAGCATGAACATTTAGAAAGTCTCATAGATCTCCTAAATGTGAAAGAGAAGTGTAAAAGCTGTACTGTTGAAGCCTCTACCGACACACGGCCTGGGGCTGAGCGGCACAGGCTCTGCCGCAGCTCCCAGGCGAGCGTGCCGCCGCGGCCAAGGCTTCACCAGAAGCCGGGGACAGTCACAGACGGCTATGGCTGAAGGGACCGCTGGAGGTCACCGCGTCCGAGCCCTGCCAAGCAGGGTCCCCAGAGCAGCTGCCAGGCCTGCGTCCCAGCTCGTTTCCAGACTACCCTGAGCGATCTGTCTTCCTCCCTCGGTCTCATTTGTGTTCCTACGTGTCTGTCACCGGTTTTGAATCATCCTCCTGAAGCTCCAGGAGCACAGAGCGATGCAGGAGGAGACAGCTTCCTTCATCTCTTCTTGACAAGGAGGACGAGTCCACAGGAGCAGCTCTAAGGCTGGTTTTCTTTGCCTTTCCTGCTCCACGGAAACAGCTCAGAGGCACCAGCTGGTGGCTGCTCCGCAGCTCCCTGGTTGCCTCTGCTGCCTGCTGCTTTGTGTTTAGACAAGCAGATACACAACCACCTAATGGTGTTGCCTTTCATTCTATTACTGATAATTAGTAGATAGCAAAATGTTGCCCTTTTGCACAAAAAGCCCTTTGACACTGAAAAATAAAGGTGACAACTGTAAATCATTTACATGACACTTCTGTTCTACAAACAGGCGACATTCATGTTAATGGTTTTTATCATCTGCAGTAAGGTAGCTGCTAAACGTGGTGGTGTATCGTGCCCAATATAAAAATAAAGAGACAGGCCTTATCTCGCAGATTCTCGTAACCTAGAGGACTGCAAACAATAAGCAAGCAGACCAGAAGCTGGACCACAAGGAAATGGCACAAGTCAATGGGACAACATAATGGCACAGTTAATCAGCTGCTTAGCTATCAGACTTCAGAACCAAATTTCAAAATTAAGTCTTCAATTAATAGCACAACTCTAGCTAATTGATATAAAATACACCTGATGCTTTAGCTTTCTGAAACTTGAAACCGAGCTTTATCCCGAGCCTGGTACAGACCAGCTCCCACAAACAACAATCACTGCCGAGGCAGAGTTTGTGTCCTGAATTAAAAAGCGCCAGACAACCAGCTCTAAAACAGATACCTTGTTTTGTTTTCTGGCTGGTAAACCTATATCCTCTTCCAACCTTCTGCAGAACCTATCAGAGCCTGGAAATAAATGCATCTTGAACGCACCCAGCATTTGAGAATACACGTACCTTCCTGAACGCTCGGCTCTTGCGGCATCTTGAGAACGTCAGGATGCGGTTTGCAGAGGCCATGAAAAGGCCCCAGGTCAAAGCACTCTTGAAACTGGGAGACATTCACTTGAGAACACAGGCTCATGAATCCCACTGCAGTGCCACCATCCTGAAACAGAAAAGCCACATCACACGTGTGTAACGCCTGAGCACGTCACTTTAGGTCAGGACTAAACCTGAACAAACAATCGCTGGAACGTAAAGGTTAGTGCTCCATCTCCGGCTGCGCATAATAGAAAAGTATAAAGGAATTATTTCAGCAAAAGATGCTTTTTTTTTCCCTTGTGTGTATTAGGACTTCTATATTAGATGTTATAATTATTTTGTTAGCTATGACCTCAGAGCATTAGGATTACATATATTAAGAAAGTAATGACATATTATTCCAATAAAACACTTCTTATGGTAAATTAAAAAAAAAATACCTTTTGACTCCGTATCTCAAACAGGTATATTTTTTTCTTTAACTTAGAGTGCAGGTACAGTAAAACCTGGGTCTAGCTAGCCATGCCCGTTGAATCATTACTGGACACAGCTTCGTAAAGAAAGTTGTGCTCAAACCAAAAAGCATATTTTATTTTCCTATGAAACCGATTCAATTCAAGAACGCAATTATATCATATATAAACAGTATCTAACACTGTATATGGTATATATTATGTGCAGCAATTCAAAGTGCTAAATATTTTCAAGTTAACGAAAACCCCTAAGACCTAGTGTTAAACAACAACAGCAAGTCCTGGCAAGTGTGAAAACGACCAGATCCCTCCCATAAAAAGAAAAGCAGACGAAGTTTAATTTTTTCCCCTCGAACAACAAGTGATTGTTTGTTTGCCTTGTTTGCGTAACCGAACAAAAGCCGGGGCGCTGCAGTTGTCTGGCCGCTATGTAATTTTAGGCCCAAGGCTCAGCAGAGGCTGATTAACCAATCCATCTACCATATGTGCAAAAAGAGGTTGCCAGCTTCACTCTCTGCAGGGAAAATTGGCTCCTATCTTGGTTCGCATGGAGGTGTCTTTCCAATCTGCAGCACCAGCGGCAAGTATAAACTGTGAGGGCCTGGAGCACCTTTTGCTGGTATCACATTGAGCTATAAAATGTACAATTGAAATGTATTATTTATCAAGATAGCCATTTGTAATGTGCTATTACACTAATGCTTTATTGTTTCCCATTTGGCTTCCAATGGTAGTGATTACATGTTAAGGTTTCACAAAATCATTTGCTACAGAAAGCAGACTTCTGGAATCAAGTAGGTTATGTTGCCTATCAGCTTATGATGCAGAATTATACCACGCAGAATTACTGACGCATGAAAATATTAACAGGAACTTTCAGCAGGATAATTTAAACAAGAAAGAAGTGGCAATAGTTAATTCCTGGTTTTCTGTCTTCAATTCAGCAAAAGTCTGACTGCCTGAGCCAGAAGACAGAAAAAAACCTACAGCATTTTTAACTGTGAAAGTGTTACTGGCTGTTCGTTTTCACACGCAGTGTTAATTTTCACCAGGAGTGAAAACTGGTCATCTACGATGCAAATATCCAAAATAGCAACGTGGTTTCTTCGAGGCGCTTCCAGTTACTTGATAAGAATCTACACAATTACTAGGAATCGCTGCTTCGTGTGCTTACCAGGAGACAGCAGTCCGCAGAAAGGGGAGGCGCAGCCCGCGGCAGATGGCACTGAGCGCGCAGCTCGCTAACCCTGCCTTCCAAAAGGGAGCTTGGTTTTCATCCGTGGAGCAGCAGCACGAGCGGTCACTCACACGCGACATCACTAACACCGAGACTGCACGAACCCCGAGCTTACAGCAGACTGACCTCACAAACAACCGTCCGGTGCTCTTCGTCTTGACATTCTAGGAGATCAGCAAGGAAATATTCACTACAGCTTTCTTTCAGAGTCCAGATTTGTGTGAGATCATCATAATCTTCCAACCTACAAAAAACAGACCGGGTATTATCCTGAAGATCCACTATTAATAGTTGCTGATCACTTCTGTTCTACTCTGCTAGCGTATGGATAAATATTGCAAATACCCGATCCCAAGCCACAAACATGTAGCTTCACGTTGGACACGGCCCCGGTGCAGACACAGAAGCACCTCGAGCGGGCAGCACAGCCCCCTGGGGCGCGGGGCGCCCAGCGGAGGTGCTTGTCGCTCCCCAACACAACAGGGGGCAGCCCCGCCGAACGCCCTCCTGCCCGCAGCACCGCGGGCCGGGCGGACCCGGGCTTTAGGTCGCATTTACAATAATTATTTCCAGTGACTCAGATCATCAGTTGGTTAGGGTGGGCACAGACCTCGAAAAGCTACACCAGTGCAATTTAGAAAATCGGTTCTTTAAAAAAAAAAAAACAGAAAAGAGTGCCTTCCTGTATGGGAGAAACAGCGCAGAGTATCGGCTAGATGGCTGTTATTACACACAGCGGTGCAGGAGTCACCGGGCAGACACACAGCCATTACGCCTTTGTCAAGTCAACTTAATGCGCCACTATTGAAAAAGATACAAAGGCCAAAGTGCAATTATTCTCCCCTGCGCCTCCCGAAGGCTTTCTGCAGAGCTGGAACCGCGGCGCCGGGGCCTCGCTGCCCCGTGCAGCTGGAGCTCAGCGCAGCCAGCCCGCGGGACACGGGCCGCATGCTGCACAGGGGCTTACGTGCTGCAGGAGCTCAGCGCAGCCAGCCCGCGGGACACGGGCCGCATGCTGCACAGGGGCTTACGTGCTGCAGGAGCTCAGCGCAGCCAGCCCGTGGGACACGGGCCGCATGCTGCACAGGGGCTTACGTGCTGCCGGAGCTCAGCGCAGCCAGCCCGTGGGACACTGGCCGCATGCTGCACAGGGGCTTACGTGCTGCCGGAGCTCAGCGCAGCCAGCCCGTGGGACACTGGCCGCATGCTGCACAGGGGCTTACGTGCTGCCGGAGCTCAGCGCAGCCAGCCCGTGGGACACTGGCCGCATGCTGCACAGGGGTTTACTTAAACGGACAGAAACCATCTCCCATTGAAGCACTTTAAACAAAAGTTAATTCTCAGCCAGGATCAATATAAACCTTAACAAGAAGCTTCAGTGCTTTTACCAATAGACTGCAGAATTTAAGAAGCCAGTGTCGCAGTTGAGGCACAAAGGCCAACAGCAAACCAGCTCTAACACGGGACTGCTTTCCAGAAGACACTGCCTTTTCATCTATCTGAAAAACCGAAGTGGTCCAACCAACAATTGTGCAGCTAAAAGCAGCGGTAAGAAAAGCGGGGCTGTCAGCGGGAAGGACTCTGAGCAGCCGACGGTTAAGAACTCCGTTCGTGCCACGGAACCTGCTCCCCTGCGACCACCCGCAAGGAGACAGACGAGCCCCACGAACTGGCAGCAGCGCCGCGGGCTCCGTGCGCGCCACAGGCTGCGACCCGCACCCGGAGCGCTCCGCACGGGCCGCGCAAACGGCGCTCGGGCGCCGCACGGCGGGTGCGGAGCCGGGCCCGCCGCTGCCCGCCCGCTGCCTCCCGCCGCGGGGCTCTGCTGCCCCCTGGCGGCTCCGCGGAGCGGGGCCGGTGCTCCCGTGCGCCCCGACCTCGGGTTACGCATCCGGCACTCCGCACCGCCACCGCCCTCCCGCGGGGCCGGCCCTCTCGGTCTGCCCAGCATTACATGTCAACAGAGGAATAATCTGTAATAGTTGGAGTAGTTCTCTCTTCTTCACAAATGTTGCGTGTTGCAGAAACAGGTTTCTGAAGATAATTATCAGCAGTGATTATTACTTCCCTCAGTTGCAGGAAAGCTTGTGTTTTGCTTCAGGCCCCTGTTGCTCAAGTCTGTATTTGCTTTATCAAAACACTTGTATCTATAATTTGGAAATCTTAGCTCTGCATATGCAACAATTCAGAAAAACAAAAAACCACAAACCAACAACAACCCCTACAACACTACTTTCTATTCTTCACAGGTTTCTGGGTCTAGAAGCAGCCTTAAACTGAACACAACCGGGGCAAAACATTCCATTTCTAGTTCTGTGAAGCACGGTCTGAGTTCCTCAGTGCTGACGGACCCTAGCAGGAGACTGAAGGACAATTTCAGGGGTATCTAGATGGTTTTTGCTGCTCCTGCACACCAGAATGAATGGCACCTTCTGTAGGTACGATTTTCCAACAGGAAAATGTACAGAAAATATACCATCAATTACTCATCTGTAGAATTATTTCAAAAAATGAAACTAAAATGGAGTTCCAGGAACAAGGAAGCCCTGTAAAAACCTATAGCAATTCACATGATATCTCAAACCAAACCAGCAGTCTTCTCTTCTCCATGGTCAGTATTGCAAGGCAAAAATCACAGTAAGGTTTTCTATCATCACAAATTCGCTACTTCAACACAACTAATTAGGGCAGCAAATCTGATAATGTGTTACGAAACCTCGAACAAGGCAAACTAATGTAGGGGTAAAGGAACAAGACTGTACTCTAATTGAAACCTGTGGTTTGAGTGGGATATATAACGTTACACCCACCTCCAAACCCAGCGTTCTGCTGGTTGCTCCGAGTCCCTGGCAGCGCTTTGTGTGTAAAACAACGGGCACAAGGCCGCGCTTTAGGGTGCAGACGGCAAACTGTGTTGGCTCGGGGTGTGTGGGACTGACCTGGCACAGCAGGGCTCCACGCCAGCCCATCCACCTCTGCTCGCTACAAACTGCACAACAGAGCTACTTTTAATCTTCTTCTGGTTTTAACACCTTCCACCAGCACCAGAGTCTTAAACAAACAAACCAACCAACCCCAAACACACACAAAACAAAACACAATCGCTTTTTGAAATTAAAATAGCACAGAATGCCTAGGTTGTGATAATAAGTACAATAAAAGCATTGTACAGAGCTGCAAATTTGTGAGCTCTTACATATGGTACAAAACCAAGAATGACAGGATTTGAAGATGAGATATCAGCAAGAAACTGAAATATAAAAGCTCGGCGGACTGTGTTCTGGCACACTACAGATTTATTTCATACGATCAAGGTCAGATGGGGAAAAACTTCAAACCCCAATGCTTAAGCAAAGTATCAGTGCACAGCTTCTCCCCCCGCTCTGCGAGCGAGGCGGGAGGGAGCGGAGCTCACCCGAGGAGCCGCGGGGCCGGGGCGCGTTGCTAGGCAGGCGGCTGGGACAGCTCCGCTCCACGTTACTATGGATGCCGCTGAAGCACAAAGGTGAACGCAGACAAGGAACGGCAAAGCGGCCGCTGCAAACACTGTGCAGCTTCCCAGAGCATCTATCGACAGACAGCGTTAAAGGACGCATTTCATACCACCGGGTACTGTGCATTTTAAAAGAAAGCAGTCTCCCGGTTAGATTTCCAATAATAAAAGAAATAAGCTAAAGTGAATAATTTTAACTATTCATAAGAAACTACAGAAATGCCAGGCAAGACGATACCTCTTATGTGAAGTCTTGGTATGGTCTGTATGACATTTGCAGTCACCTCAGAAATATTTCTATCGATAGCACCCAGTGGCCATCAAAAGAAAGAATGATTCATATTAAATAAAAAACAAACAGAATAGTTGGAAATCAAGACACATGGTAAGACTTTAAAACCTCAGAAATATAATTCACCAAATAACTTTGCAGTATTAAGGTTCATTCACATACTGATAGGTAGTAGACAACTCAAAGGAAATACACATAAAAGTCTAAAAATTGTAAATCAAGCTAATATGCAAACAATTCTGTAACATATTGAAACATCCAGACCTATAGCAGAGGGGTGCGAAGCGGTCAAGGTCGGGCTCAGTCTTTTTTCTTAAAAAGCTCAAAAGTCCAGCTCCAGGATATTGCAAACATTCCCTAAAACTACAGGATAAAGAGCGCGATCTGCAGATTTGTTTCAGGCCTATTTGGTAAAATGAAACACGTGTCAGACATCTCTCCGGGAGACAGGATGCGGTCACAACCCAGCCCAACGCCTCGGTAGGAATTCACCCACAGCCGCGCGCGTTTGCCGGGCAGACGTGCCCTGGGGCGCGCGGACCCGCGCACACCAGCACCGCACCACGCAGCGTCCCGGGGACGTGCCTGGCCCTAAAGGTCACGTCCCACTACAAGGGCCAGAAACGCTGGGTTAATCCTAATCCTGCTACACAGCCACATCGCAATTACGTAGCACCACACTTAGAACAAACAAAGGCAACTCCAGAACGAATCCGAACCAAACGCCACCTCGCATGCACTCCTCCCACCGGGCAGATACGGAATTCACAATAATTCAGAGTCTGACTTTTTAAATGACATTTATGACTTGAACCCCTAAACAAGGGTACATCTGTGTTAAAGGCACATTGTGTGAGCGTATCGAAGTCTTTGCTCCAAACGGCACGCACTGAAACACACGACCCGATTGAAAAAGCATGACCCTGTGATTTCCTTAAGCTTTCTGAGCAGCACTGAGGAGCCTGCTCCCCGGGACACACAATGAACGGACGACACGCCTATGCAGAAAAAGCTGTACCAAAGAGGATGACTTCCCGTGTCTGAGTGACTACTGCAACCAGGGGCTCCCTGCTCTTCTTCAATTATTTTAAATAACAGGCCTTCCCATTCAGACTTTGCTCAACAGGTCAGAATAAGACATAAGAAAATTAAAAATAAGCTGGAATATGCTCCAAGAGATCTGCAAACTACATACATTCACTAAAACACAGAGCGGAACAACTCGGCCAGCAGATTCACAGAATCAACATTTCAAACAAAAGTATTCTTTCCAGATAGCAACGTAGTTTTACAAAAAATACAACTGATCTTGTGATGCAGTAGAATAAAGACAGCATGATCACAGAACTATTTAACCAGGTTATCCAGGAAAACGATAGCAGTTCAACTACGATACCAATGCTGTAAACCAAACAGTAAAATCCTTCAAGTTAACCGGGATAGCCCTTCGTGTAGAACAGAGAAACTGCATTACCGTGCCGTGCGGACGTGGAGCTGGGGGTGGCACCGATGCCTGGGGCACACGAGCAAGGTGAAGTTCTTATCCACTACTGAACCCGGAGCAGTCGTCATCTTTTCAAAGACGTTTCTCACGTTCGGCTCTGTGAACGACAAAAACCTGTTAGGAGCAGGAACTTCATTGCATAAGCTTTCAAATTATCAGCAGAACTGAGGACAAAAAAAGTAAACCACAGATGGCACAATGCTTTACATCTTTGAAGTTAAGCAGTGAAGCTGAAACGACAGCACTATAAACACGTGAAACAATTGGTACTGGATTAATTTGTTAATTAATCCGGTATCTTGCACAAGCTTCAAAGCAACCAGAAATTGGTAGGATGAAATCCCTACAGAAATACTTGTCTTGTAACTAATAGCATATTAATACCTTATTAATGTTTACAGATATATAAAGGGGGAGTGTCAGGAGGACGGAGCCAGGCTCTTCTGGGTGACAACCAGTGACAGGACAAGGAGCAATGGGTGCAAACTGGAACACAGGAGGTTCCACTTAAATTTGAGAAGAAACTTGTTGGGGGTGAGCGTGTCAGAGCCTGGCCCAGGCTGCCCAGGGAGGTTGTGGAGTCTCCTTCTCTGCAGACATTCAAACCCGCCTGGACACCTTCCTGTGGAACCTCAGCTGGGTGTTCCTGCTCCATGGGGGGATTGCACTGGATGAGTTTTGAGGGCCCTTCAACCCTGACATCCTGGGGTTCTGTGATCTGACACTGGAGAATCCTTCTCAGCACTTAGACCGAAGGAAAGTTGACATTTGTCTGACAAAAGCCCTTATTCAGGTAAACGTGACCACATAAACCTCTTTCACAAGGTATGTACATTACACGATACTTTCGGATTGTATTTTCTGCAGGTTTAGAAAATCACTGTTTTCAAAATTTAGAACAAACCAACCCAAACCCCACACATACAACAAAAGCCCACTGACACAGTGCACGTTACTGAGACTTGACATTCTTCTCATTATTTTAAGAATAAAATAGTACTAAATTCTTACCTAAATTCTCATCAGCTGGTACGAAGAGAAGAATAAACTGCAGTTCTGGTACTGTGACAAAAGCTGTCCTGGACAAATAACATGGCTGTATTCAGTCTTTCGTTGTTACATATGTCAATCAGGTACAGCAGCTGGTCTTTGCCTATGTCATTGTTTTCTCTAGTCTCGCTACTCTTCCTCCACGAGTCCACATGGCTCAACAATTGAAACGTTTCATTCATGACAAGTAAGATCATGTGAAATTCATCTGGGCATTTTTAATTTTTTTCCACCGTATTTGTCTCTTAGTTCCCCAACCCTTCCATTTCAAACATCCGCCATTTTACATCAGTTCCCCAGTGGGGAAAAAGCTAAAGACGGCAGATCTCTGCGGGCAGATCCCTGATCTGGCATCTGGATGCGCCGGCCTGATGTGACAGAGGAACTGCCAATGCAACAGCACCAGGCACTTCCCAGCGTAGCTCAACAGACCGAGCTGTGCCAAGCACCCTGGGCCGTGGTGACGCCTGAGTGCTGAGCTAACACTGTGCTGTATTGTGCGGTTTGCACTCTATAGTTTGCAGCCTTGCCATATAATCTGTAGCTAGCAAACTATCAGTAGATTACCCGGGAACAGGCGTATTCCAGAAACATCTACAGCTTCTTAAGCGTCCTGCTCATTCATGCACTTTCCATTTTACAAGTGGAAATTTAGGAAAAGGAAAAATCAATCTGCCTTGCAACTCCGGTTTTATTGCTGTGGAAAACTACAGCAAAGAGGCAGCTAAACCTTCGCGCTGTTCGGGAAGCACACTCAGGGCTCTCACAGCTTGGTGTGGTTAACACAAAGTTGTCTTTTATTGCCTCCCAGGACGGTTTAGACACATTTAATTCTGATTCGGTGATCACCTTCGGGTATTCTGAAACCCCATAGTCCGACCGAACGGTGGCCGGAGGGTGCACGCACCTCGCTACAGAAGCCACGTATGCACTCACCTAACGATCTCCTGGAGACACCCAGCTGCGTATTTCTCTTCTGCCACAAAAAGATGTAGGAACAAGGTGTTCAAAGGCTACAAAATGAAGAAGGAAAATCTAAACACCATGCAGATATTTATTAAGTGAACCCAAGTATTAACATGCACACTTACCTTCAGTATATGTGCTCTGCACTCAAAATGAGTAGCTTCACATATGTAAATAACTTCAAAGCACGTGTGGATAAAAATTAAATGATTAAAGGACTTTTTTACATAATTATTTGTGCTTCTGTCTTATTTTTGATTTACACTCAGGCTTACTATTGTTTGACTACAATATACACACGTAATTTCATATTTAATAGCAGATATATTTAATTCCAGACTAACAAAATTCTAATTTAACCACAACAGTTAACAACTAAATCTTAACGACATCTAACATTTGGCTGAGAAAGACATTCTTTCTGGGTTTTAAAACAACAAAGCTCACATACCTCTCATATTCCTAAAATGTTGTTTCTTTAAAAGAAGAAAAATTACCAAGTTTTAAGATTACATCATTAGACACATTTAAATACCCATGCACGAACAGAGCAGACTGAAAGGTAGCCTGGAAAGCACTAGCAGAGGAAAACCCCTGTGCTGGAGTGGAAAGCGCTATTAATTCAGCCCTTTTCTCTTGCATGTTAGCTTCAGGTGCTGAGTCAAGGAAGCTCTACCTGTACATTAAATGTTTATACAAAAATATTTTAAATGGGAAAACTTGGGGTCCTCTAAATAGTTTAATATTCAACTCAAATGTCATGGCTAGAGTCATCAATACCTGTCACCCACTTTAGAGCAAGAGTGGCTTTAAGAAGTTGCAGTATATGGACCAGCACAAAGACAACAGGTTATTTTCATGAATAAGCCTCAAAAGCCATTTCTGAAAATCAGACTGGACGTGTTTTTGAATGAACAGCATTGGTGATAAGTACGATTCCCGCTGCCGTCAGCGCTAGCACAGCGCAGACACGGCCCACAAGCACAGGACCTGTGCCCCCGCAGCTTCTGTAGGGGCAAACGCGCAGGCGGTCACCAACTCCTGAGCACCGGAGGCTTTAGGAAGGGACGCAACCATCACCTTCTCCAGCCCGAGTGCCTCAGATCTACCTCAACCAGACCTTAAATGCCGATGCATATCTTTTATACCTGAGCCTTAAATGAAAACACAACTAAAATTACACCGTTTACTTACAGTGCATTCATTGTTAATGTAGTTTGCATGCAAGAATGATTCCCACTTAGACTGATCAGTGATGTCCCAATTTGGATAGTCCAGAAAGGCAGCATGGGCTATAACCACCTCCTTCTCGTTGCAGAGTGTCAGAGCAAGATTTGATTTCTCTCTGTGAAAACAAGTTAGTTTTGCAGAAGTTGAAGAAACTACACAAAGAAAAGTGACTGACTGTTAATCCAGCCTATTAGAATATCAAACTAAACCAGCTCAACAGTGCTCCCAGGATCGCGCCTCAGTAAAACTCCCTTGTCCGTATCCTAACTTGTCATTACTGCTTCAATTCCAAATATTTATTTAGTGTTGTCTGACATAACTCATGATTTTTCAAACCCTCAATCACTGTTAATTTGATCTACAAGACTTAAATGCTCCTTCTTTGCATGTTTCTTCTTTCATCTATTTTTTCCCCAAATAGCTGGTATTTGAGACATTTGCCATTAAGCGGTAGACAGAGGCTGCCTCCCAAGGTGGAACAGAGGCAAAAAGCAACCCATTCCTTTCATTAAGGGTAAGCTGGAGGAGAAGGAAAGGACTTAGACAGGAAAATACGACAGACGTTCATGGTCACACGGTAATTAATACACCTGCCCCTCTGTCAGTCTCCCAAGAGGCGAAAGGCTTCTGTTGGCCGAGGAGAGAGCAGACGCAGGAACGTGATGGGTCCAACTGTGATTCAGAGCTAGCGCACCTGCACTCGTACACAAAGGAGGCCGGTTTGGGGTCAAATCTTGTCCACCACCCTGGCAACAGCCATCCCAGTTCACAGAGTCACGCACGTGTGACACAGAACAGAGAAAAGCCAATTTTCCCTCTCTTTTTGTGAACAGTATAAAAAGTCATTACGCCACACCACGGAAAGGCCCTTTGTGTTTTCTGCTATTTTAAATGTAACACCTTCTTGAAGTTTCCTGCAGAAAGGTAACACAATGTCCCTAAAATACCGCTACTTACAAAAGGTAGGTGACATCAACCCTTCCAAAAAGTTCATCTGTGGAACCGCTGAAGAGGCTGATGATATCTGAAACGTCACGTGGTTTTGTTCTTCGGGCACGGATCGCTTCTGCACTTCCGCTTGAAGAAGTTATCGTGGTCATCTCGCAGCCTGCAACGAGAGCGGCGTTGGTGTCGGGGCAGGTCCTGCGCAGCCCCTTGGCCAAAGCCGTTATGGAAACGGATCTTCATCAAAACTGTGAACAAGATGGATTTAAGTGCCTAGTTCCTGTAGATCTCTACATAAATCCATCCTGCATACACAGACAGCGTGCAAACGGTGCACATAAAGAAATACAGCAGACAATCATCCCTATTGTGTGTATTCTACTTGGGAAATACATGTTTTTAATAGGCTGCTAATTGCTTTTACATTTATGGGCATTTGCATGCTATCAGAACAGCGCCCATCACTAACAATTTCAAACTTAATAGCCTTAAGTCTACAGGGCAGGGAGGATCAGCTGCAAACAATCAGGATAAGAATGCCCTGGTCACATTAATCAGCAATTTCAGGTGAGTTAAGTGTATTTTGTCCAAAACAGTTCCTCAAGTTCCTTTTAAACTCAAAGGCAATCCTTAAATTGCCAAAGGAACTGAGAGCTTTACAGCTTCCCTGCCCAACAAACAACGTTTTTGTGGTTCCACATCCAGTTTGCCAGGTCCAAGTGATTTATGGGCATGCCCAGCAATTCCAGAACATGCAGGGCAAGGCATTCAGACCACCTGTGACTCATTAGCTCACAGTTCATTCTCTTTCAGCTGTGTTGCTACTCATTATTGTCACCTGTTGTGATATAATAAATAAAGAATAAGGCATGTAAAAAAATGACCAAATACCCTTCTGCAATTTTTCTTAGATATACTTGTGCAAAATAGAGCATCAACTAACTCAAAAAAGAGTCTACACAACCAACATAGCTAGACCAGCAGAACATTTTACAAACCGGCCAAACACAACAGCCATTTCTAACACTGACCACAAACCCAGATTAGATGCCCGATTATTATGCCCCACAGATCCCAACTAAAATGGAATAACAAAGGAAACAGGGAATTTTACACCTTTTAAACACAGAGAAAGTCATGTGTACAGCTACATCTGTCACACACAGCCAAGACATTGCTATAGGCAACAACACATGTTTGCAAAGGGACCCCAGGACCAGCCTGGGGCAAATGTCCTCTGCAGGCTTTAATGCACACGATGAGTAAACAATGGTGATATGTAGAGAGAGACCGCTGGGCTATGGTGCACATACAACTGAGTATAGCCAGAGCATCTACACGGGAAAAGCTGCACTAGCTTGTGTAAGCAACTTCCCCAACATCTTGACTTACAAGATACCAATATTCCTCCTAATGGAGTGGAAGGCAACTACACCAGGTGATTCCTAGAATGAGCACAGAAAACGGGCACACAATTCCCTTACACATTTCCTTCAGTAACTGCAAACCATGAGACTACTAAAATAGTAGGTTATTTTTTATTAATGTCAACTCCATATACTAAAGAGGAATTTCAAAGTGCCATTAACAGACTTAAGTCTAGCATTAAAATTACTTCAACTGAGGAAAAGTTTGCCACATTTCCACATTCAACTGTTTAACTTAATGTATTGAAAAAACACTCCCCCCTTTTCTACTAGCTCCCCTTGAATGCCCTAAGCACTCACGTAACCATGACTGACAGAAAGCAGCACTTACACACTTTAAAATACCTTTTCCACAAGAAAGCGCTCTGCTCCTGCAGCAGCTCCTGCGTTTGTGTGGGAGCTGCATTCCAGAACTTGGCCAAACGAGCCGATACCGACCCGCTCCGTGCCGACCGGCGCTGGAACGGTTCCCGCTGCGCGGGTGGCACGTGGCACCGGCACACCTGCGCCCACCCGCCAGCAATTAACGGCCCCCTCGGCGAGGGATGCGGCATGGGGGCCGCTCCGCCCCGGCAGGCGCAGGGAAGGAGCCCGGACCCGCACTGAGGGCTCGGGCACCGCGGGACGCTGCAGGGGCCGGGCAGGGCGCTCAGCAGGCGGGCCAGAACAGGACCGTGACGCCCGCGCTGGCCACACCTCTCGGGACACGCGTGGGCAGCGCGGACGCTGCGCCACGGCCACCGACACACGCACCGGCCGCGCCGCCCCCGACCCGCAGCCCCCTCGGGCGGAGCCCGCCGAGCCGCCAGGGGGCGCCGTCCGGGGGCATGGGGAGCCCTCTGAGGGTGCGGGACCCCCACTGCGCCGGGCACCCACCGTCCTCCCGCTGCGGGGGAGCCCCGTTCCACGGTGCTGCCCGGGACTGACGGAGCGGCCGAGGAACCGCGCAGCCCAGCCCAGCTCCGCTCCGCTCCGGTCCCGTCCCGCCTCGCTGCCGGCGTCCGAACGCGCCGCCGTTACTCCGGCAACGGCTCGCGCCGGCGCTGCGTGAGGTCAGAGGGGGCGGGGCGGGGCCGGCGCGGAGGGCGGCAAGATGGCGTCCACGGCGGCCGGCAAGCAGCGCATCCCCAAAGTGGCCAAGGTGCGGGGCGGGAGGGCGCTGGACCCGCGATCTGGCCCGGCCCGGCTCCCCGGAGCAGCGCCAGGCGGCCTGGCCCCGCTGGGCCGGCTTGCGGTGCTGCCCGCGACCTGCGGTGCGGCGGCCCGGCACACGGCCGCTGCCCCGGAAGCTTGTCCTGTCCTCCCGGGCCGGGCCGGTGCTGAGGGCCCTGCCCAGCGCGGGGGGCTCCGGGCCCTTCTCCGGTAGATACCGGCCCCAGGAGGCCACCGGAGCACGGTGACCGGGGGGGTTTCAGTTGTGCGCTAGAAGGAGAAAACGTGAATCGAGCGGCCTTACTTTACAGGTGAAAAATAAAGCGCCTGCAGAGGTTCAGATCACAGCAGAACAGCTCTTGAGAGAAGCTAAAGAGAGAGAACTTGAGCTTCTCCCACCGCCGCCTCAGCAGAAGATCACAGATGTTGAAGAGCTGAATGACTATAAACTCCGGAAAAGGAAGGTAAAGGAAAACAAAACCCACCCTAATCTTGATGCTCATATAAAACACTAAAATTTGACTGTGTTTTAACTTCAGATGTAGTCCGTATCACTTGATTTTCCAGATCCGAGTAGCAATTCTTAAAAACTTAACATTTTCATGGAAAAGGCTGGTTTTGTGCAAAAGTTGTAAGTTAAACGTGTGTTGTTTAATGTAAAATTTGGTAGTGGACACCATCTTACCCGTGACCACGTTCAGAACATTGCAAGGGAATCACATCCAGGGTTTCTGCGCAGTTTGTTGCTCAGCACTAGTGTGAGTGTTACGGAGCAGCCTCAAGCTTCACCTAACGCTGCCGGGTCTGCCGCCTCCGCTGCTTTTTAAAACACAGTGCATTTACAAGTCATATTTCCATTCTGTGTAGTTATGGTATTACTTAGAACACAACTTTCTCACTAATCATGGTTATGATGGGTGTCTTGAAACTTGACCGTTTTGCATGCGAGATTTCAGGTATAACTTTCTGTTCTTTCCTTAAAAGAATCACTTATGCAACCTTATCTACAGTTTTTTCATTTGATAATTGCTGTGCTGCGAACTTATCCCCAACAAGGAGCTTTACATGTTTTCAGCACAGAGCGATTTTCTCAGATACAGATCACATAAACCAGGGCCTTCATTCCCAGAAGCGTATGTGCCTGGCTGAGAGCTGGCGGCACCGTCCCCGTGCTCAGCCCCGTGTGTGCTTGTTTCCCTCGTACCGCAGTGGCCGGGGCTCCTCGCGGTGCTGCTGCACCTCCATGGGCACGTGCAGTGTTTGACGTTAGCTTTTTGCATCCTACAGAAGCAGTGACCAGCCACCACATTAACTGCTTTAAATCGCTTTTAGCCACATATTAAACACCAATAGTGTTGGTTGTGACAACAGACAAACACGAGGCTGAGCGTGCCCTCGCCTGGCTTTGAGCAGTGACATTTGCCCGGTGAGTTGGATGCCAGCATATTCAATCCAGGGAGTAAGAGGAAGATCTTAGTGCTCTTGGTTATTATTGCATCAGTATTTCAGGTATTAGGTTGTAGGATTTGGAGCTTAGCCCTATTCTGTCTGCTTGCCCACACTTCTAGGTTCTCTGTTATGCAACTTTTAGAAATTGTTGTATGGAGTATGATTTGTTGCTCCATCAGCATGGGTGCCAAACACTGGGAGTTCTTTCCAATAATAATCCATAAGCTATTTATAACAAGACCGGTCTGCACAGAGGCATTTCTTACAGAAATAATTTTCTCCTCAGACTTTTGAAGATAACATAAGAAAAAACAGGACTGTGATCAGTAACTGGATAAAGTACGCACAATGGGAGGAAAGCCTGAAAGAAATACAGAGGTAATTACGATACAGCTCTAGACACCTGTGATAAACCTCTTAAACACATCTTGACAAACACCATCAAAGTCTTGGAGGCACATTATAGACACAAATTATTTCTCTTTGCTTTCCAGAGCGCGTTCCATTTACGAGCGTGCTTTAGATGTAGACTACAGAAATGTCACGCTCTGGCTGAAGTATGCAGAAATGGAAATGAAGAACCGCCAGGTTAACCATGCCCGAAACATCTGGGATCGAGCCATTACCACCCTCCCCAGGGTGAACCAGTTCTGGTATGTTTGCAGAGAGCGGAGCATCGCTTCTGCCCCCAAACACTGCAGATCGTTTTTCTGTCTTGGTCATGCAGAAGTGCATTGTTTTCTGTTTCTCCAAGTCTTCAAACTTGTCTGAAAAAACAGAGAAAGGCTTAAGTTTTGGAAAAGCCTTGTATTTTTCAGTTGGTAAGAGTGGTGGGAGAGAAGGACGTTTGTGTGCCTGTATGCTGCCAGTCACAACCGTTGAGAAATAGGTGAAGAAGTCTCAGTAATGCTTTTATTAAGCACTCAAAAAATCCTTGTAATTTGTTCTTACGAAGTGATTGTTAAAACTTGCTCTTGTTTTCAAAGGTATAAGTACACATACATGGAAGAGATGTTGGGGAATATTGCTGGATCACGCCAGGTGTTTGAACGTTGGATGGAGTGGCAACCAGAGGAGCAAGCGTGGCATTCCTACATTAACTTCGAGCTGAGATACAAGGAGGTGGACAGAGCACGCACCATTTATGAGAGATATATCCTTTCCAGTGCACTGCAGGTTTAGGCCTGCATTCTTCATTTCTTTATTATTTATTCAATCCCCAGCTGTGTCCCGGTGCTCCATTTTGCTGCGGTGTGCTGGGAGCAGCAGGAGCTACAGAAGCACATGTCGTGTGCTTCCATAATTCAGTTCAGTGAACACAAACACATGCTATTGTTGGGATGTAACAGCGCTCATGCTTCCAGCTTTTCTGCAGTCAGTACTTGCTTCACATTTCTCCGTAAACTTCTCCCTGGGCCCTGCCTGATTCTTACCTCCTCTTAAATTTTCTGTAAGTTCTCAGTGAGGCACGGAGCCTTCGCATGCTCAGAGCTGGTTTGTGTCTTCTTCCCAGCTGCAGTTTTTTGCCAGTGCCATCCTCGGGAGTTGTTTCATGCAGTCTGTGACCCTGTGGTCACTGGGAAGAATGCAATTGGAAATGTCCGGTTCAACCACAGTGTTTCTTTAACGTAGCTCTACTCGTTCTTGTTCATCCCGACGTTAAGAACTGGATCAAGTATGCCCGTTTTGAAGAGAAGCACAGTTATTTTGCTCACGCAAGGAAAGTATACGAGAGGGCAGTGGAGTTCTTCGGAGAAGAGCATATGGACGAGAACCTGTACGTGGCTTTCGCAAAGTTTGAGGAGAACCAGAAAGAAGTAAGACCTGCTTGATAACACGTCAGACTGACACCAACCACCCCACAAGGTTTCTTCTTGAATATAAAACTCATGGCCACTTAACGCTCACTTCAATATGTGTGGGTTTTACTACTGTATGAGATAGCTATTTGAGTTAAGACAATATTTTGCTTAGGTTCCATTTGCTGTTTGGTGACATCAAGGAAATATGTTCTAAGAAAGACAGGCAAGCAAATCTGCCAAGCCTGGGAATAGTGTCATCAGATCAAATACACATCCTCAGATCTCAAGTTTTTGAGAGGCCTGCGTGACAAAAGAAATGAATTAGCTGTGTTTTTCCTCTCACAGTCTCTTGAAAGTGCCCAGACCACTAAAGAGTTGAAAACATCTGTGAACCCAAACCCACAACCTCTTAAAAATATTTTAAGTATTCCAAACCTGTAAATGAATAAGGGGTTTGGTATTTACAGTATTTTGTTTCCCCAGCGTTTGCTCTTCAGGGAGGTCTGTGTTAGTCCTGTCTTAAAACAGTCATTTACACCGAGATACCCTGTTCTATTAAATATTGCCAAAAACTCAGAGAAATTGTGGGAGAGGACAGAAGCTGCTTTGTGAATGTTACTCAAGTGATGTTTAATATTTTCAGTTCGAAAGAGTCAGGGTGATCTACAAGTACGCCTTGGATAGAATTCCAAAACAGGATGCCCAAAATCTCTTCAAGAATTACACGATCTTTGAGAAGAAGTTTGGAGACAGAAGGGGAATCGAAGAGATCATTGTGAGCAAGAGGAGATTCCAGTACGAAGAGGAGGTGAAGGTACGCGTTACGAACGCGCTCTGGCTCCTCGCGCATCCAGCTGCTGCTTCAGGCGCAGGAGCGTCGCAGGATATGGAGGCTGATGAGTTTTACCATACCCTTGATACTCAGTCTGAGAAAATACCAATAATTCTCACAGTGCAGCTTGTTTGCCTTCACTTGAATGGACACAGATGCATTTTAGCCCAAAAGCTGTAGCTTAAGCATACCCGAGACTAACGGCTTTCATTAATATTCTGATGATCTGTTTTAAAAGAGGAATTCTGAATAAAAACTGTAAGTAAAGGGATAGGGTCTGTTATTTGTAGTCACTGAAGTTTCTTTCCCATTTCCCCACTCCCTTCTTTCTGAAAGGCAAATCCACACAACTACGATGCATGGTTTGACTACCTGAGGCTCGTAGAAAGTGACACGGATGCTGAGACTGTCCGAGAAGTGTATGAAAGAGCCATCGCCAACGTCCCCCTGATTCAGGAGAAGAGACACTGGAAAAGATACATCTATCTTTGGATTAACTACGCGTTATATGAGGAGCTGGAGGCAAAGGCAAGTGCTAAAATCTCAGGTTTTTATCTTTCCTTCCCAGGTATTTTCCTTAAATAGTTACAGATATTTTAACAAGAAACCTGAGAACTAAAAATTGTTTATGTAGCTAGCTACAGGGTTTGCTCTTTATGTATGTTGGGGTTTTTTTTTGCCCCCCTTCATTTTTACCCTCCTATGCAGAGAGGAAAAAATACTTCAGTTTCGGCGCAATCCATGCAGAAACACGCTGATACTTAAATAAAAGCAGGAGTAGGTCTTTCTAGCCCCTCCAAGTTGCCTCTTCCAGGTTGTTTCCTGAACTTGTGAAATAGTTTTATATTTAACAAAACTATTTGTGAACATGTCCTCTGAAGCAGTCAGATTCTTGTTGTAGTGGCCTTGTGAGGCTGCGTAAGTATTTGTTGTGTTGTCAGGCATGTAACGTTATAGCTGCTCCTTATTGAATGTTTTTAGTGCAGTGTCCCTATTCAGTGTCTGTTAAAGGGAAAAGACTTTTGCCAGAATTCTCAGAAGTTACTATCTTTGAGTTGGGTGCACTAAGGAGATGTAAATATACATATCTTAAGTATACACAACTCTGATTAACTTAAGAATCCTCTTCTGCAGGTTTGCGATCATCGCATGATTCAAAATGCAGTGTAATCTTAGCAGTGAATAAAGTATTTAATTTTCAAAATATAGTATGATGTTAGTAGCAAACACAGCGTTTAATTTTGCCTGTTCTTACAGGACGCAGAGCGAACCAGACAGGTGTACCAGGCGTGTGTGGAGCTCATTCCCCACAAGAAGGTACAGCTCCTCCAGCAGCTTCCCTTCAGTCTTGGCTTGAAATTCCCAACATAAGAACCTTCAGTTTTATTTCCCCAGGGTTCGGGTGCATAAGCTACTAGCACACTCACGAAGATTCTGTTCAAGACTTTAGATATCCCTTCTAGTTTCTCATAATGTCCCTTTTCCAAAATCAATGGTGTCTTCTTAAGTGGAGGTGTGAAATAGCTGTAGTTTGTATCATTAATGGGAAATAGTAGGGCACACGCCGATACCAGATTTCCTCGTACAGGTGCAATACAAACACTTGGCCAGTACTTTCAGGTTACCAAGTACACTCTGTGAAGCTGAACGGATACATAGTCTGGGGATAGCCCAGTGCTATTGAGCAGCAGCAAAGAACTCTTACCTATCGTCCATTTACCTGTTTTTTCCTTAGGTGGGTCCTTGTAGAGCTGCTCTCAGCCCAGTTACCTATGGTGCCTACAGAGTGCTTGTTGCTCAATTTATGTAGGGTTACTGCCTTTTATAGCAACCGCTTCTAGTTGTGTGCGTGGTGCCAGTTGAGCGGGGTGCCACTGAATCCACCTTCAGGTGTGTGTTCCCCATTACAATCAGTCTTCAAGACTGTTCTTCTGGTTTTGTGGGGTTTTTTTTACCACTGAGTTTTAACTAAAATGTCCACATGGCCAAACCCTTAAAACAATTAATCAACATTGCCTTGAACGTCAAGAAATATTAGTTCATGTGCTTTTTCTAGTTTGTCATTAGTCATGTCATCGGAATATCAACTGTGTAGGTTAGGATTAATCTGTAATTATTAAAGAGTTGATTAGCTATTAATTGATTCAGTGATAGCTGATATTTTGCCAATCAGTTGATTGATTAATGAACCATTTTCTTTATTTGAGAAGACTTCTCTTCCGGCCGTTTTTACTCTCATCCATGGTGGAGTATGTCGTCCTGTTCTTGAGGTTGTGTTAGGTTATGGACTCTCAGCTTTTCCGCAGGAAAACACGGAGGTCAAATGCAATTAACTGAATCAGCAGTAACATCTTCTGAAGATGGTTTTTTAGAGAACATAGGCAGCATTATTTACTGAGCTTCCAACCCAAGCATCACGTTGTTCTCTTTCTTTCAGTTTACATTTGCCAAAATATGGCTGCTGTATGCACAATTTGAGATACGCCAGAAAAACCTTCCACTTGCCAGAAGAGCTTTGGTAAGCTTTTCTTAATTCCATAATTGACTTTTCTAGCTGATAGCAACAAGGGACTGGCATTAAAAGATCTTAAATTGTCCTTTATAAATTGCTGGTTTAATCCACTTAAATAAAGCATCCAAGAAGTCTGCAGGGACCAGTATTTACTGTCATATATGATTTAAAAAGAAGTGGAGCTTGACATGCTGAATTAGCCACGGGCAGAAACGAACGTAGCTTTCTTGTTTCAGCTGACAAAACACATCTGAATGCAGGAGTACCCACGCCAGCTTATGCACTTGGAAATTTTTAACTGCTGCTGATTTGTTTAAATGATGCTTGTACTAACAATAGTGTTTTAAAAAGCATTTTACATCGAGTGGAGGTTTTGGCTGTTGGAAACGAAGGCTTGCTGCACGGGGTTCGGGTCCCAGGCCGTGGACAGGTGCTGTGGGGATGGGGGCAGGCTCAGGAGCCCCTGCCCCTGTTACCGGGAACGGCAGCGGCCCGGGAGCGCGTCTGGCAGCAAACCTGCTGGCGTTACACAGCTTATTGCCTTCAATGCAGATATTCTAAATAGGCATTAAGAATGTGGAGGGAAAGCTGATTTCATACTGGCCCTGACCCGAGTCTCAGAAAAACTCTGCTCAAAAATGAATTGGAGTTCAAATCCTGTTCAGAAAGTCAGCTGAGTTGCAAGATTTCTAAGTGGTTTTTGGTTGTAGTGGTTTTTTGTGTTTTTTTCTCAACAGGGGACATCCATAGGTAAATGTCCAAAAAACAAACTGTTTAAAGGTTATATTGAATTGGAATTACAATTGCGAGAGTTTGATCGTTGCCGAAAGCTGTATGAAAAATTCCTGGAGTTTGCACCGGAAAACTGCACGTCCTGGATTAAATTTGCGGAGCTGGAGACCATTCTTGGCGACATTGATAGAGCTCGTGCAATATATGAGCTGGCTATTGGCCAGCCCCGGCTCGACATGCCAGAGGTAAGGGGGCAGATGAGCTGGACAACTGGCACAATTTTAGGGTATTTATGACACAGTATGGCTAATTGAGACATTAATAATCTACCAGCTTGAGCAGAACTGCTTACCATAGTGGCTTAGCCTGTGTCTCGTTAATTTAGCATCTGTTTCTTGGCAGGGTCTGCAGGACTATAATGCCTGTGATGAAACATGGAGGCAGAAACGTGCTAAGCTAAATGGATTACGCACACAAGATTTGCTATTGCTCAGTCCTAGTCCCAGCTCGTGCAGCCAACAAATACTCAGATCTCTGAAACTTTTTCAGAGAAATTTCACATTTAGCCATGCTCCCCTCTGTTTTTCTCTTCTATTGTTGCAGTGTGATAGGAACGTAATGAGAGATGTCTTTTTTGCAGGTTCTTTGGAAATCTTACATTGACTTTGAAATTGAGCAAGAGGAGTATGAGAAAACCAGAAATCTCTACCGCCGGTTGCTTCAGCGGACGCAGCATGTTAAGGTGTGTTGGGGTACCCAGAGCTCGGAATTGGCCTTGAATCCGGTCCGTGGTGGTTGGAAACTATTTTGGGTTCGTGGCTTTTTCAAATCAACAGTGAACCCGAGTTTAGTACCCAGTTGGTGCCGTTGGAGGCGGAAAGACATTTCTGACTTACAGATAGCAGCGGGTGTATCCTCGATGTAAGAAGGCTTGCGGAAGGGCTGCAAGCAGCCCTCTTCTGGCCGAGTAACTCTGAAATTGTAGCTGCAAAAACATTGAAAGGAAAACACAGTTGTGATTTTTCCAGTGTAGTTTGGTGCTGTTGTTCGACTGAATTCAGACAGATTTATGCTGATTTGAAACAACCACAAGAAATTTGTCAGTGCAGCTTGCTTGATCATTCTCTCTTGCCAAAATGAGGCGAATCTCACAGGTGTGGAACAAACATGACTTTTCTAGGTATCTGCATATGAAAAAGTACTTCAGACTGGCACTGACATTTGTTCCTCGGCTGCTCTGTGTTTTGAAACCATCACTGAGCCGACTGCAGGTGGAGGTCCCAGCGTGGTCTTGCTTTGCTTTCCCCGCAGGTCTGGATCAGCTTTGCCCAGTTTGAGCTGTCCGCAGGGAGGGAGGAGAACCTGCCGAGGTGCCGGCAGATTTACGAAGAGGCTAATAAGGCCATGCGAAACTGCGAGGAGAAGGAGGAGAGGGTCATGCTGCTGGAGTCCTGGAGGAGCTTCGAAGAGGAGTTTGGAACTGAGACCACTAAGGAGAGGATAGAGAAACTTATGCCTGAGAAAATAAAGAAGAGGAGAAAACTGCAGGCTGAAGATGGGGTAAGAGGAAAAACCTCTTTGGCAGCTTTCTGCTGGGGTCTGGTACCCAGGGCAAAGCTGGCTGTGGCGGGTGCTGTAACTGCACACCCCTTTCGCTGCAGGGGTTGAAAAATGCACTGGCCTGAGACACGTGCTGCTGAGCTCCTTGCTCTGCAGCGGGCTGGGGGGGCATTGATTCGGAGTTACTCATACCAAATGCTCGAGCTACCTTTATTTTAAACCCCTACCATGGACAAGTCGCAACAGCTTTGGGTGGTGCTATGCAGAGAGTGTTTCCTAACTTTGGGAGACGGCAGCCCGGCTGTTGGTCCCGCGTGCCTGCTGGTGATGCGCAGAGCGGTTCTGTCCCGCAGCCGCTCAGCGCCTGCTTTCGGCTGCTGCGAGTGCTCTGACAAATGCTGATTTTAATTCTGTCTCACTGTTAGGCTGATCAGAAGCACCTCCAAACGGGTAACATTAACATGCAAATTAAACTTGTTTGTGGTATTTTTTCCCTAGTCTGACGCTGGCTGGGAGGAATACTACGATTATATTTTTCCGGAAGATACCGCCAACCAGCCCAACCTCAAACTGCTCGCGATGGCTAAACTCTGGAAGAAGCAGCAGCAGGAGAGCGAGGCTGCAGAGCAGGACCCAGACAAAGACATTGACGAAAGCCAGTCTTAATCCATGGCCTCTCCCCACCCCTTTTCTTGCGTATTGTACAGTATTTTCATTGGTGACAAATAAATGTATTTGAAGAGTTTTACTATTACTGACTCGTGACATTTTTTGTTTGGAAAACAGTCTGATTTCCAGCAGTTAAAAGGTCACGGGGCGAGTGCAGGAGTCTGCAGCTCTTGCCAGGGGGCTGAGAACGCGAAGCACGGCGCGGCAGCTTTGTTTGTAGCGCAAGAGCCACTGTTCCAAGGCTCCCAAACCCCCGCAGCACTGCTCAGGGAAATGAACACGCCGAGACAGCAGATCTGCTGCAATGAGAGATGTCCCTAACCACTCCGGATTGATTTTTCCAGTAATTCTGTAAAATACATATTAATCATGAGGATAGTTGAAAACAATAAATCCCACTGACTGCAACCTGTTCAACTTTGTATTCAAGCAGGCTTTTATCCCAGAAAACTCTGTGGGAGGGACAGTGATACAAGTTAAATACAATGAAACTAGCCCCTGGAAGACGAACCTGTAGAAATTAGTACCATATAGTCCGTGTTTTAATATTCGAATGTCTTAGCATCATATTTTGTAGTATATAATCCATTGTGAGATGAAGTAGAAGCAGTATTTGTGTTTTGTAGGGAAAACCCACTGAGCCTGAGCTTCCTGATGCCCAAGTTCTTGGGGAAGGAGCCAAAGAGGCTTGCGTGGGATGTTCCCTGGTGCGGTGGGGAGGACAAGGGCTGGGGACATTGCCCACTGGGGAGAGCGGGGATTTAAAAACACAAGTGAAACTGTGCCTCAGTCACCACCCGAGCTATGAGTCAGGCCTGAAAGCTGCTCTTACCAAAGCCTGGGCAGTCACCACCGCTGGGGCCACATCTGGCCTGTCCAGCTGTGCCCAGAGCAGCTGCCCAGCCCCGGGACGGCCCCTTGCAGCCACTGTAGCTGGAAACGCTCCCTTCCCCACGCACCCCGTGGACCAGACCCCCGTCCTGCACCGCTCCATCGCTGCTGTCATCCTCCCTGTCACCTGCTGCAGGATGGGTGGCCAGGCAGGGGACACTCCCAGCACTGCTGGGGACACCTGACGAGGTCAGGCGGGACTTTGTGACCCTGGGGGTGGCTGAGGGCGTAGGGGCCCTGGGGCTTTTGCCCTTGACCCTGCAGCAGGGGAAAGGGCTTAGGAAGAGGGGGCTGCAGGTGCAGCTGCTGTCCATGAGCAATTGGGCTTGTGCCTCCAGAGCCCTTGGGCCAGGGGAGATGGGACCCACCTGGGTGAGGAGGGTGCGTGGGAGGTGGCCAGGGGCTGGCCAATCCATTAGAAGGCTTTAAATGGGGAACGAGGGGCAGAAGGTGAGGGGATGCCTGTGTGTGGTGGGGGACACTCTTCTCTTGGGGTGCCTGCAGGAACGAGGCGCCTGGGACGGTTCTTGTGCAGAGCCTGCTGGGTCTGGTGAGTCCGCCAGCCCTGGTCCCGTGGTTGTTCCTCTTGTTCGCTCGCCCAGCTGGCCAGCAAGAAAATGTCACTGGTGGGTGCTGTGCTTTTCGCTTGCTCGCCACCGTTCTTCAGAGTTAAAAAGCAAATATTTGGATTTTTCAGCTAGCAATGAAAACTTGTACCTTTTATTTTAAAGCTTGGTTATTGGGGGCAGTTCAGAGCTGTAGTGCACCTGGTGGCTGTAATGCTGGTGTCTGCTGTGTGCTTGTGCCATTCCCCCGCCCCAAGTTTGCCTAAAATCCTGTCTGGTAAAGCAGTGCTGTTTCACCACAACAACTGAGAGGAGCCAGTTGACACACAGGGTAAGAAGCTGGCTTGTTTAAGTTTATAGTTGCTCCTATACCTTCTGGGCTTTGGTTTTGCCGGTGTCTTGGTGTAGGGAGGGTCTGCAGGGTGGGAATCCAGTGCAGCAGCGTGGGGGCAGCAGATCTGCCTCGAGCTGCCTGATGAAATCAGGGTGACGTTCGCTTTGGTCTGAGAGACAAAACATAGAAGCTCAATGAACATCTGAACGCTACATCTCTAATGGTGAAGCTGTCCTACCCTTCAGAGCGCTACTGAGATGTGCTGGTTTCACTGATCTCTCAGGTCGCAGCCATGTTTCCACCTCATTTCTCTCCTTCTCCCTCCAGTTCCAAGCTTATCTTAGAAAAGGCGAACAGGAGGTTTTTATTCCATAAAGAGCTAAGCAAAATTTATCTGCTAATGTACCTTTTGTACAGGCAAAAGCTGCTGTGGTCAAAGCATGTACTTCTGCATGCACATAGGGAAGACCATGTACATATCTAACTTCTCGGAAGTTTTATCGGCAGTTGCTTTAAGATGTTTTCTGTGCCAAAGCTCTGTGTTTGTACCAATGCCTTGGGCACGGCAGGTTTCGGTGTCTCTGGAGCTCTGCTTACACCGAGCTGGTGGAGGAACGTGCGATGCTGGCATGGAGTGCGGTGGGCACCCGCATCGGTCTTCTCAGGATCTTTCCCATTAAGTTTCCTTTGGAGATGGGTTCCCGTGGGTTTGTCTCTGTGGGTCTGACGCGGTGGGTCCCGCTGGGATGTGCGGCTGTGGTGGGGGCCCTGGCTCCCCCCAGGGAGCGAGAATCTCTTATTCTGGAGTGGCAGATGGGGCCAGGTTTGTCGCGTTTCCCTTGGAGAACACGGGGCACCTGTAAAGCAGAGGTTTGCGCCAGGGGTCCTGTGCTCTCCAAGGCTCCCCGGCCAGACTGCCCTCCTGTTATGCTGAGCACAAAACGTAAGCTGTTTTTTCCCAACACTTTCAGTGCTAAACTTTCGCACACTTCAAAAGCGGGGTGCCCAGCTCAATAAGGCTCAGTTTTCCAGGTATTGACAGTGTCATTTTTTTCTACCTTATGCTTTTTTGTTGCTGCAATGGGATTGAACAAGGTCTGCCAGCAGCTCTGCAGGTGTTGAAGTAGCTCTCGGTCCCATGAGCAGGAAATGGCATCTGGCAGGAATCCCCTTATGAGAAACCAGCTGAGAAACATCCCACGCGTGGGGAGGGCGCGATGGCGAAAGCAGCTCTTTGTAGGAGCGTGCGTCCCGCGCTGCGGGCTGGGCACAGCGCCTGGCTCCTTGCTCCGCGTGCGCGCGAGCAGAGCGGCTGCCAACCCTGTTCCGTCGGGCACGGCTTCGGGACCTCCGGAGAGAGAACCCACAGGTCAGCTGCTCCAAGTGGAAGAGCATTTAGATGGGGCTGATGCCGCCTCTGCGTTTACCTGAACTTCCATGGGTGGTGACTCCAGAAGTGGAAAAACTGACTTCTGTGCGTGATTTAAACTTCATTTTGTGAAGCTCTATTCCCCCCGACAAGTAAGAGCAGGTGGTTATTTGGGGCAGAACATTACGAACTGCAAGTCTTTGAGTTGAAGCCGTACCAAAGCAGCGGCACAGCTGACCAGTGCTAGGGCGGTGGGGTCCCGGTCACAGCGGGGCACGGGGTGTCCCCTCGGGAGGGACACGGCGAGCTCGGAGCTGGCTGGGGACCAGCTGCTGTGCCAGGGATGCTCCTTCTCATCTGCGTTTGGTCTTTGATTGTTTGTTAGCAGCACTGATGATGGCTTTGCCAGCAGGTGCTGCTCTCAGCAGTGTTTGTGCTGGCTGCTCTGGGTGCTGCTGTGCTTTTTGCCCTTTCCTGGCTTCAGGGAGTTTTCTGAGACGTGGTGAACAAGAGGTCTCTGTTTACCTCACCCTGCAGAGCTGCAGGATGTGATGTTTATGCTGTGAAACCCCAGTGCCCCCGGCTTCCATTGGGGTTCATCATTCCCGGCGTGTCCACGCAAGAGCTTGTGCAGCTCTGTCTGCTCCTGTAGCTGCTCCAGGGTCCTCAGGCCAACCCCAGCCGGGTGCGCTGTGCCAGGGGCTTTGGCTGTGAGATGCCTTTCAACCTCGCAACAATCAGGTTCGCAGGTAGAACAGGACACTGAGCAGCACGTTCGTGTTGCAGAAGGATGATCAGCTCCCCTCCCATCTGGCCCAGGAGCATCTGCAAGGAGGGCGATGGGCAGGCTCTGGGGGTCAGGATGCAGTTACTCTGGAACAGATATTGTAAGATAGTCTTGTTCATGGAACCGCTTGTTTAAAAGGGAGCTGACTCTCACTTTAAGTCAGGGGTAAATATATTCTACGCTCTGGAGCTTGTTGTGTGGCACAACTTAGACTTTCTGGTGCTGCCTTGAAGGCCCAAGACTTAGCAACAGCTGCTGTTGTATCAGGATCCAGAAATCACCGATGTTCACGAGCACAGTGTGCTCTTGGGTGGGTTTTTGAGAACACTGGCTTTTTAAGTTTCTGACACTAAATTCTATATGTTATGTTTTCTGAGGTTGCCTCTTTACCTGTTTTTACAAAAATATCTCTTTTCATGAGGGATTTATGATATCTTGCTTTCATTCTGCTTCTGGCGATACAATCAGTCAATAAAACGCTGCTCTCGAGAGACGAACGTGTGTGTATGCTCGTACGTTGTTTTGTTAGCGGGCGCTGTGTCCGCTGCTGCGGGAGCTGAGTGGCAAGGCGAGGCCGGGGACACGTCCTGGTGACAATCCCGGGTCCCCGCTGAGCACGGGCGAGCAGGCGCTGCCGGCAGGAGGGGCCTTGGTGCCGTAACATGGGTTTTGGTGAGCGAGGCGGTTTGGGGTGCTTGTCCCTGCGTGGGGCGGATGGGCTGTTCCCCCATGTGTGCTGGCCCTGGCTGTGGTGGGCACGTCCTGCAGTGCTGCTGGGGCTGCTCTGCTGTGACCCTAATGCCAGCATTGGGTCTGGCCTGAGCGGGTGGGCTTGGCTTAATGTCGGGCAGGGCTGTGCTTGGGCACAGGGCTGCTGATCTCTCCCTGAGCTGCCCGGTCCAGGGAGCTGCCTGGGGCCGCTCTGCGGCAGCTGCTCCGTGCAGGGGAACGTGGCCTCAGCAGGGCAGGGTAAAACCTGGAGCTTCTGGCCGTGGGGCTGAGGTGCAGCCCGCAGGGCTCGTCACGGCCAGGGCTGCCCGCGGGCTCCTTCGCTCCCGCGCCTCCGCACGGCCACGGCCCATCGGGTGATCGGGAGTCACAGCTGCAGCCGCGGGTCGCACCGCGGCCAGCTCCTTCCCCAGGGCAAATACCGGTAAGAGAAGAGTTGGAGAGAATAGATCTCATGAGAATTGTCTTCAACCCTTCAAAAATGTTATTGGTAAAGCTAAAAAAAAATAAATTGAAAAATGCTTGTCAGCAGGCAGACTGACCTTGCTAACAGGGAATGTATGGCCAGGTTAGAACGCGTTGGAATTAGAACTATAGAAACCAACAAGCTGTAAGCAGCGAGTGGCTGGTATTTCTGTTCCTTACATAGAAGAGGTATTTTGTTCGGAGCTGGTTTCCCTTTGCCTCCCAGTTCTGTTCTGCATGGCTGCCGGTTTAACCCCAGTGGCACGGTGTCCCCAGCCGTGCCCCTCGTACCCAGCTCGTGTCCACGGGGCCGGGGCGGTCAGGCATGGACGAGGTTTCACGTGCAGCCGGTGCGTGGAGCACCATCCCGTCACCCCCATGTGACGTGCAAGTGTCGCTGTTACGTGTGGTTGTAACCGGTCTGATCTCTATAATCTGGTGTCACCAGTGCAATGCCTAAACAATCCAAATGTCTTGTTTTATATTCACTGTGCTACAGTGCTGTAAGTAAATTGCTTTCAAAATAAATGCTTTCATACAATAAAAATTAGAAGGGGAGAGAATATCCCAGCAACTTGTAAAACCTTAGTAAATGGCAGCAGCTACTACAGTTTAATTTGTTGTTGTAAACTGGATTGGCCTTATTTAATAGTAAGTAACGAGTTGAAAGTATGGAGTAAAGGAGTGTTTTTACGTTATTGGCACCTGCTGGTTGCTGAGCCTCTTGTGAGTGTCTGAGGACATTTTGGACGTGTGAGTGAACTAACGGGAGAAGGAGCAGCTGACGCTTCACCGAGTGGCCAAAGCACCTTTTCAGCGAGCCTGTGGCACCAAGTTTTGCTTGAAAGGCAAATCAAAGCTGTGGATTAGAAACTGCACAAGAAATAGGAAAACACAAAGGCATAAATGGCAAAGGGTCCGCACAAAGATGCTGCGGCTGTTCACAGCTGATAACAGCGGTTACATTTCTGTAGGGAAATTCGAGGGGGTCAGCGGCGGGAGTGCGGGATCTGTGCTGACAATAGTTCTCTCTTTAATAAAACCGGAAAATCCGAGCTGTTCCGTGACACGTGAGGCTGCTGAAGGTAAAACAGCCGTGCTGTTTTTGTCCTTTCCCCCATTTTGGGGGAGCCTGGGGTGATGGAATTTGTCTGTTTTGTGAAGAATTTGTACCTAGTAAGAAGCTGATGGACAGAAATGGAGGAGGGAAGAGGCTTGAGAAGTTGGTTGGGAAATGACATAGTGACATCTGAAAAAAATAAAGACCTTTGAGAGTGTTACAGATGATTATGGAGTTCAAATTGGAAATGTTCTGTGCATTTTTAATGCCCCTCTGCTGTGAGGGGGAATATATCTGTTTTAATGTTTAATGCACGTGCAGTAATAGAAGGCTGAGCTGATCTCCGTGGGCCCGTTCGTTCCATTACTGTCCAGAGGGCAATAAATTAAAGTCTGTATCAGACTGTGCTTTGGATGTGGGACCAGAGGGCTGACGGCACAGGCAGGGCTCTGTCCCTGGCAGCTGGTGGCACGGGGACAGGTGACACCGCGCTGCCCTCGGGACGGCCCCTGCTGTGGCGGGGACAGACCCTCTCGGGTCAGAGACCCAGCTGGCTTGGATCTGCAGTGCCAGGGAAGTTTTGATTCGGGAAGTTAATTCCAGGCACCTCTTGTCGCACTGCGACCAGGACCGTCTCCTCTCCTGGAGATAAAGAAAGCACAAAGCTTCTAACCCTTTTCAGTTAAAGCCTTTTAATATAACATAGCCCAAAGCATTTCCACCGCCCGCAGACACTGCAGCTTGAAGTCTCGTGTCGGGGCAGCACGGGATGGTCTGGTGGTGCACGACCATGAGCACAATGCTGGCACCACTGGTGAAACTACCTCTAAGGTAGTTTAATATGACTTTATCTCGATGATTTCCCTTCTAGTTCGTGGCGTTTCACACGTGCAGGGTCATTAAGAAGGGATGCGGGCAGGGAGCGAGCTGTGTGTGCGCAGGCGTCAGCAGGCGCTGGTGGCAGCGCGCGGCCGGGCCCGTGGAGTCTCGCGCTCCGGCTCCGTTTCCTACCTCGGCTCAGCGAAGGGATTTTCTACATCTGCCCTCTTTCCTGCTTCTCTCCCTTATTCTTTAACATGCTCCGATTTGTAATTCCTTTACACCTCTTTTATGCGTATTACATGAAAATAGCACATTTACATGTACACAAAACAATATACTTATTTTACATTTATTAACGACAACTTTTGCCAGTGCCATCCAGTGTGCTGCTTTTATGTCTCCTAATGGTCTGTGGTTTCCTTTGGGCCCCCTGCAGGTTCCCCTTAGGCTGGGTTTACCGTTAATCCCGCTGAGCGTGGCTGGGGCGGTGCTGCCTGCCTGGGTTGGCAGTGCCAGCACCCGGTGCGGTGTCCCCGACGCTCAGCCTGTGCCCGAGCTGAGCCCGGCCGGTGGCTGCCGTTGAAGTCAATGCTGCTGTGCGAAAGAGCCTCGCCAGCAGGCCAGCCCGCAGCTAGAGACCAACCAGAACCACCGCACCGAAAAAGAGCCAAGCCAACCGACCCTCAACACCTCCAGTGTCCTCTTCAGTGCTTTGTTATGGCCACTTATGGGTCGTAAACTTTCCTGGTTTTGCTTATCCTGACTATTTCCAAAACTTTGCGTATTTGTTTACTAAAATATTGCTGCTAGAGAAACAATCATCTTGCATTCTGTGGAGTCACACAGGTGTTTTTCTTGCCTAAGGTCCCAACCTGGAGGCCGAGCAGGCTGTCACCCCTCCCCGTGTCGCCCCCCCCCCCCCCCCTCCCTGTGTCGCCCCCCCGTGTCCTGTGCGGGACCTCTGGGAGCTCGGTGTGGGGAACAAACCAGAAAATGCACCTGTGGAGCTGTGCAGGGAGCTGATTTTTAAACTGCTCTGGGCTGGAGGATGGAAAATCCGGGTTTGGAATTAGGTCCTTAGAATGGAAATTATAAGTAGGTGAAGTAATTTTATTTTGCATTGTGGAAACATTTTGTAGATATATGATTATGTTACTCGGTCTTCAGAGCTTGAGATGGGTGGCTGGAACTGAAAGACCCTCTGGTCCGGACATGGCGGCAGTCGCTCCCCGCGGCGCAGGATGGTGCTGTGCAGAAGGCGCCCGTGCAGGCGCCGCTCCCTGCTCTGCCTCCAGCTCCCCTCCTCCGGTCACACAGCCCTGTTCTTCCAACTGGTGACACCCCTGCTTTGTTTTCAGAGTTCTACTTGCTCAGGTGGCATCAAAACAAAAATCTGAAGGAATTCCAGTAGGAAAACTCCCGTTTGAATTCAGCTTGCATGTTATTTACTGTAGTATTCCAGATGGGAAACGTGATTCTGCTCAGGTGCTGTGAGAATATCCCATCCTTCAAATGAGACGAAATCTGCTCCAACGAAGCAAACGGCGTTGGTGGAGGCGGATAAACCGCCGTTCTCCGGGTGTCGTGCGGACCGCCCCTCCGAGCACGTTCCGCTGCCGCACGTGCTGCCGCGCCAGCGCAGGGCCCCGCGGTGCTCTGAGTGCTTAAACAAGAGACTGTTTTATCTGCCATGTGGCATTGTTGTTGTCTGCAGAGGTATTTCCGTGCAGAAGAGACTGGTTTGTGAGCTCAGGAAGCACAAGCTTTTTGGTTTCCTTTCTTCTCGCTCTGTCTCCAGAGGTTCCTCAGGTGATTCAGCCTCCCGAGGGCAGCCGGGATGCCGGTTTGCTCACCTGCAGCCATGGCTGGCTGCAAGAGGCTTTGCTGTAAAACATTTCATCTCTGCAGGACTTTGCTCTGTGGTTTCTCATTGCAGGCACAAGCCAGCCCTGCCCGTGCGCAGTGCGTGGGGACAGTGCGGGAGGGCTGGGGACGCGTCCCCTCCGCATCGGGGCTCTGCCGAAAAACGCGGCTGCAGAACGCGAGAAGCCGGTCGGGCCAGGGATTCCTGGTCAAAGCTGAACGAAACGGGGACTATTTTGGTCTGCTCTTGTTGCTTGGCCAATCTCTAATACTATTTGGGGTTTTTTGGGAGGGCACTGACGGGTGGTTTGCATTTCCCATGAGGTTTGGTCGCCTCTCGGGGTCTGCGCTCCGCGGGTTCCTGTCCCTGTCCCGGCGCGCACGGTTGCTGCAGGGACGTGTGCCTGCTGCCGCCCTTGTGCCCTGCGGGTCTGTCACGTGAAGTGCGCGGCAAGCACGGGGAAAAGGCTGTTCGATGCGGACCCCGTGATTCTGCAGCACCCCTGGCCGCTCGGTCACCGCTCTGACCGACCCGGAGCAGCAGGAAGTGCCTTTCTATCAGGAGAAAGCAGTCAGGGAGCTGTGTTGGGCCAGGTGCCTCCCTTAGAGAAAGAAATCATATTAGTGGGGAAAAAAGCTGCCTGTATCTATCTATCCATACACTGAAAAAACCCATACATTGCAGATGAACTGTGTGAGTAACTGACCAGACACGTTAAGTGACATGAGATGATTTGGTCTCCAGTGCTGCTGAGCTCTTCAGCAGAGTTTGTACCTCTTTACAGATTTACCTGCCTTCAGCTCGTAAATATATGGGATGGATTTGAATCAATGTAATTTTATCCCAGATAATCCCTCCAGCCCGTTGTCCTGTTGCCTCAGGTGCCTTTATACTCTGCGCTTCTCCTGGTTTTCAAATAGCAAGGTAAGGCAGCTGTAAATCACTGGAAGCCTGGATTCCATGCCCTTGCAGTTGCTTTTGGGGGTACAGTTACTGGAAAGCTTGTGGAACAGACTTGGGTTTTCTTTTTCTACATCAGCCTGAGGCTGTTGAGAGCCTGTGCAGGCCGACCTAAGAAGGCAGGTCGGTCTGAACGAATACAGGAGAACTTGGAGTATTGTGCAGCATCAGCGTCTGTCCCGGCCTTTCTGGCTAGCTGGAGTCTTTCAGATAAGCAAATCACCTTTTACATGTATTTCTCTTCAATCTATGGTCTCTTTTCCCGTTATGTAAATGGCGCAGGAACGTTAACTGTGCACCGCTAGTGAGCTGATCCGCCTGCGCGGAGCCCAGACACAGAAGCACTGCAGGGCTGCTGTGCAAATTGAGTTGGGTTTTTTACATCTGTGTTTTTCTGAGCGCTTATGTAAACTCTTGGAATGCAATTTCTATGTATACGCGGCTCGTTACGCAACCACCCTGTGCACTGATGCCAAAGGGATTTGATTTTCTTATCGCTGGCTTTTGGGAGACGTGACCAAGCGCTCTTTCTGCGGAAAGCACAGAGAGCGATCGAGTGAAAAACAATAACAGTTAAACAAAACAAGGACAACTGCAAATTGAAAAAGGGGGGAAACATTAAAATGTTCCCACGTCACAAAACTACTTATGGTGGCTTTCGTTGAATGTGTGATCACTGCTTCAGTACCACTTGACTACGTTTGTTCATTATGGAAGCGATCAAACGGCTCGACATGCACATCCGTTTTACAACCCGTGCCGAATACATCCTTCATGTATTATTGGTGAAACGCGCTCATTGAGAGCAGCCGCTGTTTAGCGGGACAGCATCGGAAGGCACTGCTGGAAATGTGCTCCATCGGATCTCCGGGCTGGTGCTTTGCCCGTGGTGCTGAGCGCAGCGGGGGAGCAGCCACGGGAGCGCGGGACCCCTGGGGCCACCGGGGCGCGCGGGGCCGCTGCAGCCGTGGGGCCCATGCTCTCCACCCGGTCCCGGCAGCAGCAGCGATCTGGAAGTGGAACGTAAAACAGATCTAACCGAAACCGAATTAATTTTTCAATTAATTGGTGTGTTATGTACTAAGACGACTGAAGGAAAAACTAAGACTGCAAAGTCAAACACTCCAGCTGCTGAAGCTGCTGCAGGAAAGTTCCCATGACCCTCCCTGGGCTTCAGAGGTTGGAATAGCGGAGATTTTAGAACAACAAAACGCCTCTGGATTTCCTCCTATATTAATATCTCCTATGTCTGAAAGGTTTTATTTTAAACACAAACATGTTGGTGCAGCAGCGAGTCGAGCAGTGCTGGGTCGCTGCTGCTGATCCCGGCTATAGCCTGGCGCTGCGGGGGGTATTTCGGAGGGCGGGTGATGGAGCTGCCATGTGTCACTCCACCAGGGGGACACGAGGTGTCTGTGATTTCGGAGGGCGGGTGGCAGAGCTGCCATGGGTCACCCCACCAGGGGGACTCGAGGTGTCTGTGATTTCGGAGGGCGGGTGATGGAGCTGCCATGGGTCACCCCACCAGGGGGACTCGAGGTGTCTGTGATTTCGGAGGGCGGGTGGCAGAGCTGCCGTGGGTCACCCCACCAGAGGGACACGAGGTGTCTGTGATTTCGGAGGGCGGGTGATGGAGCTGCCATGGGTCACCCCACCAGGGGCACTCGAGGTGTCTGTGATTTCGGAGGGCGGGTGGCAGAGCTGCCATGGGTCACCCCACCAGAGGGACACGAGGTGTCTGTGATTTCGGAGGGCGGGTGATGGAGCTGCCGTGGGTCACCCCACCAGAGGGACACGAGGTGTCTGTGATTTCGGAGGGCGGGTGATGGAGCTGCCGTGGGTCACCCCACCAGGGGGACACGAGGTGTCTGTGATTTCGGAGGGCGGGTGGCAGAGCTGCCGTGGGTCACCCCACCAGAGGGACACGAGGTGTCTGTGATTTCGGAGGGCGGGTGACAGAGCTGCCGTGGGTCACCCCACCAGGGGGACACGAGGTGTCTGTGATTTCGGAGGGCGGGTGATGGAGCTGCCGTGGGTCACCCCACCAGGGGGACACGAGGTGTCTGTGATTTCGGAGGGCGGGTGATGGAGCTGCCGTGGGTCACCCCACCAGAGGGACACGAGGTGTCTGTGATTTCGGAGGGCGGGTGACGGAGCTGCCGTGGGTCACCCCACCAGAGGGACACGAGGTGTCTGTGATTTCGGAGGGCGGGTGATGGAGCTGCCATGTGTCACCCCACCAGGGGGACACGAGGTGTCTGTGATTTTGGAGGGCGGGTGAAGGAGCTGCCGTGGGTCACCCCACCAGGGGGACACGAGGTGTCTGCGATTTCGGAGGGCGGGTGACAGAGCTGCCGTGGGTCACCCCACCAGGGGGACACGAGGTGTCTGCGATTTCGGAGGGCGGGTGGCAGAGCTGCCGTGGGTCACCCCACCAGGGGGACTCGAGGTGTCTGTGATTTCGGAGGGCGGGTGGCAGAGCTGCCGTGGGTCACCCCACCAGGGGGACTCGAGGTGTCTGTGATTTCGGAGGGAGGGTGATGGAGCTGCCGTGGGTCACCCCACCACGGGGACTCGAGGTGTCTGCGATTTCGGAGGGAGGGTGATGGAGCTGCCGTGGGTCACCCCACCAGGGGGACTCGAGGTGTCTCTGGGGTGGCAGAGCAGACACATGGATGTGGTGGATGGCGAGGAGTCGCTTCCACCCACCACTGAGCTGAACCAATTTAATAGTTGGGTTCACACAGCTTTGGGAACCCAGCGTCCAACACATCATCTGCTTAATCCTTCTCAAGTCAAACAAACACATACTAAGTGGGTTTGAAGAATAAACGTCTGTAGTTTACACACTTCTGTTTTCAAAGCGTTGAAGACAGAGGTTAAACTGCATTGAATCTGATTTCTTTTTCTCTCTGCAAGGATGCTGGGAGGACAAAACCACGTTGCTGGTCATCTGGAAGTCTTCTGGCTTCTTAGTTTGTGACTCTTAGTTTGTTGTTCAGTGTCCTGTAAGAGCGAGAGAGCTGAACGCAGAGCTCTTTGGTATTAATCATGGAGATTATGTGACAGCTGTTTTATCTTTGCGCAGCTTTGCATCACTGTTCAGAATAATACCATAATGCCGCCTCATCCAATTATACGTGTTTCTCTCTTTTCATTAGGAATCTGCCTGATCTAAACGCACTCATATAAAGCTGGGGGGTTAGGTTATAGCTGTGCAGAAGGAAACTGGCTTGTTTTCTGGTTTGTGCGCTGTTTTCAAAGGCCTTCTATAATCACTGCAGGCCTGGACGTTCAAGTTGCCATAGGTTGTGGGCAGAAAATTCGTTTGTTTGATCCTTCTCTGTTCTGAATGCAGAAAATTGTGATTTCCGTTTAAAGGGGAACTAAAACTGTTTTAACTTTCGTTACTAAGATGAACTTCTGTAGCTGCAGAAGAAACACATTACCCTTTACCACTTAAAACACGCTGCTCTTTCTGCATTTCTTTCCTGTTTCAGTAATACAAATAGTTGTATTAATTTAATTTTGTATTAAATTTCTCATGCACGTAATAAAATCCTGTTCCTTTGTTAATCCAGCAATCTAAGCAAGCGCAATATAGAGCATTACAGGAGAATCCTTAATCCCCCTTTTGTTTCTCTCCCGTGTGTTCAGCTTCAGTGGGAGATGAGGGCGTTGCTGAGCAGACAGGGTCGGGTGTTGCCTTTCTGCGTTCGTTGCCCGTTTTAAGTTAATTATGTACCAAACCTCAACCAATATTACGTTTTTTCAGCTCAAGTGCAACTCTGTCTTCTGTAACTGAGTATTCTTTTAAACATCACTTTAGAATACCCGAGCACTTTGAAAGCAAGGGAAGGAAAACGTGAGAAGTGTAATTCTTTATTGCCTGTGTAATACAGGTGAGTGTCTCTTGAGTACAAAGAGGCAAATGTAATCACATCCTTTATGTCTGAGCTTTCACCCGCGGGCTGCTGTATGCACAGACTAGAGCCCGGGTATGCACAAGTCCTCATTTATTGCACTAATCGAGATTTTGTGTACGGATCTGAGCCTTTCTCTCAAACCGCTGTGCATTTTGAGCTTCTTAAAGCGTTTCTCACCTCCCTGGTGTTGACCAACGCAGACTAGTTTATTTGTCCTTTAATTTGTGCTAATGAGGCTTCTGGGTTTTTTATGTATTGGTTCCTTTATTTTGCTTCGATTCATGTCAAAAACTAACAAACTGTCAGTAAACAAGCTGCTGTTCATCGGGGTGATCCAGTAACTCCTCCTGCCCATGGATTTCAGAGTGTTTGTGTGCCAGCCCCAGAGCCGCTCCAGTGCTGCTGCTCTCAGACATCCTTGGGCGCTCTACGTTTTTCTTCATGTGTAAATACGAGGTTTGGAAATGAACCGTGGCACCCTCCTCCTGCGTGAGGAAATCTCACCTCCTGCACCCGGCACTGCTCATGCTCGTTAATGTAGGTGTTTGTGCTGGTGTGTATGGCAACAAACAGGCGAGCTCAGGGTTTTCTACTTCAGCTTGTTTCACCCCCCTGCCCTCAGGAGCACCTGGTGATGCCGAGGAAGCCTTTGGGTGCGCTGCAAATAACACACACGCTGGGCACGGATGAGCATCACAGCCCTCCAGCAAAGAAACCTCACTAGTCAGCGCGTTGGGTTATGGCTTCAGTTATTTGCAGTTCAACATATTTTTGGCGGTGGCTCCACCCCTCCAGCGTAGCTGCGCTCAAACCCGCAGCTGTGCACCCACAGCGGGCGCGCTCGTAGAACTCAGCGAGCGGCCCCTGGCAGATCGTCCCCAGCGCTGTGCGGCGCTGGACGTGCCCCGCGGTACCGGCACCACACACAGCTCCGGAGCTTCTGCTCGAAGCGCCGCCCCACAACGGAGCGGCTGCAGGTCGCTGTGTGTCGAAATTCACGCTCCTGCCTGAGCCATTCACTGCAGCTCTGATTTCTCCTCAAAAGTTATTTTTATTTTCTCGATAGGAAACAACCCCAGGTTCCAGGATAGGTTGGGGAATGACCTATTAGAGAGCAGTGTAGGGGAAAGGGACCTGGGGGTCTTGGGGGCAGCAGGGTGACCATGAACCAGCACTGGGCCCTTGTGGCCAGGAAGCCAATGGTGCCTGGGGTGGGTTAGAAGGGGGGTGGTCGGTAGATCAAGAGAGGTTCTCCTGCCCCTCTGCTCTGCCCTGGTGAGACCCCGTCTGGAATATTGTGTCCAGTTGTGGCCCCTCAGTTCCACAAGGACAGGGAACTGCTGGAGAGAGTCCAGCGCAGCCACCAAGATGCTGGAGGGAGTGGAGCATCTCCTGTGTGAGGAAAGGCTGAGGGAGCTGGGGCTCTTTGGTTTGGAGAAGAGGAGACTGAGGGGTGACTTTATTAATGTTTATAAATATATAAAGGGTGAGTGCCACGAGGATGGAGCCAGGCTCTTCTCAGTGGCAAACAATGATAGGACAGGGGGTAATGGGATCAAGCTGGAACACAAGAGGTTCCACTTACATTTGAGAAGAAACTTGTTCCTGGTGAGGGTGTCAGAGCCTGGCCCAGGCTGCCCAGGGAGGTTGTGGAGTCTCCTTCTCTGCAGACATTCAAACCCGCCTGGACACCTTCCTGTGGAACCTCAGCTGGGTGTTCCTGCTCCATGGGGGGATTGCACTGGATGAGCTTTACAGGGCCCTTCCAATCCCAAACATACTGTGATACTGTGAAATTTCCCATGGAAATCTCCTTGGTAACGAGATTGTCAGGGGTCCTTTGAAAATGTACTGTTTGTTTTCATTGTCTTCTAGAAAAGACAATTTTAGCAGTAAATATCCTCATCAGTAGGTACCTCGTAAATGTCTCAGTTCAGGTGCTGAATGGAAGGGTTACATTGCTCTAAAAAGCGGAATTTTAAGAGTGGAATAGCATGAAGAAATGATGCTGGTATGATAGGCCAAGGGTATTGGGAAAAATAATTGAAGAGTTTTCACTCCCTGTGTAAACACTGATGGATTAGAAGTGAGATAACTCATGACTGCGGTGTAAGTGCTCAAAAAGAAAAGTGTCGCAAGTGTCGAAACGAAAGCTGGATGGATGAGCTCGCAGTTTCCAGTCTCGGAGAGCAGCGTGAGCAGTGAACTAAAGCGGGTGCGATCACAGTGCTGGCGGCAGACCCCTGTGTGGAACGCTGGCCGCAGCTCTCGCCGTGCTGCAGCTCTCGCTGTGCCCTGGTAGTGCTGCAAGGCGACAGGCTTGGGTCTCAGAGTCGTTTACCGCACCGCAATCCACCGCTGTGGACTTCCCCTGTGACCCAGGGTGGCTGTCGGTCTGTTTTAAAGCAGGCTTCAACATCACGCTAACATGAGGTTCTTCAAGGCTGGATGGCAGTGTCTGCTAGGCTTGACAGCCTGATTTCTCCCCATCCTTCCTTTAAAACCGGCCTCCTGACCTCGTTTATCCAGGGAGGTTGCTGGGGTCTTTGCATCTCCCCTGATGCCGGAGCCTCTCCCGTCGGCGATGGCTCTCGCCCGCATGGGAGCCGCTGTTTGGGAGCGTTTGGCTTGCAGAAATCCTGCCCCGGCTGAGTGAGACAAAAACGCCTCTTTGCACTTGCAGAATGTGCTTCCTGTTCTGGTGACAGATGACTTCCAACTTCCAGACTGCTGTATTTCAGTGGAGAAAGTCAAACGCACGTGTCTGTGACGACTGCTTGCTCCAAAGTGCCAGCCCCATGGTTCCTGGCCAGGTTTGTTGAGTTTGCTGCTGTTTGAATGTGGCTTTGGAAAACGGAGACAGTCTCAGAGGAATGACTCTGGATGGATAAAGGCGGACGGTCCAGTGTCAGCTCCATGAATCCCTGCTGTACCGCCTTGCCTGCAAACACCGGTTGTGTGGGATGCCTCCGGGATAAAAATACAAATGCAGTAGCAAGGGAGAACCCGTGGAAGGATGGAGCTATGTCGGGTGATGGGCAACACCGGCGCAAATAAATACAACCTGGCCACAAAGTGTTTAGGCTGGAGATCGGGGGAAGGTTGTCAAGGTTTGAGGCACTGCGCCTCTGCCCCCCTGGGCAGGGACAGGGCAGGGGCTCTGCTCCAGTTCAGGTCGCTCCATCTGCCTCTTGCCTCCCTTCCCATGCCTTTCCCCGGCACTGCTCGTGCTTCCAGCTGGGTTGTGTCCAAGCACAGCCTGTTTGTTTGCAGATGCAGGAATCCTTGTTTCTCTAATGGCTGATACCGAAGTCACAGAATAACGGGTGTAAAGGGCCTTTTGGAGGACTCTGATCCAACACCCCAGCAGTATCTAGCATGCCGGCCCTGGGCGTCTCTTGGGGGCTGCCCGGCGATGCCCTGGCAGTCTGTGGGAGGTACTGGGGACACCCCGTAGGAGCTGGGTTCTCCTTTTGCCTCCGAACCAGTGGGTCACCATCGTTTGCCGAGCTGGGGCTGAGCCGGGTGTGTTCAGCGCTCTCCTGCTTTCCCAGGCGGTGGTTGGGAACGTTCCCCCGTGTCAGGGCACTCACCCCACTGCTGGGGACCTGGGCTTGCGTGGCGGCGCCGTGGTGGGACAGGGAGGCCAGAATACTTGGTATTTGAAATGTATGGAAAAAATGCCTGGGTTTTTTTAATGTTGCCTTTTTTCTTTGCCCTTGGTGGCCCTGAGATGCATACGTGGCCATGAAAGCCGTCGCTGGGTTTGTGGAGCATTCCTGAGTCCAGGACCTGGCAGCTTCTCATCTGAGGAGGAAGGAACGCAGTCCTGCCCCTCTTCAGACAGACCCTCAGGTAGAGCAACCAGCAAATTCTTCTCTGTGTTGTCACTTTCCAGGTTGGCTCTCACACAAGACGGAGCTCATTAGCACACTTGTGTCATGGCAAGGCCCCCCGGAGCGAAAACATCCCGCTGAGATGGCACGAGGCTGCAAACCTGCGCTGTTCTGCGCTCCCCACGCCTTGTTCTTAATGCTTCTCAGCGCCACTTTTGTGTTTCCCTGCGCTTGGAATAATTGCCAGTACGCACAGTCAAATCGAGTATGGATTACAGTAATTTGGATGCGAAAGGCTTGTGGGTGCTTGCTTTGATTCTTTTGTGTGCGAGAGGGAACAAACCCCGTTGTTTAACCACGGCGCAATAGAAACAAGCGTGACCGCGAGAGCTTGCGCTGCTGGGGGAGCGGAGCTCTGAGCAAAAGCAATCCATTAAATTGGATCCCATTGCTTGTTGCATTCAGTTTAATGGGCAGCGCTGGAGCCGTGGCTCACTGGACCACCACTGCTGTTGTCTAAAAATACCTCGAAAAAAACATTTCAGATTGATATTTCAGTGAGTCACCCTTCCCAACAAAAGGGCTTAAGGAAAACGCTGTGCACTGATGGGAACGGCTCTCGTCTCCTCGAGCGCAGCAGTGATTTGGAAGAGCACGAGCGAGTTTCCTTGGCGCACGCAGGACAGCTGTTGGCAGGAGCAGGAGGGAGCCGGTGGGACCCGGTCAGCCCATCGCGCATCCCCGGGGCCTCCGTCCCGCCGCGGTCCTGCCGCAAACAGCCCATTTCTCACCGGTGCCGTGCTCGGGCTGCGGGTCACCGCGCTGCGGGAGCTCTGGTAACTCCCAAAGCTGCTCCCGCTTTCCGGGGGACAGAACAGTACCACGTAGGCAGGATGAGGGCAAGAGCCAAGCGGTGCATCGCTGCGAGGCGCGTTGCCCAAACCCTAATCCGGGGCCGCGGTAGGTGAAGCGCTGACCGTCTGCTCCAACGTCAAGACGTGAGTCATGCCTGGGTTCACATGAGGTCCCGGCACTGCTTTGGGGGCCTGCGCTTGTAGAGATCAGTATATACAGCTTCTAATGTTTGTTCTAGGAGCGGGGAAACAAGCAAACAAGCCTGATCCAGCAGAAACAGCGCTCAGCACAGTCACAGCTCTCCTGCAGATTTCTGGTGGGTTTTCAGTGCAGATGGTGCCTCCCTGCGCAGACGCAGCCCGAGGATGCCGCTGTCCTGGGGGCAGGGCAGCCGGTCCAGGGTCCCCAGCAAGGCTCCTCTTGCTGCCCAGCAGATGGGCAAACGGGACTGAAACCCCATTTATGCGGACAAACAGTCACGATGCTTTTTCCTCTAACAAAGAACGGATGTGCAGTGATCCCAAGGGATGCTCCTGGCCAGTAACAAGGAGGCTGTGCATCAGTTCCTCATTTTCCTGTCGCTGTCCCATGGACCGCGAGGACCAGCTCTGGGGACAGGCAGGGCAGTGATGCCCAACTCGGGTCACATCCCGGCCTCCCGTGTCCCTCGGGGCGCCTCCCGTGTCCCTCGGGGCGCCTCCCATGCCCTTGGGGTGCCTCCTGCCTAGGAGCACACGGCCTGAAAAATCTGCTGCTTTAGTGGTAATAATAGCTTTGGGAACAGTAATTTTTCAGTATCACTTCCAGCTTCTCACAAGGTCTATTTTTAAGCCTGGTACCTTAATACTGGGCTCAGCCTCTGCCCAGCAGACGCAGCGCTGGCTTAGAAAGCAGCGTGTTCCTGTGGTTTGGTTTTGGTCCAGCATCAGCATGTGGTGAAATACGACGTGAGGGATGCAGAAAGCTTTATCAGGGTTGTTATCTGTGTCTGTGGAGCCGTGCTCGCTCCCAGGCACCGAGCAGAGTGGCAGATGTTGTCCTGTGCGCCTCGGCAGGGCTCGGCCATCGGCTCCGGCCACTGTCGCCTTCCCTTTGGCCTGAGCCGCGCAGGTTGTTCTTGACAGCGTGTTCCCCAACCGGAGATGTTGAGCTGGATAACAGAAGTAGACAGGGCTGTAATTCTTCAAATTTATGTTTGTATTCTTTCTGTGTGCCTGTGGTGCGAAACACCCTAGACAGCTTTGAAATGAAGAGTGTAATTTGTTGTGCTATTCAGGTCCATTTCTGACATTCCTTCAGTTCCTTGGAGTTTAATAGGAGCTACGTTCTGTCTCAAAATGAAACACCGCCGTTTCCTATGAATGTTTATTGAGGGTAGGAAAAGAATAGGATGGGTTGGGACCTTGCTTGAGGCAGTTTGCTATGAACGAGGAAAAGGTTTCTAAACAAAAGGACAGTGAGGTGCTGGAACAAAGCTCGTGACGGATTTTAAGAGCACACCGAGTAATCTTTTGCACGCATAGGGTATGGCTGTCCTTGCCTGGGAGCAAAGGGATATATGCACACGCAGGGTATGGCCACCCTTGCCTGGGAGCGAAGGGATATATGTACACACAAGGTATGGCCACCCTTGCCTGGGAGCAAAGGGATATATGCACACACAAGGTATGGCCACCCTTGCCTGGGAGCAAAGGGATATATGCACACACAGGGTATGGCCACCCTTGCCTGGGAGCGAAGGGATGAGCCGGGGGGTGCACACGTCGGACCCTTCAGGGCACTGCAGAGATCTCGGGTGTGAAACCGGGGTAGCACGTGTGAACGCGGCAGCCGTGCACGGTGCACCGGAACAACGTCCCGAGCCAGGCATGCTTCGGAGCGCTCGGCACACGGCTCCGGTGCTCATCTGGCCTGTTCCCTGAGCTCCCGAGCTGTAGGAATGCAGTTTGTTCTTTTTAGCGGGGTGTAAACATTTATGGTCTCCTTTCTGACCCTATCGCTTTGATCTCTTCCATATACTTCTCCAGCCATGCCTACTGGCAGTGGAAAAACACATTAGCATGAGATAATTTGTTTTTCCTTTATATACAAATGCATTAGGTGTTGGGAAATGGGACAGTGAGGTGGGACTGTGGAGCTGCAGGCACATCAGTGCATCTGTGACACCGGAAGGAGCTTTTCGGGGCGCATTTGGAATGGGGCATAGTGGAGATTTTGGGTCATTATACTTTTACTTAAAGGGATTTACTTTCACTCCTTTAGTGCTAAGCAGTTTTTGCCATCAGCAACACAAACGAAAAAGGTGTCTAACTGCTCTGCCCTTGCTGAGAGCTCTTTTGTGTGAGCAGAGAAGATTAAAAGAGAAGCTTACAAAGACTTATAAGCATAATTCGTGGGGCCAAATTGTGAGTGAGCACAAATCAGCTGCTCCTTTTTTGGATTCATGCTATCCCTTTTGACTAGGACGGTTTTTCTCTCGCAGTATCTCTTTTTTTCTTTTTCTTCTTTATTTTCCTATTTCAGTATCACAAACAAGTTGGTGGTGTATCACAGCTTCGCTTTCGTTTCCTGATGGGATGACTTTATTTTTAATTAGGGAAAAGGTAGCACTAGTGGGACTCCGTTATCGTGTGTGATGTGAACGCGGTGTCCCCGCTGCCCTGGGTGACGCGGTAACTCAAGGTGTTACCGGTCCGCGGTGCCCCCGCTGCCCTGGGTGACGCGGTCACTCAAGGTGTGACCGGTCCGCGGTGTCCCCGCTGCCCTGGGTGACGCGGTAACTCGAGGTGTGACCGGTCCGCGGTGCCCCCGCTGCCCTGGGTGACGCGGTAACTCGAGGTGTGACCGGTCCGCGGTGCCCCCGCTGCCCTGGGTGACGCGGTCACTCGAGGTGTGACCGGTCCGCGGTGCCCCCGCTGCCCTGGGTGACGCGGTCACTCAAGGTGTGACCGGTCCGCGGTGCCCCCGCTGCCCTGGGTGACGCGGTAACTCAAGGTGTGACCGGTCCGCGGTGTCCCCGCTGCCCTGGGTGACGCGGTAACTTGAGGCGTGACCGGTCCGCGGTGCCCCCGCTGCCCTGGGTGACGCGGTCACTCAAGGCGTGACCGGTCCGCGGTGCCCCCGCTGCCCTGGGTGACGCGGTAACTCGAGGCGTGACCGGTCCGCGGTGCCCCCGCTGCCCTGGGTGACGCGGTAACTCAAGGTGTGACCGGTCCGCGGTGCCCCCGCTGCCCTGGGTGACGCGGTAACTCAAGGTGTGACCGGTCCGCAGTGCCCTGGTTCAGGTGGGACCGGCCTCTGGTGCCAGGGAGCTGGGGGCGCTGCAGCCAGCTGGGAAGGCGTGGGCTGGACACATCCGCACGGCACGGGGCTCCGGCACGCCTCTGGAAAAGGTGGGCTCAAGCGCTGGGAAAACACAGGACAGTCCTAATGCTGGGGATGCTACAGCAGCCGTGCAGTTCGGGACATCTTCTGATCACTTCTCCACCCTCCTGCTGCTTGCTAAAGTAACAGAAAAGGGTTTGTTCCTTGCATTGTTTTTACCTCAAGTAACCTGAGGTTGCAAGTACACGATCACTTACTTGGGACTTCTCTCGTTGCAGTCAAAATACTGAAGAGGGATTCAAATACTGTAATGTGGTTTCTGGTTTTGACAACCATAAAATCACAGTGGTGTTAGGGAGAGTTTCCCGAATTTTTCCTCTCAATATTCCATTTCTAGAAGGGGAATAATTTTTCTGTTTTGCTGCTCCTCAGACTGTGAAATCTAAGGCACAGAATACGGAGCATCTCATACGGCAAATTCCTGAGCTCGACCAGCACTTTGCAGCCTTTCAATGCTGCTAAACCCCTGTGGTGGGATTGCTCAAAGGTGGCTTGCAGGAGGATTTTGGATTGTCCTGGCACTTGAGACCTTGGTCACTTATTCAGGGCTGAGCTGCAATGAGTAGAAAAGTCGGAGTTTTTCTAACGTGACGGTACGCTGTTCACTGAGCTCTGGTGGTGCTCTTTGCCCAGCCACCCTGAGCTGGGGCTGAAACTCCGCCCCAAGGCCCATCTGCTGCCCCGAGATGGAGCGACGGAGCTGCGGGCTCCGGCGTTCATTACAGACATCGTGACTTCTGCAGGCTTTCTTACGCTTTGCACCATACAAGTTGAAAAAAACAAATTATGATTGTGTTGAAAACCAGTTGAACAGATGTTTCACTAGGGTAAATGTGTACTTCGAAAGTACCTGTGACTGGGTTTTTAATGAGGAGCTCAAAGCTGTTTCCTATGATCACTGTTGTAGTTGACGCCTTATCAAGCAAGCACTATAGGCTGAGTGTTTCCCGGGGTGAAGCAGCCTGTTCAGTTCAGATACAGACAGACCCCTTTGGTTTGAAAGCACAGAGTCCACAGAGGGGATGTCAGGCTCCTGTACTCCTCGTGTCCACCAGAGATGCTGGAGCACTCGGTGGCAGCGATGGGCAGGGTGGAGGGGGAAGGTGCTGGGCTCGGGGAAGCCCCACGGAGCAGGGACACAGCCTGTCACCCGGCCGCTGGCCTGTCACCCGGCCGCTGGCCTGTCACCCAGCCGCTGGCCTGTCACCCGGCCGCTGGCCTGTCTCCTGCTCTGTCCCCTTCTCCAGCCAGCCGTAGTAGGTTTGCTGAACTATCCTTCTGACTTCGTGGTGCCGTGATCCGTGTGGGTGGTAAAGACACAGCCCCGAGCCGTGGTGCTGGTTGGGTGAGGGACAGGGCCAGCCGCGTGTGCCTGGCGCTGGCGCGGAGGAGCCGGCGGCCCTGCCAGCGCCGCGGGAGCCGGCAGCGTGCCGGGGGGACGCGGAGGCCCAGCCTGGTTGTGATTAGCAGCGGCTGTTTCCCAGCGCTCTCCGGAGCCGCCGCGGCTCGCAGCGTTTCTCACGGTGCAGCTGAACCGGGAGCTCCGGGACCGCAGGCTCAGGGCTGGGTGGCTCCAGCTTGGCCACACACTGGTGCAGGCTTAACCCATTAGTGGAGACCCTGCTCGTTAGTAGAGTCGTTAGTGGCCGCAGGCAGCGTGTGCTGGCTCAGAGGGTGAGCACAGCACAACCCGCGCTGTACGTGTCCTGCCCGCAGCAGCGGGTGCAGCGTGGATTATCCTGGGCTCTAGCACAGAAACCGCACGGTGTCCTTGGGTCAGCAGGCAGCTCTGTTCTGTCTCAGGGTGCGTCTTCCTCCTCCTGCTTGTCCAGCGTCACTCACGATGGCTGTAAACCACAGCGGCGTTTAGATGTGTTAAGTACATGTTGTTTTTAATAGGTAACTGTAGACATTAACTTTTTCTTCCAAATCCTGTTGTTCCTGCCAACCCACCTTCGCCATGGACGAGCTCCCAGCTGAAGCAGCTGTACTGAGGGTGAAAGGACAAGTCATAAGTCGCTTTTTTATCTAAAATGCAAGGCCTCATTGCAGTGGGGTGTTTTTGCCCCTGATGTCCCTGAGGTCGAGCAGTAGTCTGAATTCATCCCTGTTATAGCGGAGTGAGGACGGTGTTTGGCCAGAGCACCCCGCCGTTCAGCTCGCAGTGGGGATCCAGCCCCGCCGGTCGCAGCCTCAGCGCGCGCAGTCCCGGCCGCCCCCGCTGCCCACGCTCGCTGCCGCCTTCCCCTGCGCCGGAGCCACCGCTCCCGCGGCAGAGCACGCACCCCCAGGTCTCAGCTCTGTGCAGTGAGAGGATGTGAAGCCTCGTTAAAAGCCTCTGCCTCCTTTTCCAATGCAGCTAGCATTGTCTTGGAAAACCAAACCAAGGAATTAGCAAAACCAAAACTATTAAAAGAGCCAAAAGTATGATTAAAACCACTACAGGCAACTCAGCTGCCTCTCTGCAAATAACAGCCTGCAGATGTGCAGAATGAAGTAACTCTGGCATTTCGCAGTTCAGCTCAACTCAATTTACTGAGTGTCGCTGAGAGGAAAGGGGTTTGGAGATGCGGAGATCACGCCGCGGATGCGGCTCAGTGAGGTCTGGCTGCTGCCTCTCTCCTGAGCCTGGGCTGGCTGCGCTGCCCTGACCGGGATCTGGGGATGTGGGGGCAGAGACTGGTCTTGGTGCCCAAAAGCACCTGCCCCAGGTACCCCCCACTTTCATGACATTGTGACCCCCGTTGCTGCAGCTCAGCTCTTTCCCGGGGCTCGGCTCCCCATCCTGGTGGGGCTCAGGGCTCGGCTCCCCGTCCCGCCAGGGCCCGCTCCTTGTGAATCAGGAGCAAAGAGCCCTGTTCTGTCAAGTCTCATAGTTCGTAAGTCAACCTCAGGGTTTTGGGGGCTTGACTCATGGTTTCTGAATAGCCGGCGCTGGCAGCTCTGCGTTTGTTGGCTTTCTGTCCGGATGACTAACTACGAAAAGGCATGTTTGGATTTCTGCAGCATTCATCGTTTATTTCAGAAAACACAGCAGCGTGTTTTTAGACAGATCCAAATATGTAATTGCAATGCGTCTGTCATCTGTGTCTGAGACAAAGGAATGACCCAGATTCCAGCAGCTCTTCCCTGCCCTGACCCACACCTGACACCAAGGGCGCATCTATCGAGGCTGTTGAAAGCTTTCGAACTCTCACTGTGCTGCTTATGATATTCTAATGCCTTTGTGAAAGTCCCATCTCTCCTGGGGTTAGGAGGAAGTCTCTACTGTCATATACCTAAAAAACCCCCCAAACAACGCAAAAAAAACCCCTACCACTTTTTCTGGGAAGAAAAATTTTGAGAAAGGAGAAACCAAACCAATGTGATAATGAGACAAATCCAAGAGGTTTATTCATTTTCAAGGGTGCTGACAGGAGCTACGGCCAGGAGGAGCACCCCGGCTCTCTTCCCGTGAGCACAGATGCCGACGAGGGCCGTTCCTTGCTGGAAGAAGCTGTTTCTGTGCTGCGGTGAGGACCTGAAGAGCCCCCGTGCTGGCTGGTGAGGTGACCAGTTGCTCCTCTCTGTGTGCTGTACCAACCCTTTGCTCTATCTTGGTGGGCAGCTCTGGGAGCGGGGGGTGTGAGCTGTGCCCCTGGGCTCGGGGTGGTGGCGCTGGGGCAGCCCCACGGCCCGGGGCTCAGGGTGGTGGCCGTGGGGCAGCCCCAAGGCCCTGGGTTCGCAGGGGCTCCTGCCTCGCTCGCCCTGGGTTCTGTGCTCCAGCTCCCAACCCGCGAGCTCTTCACGCAGCACTTGCTTTCATCCCCTCATGCTGGTTCTGCTCCTCTCCCTGACCCTGCTCCCACGCCACGTCAGCCCTGCCAGGTCCTTTGGTTGCCCAAGGAGCTGGCAAGATCCTTCAGCCCCTCCCACGGCTGTCGCTGCACCATGGGTGATGTGACATCCCCTCCCGCGTCCACTGTCCCCATCGTCCCACCGGCCCTCCCATGCCCAGCAGAGGGGTGTTTTGGGGACCTGCCAGCTCCCTGCTCTCCCCACCAGGGCCCCCAGCCCCAGGCTCCCCCGCTCTTGGGTCCACGCTCGGTGTATCTGAAGCCGCGGGCCTGGGGCTGTGGCCGCCTCCCTGGGAGCCGGTGCCGCTGCTCCGCCAGCCGGGAGCATTCGAATTGTCTTGTGTCAGAGCATGTTCTTTGTGCTCTTTCATAATTTCTACCCCTCCTGACTACAGACAACAACACTTAAAACGTGACTGACTACACGGTCAGGTCGCGGGAAGGAAAATAAAAATCCACTTATTCTCTTAAAAAAAAAAAAAACCAAACCACACTAATTTTTACTGAGTCAAAGCAATGACTTTGCTGCAGCGTAATTCCTCACCGCAGAATGCTCCAGCTACCCAGCCTTGTAATCACCTTAACTTCTGACACATTAGCTGGTTTACAGGGCTCTTGAAAGCTCACCGGCGTGGGGAAGCGGAGAGGCCGGCCGGAGCCAGCATGCAGCCTGGGCCCCTCCGCTGCCGCTCACCGCTGCAAGGAGCTCTGTAAAGGAAAAGGAGTTGTGAGAGACCAGGAAGAGAGATTCTGAGGTGAGGACAGAAGGAATGGGTGGCTGGCGTGTGATGGTGGAAAACAGCAACGGGCTCTAGAGGAGGAAGAAGCAGCAAGGTCCTGATTAACCACAGATTTTTCCCGTTTCTCTCCTCACTGTGTTCAGGCGGGGAAGTTCATCCCCTGCGCCTTGGTTTGCAGCTGCTGAAGCCGGGGGGATCAGCGTGGGGCACAGCGGGTGCCCGGCCCCGCACAGGGTGCCCGGTCAGCCCAAGCCCATCGCCTGTGCTGCCGGGGCTGACAGCTCACACCGACCTCCCGCTGGAGGAACAGCGGTGGCGTTGACCGCCGAGGTGTTCCTGCATCCTGATCGGAGCAATTAACACCAAACCCCTCTGGGAAAGAGAGGAGGATGCTTGGGGTTGATTGGCACCCCTGCAAAAAGAGCAGGAGCTGGGGCAGGACAGCGCTCGTGCTACGCGGTGTCGGTGCTGGGCTGGCTGGGACACAGCTCTGCCACCCTGAGGAACTCAGCCTGCGCCTTCCTTATCAGCGGTAAGTAACTATTTTCTCCTTGTACTACCAGGATGTACTGAGCTATGCGTTAGGCTGGGTGACCACCCTGTCCTCCAATTAACAAATTATTTAGCTATTTTACAACTCTTGCCATTCCTTCTCTGCCTGTGACGTTTGGGCAGCACTAGAGCAAGTGTTGTTCTAGCCCTCGGCGGGTGTGTGGCAATGGCATTGCTAATTGCTGCAGGACGGCGAGGATCGCTAATTGCTGCCTGGGCACGTCGAGCGAGGCCGTCCTGGCTGCAGCAGCGCAGGAAATCGCTGGATGTGCGCAGGTCAGAGCGAGGACATGGAGCTGGCGCTGGGAACCCGCTCCGCAGGCTCCCCAGCGGTGAGCGACATGGAGCTCTGCAGGCTCCCCAGCAGGCTGGGTACACGAGCGGCTCTCCTGGCGGGTCTGGGGCAGCAGGTGCTGCAGGGCGCGGGTGACACGGGCTGGAGGTGGCTGTCCCTGCTGCCAGCGCCGTGTCCCCGCACTGGGCAGCCTGGGGACTGGGACAGGCTCCTGCTCCTCGGGAGCCCTCACATGGCAGAGGCCTCTCGCAGAACAAGCGTTTGGGTTTAGGTTTCTATTAGTGCTCGCTCCAGTTTATTCATATTTTCATTATTTGTTTCACAGTTGGTTGTTGTTTTTCTTTAATTGGCTTGCAGCCGGTAGTAGGAGGTTAAGTTTGAGGATGTACTCTGGGAGTGGTGAGTACTTTAATCACTCAATGATTAGTACTTGCCTCTCCTACCCCCATAACAAACTGGCCTGAAACCACTTCCACATCATCGTCTTTTCTGAACCTTTGGCTTTTGAGAGCTCAGAACAACAACATTTCCGAGGCTGGAAATAGAGGGTCGGGTTCATGAAAAGCCGCAGCCGGTGCGGCTGAGGTGGGCAGGTGTCTCGGCGATGCCAGCCAGTCCGGTGAACGTGAGGTGGGCAAAGCACCACGCGATAGACAGTTGGCTTTTCCCGTTCAGCCGCTGAACTGCCCTGCACACACGTTCCCATGGGCTTTCCTCGGCACCACGTGAGCTCAGCAGAGCCTGTCCTGCCGGGACCCTGGACGGGGTCTGAAACGCCGGCTGGGAAGGGGCATTCCTGCCCCGTGGAGATGCAGCGTTTGCACCCCGGGGGCTGTGCTGAGCTGCCTGTGAACAGCCACAGTGACCCCGCTGTTTGCTGGTGTCAGGTCGCCCGTTCATCGTTAGGTGTGGTGATTCCTGGTGACCGAGGTCTGTCTCGCTCCAGGTGACGTGCCGGGGCTGCTGTTGGCAATGTCGCGCTGCGCTGACCTGGGAATCTCACTTCAACGGTCCGACATCTGCAGACCTGTGTCATTTTAAGGGCTGGTATCCCAATATAGATCTAGCAATCTGATTCAAGATGTAGATGAGGTCTGCGGATCCGTGCGATGCTGCTCTAGGTATTAAGTGCGCTCTGCTGTGGATGTGCTGTTACACACCATGTGGAAAGGCTGTGTGGGTTTGGGGTTGTTTTGCTGGTTGGAGGTGGTTTGTTGGTGTGCTGTCGAGGCTGCGTTGACCTGGGGAAGGGTAGGGACAGCACGCAGGTGTGTTTCACAGGCAAGGGAAGGGTAGGGACAGCACGCAGGTGTGTTTCACAGGCAAGGGAAGGGTAGGGACAGCACGCAGGTGTGTTTCACAGGCAAGGGAAGGGTAGGGACAGCACACAGGTGTGTTTCACAGGCAAGGGAAGGGTAGGGACAGCACACAGGTGTGTTTCACAGGCCCAGGAACAGCACACAGGTGTGTTTCACAGGGAAAGGATGGGGCTGCCGTTGTGATGTGTTGGTGGACGTTCCCGTGGCGCTGTTGTACTCAACAGAGATGTTCCCACAATGGCCTTGGCAACAGTCAAGAAAGGGAGTGGGAATCTTATGAACAGCCAGGACAAAGTCACTGTAATTAATGACAAACACTTTTGGCTAGACGCTAAGACTCATGAAGCAGGGTTTAAAATAGTCTCTAACTTTGAAAGATTGGGATAAAATGCAACCTGGAGGAGATTATCTGGCATCTGCCTTTGAGAGGCATTTACTCCTTTTGCCCTATGCCGTGCTGGCCCAGACAAGGGCTCTGTTTAACTAAACAAACAAAACCAAACAAACCTCACACAACACCAAAGCCAAACACCCACGATGTTCGCTCGCGCTGCTGTGCTGCACCTTTCCATTTGGGAAACCAGAAAGTTTCTGTTTTCCATAGCCTCCAAAAATGGAGGCCGCAGTCGTTGTCCTTCTGTCCTCACCTTGTCCCGGCATCGTTCACCAGCATCTCACCAGCGCTCCACGGGGCGACCGAGACCTGGCTGCCTGGATTTACTAATTGGCTTTCCCCAGGTCTGAGAAATAGTATTTAATCTTTGTCTCTTGCAGTGGTTCACACTTCTTGAAAATAAGATTTGATCCTAGGTTAACAATAAATAGAAGTTAATTATAGGGGATCACAGTTCAAAAACCCGAAGTTTGAACCTGTGCAGGCAGGTACATGTGTGCTCTGCTTTATGTGCACCCAGATGTCCCCTCGGGGTCCCGGCAGGGCAGGGGCTGTCCCGGGGATCTCCCCAGCGCTGCTTTTCGGGGGCGGCTGAGAGCACCGTTCAAACACGCGGGCTCTGTCACTGCGGTTTGTCCGCGAGTCAACGCGCTGCCTGGGGGCAGACCCCGCGCAACGGGAGCTGCCTCTTTCACTGGGCAAAAGAACAGCCAGCTGCCTCTTTCACCGGGCAAAAGAACAGCCAGCTGCCTCTTTCACCGGGCAAAAGAACAGCCAGCTGCCTCTTTCACCGGGCAAAAGAACAGTCCCCGGGCGGGTTTGATCTTACCCAGATGTGTGTGGTTCAACCGTGTCCCCTGAGCCCTCTCCGCAGAGGGAGATAGAACCTCGTAGGCCGTGACAGAGGGACACAAACCGCCCTGCTCTGTGTGGGTGGTGGGGCCGGGAGATGCTCCATGCCAGGGGTCAGGGATGTTCTGTGCAGATGTAAGGACAGCTGAGCAGTCAGAGAGCTGCGATGCAAAAGGTGTTTTCATATTGCAAACCCAGGCACTAAGAGCCAAATTCTTGAGATTGGTTTTAAAACAAAAGCGTTTTTTCTCCCTCTCCCATGCAATCACACATAGCCCTTCTGTTGGTTTTGCTGTGTCAAACGTGATATCTCTTTCTGGACGTGTGCTCTCAGGAAAAGCGCTGCTCGTGCAGACAAGAGCTGGGCGGAAGGGCCGGTTTATTCTGGCCGTTGTCAGCCCGGGTGCTGCAGCTCGGCTGCCGCGGTGTCCTGTGTCCCTGCCCCACGCGTGCTGCAGGGCGCCGCTGCGTGCGCCCCTGCCCGGCCTGGCGCTGTGGAGCGGCTCTGCACCGCTGCCGGAGCCGCGGGAAGCCTCGCCGCGCTGTGCCGGCGGCGTCACCGCTCTGATGGGAGCCGGTGTTCGGAGCTGGGATGTGTTCCCGGGCTGCATGGTCCCGGTCTGGTCCGGGCTGTCTCCCACCAACCATCCTGCCAGCATGCAGCAACCAGACTGAATTAACCCAACTTAAAAAGTGGGAATGAAGGGAGATGTTCACAGTATGTTTGGGATTGGAAGGGACCTCAAAAGCTCATCCAGTCCAATATCTCTGCCGGAGCAGGAACGCCTGGGTGAGGTCGCACAGGAAGGTGTCCAGGCGGGTTTGAATGTCTGCAGGGAAGGAGACTCCACAACCTCCCTGGGCAGCCTGGGCCAGGCTCTATCACCCTCACCCCCAACAAGTTTCTTCTCTAATTTGAGTGGAACCTCTTGTGTTCCAGCTTGATCCCATTACCCCCTGTCCTATCATTGTTTGCCACTGAGAAGAGCCTGGCTCCATCCTCGTGGCACTCACCCTTTATATATTTATAAACATTAATAAAGTCACCCCTCAGTCTCCTCTTCTCCAAACTCCAGAGCCCCAGCTCCCTCAGCCTTTCTTCATAAGGGAGGTGCTCCACTCCCTTAATCATCTTTGTTGCCCTGCGCTGGACTCTCTCCAGCAGTTCCCTGTCCTTCTGGAGCTGAGGGGCCACAACTGGACACAATATTCCAGGTGTGGTCTCCCCAGGGCAGAGCAGAGGGGCAGGAGAACCTCTCTGACCTACTGACCACCCCCTTCTAACCCACCCCAGGTACCATTGGCCTTCCTGGCCACAAGGGCCCAGTGCTGGCTCATGGTCACCCTGCTGTCCCCAGGACCCCCAGGTCCCTTTCCCCTACACTGCTCTCTAATATGTAATTTCCTAATCTATACTGGAACCTGGGATTGTTCCTGCCCAGATGTTAGGAGGATCATTTCACATTTAATTGAAAAATTCCTTCTCTGTAACTGGTTAAGAAGATGTTCCCTTTGCTGGTTTCCCAAGAACAACTATATGCATTCCTAGTCTTACCCGCTCCACATGGTTTGGGAAATAAAATCTGCAGCTCTCCGTGAGCTTGCACGCTGCGGGCAAAGCTGAGCTCTCGAGAGCTCACCAGCCACAGTTGCAACCAGAGTTTCCCTATGGATATGAATCTGGAAAGCCATGTATTTGTAACGCCGCTGGGCGCTGCGAGAGCTGAGCAGTTCGCTGGGGGCGCTCGGAAAGTGAGAAGTCTTGCTCCGGGGGGAAAAAGGAACAGTTTGTTTGTTGAGCCCGAGACACCCGTTGGGTCAGCTCCACTTCAGTTTCACAGACCGAGGGGAGCAGAGGATTTCCAAGATGCCCACCGTGTGCTCCCGCTCCGGGAGCAGCAGAGCTTGGGCTCCAGGCTGCGCCTCTGGCGGGGCTGCGCGGGGACATCGGTGTCACATCGGTCCCAGAAGCTGCTGGCTCACTGGAAAGCTGAGATTTTAGCCTAAAACCATGGGACCGGAATCTCAACCGTTCTGATCCTGGATGGGTGTTTTGACACAGGTCGTGTTGGTTGTTTCAGTGCAGGATTTGGTGTAGGTTTTTACTTGCTTTTTTCTCCATGTCTCTTTCCCCCTCTTCCCAGTGTTGGGATATTTTTTTTATTACTTTTTACTTTATTTTGTTGTTGTCTTACCTGGGCGAGATGCAGAGAGGTTTCCTGATGCTCACACTGCCCAGTCGGGTTTCCATGGTTTGTTTGAGAGGCGATCGCAGACCCCCCCGGGCAGGATCAGCGCCTGGCGCTGCTGCTCGTCAGCGGCTCTTGGGGGAGCCGTGCCATCGGCGCTGGGTGGGGCCCTTTCACACGTCCCGCTCGTTCCAGGGCTGGGAACTGTTTCCTAAAAGTGAGAAATATTGGAAAAAGAGTTGTAGGCTGGAAATGATGATACAAAAGGTGGAATTTAGGTGGAAAGCATAGAATTATCTGAATCTTCATTTATTTTAGTTTAGAATTTGTGTCGAATTAGTGGTTCTATGCAGACGAAAGTCTCACCTTGGCACATGCAATGTAAGCACTGAAGGATTTTTGTTGAGGCGCAGTGGTTTGTCTGTTTCCCTGGCTCAGCTGATGTTGCTGTGGCCAAGGTCCTTCAGACGCCCCGGTAAGCTATGAGCAATGCAGCGTAGCTGAAAACACTTGTGAACCAAATATCTGCATCTGAGCTTTCTAAATGTCTGATGACATTTCGCTGAAAGGAAAAGAGCGTCAGACTAAATTACAGGGCAGTTATTTCTAGAGAGAGGTGGAGCAGTGTTGATTTTGCATTATTAAGACGTTGTCAAAGAAAACAAATAGGGATGCTAGAAGAATACGTGTGGGTTTTTTATTCAAAGCAGACAATGGGAATTGTTATTTATATAACATGACTGTAGCGCTGGAAACAGTATATTAACTGATTAACGGAATGAAGTTATTGTATAGCTTCACCTTTTAAAACAGTGTCTCAGGAAGGGCGGGTGACATGGAGCGGGGGAGGCATCTTTTTCTCTCTTTGGTGTTCTTAGAGTAACAAATAATAATCAGTTCCTGTATCCAAGCCATTAACAGGGCCTGAGAGCACAGCGGCTGTGTCTGTAGGCGGTAACCTCGGTCCCACACCGTCCTGCTGCTACCCGACGTGTGCCCCGCGGGCCGTCCCTATACCATGTGATGTGTGCCCCGCAGGCCGTCCCTATACCATGTGATGTGTGCCCCGTGGGCTGTCCCCGCGCCGTGCGACGCGTGCCACGCAGGCTGTCCCCGCGCCGTGCGACACGTGCCACGCGGGCCGTCCCTATACCATGTGATGTGTGCCCCGCGGGCCGTCCCCGCGCTGTCCTGGAGGTGCCACGTGGGCCATCCCAGAGGCGGGTGCCGGGCGGCGCGAGCAACCGTCTCCAGAGCCGGCTGTGTGAGCCGGGCAGAGCCCTTCCCGAAGGACTGAATGAAACCGCTGAATTACCAGCTAATGAAAGGGTGGCACGCTGGGTAATTAACTCACTAAAGCAGTATCTCGAACACCAGAGTCTTTTTTCAAAGGTTGGCTCTTTACTTATAATATTGTTGCATTTGTAACTCTATGGTTTTGCTAGGAGCAGAAACCGAGGGCTCATTACTTCCCTAATTAACAACATAACCCGTAATTATCCAAAGTGTTATGGGAGATTGCCACAGAACACGTTACGAGCAGCCGAGTGGACACCTGACTGACGGCTTTGAACAGGAGGCGCGTTTGTCACACCGAAGCAGTTTCTACACAGCCCGGGTGGCCTAGTTCTGCACCGTGACGTTGTCACGCCGCCCAGGCCTACGGAAATGCAAAGCATTGCTGGCATCCCTATGGCAACGCCAAGTGGGAGGACGGCGGCGCTTGTGGTGGAGCGGGAAGGTGGTCCCGCGTGTCCAGAGCCCGGGGGTCGCTGCGGGACCCGCCTGGGTCGCTCCTGTCCCTGTCACAGCAGACCCGGCTCCTTGGCGGCTGGCGCTGCCTCCATCTCCGTCCTGTTCTCCTGGCGCACAGGAGTGGCTGGTGGCGCCTGGCGTACCCATGTCAGTGACACAGAATCGCCCTCTTTATTCAGTGTCTGAGCGTGGCACACAGAGATGACTCTGCCGTGCCTTTTTTTGTATTAGAAAAAGTATTCCGCCAACCCAAGATTCATTTTCTCTCCTGGTTTCCTGATTTTCTCTGCCTAGGCTCAGGTCTTGGTTTTAGGCAATTAAGAGACACGAATATTTGTGGTTAACAGCCAACATTAACTAACGAGCTAATGGAAACACAGTCTTATCAATTAGCAGTTTAATGCCAATAGCTTTTGAATTCTTTTTTTGTCTACATAAGTGGATGGCTTAAACTGCATTTAACTTCCACGGGGTCAGTCGCAGTCTGATTTAAGGAGGTCTTAATACTATTTAAGTTTGGAAATGACTAGAGGTAAATCGAATTTAGGTCATTTTGCTTCTGAAATAGCACTTGCACTGGGGGATCGAATACAGTTCAACTAATCCACTTAAAGCTGAGCGGTGACTCAATTTAGATCATTTTTCCCGAGCACGTCTGTCCAGGTGAGGCCTCGTGCTGCTGTCCAGCCTGCCCTGCTTTACTGGGGTACGGCGGTGTGCTGGCCCGCAGGATTAAACCATTTGTGCCCGCTGAGTGCTGGGTCCTGAAGTGTGAAATCAAAAAGGATCCAAAGAAATGAAGTCATGGTCTGGATGAGGTTTTATTTATTTCCTTTCTAAATAGCCAGTAAAAATACAGTGCATACCTATTCAGAAAGAAAACATAGATTATATTGGATAAGAATGCGAAGCATGCCTGGTGTAAACTTGCTTTGCTCTCCCTTAAGCTCTATTTAGCACCCGTGATGTGAGGGTGTCCCCTCGTTGCTGGGGTGGCCTCACGGCGTGGCTGTGTCCCCGGAGAACGCGCCTGGATGCGTGTTAGTGTACACGGCATTTGCATAGCAGGCTGTTAAGTATTACCAAAACCAATTAGGTCTAATTTGCCACTGAAACCAATGGGAGCACAGGTACATTGCATGATGTGCCTTCCTTTTTAATAGCAATTGCTCACACAGCGAATGGTAAAGTGTCGTCTTTCATGTGGGGAGTTTCATTTATTAGTGCAAACGAATGGAATTCTGGCTGATCAATGAGGAACCTTTTGTCCTTTTTGTTACAGGTGCTCCCCTTCCCTGCTGGGGTGCCAACAAGTTCTGGCCTCCAGTTTGTTTTTGTTGGGGGATTCCTCTCTTTTTCCCTTCAAAATGGGTTTGTACCTGCTTCGCGAGGCCACGTGTGCGATGGACTGGACAGAAATGCCCAGTGCACCCCGATTTTCAGCGCAGTGAAAAACACCGAGTCCTAGTGAGGTGCCTTGGCAGATGTTGTAGCTGATGCACCAGACCGCACGATTGCTGGAGGTCTCGAGGTTTCCGTGCGTTTAAGCCCGTGTTGTGCAGTTCCGCACAAGTTTAATAAATCTGATGCTCGCCACTGCAAACGAAAGACTTTGTGTAACGCAGCTGGTGCGGGTGTACCTAGAGGCTGCAGACCCGAGGTCCCGTTTCACACCTGGCGTGGGGGGCCAGCCTCGTCGGAGCGCTTCGAGGGGGCCGCTGTTTGCATTTCGCCGCCTCCTCACTAGATGTCCCTGGGAGCTACGTGCGCGCTGCGGGATGCGTTTCCTGACAAGTCAGAGGGACTGAGATGCAGCTGGAGCCAGGTCTCAGTAGGAGGTTATCGGGTTGCGTGTCAGCACGGCCTATTCTGGAAACCCTACCCAATCTCTCTCCGTGTTCTGTCAGCTCAGACCTGTTATGCTCACAGTTTAGGATGCTAATGAAGCTTCCTGCATCAATCATCAGTGTCCTTCCCGTCTTCTCCTATATCTGGAACTGGGGGAAAGAGGAAAAAAAGAAAAGATAGGCTATAAACCATCCATCTAATCACAGGAAAGATGAGCACAGCTTCCTTCCACTGACTTTAATCAAGCTGCTTCAGCTGGGCCAGTAAGTTTTGCTCATTCAGCCAAGCAGCCACATTTCTTATTATAATTGAGAATTATCTGATGAAGCTGCAGCACTGTGATCTGATTGCATCAGCTAATACGTGAAGTGCTGATGAGCCAGTTTCGGCTGCGGACCCGCAGATTAGCACAGGGATCTCTGCCACGTACAGGTCCTGCCAGTGCGAAGGGAACGAACAGCTCCTCGAGTTCAAAGCCGGTTTATCTCCTGCAGACCACGAGTGCCTCTGCTGCCAGCAGGAGCCATTCCCAGCCCACGCGAAATCCGGGAACACCACCGACACGGGGTGGGAAGAGGTTTGTCTGCTGTCACACAGCGGTAACGCCGAGCAGCCCGTCCTGCAGGGCCGGGGCCATGAGGATCCCGGAGGGTCCCTCTGGTGGGACGCGCTGGACACGCTCAGCACCTGCCCAGCGCACCTCGCTCCTCTTCCCTTGCCTCTGCACAGCTGGGAGCCGTGGGTCCCGGGGCGGGTCCCCACCCGCGCGCCAGCAGGGCTCCAGGGTCCTGCTCACGCCGTGTCCCCACGCAGGATGCCGTGTCCCCACGCGGGGTGCTGTGCTGTGGCTCTGCCTGCCGTGGAACCAGCGTCCCCAGAAGCTGGCAGCCCCAGGAGAACCGGGGAGAAGGTTTCCCTCAGCTCCCTGTGCTCAACAAGGCAGCAGCAGAAGAGCTCAGGAAACGCAGCAAGAAGAAGGTGCTTTCACACAGGCCACGGGAAGAAGTGGATACGGGAACTGCCTGAGAGCTGCTGTCTGCCAGCGCAGGGCCTGAGGGGACAGGGACGTGGGAGCTGGGGCAGAGTCCCTGCCTGTGGCGCTTTTCGGGGGACAGCGTTCCTCACAGCCTGGCACCACAGCCATGGTGCACGCGGATCAATGGTCTCAGCTTTAGAGTAAATTTCCTGATGTTTTGTTTGTTTGTTTCCTAGGACTTCTGCAAGATGTAAACTATTAACTCTGGATACACTGCCGTCAGGATTAATTCTGACCCTGCTGCTCTCACTATTGGCAAGGTTACTCAGACTTCTGTTGCATTTCACAAGTTTTTTTTGGCCTCAGAAACAACTTCCTGTGGCAAAGGGTCCTCCAAGATAATTTCACTGTGTGTAATAGGATTTCGTTTGCGCTTGTTCTGAATGTTCTGCCCTTTAATTGTGCTAAATGCTGCTGTTCTCAAGAGCTGTCAGGCAGGCAGACCTGCAGCTCTCGATGTGATTTGGGCAGGCCCCTCGCGGTCCCGCAGCCCCTCAGCGAGGGGGGAGGCGCACAGCCGTGCCCCCTGCCCATGGGACCGCCGCGCCGGGCACGTCTGGAGAGGAGACACGGAGCCGCTCTATTTGTGAGCCACACGGAGCCGCTCTATTTGTGAGCCACACGGAGCCGCTCTATTTGTGAGCCAGATCACTGACCTGAGAGCGAAGAAGTTGGCTGCTGGAAGGGAAAAAGGAAAGCAGAGTCTTATCATGAGGCGTTCAGCAATGAGCTATGCAAGACATAACCTCAAACCACAGGAAGCCCTGATATCCCATGAAGTAACAAATATTTTTCTATTAATACCAGCGCTTTTATTACCTCTTTCATCCTGAGAGAACACTAGTTGGCTTTTATGCTCTGCAGACTCAACCGGGTAATTACTTCTCCTCGCCACCGAAACACAAGATATTCCCCGAGATACGCGATGCGGAGGCCGACCCTGGGGACGGGGCACAGGGGGATCTTGGACCGGCCAGAAAAGCTGGGGACAGCGACAGGTCACCCACAGCCCTCGCCGGGGGGACAGTGACAGGTCACCCACAGCCCCTGCCAGTGGGGCAGTGACAGGTCACCAACAGCCCTCACAGGGTGGACAGTGACAGGTCACCCACAGCCCCCGCTGGTGGGACAGCGACAGGTCACCCACAGCCCTCGCTGGGGGGACAGCGACAGGTCACCCACAGCCTCTGCTGGTGGGACAGTGACAGGTCACCCACAGCCCCTGCTGGTGGGACAGTGACAGGTCACCCACAGCCCTCGCCGGGGGGACAGTGACAGGTCACCCACAGCCCTCGCCGGGGGGACAGTGCTGAGCAACGGCTGGGCCTCCGGCAGGGCGTGGGGTCTGGGGCTGCTGCGGACCCCGTGGGGAGCAGATGCTTCTGCTGGGCTGCCGCAGGTTCCCCAGCACTGCCCTCCTCAGCCGCCTGCCCTCAGACCCCTGCCCGCCCCCTCCTGCCCTGTTCTGCTCCCCCGCTCCCTCACAGTGCCGGCAGGGTCCGGGTGATTTCGGCAAAGCCCAGCTCTGGCCCGGGAGAGCTGGTGGCTCTACCCCAGCTGTCACCTCTGATGGCTCGGGAAGCACCGGAGTGCGGCTTCGTTAGCTCTGTGATGGAGATGGGCCTTCCTGTGTTGCAGGAGGACTTCGGGTCATACTGATGCCTCCCTAAAGCCCTGAGCTCCCCCAAAGCAGGCAAGCACAACTGCTTTTGCTCAGGCTTTTCAGACAGGGGAGACCTGGCAGCCTGCACGAGGCGGATGCTCAGCTTTATCCAAGCATACAACCTTGGGCTGTTTACGTTCATCTAAGCAGATGCAAACTTATTTATGTGCTCTTAAATCAAATGGGAACAGGCGTAACCTAAACTACTGTAAACTGTTTTTTAAATGGAAATTGTATCAGCTGGACAGCCTTTTGAACCTGGCTACGAGTGCATGACTGGAAAGGAACAGTTTGTCGTCGCTCCACGCGGCGCTGCCCGTTAGCTGACCGAAGGCGTCGTGAGGTCCCTGCAGCTCCGAAGGAGCAGACACGCGTCCCTGTCCTCCCTCCGTGCAAGGATGGTGGGAGTGACTGAAACCGGCGTCACCAGCAAATGGCACCGAGCTGGGCAGCTTTGGGAGCAGAGGGGATCACTCGCACGAGCTCTCTGCTCACGCAGGGGTCCTGTGCGGGAAGGGGGGACAACCACCCCTGGCGAGCAGCAGGGTACTGCATGGCGTCCTCCTCGCGGTTTGCAAGGAGGATGTGTGTCTAAGGGTTGCGGGTTCAACGGCTGGGTTAAGCCAGCTCCTCCTCTTCGCAGGAGAGAAACCACTGCGCTCAGTCACCACCAGCCTGCCAAGAGCCTACAGCTTTTCATCTCGGACTTCAGCTGTGCTCAGCCCTGCCAATAAACTGCTTAAAATATATGTAAACCAGCTAAAGCATGAGATGAAAGGGTGAAACTACGTGTAGACAGAGACTCGGAGAGATGGCACAGGAGCTGTGCTGAAGAAGTAGGGCCCTGGACTAAAGCCGGAGCCAGGAAATGCTCCTGTCCGTTCTTTCTGGGCTGCCTTAGGTGGGTGTTCAGCAGCAGCTGGGTGTGTGCAGCGCAAGGGCGGCGTTTGCGGTGATTCTGCCACTCCAGCGCCCTGAGCTGGTCTCTGCACGGCGCGTGCTGCTCAGCCCTGGTCTCACCGTGTCCTGCCCCCGCAGGTGTCTGGGCAGGGCTCTGGGACAGTTGTTGACTCCTGGTGCTTCCCACCCGAACCAGCTCGGGCTGTGCCCACCAGCTCTGCACGCGCAGGCTGGCTCGTGTCTACCTGAAGATGCTGCTCTGCGTTAATCTTAAATGTGTTCTTCCGGAGTTGGAAGTTCTTTGTGAGCATAATCTGCCAGTCCAAACAGAAGAAAATCTCTGTTTGGTCTGAAGAGCAGAGCTTGGCGCGGTTTGCAGGGGAAAATGCCAAGTACGCGAGGCTGTTTGCTCTCCTTTAAACAGTCACGACTGTTCCTTAGCTCCACTAAGGCACATCTGGCTGTCATCTCTGCACATCTGTATCCCGTGATTTACAGTTTTCTCCCGATGATTTATGTGGTTTTATGCTGTGATGAGGCTCTAGAAAGAACAAAAGAGCATCGTTCTGCCCCTGGGAGAGCCGGCTCTCTGGGAACCTTCCTGTGGGAGCTCCTCCGGAGTCTGCAGCAGAGCCCTTCCCCGGCCCTCCCCGGAGAACCGTCCACACGGCAGCAGAGGCAAGCGGTGACCTGAGGGGACCTGTGTGCGTCACTAAAGCATCGCAGGGTGCGCTGGGAAAGGAAGACCTCCCTTGGCACCCCTGCCCTTTTTCAGCCCCAAGGTGAGGTTAAATACACACCTAAACACCATTATACTGATTGAGACTTATAAGTCAGGCCTGGTACGTTTGGTCTGTATTAAGACTGGTCCCTGGCCTGATAGGAAACAAGAGTTCCAGCCAGGCAGGCTGCAGTTGTTCCAGGGAGGATCCGCCATGCGCAGGTACCCCAGCACCAACTGGAACCTGGGAGCAACTGCTGAAAGCAGCAGCGGTTCCTGTCCCTCCAGGAGTGTAATTACATGAGATGTTCGCGCACCTCCTGTCTCTCCTCCTCAGCAGAAGGAACTGCAAAGAACACACGGTGGTTTTGCCACTTGCACCCCATCTCCAGCAGCCACCAGACCTCTAACACGCATCTGTGCTGACCGGCATTCAGGAAGTGCTGAGACCAACAGATTCGTTCTTGGTAAAGAGGTGGAATCGGGTGGTACATAGCTATGATCTGATGACCTAAATGCAATGCATTAAGTTCCCATGCCGTCCACGTATTAGGTAATCAAGAGATGCTCCTTGAAGAGTATTGAAATGGTCAAAGAGGAGCAAGGGCGCGAGGAAGAGAGCGCAAGAGGTGATACAAAGCAAACTCCGTATTCAGAGGCATGTCAGTCTCATATGTTCTTCCTTCAGCAGTTCTTTTTTTTTCTTGCAGGAGGTTCCTATGGAAGATAAATTTAAGGGCTTTTTTCTCAGAAGAGGAAGATCCACGGCGATTCCCTCCCTTCTGTTTCCTCCTGCAGACAGATCGGTTCACAGCCCGCTCCGCCCACACACTGCTTTATCGGTGGGAGAGAGAGGGAATTCTTCCCTGTCCTACGCTCCCCTGAAGTGGAAATGTTTCACAAGCTGGTACTCACTATGCTAGTAAGGAATTTGCTAAATTACTTTGTGATTCTGAGTGGAAAATTCGTTCCTAAGCTTCGCAGGTATTCCCGGTCTCAGTTCTCCACGCAGCAAGCTCACACCTCGGCGTGCCAAGCAGCTCTGCAATGGGATGGAAAGGAGGCTTGTGAAGGAGGGGTGAATAATGATTTTGCAATGACTCTCAGGGTCACATTTTCAGCAATTACAGGCTTCAAAAGGACATCTAGGTTTAAAAGGAATACTTTGGGAGTATTGTCTCAGTGCTCTGCCGTGTCAGCAGTGGGGCATTCACCCAAGCCTGGCTGACCGCGCTCACAGGGCACCGATCAGAGCAAGCCCGGGGCCGGGCACGGCCTCGTTCGCAAGCCGTGGTGCCGTAGTGCAGTGTTTGACAGCGCTGCAGGTTTCGGAGTTGTTTACCATGGGATAAAACCTGCCCTGCCAGGGGGAAGGGAGTGTATCCTCCCCAGAAACAGCCCAAACCAAAACACATCTTTCATAGTTACACCTTAAGACTGTTGTTCACTTTATTGACTGTCTGGATGGGAACTGGCTCTGCCTACCTGGGGCCAACAGGGACACCAGCATTTCTAAAGTTGTGCTTAGGAGCGCAATCAATAAATCTTTAGTGTTGAAAACTGACATCCTGATTGCGTTCAGAATTGCAAGAAAGCCTTGGAGGAACGGTTGGAAGCTGAGTGTGTAATGAGGGCCGACCCCAGAATGAGCCCCCCCTAACAAGAATGGTTAGAAACTAATCCAAAATATCAAGAGATGTTGTATTTGTGTGTCTGTGTGCAGCTAGCCACAGCAACCCTTGGTTAACATTCAGACCACAGGAACACACGTGTTCTGCTTCCTCGCCCATCCAACCCGAAGGCGGCTGTCCAGTTGGAGGTGGTTTGGCTGTGGCGGGCAGGGCGACACGCGGCGCCTGCTGAAAGGAGGGTGCTGGGGTGCTGCTGTGCCCGCGTCCCGCAGCCGGGGCCTGCCTGGTCGGTGCCTCTCCAGCCGCCTCGCACGGGCTGCGGTCACGCGTGGCGTGGAAGAGCTTCCCCAGGTGAGGGACAGCGGCGGCTGGGTGCAGGAGGAGCAGAGCTGCTGTAGGTGCTGCTGTGTGCTCTGGGTGCTGCTGTCAGCTGAGACAGGCCAGGGACAGAAAGTGCTCTCTGTGTTGCTGTCCGCGGCTTGTTTTTTTTTGTCACAAGTTATTTTAACTTGAAATGCCTGAAATATTTTTGGAGAGTTTCTGTTCTGTCATTGCATCAATCTCCTTTGATTTAATTCAGTGTGTTTGCACTGCAGACAGCACTGCCCATGCTTTCACACCCTCTCCTGTCATTGATCTCAGCCAGCGCCTGTCTGTGTCGCCAGCTCGCTTGCTGATGCTGCTTTTGGGATGTTGGCACCAGGGAGCTGGGGGGCTGGGAAAGGTCCAGAACGGTGGCCCTGGCTTCAGAGATGCAGGGCTCAAACCCAGACTCTGCCAGAGGTTCATTCTGCATCCTCGGGTAGATGTCATGTAACTCCAGAGCCCCTCCTGAAGAGCGGGGATAATGGTGTTTCCTCAACTGCAGGCCCCACAGAGACACGTTTCCTCGTCTGTGCACAATACGCTGGTTTCATCGCAGCCAGTGGGTATTTCTGCTAATACGGCAACAATAATTGTGATTTTAAGCCAGGAAGGAGGCATGAGGGGCTGAGATCAGCTCAGGTTTTTAAAGGCAGGAGCCCAGGCGGTGGGCGGATGTGGCTGTGCAGGGGTGTCCTGTGCCGCAGTTGCCAGCACCGCTCCCCAGCGCTGCGCGAACCCTGTGCTGGTGCAGCCCGCCCGGCTCGCACCCGCACCCCTGCACCCGTGCGTGGTGGTGACAGCCAGAGGGACCTGTGCCCTCAGGGACATCTGCCCCGCTGGCTCTCCCACAGGTCCTGTCAGAAGGGCAGGGGGAGCGGGTGGTTGCTCACCCAGCAAAAACCTCAGAGTAGAGTATGAGAAAGGGAAAACCACCAAAACACGGTGAGAATCCTCCAGATTACGAGTGCGTGGAATGAAAAGGAATTGCACCGGGTTGTTCGGGGGTTGTTTTAAGCATTGCAACAACGGATAAAGGTTTTAGCCCAGAAAATTATGCTGAAAGTCCCTGTTCCTGCCAGGAAAGGCAAGCTAGAGCGAGGGCTGCAGCTGCGGCTGTGGAAGGTCCGTCACCTGTGGCACAGCAGGCTCTGATGGAACGATGCCTGCAGGAGCACGAGGCCAGGAGCGGGCTGTGCCTGCAGCCGAGGGCGTGCAACGGTGTGCTGACCCCCACCTGCTCGAGGGGCCATGCACACGGCAGCAGCAGCACCCCGAGCCCGGTGCAGCCAGGACCACCCCCTCTGTCGCTGAACCACGCTCGAGGGAGGCCGTGCAGCTGCAAGTGCCGTGCGGCCGGGGCTCGGGAGCCGCTGTCCCCGCGGCGGGACAGCCCGGGCACGGGCGGCTCCAGCTCTCCGCCCCGCTCCGCCCGGGCAGCTGTCCCGCGCGCCGGGGGCCGGGGAGTTTCGTCCGTCCATCCATCCATCCGTCCATCCATCCATCCATCCATCCCTCCATCCCTCCCTCCGTCCACCCCTCCCTCCATCCATCCATCCATCCATCCCTCCCTCCCTCCCTCCATCCCTCGCTCCCGCCCCGGGGCCGCTCCGCGCAGGGGCGGTGGGCCGGCCGGCCGGCGCGCAGGCGGCAGAGGCGGCGGGGGGCGGGCGGGGGCGGTGCTGCGGCGGCCCGGCTGGGCTCGGCGCGGCTGGAGCAGCGGAGCGGCCGCGATGGGCGCCTCGGCGGCGGAGCGGCGGCGGCGGAGGCGGCGGGGGCAGCTGCTGCGGGGGCAGCTGGCCGCGCTGGCCGCCCTGGCCCTGCTGCTGGCCGGCTGCGCGGCCGGGCGCGGCGGTGAGTGGGGGCCGGGGCCGCTCCGGGGGGCGGCGGGCAGGGCGCGGGGCCGCGGCGGCGGGCGGGGTCACCTGCGCGGAGGTGCCGCCGCTTCGGGGGCCGGGGAAGGGCAGCCGAAGCCCGCGGAGGCTGGGGGGCCGGGCTCTCCGCCGCGGGGCTCCGTGCCGGGGCCGGAGCCCTCCCCGGGCCGGGCCGGGGTGCGCCGAGGGGCGGCCGTGGCCCCCGGCAGAGGAGAGAAACTTTGCGGGAGCGAGCGGCCGCGGGGCCGGGGCCGCGGGCGGCGTGCGGAGCGGGCTCTCCGGGCTCCCGCTGTGGGGGGTTCCCGCGGCGCTGGGGGCGGCCGGGGCGCGCTCCCGTTCGCCCTGAGCAGCCCGGGAGTCCCTGCCCGGGGGTCCCTGCCCGGAGGTCCCTGCCCGGGGGTCCCTGCCCGCCGCCGTGGGCCGGCGGTTCCCGCGGGGACGGGGCAGCCACGATCCCGCTCTGGGGGGTTTCGGGGCAGTTTGAATGGGCTCCCGTGTGCCATTTTGAGAGGAGAAGGTTTTTTGGAAGAGTGACACTCGGTCTTGGGTTCTGAGTGGCCGTCGCCTGCTTCGTTTTGCAACCAGCTGTACAAAGAGGGTGACAGCAAGCAATTTGTATTTTGCATTGCAAATATGTGAGTGTAAGCAGAATTTATGCAAGGCTTATTTTCCTTTAAGTGAAGGAGAGCCTACCCCTCCATGACTTGAATTTGCTTTTTAAATAAACAGATGTGTCTTAAGGGTTTTGCAGTGTCCAGCATGGTGTGAGGAATGCTCTGATACTTGGGAAAGAGCATAAACACCAGCTAAGACTTGAGCACAGTTTTTCTTATGGAGTATAACAATGCCTGGATGGGTTTTTAAGATTTGGGACTTTAATGCCCTAAAATTAATAAATTTTTCTCTTTTTTTATACATGTATTCTAAAAGTTTTGCTCGTTTTTCGTGAACATGGTGATTGCTTCTGAGAAGTAAGGCCAGGAAAGACAGACATGAGCACCATTGTGAGTAAACAGGGGTGTATGCATGCACTTACGTAAATTTAAGCCTACCCACACAGTATACACAGATGTGTGACGCTAATACCGTCCTTCTTTTATGTAAACCCCCAAGACCGCTGGTGGGACGGGGCTTCCTCTGTCGCTGTGCCCCTGGCGCCGGGCCGGACCTGTGCTTTCTGCCGCTCCGTGCCGGTGGGAGCCAAGCCGTGTCCAGCCTGTTCCCGGCGGGGCAGACGGGCTGTGCGCTGCTTGCCTTTGCCACACGGTCAATTGTAGATTACATGGCAAAGGCAAATTTCAGACCTGTTTTAACTGGGGCTCAGAGTGCGCTCTTCATTCTGATGGGCAGTGTCGATTCCCATCCCATCTTTTGCTCTCCTTGAACACGGTTTTCCTGGTTATGTGGAAGGGAGCTCTGTCTGCTGCGCGAAGGCAGCGCGGGCTGTAGAAGTCCACGCGGCACATGAACCTGTCTGTGCTTTGCCTGAATCGCTCGCAGTGTTCCCCAGCCAGCACCACTAACTTTCTTCAGGCCTCGTGCCGTTTTGCTTCAGCTGGGGAGAGCGTCTCGTGCTGTGATCAGCGTTGCTCTAAAATTAATCTGAGAGATGAGAAGTAGCGTTTGGCGCAGTCGGCGTGGCACGCTGCGCGTCTGCTGCCGCGCGGAGCTGGGAGCGGCCACAGGAGTCGATTCACAGGTGGAGATTTTCCACAGCGCCCACTGCATCCGCCGCCTCTTCGTGGATGAGCCTGGGCTCTCCTGGGAGCCGCGCTCGCAGCCTGGCGCTCTCCCAGTTAGTGCTTGTGTCACCATTAGATAGGAGGTGGAAAGAAGCAGTTCAGTTTAGCGATTTAAATATTTTTCTCATGTAAGAGTGTGTGGTTTAAGATCAAACGCAAACTTTGACTCAGCCGCAGTGCGTTTATATCAAATGGCATCTCCCTTCCCACTCCCCTGGCTGGGTGGCAGGGGGTGGCAGCCTTACCCTGCGCTTCTAGAGCCGTTTTCACTAGCAAGGGGACGTGGTGTTTGGAGTAAAGAACCGGGGGCTTTGACTCGGCAGCACACGTGGGTGGCGCGCAGCTCCGTGGTGCCAGTGAGACCGGTGCTGGTGTAAAGCTGGGCTTAGGCTTCACTGGGAGACACCAGAGCACTTGCTGCTCCTGAAGAGCCTGTGCCTTGATACAGCCCGGCAACCCTGGGCTTGAATCCCCTGTTTCTATGATGCCTTCTCACTTGCAGCGCTACTGCTTTTTGTAGTCACTGTCCCCGTCCTCAGCCACCGTCCCTGTGCGAGCTGTGTCGGAGGAGCACGGCTGCTCGGGTGGTGGGCGGCCTCTGTTTGCAGAGGGGCACGGGGCGCCCAGACCCCCGGGAGGGTGTGCGTGCTTGTATCTGCTGCAAGAAACGGGCTGGAGCTTTGCCCGATGGGGCGGGAGCTACAGCACTTAATAGACGGGCCGTCTGTGCTGGGGACTGCAGAGGACGGGGCACAAGATGTGGATTCATCTTCTGGGGGCTCCCGCTGCTTTTCTGGGTGACCTAAACTCTCCATATCTCACTTGGCTGCGTCTGTAAAACAGTTGCTTTGGGATCTCCTGGTGCTAAATGATGTGCTGCAGCAAAGTGATATGATGTTATCATTTTTGTGTGAAGGTAGTTCCAAAGATCTTTATGTTTTCAAGGTTCAGGCTTTCAAAAATGGTGCAAATTAAGAAGAAATCCAAGTTCACGAAGCTGATCTGGGCAGTGAGTGTACAGCTGGGGTGCGTCTTTCTCTGTTGCAGGCAGCACGAGTCCATGGCTGCGCTGACATCAAGGAGGGCACACTGGTAAATCAGAGGTGTAGAGATCAAACAGCCCTGCAGAGCCGGGATGCAGCTGCCAGCCACTGGGCTCGTGTGCTTTTCGGTGTGCTGGAGGGGTCCGGAGCGGAAGGAAAGTCACAGGAACTTCTCATTAACTTGAGCAGTGTGAGTTGCTTCCAAAACTCTACCTGACTCTGCCATCCTTGCTGAAAGAGCCAAACAAAGCGTGATTTCCCCCCGCATCAGTCTCTTAGATTCTCTTGTAAAGACAGGGAGGAGTGGAGAAGAGGGACTGCTTCATTATATGAGACCGTCTTCCAAACTGCGATGATTCAGGTTTTTCAAGGGAGCCTTCTGAGTCAAGCCTTCTACCAGTTCGCTCTCGCGGACAGCAAAAATAGCAGAGGCATCAGTCAGTGGGATTTGTCTCTTCTTTCTGTGAGTGTGTGTTTTTGGCAGAATGGTAAGGAAGAGCTGGGTCTGATCCTGCAGCCCTTACTCATGGGGATGTGTACATCCAAGCAAATGGAATTGCCTGCGTGATTAAAGCCTGGAAGATTTGGGTTGCTTTTAAGTCTTGTTTTAACTTGACGGGAGTGAGGTATTCAGCATGGCGGAGCAAGGCTTGCCAAGCTCCTTTTGACTGGCTCTGAGACTTGGTCCGGGTGCAAAGCTCAGGCTGTTTTTACAGGACTGAGAGTTGCCCAGTCCTTCTCAGGGGCTGCGCGGGGTTGGGAGCATCCGTGTCATGGCAGTACACCTGCAGAAAGCTCCTGGGTGATCTTGGGTGGCACAGGGGAGACGGGCAGCAAAGGTCCCACTGTGTCCACCTTCCACCCCCACGCGGGCCTGGGCTGAGCCACAGGCCTGGGGTGAGCCACGCGGGCCTGGGCTGAGCCGCGCGGGCCTGGGCTGAGCCGCGCGGGCCTGGGCTGAGCCACGCGGGCCTGGGCTGAGCCGCGCGGGCCTGGGCTGAGCCACGCAGGCCGTGTCCTCTGGCCGCGCTGCCACGGGCCCTGCCTCACAGGGCATTTCCTCACAGATCTCCTTACTGCCAAAATACCGCTGGAGAACCTTGGTGTGACGGATCCTGGTACTCTAGCTGGGAATTAAGTGAAAACTCCCTGATTTCATGAATGTTTTGGTTTGCGCAAACCAAGAAACCCAAACCGAACTTTAGAGGTCATGCGATGAAAGCACAAAAGCAGTTGTTTTCTTCACCTCTTCAGTGAAGCATAATCCCAGCTTCGGCGAGAGTAATCCTAGCCCAGATGTAGTGCTGTAATTGTTGGACCCCTGGATATGGGAATTTACCCTCATAAACTAGGGAGTGGCACCAGGCCAGAGCGTGGTATGTGACCTCTTTGGCAGGGAGCTTGTTTGGCCTTGCAGGAAATGACTTGTTCATTTATTTAGTGCTCGTTCAAGGTCCCGCAGAGGGAAGTCTCCGGAGCAGCTCGCGGGTGCTGGCAGGGTGAGGCGTGTGGCGGCGCTTGGACTGGAGACGGGCTCGACATTCAGCATTGCTGACGGCAGCGGCGGAGCCGGGCGGTGCACCTGGCCGTGGGTTCCGCTCCGGGGCCTCCCCAAAGAGCTGCCGTAGACGTCCGAACCTCCGTACCTGTCAGCGTTTGGAGTCCGCTTAATTAAAATGTTGCGGAAGTGCCGGGACGTGTGCCAGACCGGTCAGCTTGCCAAAGCTGGGTGCCTGAGGTAAACTCCAGCACGCCACCTAAAATTACAGGTCCTGTTCCTCAGTCTGCGGGGTGCTTGGGAGTTTGGCGGTCAGGAAGGAGGAGGTGGCCGGCCGGCCGCCCCGGCGGAGCGCACAGAGCGAGCGGGGCTGCGGGCAGCGGGAGCCTCAAGGGCCGGTGTTTCCCGGCGCCCTTTAGGGAAGGCAGGCTCGCTGCTCCGCGTGCCCGCGCGTCTGACCGTGGGTGCTCCGTCCTGCCCTGTCTGCTGCTTGCGGCTGCTCCGTCCCTCCTTGCCCCCATTTGGTGGACTCCGGCGTTTCGGTGGCCCTTGGGACTTTCAGCAAGCTAACCCAGCAGACTAGCCCGGGATAAATGAAATCATCTGCCAAATTAACGCACTAAACCGACTCGTTGAGGACTCTTAACAGGCCAGTGCTGAACGGAGAGCCCTCGGGTGGTGGCCGTGGTCAGGACGGCAGAGCTCGCGGCAAGGCGGGCATGGTGTTCGGTTTTCTCTGAGCCCTTTTTGAGTAGTTCCCTCTTGTTGCTAATCCTAAATGGTCGTCAATGTTGAGAAGGCTGGCTGGTGACCTGTCCGTTCTAGGTCCAGCGCTCTCACATGAGGGGGTTGGTGGGACCTGCCATTTGCCCATGGGGCAGGTACTCATGTCTGTAGCCTCCTGGGAGCAAGACAATGAAAGAAGTCTCCCTGGGATGGGAGAGGGTCCTCCAGGACATCCGGGATGTCCCCCTGACCCTGCAGCCGGCCCTGTGCCCACTGCTGCCTGCGCCAGGGCCTGCTTCTCTGTGTCTCTGTCCTCCTCTCTTCACGTTGATGGCAACTCTGTGGTGGCTAGAGAAGTGACCTTTGTTTTTTTCTTCTGGTTTCTGTGCCTTTGGATTTAAGTTACCCTTTCTAGCTTCCTGTTCACAACAAAGCATGAAAAACTTAGTTTTCCTAGAGCCTTCCCCAACAGGAGACTTGAAGAAAAGAGCCAGATCTCATGGAAACCTGTCACCGAAAACTTTGGACTTTTGTTTTTCCGAATGAAAACCACGCAGGGCTCCTGGAGCGCAGAGCCCGATGGATGCATCTTGTTAGTGCCATTACTTGGAAGCAGCAAAGCTTGCTTTTTCCAGCCTTGTCTTCTCTGCTCTTCTCTAGACCAGTCTTTAAGCACGGGACTTTGAAAGGCGCTGGGGATTTTTAAAAGCTTTGTTCTGCTCTAGGTTTTACTTTCAGTATCACAGCTCAAGTCAGACCAATGCCAGAAGCCGTTGTTAACCTCATCCTATTTGTTTTGCGCTGCTGAGGCTTTATGGGAAGCAGCAGTGGGCATGGCCAGGTGTGGGCAGGATCTTCATAGTCCTGCCGCTGTAACCGTCATGTCCTGTAGACATGCTCTAGGAAGAGTAAGTTACACAGTGAGTAAGTCTTTGTGGCTGGTCTGGAGCAAAACCGTGTTACTTGCAGCATCAAAGGGAAATCCTGTGAAAACGAGAGTGGTAAGTGTGTAATTTGCCCTCCTGGATGTATTCTTGGCTGACCCTGAAGGGATGAAGGTGTTTTACCTCCAGCTCTCCGTGGAATCGCTGCCGGACTGTCGGAGCCTCCTCAGGCCGTGAGCAGCCTGTCCTTGCGCTATTTACTGCCAAGGGCGTCCTCACTCGGGATTTTGCAATTAGCTACTTGAAACCCCCGGGGGGTAGTTCCACCTCCCTTTATCTTGTTCTCCCAGCTAAGTTTTACGTTCTCTTTTCTTGCCTCGTCGTCTTCCACAGAAGGTCAAGTCTCCACAGCAGTCAGAAAAGTGTCTGCTCAGGCGAGACTTAGATCTGATTTTGTGAGCTTGGAAATCGATAGCAGTGAAACTGCCTGGATATGGAGGTGGCCAAGGGCTGGGACCCTGCACCCGGGCGTTTGGGAGGGTATTGAGGCCTCCATCGCTTTGGCAATGGAGCCAGCCGCGTCAGGAGCATCTCTACCTCCGTAAGGCGTTGAGTACGTGCAGTCAATGTGCTCGTACTGTGGCATGGCTGCATTTCAACTTAGCACTCCGATTCAAAAGTGAAATGGTATAATCTCTAGACGCTAACTTTTCTTTAGGAGCAGGCTGAGAAAACTCTGGAAGTGAGGGGATTTCTGTGTGTGTTGGATTTTTTAGTATTAAGGAAGGAAAGGGAGCAGGATGGGATGTTGCATCCAGCAACAAGGGCTGAAGAATAGAAAACCGCGGCAACCGGAGACAACCCCAGGCTGGATTGAAAGCTGACGCTTGATGTGCACTAAACATGTTTAAGCTGATGTTTTTTTTCAATATCGCTGACACTGGGAGCACTGCACGAGGCTCCAGAGAGAGGTCCTGGTGCTTGTTCTTCTGGAAAGGGAGGCGTTGAAGAGGAGTCCAGATGTGGTGTCCAGGGAGCAGGCTGTGTGGGACTGCTTGCTGGGACTTGGTTTGCCTTTTATGGACTTTTTCGGCTAACAGGGGCTGCTGAGGAGGTGGGATTGGATGTCATCTGCTGTGAGCCTTGCCTGTGGGAAGCAGATAGTCCACAAGTCCTGCCCGGGATTGCAAACTGCCTGCGAGCGCAGAGGACGGGGAGCGTGCCTCCTGTCACGGCTGCCGCTCCGCGGGCTGCCTTCGGCGTCGGGGCGAGCGTGGGGACGGGGATACACCTCCGATAGAGGAACAGCGCTCTTGTGCACAAGGGAGCGTCAGAACGGGTTTGGAGGCCCGCATTTTGTTGTTTTGAAACATTCCTTTGCTGAGCTGCGAGCCCAGCAGCTGTGCGAAGTGGCCGAGATGCGCAGTCCGGTCTGACCTCTCTATACCTCCAGTAGCGTGTGCAGTGCTTTGGCTCACAGCCGTGTTTGTGTGTCCATAGGCAGTTGGGCTGTGATCCAGGGGGTGAGGGCTTGACTTGCAGCGTCTGAGGTGATGTGGTTGACTTCAAGTGGGCTTGCGTGTGCACAGTGTTAACCAGATCCTTTCTCAGTCCATGGCCAAGAAGATGAGGAGTAAATGAGGCAAGTAAGCAAGTCCTCCAATTATAAAGTGGGGAAACTGAGGTGTGAGAAGAATTTGCAGGGCTTTCCTGGCACAGGAACGGCAGAGCCCCAGGTGGAGTGCGGATCTGCAGATGGGTTTGCGCATCAGCGCGCTGCGTGTTGCCGCGTCCCTGCCGATCAGCCGGGGAGTCTCCTGAGGGATAAAACCGCACAGCCGGGGCGTTCCTTCTCTGTAAGCACGGCATATCGCACCTGCGACAGGGGCGCATGGCAAGGGAGATGTGTTTGGAGGGTGCCGAGCGTGCCCTTCTGAAGGAAGCTTCAGTGTGCCAAGGCTCGTCCTGAGCGCTCGCTCCGGCTGCAGGCACCACCTGTCAGAGGAGAACCGCAAGTGAGTTGTAGCAGCTGATTAGGAAAGAGCCTGCTAAAGTCCAGGAGAAGAATCTTTTTGATATGGAAGCCAAAACCATGCTAACTGAACTACAAACAACTGAAGGGTCTGCTATTAAAATAATTCATTTCCATTCAAAGATAGACTTGGCTGGTTTTTTTCCCTAAGATGGCCAGAACATCCTGTAACATAAAGCAGGAGGAGAAACAAGCCTTACATGGACATTCCTTTCTCTTCTGAGAAGATGTGCCCTCCAGTGCTCAGTGTACCTCTTGCTGATAGTCCATTGGTATTTTGTTGCCAGCTCACAGCCAGAACGGTACAGAAAGAAACTTCTAAACTGAACATTGCAGGCACTGAGGCAGTGCAGCAGTTCCTTTTGGGGAAACAAGAACATAAGCCATTTCCATTGACGTTACACACAGCAACGAGGCTCACAGCATTTGATTTCTGCTGTTAAAAAAGAGCAGGTGTGTGTGGTGCTTGCGAGTAGAAAAGAGCTGTTAGATGCCTTGCTTTGGTGCGGGTGGGGGCCCTTGGTGTAGCACACGGTACCGTTTAAGGATCTTTCGATTGAGCGCAGGTCGCATCTCACGTCTGGGTGCGCGGAGACCATCCTGCCGTGATACGGAGTGTACTGCCCGGTGCTGGGGCCATCGCAATCCCACTGTGAAAACCTTGTCCTGAAGAGCTTCCAGCCCAGGGAACCATCTCACACAGCTTGCTGCGGATACGTTTGTTCACCAGCTTGCGTCTGTTGCCCTTGTGGGAAGGTACCGCTTGTGTGGACTCCTCGGAAAGCAGTGTTGTTGGAGGCGGGGTGGAGGAGAGGAGATATTTAAAAAACCCTCAAGTTAATTTTACTGCTGGCTAAAAGTAAAATAAATTAGGAATTTCGCGTTCTTTGGATTTATTCCCGTGCTAAATCGGAGGACGCTGCAGGCTGGGCCCGGAGGACGCTGCAGACCAGGCTGGACCGCAGGCACGGGTCGGGACCTGGTGTGGTGAGGGCGAGCGTGGCAGGGACAGCCCCGTGGTGACAGCGCAGTCTGAGGGTCCCTCTGGGGCCTCACCCGTGGAGGTAAATCAGCCTTCACGTGGGAAACTCTGCCCTGGTTCTGCTGCAGAAGAAAGTCTTTCACAGACAAGGGAGTTTCTTGCTAGCATGGATCTTGATGAAAGAATTGGCCCTTTTTCGTCTCTATTTAGGTCGTGTCTAGAGTTTCTCGGCCTGAGGAGCTTGCTGTGATGAAAAGCAGGAGAGCTGGCGACTCGGAGCCCTCCTGCCGTCCGTCCTTCCCGCAGGAGGGTGTCAGGTGTAGGGCTGCTCGGTGCCGTGAGAAGCGCTCAACTGGTGATGAAAGCAAGCTGAGAGAAATCTGAGACGACTTCGGAAAGGTGATGAAACTTAAAAGGAGAAGGGTGAAAAAAGCGATCAGTCACCACCCATTACTGTGTGCTAAAGTTAAAATCCCTAGGGATTTTGCAGCAGCTAATGCATAACAGACTGTAAAATGAAACGACAGCGTTGGCGGTTTTGTTTTTAAAGCCTTGATCATAAGGCTATTGTTTTAAAAATAACAAAGGATTTTTGTTCCGTTTTAGTGAAAAAATACATTTTCCAGGGGGTGTGTGAGTTGTGTTGGTCCCACTACCTGTACTGGCGTGCACGTTCCCAGAGCCCCTCAGGAGCGGGGCTGCGTGCCGCCCGGGCCGCTGTTTGGACAGGGGCGCGAGGACCTGAGCCGCAAATGGTTTAAATTGACTTTGGTGGCACGGTGCCAGCTGACACCAGCTGAGAATCTGGACAGAACAACTTGTCCAAGGTCACCTCCTGGGCTCGTCGCAGAGCAGTGAATTAAACCCGGGTCTGCAGAGTCTCACTTCAGGGTAAATAAAAAAGTCATACTGCTTCTTGGAGGGTCCTGCTGTTCTTAAAGCCTTATAAAGGAAGGGAGCGTCAAACACTTGATTCTGGTATGATGTGGAGTACTCCCCTTTTGTGCCAGCATCTCTGGTTAAAAATAGAAACTTTTTATTTTCCTGTGGTATTATATATTTTCTTAAAATACTCTGGAAAGTCGCAGTTTGAGATTTCGCTAGGAAGATGCCCTTGCTGCGTGTGAGTGGGGGACTAGGCTGAGCGGGGCCAGGCTCGAGTCCCAGCACAGCTGAGGTGCATCTGGCCCCGTGGGGCCGGGGAGGGTGCTCCGTGGGGCTGGGAGGGCGCTCCGTGGGGCCGGGACAGTGCTCTGGGACGGTGCTCCGTGGGGCCGGGACGGTGCTCCGTGGGGCCGCGTGCCCGGTTCCAGAGCTGGCCCTGCGCAGCGTCCCAGGGCCCGTGCCCGCTGTGTCTGACCGGGGCACACGCTCCGCTGGAGGGCGAGATTTCCCAGTGTGGACGCTAGACATGCGAGTTAGTTCTGGAGAGCCAGCGAAGCTGCACAAAATATGAGTATTGATGATGAATGTACTCTCCTCCTGTATGTTACCAGGGCTCTTCAGGAAAGAAATGGACCTAGTGTTTCCAAAACTAGAGAATGTGTTTCCTACATGAGCTGAAATGCGGGGATTTACAAAGAGCTTCCTCGCTGTGTCTAGAGATTCTTTTCCTTTCTTTTCCTTCCTCCCCCGCCTCGAAAAGCTGTTCAGTAGCTGTCCTGTTGGCGTGGCTGTGGGAGAGCGCGCGAGGGCTGCGGGGAGACGCCGTCTGCAGCGGCCACGCGCCCGTGAACGCTCTGGGTCTTGCTGGGCAGTCCCAGGCTGCTTTCCCTGCGTGGAGCGGTGGGAGACACCCCAGTGGTGCAAGGCAGAATCAAGGAGGACGCTGGCTGTGTGCTGCACCCGTGTGCTGAGATGAGCTCGGGCTTTACAGCCGAACTTGTCTGCAGGAGCGAGGGACTGACTCTCAGCCGGAGAGGAAGGGACAAGGGACAACCTGAGGTGGCTCAGTGGTGACACCTGTTGACTGGGAGAATGGCCATTGTGCCGATCCGAGCTGGGGAGGCAGGGACAACCCAGGTATTTTGGTGTGATTAGCACTGCCTTGTATCCTGAGTGTGACAGGGAATACAGGAGGCGGGGGCTGGTGGTGCAGTATCGGGAGAACCGGGCGTGCAGGGAAACTGCAGCAGGACACGTCTTACTTCTTCCAGACAGATGGAGCCGCCAGTTTTACTGTGGCTGATGAACACGCACCTTCTTCCAGTTCCGCCTTTCCCACGGCTGTTGGGCTTTGTCCCTCTCTTTCCTGATTACCGGATTTATTTCCAGATATGTTTACTAACTGCTAATAAATATCAGAAAGAGATGTCCTGGGGCTTCTCTATATATTTGTCTGTAATTGAGGTAGGATTAATTGCTTGAAACTGTTTGTAAGGGCCTGTTATGAGATCAGCAGATAGAAGCATGGGATAAAATGCATCATGAACACATTACGTTATAAATAATGGACACAGCCAGTGCACAGGCATCCCTGAAAGGTAATAGCTCATTCAATATTTAATTAAGCGGGTACCATAGGGAACACACTCTGTGTCACCAAGGTGATTTTCAACCTGGCTTAGTGACACATAGATGAGTGTGAATGAGGGCAGAAACCTGCATGCAGGCTGGGCCCATGGCAGGCACGGTGCCCGTGATCACAGGGAAATGTTGGTTGGCTGGAGACCTGGCGAGAAGGCATAATGCTGGGGGTAGGTGCTGGTGGTACCTGGGAGGTTTGTGGTAACTGGTGCTCTGCCGATGGGGCGGCACAGGAAGCCTTGTGCTGCTGTCCGCTCTGTAGAGCCAGGCTGTCCAGGGGAGCGCTGGTAGGGATTCCCCCGGGGCTCGTTTGCCCGTGCCCAGCGTGTCGTGGCAGCTCCAGAGCAGATCGCTCGCTGGTGCGGGACCACAGGCACCTGACGCGCCGTGTGCGGGGCACGAGCCTTCACAGCCGTTCTCCAGCCCCTGCTTGTGGTTCTTTCCATGGCTTGTGCTGCTGGGGTTCATTTTAGCCCCACACAGAGGGAACAAAAGAGGTGCGTTAGTGCAGGGCATTCGGTTTCCTGGGCAGGAAGGCACAGCATCAGTCGCAAGGCCAGCGGCTGCCCGCAACGTGTTCTGATCTCTGACGAAATTCGGGTCCCGTGGGTTTTCTGAACAGATGCAGAAAAAGGGGAAGTGTTGCCCATCTGCGCTGCCTAAATGCACACACCTGTGTCCCGAACAGCTCCCTCCCCATTCCCGTCTCCGCCAGGCTCCCGTGTCACTGTGTTAGCTGATCTTACCATCCCGGTGCAGCGGGCAGGGGAACCAGGCGCCGCAGCCAGGCCTGGGCGATGCGCAAGGGCGGTCCAGCGCGCCCCGCCTGCTCTCGCGGGGGTCTCTCCCTGTGTTTCCTCGCCTGGCTCTCTGTGGGCGCTCCTGAATTTCACAGCACACAGAGCGCTCTTGGGGAGCAAACCCACAGCCAGTGCTGTACGGTGCAGTTAAACACAGGGGCCGGTGTGTTCTGTGGGCCGGGTGCTTGTCTCCATGTGGCGGTGTCCAGCGTGTTTCCAGCGCTGTGGAAGCTGTAAATAACAACAATTAAACAACAGTTACAGATTTATGTAGTGTGGGTGCAAGGAAACACAAGGGAAAAGAGTTGTAAGGCAAAGGGAAGGGCAAAATAGTCTTTTAACTTGAAAAACATGTTTGTATTGAAATCAGACACAAAAGCTCCCTTTTTCCTCTCGCTTGTTTATTTTTGAGAGATCCATTTCTTTATCTTTTGTGGAGAAAAGCATGAAAAAAATCCCTCTTTTGTGATGGCTTCCCTATCATCAGGGCGTTCTGGTGTTCAGATACCAGACTGGGAGCCAGGCCTTATGACAGTCTATATTTGTTTTCATTTTTCTGTTTTTTTCCTGGAAGGGGTGGCTTATTTGTAGTGCTTGCAGCACGCAGCTCGCTGGCGGGACGCGGCAGGCCTGTTCCTCCGTCCGCCGAGGGAGCGGGACCCGCTCCTGCGCCCTGCCTGCCTCCCGCCTGTTGAGTTTCTGGCGCTGGTTGGCTCTGCAGCCCCAGGACCGTGTCCTGCAGCACTGCTGAGGCGCCCCGTCCCGGTGTCCCGTCCTGGCGTCCCATCCCGCAAGTGCTCCCGGGGTGTCCCATCCTGGCGTCCCATCCCACAGCGCTCCCAGGGCGTCCCGTCCTGGCGTCCCGTCCTGGCGTCCCGTCCTGGTGTCCCATCCCGCAGCGCTCCCAGGGTGTCCCGTCCTGGCGTCCCGTCCTGGTGTCCCATCCCGCAGCGCTCCCAGGGCGTCCCGTCCTGGCGTCCCGTCCTGGTGTCCCATCCCGCAGCGCTCCCAAGGTGTCCCGTCCTGGCGTCCCGTCCTGGTGTCCCATCCCGCAGCGCTCCCAGGGTGTCCCGTCCTGGTGTCCCATCCTGGCGTCCCATCCTGCAGCACTCCCAAGGTGTCCCGTCCTGGTGTCCCATCCTGGCGTCCTGTCAAGCTGATATGTATAATAAAAGAAGTATAAATTTCTGCACAAACTGGTAATGAATGATCAGGGACACCTGGAATAACCGCATGTCCAGTGACAATCTTTGGCATGAGGCAGTGAACAGGAAACTGTATCTTCAGTTAACTAAGCCTGAAACTGACGCTGTTCGGAATGGCGAAGCGCAGGCAGAAATCTGTGTGTTCTGGTGGAGCCTGTGCACTGCCTGAAGGACGAGTTCTAAACTCATCCTATGGCTGCTCTGCGGTGGGGAGGTGTTTGAGTGAGCTGGGAGCTGGCAGACCTAACGAGAGCTGGCTTTTTAGTGGATAGGGTTTAAAAAAACCAACCTGTTCACTTGGGGAAGTGAAAAGACAGGTGCAATGGGAACACATGCAGTCTGCATAAATAGTTCCTTAAAACCGGTTTTGGGGAGACGTCCCAGTTTCGTCAGCAAGGGAAGAAGCAGTGTGCCCGGGTAGAGCTCCCGATGGCAGCCATGCCCTCCGGAGCCGCAGCGCTGCGTTCAGGTGTCGCGCCTCCCTGCTGCTGGGAGCGGTGCAGACGTGTCGGAGAAACGGGCCCTGTGCAAAGCTGGAGCAGGCGGAGGGTGAGATTGGTGGCAGAGACCGTGAGCATTTGGCTGAGGTCACAGCAAGTTTGTGGCGGAGTGGCAGCGGAATGTCGGTCTCTACAACCATTGCTCTGGCTCCAGGCTGCGGCGGGTGCGAGTCTGACCTTCGCTTTGCTTCGCCCAGGCCGCGCCGGAGGTTGGATGGTGTTTCTCTGTTCGTGCTGCAGTGAGCAGCAGGTTTGTCTCTTGCAAGGATATTTTTCTGTCCCCTGAGCTTTGCTGCATAAAGCACTGCAGGTGACAGCAGAGCTATGGGTGCTGCCCAGCACCCCTCCACCAGCAGGGATGTACAGAGTGACACCAGACCTGGGTGACTGACAGCCAGTAGCGCCCTAGGACAGCCACCAACCCTGGGTGACAGCCACCGGCGCCCTGGGACAGCCACCAGCCCCGGGTGACAGCCACCGGCGCCCTGGGACAGCCACCGGCCTTGGGTGACAGCCACCAGCGCCCTGGGACAGCCCCCGGCGCTGGCTGCTCCTTGTGGCGGTGGCCCCGCAGCGGTCAGTGGTGACCCCAGGCAGGACCCCAGCTGGAGTCACCAAACGCGTGAGCAGCAATCGCTGCGGTCAGCGCGTTTCTGCAAGGTGCTGCCTGATCTTTCTTTGCCTTCGGGGTGGGAGCAGAGGGAGACTCAGCAGAATGCATGCAGAAATTTCACTTTCAGATGGCAGGTAGCTTTTCAGAGTTAAAATAATCCCACAGTCACATTTTTAACTGTTGTTTGTGTGATGCTGAGGGCTGTGGAGCCGCCTGACCTTCAGAGCACACCCACCTTCCCGGCCAGCAGCTGGGCCGCGTTGGGAGCACCCTCCCAGGTGCTGTGAGTGAGTGAGTGAGTGAATGAGTGGGTGGTGGTGCTGGCTGGGCACAGAAGCCTCTCCTGCCCTTGGTGGGCTCGTGTGCTCTGTGCCAGGCAGCCTGGCGGTGCGTGGAGGACGGGGAGCAGAGACGGTGGGTGCGCGGGGTGGCGGCTGTGGGCTCCAGGTGGGTACCTGCTGCTCTGCCTCGCTGCTCCCGGGATGCGCGTGACAAAGGGGTGCAGGGCCGGTGTTCGGTGGTACCGTGGGCTGTTGGAGGTTGGGGTGTGTGTCTGGGCTCAGTCAGGCTTTATGGTGTCTCTGCAGGGGCCTTCAAACCGGCAGAGGAGGACTGGTTTGGACAAGGACTTTGTGTGGCCACTGGTGGTGCGAGAACAGGAGAACGGGCAGTTCGCCCCTCCAGGCCCCAGATCCTCCTCTGAGACCAGGCTGCGTCTCTAGCTGAAGTTGTGTTTACTTCTGTAGCAGAGAGCGAGAGGCCTTTGGGATATAATTGTGTCTGGCGGTTTTGTGGGTCTGCTTTTGGTTTTTGCTGGTGGTCACATACAAAATAAATGGAGGAGAAAACAGTGTGGGGGGTGTGTGGTGGTAATTGGCAGCTTGTTTCTGCCTGTTGGCTGCGTGCAGGAGCTCAGCTCCAGGCCTTGCTGCGTCTCCTGGTAGCGGAACGGTGGAGTGGTGTGGGCTGGCGGCGTGTCCTGGAGCCGCTGGCGGCGTGTCCTGGAGCCGCTGGCGCTGTGTCCTGGAGCCGCTGGCGGCGCACAGGGCTGCTCAGGGCTGCTCTCTTCTGCTGCGCCTGGGGTTCACGGGTTTTGTTGGTTGATAGGTTGCAGTGTTGGTTTTTGGATGTTTTTGGGGCTGGCACTTGAGTCACTGTGTACTGATAAAACTGAAGAATCAGAAGTGCCTCTTTTGGCCCAAATTGTTTTTTCTGCCCCCCTTTATGTAATTTCCTGGAGAAGGGAGAAGGCTCAGAGATGGGGTACGAGATGCATCTCCTTGAGTTCTCCCACCTCAGTAGGTTTGGAAGCCAATGGTGCAGGGACCTTTTCCTATTTATTAAATGCCTGGACCTGGCTGTGGCCCCTGTGCCCTGCTCGCGTTACACCAGTGTTAACAACGGTGGTGGATTGCCAAGTGCGCTTCCTCGGCCCTTCTGCACCTTTCTATCTAGGTCACTATGTGTGGAAACACAGCTTTGAAATCGCATGGAAGGAACAGGCTGCTTGTCAAAGCCAGGTGTGCAGGTTTTGGTTTGTGGTTTTTTTTTTGTTTGTTTTCATTTGGTTTTGTTTTGGTGGGGGGGGGGTTTGTGGTGATGGTTGTGTTTTGTTGCTGTCTTCCCAAAGGATGCTCTGTTTCAGTTTTTTGCTGCTGATTTTGGAAGGAAAGCATCTCCTAACTCAGCCTACAAAGAAAGGTAATCCGTTTATGAGATGCTCATGCCAGGCGGAGCTGATGCCGTGTGGGTCTGCGGCGGCTCTGGTTGCGCTGGGAGAGGCGTGGGAACGGGCCAGCGGGACACGCACCCGCCGGACAGGGACGCGGGAGGGCAGCTCGGGAGCCATGCCCAGCTCTCGCACAATCATAGGAGGTCAGGGTTGAAGGGACCTCAAAGCTCATCCAGTGCAATCCCCCCATGGAGCAGGAACACTCAGCTGAGGTTCCACAGGAAGGTGTCCAGGCGGGTTTGAATGTCTGCAGAGAAGGAGACTCCACAACCTCCCTGGGCAGCCTGGGACAGGCTCTGACACCCTCACCCCAAACAAGTTTCTTCTCATATTTAAGTGGAACCTCTTGTGTTCCAGTTTGAACCCATTACCCCTTGTCCTATCATTGGTTGTCACCGACTGGCTGTGATTTAGTGTATATTGAAATCAAAGGATGGGACCCTTGTTCAGCGACATAAGCGCTCAGGCCCCACAGCCTTTGGCAGCTGATGTGAAGCTTCAAGTCAGCATAAGTTTTGCCTTGTAACAGGCACTTAAAGGATTGCAAGATACAGTCTGAAGCGAGAAGCCAAATGGACGCGTTGCAGCAGGCTTGTCGCGGTTGTCGCGCCTGCCGCGTGGCAGCCCCGGGTGGGACCTCCGCGGTGCCGGCGGAGGGGCCGTGGGAGCCGGAGCCCGTCTGGACCCTGGCCGTTCCTCTCTCACTGAGCTGCCTCCGCACGAATCCGGCTTTCTGCGTGGTGTTCTGGGAGGGCTGGGGGACTGCAGCCCGTGCACGTAGGGCAGCATCAAGCTACCCCTGACTGTGTGCCAGGGGCCCATGCCAGCATGTAAGGGAACGTAGACCCCACTGAATTGCCATAAAATGTCCTTGTTAGCAAGGTTACAATCTTGATACGTCTGTGTTTTCACAGGGAAATCCTTGGAAGGCCAAACCTTTGGAGAAAGCACCTCCTTGCATCTCAACTTGTGTTTCGTATTGCTCTGAGCCGAGTGTGTTTGAGAGTGGAGGTGGCCCAGGCAGGGGTTTGGGGTCAGCGGGCTGTGAGTGCTGCCGTGGGGTGGCTGCCCCCCAAACCCGGGTGCCGGAGCACAGCTCTCCCCGGTGTCAGGCACTGCGGGCCCGTGCTGCTCCTGGTTACGCTCACTTGTGTGGATGCTGAATGTGGCCTTTATAAACACGCTTATTGCCAAATTAAGCTTTTCTCCTTCCAGTCACCTCAGATGACTTTCTTCTCTGCCCCTCGCTTGGGAAGGTTTGTGGTCTGACAGGCGTTGGGGGGCGAGCAGGAGGGGTTGTGCAGGGGGACAGGAGGAGTTGTGCAGCACGGTGGGTTGTGCAGGGGAAGCAGGAGGGGTTGTGCAGCACGGTGGGTTGTGCAGGGGGAGCAGGAGGGGTTGTGCAGCACGGTGGGTTGTGCAGCACGGTGGGTTGTGCAGGGGGAGCAGGAGGGGTTGTGCAGGGGGACAGGAGAGGTCGTGCAGTGGGATGGGTTGTGCAGGGGGACAGGATGGGTTATGCAGGGGGACAGGAGGGGTTGTGCAACGGGATGGGTTGTGCAGGGGGACAGGAGGGGTTGTGCAGCAGGATGGGTTGTGCAGGGGGAGCAGGAGGGGTTGTGCAGCACGGTGGGTTGTGCAGGGGGAGCAGGAGGGGTTGTGCAGCACGGTGGGTTGTGCAGGGGGAGCAGGAGGGGTTGTGCAGCATGGTGGGTTGTGCAGGGGGAGCAGGAGGGGTTGTGCAGCGGGGCAGCGGGATGGGTTGTGCAGGGGGACAGGATGGGTTGTGCAGTGGGATGGGTTGTGCAGCGGGACAGGAGGGGTTGTGCAGCGGGACAGGAGGGGTTGTACAGCGAGATGAGTTGTGCAGCGGGATGGGTTGTGCAGGGGGACAGGAGGGGTTGTACAGTGAGATGAGTTGTGCAGCGGGATGGGTTGTGCAGCACGATGGGACCGTGTCAGCCCTTGTGTCTCTCCTGTCCTCCGTGTGGTGACAGCCAAGCACCGGCTGCTGCGACGTGAGCCCATCCGCTCCAGAAACTGCTTGTGTGCAGAACCAAAACTGCTTGTGTGCAGAACCGAAACTGCTGAGCTCGGGTTGCCAGGGTGTGTTTGCTGTCACGGGACAGGCCTGATGTTGCACTATCGCACGTGCTCCTTCTGAGGAACCCCTTGTGTGCGTTTCACTCGCAGTTTCAGCTCTCACCCGTGCTCGCGGACTAAACAAACAGCAACAGGCTCTGGAGTTTGTAAAGCAAAGCGGGTGCAAAGTGCTTGAAGTTTCAAATGATGATTCTTAGTTTACCAAGCTAAACACTGTGTGGTGTAAGCATGTGCAAAATCCAGCAGAGGTTTGCTGGTACTGTGCAGCAGTGAAAGGCCTACAGAAGTAATCGGTTGATGTTGTTGTTGTGTGTGGTGGTTGGTTTGGTTGGGTTGCTTTGGTGCTGTTGTTCTTTTTCAACCAGAGCAGTGGGTGATTCTCCAGTTCTGAACTGACTGAAGCTTACAAGGTCTCATGAAGCCATAGATGCTTTGTATGAACCTGTGAAGCTGTGGAGGAACGGCCCTGGCTCCTGACGTTTTTGGGACTAACGGGGCTGTGGAGCTAATGGCACCGCACCTTTCCAGTGGGGTTAGAAACACCGCTGTTTCTAACCCAGGGGACACGAGCTTTGAAACACAAGTGTTTTGGCTGCTTCGAGCATTCAGGAACGGAATCACAAGCTGCCTTCCTGTGCAGTCTCATACATCTAGTGCTCTTTTCCTTTAGGTTACGATGCCCTGAGCTATTCTGTGGGAAGTGATGACAGATGGAGCGGAAGACGGCTGCTGCAGGCCAGCGAGGAGAACGCGACTGGCGTCCCGGGGAGCGGGGGGCAGCCCTACGTCAGGAATTGCACTGAACCAGGTAGGAACGGCAGTGGCTTCCGGATCCTCTGTCTCACAGCTGGCCTCCCCACCTCCAGATATCTGTATTGCTATCGCCTTCGCTGCCGACAACTTGTACTTAGTAATTTTTAAGTCTATAAGTGTGCTGCTTGTCTTCCTGGTGTGTGTGCGCCATATAGGTGTTGCAGACTCCCGCAGCAGCTGGGGTTAAGAGGAGGACGTGCTGCCAGCGAGAGTACGAGACGATGTTTAATGTGTGCTGGTAGCCAAGTGCTGAGATCATAAGCAGCTTGTCTTCTGCGGCTCTTGTCTAAACATCGCGTGCGGTCCTAGCGGTGGGATGTACGTAATGAACGTGTGTGCTGGTAGGGTTGCTGTCTGAGAAATTAGCGGGTAGTCGTGTGTTCAGCACCAGTCCTTCCACCAGCATTGGACCCGAAGAAACCTGGTCTTCTGTAGCGTGAGGTTGGGCTGATCTGCTGATGAGAAATAGGCTGTATTTTTGTTTTCACGGCAGAGCATGGATGTCATTTCCATAAAGTCAGGGTGGGGAGGGGAAAGGTGTTTCTCTGTTCCTCATCACTAACATGGGTTATGTGGCCCAAGAGATATTCTAACAAATACAGTTCTCGTTGCACTTCTCTGTCTCTAATCTTCGTGCACGGTAATCCTTAATAACGTTTCTGGACAGATGGATGATTATACTCTTTTTTAGACAGCAAAAACTAGTTCAACAGTTCTTCTCAGTCGATTTTTTCCTGGTTTGCCTATCTGTGTATGGTGCAGATCCAGTCTCACAGCCTCCCTCCCGCACCTGCCGTCTCACCCTCCGCAGCTGCTCCTGCTGCCTTCGCCAGACAAAGTGGCCTGTTGGAAACCTGGGGGATTTTCATTTCTGATGTTTGTGTTTTCTCCCCCTTTTCCAGAAGACGCACAATGTACTCGGTAATTACTGGTTTAATGTTGAGGAGAGAGAAAGTAGAAATAACTTAGGTGAATTACTGTTTTTTCTCTGAATTATCGCGACATCACAACAGAATACATTCTGTAATAGCAAACTGGTTAATGGTACTGTGGAAGAGAAAGTAAAAGTAACCAAGCTGAGGTCCTGTGTGTTGTTTGGTGGGTTTCATTTGGACCGCTGTCATGGTGTAAATGTAAGTCATTGATGGCAGTCAGGAACGTTTGGATTGCCTGGGTTTGAACGGGAGCAGGAGTCTCTGAGGAAGGTTTCTGTCGGCTCAGTGGACTGTAGGCCACGTGCACAATGCTTCAGTTCTGCTTTTCGGCAAACAGAGAGAGCGAAAGATGAGCTGGTACAAGTGATGCTGTAAACAGCATTGGTATGTCATCTCGTTCTGGGTGACTTCCGTGCTGGATGTGATGACGCAGCCCGAGGAAGCAAAGAGCTAGTTGTGCGCTGGGAAGCGTTGCAGAATTTCCCGTTTTCCCCGGGCTCGGAGCAGTGCTGGTTTCTGAACCAGCACAAAACGGGCCCCCAGAGCCCCGTGCTGCTGCTCCGTGCCCAGCTGTGGTGCTGCTCCATGCCCAGCCGGGCTGCTGGCCCGTGCGGCCACCGGGCCGTGGTCAGCGCTGGCCTGTGGGTGCTGCTGCGCGAGGCCGGGGCCGTTCGGCTGAAACCCTGATGTTGCTGAGCATCATTCCTGGTGGTGCAGAACCTACCCGCTGGTGTCTGTTGTCCCTGGGGAACCAGCAGAGCTTAAAGCTCCTTAGCATCGCCATGGGACACGCACTTTGTGTGTTCGGCCTTCGGGTGCTTCTGCTTCCCTTGGGCGAGTGTTGGTGGGAAAGTGCTGCCTCAAAAGAACATGTGGTGTTTTTCTCCTGCTTGCTTCCTAAATTAAGTTGTACAAACACCTACAGCCAGGCAAAAGTGAGTGTTTAAAAGAGCAGTTTCACCTCCTTGGTTGGGGAGGCAAATAAAATGCCTCACTTTGAAGTGTTTTGTGGTTTTTTGCAGAGCTTGGTGTTTGTAGTTGGTTGGCAGTGAGCAGGTTGTTACGTGCTAAGGGAAAGATCTCCTTCCTTTGACTGCATGTGTGTTTTCAGGCTCGTTTGAAAGCTTGGCATGGCATTTGTGAACTGCTATTTTTGTGTCTAATGGCTTATCCAGTGAGCTATCTAATAGCATTTTATCATCAGAACTGCTGCAAGTAGTGGGGCTTGTGCTCACTTCTCCTTGGAAACATGCACAGCAGAAGTCTGAAAGGAGTGAAATAGAATCCAGCCCAAAGACCTTGTTTTGGATTCTGTTTGTAGTTTTTTGCTCTGCAGCCATTGCCGTTGGAGTGACAGTGTGGTCGTGGGGAGCAGTTCCCTGCGAGATGCACGGCCCGTTGTGTCTGCACAGCCCCGATGCACCGACTCCGGGGCATCTCCGCACCCGCAGTGTGGCGTTCGGGGATAGGCACTGCAGGTGAGCCGCGGGGCCTGTGCCTCGGTTCGTGCTGGAGAAGCTCAGGGAAACTTGCCGTTTATTATTGGTCACGAAGCAACAAGCTCAGGGCCCATGTTAGGTGGGACATACTGTGTTGGAGTGGTGCTGGAGCCGCTGGGCTGCGACCGGTCCCGCTGTTGCGCTCCTCGCGCTCGATGAGCTGCAGTGCTGGAGCCGCTGGGCCGCGGCCATCCCGCTGCTGCGCTCCTTGCGCTCAATGAGCTGCAGTGCTGGAGCTGCTGGGCCGCGGCCCATCCTGCTGCTGCGCTCCTTGCGCTCAATGAGCTGTGGTGCTGGAGCCGCTGGGCCACAGCCGGTCCTGCTGCTGCGCTACTTGCGCTCGATGAGCTGTGGTGCTGGAGCCGCTGCGCCGCGGCCATCCCGCTGCCACGCTCCTCGCGCTCGATGAGCTGCGGCACTGGAGCTGCTGGGCCGCGGCCGGTCCCGCTGCCACGCTCCTCGCGCTCGATGAGCTGCGGCGCTGGAGCTGCTGGGCCGCGGCCGGTCCCGCTGCCACGCTCCTCGCGCTCGATGAGCTGCGGCGCTGGAGCCGCTGGGCCGCGGCCGTCCTGCTGCCGCGCTCCTCGCGCTCGCTGCGCCGACGTGCTTGAGCTGCCCCGTGTTCCTTGGTGCTGCCGCTCCCCGGGCGCCTGCCGCCGAAAGGCCGCACATAAAATAACAGCCCTGCTTAAGTGTGCCGTTCGAAAGTAATTATCAGTAATAGCAGGAAATTTGTGATTACTGCAGAAACTAAAAGATCTTGGTATATTCATTTAGACCCTCAGGCACAAAAGTGTTTAATTTAAACAGCCAAAGATGGTTTCATGCAATTATTTCTTACATTTCCTCCTCTTATTTCAAAAGCAACTTTCTCTTTTATCCCTGTTTCTCCCGTGAGTCCTAGACTATGATATTGTAATTTGTAGTGCTTGGCTGCAGAGTAGGTAACTGTTCGCTTATGCTCGTGACCGTTTCTTTAGAGCCCTTTTTGTGCTGAACCACAAACCGTACCCACAAGCCCCAGACACCTCAGGTGAATCCGTGCTTTTGGGTCTCTTTCCCGGTGGTGTTTTGTCCGCTGTGTCCTGTGTCCCCAGGCAGCGCATTGCCACCAGCACCGCGGGTCTCGGGCAGCAGCGGGTGACCGTCTGCCGGGGATGGGTGCTGGTGTCCAGTATGCCAGAGATCCAAGGAATTCCAGCTTTGAGGACTGCAGTGTGCTGTCATTCACTTTATTTTTCCCGCTCGGTGCGTTGCCAGTGAGGGTTGTCATTTGTCCCATCCCCACACCGCAGCCCCGTTCCTGGGGCTCGGGCTCTGCAGTGCTGGAGCAAAGGTGTCCCCAGGGCACGGTGTCTCCGGTGGATACAGCGCAGACCATCGCGTCTGGCGCTTGGGGAGCAGCGCAGAAAGGCTTCGGCAGTGCCAAACCTGGAGCATTAACAAACCGTGGTGGTGGCGTTCAAACCTCCGAGATAACAGCAGAACCCATGCTCGTTTCTTCCAGGTCTGTGTGCTGCCGTGGAGTTACCGTTTCCTACAGCCCGGAAGGAGAGATGTAACGAGAGTGAGCCCTGGGTTTGTGTTTGGGAGAGTTCTTCCTTGCTGAGCCTGCCTGCTTGGTTTGTTACGAATTCGGTGAATTATTTTCTTGTTCACCCGTGTTTGCCCTGGGCCACACGCAAATGCATTAAGTGCCGGCTGTTTCGGTGTTGATTTGAAAATGGGTACACCCGCTTGCTCACCTGTCATTATGGTTGTGGTTTTTTCAGGCTGTGGGTTTTTTGTTTTGTTCTGTTGTTTGGCAGCTGGAACTTGTTTCTGGAGCCAAGTTCGGATTCACATGGAGTCGGGTTAGCGGAGACAGGTGCACAGCGCGTCTCTGCTGCTCACGAGCCTCCCGTCCCATGTTTCAGGTAGGACAGGCCTTGTTGGACACAGGAGAGGTAACGGATGTTCTTGTTAGCCTGTGACGGAGAAGTCGACCTATGAAAGCTGTAAAAAGATGCAAGGGATGCTTAAAGATAACTTGCAGATGGTGGAAAGTACTCTGCGCTGGCCCTGCACGCACGTGCATGCGGTGCTCGTTTGCTGCGGTGTCGGAGCAATTATCCTCGTGCTGGGACTTGGCACCGCGAAGCTCCTTGCTCTGGAGCTGCTTTGTGACTTGGTTTTGTGGCTTTATTCATAATCACGTTCAGCGCTCTGGAGCTGGAGCCGGGTGCAGCGTGTCCAGCCGGCGGTGGCCGTGCTGCGCCCCCGTAGGTTTGCTTTATGGGCTGCGTTGTGCAGGGAGTGCAGGGTCCCTCTGAAATAAGAGGTGGCCACAAGTACTTTCTGTAGGACTTTTCGGTCATCTAAGGGGTAACAGCCCAAGTGTCACCGAGTTACACTGGCAAATAGGCGAGCAGGTTCCTTGGCACCAGGCGCTCAGAGTCAGGACCTGGTGTGTGCTTGCGAACGGCTGTACCTGGACCACACGCCAAAGAACCATTGATTTGTGCTGCATGCTTAAAACCTCTGAACGCATCTCCAGGATCATGCAGCTATTTGGAAAATAGGGCCCTCTGTGCACGCACAGGAGGTCAATAGCATTCTTTTTGCCGAAATTTTACCAGCGTTCCCATGTGCTAATGTGTGTGACTCCGGGAGATGAAGCTTTAGGGAGAAAAGGAATACAAGCTTTGTGATTAAAATCAAGAGGTGCCAGTGCTAATTGCAGGCTTATCCTCAGTGTGTTCTCTTGCATCGATGAAATTTACTTACTTACTCCTTTCTGTTGGAACGCGGCGTACTCGCGTTTTCTGTGCTGAGCAGGACCGTGATGGGTTTTTGGGCTGGCGCTGGGCGGGAGCATTGTGGTGACGCTGGTGGCGCGGAGGGGCAGTGCCGTGAAAAGCGGGCTGTGAGGGGTTATTGCAGGCTCAGAACCCGTGCGTTGCACGTGGTCGTGTCCGTGGTACTTGCTGAACCATCGCTCTGACCAGGTGAGCGGCGCTCGCTCCGCAGACGCCAAGCTGCTCGGCGCAGCGCGGCCTCGGGCTCTACCGAGGTACAAATCACGGCTCGCAGCCGCAATAAAGTAAATGTGCACCAGATGTACGTGTTCTAGACCGGCCACATACCAGAATAGTTTGGGGTTTTGTACGTACTTGAATTATTCTTCTGTCATGGTAAATGCAAATTGTCCACTTGGACACTTAAAAATGTATTTCTGCATTTTTGTACAGTGTTATAGTTCTCCCCAGCATCCTGTTTCCACCAAGCTCCTATGCTGTGTACATCCCGCCGCGTTTGGTTTCCCCAGCGCCAGTGACAGCCGGCTCTGAGCGCTGCGGGGCTCAGAACGGACGCGGGTTGTCGCGGGGCTGCAGGAGCGTGCGAGCACACACACACACACACACACAAACACACACACACACACACACACACACACACACACACACACACACACACACCTGGGGAAGAGACTTCTGCATAGTTCAAATCGAGTTTCCTGGCTCTTGCCAGCGGACAGATTGACTTGTCCGCCTGTGGCAAGGCCTGGGCAGGTATGGGTGGGTGAGTCCGGCAGGCTGTGCTGCCTTACATCGACTGGTGCTTTGTCTCGATGACACAAGATTTCCAGCGCTCATTTGTGCAGTTAGGACAGATCCAGGTCCCTCGTGCAAAACGGGAGCAAGGAGGGTTTTCTGTAGGACTGTAACGGGTATTCTGGGCTGCCGCATCGGTTTCCCCGTCTAAAGTAAGGCCTCCTGCGATAGAAACCTATAGATGATGTCCTATTTTAAAGCCTGTTTTGTTGCCAGAAGGGTCGAGGGAGCGTGCTTGATAGTGAAGAAAATCAGGGCAGATGGTTATGAGCACATGCTTTAGATTTCGATGTGTCTGTGGCATTTTGCAGATTGAACATGGATGTGTAAACGAGGGCCTCAAGCCTTAATTTAAATTGCCGTGCCTTCAGGGGTGAAAGCTGATGTAACTCCAAACTCTGTCCAAGGACAAGTTTTTATTAGAGTTTCTGGTTTAAATTTGTTATTTTTGAGCTATTACTCTGAAAGAAGAGAAATAACATCTGGCTCCATGTTACAAACTGGATTTTTGTTGCTTGTTTTTTCAGTTCTTGCCAGTAGTAAGTATTTAAAAATCAGAGGTCCAGATTTTCCACTGATGTAAATTATTACTAGCTCCATCACCTCCATTGAGCTCATGCTAGTTTTAAATGACTGAGAATCTAATACGACATCCTAAGTCAAGAATTAATACAGTCAGGATGGAGTCTTTATCATCTGTCATTTGCATTTTAAGCAGTGTTTAATTGTATAGTTTTTATACACAGACACGTGCATAAACTCGCTTATGCATGCACAGAATAATGGCTTTATATCTCAGTGCTGAAGCAGTTTAATTTAGCGCACAGCGGTGGGTAACATAAAGGTATTTAATTAAAATGGATTTTTTCATGGACTGCATGCAGAATTTTCCAGATTGATACCGGTTACCCAGAAGTGCAAGTTCTCTGTTGTTTCTCCGCGCCGTCCCCGTTGGGAAGGTGAGCTGAGGGGGTTCCTGCAGCGCGGGCGGCTCCGTCGCTGGGGCGGTGGGTGAGCAGGTGCTCGGGCAGGGCTCGCTTTGCTCTGACTTCTCCAGAAGCATCGCCTTTGATGGGATCAAGGTGCTTTGTGCCAGGTCGGATAAAACCCCAGGGAGAACCTCCAGTGCTGCTCTGCCGGCCCGAGAGGTGAGGTTTGAGGTTGGGGGTAGCAGAGGGAAGGCGACCGATGGCCCAGGCTGGCTGAGCAGCCAGGGCGAGCGGTTCCGCTGGCTGAGTCTGCGCCGTTCTGCCCCGAGGCCTCGGCCGCAGCGGGCGGCAGCAGGGCCCTTGCCAGGCAGCCGAAATCCCGCGCGCCGGGCGCCTCTGTTCCCCTGGCCAGTTGATGTTACACATGCAGAACCGTCTGCAAAAGCAGGGCGTGCTCTGGGCAAAACCAAATGACAGCACGAAAGAGCGCCAGCTGCCTCGGCCCTTCAGACCAGGCCGGCGTCCGTGTGTCCCATCGTCACCGCGTGGCTGTGGTGGTGGTCGCCTTCAGGCTTGCTCACCCAAAATTAAGGGGAGGTTTTCAGATTTCTTTCTGTTTCCGTCCCAAATCTAGGGATTTTAGGATATTGTGAAATATCCTAAATTTCCAAGGCAGTGCCAAATATCTTTCAAAGGCCAAAAGATACTGGTGGTCCTGTGAGAAAAGCATCGTTTGTGGGGAGCCGTGCCCCCAGCGTGCTCCACGAGCGTCGCTGCTTCCCCGTCGGGTCAGGCCTCCTCCTGCCCCACGCGCGGCCTCCATCCGGTCCTGTCGCCGCGCTGGTGCCGCAGCTTCCTGTCCCCTCCCTTTTATTGATTTTTATGTATATATGCGTAGATAAAAAAGAGCAGTCGTGGCCGGCACGTGTGTACCCAGAGACACTCCGGACCCGCAGCCCGCTGAGTACAGCAGCAGTGTGAACACAGGCTTCTGGGGATGGGCGGGCAGGTGCTGAGAGGCGAATGACCAGTTCTGATTAGCACTCATTAATACTCTCAGAAGAAACTGATTGGAGAGTTAGCTTCTGTGCTGCTGACGGTGACTCCAGGTGACCCGAGCACCGTGTTGCTCTGTCCTTGTGCAGCTCTCCGTGCCGGCCCGGTGACATTACCTGCTGAAGCATCCTGGTAATTACCCACCACACCAGCCTTGGCTCCTGAAGGGCTGTGATTAGTCACCAGCCAGAGATGTCTTCCCATCTCTTAATTGATGGAGAGGAAAAGGAAAGGAGGAGGTGATAATTGCTTTGTGTTAGAACAGGGGTAATTACCACTATAGAATTCCACTGGAAAACAAAGCAGTGATTAATTATGAATCGTCACAACTGGGATGCGGATGAGTGGAGCTGGGATATGCGGGTGGCTGAGGAGCAGCCGGGTCTCTTGAGCCCCGTGCTTTGCACAGGCTGTGTGGATGGTTCCCGGAGGAGATGTTGCTTTGGGGCTGTTGGGGCACCTGCCAGCCCCAGCTGAGCCTGTGGCTGCACAGGACCTGGCTGCGGGCTCCGTGCCTGGGGGGACCCCTGCCCGTGCTGCTGTAAGACGGGGCCTTGTCCGTGTGGCGCAGCAGGGTCAGTGCGTCTGAAGAAGCGCCCTGTCGTGGGAAGAGGGGGCTGGTCAGGCTGCAAGGCCGTTTGAAACTGTCTTCTGGCTCCGTCTGTGTCCAGTGCCACGATCACGGGGAAAAACGCAAGAGAAGTGCAAGATGTTTTTAGCACTGGATTTGGGCCAGTGGGCTGAGTGGCGCTTCCCTGGTGCACGCTCATGTCTCCCAGTAATTTGCAGCGTAAGGAGTCCGTGTCTGGGTTCTTCGTATAAAATAGCGCTTCATGCTTTATTTTCTCTGAGAATCTGAGTGCTCCTTGACCTTGTGCGAGCCCTTGGCACCCGCAGCCGGTGTGGCCAGGGCTTTGCTGCCGAGCTGTGCCTGTTCGAGGGCATCTCTGCGACGGGGGAACAGGGAAGGACTAGGCAAGCTTGGTGAGTGGGGACATGAGCTAGCAGAGATGATCTCGGCAGGCAGGGCTCTCTGGAAGAGGTTGCTGCGGGAGCCCTCGGTCAGGGATGCAGGGATGCACAGCCCTCCTGTAGCCATGGCAACGCGGGGGTGCAGTGGTAACTCCTGACATCCCCAGACCGAGAGGCATGGGAGAGAGGTGGAAATGAGTGTGGTTTCAAGGCCGAGCAGTGGACTAACCCAGACTAATCCAGGTGAAGCAGGCAGGCACAAGTAAGACAGCATTACTGGTGGTGGGAGTGCCCTAATGGTTCACTTCTGGCGTGCCCCCACCCCGGCCACTCAGGCCAGATTGACGGACACCTGGTACCAGGCTCCCCTGGCTGGGAGGTGTTCTCTCTTGCTGCTTCTTTCGCAGGTTTATTGAACTCCTCCTTGAAAGTGCCCACGGGCAGTTTCACAATCCCTGTTGTGCAGCCAAGGCTGTTGGCACTGGTGTCCCCGGTTCGGACGGGGCGGTGGGGCCGGGTTTGTCTCCGCCGCTCTCACAGCAGCAGGCTGAGGCCAGGTCTGGCAGGCTGAGGCCAGGTCTGGCAGGCTGTGCCACAGCAGCACCGGGTCTGCAAACACGCCGGGAGCTCCCCCAAAGCTGGGGGTGGGCAGGGAGTCGGCAAAGGAAGCTCAGAGGAGCAGTTGGCAAGGGAGCGCAGATAAATGCTGCCACATAAACTGCGTCTTGAAGCGTGAGTGTCGAGCACCTACAGAGCCTGAGACTCCTCTGGGTAATACTGAGCCTCCTCTTTTCCCCCATTCCGATCTTGGTAACCAGGATTATGGGTTTAATGAGGATGCAGGAGCTGACAAATACTTGGACTGGGCGATGGAAAGTTCCACTGAGCCACCACCGCTCATGTACTGGGGCGAAGCCGGCAATGTGGAAATCAAGCTGTTCCTGCAGCCTCCATGCTTGAGTTGATTTTATGTTTTACTTGCGCTTTGGTTCCTCCTTTGGACGTCTTTCCCCACTCCCTTTTTCTTAAAAAAGCCAACATTGTAATGAAGCAGTTGTGAAAGCCAGCACATCTGCCGTACCTGTGCTGTGCCCATGCCGGGTGCGTTTGGGTGGCATCCTCGTCTGCCGGGGAAGACTTGCAGGAATATTTCAGTTATCTTCAGCATACAATTAATGAACGGGTTAGCAGGCAGGAAGGCGGGAGAGGACGCAGCTCTCCGTAGCTGAGTTATGTGTCTAAGTCATTACTGGTGATCTGCTGTGCCAGGTTTCCTCGGGGCTGGTTGGTGGTGGTTGCTGGTGGGGCCCGCACGCACCTGCCTTCCCGGGCACCGCGCGGCAGCAGCGCCCATGGCGTTTCCTCCGCCGTGCCCAGCAGGTGACAGTGCCAGGAAAGATGAGATTGACGTTCCCGGGCAAATCTTTCCTTGTAGGAAATTCCCCACTGTTTAGAGTCTGTAAATCAGAATCAGATGGCCATTTAAGGGAGTGTGCTGTCATCCAGTGTTTCCCATCCTATTTTGATTTTGCGGATCCTTGACGTATTCCCAGCGGAGGTGCAGACTTGCCTGCAGCAAATCCAGCTAGAAAAAGGAAAAGCCTGGCTGTGCTTTGGCTCCTTTCCCAGCCCAGCAGAGCGGGCCGGGGTCCCACGGAGCCCTCCCCAGCCGGCAGATCACAAACTCTAATTGCTGATGCCTGGGTGCAGTGGGGGGCCTGGGGGTCTGGGAGGGATGGGCCACCACGCCATGCCCTGGGGCCACCACAGTGTCCCCTCTGCTGGGCCGAGCAGGGGGCGGCAGGGTTGCAACACAGTCTGTTGACTCATTTCGGAGAGATATTTGCCAGCGGATCACGCTTAATTTACTGCCTTAATTTTCTGCTCCCCCATGAGTAGTGGAAGAAACACGTACTTTGTAGTTTATCTGCAAAACTTTGAGAAATACGCAAACTATTAAAGTGATGTTGCTGAGAGTGATGAGATGTACGGAAAATGGAAATAAATCAGAGGTCTGTGCCTGGTGTTTTGAAGATAATAGGCTGTGTTCCTCGCTGGCTGTGTTACTCGGTGAGATTGCTCTGTACGTTGGACAAGAGGGAGGTTACACAGCACACATGGATGGAAGGACGGGCACGGATGGAAGGACGGGCCATGGAGGCTCGGGCACGGTTTGGGTTGATGTTGCTCGTCTGATGAGCTTTGCTGTGCAGCTCAGCGTCTGCGGTGCTCGGGTCTGTGAAAAAGGGGTCGGCTGAGATTCAGGGTGAACAGAAACCGATGGAAGGTGTAGCGCCTGCTTCCCGCGGGACCTCAGGTGTGGCTGTCAGTGCAGATCCATCTGTGGTGCTTGATCTGTTGGTGGCCCGCGCGATGTGGCAGCCCCGCTGACACGGGCACACGCGGACGTACCGGGGTGCTCTCGGTGTCTGAGCTGTTTCTGTAGGGGCAAAAATGCTTACAGAAAACGTCCAATGCTTCCCTCTGTTGCCTTTACCTTTTCCCTCCCCCAAAAGAGCTTTTCCTTGCTCCCACGTGCGTGTTGGGGAGGGATGAGGACGGCTCCATCGCGGTTTTGGACAGGAACGCGTTGCCTGCGGCGCTGGCTGCAGCTGACCGCTTTGGATAGCCTTAAATCCTGAAGCAATTACACGTATCAGCAGAGCGGGGTTTTTCTTTCCCTTTTGTGAGATACTTTGCCAGCTGTTGTTTATGGAAAAAAAAAATCTAAATCCTTTTTATGAGAACTGTTTTTAGGTTTCTTTGTGTTTGGGCTGGTTCATACATTATGCATTAGCACGGGAAGGCAAAATATTTATTTATCAGCATGAATATTTAGAGAGAGAAGAAGGAGGCACCAGTGAAAAGCGTGTGTAGATAGGTTAGCCAGAGGTTCAGAAGAACATTGCCAGTGTTAGCAGAAATTACCGGGACCAACAGCAGCTGGTGATTCCTCTGCTGCGGGAGGAGCTGGTTTCATGGAGCCCAGAGCAAGAAGGGAAACGGCGAATGTCTTGTGGTTGGGTTGATGGTGTGTGGAAGCAGCCAGGCAGGAGCGAGCTTTCTGTGCTCATGGCTGCCGAATGATTTTTTTGAGATAGGTCTTTTGTGAAACCCTGTTCTGAGAAATACACGGATCTTTATTGCAGTCCCTTTTATTTTTGCTTGCAATGAAAGAATTTTGATTAGAGCTCTTGGTAAGCAGCGTGTCATTGTTTTGTACCAGGCATGCTGTAGCAATAATGCTGCTGTAGAAGGAGGCCCCAGACTCGGAGAAGTTAATTATGTTGCTTGCTGACTGCAGAAAAATACCAGCAAATGGTAGTTCGTGAGAGCCGGGCTATCGCAGGAGCAAAGGGTGTAAGTGGGTTGGAGCATGGCAGAAAGTAAACCATGCAGGGGAAGAGAAGTCCTTACGGTTCAGAACATCAGCTTTGAGACGATGGCTGTTGAGTGGCAACTTCTCTTGGAGCGAGTAGGTGCTCGGCCTGCAATGAAGCTGCCCCAGGAGATGGCGATGGAGCTGCCCCAGGAGATGGCGATGGAGCTGCCCCAGGAGGTGGCGATGAAGCGGGCCTGGGAGGCAGCGATGGAGCGGCCCCGGGAGGTGTCAATGCAGCAATGGACCTGCCCCGGGAGGTGGCGATGGAATGCTGGAGCGGCCCCGGGAGGCAGCATTGGAGCGATGGAGCTGCCCTGGGAGGTGGCACCGGAGCCACCCCGGAGGTGACGCTGGAGCTGCCCTGGGAGGTGGCGGTGGAGCCGCCCCGGAGGTGGCGCTGGAGCTACCCTGGGAGGTGGCGGTGGAACCGCCCCAGAGGTGGTGCTGGAGCTGCCCTGGGAGGTGGTGGTGGAGTGATGGAGCTGCCCTGGGAGGTGGCGCTGGAGCGACCCCCAGAGGCGGCGATGGAGTGATGGAGCGGCCCCGGGAGGTGGCGATGGAGCGACCCCGGGAGGTGGTGCTGGAGTGATGGAGCCGCCCTGTGAGGTGGCGCTGGAGCCGCCCTGTGAGGTGGCGCTGGAGCCGCCCCATAGGTGGCGCTGGAGCCGCCCTGGGAGGTGGTGCTGGAACCGCCCCAGCTTACCCTGTGCTGTCCTCTGAGCAGCCCAGCAACCCCAGCGGCCTTGCTCCGTGCACCCAGAAAAAAGACCAGACAAAACCAGAAGATTTGGCTGGAAATGATAGCGTGATGTTTGATGAAATGCAACCAGCAGTAAGCAAACCAAGCCACAAAACCTGTGAGCAGTGTTTCCAGATGCCGTGCGTTAAACAGATGAGTTGCAAACCTTCCTGAGCAGAATGGCTGTGGAAGTGAGGGCTGACCTTTAGAAGCCGCAGAACAACACAGCGTCCCGTTCCCTGGAAATGCCGCAAGAACGCGCACAGTAAACAGCGATAAATAAAGGGTGGCAAAGACTGAGATTCTTTTCAAGGTTTTGCGGCTCTGCCGGAGCACTGGCACCGAAAATCCTGGTCGCTCTGGGGCCGGTCGGTGTGTTTGCGCAGGGCAGGAGGTGGAAGCAGAGGAGCCGTGCATGCCCCTGGGCAGTGAACAATGATACAAGTGCCTGCAGAGCTGTATGGGGCTGCTGGGGAACACGGGGGGCAATGCAAAGCAAAACCACCCCGGGCTTTTTGCCCCAGTGGAAAATGGTGTTTTTCAGTTCTTTGGGGAGGACTCAGGCGAATTGTGTCATGGTCAAAAGTGACGAGCCCGGAGTCCGGAAGGGCTCACGATTGTGCCTCCAGAAAGTGTCACTTGACCCACAGCATGTCCTGAAATAGTAATGTTTTGATAGTGTTTTTGGGGTAACTAAGCTGGAACATGTGTGTAACTCTTAAAATCATGAATGCCAAAAAAGGGCATCCATGCTAAGCTCAAAAATGTGGACTCATCATTTAATTTGAATGTTATCATTGTAATTTGGTTTTGCTGCATTGTGCTTTTTGGCAGGGGTTTGGTGGGAGATGTGAAAGCAGCAGGATGGTTGCCTCGAGCCCTTTTGAGACCATTCTCTTAGCTTTACCCAAGTGTGTGTGATGGCACACTTCAAAAACCCCGGGCTGGGCTCCCCAGCCTCCCCGTGGAAACTGCTCCGGAGGGCAGAGGCGAAGCGGGACCGACCAGACGGGCCCGTTTCCCCGCGAGGGGGTGGCCGTGTGTCAGGATGGGTCAGGCTCCGTGCCCAGCGCCGTGCTGTGGTGCTGTTGCTCCTGCGCTGAGCCGGGCTCTGCCGGGACGGGACAGCAGCCCCGCCAGGCGGGTCTCGCCAAGGTGTCCCTGTTGGCGTTGGCTCGTTGTCCCCGGTCAACCCAGCTCAGTCATTTTTTTCGGGCCCCTTGACAGTCGGTGATGGAGAAGATGCGGGATGTGGGGCTGATGTGGGTGTCAGCGTGGCCGTCGGGACCGCTCTCCTGGCTGGCAGTGTCCCCAGGCTGGGACACAGCGAGCTGGCCCTGCGCGTGTGGCATCGCCCCGTGTCCTGTCCCTGGCCGCCCCCTCCTCTGTCCCGTTTTTCCTGTGCTGGTCTTGGGCAGCGTTCGCAGTTGGTGGTCAACCAGCGGTGTGCAGTCAATGGCAGAGCGATTGTGGCGGCAGTGGGTGTCAGTCCTGCGGGCGCTGCAGCGGCGAGGCTCAGGCCCCCGTCCCCTCCGCTCTGGGCTGCCGGGGGCACTCGTCCCGGGCTGGGGATTGGCCTCCAAAATCCAGGTGAAGAGCTGCAGGAAAGGGTTGGCCCTGTGTGCTTGGCCAGCATGTGCGGTGTTGTGGCCGTTGGCGCTTCCATGGGCGTAACTCGTGTGACCTGCAGTAAAGCCCTAATTGGATGGAGCGGTCCTTGCAACGAGGGTCGAGCTGAACACTTCCAGTGTTTTACTTTTGCACAGGGATACCAAACCCAGACAAAACCGTTTCACATCTCAGAGCACAGAAAATCGGTTTATAGCCGTTATGTAAGGGTGTGTCATAAATGCCCTGGACAGAGAGGATGATTAAAAATGCAGAACCCTTTAATAGGGGGAATTTCTCAATTTCTTGGAGGGAAATAAAACCACAAGGGCATTCTCTTTGCTTGGTTTTTAAATTAACTCAAAGTTTAATTTGTTGCATTCATTTCAGTTCATCAGCTAGGCAAGGGTGAACTGGGGTGGACATACACCAGAAAATTAAGCTTTACCCTAAGAAAAAAGGGCAAAGCCTTACAGCTGCCAATATGCAGGAATTACGAGGTTGGTTAAGAAGAGAGGGTGGAAAGGAGATTTTTAAAGCTAGTAGATTTATTCTTTTTATTCGCTTTCAGCTTTGGGAAACATTTTCAAGCTCTCTTCTGCAACCTTGAGGACTCAGGAGTGCTTTTTGCTTGTGTGGTTGTTTTTGTGGTTTAGTTTATGTTAAGTACTGGTGATGATGACGGGTGCGATGCCCCGGTTCGGAGGGGCAGTGCCCTGGCTGCCCGTGGCGGTTGTCACCAGCTCAGCTGTGCCAGCTGTGCCAGCTGTGCCGGGCAGCGCGAGGAGCCGGAGGGCACCCAGGTGTCCTCAGCCTTTCCCCCAGTTCTCCCAAATCTCAGCCCCGAGGGGCCTGTGCGTTCGGCAGGGGATGCGGTGCCGCGGTGCTGAGCGCCACGGGCATATGGCAGGGGTGGAACGGTTTCCATGGAAACTTTCCAGCAGCGTGACATCACCAGCGCTGTCACATTTAAGCTTTTCAAGGCTTTTTGGATTTCAGGGATTACATAACTTGGAGGGGTTAGGCTGGGGCTTGGATCTAATCAGTATTCAGAGTCTTAGTTGAATTAAATGTAGAAAAAAGAAAAAAAAAAAAGCCTATCCAATGTGGCCGGGATTGGGATTGGTGGTGGTGGCAGCTCCTGGGTGGGCCGGGGCCGAGCCATGGGGACATGTGCCCTGCGGGGACAGCTGGGGTGGCCCAAGGGATGGGGACTCATGCCCTCTGGGGATGGCTCGGGTGGCCCAAGGGGTGGGGACAGCTGGGGTGGCCCAAGGGATGGGGACTCATGCCCTCTGGGGATGGCCTAGGTGACCCAAGGGGTGGGGACAGCTGGGGTGGCCCAAGGGATGGGGACTCATGCCCTCTGGGGACGGCTCAGGTGGCCCAAGGGATGGGGACAGCTGGGGTGGCCCAAGGGATGGGGACTCATGCCCTCTGGGGACGGCTCAGGTGGCCCAAGGGATGGGGACAGCTGGGGTGGCCCAAGGGATGGGGACTCATGCCCTCTGGGGACGGCTCGGATGACCCAGGGGATGGATGGGGACAGCTGGGGTGGCCCAAGCCGGGTCCCCCTGCGCTGGGGCCATGTCCCTCAGCCCCTTGCACCCACCGCAACCACAGGGACACTTTAAATAGCTCTCTTGAAAGCAGTTCTGTGTACGGAGCTTTGTGCACTGCTTTTGGGCTGAGCCTTCCTGCTGACAGAAGGAGGCGTTTCAATAGGAATTAAGCCCAAGAAGTGTGAAGAAGTCCCTTTTTCCTGCGGTCAGCATCTGTGCCAGCGTCCCTGCAACGGGTACCCAGGGGGCTGGCACCCAGCTGTGTCCCCTGGCGGTTTTGTAACAGCGTTGCCGTGCGGTTGACTCTCCTGTTCAGGTTTATCCTGCTGGAAGGCGCTGTGCAAGGCAGACAGCAGCATTCAGTGTTTCCCAGCTGTCACTTTACTTCTGAATCTTTTTTGGGAGTCTGTTAAGTGAAGACGGGAGTTACAAAGCTATTAGCAATGATATTCGTGTTTCTCGTCTTGTTAGGAAGTTACTCTTGCGTGGTTTGGGTTTCTGATCGAGCAGAGCGATGAGTGTGCAGAGAACACCCACCTGTGCAGAGTCGCGTATCTGGAGCTCGGAGCCCGCTGGCCGGGGTGCAGCGGCGCGGGGGCAGCAGGACGAGCGCGCACGCTCTCCTTCTTGCACCTCCCCAGTGACCTGGCCCAGGAGAACACTGGACATCTGAGCTTTTAGCAGGGCTTCAGCACATGCTTAGGTTGGAGATGCTTTGAAGTGCCATTGAAGTCATGGTGAGCGTTTAATGCTTCTGAGGGGAAAAGTTGGTGCATTTTCCTGCTTGCTTTTCAGCCCTGGTGTTGCCTTCTGTTAACGATCTGAATACTTCAAGAACCCTTTCCAGCATGGCTGTTGGGGAGAAGGGGCCGATCGTCCTGGCCTCTGCCTCTGGGACAGACGACGTGCCCGACCCAGCGTGCGCGACCATCGCGTTCCAGCGCCCGACCCCGCTGCTCCTGGTCTCTAGAACACGCTCGCTGTTTGCTTTTTCACCCACTTTGTGCATGAGCAGCTCCACGGTTCGTGCCATCTCAGGTTCTTCTCCAGCACTGACATGGGTTTGTGAAAGCAAGGCCTTAAACTCCAGCATCCAGAGTGCCAGACAGGCATGAAAAGTAAGCATGGCGATTTTCGGAGGCGTCGGGCGCTCGGTCAGCCCCCGGGTGCTCAGCGCTGAGGGGCTGCGGTCCCTGACCAGGGTGTTGGAAGCTTAATGGTATTTGCCATTTCTTGACCGTTCTCGCTGAGGGCAGGGCTGTGATTTCCATGTGCCGTTGACGGGGTCTGGGCGCTGGAGTCCTCGCTCCTTCCAGAATAAGGGGTTTTGTCCTTTCTGTGTTCTACCAAATAACCTTTCTTAGATGTGTACTTAAGGAAGATGCACTGTGGGTTTCTGTTAAATGCAACTTACTTTTAGTCTTCAAAGTCTCAAAAAAAAGTATTTTGTAGGAGATTTTCAAGTAACGTAATAAAATCTAGCGAGGTGATGAACGCTATAGGCAGCGGAGAGAAAGTCTTGGAAGGATGTGGGCTTGGTTTTTGACCACAGTTAGGTGCTCGGAACTTGGGGTTCACGGTTCGGCGCTGCTGACGTTAATGGTTTACAGCGACGGATGGCAGGTTTCTGTGGAACAAAAGGTTGCCTTGGTCTGAAACCAGTGACTTACCTTGGAATCGCCGGCGTGGGCATGAGTGCCTTTGGAGCTGGAACGTGGCTTTTAAACTTGCCTTCATTTTCCTTCCCTGCAAGCACATCTATTTGTGTACGTCAAAAGGCTTATCTGCTGGAAGAAGTGTTGTACCTAGAGTAATTCATAAACCAGGTGGCATTTGGCTGCCTACGGTGAGTTAATCTCCTAATCTGTTTGTCATTTACCTGTAATTGTGTATGAAAGACAACCGTTATTCAAGGGAAAATGTTTTTTTTTTTAAATGCATTTTTATTTAACCAGTATTGTTAGAGTTCACGTACGAAACTTTGATTTTCTAAACAAGTCCCTGTGACTGTCTCCGACAGCCCTGTTTGGAAGGTGTCCATGCAGACAGCAAGCAGGCTGCAGCCGTTCTTTTCTCCACTGAAAGGTTATGGTTGCAGAAGATCAGGCTGAAAACCACTTGCTTTTGAAGGAGTGAGAAATGCTGCCATTGAACAACTGCATGCGCCTGGGTTTGAGCGTAAGGACAGGTCTGTTCAGCCACCCGGTGTCAGTTGTCACCTTTCAAGGCCGCCCGTTCAGCCAGCGTGGCCCTGCTGTCCCCTGCCAGCGTCCTGAGGGACGGAGAGGCGCTGGGAGGCCACTGTCCCCCTTGTGTCCCCCTGTGTCCCACCTGCTGCGTGTCCTCTGCTCGGTGGCACGGCAGGCCCTGGTAGAACCAGAGCACTTCGGTCTGTCTGTCTGCATCCTGTGCGGGTGCACCCAGGGTCTCTTTGTTGTTTGGTTTCGGGGCCGTCGGGGGTAGAGAGTCGGGTGAAAGCAGCTGCTGCTCTTGCGAGAAGCTGGAGTAGAAGCTGAAGCCGGGGGTGTCTCTGCAATCTCTGCCAAGACTGGCTCATCCTGCCGGGCAGAGCGGGTCCTGCCGTGTTGTGCGGAGCTCCTGTCTCAAGCTGCCCCCAACGCGGAGGGTGGCCGATGCGGGAACGTGTGCTTGCGTGGTTCGCTGACAGATTCATCTGCTTGTGTTGGTGCGGTCGGTCTGCCTGCCTTTACTGACAGCAGCAGCAGTTCTTCACTCCTGACAAGAACGTGAGAAGGAGTAACTTGGGAAAGAGCCAGCTGGGCTTTGTTGCAGCCTGGACATCCTCAACAGTATTGTCTGGTCTCTGGTGATTTCCCAACCCTCACGGTTTTGTTAGCGCTGGAGCAGAGAGAAGACAGCTCCGCTTTGAAACGCGGCCTGAGCTAGTTCTTCTGGCATGCAGGCATCACTCTTGCTTTTATGTGTAAGCTGACCACGCTGGGTAGCCAAAAGAAATAAATGCCCAGTCCACAGTGTTGGCTTTTGGGACAGCGTCCATGCCACCAGGCTTGGGGTGGTGATGGAGGGTGATGGAGGGCTTGTAGAAGCCAAAAGGCAGCAAAGACGAGTGCAGCTTCGAGCGACCCCATTGCTGCGTAGGCTGGTCGCTTCCTATACTACTTGTGCTCGGTTTCCAGGCAAAACCATTCCTTTTGCTCGCGGTTCAGGTCCCCGTGTGCTCGCCCACGTGCTAACAGCTTGCACATCGTTATCTGATTGGCGTCCAGCCATTAAACTTCCAGTGACCTGCCGCTGGTATTATTTTGTGTGCTGCGTTCTCCTGACACCTCTCTGTTGAGCACCTTTCGCTGTTTTCAGAGTAAATATGAGGGTAAACAGTGAAAACCGAAACCAACCACCAGGGATGGAGGTGAAGCAGAAACTTTGTGCCTGGTGTTGGAAATAGGCTCGTTGGACTGGCTGCCCTGTCTGGAAGGGGCAGGCGTTAGAGCCAAACACAGCACGCCTGACCCCTGTGTCCCTTATGGCAGCGTAAGGCCGTCCTGTGCGGAATGCAGGGAGTTTTGCAGGATGGAACCGTGAGTCACAGCACCAGGGTTTCTGTGGAGCCTGTGCCAAACTCATAATTAGTACATTTAGGAGGTAAAGAGGGCTTCTGCGTGGGCCAAGACTGAAGATTTATTGTACCTGCTGTCCCAGCTCCAGCACAACCAGTAGCGGTTTTATCCAGATTGTGCTCTCTAATAGGCACTGACAGGACCCGTCTTCCATGAATTAGCCTAATTTGGTTTTTAAATGAATTTAAACTTTTTGGTCTCCACAGTCCACTGAAGTTAAACAAGGATATAATGAGCGTTAACAGTCTATAACACGCTGAGTAGCAGGGAGCTCGGGTGGCTTTGCGTGTCATGTAGGGCATGTTACATATAGGAGTAGCAGCCCAAGTCAAGGAGCAGAGCATGGGTTTTGCAGCTCGTCATCCCGGCTCTGCCACCGGCCAGCTGGGTGAAACCGCGAGAGCCCTTTGGCATAACTGTGGTGTTCACGACGAAAGTACAAGTTGATTTTAACTGTCTGTGTGGGACCCGATGCAGCGGGGTGCAGACCCTGGGTGGCGCCCCTTGGTTCTTTCCTGAGGAACGAGTACGTTGGCCACGTGGCCTCTCTGTCCTGGACGTGGGAAGCTCTGCAAAGCCTGAAGCAGCAGATGTGCTGCCAGGGACGGAGAGCTGTTAGCAGACACCCGCGGTGCCTGTGCGCCCGTGGTGCCGCAGCCGAGCGCGGGCGCGGCGTGAGGACGTGACACTCCATCGCACTGCAGGCGGGAAAGGGTCGGAAACAGGCGCGATGTGCGAGTGCCTAAGAGCTGCTGCTGCTTGCTTTGGGTGAGGAGACCTTAGCAAGGAGTTCGGGGGCTCCCTCCGTGGGCTGGTGCCAGGGAGCTCGTTGACTGTCAGCGCACGCGTTGCCTCCTGAGGCAGACTGACAAACATTGGCATACTGTTCAAATGCACGTGTTGATGTTAGGGAGCTTGGTTGGTTTTTTAATCTCATTCTAAACAGACTGGTTGCTAGCAAAGTTTCCCCCAGATGCGTTCACTGAAGTCCCTGAAACAGAAACAGCTAAAACTTCCTGGATCCCTTGAAAGTGTTTCCAGTCCCAGTGTAAATGAACTCATTATGTTCCAGGTTGGCAGCAGTAAGACGAGCGATGAGGGAGAGGGGAAAAAATCTGAGTTAAAAGAGGTTTCAGAAACACCTTAGGAAGTGTTCCCAACAACCACAAGCCCTCCCTTGGGCTCCTGTGCACACACCGGGAGGGTGTTTCAGTCTGTGTGTCTGGGACACGAGGAGGGCCCGGGGTCCGGACAGACGGCCGAGCTGGCCAGAGCCTCTCCGGACACGGCTCTCCCCTCCTCTCCGCTGCTGAGCACCGAAAATGCAGGAAGGTAAAGCAGATGTTATATCTGACCGTATTTATCTTGTTCTGCAGAATAGCGGGGAGGATTTTCCCAGGTGAAGAGCTGTGCCTTTTGGTCTCATCAATATTCAGCTGCTCTTCGGTGATATTTCGCTTTGTTGAGTCCTGCCTTAGAAATATTGCGGATTCTTCTAGCAAAGCCTTTAGCAGAAATGCTGTAAATCTCTGGTATTAGGTGACTGACAATATCCATGCAATACTTTAGTCTTCAGCCAGGCCATAAAAAACACTTTGGCCGGTTATTTGGTGTTGACTGTTGTCACGGAGGGACCCCAAAGTCAGTTTTAGGGGGCAAAACAAGTTCCAAACCAGACTTTATTCTGGCCAGAAAAGCACAGCCAATGAACCGACCTAAACAGGGTTTATACAATTAATTAGCTCTCCAATAACATAAGATAAAGGTTCGGATATCCTCCTCTGCTAACAGCCCTGTCAGCCCCACACAAGAGCCGTGAGCTGCCCCACTGCAGGCGAGGGTGATGCACAACTGCCCCGGCCGTCCTCAGAGCGGGAGCGCAGCTGCCACAGCTGTGCACACATCTGCTGAGGGTCGTGTCCTGCGGAGCGGAGCTCGGGTCCATGCGGAGTCGTCTCTCCGTTTGCCGTGTTCTCGGCTCCAGCCGGCGCACAAACCCGCGGTGGCAGATGAGGCTGCGTCCCCGTCCCGTTTCACACTGCGTTTGTGCTGTTGTTAGGCTGTGTTTGTGCTCACAGCCATGTTGCAGTGTTGTTGCTGTTGGCGTTTGCGCCCTGGTAAGGCTGTTACTCCTCTGAAGGTGGCGTTCCTGGTTTTGCGGTGGTTGCTTTTGTTTCTCCAGAAGCTGTTGCTGCAGGAATCCAGAGAGAAGACGCGAGAGCCTCCGAGTGCATTGAGAAATGTGGCCTTGCGTCACTAGAGAAAAGCCTTCCTGCAGGTTTTGTCCCCAGTTGATGTCAATAATTATTTCTTTAACAGTCCTCTCTGTAAGTAGTTCTGTATTCATCTTGGATTATAGCAGCATGGATCCAATTCACAGTTTCCTTGCTGAGGTTTCCATATTGTGTTTGCCATAGAGCCTTGAAGCAGTTGGGTTGTTGGCAGCGGGGGACTCAGAGATGCCAATTCTAATCAAAGCCTTTCATTGCAAATGCAATTTTTAGTTTGTTTGGGATGATGAGAGTTTCTCACCTTGAGAACTTTCCCAGGGTGGCCCTGAGCAAAGGGGACGGGATCGGGGAGTCGTGGTGGCCCCGGCTGCCCCAGCGCTGAGCGTGCCCTGTGGGCACCCAGGCTGTGGTGTCAGCGAGGAGGGTCGGTGCGGGGGGCAGCGTCCTGCTGTGCCGGGGGGCAGCGTCCTGCTGTGCCGGGGGGCAGCGTCCTGCTGTGCCGGGGGGCAGCGTCCTGCTGTGCCAAGGGACGTTGCTCCAGCCGTTGTCCCCGCCTGGACTGAGCAGGGGCCGGTGTCTGCACCGCGCGCCTGCTGTCGCCTGGCTCTGCCGGTTGCCTGATTTTGGGGTTGTTTTATTCCCTCCTCAGTCTGCCACGGTGTGGGCAGCAGTGGCTGCGCAGCCAGTGCTGGGGCAGCTGGGGGGTGCTCGCCTTCCCGGGCCCTCAGCGCAGGGAATCGGGTCCTGGAGCTGGGAGAAAGAGGAAGCGAAGTGGCAGGAGGCAGGCAGGACGAAGGGCGGTTTTTAATGACAGTTTCCTGGCTGGGTTGCAGGAAGGTGCTGGGTTGCACGGGGCTGTGCTGTAGCAGAGACGCTGCTGGGGTGGCGCCGGCTGGAGCAGATCCCTGTCCCGGGTCAGCAGAAACGCGGGAGCAAACCGTGCTGCCGGTTCGTGCAGAGCAGTGGGGTTACTTTGCTACACCTGTGCTCAGCAACTCTGTTTTCAACCCTATTACTTTAATCATTTTTTTCCTTCTGGCTGATGGGAAGCGATAAACCAGGGGAAGGAAGTTGGTTGCATTTTGGAGGTCTTGTGCGTCCAGGCTTTGTGCCTTCAGCTGTAAAGGAAAGGGGTGTCTCAACTCTGACCGAGGAGGGATCTGACGGAGTGAGACATGGCTCAGAGCTTTCAGGAGGAGGCACTGGAGATGCTAACGCACACGCTGGTTTCCGCCAGCCCGACGTGTGCGCTGGCACCCCGGTCTGCCCGCGGGAGGGAAGAGCCGCCTCACGGCTCGCTGCCGCTCCTGCGCCGCTCCCTGCCAGCCCCGCGGCTGCGCGCACGTGCCGTGCTCGGCGCATCGCTGGCTCTTGGAGCTCTAAAGGATCTGGCTGTGTTCCTGAGGCAAGCAGCGAGTCGTCTCCTCGTTTAGACTCCGTGTCTCACCTGCGCGGCAGCGAGCTCTGGCCACGCCGTCGTGTTCAGGGAGCTGCAGCCCAGACTTAAGGAGACCAGCGCCGTGGCTGCGGTCTTGTAGATCGTTTTTTCGCAGGAGGGCCTGTGTCAGGATGTTTGCACGTTAATCACTGCGGAAAAGCCTAAGAGTTATGCAAAGGTTACGCCACCAAGGAGTGCGTGGTATTTAGCTTGTGATTGCCACTGAAATCTGTTGTCCTAGCTAAACCTCCCTGGAGCGCTTTGGAAGAGCCTTTGTTCCCCGAGCGTGACACAGGGAGAGCAGTCTGAGCGGTCACCTCGGGTGCCTGTGTCACCCGGGGGCCGGGGAAAGCCTCTGTCTCACACGCTGGATCACCAGAAGCAGCCCATAGCCTGGCTTGTTTGCACACCTGTTTACGGAGCGTTACCTTCACGTACCCACTCGCATCCCAGGGCCTCTTTGTGTCCTCTGTCACTGGACGTCTCGGCTGTTTCCCCGTGATGATTCTGGTCCCTTCCAGCTCAGGACGGTCTGTGACTCCTCCCTGTGCCTTTGCAGGCCAGCGTGTTGCGAGGCCTCTGGCCCAGCGTCCTGGGTGATACAGCGCTTTGTCTCTAGCCTGGCAAAATGGAGGGAGATGCTTGGCGTCCTCCTTGACTTGCTTTAAATGCAATCTATCTTCTTATAGCCAGTAAGACTAAAAGCCACATGTTATGCAAGTGGATTTTTCCTGTATTAATGCCTTCAGGAGCCCTAGTCCACTTCTTATTTCAGCACGTGTACATAATAAAGAAATGGAGTTGCTCTGGTGGGATTCTGTGAATTTGCAGTGTGCAACGTTTGGAGTTTAAACAGTTGCATTTTTACCATGGATTTGGAAGGTCCCAATCGTGGTTTACGAGGAGAGTGGTTGCAGATTTCCAGAGTGGATCATAGGAGCCATCCCTGTCCTCCACAGGTGCCGGTGCCGCTGGCCAGGAGGTGACACCTGGAATTAGTGCAGTGCCCTCTCCATTGTGTCTGCAGGTGCTTAAGATGGAGTGGATGGGTTCCACGTAAATCGGGATGCAGGCAATGGCCGCGGAGTTCCCAGTTTGTACCTGGCAACTCCTCGGGTGCTGCAGCCCCCGTGTGGAGCCCCCCGAGCGCAGGGGGCAGGGAGCGGTGGGTCTGTCATCCTGGGCAGTACCTGCAGTGCTGCTGTCAGCTAATGGCCGTGGCGCTGCTCTGCCCCGGGCGCCTCTGACGGAGCCTCTGGCACTTGCTCAATGACAAGCAACGCCTAACGGGAGATTCTTGTCGGTTCCCGCATCCCTCCTCCAGCTCCGGGCCTGCCAAACAGCAGAGAGGGACTTTACAAAATGTATATTTCGTGTCCTGGGGGTACGGTGTGTCAAACAAAGCAACTTCCCTTGGGAACGGGAATGGCACTTTTTTATTCTTCCATTTTGGAAGGCAGGGCAGCAGAAGAGGATACGGTAATGAAGTGTGTGATATTTGGCGTAAAAGCAGAAGGTATTAAATAAGGCTTTGGTAGGAAGACGTCTCTCTGATGCTGTTCTTCTATCTGCAGCTGTAGCTGTAACTCGTAAGTACTGCGAGCACCGCCCTTACGAGTGGAGCTGTTGGTGAACCGGGATTTTGCTGTGCAGAGCAGAGCTGGTGTTGCTAGAGCAGGCGTAGTTTGAAACCCCCGTGCAGATGCTGTGCGGTGCCCGGGTCCCCCTGCCCGCTGGCCTGTCCTCGCTCGGCTCCCGGCTGGCTGTGGCGCCGCCGAGACCACGGCCACCCGTGTCCTTGGGTGCGCCTCCGGGCAGCCCCTCCGCCCGCCCCGCCGCTGCCCTCTGCGGTCACTGCGGGGGGCCCGTGTGGCCGCGTCGCTGGGGCTGCGGACACAGCTCCGGGAGCACCGGGTGGCTTTCTGGGCAGGGAGCAGGAGCCGGAGGACAGGGCTTTGTCCGGGCTCCTCTGCCAGCACGTGGACGCTTCTCATTTGTTACTCCATAAACGGAGCCTCTTCCAGAGTAATGAAGCCGTAAGCATATCCTCTGAAATTGATTGAAAGCCTTGTTGGCTGTTGTAAGGTATAATCCCACTTTAAAGACTTTCTCATTTAAAAACATGATCTTATTTTAAGACTCTCGATATTACCACGGCAATGCTTCCATTTAGGGAGGAAAAGAATATAATTGGGATTAAAAAAAAAAAAAGCAAGCTCCTAGTATCTCCATCAAACAGATGGTCCTTTCTCTAGCCACAGGGGAAACAGAGCCCTGCCCATGCGGGGATTTACATGTCATTACGGCTGCCCTCGCAGGTCTCTCTTTTTCCCTTTTTGATTTTCTCCATGGAAAGGAAGCGAATCGCGTGCGCCGTTGTCTCTCGGGCAGTGAGGGCCCCAAGGCCCCGCGGTGTCCGGGCGTCCCCACGGGCTGTGGACGCGGTGTGCTCGAGTGGCGCTTGCTGGGACGCCCCGCCGGGCCGAGCTCAGCGGAGCCGCACCGGGAAACGCCTTCGGTCGGGCTGCGCGTCCGAAACCTTGGTCAGAAACTCCTCCATTGTACCCTTAGTCCTCAAGCCTGCCCGCAGTCCCAGGCGTTCCTGTCCTGGAGGGTGATGGCACATGAGCCCCAGCACGTTGCTGGACGGGGTTTCAATGTGCGCTCACGTGCCTGTGGCTTGTTACGAGCTCAGATAACTACACGTGTTTTGGTTCAGAGAACTTTCCAGCTAAACCGACCCATTCAGTGGTGTTGATAAGTGACGCGTGTTCACTGCACTATTGTTTCTTTCCGCTTCTCCCATTTTCCTCCTGAATTTCCTAGTGTTTGAACACAAAACAGCAGCAGTGGAAAAGCCCGACCTGTGCTGCGTGCTGCACCAGCCATCTGGATGCAGGCACTCGGAGCGAGGGGCTTTGTGAGCTGAATTGCTCCTGCAGCGTCAGCTGGCACGCATCTGGGGTTTTCTTTCCGTTCTCTGCTGCCTGTCCCTCGCAGCCTGTGATGTCCCTCGCGGCCGGCGTGGCTGTCCCTCGCGGCTGGCGATGTCCCTCGCAGTCTGTGATGTCCCTCGCGGCCGGTGTGGCTGTCCCTCGCGGCTGGCGATGTCCCTCGTGGCCAGCATGGTTGTCCCTCGCGGCCGGCATGGCTGTCCCTCGCGACCGGTGTGGTTGTCCCTCGCGGCCGGCATTGTCCCTCGCTGCAGATCATGGCTGGCAGCAGGCATGGGGCTGCGGGACAGCGGAGCTGCTGGGGCCTTCCCCATCCCCAGCTCTGCTCTCGCAGTCTCGCCCAGGGTTTCATTGCTGGAGTCGCACGTTTTAGTCAAAGATTAATTATACGGAGGCCACTTATCTACTTGGACAGGACTCTACTGCTCAGTCTCCTTAAGTCTGTGCCAGCGGACTTAGCTACATCAGCTGAGATTCTGCTCTGTGCCTGTATCTTGTTTGGAAAGAAGTAGGTGCCTGGAGGGGAAGTAATACCCAAAATAAACTATTTCTATGAATAAGAGTATGCTACTGCTGTCACCAGGCCTGAAAAGCTTTTTCTTGGGTGCTTCAAAAATACGTAGAAGGGGAAAAGGATAAAGCATTTTAAATCATGTCTCTCAAATGGCAGCCATAGCTACCACAACATAAACCTTCTTAGTAATGCGGTTGCAGTGTTGTTCTGGAATGGTATTGAAGGTGTGAGCTGCGAAAGATGTAGAAATTAAAGAAAAGGGAAAACAGTGTCGAGGGAATGGTTTATTTGTTTATGAACAAGAGAGGAGTGTTTCTCTGTTTCTGTTTCAAACTCAGAAACGAGCAGGAGGTCACGTTTGGCTTTCCCAGTTTGCTGGGGTGGGCTTTAGAAGGCTGAAGACCGTCAGACGTGACATCAGTCTTTGGCAAAGCGCCTGCTGGAGTTCCCGGGGGGCGGCGGAGCCTCCGTGCTCGGAGGGGTGCAGAGCGTGGTGCCCTGCGTCCTGCCCGCCTCCGCGGCCCCGCAGCCGCCGCCGCGCCCGGGCACGTCCCGCGCGTTCTGCCGTTCCGCAGGGGGCCGGGGCAGCGCTGCGGTGCCGCTGCTGCCCGCGTCCTCGCAGCCCTGATGCAGCGATGTCTTCCAGGGCAGCGGCTTTAGGGTAGCTGAGGGCAAACCGTTCTTCCCCTTACGATTTCTTCTTTTGCTCCAACAGCGCAATGAGTTTTCCTGAATTCCACAGATTTCCACAACTTGAAGGCCAGACTGGCCCCAGGGGATGTAATCCTGCTTTGTTTTGGCCAAAGGTTCCTGACGTGTTTCCAGGAGGCTTGGTGACAGGTATGGGCGTATGTACAGACGGGGTGACAGCTGTTGGGCAGGTTAACCCAGGAACCCTTGGGGAAGAGCAAATTCTCAGGGAACCACTGAAATCAAACACCCAGGCTTAGTGTCCGTTGTTCTTGATGTGTGAGGAGGTGAAGGGTGACCCTTCCCTTCTGCCATCCCAGCAGACAGCAACGGGTGCTCCTTCCATGTCAGCACACGTGATGTGTGTGTATGTGTGATGTTTGTATATGTATAGGTGATGTTTGTGTATATAAGAGATGCAAAACATCTAAACCACTGCAGAAAGGAACAGTTCTTTCACCTCTTCTGTGAGAAAGCCAGACTGTATTCTGATTAAACACGCGGTGCGTTGAGGGGACCCCAGCAGCACCCCGGCCCCGGGACACGCTCCACAGAGCCGGCATCGGCACCCTCGTTTGTGAACTAATAAGCGTGAGGGGTCCAGATGGCAGAAATAATGTGTGTATTGTAGCAGAGCCTGATGCTAACTCCTGGGGATAATGCGATGTTCCTTGGGTATCGGTAGCAATGTTCTGTTCTAAAATGGTAATAAAGTGCGCATTTGCTTATTAGTAATGAATGTCAAGCCATTCACTATCATGGAAATATCCTATTTCCATGACTTTGATAAATAGCTGCTGAAGCTCATGAATTTTTAATCGTAGTCCTATATTTAGGGGCTTTCAGTTTCTGAGAGAGATAAAAGGCTCTTCGGAGATGGAGTTCTGGAAGAGCCTTGTCTTTTGCAGCCGCTGCTACCTATTTAAAGCCAGTGTGGTCTTTCTGGTATATGAATATCATGTTGACATTGATTGATATGATTTTTATGCGGCAGATGAGGCTCTAAGCCTGCCTGTCACCATAAAGCAAAACGTGTAACTGCAGAGGAACCTACTGCGTCCCTGGCTTCATCGGCATGTGATGCTTGTTCGTTCTCCCCAGTAATCACAGTATAAAACCAAACCCACTGACTGCCCTTTATCGCGCGGCTCCCCAACTTCAGATAAGTAAATGTATGCATTATCACATGTATGCATGGGGGGATGTATGTATGCACATAGATCAGTACATCTGTACACGCATACCTGTGCGTACCCTCTGTAAGACCTCTGTATAGGCACACAAACTTGTGTGGGTTGGTGTGTCACCGCTGCTCCCCGGCAGCTCGCGGGACGGCAGGGTTCGCGGTGCTCTGCCAGCCCAGCTGGCTCTTCGGGGAGTAAACACAGTTCACCGGCGGTAAAAACACAGAAGTCTGCATCTTCTGTTGCGTAAGAACCAGCTAGAACAAAAGTGGAGCAGCAGAGCTGAAACCCGTGAGTGAAGCTCTGCGGAAGGGGCAGCCCGGAGCCCGGCGTGGGCCAGCCTCCTGCGAGGCTCTAATGGACACAGTGAGAGGAAGGCAGAAGAGTGGCACTGTAGACGCAACTGAAAAAGAGACAAAATCTCTGGAATTCCTGTGGAATTCGGGAGCCGAGATGTGGTGGACACAAGCGTGCACTCTGGGCCGTGCTGGAGAGAGGAGTCTCGGTTTCAGTGCTCGCAGGCCCCAGCATTCAGTGTCAGGCGCTGGCACGGACTTGTGCTGGACTCAGTTTGCAGCAGACCACCAAAGGCAATTAGAGATCCCCAGTTAGTGGTAATTGCTGGAGCACCCTCGGTTTAGACAGGGCCATGGTGGTTTCCAGCAGCGCAGGATCTAGCTGGCTGCATCCAGTTCTTTCTGTGGTCATCTCCGGTTGTCAGCTGGCTCAGAGGAAGGTTTGCAGTTGCCGGATGTTTTCAAGCTGTGAGCAGTGACACTGAGCAAGCTATGAGCAGCGTTCGTGTGGTGAGCGCTGGGCTGGGTGGCCTGGGGCGCTGGGAGGCTCTGGGCGCCATGGCCCAAGCCCGTGGTGCTGGTGCCTGGCCCTGCACCCAGGCTGCTCTGGTCTGCTCACCAGAGCCAGCAGAGCCCATCCAACGGCATTTGCTCCATCTCCATAAATGGGAGCCTTAGCCAGAGAGTGATTCATCAAACTTCTTGGGACAGCGTGTGTCAGTCTTCACTGAAACGGTCATTGGCAAGCACATGAGTAATGCATATAACGTTAAGAGAAATGGTGAAATCTCAGCCTGAAGTTGGGAAGAGCTGGTGACAGGGTAATCAGCTGACGAGAAGTTTCCCAATTGAGCCTGGACACGATGAAGTTCATGGCGTGGTATCTAAAGAATTGGATTAAATAATCCCCAAACCATTAAACCTGTAAAAAACTGCCCCCAGGTGTAAAAGCCCAGCAAGGACATGGGGGAGCCGCACTGCCTTGTCACCTGAAAACCCCTCCCAATGTGCATTTTCATCGAATTCAAAGGCAGCAAACCTCTGTGCAACATGAGCAAATGAGGATTTGCTGTTGAAGGCACACATGAAATGGCCGGCTGGATAACAAGAGGGTGCTTGTTCGTGTGTTAGTGCGCGTGTTCGTGGGAGTCCGGTTCTCTCCAGGTGGGTGGTTGTGGGCTCATTTCAGCGGTGCTTTATTGCAGCAGTATTGCCAGCACTGGGCATGGGTTGCAAAATTTGTTCCAGCAATCGTCTTTTTCATTTGAGTGAATGCTACTTGTTTACATTCCCAAGAATTCCCTTTTAATGTATGTTCATATATCAGAGCAAAGGATTACGCAGTTTCCCTCCTGTAGATGCACTAGTTATGCATATCGTTTTAACTTCGGAATCTTGGAATGGAAATGTTTTGTGTCGGTTTTGTATGCAAAGAGATGGGTGTCTGAAGTACGTAACTTGCTCTGGTTTGCTCAGTATATTTACCTAAATGACAAGTGCCTAGGCACAGTGAGCACCCGGCGGGTGACGGTGTGGGATGGAAGAGGACGGACGGCTGTGCGTCCGGCGGTGCTCGCGGCTCCGGGACAGCCGGGCCTGCTGCCACACTGGCCAGGGTTCATCTCCAGATAATAAATCACTGATTACATCAAAGTAAGAAAACAGTTAATGGGATGCCTAATGTAAAATAACAAAGAGATTATAATAGCTTTAAGCATTTAGAAATTCGAGGGAGCTTAAGGAGTATTAGAGTCGTTACGCAGATGAGCCTGGGCAGTTTAAACGTTGGAATTCATTTGTGGGTAACAAATCCCCGTGATGACGGCATCTCCTCGGGTGGAGGAGAAGGGGGCCGGGGCGGTGGGAGTGTCCCTCGGTCACGGTTGTTCCTCGGGTGGAGGAGAAGGGGGCCGGGGCGGTGGGAATGTCCCTCGGTCACGGTTGTTCCTCGGGTGGAGGAGGAGGGGGCCGGGGCGGTGGGAATGTCCCTCGGTCACGGTTGTTCCTCGGGTGGAGGAGAAGGGGGCCGGGGCGGTGGGAATGTCCCTTGGTCACGGTTGTTCCTCGGGTGGAGGAGAAGGGGGCTGGGGCGGTGGGAATGTCCCTCGGTCATGGTTGTGTGCGTGGGATGTGGAGCAGGGAAGTGGTAATCGGGGACTCCCGAAGGCAGGATCAGTAGCTAAATGAGGAGACTTGCTTTTGATGCAAACGAACATCCCTTTGGCCTTCTCTGTGATCCTGTCTGTGGAGAGGACAGGCTGTTTGAGGCTAGTTCTAATAAAAGGTCATGTTGCTGTTTCACAGGACGCACCAGAGCAAGCTCAGAACCGCTGCTCTCCGGACAGGGGCTCCTCTGCCCCTCAGCCCCGTGTGTCCCTCGGCCCGGTGTCACGGTGCGGATCGGACCTCTCCAAGTGGTGACAGGGTCTGGGGCTTTCTGAGGGATCCTGCCCCACGTGGTGACACGGCCGTGGGCAGCCGGGGGGCTGTGGGCAAGCAGTATGGGTACGTGTCTGCCCCCGACGGGCCCATGGCCCCGGCAGGTTCCGGAGCCGATCTCTGGTGTGCGGCCCCTTCTCTGCGTGTCCGAGTTCCCTGCGGCGCGTCCGGGCGGGCGAGCGCCGGTCCCGCGGAAGGGGCCGTGGGGTGCCCTGTTCCCTGCTGCTCTGACCAAACGCTGGCTCCGTCTGTCTGGTGCTTCAGCCCAGGCTGCTGCTCGTTGTGTTGTTGTGTGTCCCACAGCTCGTGCGCGGGGCTGGAAGGAGCATCTGCAGCAGAAAACGATCCCGGACCTCGTGTTTAACTGAAAGTTTGACAGGTTTGGGGCAAAGTCACAGAAGTTTGTTTGCAAGAGGTTTTTTGGTTTGCACTGATCCAGATTCCCAGCCTCGCCATTAATGGGGATCTGGCTGAAGCACGCTGAGGGGAACCTGCTCCCTCCTTTGAACTCGTTAAATCCATGTGTCCAGCACTTGGGATTTTGAGAGATGAAAAAAATCCCTGCCTTTCACCTCCAAGATAAGAGATGAGACAGCAGCATCTGCCCCCTTTCAGGTGGCTTTATAAAAGTGCTTCTTGCAAAAAATGGCCGTTTTTGGTTAACTTGCCCATCAATATGAACATAATGTAAATATTTTTTCCCCAAAATAAAGCTAATGAAAGGGACTGTATTCTGTACCAAGTCAAAAGGAGTCCAGGAAGCCCAGAGCAGCTGTAATTGAGCCAGTAAGTTCCTGGGAACTCTGGCAGTTCGTGTGAGGACAGGGCCTAGCCAGAAATGCGCTCTGTTCTTGCCGTGGTTTTGCTGAGAGCCTTCCCTGTGCCGGCTGTTAATGTTTCTGACCGCAGCGTGTGGCGGGCCGTGGGTGACGGCGCACGAGTCCTGCGTGGGTCCAGGGAGGCGTCCTGACCCGAGGCCAGCGGTGCGCGCTCCGTGGGAGCAGAGCAGCGGTTGATGCTGAAGTAAGGGGGGGACGCAAACAAAGCCGAGCAAAAACTGCAGGGCGTTCCAATTAAATGCAGAGATACAAATGCTGAGAGCTCCTGGAAAGCAGTTGCCAGAATCTTGCTGGCAGAATTAAGTTTTCTGCTGGACAAAAGAAAATATAACCTTCTCTTTAAAGGTCACTTGCTGTTGTTATTTGACTTAAACTCTCTCTGAACTGTATGTTGTTGCATATTATTTATTATCTCTGACTTCTTCCTCATTTGTGTTTAGATACGCTTGCTGTTGTCCTCAGAGCTCAGGTGCATCTCTGGCCTCGCAAGCTACGCATTGGCGTTGGGGCCAAGGCAGGACCTCTTTGACTTCACAAGGGCTCTGCTCGTAGTGCAGACCTTTGTTCTTCAAGGCTTCACTTTCTGCGTCTGGGGAAAGCATCTGTTTCAGGGAATCCTCTTCTGGACCTGACTCTTGTTTAGCGTGTGTGCGCTCGTCATAGTGGAACAGGCACATGGTGGAGCAGGGTTGGAGCCTGAGGGCGCGCTGCAACACGACGCGCAGCTCCGGGACTCTAAAGAGAGGGCGGACCGCAGAGTACGCGGTGCCCAGGGCTGGGCACTTCGCATGTGCTTCGTTTCAGAGGAAATGCACATGGCAGTTTCTGTACAACTCTGAACACCTTCGGTGTTGAACACATCAAAATCAGGTGTGCATGGAATTACAAGCAGCTAAGCCATCATGTGCATGACCAAAGCCATGCACGTTTGGTGTGTGTGTGTTTTAAACAGAGATAAAGCATCTCCAGCCTGGCCAGAGCTTCCCTCCCTAGAACTGGTGCTGCGAGGCAGGAGTGGGGCTCCGGGAGCCCGGATGCAGGGTGTGGGCGCAGGAGGGCTGGGTGAGCTCGCTGTGCCTGGTGTTCTCAGTGAGGGGCTTCTCCTGAGCGCTTCCTCCAGGATAGGAGCCGTGTTTGTTCCCGCTTCCCATGCAAACGAGCTGCTGGTTCTGAATTCCCGTGGTGCATGTGGTTCATTGTCTCATATTCCCACTCTCCCACTCCTCCTTTCTTTCCTCCAGCCTATACATAACTTAGCATACTCAAAAAAAATGCAGACTTCTCCCATTTTATTAATTCCATGTCTGTTTTGCCTGGCTCATCCCGCCAAGGGGCACCTGTACGCAGGTACTTGGCAAGGCCCGGCAGCCTCCGTTGTGGTGCTCCATCACTTCAACTCTTGCTGCAGTGTCTGGCAGAGGAGCTGATAAGGCAATAGCTATGTGTAGCTGAGATGTGCGTTTTGACCGGGCTGCTCGACTGCCCCATCGGTAGGCGAAGCTAGAGATCAGTAAGGGAAAAAGCACCTGGCGTGGTGTTTGGTGGCCCTGGCTCCGTTTAACCTGCCGGTGCCGTCCCTGCGTGGCTCCGCGTGGCCGTTGCCCACGGCCGGGCTGTGCGTCTGGCCCGGGTCTGCTCGTGGTGGAGCCGGAGCGGGCAGACCCTGGGAGAGCAGGCGGCTCCGAGGCTGCTCGGGGGTTCCTCGTGATTGAAGTACGTACATCCTTAAACGCTTAGTTCTGCAGGGTTGGGGAGAGCAGTTTTGGCAGGTCTGGTTGCTGGAGAGGCACAGGCTGTTCTGGGAGCAGAAAAAGCAGCCATGGACAGGGCTGAGGGTGCCGGGACGCCGGGCTCGCTGGGCTCTGGCCGGGCTCTGCTCTGTGGTGTCTGGCCCCAGGGCAACTCTGTTTCCCATTAAGAAACTGCGCGTTTTAAACCGGTGGAGCGACCAAAGTCTTGCAGCGCTCTCAGGAAAAATACCAGGGTGATTCCCTGTCTCTGGTTTTTGGGTCTGTGATACGAGACTTTCTGTGCCGATGGGCAGGAGCTGGGAGAACTCTGTGCTGGGACGGTGCCCGTGGCCGGGATGCTGCGTGATTTATAGCGGTGTGCGGCACCCCCGCTGTGCCAGCTGCTTGTCTGCAGCAGTTAAACGGTGACATGAGTGCAACATTAGCACAACGATTTATTATTGATATATCACCATAGTTTGGCTCTCTTGCATTTTAGATCATGCCACTGCAATGCAAACACCATTTTTACTTGGCAGAAAGTAAAACATTTATATATATATTTTGAAAAATGCCCTCTACTCCCCCCTCAGAGAATTTGACGGATCCTTACTGCTTTTGAAGATAACCGAAGGTTTTTACAGCCCCTTGGTCTCCTGCACTGGGTGATTTAGAGCTGCTCCCGTGGGGTTTGGTGGCAGAGCCTGTTGTGCTGTGGAGCGTGGGGCCGCCACCTCCAGCCGTGGGGCCGCCACCTCCAGCCGTGGGGCTGGACACACCGGCGGTTCCTGAGCCCCTCGTGTCCCCTGTCTGCATGGTCACCCGGCGGGTCACGGAAGTAGCGTTGACATGGTGAGTGCCGCGAGCCCCGTTGGAACTGTGTATCTAGATCCTGGTTTCTAGTCCAGCCCGCTCATGTAATCTTTCCAAGTCTTGCCGTTCTGTAGCCTCACCGTCTGCCGCATGGTGGGATGTGCAGCCCCTTCTCTAGCGCTTTTTGGAGAGAAAGAGCCAAGCGGGAGCCGCTGGGCAGAGCCATTCCCCTGGAGAGCTGTGTGCAAAACAGGCCGGGCCTCTCCCCATGGGGTGCTTGGGTGCTTCGGGACTGCAGTGCCTGGCACTGAGGGCCTTGCTTATGGCCGTGAAAGAGTTGTGAGGACAGCATGAGAAAAGAGAGGTTTCAAATCGCTGACGGTTTTCTCTGCTGATAATTCATTCCGTACGCTGCGCATCCTCAGTTCTTCCTTCTGCTGTGAAAGCTATGGCACATTTCCCGAGGCTGTTCCTGTCCCTGGAGCAGGTACACTGGGAGACCTTAAAAAAATGAGTGTGAGCTGCAGCTCTGAGAACTGTGGATCCAGTACCGTGTGCTGGGGTGGGCTGGCTCGTTGGGTGGGTTATTTGTTATTACAAAGAGCTGCAGCTCTGAGAACTGTCGATCCAGTACCGATCCAGTACCGTGTGCTGGCGTGGGCTGGCTCGTTGGGTGGGGTTTTTTGTTGTTACAAAGAGTCCTTTGGGAAGGTGGGAACGTTAAATAGGAGAGGGAGAGGAACGGCAGAGAAACGGGCTTTGGAATGGGTGACACTCCTCACTCCGCCCAGGATCACTCCAGTCTCGTCCTGTCGCTGTGCGGGGATCCTGTGATCTGCTGCAGAGCATCTCTGTGCAGGGATCCTGTGATCTGCTGGAGCAGGATCTGTGTGCGGGGATCCTGTGGTGTGCTGGAGCAGGATCTGTGTGCAGGGATCCTGTGATCTGCTGGAGCAGGATCTGTGTGCAGGGATCCTGTGATGTGCTGGAGCAGGATCTGTGTGCAGGGATCCTGTGATGTGCTGGAGCAGGGTCTGTGTGCAGGGATCCTGTGATGTGCTGGAGCAGGATCTGTGTGCAGGGATCCTGTGGTGTGCTGGAGCAGGATCTGTGTGCAGGGATCCTGTGATGTGCTGGAGCAGGATCTGTGTGCAGGGATCCTGTGGTGTGCTGGTGCAGGATCTGTGTGCAGGGATCCTGTGATGTGCTGGTGCAGGATCTGTGTGCAGGGATCCTGTGATGTGCTGGAGCAGGGTCTGTGTGCAGGGATCCTGTGGTGTGCTGGAGCAGGATCTGTGTGCAGGGATCCTGTGGTGTGCTGGAGCAGGATCTGTGTGCAGGGATCCTGTGGTGTGCTGGTGCAGGATCTGTGTGCAGGGATCCTGTGGTGTGCTGGTGCAGGATCTGTGTGCAGGGATCCTGTGATGTGCTGGAGCAGGGTCTGTGTGCAGGGATCCTGTGATGTGCTGGAGCAGGATCTGTGTGCAGGGATCCTGTGGTCTGCTGGAGCAGGATCTGTGTGCAGGGATCCTGTGGTGTGCTGGAGCAGGATCTGTGTGCAGGGATCCTGTGGTGTGCTGGAGCAGGATCTGTGTGCAGGGATCCTGTGGTGTGCTGGTGCAGGATCTGTGTGCAGGGATCCTGTGGTGTGCTGGAGCAGGATCTGTGTGCAGGGATCCTGTGGTGTGCTGGTGCAGGATCTGTGTGCAGGGATCCTGTGGTGTGCTGGTGCAGGATCTGTGTGCAGGGATCCTGTGATGTGCTGGAGCAGGATCTGTGTGCAGGGGTCCTGTGATGTGCTGGAGCAGGGTCTGTGTGCAGGGATCCTGTGGTGTGCTGGAGCAGGATCTGTGTGCAGGGATCCTGTGGTGTGCTGGAGCAGGATCTGTGTGCAGGGATCCTGTGATGTGCTGGAGCAGGATCTGTGTGCAGGGATCCTGTGATGTGCTGGAGCAGGGTCTGTGTGCAGGGATCCTGTGATGTGCTGGAGCAGGATCTGTGTGCAGGGATCCTGTGGTGTGCTGGAGCAGGGTCTGTGTGCAGGGATCCTGTGGTGTGCTGGAGCAGGATCTGTGTGCAGGGATCCTGTGATGTGCTGGAGCAGGGTCTGTGTGCAGGGATCCTGTGATGTGCTGGAGCAGGATCTGTGTGCAGGGATCCTGTGGTGTGCTGGAGCAGGATCTGTGTGCAGGGATCCTGTGGTGTGCTGGAGCAGGATCTGTGTGCAGGGATCCTGTGATGTGCTGGAGCAGGATCTGTGTGCAGGGATCCTGTGATGTGCTGGAGCAGGATCTGTGTGCAGGGGTCCTGTGATGTGCTGGAGCAGGATCTGTGTGCGGGGATCCTGTGATCTGCTGGAGCAGGATCTGTGTGCGGGGATCCTGTGGTGTGCTGGAGCAGGGTCTGTGTGCGGGGATCCTGTGATGTGCTGGAGCAGGATCTGTGTGCGGGGATCCTGTGGTGTGCTGGAGCAGGGTCTGTGTGCGGGGGTCCTGTGGTGTGCTGGAGCAGGATCTGTGTGCGGGGATCCTGTGGTGTGCTGGAGCAGGATCTGTGTGCGGGCATCCTGTGATGTGCTGGAGCAGGATCTGTGTGCGGGGATCCTGTGATGTGCTGGAGCAGGATCTGTGTGCGGGGATCCTGTGATGTGCTGGAGCAGGATCTGTGTGCGGGGATCCTGTGATGTGCTGGAGCAGGATCTGTGTGCGGGGATCCTGTGGTGTGCTGGAGCAGGATCTGTGTGCGGGGATCCTGTGGTGTGCTGGAGCAGGATCTGTGTGCAGGGATCCTGTGGTGTGCTGGAGCAGGGTCTGTGTGCGGGGATCCTGTGGTGTGCTGGTGCAGGGTCTGTGTGCGGGGATCCTGTGGTGTGCTGGTGCAGGATCTGTGTGCAGGGATCCTGTGGTGTGCTGGAGCAGGATCTGTGTGCAGGGATCCTGTGGTGTGCTGGAGCAGGATCTGTGTGCAGGGATCCTGTGGTGTGCTGGAGCAGGATCTGTGTGCAGGGATCCTGTGGTGTGCTGGTGCAGGATCTGTGTGCAGGGATCCTGTGATGTGCTGGAGCAGGATCTGTGTGCAGGGGTCCTGTGGTGTGCTGGAGCAGGATCTGTGTGCAGGGATCCTGTGATGTGCTGGAGCAGGATCTGTGTGCAGGGATCCTGTGATGTGCTGGAGCAGGATCTGTGTGCAGGGATCCTGTGATGTGCTGGAGCAGGATCTGTGTGCAGGGATCCTGTGATGTGCTGGAGCAGGATCTGTGTGCAGGGATCCTGTGATGTGCTGGAGCAGGATCTGTGTGCAGGGGTCCTGTGATGTGCTGGAGCAGGATCTGTGTGCAGGGGTCCTGTGATGTGCTGGAGCAGGGTCTGTGTGCGGGGATCCTGTGATGTGCTGGAGCAGGATCTCTGTGTAGGGGTCCTGTGATGTGCTGGAGCAGGATCTGTGTGCAGGGATCCTGTGATGTGCTGGAGCAGGATCTCTGTGTAGGGGTCCTGTGGTGTGCTGGAGCAGCCCGGTCGCAGCGCGGAGGCGGGTGTGTTGTACCAGCGGATCTCTGAGCAGCAGTAATGTGGATGCTTTTGCAAGGCAGCCAAAGCCAGGGCTGAGCAGGGTTCCAACTTTAACGAGTCGCACACTGATTGAGAATAAGAGGACAAGAATTTATTCCAGCTCATTGTGTTATGACTGAAATAGCTTTTTGCTGTCAAGCATGGGTGCAGGATTTTCTGTAACTCCGGCCATGCCCGTGTGCCGGCTCTGGTGCTGGGAGCAGCTGATCCGCTTCGTTATTGTTTAGCCTCCTTTACAAAACTAATCTGTACCATGCTAATAATCATCTAGTTCCAGTTACTTCCACATTCCAATAATCCTAATAGTTACTAGTAATTTTACAAGTCGCCAATACAAGATCGAAGCACACCCCAAGAAAGCATTGTGTTGAGCAGGCACTCGGGCACTTTCCCGTCTGAGGCCGTAGCTCTTTTCCACTGAACGCTCAGCGAGCGCTGTGGGCGCTGGGTGCTGCCCCAGGGCACGGGTCGGCCTTGCCAGCTCCCGGTGTACCTGACGCCCCAGGGCACGGGTCGGCCTTACCAGCTCCCGGTGTACCTGACGCCCCAGGGCACGGGTCGGCCTTGCCAGCTCCCGGTGTACCTGACGCCCCAGGGCACGGGTCGGCCTTGCCAGCTCCCGGTGTACCTGATGCCCCAGGGCACGGGTCGGCCTTGCCAGCTCCCGGTGTACCTGATGCCCCAGGGCACGGGTCGGCCTTACCAGCTCCCGGTGTACCTGACGCCCCAGGGCACGGGTCGGCCTTGCCAGCTCCCGGTGTACCTGACGCCCCAGGGCACGGGTCGGCCTTGCCAGCTCCCGGTGTACCTGATGCCCCAGGGCACGGGTCGGCCTTGCCAGCTCCCGGTGTACCTGATGCCCCAGGGCACGGGTCGGCCTTGCCAGCTCCCGGTGTACCTGACGCCCCAGGGCAGGGTCGGCCTTGCCAGCTCCCGGTGTACCTGATGCCCACGCAAAGAACGTTGGTGGCGATGCTGAGCTTTGGGGATCCTGTCTGTCTGTGGGGCGGGGGCAGAACGATTGGGCAGAAATCTCTAACAGGGCGGTTGGGTTTTTTCCTGCTACAGGCAAAATAAGCCTGGCAAAATCTGCCCTTGTTTTCTGTACAAGAGCTGAGCACTCTTTGAAGCAAAATAACAAACTGCGTGAGCCTTTATAGCAGCTAAATAGGGCAGCTGTTGGTGGAGTGGTGTTCCAGCAGCACCCTTTGTCTCTTCTCAGAGAGGAGCTCCTGTGTTTCGCAAAGCTCCCCTCTTATCTGTGCTCATCTGCACCTGATGCATCTCATAAAAATGCAGCACGTTTCAAATTTGCATGCATTATTTTGTAATTGCACACGTTCAAGAGCGTTAGTGTTCAGACAGCGTTGCAGAAGCGCGGTGATGGACACCTTGGATTTCCCCGGCCCAGAGGGTGCGTTTCATTGCCGCGTGGGGCGGGAGCGGGGCCCCAGCAGCGTGAGGGTTCCCCCCCCGCGGGAGCGACGGCCCGGGCTGTTTTCAAACGGATGTTCCTGAACGCTTTTACCTGAGCTGCGCTTTGGTCTCCTCGAGCAAGCGGAGACTCGCGCTAAGGGGGCTGGATTTTCGCCATCTCTGTCATGAGCTGTCGCTGAGCTCTCGCAGGCAGCCGCGGGAGGACGGGGAAGCGAGTGTGTGTCAGCAAACCGGTTTGCATGGTGCTGGAGAAACACCTGCCCACGTTCCCTTTGCGGTGTCTTATGGTCTGGCGAGCAGTCAGGAACACTTCTGAAACAAAACCGGGATGAAAACATTTGGTTTCCTCGTGTAAAGACATTTTTCGAGGAAAGATGAAGCCTTTCCAGCTGTTCTACCTTCGTTGTCTTTTGTATTCTGTAGTGTTTTGTGTTGTCTGTGGGGTCTTTTTCCTTCTTTTTGATTGTTTTAGCGTCCTGTCCGCGTGCTGGTGCCGGTCTGACCAGCTCCTTTAGCGCTGTGCACCGGAGGGTGGCATCCTGGCAGCACAGCTCCTGCTGCTTTGTTGGCGCTCATTGGACTATTTACCAATGCACAGGAACACAATTAACAGTTTTAACCCGAGCCAAAAGACTGCTTTCATAAACAATAATGTTGTCATCCGCGGGTACAGTGCCCGGGTAGATCCCTGCATCAGTAACACAATTAAGATGTAGCCACCTTGCCACCTTTGCTCCGTTATTGCTTCACAGGCAGCAAAACTGTGAGAGTGAGCTGCGTTGTTTTTCCATTTAATCATCTATGGCATTGCTGACTTCTAATTGCTGGAGCTTTATTAACGATAATGCCGTGAAGGCCAGCAGAAGTGCAGCGTGAGTTTTTCTGACTTGCGGTTGAATGTGGGGAAGTGGCCGCTGGAAGGAAAGCACTATTTCAGTTGTTACTGAGCAACCCAACTCTGGAATTACTGAGGAGCACGTGGAATGCCAGAATACCGTCTTCACACTTGTTTTTCAGTTTATAACCAAAAGCCATTCCTGCAGCCTAACCGGCAGACTGTCTTTAAGAGCTTTATGGTTCTGTTAACATCCAGAACAGTAATAAAGCATTTGAGTAAATGCAAGTAATTTGTCTTGAAATGCCTTGCAACACCGTATTTGCAGCATGGGTTACCTGGATGTATCGCGTGCTCTTTTCAGCCCTTGTGCTGATTACTTGCCTCCGGAAAGAGAACGGCTCATCTAACAAAAATACGTTGCTCTGGGTGAAGACGCAGTGAGCAAACTGAACTGCTGAGTGGTTTCTGGGCTGGCACGGCGGGCCATCCGCTGTCCCCAGTGGCTGTTAGCTGGTCACTTCCAAGCCTTTCTGGCTCTCTTGGGCTCGGGCGATGGAGCCGGTAGGGGCAGACCCGCTGCGGGCACAGCTCCGTGCGCTGTGCGGGTGCTGCGAGGAGCACACGAGCACAGCACCAGCGCTCGGGCATCCCCGAGGTCACGGCTCCGCTTCCACCAGCGCTCCCTGCAGAGTCCAGACCGGCTCCTTCGCCTCTCTTTGCTGTTCAGAAAGTGCCGAAGTTGGGAAGTCGGAGCAATGGGCGCCCGGCCCAGCGTCCTGCCCTGGCGGTGCCTGGCGGGGACGCCCTGCGGAAAGCGTGAGCATGGAGCAAACGACACAGCAAACGTTTGGGGAAGGGCCGGAATTGCCAGGGGACAAGTTAAGCTGAACTAACAGGGAGGCAAAACAAAGAGGCCCTGGCGTGGCGGTTGTACGAGTGATGTTCAGCAGAAGGGCTTGGGCAACTCCTCGTTCTGTTACTTAACAGCAAGGTGGTGGTTTTGAGTAGCAGATGAAACATCTAAACTTTCTTTTCTCCCCCCTTTGCAGCTCTCCACGAATTCCCTAACGACATCTTCACAAACGAGGACAGGAGGCACGGCGCTGTGGTCCTGCACGTCCTTTGCGTAAGTTCTGTCACCGTGCGCTTCTTCTGCAGTCACGGCGGCTGGCACGACTTTGATAAAGGTCGGAATTCTGTGCAATGTTAGGCTTGGAGTTTTGTGATCTCTGCCCCAAACAAGTCGGTGTAAGTGACGTGCATGGGTAAGGCCAAAAGTAAAGATGCTCAAGATAATGTGAATAGCCCTGGTCTGTGTCCACCAGACCCTTGGCTAGTGTTAGAAGACCTTGTGTTGGGCAGCTGTGGTTCTCTCACAGAGGGCAGCGCAGTCCCTCCAAACCCATTCCTCAGCTCCTGTCAGGCAGATGAGGGCAATTCTTATTAGTGTTGTCTTAATTAAAGAAGAGCTGCCAAGCTGATACTTCTTGGGGGAAGAGGCATTCTTAAGCAGCCAGGAAAATACCTGCTTCCAATGAACATTTGAAAGCATTTCGTAATTTGTAGTCAGCTTAAATGAGCAGTCACCGTTAACTATGTTCAATGATTCATGGTTTCTTTTGTGGGATGAATTAGATTGTATTGCATGCTGTAATGCGAGTGCTCCATGTTATGACTCTGTTTCAGCTAAATGGCTGTTGCGTAGCATCACCGTAAGCTTTGGCAGGCTCAAGGCTTGCAGGTTTCCGTGGGCACACTGAGCCTTGGTGGTGCGGGAAGCGAGCACTGGCCCGAGCTGGGTTAGTCAGCGCCACGGAAGGCTCCCAGCAGTCCATGCAAACCCTTCCTCAGGGGTCCCTTCCTGCCGTCCCTGGGCCCGGTGGCGGTCTCGGCCGGCGCGGTGCGCGCCCGGGGCTGCTGTTGCTGTCCCGCAGCCCGCAGGGGACCCGCGCTGCGCTCAGCTTGACGCAGGGAGCTGCGTCAGCTGCGCTTCAAACACGCAGAAAGCGCGTAAACGTCGTAACGTGGTCTTGAGGGACATGGGTAGGCTGTTTGCACCCTCCTAACCGCACCGTGGGTGAGACACAGGGAGCTCTGAGCGTTGTCCGACAGCAGTTCACCGTCTGCCGTAACTTCATCTCTGCTTGAAAAGCAACCCCTGCGCAGCCACTCCAGGCAGAAGCTGGTGATTACAGCAGTAGAATGCTCCTTGTAGCCTCACATTCCTTACCTGTTATATCTCTTGAGTTACAGGAATAAGTTTATAATGAGACCATTAAAAATATGAACTTCTAAACCAATAGTTAATCTCTGTGTGATCCATACCTCTGAATGTGTTTTTCCAGGCTATTTAAGAGACGAGACCTGGGCTGCATTTTTCATTATCAATAACAATGAAATCACACAGTATTCTTGTGCAGTTGACTACATAAACCGTGAGATGGATTATTTTCCAACCTGCTTTAAATTGGGATTTGGGCCTCAGCTCTCAAGATAGTCTATTTTTCCACAGGCTTTGTCAGTTCTGAATAAGCTGAACATGCTTTTAATGTGTATCCAAATGAGGTTTGGAAGACTGAAATTTCAAGAGGAAATTTGCTTCAGAATATAATGAGAAATCTGGGTTTATCAGGAGTTGGGGAACTGTTGGCGTTGAGCAGCCTGGCTCTTCAGTCTGGGTGGAAAGGGGCTGTCATCCTGTTGGGTGGGGGACCTCTCGTTCTGTGTTTTACTTTGCAGAAATAGTTACCAAACACGATCAAATCAGAGCATTCACAGCAATGCACTTTGTGGGGAGAAGAAGGATGTAGGCACACAGTCCCATTGTCTCCATGGAAATTTCTTTGTGGGTTTGAGGAAACTGGACTGTGAAAGGGGCTTTGAATTGTAAGGAAGACAATGGGGTGAGGATTAGCAGATCATCATCGTGCCTCTCATTTATTGACCCCCCCCACACTGTTTTTATCCATTTCTGTAAAAGCTTACTCTTTTTCCTCTCTCCCTTTGCTCAAACTGTCATGTTTGTTTCTGAAGGACGTCAAGGTGAAGCTGGTTTATCAGAACCCAGAGAAGCAGGGGAAGGCGCGGGATGTCATGGACTCCCTCCTGGGGCTATGGACGTGGGTCTGGGGGTGTCATGGACTCCCTCCCAGGGCTATGGACGTGGGTCTGGGGGTGTCACGGACTCCCTCCCGGGGCTATGGACGTGGATCTGGGGGTGTCACGGACTCCCTCCCGGGGCTATGGACACAGGCCTGGGGGTGTCATGGACTCCCTCCTGGGGCTATGGACAGGGATCTGGGGGTGTCACGGACTCCCTCCTGGGGCTATGGACGGGGGCCTGGGGGTGTCACGGACTCCGTCCCGGGGCTATGGACGGGGGCCTGGGGGTGTCATGGACTCCCTCCTGGGGCTACGGACAGGGATCTGGGGGTGTCACGGACTCCCTCCTGGGGCTATGGACAGGGATCTGGGGGTGTCACGGACTCCCTCCCGGGGCTATGGACATGGGTCTGGGGGTGTCACGGACTCCCTCCTGGGGCTATGGACATGGGTCTGGGGGTGTCACGGACTCCCTCCCGGGGCTATGGACGGGGGCCTGGGGGTGTCACGGACTCCCTCCTGGGGCTATGGACGGGGGCCTGGGGGTGTCACGGACTCCCTCCTGGGGCTATGGACGTGGGTCTGGGGGTGTCACGGACTCCCTCCCGGGGCTATGGACAGGGATCTGGGGGTGTCACGGACTCCCTCCCGGGGCTATGGACAGGGATCTGGGGGTGTCACGGACTCCCTCCCGGGGCTATGGACGGGGGCCTGGGGGTGTCACGGACTCCCTCCCGGGGCTGCCAGGGCGTCTGCTCACTGCTGTTCAACAGAAATGAAAGCACAAAGACCCCAGCAGATCCCACGCGGAGCTGTGCGGAATACTTAACATAACCTGATGCTTCATAAATATGAAAGTAAATCCCTAAACACTTCAAAAGTCTGGGAAAAAATGGACAGGAACAGTTTAGCAATAGTTTTGGGTCTGAGCTGAACGTGCTTCTGTTTAAAGGAAAAGTGGGCCACTAAAGATAGATCATATGTTTGGAGCAATAGTGTTTAATTTCCTTCTAGATGCTTCTTCGGAACTCATCAAGTGGTTTCGTGGTTTCCGCAGCGCTGTGAGCGGTTTCCCTGCGGGAAGAGGGCAGCCGCAGGGACAGGGGCCCGGTGCCGGTCCCTCTGACGGCTGGAGCTGCAGCCAGGGCTGCCCAGCGCTCGGCTTCGCGTGCTGGCGGAGGGCTCCGCTGGGCACTCTGTGTTGGTCCTGGCCGTGTGCAGGTGTCTGAGCACCCTGCAGCTTTCCTGGTGGTGCCGTTGGGATGGGAAGGGCTGCGCTGGGGGCAGCCGGGGCCGGCACAGCCCGCGGGAGCTGCTGGCTCCTGCACCCTTCCAGCTCCGCATAAGCAGTGCCCGGCTTTACCTCAGCAAGGCGAGTTTAGTGCGAGTATGAAGTCTGGCACGGGAAGCTCAAAAGGACTGCTGGACAAACAGGATGAATTATTATGTGTGTCCTGTGCAACAGAACATGCATTTGGAGTAAGATATTTAATCTCCTTTGATACAGAGATTACAATTAGTTCTCTGATGCTTGTTTGTTAGAAACATCATTTTAAAATCAATCCTAATGTAGTGCTTAATCTGGTATTTGTAATCGTTTTATGCAAGGCCATTATATTTTCATAACTTTTTAATGTCTGTCTGGGGAGGAAGAGTGTCTTCTAAATAGGCTGCCTGTTCAAAGACTTCCAGGTCTTCACTGAGCCGAACGCAACTAAATGGTGCTGAGACGTGTGCGCAGTGTCCCTGGCACAGCCCCGTCCCCGGCACAGCCCCATCCTGGCTGCTGCCCTGGTCCCCGGCACAGCCCCGTCCCTGGCACAGCCCCATCCCGGCCACTGCCCTGGTCCCCGGCGGGTGCTCTGCTGGGTTCTCAGGTTAAGCGGGATGGAAGCTCATGATACCACCTAACAGGCTGCAGAACGTTCAGACCCTGCTGTTTGCGCTCCCGTCTGACGCGCAGGGTGGACGTGCTTGCCCTGCTGCTGCCGTCTGCCTTCTTTCCACATGAGACAGCCTGGACTGCTGTCCGGGCTCCATCTTACGAGTCTGACTTGACATAAAATTAAATGTTTTGCTTGTGTTTCTGCTGGCCCAAAGGTGACAGTTCCTTCACGCTTGCTTTTCTGTTCCTTGCTCATTTTAGTCCACTTCTTTTGTACCCAATCCTGCACATGCGCAAGCCTGGGTGGACCAAAGCAGATGCCCTTGTCACCGTTTTGGACTGTGGTTGTGCCCTCTAAAGATCAGAACGCAATGAGATGTGGCTTTTGTACCTGCCAATGGTGACCGGGACACGGATGTGCCTTGTCGTTCTTGTTTGCAGTGTAAACCCACCCCTCGCATCATTTCAATGCTCATTTAAAAGCTCTCGGAGGATTCCTAAACTTCGGCTGGTGGGCACAATCCAGAGTGACGGTATTCCTGGTGAGCACCGTGTGCCGCACAACAGTTCTGCGTGATCTGAAAAGGCGGTGAGAGCAGGGGGCGGCGAAGGCCGTGCGTGTGCCGCGTGTGGAGGCAGGTGCTGCGTGACCCGCTTTGGCTTTTGTGTGTTTTCTCAGCTCGTCTTCCCCTGTCCCCTTGTCCCCTGGGGAGAGCTCGGCTGCCCGCAGCAGAGTGCGGAGCCCAGGCGGCCAGGGGTGCCCTGCGCTCTGCCGTTGTGGGTTGTGTCCGGTGGAGGGGATGATGAGGTGCAGATTAGTGCTCCTGAAAGGCGTTACCGTGCGTTTGGAAGGGAAAACGATGGCATGACCCACTGCAGATTAATACGATTAGCAGATCAAAAATCCACGCTGAAGCTGGGCGCCCTCTCTCCATCGTATTCCGGTGGGATGTGGCCAATAACGCTCTGGCTCTTTCCCGCTCCTCCTCCCACGAGGCACAGTGTCTGTCCCGCGGTGCCGTCCGTCCCGCGGTGCCGTCCGTCCCGCGGTGCCGTCCGTCCCGCGGTGCCGTCCGTCCCGCTCGCTCTGCCAGGCCCGGCGCTGCACGACAGGCGCTGTGCTCACCTCTGGGAGTCTCATAAAGTGTAAATTGTGTTTATTCATGGTTACGAGTAGTGACAGAGGAGCACAAACTGTCCGGAGTGACAGTCTAGCCGTGGATCTTCAAGACGGTGTCAAAATCACCCGTTATGATGAAATTCCCATCTCTGACCCTGAAAAGAAGTATACTTGAATTACACGTGAATCAGTTGTCGTGCCTGGGTTTTCACAGAAATTACCAGCTTTTTACAGCAAAGCTGCAATTAAATTCTGCCAAGTTAGAATTTGCATTTTTGGGGGGTCCAGGGGGTTTAAACTTGTTCCTGGAAAACTGAAACAAGAGCAAAAACCCAGAGGCCATTTTTATTGCTGCTTTCCCTCCAGAAAAGAAGTGCTATGGTGTCCTGGCATGAGCCGAGGTTCAGCAGTACCCGCAGAGCCAGGCGATGGAGAAGGCTCAGCCGGTGAGGTGGTGGTAACTCTGTGCCTCAGTAGGATGGAGAGACTGCTTTTTGACAAACAGCGGCCGCTTCTCTCAGCTCTAGTTATTCCTACACTAGTTGTAAGAATAATTCTGTAGCAGTTTATGGCAGGCGTTACACAAACATGGAGCTCTCTTGGAACGTTGAAGTAGTTTTGTCTCATTTGGGAGCGGAAGGATGAAGATGTAGTGCCTGTGAGCGGCACTGTGGAAAAAGGGGTTGGTGCACACCCACCTGCTTTGGTGCAACAGGTGCCAAAATCACTCCTTTCTTGGCTGCTGGCTTTCGGGCACTGTGCAGGTAGCACTGCGGGTGAGAAACCCTGACTTTAAACAAAGAAAGAATTAAATCCACAAACAGAAGCTTTCGGGCACTGTGCAGGTAGCACTGCGGGTGAGAAACCCTGACCTAAAAACAAAGAAAGAATTAAATCCACAAACAAACTAGAAAAGCCAATAACCAACCAAGACACCAACAGAACTGCAGACACAGCTGGCTCGTGCACATCTGGCTCGTGCACCTTGTTCCAGGCTGGTGCCCTGAGCCCTGCCTCTCTTTACGTGCCCAGGATTTACGGATCTCTCTTGCGCGCTTGTGCTTTCACAGGTACATGGCAATAAATAAACCTTTGGCGGTGCTGCGCTCTGCGGGGAATGGGATCCAAGGCGGTAACGTGGACGCTCTCCGTGGCAGGTTTTGGTGGGACCTGCAGACGGGTCGTTCTCTGGTGTCTGTGGGTGCGCTGTGACCGCGCCGGCTGTCCTGCAGCTCCTCAGCGGGTGCAGCCGTCCCCCCTTCCCTCCTGCTTCCCTGCAACACGTCTGCGCTGTGTTCCCCCCGCTCCCTGTGCCGGTACCGCAGGTCTGGGCGGGTGAGAGGAGCGGCCGGGGCGGCCCCGGCTGTCAGTGCCGGTCCCGCGCTCTGTCAGCCGCTGGCACGCGTCTCCCCGGTTCCCCGCTCCCGTGCGCTGCGGGGTGCGCGCTGTGGACCCAGCTCCCTCCTCGGCAGCACGGGCCAGGGCGCGCCCCGGGAGGCCGGGAGCTCGGTGCCTGGGCGGGAGCCGCGCTGTGCCCGCTGCCCATCGGGCCGGGACCGAGCCCTGGCGCGCTCTGTTTGATAATGCAGAAATACAGATTAGATGCTGCTTACGTGGAATTGAAGAGCTGATTCGCCACGTGTCCTTTCAGCTCTCGTACCCCCTCTTGGGTTTCAGTCATTTGGAAGCTGTTCCTGTGTCGAGTTTAGCAGGAGTTATCGCTGGGATCCCGGATGATATGGTAGGGCGCTTCAGCTGTGGGAAACAAGCTCCTTTCCCCTTTGTCACACACCCGCATTTCAAAAGTTACTCCTGGAGTTTAGCTGTTCACAGGTTACCATCATAAAAAAGCCTTGCACTGTGCAACAGGAGGGAAAAAGGAAAGCAAAAGTATTTAACTGTGGATTAGCAATAGCCAGAGAATTAAAAAAAAAGTAGCCGTTATAATGATGATACAATGTTGGGAGCTTCTGACAAGCTGTAAGAAATTTTGGATAAATACTTTATGATCTTTCTGTTAAAACCCAGAGGGCACCGTGAATTCTTCCTGCGAGAGCATATTTTTCTGAGCAGTATATACCGGAACAAACCTGAGTTGGGATGCTGCAGTTTGTTTCTGCTTAACGATCTCCAGGCTCATGTCTTCTCTTTTCTTTTGCAGGCTGTGTACATGTTTTACGCCTTGGCAATTGTCTGCGATGATTTCTTTGTCCCTTCCCTGGAAAAGATTTGCGAAGTAAGTACTGGAAGATGTTACTTGAACTTGTGTGCCGCTCTAGCATGAGTTCTGAAGAGCCTCAGAGCGTGCCGGTAGTGTATTTGCTGTAGTCCTGGGGTGTTCCTCGTGTTGTGTCGCTCAGCGCCGGTGTGCGCTGGCTCGGCCTCGCGTTCCGCCGGGCATACCTGGCCGGCGCTGCCGTAAAGCCAGCGTTCCTGCAGTGCACCGCAGCTCTTCTTAACGGTAAAGGCGATTCGCATCACGGTGACGAGCACGTTGTCTGGAGCAGCGGTTCACGTCACTGCTCCGGGACACGTGGCTGCTCTGCGACATGTCGCTGCTCCGCGCCTCCGCTTCCTGCGTGGGCCCGCGGAAACTGTGGTCCTTGTCGAGGGTTTGATTGCGGGGTGACAATCAAACCCTGGCAGATGTCCCGCTGTCTGTCAGTCACCAGTCCCGCTGTCACCTGTCCCGCTGTCTGTCAGTCACCAGTCCCGCTGTCACCAATCTCGCTGTCAGTCAGCAGTCCCGCTGTCAGTCAGCAATCCTGCTGTCACCAATCCCACTGTCTGTCAGTCACCAGTCCCGCTGTCACCAATCCCGCTGTCAGTCAGCAGTCCCGCTGTCAGTCACCAGTCCCGCTGTCACCAATCCTGCTGTCAGTCAGCAGTCCCGCTGTCAGTCAGCAATCCCGCTGTCACCAATCCTGCTGTCAGTCAGCAGTCCTGCTGTCAGTCACCAGTCCCGCTGTCACCAATCCCGCTGTCAGTCAGCAGTCCCGCTGTCAGTCACCAGTCCCGCTGCTGCCCGCTGCCGTAGCCAGCGCAAAAGATTTCAAACCTCCTGCCTGAAGGCTTTTCTGGTCTTGAGGATCAGCCAGTGGTTATCCTACCGTCACTCGTGGTTTAGATGCACTAATTCTAAAATAAACGCCCTTTTTCTGGCTTAGCTTCATCAAGTTTGGAAAGCGGTTGTTGAGTTAAACCAACAAGGCATTTGCACTCCCAAATGTGTGTGCTGAGATGAGAGTTTGTTCCAGAACACCAACTATGGTAGACGTTTGCATTCTGTTTAGTTCAGATGTGCTTACCATAAAGCCCTGATTTTCATTTGCTTTCTCAACCAGCCTGTGTTGTTGTAACCGGTGACTCTGTTGTGTTTTCCTGCAGCGCTTGCACCTTAGCGAAGACGTGGCTGGGGCGACGTTCATGGCAGCGGGAAGCTCTGCGCCTGAGCTGTTTACATCTGTCATAGGTAACCAACTGCCGCTGCTTCTCCAGACCTCCACGTGTCCCCGGCCGTTCTTCAGAGTTGCAGTCGGGTTGCTCGGAGCCCGTAGCGCTCGTTACAGTACCCTGTGGGCACACACAGGGCTGATCGCGGGGTGTCCTCCCGAGGTGAAGCAGCGCTGAAGAAGCGCCGCTGTCCCCAGCAGGGCTGCCTTGGGGGCGGTGTGATCTGACCCCGTCACACCAGGGCCAGCGGGCCGTGCAGCTCCCCTGTCCCTTAGCCTGGCTGGCTCAGCCCGGCCGAGCTCTGCGCCTGCAGAACCCCCCGCCTGTCCCCCCGCCTGCCTCGCTGTCCCCAGGCGGTTGGTACCCAGGCAGACTCCTGGGGTCCCCAGCTGTGGGCTCTCTGCCATCACCTCCGCTCTGGCTCGTTTTGTAACACCTATTCCTTTGGGGACAGCCGCACTGGGGAGGAGAAGAGGATTTGAAATGCTTTCACGCAGCGACTGGTTGGTCAGAGCATCCCGCTGCCCAGGCGGTTCTGCACTTATGGGTGGTGTGATCAGGGGGTTTGGCGGTCCCGGGACCCCGTGTGGTCCTTCAGCAGCCCTGAGCGCAGAGGGGCTGCAGTGAGCTGGCAGTGACGAGGGACGTGCGCTGCCCGCTGTGGGGGAGAACCTTCCTGCGGTTTCACTCCTCCACGTCTCTGTTGGTAGTGATCATCAGAGCAGCGGCTGGGAGGCTCAGGTGGGCTTTCCATCACCAAGCAGAGTTATTCTCAGCTTAGGTATCCTCTCTAGAAGGTGCCTCTATTTCAGTTACAGCAATCAGATGCAGAGCACAAGTTAATTCAGGCAAAGCTGCATACTCCGCAGAGAGGTCTCATTACACAAGCAAAGCCTCAAAATGTAGGAGCTGATGCTGGACCGAGTTGGGGTTCTGTTCCGTTAAGGACAGTGCAGTAGCAGGGTGGAAATAAAGCCAGATTCCCTCAGGCAGCTTAGAGAAGCCCTGGCGGTCAGATCATTATCTCGCCGTGCCCTAATCCACCCGATAGCGAGAGTCACTTGGCGGGTGGCTGCTTCTGTGTGACACGGCTCCGAGAGACAGATGAAGTGGGAAAAATAGATCTAAACTGTGCTAGCTGGAGAAATACTGCTGGAGCCTTCAGAGCAAGCGGTGGATTTAAACAAACCGACGGCCAGCAGGAGACAGGGTGTTATTTTTAGGCTGAGTTTGTGAGGGCAGGATTTTGTGCAGTACCGTGATGCATGTGTCTGTCAGTTCGCCTCCCTCACCGTTAGCCGCACGGACAAATCTTAACCAAATGTGACAGAAGAGCTCTGGAAGGAGTTTGTGCCGTGGCCCCGGGACACCCCAGTGGGGGCCGGGCAGCTCCGATGCAGCTCCGGCTGCCACCACCCATGGGAGCCGGTAGGGATGGGGACATGGTGGGGGACATCCCGTGGGACACAGTTTCCTGCAGACCTGTGTGCCACCAGCTGCTCCTGTGGAGCTGCTGTCTCCGATATGTGGATTGCCATAACGCTGGGTCGCAAAATCGGGAGGTGGGTGGCTGAGACATGTCTAAGGTATTTGGTTTTCGTGAGGCAGTCTACCCAGGTGCCCTCAGGAAGCAAGTGCTGCACGTTGCCCTATTAAGTATGAGAAAAAGTGGCAGAACGGGTACATTCTTTAGATTAATGATGGGCTATGGGGTCTGCAATTTTTTGTGGAAAAATTCTGCTCTCTGCAATTTACACAGCTTGCCTTGAACTTGTTTTTCAGGTGTTTTTATCACAAAAGGAGACGTAGGCGTTGGAACCATCGTAGGCTCAGCTGTATTTAACATCCTCTGTATTATTGGCGTGTGTGGGCTTTTCGCAGGACAGGTAAGAGCATTTAATGGTTCCTAACAGTTCTTGCTTCATCCTGTGCCTTGACCGTACTGTGAAATCAGCTGCTGGGTTCGCAGCCTCGCCACAAATTTCTCTGGCTTTGTTCTTTTCAGTAGCGCCCTATGCTATCCCTCTTGCATTTTTGCAGTGAAAAGCTGAACAGCAAACGTCAGCTCAGGCTCTTTAAGCTGCCAAAGATATGTGGGTGGTCAAAGGAATAAAAGTTGGTTATTTAACACCTCGTCTCGGTAGCTATTGAGAAATGCATCGTGGCGTTCGTACGTGGTTCTTTTAGACGAAGGAGCCAGGACGGTGCCTGTGGCCGTGGCACCTGGGAGCATCACGAGAGCCGCCGCGGTTTCAGACGCGCGCTGGGCTGGCACAGTGTCGTTGGCAGCCGCCGTGACTTACGAGCTTGTGTAACAAAGGTACAGTCTCTGTGTGTAGTTTGCCTCACCGATTGTATCCAGGGTCACTAAAGGGACCTCTGGAGGTGTCTGATCTGGAGCCCTCACCCCCTTAGCCCCCCCGTTCAAAGCAGGGCTGATTTCAGAGTCAGGTCAGGTTGCTTAGGACCGAGTCCACTCAGGTTTTCAATACTTCAGAGGATGCTCCAAGTATTTCCTCACTAGCAGTAGGGGGTTCTTATCCCCAGTGCAATCTCTGACTGTTTGCAGCATGTCAGACTACCTGTGACAACACAAGCGATTCATCTGAAATTAAAGTAATTAAGTTTTGAGATCTGAGCTGCTGTCTGAATTGCAGGCATGATTGACTGTATAATTAAATATCTGAATCTGCATTCACCTTAGCACTCGCCAGCATGCCCGGTGTTTTTACAGTCTCACAGAATGTTCTTTGAAACGTTACTGTGCAGACTCATTTGGGAAGAAGAGAAGCAAGATAACGGTATCAGTACAGGGCAATAGGATAACAAGCTCTGGAAGGACTGAAGGGAAGGGCCGGGGTGACCTGGTCATGATGAGGAAGCATGCAGAGAGATTGGGCTTCCTGGGAAACGCTGTGATCCAATTGTGTTTGCATTAGCAATGAACTTTCTGTGGCGAAGGTGAACGTTTCACTGTGGGGAGGCTTGGGAAAAGCCCACGGCGCTGCTTTTTGGGCACCTCGGCTCCCTCGACTTCCACGGGAACACGGGGCTGGGAGCTGCACGTGCTCAGCACGCGGGTGGTTCTGCTGTAACTCCTCCTGTGAAGGCTCTGTTGGTTCAGACCTGTTTTTGATGGCCGAAGCTGTGTTCCCCGGAGGAGTTCTCCTGCCTTCAGTAGGGCTGAACTGTCCCAACACCGTCTTTTCCCTGGCTCTGCTGGTGGTTTGCGTGCGGTCTCGTCGGGTCAGGTCTGTTTGCTGCAGTGTAACCCACAGAGGGGCAAGAGCTGGAACGGGTGACGTTGCTGTGTGGAATCATGATTTAAACAAGCAAGTGGGAAACCTCAGTTTAAATAATTCAAGTATTCCAGATAAAACTGTTTTGGTTTGTGCTTTTCCTTTTTTCCTACTGCCAGGCCTTCACCAAGAAGTCACTCACCTTTACTGGTGCGGTTAATCTTTTTGTGTGTGTTAGTGTTAACAGGAGTCTGGGTTTATTGTCAGTGATGTCTCCACAGATGCGCTAAGGTAGGTGCTCAGTCGGGTTGGCGGTTGGATTTCGGTTCTGCGGGGCCCTGTGTCTCAGTTTTGGGTTGCCTTGGAGGCCCGGGTGAGCCTGGGGTCGGCCGTGGGTCTGAGCCCTGCGCCGCAGCTCGGAGCGGGTTTATCTCTCCTGAGCTCAGACCTGCACCGCCAGCTGGGGGTCTCTGGGGCTCAGGTGGGACCGGAGGGTCGGTGGGCAGGGGTTTACTGGCCAGCTTCGCTGTCCGTGAGCATCCCTCGAGGCCGCTCAGGGCAAAGACGCGTTTTCTGGGAGTCCTGCCCCGGAAAGCGCCATTCAGGCATCTTGTTTTGAGGCCAAGGGCTTTGGGGTTTGTCAGGAGGGAGGAGAGGAGCAGATGTGTGCCCTTTGCGTCGGTCGGAGCCGTCACTGCCACCTGCTGTGGGGCGGTGGCCAGCGTGGGCGCAGGGGGCTGGTGCTGTTTCCCTCCGTTCCACACAGGGACACCTCCGGCAAGGGGGGGACAGTCTCAAGATGACCTGGACCCTGAGTTCGCGGGGGCTGCGGAGGGGTGGCGGTAACGTCTCCGTGCTCTCCCGTGGCGCCTGCTGCGTTGCCTGCACACTGCAGTTGCAGAGCTGGTTGCTGTCAGGAGAAAGACACTGGTTTGGTTTTTAAACGTGTGAAAGGTCGAAGTGAGAAACGCTGACCATCTCTGTCCAGGATGTGCTTTATTTTTAAATTACGCTGTAGTATGTATGTGCTGTGTTGAGTGTATTTTTCTTTGCCTTAAGAAAATACTGGGTTTGGCTACATGCATCTTGTTTAAGAAACAAACCTGCAGCCCCAAAAAGTTTGGTATGCGTTTATTTGAAGACCAGCTGTAGTTGGTTATTTTTCTAAGCCTTGAATGGCTGGTGGCGTCCCTTCCCAGAATAGATCAGGGTAGACATGGCACTGCTGGAGCCAGAGGAGGGAGGTACGGTGCCCACACCTCTGTATGCCACTGCACACCTAAAAACTGCATTAAAAGAGCATTGTTGAGGTTGAAAGTCAAACACTGGAAAGTTAGAAAATAGCAGTGTTAAGCTTCCTCGTGCAGCCTTAATTTGTCCTCCTGGCGTGTATGCATTATTATACAGCCTTTAATTACGTGATCCCATGCTGGTTTCTCCAGGGGGCCGCTGGCTCCCTCGGTGCACAGAATGGGCTCTGCTCACTTAATGAGCAGCTATTCATTACTTTGTTTTCTCTTCATTGTTCAATGTGTGCCCTTCCGCCTTATTTACCAGGTTCTGTTCCAGCCCCGTTCCAGAGGCAGAAGTATTAATTTCCTCTTGAACTTCTGTCAGTCTCATCGCTGTTGTATCTGGGCAGCTGATGATCAATTAATTAATTTTCCCCAGACCTCTGTGATGTTTTAGAGATGGCGAAACAAGGCACAGGGAGATTAAACACAAGATAATAACTTGTCATTTTAAGGGCCAATTAGAGCTGGCACGGGCCCATTCTTTCCCCTGCATGTGTAGCATCCCGTGGCATGTTCTGTGTTCAGGGGGAGCTCCCTCCGGCTACAGATGCTGCTCCCACTGCACAGGGGCTCCCTTGCTGGGCTTGTCCCTGCAGCCCAGCTCTCCTGGAGCACTCGGTGCTGCACCCCGGGAGCCCCGTGTCCTCTCCTGAGTCCCAGCTCACGTTCTGCTCTGCAAGGGGACACACAAACCCCTCTGTCCTGTGAGCCATGGGGACCGCTTGTCCTCTCCTGAGTCCCAGCTCACGTTCTGCTCTGCAAGGGGACACACAAACCCCTCTGTCCTGTGAGCCATGGGGACCGCTCGTCCTCTCCTGAGTCCCAGCTCACGTTCTGCTCTGCAAGGGGACACACAAACCCCTCTGTCCTGTGAGCCATGGGGACCGCTTGTCCTCTCCTGAGTCCCAGCTCACGTTCTGCTCTGCAAGGGGACACACAAACCCCTCTGTCCTGTGAGCCCGGGCTTCATCCCTTGGGCCATTCTTGACCTGAATGAAGCAAGTGACTGAGCTAACTCATCTCCTGATGCTTGGTGCTTGTTTCTCCTAGCATGATGCTGTCCCTTCTAAGTACGGAGACACTCCAGGTTTGTTCCATTCAACCTGCCCATCTCCTGCCCTGGCTCACAGAAGATGCTACCGGGAGCTGGTTCTGTGCAAGGGAAAAGCGCTTAATGCTCAGCGGCCAGGCTGAGGGCGCTTGGGAGCAGCTACCAGAGCCCTCAAGCGGGGCAGTGATGAGAAAAGCTTCCACTTCGTTTCTTTATTTGTGTATTTAGTGATGAGGAATCGATCAGCTCGGTAGCTGGAGCCCGGTCCCGCAGGCCAGTGCAGCCGGACTCGGTTCTGCAGGCTGAGCTGCTTGCGGATGGGCGTCCCAGAGCCGCACGTGGCGTTCGTACCCACCTCGGGGTCTCCAGACAACCATGGTGGTGTTGCCATGCTCCTGAAGAGCTGCTCTCCTGCTAAAAAGCGATTGATGTAGGTGAAAATCAGCTTTAATGTCTTGTTACACTCCTTTTTCTTTGTGGCACAGCCAGAAAGGACAAAGCTGGGCTGGAAAGTGGGTGGCTTTGGATGCCATCAGCAGAGCGGGGACACAAACCGTGTGGCCGTCGTGCAGCAGCGCAGAGCTGGAGGTGTGCGTGCTACAGACCCTAGGGAGGGATTAACAAATGCAAGCAAGCAAAATTGCTTTGAACAACCGTAAGACATTTCTGTTAGTGTTAGGTATTATAAACCACTCGTCTCCCTTGGTTTTTGTTAAGCAGCGCTGAAAATTTGGCAAAGTTCGAAATGCAGGGTAGGTCAGAGACACCTCTGCCCAGCAGACCCCTAAGAGTTAGCGGGCTTCCTACGAACTGCCAGAACAAGGTGGTTCTGGGTTATATAAAGTATTTGTGCCACGGTTCTTTACTGGAAGATAGAAATGTGTATTTCAGTGGCCTGAAGGTGACTTGATTTTCTCTTCCAATTAGTGTTGATGACACTTTGCGGATCACCAGTGAGGGTTGTGGACTGGAGGGCTGGTTTTTCTGTCTCTTCTCACGGATATGAGCGATGGAATCTCCTGAGGTCTTTATCCCTGGCGCAGGAGGACCCGTTCTCAAGCTCGGAGCAGGCCGCCTGCGTTTTTGATGGGCAAACCGAAGCCGCCCGCGAAGGCTGGGTTTAACCTAGCGTCCGCACCCTGAAAGTCAGATCTGCTCTTGAAATATCTCACACTGGGCCTCTGGAAGCTGAAGAACTCAACCTCTGGTGCGGTTTGAGACCTCTGGCCAAGGCATATTTGGAGAGGGAGTTTGCGCTGCGGACGGCCCCGTGCCGCGCTCGGCTGTGCGAGACGTAGGAGCCTTTCCTTCCTGATCCTTGCGCTCTCTTGTAACCTTCTGCTGGTGCTTGTGATTCTGTGATACCTGCACACACACCGAGGAAGATTTGCCATGTTTCAGCTAGGCAGTAGGTACAAATTTTAACCCATAGATGGTTTTAGTGTATAGAAACATATGAAGAACTGTTCCCGTTCCCCAAATGCTGGTGTAGAGCAGGTTGGATGTGTCTGTAGCTCTTCGCTCCGTACACCTGTGACACTAATGTCATTTTTTTCAGTTGTATAGCTAAGTCACAGAACTGGAACGTGGTTTATTTAGCTGCTGTGCCTGTTTTGCTTTCCCCAGAACAAGACAGGCTGCTCTGGGGGGAGCAGGGGACCATGAACGCTGGCTCATGCCAGAGACATTCTTAGTCTTTAAGAGGCTCTTCCAGTTATTTCCTCCGTCATGGGATCCAGTTGGTGGCCAGGTGTCACTCTTCAGTATCCTGGAGTAGAACAGGACTGTCCTGAGTGTCCTGCCTCCTCCTGCTCCAGTGGTGTCCCCGGGCACGCGAGAGGGAGATTCGTGATGAGGAGAGCGATCCGTTGGAATCATCTTCCCAAGGAAGAGGTGGATTCCCCGACACTGGGCACTTTTAGGGTTCAGTTGGACAGGGTGCTAGGCCAGCTTGTCAAGACGCTGCGTTTGGCCAGGAAAGGCTGGACCAGGTGACCCTTGTGGCCCCTCCAACCCGCTATGTGATGGTTTTACCGAGGCAACAGTGAAATGCAGGCGGCTCGCTGCTGTCCGAGCCTCAGAACAGCCTCGTGCAGGCTGGGTGCCTCTCGGAGCCGTCGCCGGTGTGTGCTCGGTGTTACCTCGCTGTGGAAATACACCCGGGAAACAGCTGTGACAGACAGCAAAGGGCTGAGACAAGGAGACTGGACAGAGATTTAATAACCAGGTAGAACATCGTTTATTGAAGAGACTGGGACTTTTGTAATCTATTTTTAACCTAGTTCTGTATACAGTTAGCTTGCATGCATCTTAATCTTTTAAGCTTTAATTTCACTGACAACACGTAATTCAGGCTGGAGTAGTTACTGACCCTTGGCTTTAAGATTGCACTCGTGAGCTTTTTTCCCCCCTCTCCTGGATCACGGAGGGGTTTTGGGGGGGAGAGCTGGACTGTTATTGTTCTCCTCAGTGGTGTGTGAGCGTTGTAGAACACGTAGAGTCGTGCAGGAGTGTTTCAAGGGGAAGCCGCCGCCGGGCGCTGGGCCGGTAGAGCACCCAGGACCGAGGGCAGAGCCGCGCTCCGTCCCCCGCGCTCCGTCCCCCGCGCTCCGTCCCCCGCGCTCCGTCCCCCGCGCTCCGTCCCCCGCGCTCCGTCCCCCGCGCTCCGTCCCCCGCGCTCCGTCCCCCGCGCTCCGTCCCCCGCGCTCCGTCCGCGCCGCCGGGAAGGGGCAGAGGCTCCTGGCCCTGGGCGCTCTGCTGGCTGCTCGGTGCCGGCACAGAACAGGGAGACTGATACAGCGGATTAGATTCCTTTTCAGCTTCCCCTCTAATACAAGTGGTGTTATGCTGGGAATCAGAGACTTGTGAGTTTATAGCAGATATGTAACCCTTGTGCAAGTAAACGTGGTTTGTGTTAACCACGCCGTCTGTTTGTTAACCAGAAAACACCAAAGGCGACCGTGTCCTGTTCCCTGTGAGTGTCGTGCCTTGTCTCCACGATGCTGCTCCATAGCATCAACCTGTGCTTGTGAACAAGCTCTGCCAGAGCCCCCTGTTACACCATGACCCTTTTGGTCTCCTGGCGAGGTCTGAGGGGCTCTACAAGCGTTTGTCATTGCCGCAGTAACTCTGTGTCCCAGATCGGCCAGCAGCGTGCGTGCCATCAGCATTGCTGCTCTGGGTGGCAGGTCGGCGAAGCGGCCCCTAAGCGCTTGGCTCAAAGCAGAGCTGCTCGCTTTGCAGAAGAGTTGAGAGTGGGTTCCTGTCAACATCAAAACAAGTCCAGCTCCTAATCACGACAAAACACCATCACCCTTTGAGGTCAAGTTTCCTCTGTCAAAATTCACACACTGATCAATACTGTGGACTTACTACTGGTAGGACTTTTTTTCTTAAGTCATTTTTAGTGTAAAAGCGAGGGAAATGACCAGATCGGTGTTTACGTGTGACAGGACTGGCCAGTCTGAGGGGGCTGGGAGGTGTTCACCCCCCGGTCCTGGTGTTCTGCTGTGACTCCCGCGGTCCGGGAGGTCCCTGCGGTCCTGCTGCCCTGGCTCTGCGGGAACCTGAGCCAGAAAGACACTGATCTGAGCGACTCACCGACCATCATCAGTACCAGCTGAGCAGGGGAAGATTTTTGGCTTTGTCCTGAGGTTTGGAGGGTGTCCACCGTTTCCATTCCGAGAATGTCACAGAGACAGATTGCTGCCGCAGTCATGAAAATATCCAGAGCTGCTTAAAAAAGCAAATATTCTCAGGGAAATAATGAGAATAAATTGAGTTGGTCCGCAATGTACGAACCGGGAGCCGGAGCGATGGTTGAACTCTGAGAGAATGGCTAAGCAGTGGTAAAATTAGGGGGCTGGTAATTGGAAGGAGGCATTCCTCCCAGTGAGTCTGTTAGACCAGAGCTGCTCCGCAATTACTGGCTTAGGGAGTCATGTATTTTAAGGCCTGGATTTTTTCTGGTCTGGCCTACGTTCATATTTTATGTTTCACCTTGGCTGGGAGAGGTGTTTAGTATTTGTCAAACCTGAGCAAGCCCGATGCCGCGCTGTGGGACTCTGGTGTCTTTGCCGAGAGGTACTGGGCACAGGTTGTGGTCAGGGAGCTGAGCTGGGTGCTTGTGGTGTGCTGGGATGCTGGGGCAGCTGTGACCCCGCGTGTCGGCAGCGTGGAGACGTCACCATGGGGTGCAGAGGGGAGCGTCTCCCTAGCGTTTGTCCAGGACATCCCCCTGTGCCGTCGGTCCCAGCACGGAGCCTTTGGCTGCTGCCCGCTGCCTGCGGCTCTGCGGGGACATTGCACAGGCAGCACGGCCTTTCTGTGCCCAGTCCTCTGCAGTTTCAGCTGTTGCAGGGTGGCTCAGTGTGCTCAGGGGACATTGCACAGGCAGCACGGCCTTTCTGTGCCCAGTCCTCTGCAGTTTCAGCTGTTGCAGGGTGGCTCAGTGTGCTCGGAGGGGACGTGGGTTCTGGGACTCCTCCCTGCTGCATTTGGCCAGGGGTTGGCGGCCAGGCCTCCCTACCCTTCCACTGCGCCTCGGGCTGTCTCAGTGGGAGTGGGAGCAGCAGCAGGAACAGGAGCTGGAGCGGGAGCCAGAGCAGGGGTGGGAACAGGAGTGGGAGCAGACATGGGAGTGGGAGCTGGAGCATGAGCAGGTGTGGGAGCAGGAACAGGAGCGGGAGTGGGAACAGGAGCGGGAACAGAAGTTGGAGCAGGAACAGGAGCCGGAGCTGGAGCAGGGGTGGGAGCAGGAGCAGGAGCAGGAGCAGGCAGCCGCTCCCTCGGCCTGCAGACCTTCCCTTTGCTGCCGTTCCTCGTGCCTGCAGCTCTCCGACCCAGCTCCTCGTCCAACAGCCAGAGGCGTTTGGACCAATGTTTCTGTCCTTCCAGGGACCGTAAAGTGGGAATAAGCGTGATTGGCTCACGGGTTCGTGTCTGAGTGTGTCAGATGGTCGCTGGGGGAGCAGCAAGGGGGGATAGTCTACCCTGTGATCTCTGCTGTATTTGATTTGCAGCTAATGATGATTAGCTTCTCATTGCAGGTAGGATGTAATAATGCCTAAGACAAGGGAAGTTTTGTGAAAATTAACTTGCAAGTCCTGATGGTCAGGCAGCTCCTCTCTTTGAAAACACTGCTGGAAGATGGCAGTAATTACCTTTGAGAAATTCCTTCTTGCCTTATAACTTCATTACAATTGCTATAGGACTGAGACACGTAAGAGTGAGAAAGTGTGTGCAGAATATTAGACACGCAGTTGCTATTTCCCACTTTTGTTTGGTCAGGACCATTTGAACCCCACAAAGTCTGCAGGCTCCGAGTCTCACATCCCGCTCCCTTCGCCGGCACCGCTGGCGGCAGCGAGCTGCACCGGGGCCGGTGGGCGTCCGGCCCTCCCGCCAGCGCGCACCGTCCTCGGTGACAGCGGGGTTGTGAGCCGGGGCCTGGGACGTGGTACTGAGCAGGAGAGGGACGTTTGGTTGGGACCAAATTACCTGAGAGAAGGTGTGAAGTGCATTGGAAGAGTGTCCCCAACAGGCCAGTAGTGTGGAAGGATGTGGATGGGAGGCATGTGGCATGGGTGCAATTGAGATGCCAGGAGAACCGTCCACTGGTGAGGGCTGGGGACCGCGGGGCAGCCTCTGAGAGCCCGCCCGGCTGATGCTGTGTCTGATATGCAGAGTGGTCCCAGTGCCACCAGGACCTTGCGCCCCCCAGCCGTACCAAAGCCTGGCTGTGGGGTGTCTGTCCCCCGCCGCTCCGCTCAGCCGCAGCCCCCAGTGTTGCTGTGGGAGTGGTGCTGATGAAAATGGGGCCTCCAGATGGGCAGGCCAAGGGATGGTGTGCAGCAACGAGCGGAACAAGTGGGTGCTGGTAAGCTGATTAACACCAGGGCAAAACCCAGCCAAACAGAGAGAAAACCTGTCAGAACAGGGTTGCATGTGAACGAGGTGGGTATAGGTGAGAAATGAACGCAGTGCAGCAGCTCGGTAAGCGTGTATCTGTGGTGGGTCCCCCATTCCTGAAGGATCTCATCCCTGTGCACCCCACATGCATTTGTTCTTCAGTGCTGCTGCTGAGAAAAGGAAATCATTTTATCTCCCGAGCAAGGAGGGGAGAGCGCTTGAGTCCCTCGCCTGACCTGAGCGAGCAGGGCTGGGCGCAGCACCGGGGTCGGGTGCAGCACCGGGGTCGGGCGCAGCACCAGGGCCGGGCACAACACTGGTACCGAACGCAGCACCAGGGCCGGGCACAGCACCAGGGCCGGGCACAGCACCAGGGCCAGGCACAACACTGGTACCGAACGCAGCACCAGGGCCGGGCACAGCACCAGGGCCAGGCACAACACTGGTACCGGGCACAGCACCAGGGCCAGGCACAACACTGGTACCGGGCACAGCGCCAGGGCCGGGCGCAGCACCAGGGCCACGTTGCTTCGGTCCCAGGCGAGCGGCCGCTCCAGGCCAGCGCTCTGCCTCAGTGCAGTGGGGACACGTCTCCAGGAGATGTGCAGGGGTCTGCAGCGGCTTCGTGCTGGAAGTCATAGACGGATCTGCAGCCTGAGTTAATGTAGAGATGAATACAAATAAGGCGGTGTCACTCACATTAATATATGATGCTTCGTGGATATCTCGACCTGCGAGGATGAACAGGCAGGTGGCAGAATCCTTGTAATTACCTGAGCTGAGCAAGGAGTTCTAAAAATAACGAGCGGCGAAGTTAAAAGGCAGAGGCCGTGCCCTGTCAAGGGAGATGGAGGAGCCCTGAGACGTGGTCCCTGTCAGGGCTGTGCTGGAGAGGGAGGCCTTGGCGGTTCGCCGGGGCAGTCACGGGCGCTCGGCTGTCAGAGCCGGCATTGCCCAGGCTGCTCTCAAGGCAGGCAAAAAGAGTTGGGCTGTTCTTGCTTTTCCGTACAGATTGACAGGTGCCGGAACAGCACAAGATTTGAGGGGTCTTTCTGAGTCCTCTGGTTGGAAGCACTGCCTCGTGGGGGTGCTGGAGCTCCGGGACGGGACGGTCCCTCGGGGTGCGGGCTGTCCCCTGCTCTGCCATGGCCGCCTGCCTCGCAGCAGCAGCCCCAAAGCTGATGCCAGGCTTCGTCACGATGTGAGGGCTTCAAGGAACTGCCCCACAGGTTTGTTCTCATTCCAAAGAAGCTCTGTGATTTTTAAGTGCCGCCATTTGTAGGAAATGTAAGAATCCCTTTATTTCTGTTTCTTCCGGATACCTATCTCCCTAATGGCTGTGACTTTTCAGATGTGAATGAACCTTAGACTGTATTTAACCGAGTAAAAGCAGTGGAACTTACTACATTTTACCTGAGCATGGTGAAGTAGATTTTCTTCGTATTTCTGCCCAGCACTGACACGGATGGCAAACTGCTCGTAACTGGAATTTGGCAAATGAAGCACGGTTCTGTCTTTAACACGATGGTCTGGCGTACAGGGATGAATCCTTGTAGGCAGGTTTTGCTGTGTCCAGTAAAGTAATTTCCCTCTTTCCCAAGTGCGAGGTGGATAAAGTGTCTCGGTTGTTTCGTGGAAGACGTTTTAATTTTATTCTTGGCTCGGTTGAGCAGCTGTGACTTCAGGATGATTGGTTGGATTTGCATAAGGTCGTTAAGATCCAATAATGATGTTTATTGCTAAGATATCTGCTATTTATATTCACACAGAGCGAGTAAAATTAAACCTGAATGAATGTGGGCGTTATTAGCAATGGAGTTAGTGGCAGTGCCACCCATCCGTGAGTGCGGATCTCCAGGGGGCCGCGGTCCCTGTCCCGAAGCGCTCCCGCTGCAGCGGTGCCGGATGTGTCGGGCTGTGAGGCGCCGGGCACTGCAGTCACTGTCAGCACGTTGCTGTTGGTCTCGGTAGCGTCTTAAGGCTGATCACCGTGGGATTGTCTTTAATCCTTCGACACCCTCGCCCAAGCACTCCGGCCTCTCCGCATTAGCAGATTATTAGCTCTTAATGCCTGAAAATCTGGACCTTCTCTGCCAGAGGGTAACAGAGAAACAAGATTAGGAAGGTTTTTTCCAAAGCCTGGCACTTCCAGGCAGTCTTTGTAGCTGATTATTTATGCCAAGAATGTCACTCAAAGAATGGGCCATGAGAGGAGGAGAAGCCCTAGGCCCTCTTGGTCCCTTGTCTGGTCCATGAGAGGAGGAAAAGCCCGAGGCCCTCTTGGTCCCTTGTCTGGGGTTTGAATTTCAGAGGAGATGTGTAACCTGACAATCAGTGGTTTTATGGTTGCCTCCTTATGCTCAGCTCCCAAAAGACCAGCTCTCTGCTGGCTTACAGTGCTGCTGATTCAAAGCTCAAGTTTGATCGTGTTTTTAACTAAGCTGATTGCCTCTCTGATTTCCTTTCTGCCTTAGACTGCTAAGCTGTAATTGAAGCGCTTCCAGCGCGTTAAGGTTTACGTGGAGCCCTTGGTCGCTGTAAGACGACATGGCACAGCCCGGCGTTCGGGGTCTCGACAGCGGTAACGGGGCTCCGTGATTGCTGCGGTGGCTGAAGTCCTGCAGTGCTCACCAGCTCCTCGTGCCCGCGGTGCACGCTTACCTCCTGCGCATGGCTTTCCCAGCTCAGGCTGTGTTTCCTGATGATCGGATGGCTCGGAGATGCAGTTACACGACTCAGGCCCTCCGGAAGGCGGAGATTTAGTTGCCCCATGGTTACTGCGTTAGGGAGACCTACCAGGGTGCCTGTGAAACGTGAGCGGGCTGTGCAGGTCCCAGCAGGGGACGTTTCCTGCAGTCCTTGTGATCCCCGCAGCGCTTTGGCGTGTGCCTTTTGCGCACCGGGTCCCTGATAGATAATTGCATTTAAGCATCTGGATCTTAGTGTGCTCATTCAGGTGTTATTTAGGAAAATTCCCTGGAAGAATATCAGGGACTGCTTTCAGGATGATTGTACCATATCAAAGAACAGGAGAGACGCTGTCTTGGCTGATGGTAACCCAGAGGTCCTGCTCCCACAGGCACGCTGTGCTGCACGGTGACGCCCTTACACCGGGAGAGCTCGAGAGACAATAGCGACACTTGCAAGCAGGAGTGTTCATGTGGGGCTCGTCATTCGTTTCAGAAGTTGTGACTTTTATTATAGAGAGCTTACGTTTACAGCTATAAAATCCCCACCAGCATCCACGCTGAGAAAAGTGCATAGGACAAGTGCATTAGGACCTTAAGCAGCAGCACAAAAGCCGAGTGGAATAATGTCAGATTATTTTATAAACTCCCTTACAAAAATTGCTCAATCAAAGTGAAGGGGTCCACTATCTGTAAGATGTGAGATTTAATTAAGGATCTCTGAATAGAATTATGAACCCAACTCGAGGTTTCTACATTTGGAAATTTCCATCATAAAGGACCTCCATTCATCTCTCTCTGCGTGCGCCAAAATGTGTTGTCAGCTGGTATAAATCTCATCTGACTCCAGCGCTTTAAACACCTGCTTTTTTATTTTAGATTGGACCTTCTTACATGTCAATGGCTGCATGAAGAGACTTTACACTGGGCATGAATTACGCCCAGTTTAAAAAGTCGTGGTATTAAGAGGCTGCAGGGGTTCTTAAGTAGAATGGTCAGTATCTTTTTACAGCATTTGTTTTGCCAGCAGTTCTGGAAAATTGTAAGAGTTAATATGCAGAGTAATCTGGGAAGCTATTTTAGCTATCGCTCTGGAACAGGACCTTTTTTTAGATATCATAGAAATTAAAATGAAGTTAGTGTTTGTTTGACTGGATTCATGCACAAGCACGACTGGAGGATGTGGTCAGAAAATGGATGTACACGTTGAGGGACCAGGCTCGGGGGACTGTTAATGAGCCGCTCTCCCATCTGCCTCCCTGTGCTCCACACCCAGGAAGGATGTGACTCACAGGGCTTGAAATGCACTCCAGAAACGGGAAAGAAAGATGTGAGGAGAGGCTTCTATAGGGGGGACTTTCTAGGGCTGCAAAAAATATGGTCATACTGAAGATGTTGTCACCAAATTTTGAATACTGTTAATGAAGTTAAATATTCACTCGTGGGTTTTCTTCCAAGGTTGAGTTGCAGGCTCATTCAGCCTACAGTGACAACAACTCCTCACTTTCTTGGCTTTGGAAGGCGTCAAATGAAATGAACTGCACCACAATCCCATTTTATCCTCTTTTGCATATAAATTTCTGGGTTCCCAGCGCCTCGCTGGAGTGTCGTGTATTTGTATCGAAACCCGTGCAAGCGCTGATGGAGCTGCGGTGGTGCCCGCCGGTGCAGCCGGGGCGCTGCCGAGCTCCGCGCTGGGGACCGCGCTGTGCCGGCCGACCCGACTCCGCTTCTGCAGTGCGACTTCAGATTCAGCCATCCCCGTCTCCATAGCAGCTGGTCCAGGGACAGCCCGCACAGAGTGACGGGAACAGCCCGCACAGAGGGATGGGGACAGCCTGCATGGAGTGACAGGGGCAGCCCGCACAGACCCGCACAGAGTGACAGGGACAGCCCGCACAGAGTGATCGGGACAGCCTGCATGGAGTGACAGGGGCAGCCCGCACAGAGTGACGGGGACAGCCTGCACAGACCCGCACAGAGTGATGGGGACAGCCTCCATGGAGTGACAGGGACAGCCCGCACAGACCCGCACAGAGTGACAAGGACAGCCCACACGGAGTGAAAGGGACAGCCTGCACAGACCTGCACAGAGTGATGGGGACAGCCCACACAGACCCGCACAGAGTGATGGGGACAACCTGCACAGAGTGACAGGGACAACCTGCACAGAGTGACAGGGACAGCCCGCACAGACCTGCACAGAGTGATGGGGACAACCTGCACAGAGTGATGGGGACAACCTGCACAGAGTGACAGGGACAACCTGCACAGAGTGACAGGGACAGCCCGCACAGACCTGCGCAGAGTGGCAGGGACAGCCTGGCGGGCTCTGCGTAGGCACAGGCGGTTAGTGTGGTGCTTGTGCTGGGGAGGGCCTGGCTGACCGCCTCTCTTTGCCTCTCTCCCCAGGTCGTTGCGCTGTCGTCATGGAGTCTCTTGAGAGATTCGATCTACTACACGCTGTCGGTCATTGCACTCATTGTGGTAAGTTTTTGAAGGGGGGAGCCCATGTCTGCTGCCACCTGTCCAGGGAACCTGCTAAGAAATCATAGTCTTGTAGCTAAGATCCTGGCTCCAGGAGTCGTGTGGTTTTCTGCTTGTGGAAAAGCGTCCTTGCGATCTCCCTGGTTCTGTAGCACAGCTTGGCCCAAGGGCAGGAGATGGAGGATGTGCAGGGAGCAATTTGATGGCAAATGAGGATTTTTCCTTTCAGAGTCAAACACTGCTTCAGCTTCAGAAAGCTCTCATCCCCTCACGCACAGGGACCCCGGCTTCACAGCGGCTCCCATCTTTCCTGTCCTTTTAGGGCAGGCTCAGAGGCGGGCGGCAGCGCGTGGTTACCCGAACACTGACCCCGGTCGCGGTGGCTCGCCGGGGACAAGGCGCAGGCTTCCCCGCCGTTACACTGCCGTCCGCCTTACAGTTTAGAACGCACTTAAATGCTTTGCCATATAGGGATAATTTGCCATATCAGGGCATCGAGACTTCAGCTGCGGCTGAAATACAGTCATCTTTCTTGAGGGATGATACTGCTGGTCGAAAGTTGCTCTCACGGTATTTTAAACAGCAGCTTGTGGTGCTGTGTTATAAATTGTACCCCACTGGTGTCTGTACTAATCGTAAATACACCCGAGGGGAAATAATCACGTTCCTGCCAATGTTGAGATTCAGCAGCTCTTTTAAAAGCTCTAATTCTGCTAAGTAAATCAGTGTGACTTTGTCTCCTTCCGTTTCCAGTAGCAAAGGAATGGTAGTGCTGCAGTAATAAACAAAGCTGTGTAAACTCACCTGTTTGGTGCTCCAGGCCATTCGGTAAGAAAGAGTGAACTCTAAATCACAAATTAGTAGTAAATAAACTGCATTTACCATTCTTACCTCATCTTGATTCAGGGCTGTGCAATTATTTTATTTTTAGCCCTAATATTACAAAGACACCTTGTCTGCTTGTAGAGCTCGGCAAGACTGATAGTCCTTATTTACCCTGAAAGGAAGAAGATGCCTGTGTTTCTTAACTTGAAGGGACGTGGTCGGAGTCATTAGTGACAGAAGTGGGACGGGTGCTATTTTGAATCACAAAGGTCAATGCGCGCACTTTCATGTCCCATCACGCCAACACGTTATAACCTAAAACAAGCCTTGTCAGGTTAGATCACGGTGACTGGGAGCTGTAACTTACAACATGCATAATGTTTTCTTCAGTGAGCACTGTAAGTGTTGCGGGGTGCTGGCTGTCACGCAGGAGCTGCTATTTACAGGCTGTATAGCCGAAGGGACGCATTGGGCTGTGCTGTCGCAGGCTGCCTTCCCTCCCTGTTCCCTGCGGCGTTGCCATGGATGTGTTCGCCCGGCGCAGGCACGGCTCTTCCGCCTCCCGCGCAGCCCGGAGCTGAGGGCGGCCCGGGGTGGAGCCGAACCCCGGCGGCCCGGGGGCAGAGCCGATCTGGCGGCCCGGGGTTGGAGCCTCCCCTCGGCAGGGCTGCAGGCCGCGGGTGGTGCGTGCGGCCGCAGCCCGGTGCTGCCGGGCACCCCGTGCGCAGGGCTGGCTCCTGGCCCTCCAGCTGCCGCAGCCGGGGCAGGTGGGTGACAGCACTCGGCTGAGCCATGCTGCGGTGCCCTGCTCTGGGAGTGACAGCCGAGATGGCAGCAAGCGCAGCCCTGCGCAGACGCCCGGGTGTCACCGGCCATGGGGGTGTCAGCCCTCGGCTCCCATGGCCATGGGGAGCGTGGGGTGCGCGCTGCAGCCACCGGCCGGGGCGAGAGGAGCTGGGGTTGGAAGGCCCACAGGCTGGGCAGGAGGGCAGTGCCAAAACAGCCCAGAGCTCCATCCCTGGCCCTGGGTTGCTCTGCCCGCTCTTGCCCTGCTGGAGCCATGAGCTGTTTTCAGCTGTGACTTCATGTATAACATGTCTGTTTTTCAATCTCTTCTCCACAGTTTATTTATGATGAAAAAGTTTCCTGGTAAGTATATCCAGCCATGAATCCCTTTTCTTTGAATTTTTTCCTGGTTACACTACAAAAGCTGCAATTAGTAGAGTTCCTCAGGGGAGGGGAGGGGAAAGCGAGAAGGTTACACAGGGCAATTCAGGCAGCAGTTCCCTACTGTGTGAGAAACCTCAACAGAAGATGGGCTCGAATAACTTGTTTTCGAGCTGGAAAGCCCAAGAGAGGCCCGTGGGCCGTTTCCCGGTCCAGCGGTCAGTGCCCTCTGCCCGCCCGCAGCAGCGGGATGGACGCGCCGGGCACCGGCGCTGCCCGGGGACACCGAACCAGTCACTAACGTCTTCCAGTATTTGGATTTTTAATAGTTTAAAAAACAAAACCTCTAAAGGCAATATTAAGGAGCAAATGACCCATTCAAAAAAAAAAAAACAAGAATAAGATCTGTATGTTAGTATCCCCGTGAATGCGGTCAAATGTACTGTAATAGGTATGGTGGGCTAGCAGGGCTTCAAACACAAGTGTACTTGCAGTTGTTTTGCTTTCATGGTTTTGTTCTCAGCACCTCTCAGGGCTGGTGCAGTGACAGCGATGGCTTTGATTTCCTTCACAGTCGGTATTATTTAGATTGCGAGCACTAGGGGGAGTCAGGCTTTTCGGGTTGCGTGTTTTCTTAAACTTGTTCTCACCAGGGGATTTATGTTTCATTTCAGAGAAGGATTTCTGAAACACTGAGGTTGCAGCAGCTTGGCTTTCTCTTTTTGCTTTGTGTTGTTTGTTTTAAGTGGCATGGACTCGAGCCCAGTTGTATCTGGCTGTGCCCTTCCAGTAAAGCACATCAGTGCAGAAGCCGAGGGTTGAGCTGTCAGAAGCAGAGAATGATACATGGATATTGTTAGTGCGATGTCTCAAAATCCTTCAACAGAAAATGGCCCATGAGTTTTAGTACAGAGCAATGTGATGATGGATGATTTCCACAAGGACTAACAGTTTTCTGGAGGGAACTATATAGTATACAGCATTTTGGTCAATGAGAAAGTTTGCCTAGAAACAAGTTCTAAAAGTCGCATTCTGTTTTGTTTTCATACAAATGTAACTAGCTGGACAGCCAGCAGTGGGGAGAACACCTGCAGTATCTGCTCAGCAGCTGGAATCACTGCCGGCTGCGTTCTCGGGGCCGTGCAGCCGCAGCGAGGGAGCAGCTGCCCCGCGCTCGCTGGTCTCGGCGTGGTGCGGCTGCCTCGGCGTGCCCGGGAAGCCCAGGGACCACTTTGCACCCATGCGAGCAGAGCAGGACGGCTGCCCCGCTCCCTCTCTGCAGTTCCCTTACGGAACTGTCGGTGTTCCCTGGGTGCAGTTTGTCCACTGAGCTTCTGGGTTCAGCCACTTGTTCTTGGCAGCTGTGTTCATTTGGCCAAGCAAAACAAGAGCAGAAGAAAACAAAGGAGGCATCACGCGTGGACGTGTGAGCCGCTTCCTCGTGCACCCCTTTTCCAGAAGTGCGTTAAGGCAGCCCGGGGGGCCGGGCCTTTCCGCGGGTTTGCAGTGAGACGGGTGAGGGCGGGCTGAGCTCGGGCAGCTGACTGCAGTGCCCTGCTCTGATGCGTTGTCTGCGTCGCTCTTGTTTGCAGGTGGGAGTCCTTGGTCTTAGTGCTGATGTACATCATCTACATCGTTATCATGAAGTAAGTCAAATGCGCCCTGGCTTGTTTAGCTGGTAAGGCTCCTTGCTGCAGAGCGTTTCCACTGGTTGCAGAGGTAACGGGAGCTGCAGGCAGAGCTCCGCTGCGTCCCCCAGCTTGCATGCCAGCAGCAACCCCCACATTAGGGGTGAAAGCACCTTGCCCTGTCATGGACTTACCTGTAGTTTATCCTGATGAGGTAGGAAGGGGCTGCTTAACCCCCTTGGACAGATCTGAGAATCAGACACCTAAAGGTGGATGATGCTTTATGGATCTTGCCCCGTGTGAACTGACCAAGGCTCACGCAGCGAGTCTGCAGCAGAGCAGGGAACCAAATCTGTGCAAGTCCCACAAGCCACCTCTTCTGACTTTGCTGTAGCATCACTACTCAGAAATAAACATGCAGTCGACTCCAGTCTGCTTTTTGTGAGTGTAAGGCTCCACAGCAATTTGTTCTTGCTTGAAGACTCACGATAGAGCTACAGCACAGTCAGCATTGATTTTTTCAGCATCCGACCCGTGTGAGTTCTTTCACGCAAGTTCATGCTGGCAAAGCTGGTCTGTTCTGCTCTTGGTTCCCTCCTCCCGCCTTGTTTTTAGAAGCCAGTGGAAAGGAAACCCAGATTTAAACTGGAACATTCAACAAAACCGACCAGCTGCCAAGCACACCAGTGCTCTTGTCTCAACAAGCAAGAGTAGAGATTTGTTTTTGAATGATGAATAGAGCAAATATTGTGAGAGAAGTTCTCAGTGAGAACAGCAACACACTCAGGCTGGGTGGAAGAGACACGCGTCAGGATTCATCTCAGTTCTAGTAACTGGAAACTTTAACATGAAGGGTGTCTTCACCCTTGCAGCAGTGAACGGACCAGCAAAGCGGACCATTGTAGTGTCTGAATTCAGAATGGATGATTTTCTGAAGGCACTTGTTCTTTCCCCCAAAGTTGAGACAGAATTTAGCGTGTGGTCTTGTATTTCTGTGGTGTGTCTTCACAGGTAAAACAGCACTCACGCTCAGATGTGATTATGTGATAAAAATAAATTTGGACAGTGGCAGATAATCATTACTTCCTATATGGAACATTAATTGCCCATAATACATAAGCATACGTGTCGTTCAGGATTTGCGTCTGTATCTTTCAGAGCCCTCTGGGTGCAGAGATTGCATTGTACGCAGTCCAGTCAGAGCTCTGGCACACTGTGGCTAGATCTCCTCAAAACCAGAGGGCTTTTCTTCCCTCCCTTGGTTGGATCACGCAGGATATGAGTCTAGGAAAGAGTGTAGAGAAATCCACATAGAAGGAGCTAAGGTACATCTAGAGTTTGTTTCGTTTTTGCAGGTACAACTCAACCATACATCACTGCTTCGAAAGGAAGACAAAGAACTCTGCAAATATGGTGAACGGTTTAGCAAACAACACGGAAATGGATGATAACAGCAACTGCGATGCCACAGTGGTGTTACTAAAGAAAGGTAACTGTTCCAGTAAGTCACCCTGCTCGCTCGCGTCGTTGGTACGTGTGCCAGTTTGCTGGCTCGTCGCGCGGTCGGGACCGCTCCTGTCCCACCGGCCACCAAACCCGTGGGGAGGTGGCCCTTTCGTGACCCCTGCCAGACGGCCATGGCTGCTGTGCCTGGGGCCGCAGCGTGGTGACCCGGCCACCGCACCCATGCTGCCGGAGGCAGCTCCGGCCTCCGCCGGGCGGTTCTCGCTGCCGTGCCAGTGCCGGGCCGAAAGGGCCTCTCCAGCTTCACACCCACCTGCCCAGGGGCTGGTTTTTGAGACCGTTAACAGCCATGCCGGTGTAAGTCGTCTTGTGGGCACTGTTATTCTGCGCCGAACATGCCCGTTTGCATCTAGAACCTGCAGTTAGATTAAAATGCATTCCCGGGCATCGCGAACTGGACTGGAGAGGGCCCTACTTGCGCTAGTGCCCACTTCCTTCTGGTGAAGGGGCGGTGGGGCTCGGTGTGGGTCTAGGTACCGCGCTCTTACTGCACGTGCTGTCTTGAACGTGCACAACTTTTCCATGTAAATGGTCTTTCAGTGGATTTCACTTCAGCTGAAATCTGCTCCCATTTGGTTTTAGTCGTGATCACGTATAAAAATCATTGTATTACTTCAGCTTAAAAAACCTGACCCACTCCATAGGTCAGCAGTAGTATTTTGGAGTGTGTGTTTGCAAGCATGTGCTAAACTGTATTTACAGAGGGTGATTTTTTGTCTTTGCAATAGTCAACAAGCATGTGCAGTAACCACTTGGGATTTATCGGCACCCATCATCAGGAGTAACACACCCCCCGTCCCCGGTTTAACTTGAGAAAGAGTTCCGTCTTGTGTAAAGCAGTCCTGGGCTCTGCCTACAGATGGGCTGCCCTTTTTGTTGAGCTGGACTAAAAACCAATTAACAAAAATAGGTCTCTTTTACTGCAAATAGTGATCGAAAGACAGTCTGCATACAGTGAACAAGTGAGCATGAAATGCAGAGGGGTTGTTTGCTGACATCAAGCCCTCTGGGGCCACCAGAGGCGGCTGTGCTGCTGGTTGCCGAGGGCAGGCTTTCCTGAGGGGCTGTGCCTGCTGTGGGGAAGATGCTGTGCTGGGAACAGCCGCCCGCAGCCTGGGCCCTCAGCAGCCAGGCTGTGCAGGCAGGGTGACTGCGCTCTGCACCAGTAAAGCCGGACTGGTAAAACTCTGTGAGCGTAAACTCGGGCCTTAGTCATCTAGGTTTACCTAGTGACCTCAGGGTTATGCATAAACGGGGCAGTTCTGATTGTGCCATTGGGTTTAAATCTCCCCAGAACGTCTCTTTGCGTGACACGGCTCAGCCTCTGGGGGCTTTTTGTTTGGACACTTGTGGTTAGTCCAACCGGCTGAGGAAGGAAGACGAAAGGATTGCTTCATTCTCTTGCAAATCGTTCCTATATTGACTTGGCCAGGGCCACCGGGGGCCTGGCGGGCGGGTGACACTGCTGTGCGCTCCAGCTGGCAGCATGGGGTCACGAGCAGCACTCGCTGCAAGAGCTTGCCTGAGGGTTTCAGACAGGGCTGTTTGTTTTCTGAGTTCTTTTCTGAAGAGAAGACCAAAAATAATTGATCAGAAGGATTTCTCTGTTTGGGGCAGCTCCCCCGAGTGTTGTGCAGGAAATGCCCGCATGGAGAAAGTCACAAGGAAAGGCTCTCTGGCTGGCTTGGTTTTTTTGATACGGATGACCCCACTTACCTATCCCAGTCCATAGAAACCTCCTCAGTCAGAAAAAACATAACACTGAGGCCAAGGAGACGCTATTCTGAGAGACTAATAGTGATGGTAGTGAACAGCAGTGTCATGAAACATCTGCCCGTGTCCAGCACTGATTTTAGTAAAGCAAAGGTGAGATGTGTTGGGGCAGACCTCAGATTTCCCTGCTGCTCAGACCCGGTCCTGGCCCAGAGTTCACGGCCAGAGGTGGCACCAGGCAGTTTATTTAAAGGTAGAAATGTAGGACATTTAAAGACAGAACTTAAGGACAAAGGAGGCATGTTTTGAATGGCGGTAGCTGAAGGGATGGTTCTTACAGAGGACCTCTGGAAGCAGATTTATTCTGCTGAGGGCCATGTAGGGCAGAGAGAGCGGCGGCTGCAGGAAGAGCTCTGTTTCTGTGTTCTTGCTGCAGGGAACTTCCACCGTAAAGCCTCGGTGATCATGGTGGATGAGCTGCTGTCTGCCTACCCACACCAGCTTTCGTTCTCTGAGGCTGGGCTCCGGATCATGATAACCAGCCACTTCCCTCCCAAAACACGTCTCTCCATGGCCAGCCGCATGTTAATCAATGAGGTATGTCTTTTATCTCCCCCCATCTCCCCTTCTCCCTCCAAATTTGCTTTTTCCTGTAGCAGTGTTTAGGTCAAAATGGAACTCTTGTGTTCCTTCTGTATCCCTAATAACGTTTTCCCAGATTTTATCCATCTGACACTGACTTCGCTAAATCATCCCTTGCTGTCTCTCCCCACAGAGATTTTAGCAGAGAAGGTTTCAAGTTGCTCTGTGGTTGTGTTGTTACGTTACCTGTAGCTGTTGCTCACCGGAGGTGCCCCCTGCATTGATCTGACATAATTATTGCTGGCACTTATTTAATAACACGGTACTCCACTGAGTCTGCGTTTAATGCGGCCCTGGTCTTGGAGTGTTCCTGCAGTGGATTCTATGGCCACCAGTCACTCTCTTAGAAAAGCTGCATAGGTGAGATTCATCTAGTCAGCTGCAAGCAAGCACATGTTATACCTGATCAAAATTAATCCCTTTTGCTTTTAAAGCCAAATTTTTAAAGAGCTCTGCACACCTCTTCTTCTCTGTTCCTCCCTTTCTCTTTAAAGAAATAAATTCTAAAAATCTGTCTTTCAGCAAGAGTCTGTGCCTCTGTTTACAGAGACAACGGCTGATCAACAGCAGGACTTACACCAACGGTGAGTCGGAAGTGGCCATCAAAATACCCATCAAGCAGGTGGTTGAGAACGGAACGGGCCCCAGCAGCTCCGCGGAGCGGGGCGTGAATGGCACGCGGTGGGACGAGGACGCGGCCGAGGCCGGGAACGAGACGGAGAACGAGAATGAGGACAACGAGAACAATGAGAACGATGAGGAGGAGGAGGAAGATGACGACGATGAAGACCACGAAGGGCCATACACACCTTTTGACCTACCCAGTAAGAATCTCCTGTGTTTGTGTTGTTGCTGAGAGCAAAGCCCCGTTTGGCTGTGCCGGGGAGCTTCGCAGATGCCTGCTGGGGTGGAAGCGTCTCCGGCTGCCCGAGTGCAGGTCAGATGTGTCTGCATCGAGGCCGCAGCTCTGCTGGGGACGAGGCGCGCCCGTGCCTCGCTGTCAGGTGCGGTGCTGGCTGAGGGCAGGCAGCAGCGGTGCTCACGTGGAGCGGAGACCGCGGAAGGTCCTGGGTGCCTCTGTGTCCTGCTGTTACCTGCGCACAGCCACAGGGTCTTCTCGCTCCTCTGGAGGGCTTGGAGTGTCAGAACAGCTGCCTGATTAAACAAAATAACAGCGTTCTGGACTGAAGCAGACCGGAATTGTGGTTATTTCCCTTTTTTGTTTTTCAGCTGGCAAGATAGAAATCTTGAAGTGGCTCTTCACATGGCCGTTGAGTTTTGTCCTGTACTTCACAGTGCCCAACTGTAACAAACCCCATTTGGAAAAGTGGTTCATGGTTACCTTTGCTTCTTCTACCCTCTGGATTGCGGCTTTCTCCTACATGATGGTGTGGATGGTATGTGCCAACGAGAGCAGACCCCACAGCCTGGGACGCGCAGCCGAGGTGTTCTCTGTCAGCTTAGAGGAGCATGTAGGAAGTTCTACACACTTGAATTTTCAGATGAGAAACCTTCAGTCCACTTCCATCTCTGTTAGACCTGTTTACACTCAGAGGAGAAAACTAGGGGCCAATAATCATAGCTTTTGAACTTGATTCAGGGCTAGAATCTCACTCAGGTTCTCTAACGTGGGAAGAACTGGCTCTTGCAGCAGTTTAACACCTTCCTGTCGTGCAGGGCAGTGTGAAGAGGCCCTGGTGCTAGTGAGACTCTGGCCTCAGTCACTTTTCCTCGTCTCGGAGCGAGCAAGCTTGAGAGGCAGAGTTGTGAGCGATAACACTTTGAACTCGGTGTGAACGAAAGCTTAACATTCAGCCAGATCCTTGCACAACTACTCTAGTCAGCAGGAACTTATTTCTACTTCATTATCCTAAAGGTAGGAGGTAAATAAAAATGAGCACAAGGAAATCCAAGTGTAGTTGGCCTGTTCACAGGGAGGTTTGAGCGCTGGCCGGGTCACTGAGGCAGTCAGCGTGCTGCAGGCCGCGTTACCCTGTGCGTGTGGATGGGAAGCGTGAGTTGTCCTCATTAGGGTTATGGTAAGACCGCAGCGTGGATTGTGTTTCTTTTGAGGCAGTCGGTGCTCTTCAGCAGAACCAGACAATGATGGGGCTTTGGCCTCAGGACAGGTGATGAATGTATAAAAAACCTGTCACTTCTTCTCTTCAAAGAAAGTGTGAGTTTGTACTGGGCAATACACTTTGTCTCCGCAGCACCTTGCAGAATTGGGCCAAGCTGGTCTCCGATTTTAACTCTTGTGAACAGCTTGACAGTGTATTTCATCTCCTTAGGTGACAATCATCGGCTACACGCTGGGAATTCCAGATGTGATCATGGGCATCACTTTCTTGGCAGCCGGAACCAGCGTGCCAGACTGCATGGCGAGCCTCATCGTGGCACGGCAAGGTGGGTTCGCCACCGGTGCCACGGCCCTGTGAGGAGCTTCCCCTGCCCTGCTCCCCTTGAGGCAGCACAGACGTGTCCCGAGTGTGGCAGCGCACAGAGCCTTTGCCTGAGCTGAAACTCAAAAGCAGAACAAAGAAGAAAATTAATTATGTTGCTATTGCAAAGCAGCTAACAAGTTCTTCGTGATGGGGTGGAACAGGTTTTGGCACTGTTGTCAACTTCAGGCCTTCCCAAAAGTCACGACATTTTTCTCGATTCAAATATTGGTGTTATAGAATTGTTTAGAGCACAGCAAAAGGGTCTTTCAGGTCACTTTCCGGCTTTTTTCCACAGTCATAAGGACTGGAAGGTATCACTGTTTTTAAAGAAAACTTACCCCCCCACCTTGTGACTCCAGCCACAGATGTTTTAAGAGAAAAAGCAAGTTGTTAGTACTGAAGGAAGATCCAGCCCCTGCGACCCTGCAGCCTCGTGTGATGGGGAGGGGATGGTGGGGGGTATCCCACAATTCCTAATCTGTGGAAGTTGTCTGGATTAGCTCAGATTGATGTATCTCAGTTGAAAAGCTGAAAGACTTCTGATGTGTCTGACGTGTCTGATGGCAGGTGGTTTCCGTCCCTGCAGGTATGGGCGATATGGCTGTGTCCAACTCCATTGGAAGCAATGTTTTCGATATTTTAATTGGCCTAGGCCTCCCGTGGGCTCTGCAGACCCTGGCAGTGAATTATGGATCATACGTAAGTCCTACATTTGTTCACATTATTATTTTTTTTTTTTATTTAGATACATTTAGGGAAAAAAAAAAAAAAAAAGGTCCAAAATTCTGTGGATGGAATTTGAAGAAAGAGAGAGTTTTACTTTGCTATGATTTGGGAGAAGTAGCAATTAATTGTCAGTGGACGTTCCCCATCCTTTGGAGGACAGGTACTTCCATTTCCTCCTTAAAACCTGCAGTCTGTGCTGAAATAAGATGACTCGCTAGTGTATAGTGTATTTTCACACACTTGAACATATTCCGAATAAGGACAATTATCCTGTTTTTAATTAGACAGAGGGAATAAGCACATAGGTGGAAAGTAGAGGATAGAGCAGACCTGTAGGGCTTGTGGTAAGGAAAAATCTAGGGTTACTAAGCTGTTAGCACACTAGAAGATGAAGGAAGCTGCTAAATGACTGGATATTTCAGAGCGTGACTGAGCTTTTGTGTTTGAGGAAAGCTACCCAGCACCAGTGAAAGTGTCCTTTACTTCCCAAATGACAGAAGAGGCGCTCCCCGACCCCCGAAGGTTTTGTAAGCTCCCTTCTGGGGAGGCAGGGCAGGAGACGGACAACACTCGGCAGTGTGTGACACAGGAAGGGTTCCTGACTGCAGTCGCTGAGTTAAACACATGGAGAATCACAGAACTGCTGAGGTTGATGAGCACCTCTGGAGACCATCTGGTCCCCCACCCCTGCTCAGAGCAGGGCCAGCTAGAGCAGGGTGCTTAGGACCATGTCCCCGTGGGTCTTGAATACCTCCACAGAGACTGCATGGCTGCTTTCAGCGTCCTGCACCGGGGATCAAGCACTCCCACAGTACAAACTGTTCTTATGTTTAACTGTATTTCAAATTGTGTGTGCTGCCTCTTGTCCTTCAACGGGTACCACTCAGAAGAGCCTGGCTGCACCTTCTCTGTCCTCTCCCATCAGGTAGTTATACACGTGGATAAGAGCCCCCTGAATCTTCTCTGGCGCATCAGCCAGCCCTCCCCATTTTGTATCAACCGCAAGCTTGCTGAGGGTGCCCCTGCCCCATCATCCAGGTCATTCATAACGAACTTAAGCAGTGTTGACCCCAGGGTAAAATACCAGTGGTGGCCTCCAGCTGGGCTCTGAGTGCAGTTTAGTCTGTTCTTCCTCCGTTTGTCTGTGAGGGTGTTTGAGAGACGCTGTCAAAGCCTTGCTGAATTCAGCGTTCATGAACATCATCTCTTGCTCTCCCCTCATCCAAGTCCACCTCATCAAAGAAGACTGTCAGGCTGAGTAAATGTGACTTCTTGTTCATAAATCTGGGTGTCTACTTGCAGTCACCTTCCTGTCCTTCATGTGTTTAGAAGTGCTTCCCAGGACTGTTGGCTCCATCACCTTCCCAGGAACCAAGGTCAGGCTGACCAGTCTGTGTTTCCTTGGATCTGCCCTCTCCTTGAACACGGGAGTGACAGAAGGAAGCAATGTGTAGGAGTAAAACCCCCTTCTTCAATGAGCAGCTTGCCTGTAGCTCATCTGTATTTTTGCAGAAAATGATGAGAACAAGTGGCCGAACAGAATCAGCCGGCTTTCATGGAGGCATAACAATGTCAGTACTGTTTTGCACACCCAAAATGTTCATTGTATGGTGCGATCACATGGTTAGAAAAGGAGGTCTTGGAAACAACCCCACAATTAGCAAAGAGTGTTTCCTCAGTTTTCACTTGCAGTTCCTGAATTTCTCTCCAAATCCTTGGATAATTTGACTTCAAAACAAAACAAGGCCTCCCCTCTCTCTCCCCCCATTAGTAGTAATTAATTATGTAAGTATTGCTAAGTTTCCAGGAAAGGCTAGAGCTAGCTGGGTCAGGTTTAGCCTGGTGACGGCACTAGAGCTGCAAGGCGCTGTTTGTTTGCAGGGAGTCCTGCTGCTGCGTGAGAGGCAGCAGATGAGGAGCTCCGGCTCCCGCTCCTGCTCCGGCTCCCACTCCTGCTCCCTCTCCTGCTCCTGGTCCCGCTCCCACTCCCGTTCCCTCTCCTGCTCCCACTCCCGCCCCTGCTCCCTCTCCCGCTCCTACTCCCACTCCCACTCCTGTTCCTGCTCCCGTTCCCGCTCCTGCTCCCACTCCCGCTCCCATGGGGCCGCTGGACACCAGGTCTGCTCGCTGCCCACGACCTGCGGGCTTGGGCCAACCTGCTTGTCCTCTCACTGTGCCTGTGGGTCAGGAGCACCAGGAGATCTCTGAGGTGACAGTCACGACTCAGCGCTGCTGCTTTGTATGCGGCAGGATCCGAATTTGTCCTTGTAGCATCTCCTCCAAGAGAGGAGCTGCTCGGAGCTCCCGTGTGCAGAGGGAAGGAGGGGTTTGTGAAAGACAGAACGAGCTTGCTTGATCACGATTGCTTTCGCATAGCTATCCAAAACCATGATTGCCTCCCCAGAATGTTTCATGTTAGAGGACCGTGGCAAAATTAAGCTTTTGCTGAAAGTGGAGAGTAAATGCATTTTAATAAACAAGCTGTTAAGGCAGTAATAGCTTTTGTGGAAGCAAAAAATGTAGATCGTGTGATTCAAAAGTGAAGCTTTAATGCATAAGAGCCTCCTAGAAATGCCCTCCAGCCTTATTTTTCTGGAAGTCCGAACACTCAGGGCTGTCTCCGGAGTATGGTATTTCTCTAATGTCATACTGTGTAAAAGCTGGAGAGTGACTTTGGCAAGGGCGTGTAGTGATGAGACAAGAGTTCATGGCTTTAAGCTGAAAGAAGATAGATTCGGGTTAGATATAAGGAAGAAATTCTTCCCAGGGGCACGCACCGGCCAGCCCAGCAGCCGCAGGGCGGTTTGTGGGGTTTCCGTCTGAATGTGCGGGCAGTTCCACCGCTAAGGGCGCTTTCAGCTGCTGCAGCACCTCTAGTATGAGCTTCTGTTGGAGCCTTCCTTAAACTCTCTATAGGACAGACGGGTGTTTCAGAGCCCATTTTACTGACACTTTTCCCATCAGAAGGCAGATCTAGTCAATATCAAACAGCTTCCACATCAGATCCCTCCTGTTTCTACAGTGTCTAGTTTCTAAATCTTATTATGTTACGAGTCCTTGTTATTTTTGGACGCCCATTAATTCCAGGCACTACCTCTGCCTGCCCTTGTGCTCCCACCGGAGCTCCCATCTTCACAGCTCAGAGGTCACTTGGCCACCGTCCTGCGGCTCTGCCCTTCTGCTGTCAACCGCAGCCGACCCAGCACGCCAGCAGCACCGCTGGGGAAGCAGCAGCTTCCCTCTGGGCCTCGAGGGACCTTCGAAAGAGTTCCCTTTCTCATCTCTGCAGCGGAGTCCTGGACGCATTGCTGACTCTGTAATGTTTTAAGCATCCTTCCCCAGTGGCCGTGGCAAATCCAGAGTGGAAGGACATTCACTCCGTGTCTTCTGTCCAGTTGCTTCCCTCTGGAACCTTTTTTTGCGTGAGAAGCTGTAAACCAGACATCAGCCAGGAGTATTTCAGTGAACAGGAATTTTAGCCTAAGGATAATCAGCCAGATTCATTTGCCCACATCAGCGCTTGGGAGTGCGATCATATGTCTGTCCATCACTCCTCTGCCTGATAACTGCAGTCACTCTTAGCAAAACTGGACATTAAGTTGGGAGTCTTAGAAATATTCCTGTAGTGCAACAGGCAGCTAGAGGGAGGAGTAACCCAGCATGAGCCTCGTCAGACAGCGGAGAATCCGGAGGGAAGCGGGCACTCGAGAAACACATCGAGGCAGCACGAGTCACTGCTTTGCTGCTTGCGGACCAGTTTGCCATTCATTGTTTTAATTCCAAGCCACTATGACGGATCTTATGACCTCAGGACAAAGCTCGGCTTCATCTCCTCACAGCCACCCTCTGCGTGTCTGTTCCCTGCCCAGGTCTCTGCATACAGACCACCTGACATCCTCGGAGGGGAGAGGGACTGGTAGGTTCATGGGGCAAACATTAAGGTCGAGGTTAGCGACAGGGTGGCGACTCCTGGTGTCAGCAGGGGTCCCTGACGCCCCAGCATCACCGTTCACTGCTGCAGATGGTCCTGGGTGTGCTGGGCTGCCGGGCTCTGCCCAGCCCCCACACCAGCCCCTGCGGCAGACGTGCGGGTGTTGCTGCGGCGGTGTGTGCGGCTTGGTGGGTGTTGCTGGGTTCAGTTATTGACCTGTGGATGGGCAGAGCAGCAGGTGCACGCTGGAGCTGTTGTACCAACTAGTCCCTCCAGCTTTCTGGAGTTGTTTGCAGGTATTGAGTTAATTTGCTCCCTGGTTTCATGACAAAGAGTCTGGGATGATTATACCGTGGTAGAGCGAAAGTGTCTGGTCCTTTGCAAAGCTCCTGACAATACAGGAATTGTCTCCAACCATAACACCTGCGTTTCTTGTTTAACACCTCGAGTGTCTACGTGCAGCACTCAGTGTTGTGCACTCCAGCGTGTGTACCCTCTGCAAAGTGAGTTGTGTGGTGCAGAGCAAACCGGGGGTGCTTGCTGAGGAGTCTCAAAAAGGGTCTGAATGCAGCACATCTGAAATTCCAGTTTGCTGAGGCCGCTGTCTCATGGCGAGACCTGGGGAATGCAGAATTTCCACCGAATTTCCACTGCCGGGCAGGGACACTGCAGGAAGAGGATCCCCAAGCAGACAGCCGACCTGCAGCCTCTTCAGCCAAGGGACTGGAAATACAGCAAAGTCCTTCTAATGCTCCTGAGTGAGGTCATTTCTCTCATATTTGAACCCTGGAGCAAAACCAGTTTGGGTTTTGGCAATAGCTCCTTGTTTTCCCTTCAGCAACTGCCAGAAAAGCACTCAAGAATAGAAGGACTAGTTGTATTTCCGTGGTTTTTGCTCTGCTGTGTAGCTCCGGCCTCGGTGGCTCGCTCCCCGCGGGAGCTGCGCGGGGATGGCTGGAGCCGGGGCAGCATCTCCGTTCACTGCACGGGAAGCAGGGAGGTGAGAGCCTCCATTCCCGCTCATGCAGAGCAGATTGTGGAGCTCAGCCCCCTGGTGTGGGATCAGCCACCGCGGAGCGTTCCCGTGGCCTGCGCCAGCTCCAGGTACCGGCCGGGCCTCAGAGGCGGGTTTGGGAACGCTGAGCTCCCCCCTCGCAGCGCGGGGAGCGCTCGGTCTGCAGACAGCGCTCCTGGGAGGAGCATTTCCTATTTGTGCATGAACGCAGAACTCAGTTTGTCCGTCTGTAATTAGGAAGAATCCAGCTGAGGCCTCTCTTCTGCTCCTTGCTAAAAACTGAAATGATCTCCTCCCTTACTGAGAGTTTTGAATGTCTTGCTCCCTTGTTTTCCCTGAACTTGGACATTGTCACACACCCTGGGAGCACCTATTCCATGGCCTCTTGCACTCATCTCATGAGGGGGCTGCTTCACTGACTTCTGCCCTAATCCGACAGGTCAAGGAACATTTTTCCTAAGCTCTTGTACCAACTTCAGGCTCTTCGTGGCTCCCACGCTCACACTCAGAAGTCACAGTGAGAAACAGGGCAGGCTACAATGAAAATCAAGGAAGTGGGAATAGCTCATGAGTTAAAACTCTGTTTCCAAAGCTGTAGACTATGGGAAATTTGTGAAACAGCAGCAGGTAGTCTCAAATCAAACGCGGAAGAATAAAGGGTCCTTTGGGCAAGTAGAGAACTAAAATGAAAGAAATGAGAAATAAGTCAGCAGTAGCTGTTCAGCCTATTTTGGATGTAACGATCTCAGAACCACTGAGCAATACTGTATAAGACAATTCATGGTTCTGCGTGGTTACTTTTTGAAATAGGTGGTCATTAGACTAGAAACCGTTGAAGGCTACCAGAGCTGGGGAGGAGGTTGGGGAAAGCAACGCCCCTGCTTGGGCGGCTGGTGATCCCAGCATCGCTGTGGGTAGGAGGGCTGCGATGCAGGACTGCAGGAAAACCTTCAGCGTGAGCAGGGGGATAAAGCAGCAGGACGCTGCTATTCCTGACGGTCTGTTCTGATGAGAACCCCTGCTGTGCACCTGGAGCGCGGTGCTGTGCACCTAAAGCACGGTGCTGTGCAGAGCTGCACCGAGGGAGGTTTCTTAGGGGTGCGAGTGAGCCTGCTCCGGGCTGTGCGCAGCACCCCGGGCCCTGGGCGGCGCGGTGCCCAACGTGTGCCGTTCTGCGCGGTCCGTGGCACGCGGCCCGGCTCCCTGCGCGCCCTGCAGAGCTGCTCTGTGCACAAGCAGCGGCCAAAGTGACTGCAATGTCTGTGCACACGTGGAGAGCTCCACGTGTACACTGCAAGTCCAGTGCTTCTGGAATTACACCCATCTCCCAGCTGTCCTGGGGCACGTCTGCTTTGGGGACAGGCCGACATCCCTGTCACATTGTTCCAACTGCCTTTTTGTTGGTTTTCATTGACTTCTCATTGTTTCATAGGCCATTTTGCCTGTTGCCTTTGTCCTTTTCTGCCCCTTTTCTGCCCCTTTCGTGCCGTCTCCGTGGCACGGCAGGGATCCATGCGTGCACCACCTCACGCACAGTGGGATTATCTGGAATTCTGCGCAGCTTTTGTAGCGCTCTCAGCTCACCAGCAGCGCTTTTTACCCAAAGACTTGCGCTCTCTCTTCCAGGAGGTCCGGCTGTGACACGTATCCAGTTCAGACAAATGAACTAATGACAAAGTGCATGTCACAGCTAGCATTTGATCGCCCATGGAAACCTCCCTTTGCTGTGTACATGGAAGGCTTTTAATCCGGCTGTCCTGGGTCAGAGTGAGCTATTAGGTGATAACCCTAACCAATGGTCTGATTTTTTTGTGGAGCAAAAAGCACTGGAAGTGAAAACTGCATTAGAAAACACCCTTTCACCTCTCCCAGGAAATCATTTCTTTCTATGGCAACAGCAAGCCTCGTAAAGGAGAGTTCTTGTTATTTAGGTTAATTAATAGCGCGTTGCTGTGCTCAGCAGTGGGAGCTGGGTTAGTCCCAGCCCAGGAGCGTCGCTAGTTAAGCCCGAGCTGAGAACCGTTAAGCTGGAGTGAAACCCGTGTGCTTATGGCGGTCCCGCCGCGGGGAGGCTGGCGCGCTCGCTGCTGAGGGGATCGCCTCGTTTGCTCTGCCCGCCTGGGGTCCCTTACGTCTGTAAAGCTATTGTAAATAATTAGCATGCACTTTCTACTTTTGGATGATCCTTAGTAGCAAGCTCTATTCCCCTGAATGACCTCTGAAGAGGAGCCTTGCAGATAGCCCAAAGACAGCATCCCGGACCCCTGTCTTCGGAGGCACTGTCCTCAGCAGGTGGGACACAGCGGCCTTTGGAATGGTCGTCTTGCCAAGCGTCTGCTGGTCTTACGGAGGTTAATGATGAAACTGAGCAGCAGCGTCCACACTTTCGGTTGACTTCAGATATTTTCCAAGCTAAAATAAGTCCAGCTGCTTCATTTGCTTCCTTTTCCTGTAGATTCCTTTCCGACTGATGGATTTCATACTGACAGTTTTTGCAGATACAGGCACTGGTCAGACAGAATTCCTGCCCAAAATCCAGACAGGAATTTATTGTGAAATAGCATCTGTCTTTCCTGGCCAGCTGCTGTTCCTTTGGGGTAGCAGAGGTGTCTTTACATTTGTATGTTAGGCACACGCAGTGAGGAGCGGCTGCGGCGCGGCGCGGCGGCCCAGTCCGTGTGCGCACAGCCCCGGGTCAGCGTGTTCTGGGTCAGAACGCGGCGTCTCCCGTCCCGAGAGCAGCTCTTGTTTCAGGAAGGCTTTGCGGTTTGCTTGGCGCTGGTAACAGAAGCTGCAGTGGCCTTGGAGACTTCTGGAGCTGCAAAAATGTTTCCTCCTGTCCAGCACTTACAACCTGCAGTTTACATTAACAGTGGAGTCACTGACATTTTTCACCTTCAGTTATGTGGACAGTCCCAAAATTGGCTTTCACATGCTGAAGCAATTCAAGTACTTCAGTTTTTGGAGAGTTGGTCTAGTGAGAATGTTGTATTTTACATGTAATGGCCATAGGAACATAAGGGTCTGGCATGCAGACACTTACCGCTTACGTCTTGAAGAAATCCTGTAATATAATACCTTTAGGAGCAAAAAATCATCATGGCTGTAGCCTTTTTATTATGGCAAAAATCCGTAAAGTAGGCAAATAAGCCGTTTGTTTGAGCTGATATTTTAACAGACGCGAGGACAGCAGCACATCTCAGCAGCAAGAGTTCCGCAAGCTGCTGGGTGCGTGTGAGTACAGGCGCTGTGGTCATTCCCGTGTGCAGAGCTGCGCGAGGCCTGTTCAAGCCATGGCGGTGCATTGCAGGCACAGCAGGGTGGTGTCCTGCGGGGTCCGGAGCGCGTACGGGCGAGAGCAGGCCCTCCAGGACGGTGCTCCGCAGCGTGCTCGGCCCCGTCTCCAGCACGGGTCTGCACGGAGGGCGCCGGGTGCGCGGCGCTGGTTGCAGGCGGGTTTGCAGGTGTCGGAGCGGAGCACCCTGGGCTCTGGAAGCCGGGCCCTGTGGAGAACGGAGCCAGCTCAGCGCTCTGCGTTTGGGGGCAGTATTTGGGTGAGGAGTTTTTCCTGACTATGATGCAGAACGACACGAGTGCCTCAGCAGTCTCATGTTCATGAAACTGTAGTGCTGCTGGTCATTGAGTTAGTAATACCCACTTCTCTTGCAAATGGGCTTCATAGCCTAATGGGAGGGATGCGGGCACTGAATAATGGCCACTGATACACTGTGTACCATTATTTTCTGTGTTGACAGTTGAGAAAATAATATCATAGCATAGAAGTTTAGTTTGAATCGTTTATTGGACTAAAAACAGATTAAAAAATACAGTTAGAATAAACCGCGTTGTTTGAGGTGGATGAACTTGCACTCTGGGAACTGTTTTCTTGTCTGCAGAAGCGGACTCATGCTTTTGCTTTTCCTAGTATACAATGTAGAACAAGCCGAGCAGCTGAGAACTGGATACCAGCCCATTTAAGGGTGTTGACTGCGTTCAGTTTTGCCGTTTGCCCTGAGCAGCAGAGGGGTGACCGACAACGTACCCGCATTGCACAGGTTCAAAGTCTGCCAGGCAGACAATAGCAGTCTCCTGTTCTGGAGCATCCTTGAAGAACACTCGTACGTGATTTCTTGCTAAGATTAATCTCCTCTAGGAAACTTCAGTAGTCAGTTACTACTTTAAATAGTAATTTAGTTGTGGTGGCTGTCAGCTGGAACGCAGCTCCATGTAGGGTTACACTGCACAGAAGGCGCAGGGAGGAACACAATGGGCTGAAGGTAATAACTGACATTAGGTGGTCTGAAGATTTTCAGTTCGGGCACCCATGGCACCCACGGCAGCCCTAGCTGCCCTGTTACGTCCCGGGGAAGCCGACCCTGCAGGTGCCCCTCGCAGAGCAGCCCCGCAGAAACACCACCTGGTGACGATGCTGCAGGTGATGCTGCTTGAGAAGATCATCTACAAATGCCCAAAGGGGCAACGGTTCAGCTCCCTGGGAGAAGAATGGGATGCTGAGGAGAAGCGCGATCCTACCTGAGGAACAGGAGCGGAGAGGCAGCTTTGCTCCCTGTGGCTTTCCTGTGCAGCTTTAGGTTTATGTCACATCAAATCATGGTTTTAAATGTATTTAGGGCTCAAAGATGCAGGTGAGTGCCTTCAATTAGACTCCAAAGCCTCTGAAAGTGTCAGTTAAGTATCTCCAGAGCTTTGAGGACCTTTGTTCTCCGCTTGCACGGTGGATGTAACAGTGGCTCTGCCATGGAGATGGCTGCGTCAGAGCCTGGGATGCGCCTGCGTACCTCGGTGACCATATCCATCTCTACACAGCCTGCAGGCACTCAATTGTCTCTTTGCTTTATTCGCCTCAGCCCTAAGTGATGTTCATCCTGTGCTAGTGCGCTGTGGTCCATTGATACCCAAGATTTCCAGCAGCTGGGGTTCAGGCTGTGAGATAACTGACTTGAGTAGGGAAGAAAATACATGTTTGTGTGTGTCCTTTATGATTTCCCACACTGTGAAGCATTAACTGGTGATGCAATGCAAAATTTCCTTTCCCTCTGTTTGTTCTTATAGGTCTTGCATAGGTGTTAATTGCCAAAAAGAATATTTCATGATGTCACAGTACAAGGGGTGGCAGAGCCCGTGCTGGGTGGAACAGTCTGAGATGCTGTCAGGTCCTGAGGACGCTGCTCTGATGATGCTCCTCCTTGGGCGACGGGGAGCGTGCAGAACAATCTGTGATGTGACGTCTGACTTGGCTGGCAAGCCAGCGTTTAACAGCTCAGCAGCTTCGGGCTACAGAATTATCAGCAGAGAGAAATATTGTTGCTTAAAATTGTGACGTGATTTTATAAACTTCCTTCTTTTACAGATTCGGTTAAACAGCAGAGGACTTATCTATTCTGTTGGTCTCCTGCTGGCATCTGTTTTTGTCACAGTATGTATATAGTCTTTTGTTCTCTATTTCCAAAAGAGTGATTTTTCTAGACATTGTCTTCACCTGTTCCTCACCTCCGGCCGTAGTGGAGGCTGCACAGTCTGCTGTTAGCGGGTAGGAGCGGTGACTCCCGTTGCCAGCTTCCCAAGGCCTTTGTGTGGCGCTCGGCAGGAGCTGTCCTGGCACAGCGCCGTCATTTGTGTGTCTTTCACAGGAGGAGCCCAGAAGATCCATTAGCAAATATTAGCTATTTTTCGTGCTAGAGTTGAAGCAGATCTCTCGATGTATGATGAGATCTGTTTTCCTGTTGGGCAGGTAGACAGAACGCTGCAGAGTTTGCTTTGGGCCGCTATAGGAACCTCTGGCATACAGCACAGACTAGAAGCAGTGGTGCCTGGACCTGCCAGTGTTCCTGTTGAAATCAGTGCCTCGGATGCCCTGGCTTGTCAAGTCCAGCAGGGCAGAGCAGAAATGATAGAGAAGAGGATTTATGTGACATCCTCCAGATGCTGAGAACAGCTGCTCTGGGGAGTCCCCGTGTGTTGCACACCAACACGACTCCCTCGTACACAAGACTTTTATCCTTTAAGAGGTTTATGCGAGAGCAAACTAAGCAAAGTCAAGCCCAGCCTTAGTCATAGTGGTTCTAGATTGAGATGCAGAGGGGCACATGCAGCAGTTTGAGCAAAGAAAAAGGGATCTGGCCTTTGCAAACATTTCTTATTGAATTGAAATGCATTGTTATAATGAAACTCATTGCAGACACTTAAGGCCCTTGGGCCAGGACTTGGTGATGTCAGTGTGGCTTCAGTGACTGCCAGGGGGCCACTCTGATGTCCTTGGTGATGTCAGTGTGGCTTCAGTGACTGCCAGGGGGCCGCTCTGATGTCCTTCAGCTCCCTTGTTGCAGTACTTGCATTGTAATTGCCTCCAGGTGGCCGTGATCAGTAACGGGACAGTCATCTTCATGCTCTTGAAGCTCAGACGGGGACCTACCACTTTATTCCAAATGTTCCTACTATGGTGGCTTACTCTGTGTTTGTTGTAGGTTTTTGGCGTCCACATGAACAAATGGAAACTGGACAAGAAGCTAGGGTGTGTGTGCCTTTCCCTTTATGGCATCTTCCTGTGTTTCTCCATCATGACAGAATTCAATGTTTTCACGTTTGTGAACTTGCCCATGTGCAGAGATCACTGACGCAGGCGGCAGACTGTCGGGAGAACTTCCCTCTTACCTGTGCAATACAACCCACGGCTGGCGTCTCCTGAACGCGGTGCACCTCCGAGTCGTGACGTAGAACCTGCTCACTGTTCATAGGACGTGGCCCCATCTCGCTCTGCCCTTCCCCCGGCCCCCCCAGCCTGGAGAAATCCTGCATCGATGTGAAGATTATTTTCGTCAATGTTCGTGTGATTTCCGCGCTCGGTTTTGAACAGTGTGACTGGGACTCTAGATGAACTGGCTGCTAACTGGCGTCAAGCCAGCCAAAACTGGTCTGCTACAATTCCTTCTTTTTTAAGTTATTTGATGGAAGACTAATCTAATTTATGACTTAAGACTATTGCTACAATGCGGAAGAGGGTACATCGGACAGGGGCTGATTTTCAAGGAGAATTGTTGGAATTTGTTTTATTCTTTTGTTGGGGAGAGGGTGTTTTTTATTTTGTTTTTAGGTTTTTTGGGAGGTTTTTTGCTTTGTTTTTTAATTGCCGGAGATCAACGTCCTCTCTTGCATCTGGGTCTCCCGTAATGACCCAGAGGTCACAGGGCAGTGTAATTCGGGAACACAATTCAAGGTACTCAGCGTATGAATGGATTTACTGCGTGTTGAAAGAAGAGTGTCCAGGCAACAGAGGATGACGTTTTACCATAAATGATGGATCTTGTACAGGTGTGATGAGGAATGCGAGATAAACATGGATTCAAAGGGTAAACACTGCTACCATTTTACTGCTAAGGCTGGAGTTTGTTACTGGAGTGTTGATGGTATTTCCAAGCAATAGTTTGATCGCCAGCCCAGGAGGGCCGCCAAGGAGGAGTCCTGGGTTTAATGGTCTGCACGTGGAAATGGAAGGTCAGAACCTTCTCTGCTTCATCAGATTTCTTGTTTTGGGGGGATTCAGTAGTTCATGTCTTATTTCTTCCAAGAAGGACATAAGTACATGTTGGAACTTTTCTAAATGAGTTACAGACACTGGTTTCTTTAAAAGGAAAGAGGCATATTTTGCACAGACATAGATACTGAAGTCATAATTTGCCACTCTTTAAAGAATACACTGGACTTGGCCAGATATTTGTCTTCTTAAGCAGGTGAACTTATCTGATAACGGATCATGTGGATTCATCACCCTCCTTTGGGAGGGAGGAAGACACAGAGAGAGATGGCACTTCTTAAAATGTGGGATATCTTCAATGCAGACTCACGGATCTTAAGTTATTGTGAAAGTTTGGCTATTCATTGTTCCAATATCCCTGCTAGATTTTGTATAATTCTGTATTAGTATGCAGGCAGATCCCACCCCATGAGAAACACCATCACGGCTTCATTTGTATGTATTGATACTGTGGATTCTCGCCAGTGCTGGCTCTTGTATTTACTTTAAGCACTGATCACTTCTGATTTATTTGGTATGTTTTTCCTCTTTCTTGTATATGTTCTACTATGAAATGTATTAAGATACTACCAGCTAGGTGAATGTTTTTGTCTATGGTACAAACAGTGGCCAATATTGGTAGTAAAGGCACAGCAAACCCCGTGTAAAAGAGAGGAGGGGAAGGGAGGAGGAAGCTAAACCTCCAGAAAAACAAAAGCGCCCGTTCAGAGAGAGAACGCCAATTTTTATTCCATTTGCACTTTGGAGGTGATTTTTTTTCAGTTTAATTTCCTTTTGGCGTAATGTTATAAATGAAAATACGTACACCGTGTGGTTTCCATTCAGCACGGCACCCGATTTCGCTGTTACGCTGCCCGTGGCGAGCCCTGCGTGCGGCCCTGCGTGCGGCCCTGCATACGACCCTGCATACGGCCCTGCATACGGCCCTGCGTATGGCCGGGCGCGGGGTGCCCAGGGCCCCGCGAGGACGAGGAGGGTCCCAGGCAGGCAGCAGGAGGTCAGTGATGGGCCTGCGTCCTCGTTTTTCACTCTGGAAACCACTGATTTGCCACTTGTGGAGCTGCGCGGCCTGTTGTGGGGCGGCCTGTTGTGGGGCGGCCTGTTGTGGGGCGGCCTCCTCGTGCCCGCTGGGAGCCCTCTCGCGCTGGGAATCCTGCTGTACCTCCCGCTGTTGGCTTTTTGTTGCTGTTGTTTCTTTTCTTTTGTCATTGTTAATGAGATTAATAATAATAATAACCACTGAAATGCCTAAAATACTTCCTTAAATCAAACAATGTTAGCAACAACGTGGCACACTTTGCTGAAATCCACCCTGGGAGCACACAGCTGTGCTTTCCTAGCCAGACGCGGTTGTTCTGGGCTGTGTTTCCTTGCTGACAGAAGGGACGGATTTGGGGAAGAAAAACAAAAAAGAGAAGTTTCACATCAGGGCCTATTGTTACTTCTATTTTGAATATTTTTACTGCTGCTCCAATGGAGCCAGTTGGATCTATTTCTACGAAATAGCCGCTACCTATCCCACGGCACAAAAACTGCGTGAGTATTTTCTGAGGAACTTTTCCTGTTGGTGTGCATTAAATACTGTAGTATATCGTAGCAACCTGAAATACTTTGCTTTGACGTGTGTTGTGCAAGAATGTTCTGCAAGTCGTTTGTTCTAAGCAGAAGCAAAGGTACGTGGGGCTGCCGTTGCCCGTGCCGTGTATGGATTGATAGGCACTTCCTGCACTGACTGTTTCGGTGCAGTGTGCCTGTGATTTGCAGCCCAATCGACGGGTGCAGACCTGGTTTGGAACGGGATAGACCAGCTGAATGTGTGCGTTCTTGTTTTTGTCTCCAAAAGAGAGAGCCTCTCAAGCCTGCGAGCCCAATCCAGACCTGCAGAGGAGCCCCCGAAGCCGGAGACCGGAGCAAGTTTTATCCCGTGGCGTGTGTGATGTGGCAGTTCCATCGAAACGCGTATCGATGGCGCCGCTGGGGAACCAGGTTGGGGGTGTTCGGAACAGGGCTGCGATTCGCTGGTGTGTTATTCCCCCGAAGCAAGGGGCAGCTTCGCGCCTCAGGCCGCTCTGCCCCTTGGACCGGGCGCTGTTTGGTTTCCACTCCTGGCGTGTCAGATGGCTCCTAGTGAGTATTTCACAGGGAGGTTTATAAGAGCCTTTTCCCTGGTGGAGAGCGCTCCACTGCAGCTCTGACTTTGATGTGATCCCATACTAGTTTAGAATCCGTTTGACATGTGGATGGCCTTGCTTTGCCAGGCAGAATGACGGGATAGAATGTGATGTGGGGAGGTCTTAAGATACGCTGGGAAAACAGCTTTTGTCCCTACCAAAGGTGAACTTTAGACTTGCCTTTTTTGTTTCCTTTCTTTTTGCTGTGCCCCACTCTTTGGTGCGTTGTTTCTGTGACGGGAACACCACCATGAAGTGGGTGCGCAGGAGGAGATTTTTGCTGGTATAATTTTGGGGTTTTTATGATGCTACTTGCCTGCTTTATTTTCAGCTTTCTGTCTTCAGCTGCGTTATTGAAAGCAATTAACATGCTTTGCATTTGTGATATTAGTGCTTGTTGTTCACATTCAGATAGAGGTGTGACCGGCTCTTTTCTTGACAAAACGAATCAGGTAGAAAAGCAATCTAGTTTTAGAGAAACAACATTCAATGTAGTGGGAGCAAGCTGAGGGTAACATTTAACACCCTTGTCGGACAGGAATTTTTATAAGCCGTTTCCAAATAACCATATTACTACTTGTCAGACAAAATGTAGAGTGGATGTTTTGGGCAGCTTTTTAGAAAACCGTAACTTTCTGCTGATTGACAAATGTTTCCTTTATCAAGAGTTTTTGGAAGCCCTCGTCCTTTCAAATGAAGCCTACAGTGAGGCAATAGTGTAAGACTCATCTATCTCAAGGTTATGCCGCTGGAGCTTTAAACATTTAAATACATACATCAACAGTCAATCTCAGTGGGCCATGCTTAGCTGGATTTAAATCTGCCTGTATTCATGACGTTTCACTTGATAAGTAGCCGCTGTAAGTTAGTCTAAAATAGACTTAAATCCAGGTAAGAATGTCCATATTAGGTCTGTATGACTTTAACTGAATCAGGTTCAAACTGTGCTTTTACGGAAAGCGGTGGACGTTTGAATATTCGGGAGACCTCAGCCACTTCACTGGAATGTAAGGGTCTGAAGGGTCTGAGTGCTCCGAACAGCTGAACCACGCGAGCGCGGGGCTGGCGGTGAGAGAGCAGAGCTCCCGGTGCTCGCCGGCTGCGGTGGAAGTTCATCTCTGTCCAAATCGTCGGCAAAACCCTGGGAGTGTTTTTAGGGCCCAGGGAATGTGTTGGCAGCAGCGAGTCCTGGAAAGGGCTGCTGCACCTTGGTTTTGAACACCAACGCACCTTTTTATTTTCTTATCTGAAAAGATAAGTGAATAACTATAACTAGGCAGCTTTAAGGGAATTTACAGTATTATTCTATTAGCACTCAGTCGCCTCAAATCTGAAGCATATTTCGTAAATGCGTCTACTTCCACCCAAACTGCTCCGAGTCGTTTGTCCGAACCTCCAGAATTGCCTTAGGTGAGGACAGATCTGTCCTTTTGGAGGAGTTTCCTTTGTTCATGGGAGAGCAACGAGGGAAGAAATGGGCTTTGTTTCGTTGTGCACCGGGGTAGAGTCTGGCTGTGGAGTCTGAGACCTAGGCCAAGTTATCCAGGTTTGGGAAGCATCTAACTTCAGGAAAGCTTCAAAAAAGCACAATTTGTTTAAAGCAACAGATTTTGTAATGTATTTATATACTTAAAATTACTTCATCGTGGTGAATTTTAGGTAGGTTTTTGTTTTACTTTTTCTAGCAGCCTTGTAGAACAAGTTTTTAAATCTTCCACAGAACAACCTGACAGAAGTCTTGTCAATACGATCCTCATCTGCTGGGTAGGATTTGAATGGTGCTAAAAGTCAACATGATAACTTTACAGCAACAATTTAATACAACCTTTTTATTGCCAGTTGAGGGAAAACATGACACTTTCACAGAACGCCCACCCCCGTGCAAGGGGCCCGGGGCATTTGCACCTTATCCCGGGCCTGATTCAGTCCTGGTGCGCTCGGGCAGGCTCTGCTCGGGCAGGCTCTGCTCGGGCAGGCCGCGCTCGGGCAGGCTCTGCTCGGGCAGGCTGCGCTCGGGCAGGCTCTGCTCGGGCAGGCTCTGCTCGGGCAGGCCGCGCTCGGGCAGGCTGCGCTCGGGCAGGCTCTGCTCGGGCAGGCTCTGCTCGGGCAGGCTCTGCTCGGGCAGGCCGCGCTCGGGCAGGCTCTGCTCGGGCAGGCCGCGCTCGGGCAGGCTCTGCTCGGGCAGGCCGCGCTCGGGCAGGCTCTGCTCGGGCAGGCTCTGCTCGGGCAGGCTCTGCTCGGGCAGGCCGCGCTCGGGCAGGCCGCGCTCGGGCAGGCTCTGCTCGGGCAGGCTCTGCTCGGGCAGGCTCTGCTCGGGCAGGCTCTGCTCGGGCAGGCCGCGCTCGGGCAGGCCGCGCTCGGGCAGGCTCTGCTCGGGCAGGCTCTGCTCGGGCAGGCTCTGCTCGGGAAGGCTGCGCTCGGGCAGGCTCTGCTCGGGCAGGCTGCGCTCGGGCAGGCTGCGCTCGGGCAGGCTGCGCTCGGGCAGGCTGCGCTCGGGCAGGCCGCGCTCGGGCAGGCTCTGCTCGGGCAGGCTGCGCTCGGGCAGGCTGCGCTCGGGCAGGCCGCGCTTGGGCAGACCGTGCTCAGGCAGCTCTAAAGCTGCAAGTCAGGGAAGTACCAGAGCCCACGCTTACCCTGGAGCACATACCTTGTGCTGCCATATGCGAGTTAATTCGTTTGGTGTTCTCTTGCATTGCTGAAGTGTGCCTAGTGCTTGTGTCTTTTGAATTTGAGGATCCTTTTTGCTTTTGGAGGAGGTGGAAAAAGAATTTTGCATGGCAAGCTTTGAGCTAAGGTAGCACAGCAGGAGTTCTCTCCTGTGTCCCAGCTCCGTGCAGCTGCATCTGTGCACGTAAAGGTGGTGAAGTATGGAGGGTTCCCACCCAGGACCCTCTGCTGCTGCTGACTCTTGAGCCAGCACTTACAATTAGTTGTGAGTCATGTTGCAAAACAAGGCGTTTATATTGTGACTTTGAGTCCTGGTGCAGCTTGCGTGTAAGTAGGATTATTTCTGGCAGAACTATGGTAATGGAAGACAGTTTGTGGGACCTGGTCCTGTGTTTGTTACTTGTTGATTTCACTTTGTTGAGGAAGGTTGATTTTCTGTAGAGTGCTGCACTGTGCCTGTAGAAGCCAAACGCAGTCCCTAGCAGAGGGCAAACCTCCTTCTGGCTGTTACAGCCTTAGAACTGCATCTTGTAGTGTTCTTAGCAAATGTTAAAATAACAAGAACTAAGCTGTCTGGTAAGGGAAGAGGGGACTGAGAGTGGAGGAGTGCAAGGGAGAAGATAAACCCTGCAATATGTAGAGGGCTTGAGTTTTCCTCCTGCGATCTGCAAGCGCGGCGTGCACCGTCCTGCCCCGCAGCGCAGGCACAGCTGTGCGGCCAGATGTGCTCAGGTGCAGCTATGTGGCCAGATGTGCTCCTGTGCGGCCGTGCAACCAGATGTGCTCCTGTGCAGCTGTGCAGCCAGATGTGCTCCGTTGCAGCTGTGCAGGCGTGCGGAGCCGCTGCCCCGTCCCGCTCCGCCGCAGACGCCGGTCACCGCAGCGCTGTCCGCCTGGCGGAGGGACGGTGGCTCCTGGCGCACAGCTGCTCTGGCGGGCACGTCCCTCTGGGACCTCAGGCACTGTTTTTGGGAGGACTTCTGATGGAGATGTCGCGGCGTGCCATTTTTTATTTCAAAACCAGGCATCCCTGTGCACCCAGCAGCCACCTGCTTGTTTCCTTGAGACTTTATCTTGCTCGTTGTGTTGCAAGGGTTCAAGATTTTGCTTCCACTTCCTATCTCTTATCAGGACCGCTCTGGCCTTGGAGGCTGACTCACGTCCGTAACACAGCTCAGCACTGGGCCAGCACAAATAGGATTCTTGATCCAGGGAATTGATGGCAGGAAATGCAACCAGATCTTTGCCTGGCACACCAGTCTCAAACAACCAGACTCCAAAACAGTCTAAGCCTGCTGCCTGCCTTCAAAATGTCCCAAAGCACTGAAATGACCCCTTGTGACACAGTACATGGGAAGACTTCTCGTGTACTGAGATGTCTTTTCAGAGACTCTTCAGAGGCAAATTTGCACATATGAGAATACTTTATCTTAAGTGGCCTCAAAATGAATGAAACGGGTACAGCCCTGCTCAGTTCCTGTTATGCAGAGACACTTATACAATTATAATTGGCCTGATTAAATGATTATAGGTCTGACCTGGGCCTTTTCTGCTTTATGAAGCCAGATGATACTATACTGGTTTTACTGAGGAACACAGTCATAAGTTCGTATAATTCATTTTTTTTAAATGTATGAAAGTAGATTTGTATTCCAGCAACATATATATGTATATATATGTGTGTGTGTGTATATATATATACACACACTTCACCTAGTACATCCACTGTTGTATAAATGAAGCCCTGCAGTAAGCAGCTGCCATCTGCATAGGAATAAAGCCCTGTCATGGCAACTGCTAAGATGCTATGTGTATCAGTATTTAAAATAGTCTTACACACATCTATTTATAAATGCAAGAGATGGTTACTAGTTTTTATTTGTTTCCACATTGTATTAGCAAGGTTTTGTGAGTGATGCATGGCAGCTGCGTATCTATAATATAGCAGGTTAAAAGCTTAAACAGCTTTTCGTTGTACATTTGGCAATATTTCTAATTGTAATTATTGTTAGTGATCTGAAATTCTAGTTGCATTTTCTGAACATGCAGACACCTTTAAGAAAGAAAAAAGCACGTGTGAGACATTGAGGAGGTCAGGAAATTCTGCACTGAAGTATTTATACGTTTGATGTATTTATTGATGGTACACTGAGAGCTGAGCCCCTGGCTGGAGAAAACATTCCCCGTGCTGGCAGGAGATTCAGGAGCCCAGTCTCAGTCTCCACCTGGAGACAAGGGCAGGTTTTCCTGAGGCAGGGACCGAGCGGACCGAGCCACTGCAGGCATCGTGCTGTCCTGCTGAGGCCACGGTTGGTGCTGAGACCTCTCGGGTGCTCGTGTGACTTGTATCAGTAGAGCAGCTGAGGGACGCTGAGAGACCCAAAGGTGCTTCTGCAGGGCTCGCCTCTTGATCTGTAGGAGCAGACGTATATAAATAGCAAATACTCGTTGTGCTCTAATGTTTGTAATATCACTGTCACCAGGTACCATTTGCAATAATTAAAATTCATGTTTCATAAGATACCAACGAGTAGGGTTTGGTGGTTTTTATATAGTTTTAATTTTCAGTGAGGAAGTAATGTTCTCCCGCCGGGTTTTCCCAGCTCCCTGGTTCAGCGTGAAGATCTCCCTCCGAACACAGGTCAGCTCTTATGGACTTGAGGATTTCTCAGATTAGAGAAGCAAAAAGGGGAAGACGCAGGCGGATTGCACAGAGTACTGTGTCAGCCTTTTGTAAAGGTTTGTGTAATCTTCAAAATCCGCATAACGTGGCTTCCCCATCCTGTCCAGTGCAGAGCTCAGCCGCATTGTCTTTGGTTCTCAGAAACAACACTTTTCTCACAGTAATTCTCCCTGGCGAGCCAAACCCCATGCGTGTAACATGCATTTCTGTATCCCGGAATTGTGTCGTGAGGTTGCACGATGCTTGGGTCAAGTGAGCAGGCACAGAACTTGAACTACAGTTCTTGAAAGAAGCCAAAGCAAGATGTTTGTGGAATAACTTTGTTCTAAAGGGTTTTTTCAAGCTGGATGGCAGAAGCAAAGGACACGAGTAGGATTCTGTAGAGTCACATGGCATCACAAAGAGCTGCCCATTGTGTTATGGGGATACCGGCAGGTTTTGCAGGGGCTGCCGTTGTGCGGCAGTTTGCCCGAATACTCTTTGATCTTTACAACTCCTGTCCTCCTGATGAAAGGTTTCTCTTCCCGGTGAGAAATTCCACATCCCTTTATCAGGGAGAGGGAGAAAGACGCCAAACAGCTTCGCAGGTATGCACTTTATCTGTTACGTGAACGGTTGCGTGGCCGTCGGTAGCAGTCTCTATGCCTGAGAGCTGAGCTGGCGGGCAGCGAACTTTGCTTGTTTGGAGGTTTAGGGACAAATTTTACTTAATGTTCCCTTAAGGAATGGTTTGATTGACTTCGCTGTCCTTGTAAAGCTGTGAATCATTACTGGGCACTTAGCGCAGGCAGCATTTGTAAGAGGTGACTAAAGGAATGATAGATCAGGTTCATCCTCACATTGAGTGTTTTCAAGACTGAAACCAAACGAGGAAGATGTTTGTTGGGGTTTGGGGATTTTGGTTTGGTTGGGTCTGTGGTTTGGTTTCTGGTTTGTTTTGTTGTGTTTTCCCCGTCTGTTGAAGTCCTGTGCGGTTGGAGTCTCTGGTGAGCTCTGGCGATGTTCGGCTGTTCCTGTTGTGCGGTTGGAGTCTCTGGTGAGCTCTGGCGATGTTCGGCTGTTCCTGTTGTGCGGTTGGAGTCTCTGGTGAGCTCTGGCGATGTTCGGCTGTTCCTGTTGTGCGGTTGGAGTCTCTGGTGAGCTCTGGCGATGTTCGGCTGTTCCTGTTGTGCGGTTGGAGTCTCTGGTGAGCTCTGGCGATGTTTGGCTGTTCCTGTTGGTAAGCGCCCATCGGAGCCGCGGCCGCAGGGCCGTGCCGGAGGGCAGCGCCGGTGCTTCTCTGGGGTCCGGGCGGTCTGGCCGCAGACCGTGTGCCGAGCAGCCCACGGGCGCAGTCTGGCTCTGCGGGCAGTGGGAACTCATACACTGATAAACCAGGCTTAGCTGGAACGGAAGGCACACAGGCCTGAGCTCCGGGGCCCTGTCCTCCTCCCCGCTTGCCCAGCGGTCTCGTGGAGCCGCTGCCGCTCGCTCAGCGCTCTGTGCGGCTCCCGTGGGCGCACCAGCGTGGCCGGAGCCTCGGAGCCCACGGCCCCGCTCACGCGGTCTCCAGGCCGTGATGTAACCGAGGTTTCTCTGAACCGTGCGCTGTGAGTTCTCTGCTTCACCGTGCAGTCGCGGCATCAGAGCTGCAGGAAGCACAGCAATAGAAGTGATGGATACGAGCACCTTTTGTGTGAGTTGGGATCAAAAGGCTCTGGGTTCCCTTTCACTGAGTGGGAAGGTTCTGTGATGCTTCTAACCCTAAAGAAGAAAACGCAGGTGGAGCTGAGTGCAGATGCGCATATCACGTACGCTCATTTACAGCCAGCCAGCAAACAAAGGGTCAGTGGTTTCTAGTAATATGATTCTACTCAAAATAGCTTTTTATTAAGTCAGCTTACAAGTGTTAAAATGGTGGAGCCACAGACAAAACATTCGTTACCTTTTGAAATGAGTTACAATGGTTTTGTCATACTTGTACAAGTATTATAAGGTCAGTTCTTCTGTATGTTTTACAACCTGTTGTAGAATAGTCTTCTATGCATAGCTGTTCCACTTGACTGTGTAAGTTACAGATTTAACAGAACTGAAAGCATGCATTTTTTCTCTGTTTGCTGGTAACCTATGGAATTAGAAACTTATATTTCCGTGTTTTTAATGTGTTATACTATAAACAAAATTCACAGCACTATTGTCTATGGAATATCGAGAAGTTTTATTAGAATGAATTACTTTAAATGTTTTGTTGTTTGATTTAATAATGTGTCAGACATCTACACTAAGGCAATATAATGTTTATCAATAAAAATCTCCTCTCTTTGTACTAACTGGACGCTCAGGGTGTGCTTGGACGCAGGAGCAGAGCACCCCTGCGGGTCACAGTCCCAGTGCCGTGTTCACTTCGGGCGCAATTCTGAGGGCTTCGTACCACTTGTTTGACCTGTTTATTGAACTAGGCAGTGAAGGAAGAAGAAAAGACAGGTTTTGTACGTTGTGTTTCCCCCGCCGCTTGACGTGTGTTGGCTGCGAAGGTGCGTGCAGCACGGTGGTTCATGGAGAAGTCGGCTGGCTAGTGCGACCGTGTCTGAGTCCCTGCGGAAACAAACACTGAGAGGGTTCTGAATGTTATTGTGTAGTGAGTCAAATTCCGCTCTGTTACAACAACAGACGTGGAATTACCGCGCTGAGGTTACTCTCTTCCAGACACGGGGCAGCGGGAGCTGGTGGTCACTGCTCCAGCTGGAGGACTTTGTTCAGCCACCCACAGCCGCGCTTGTGAGATCCAGTCCTCCCTCTGAAATCATTTGTGGAGTAATATTTTCAGTAAAGCTTGGAACAATAATGCGGAGTTGCTGTGATTACAGCTCCGATGCAGCCAGTTTCCATCACAGAAAGCTGCAGAAAAGCCGCGCAAGCTTCTAGAGTGAAGCACCGGTTCTGCCTCTGTGCTCCGCACCAGCTGGCAGAGACGCAGCTCCAACCCAAGCCGAGCTGCCTTGGCGCAGGACTCTTCCTCCTCTGCCTCACAAGCAGGGGGGACACCCCTGAGCTCCCCTCCCAGGACACCTGCTGGGGAACAAGGGCTTGAGGTCCTTGCACGAGAAGACGTAACCGGGACTGGCTACCTCGCCTAAAGCACCTTTTTTACGACTTTGTAAGAGACGCTGCCAAGTGATCTCTTTCTTCGAAGCAGCACCGCGTCCGCAGGAAGCAGCGGTATGTCATGGGCTGAAGAGGTTATTTATTTACGCTTCTGCAGCTATGTCCGTGTGCAGGAGAGCCCTGCGGTGCAGAAAAGGCACACGTGCTGAACCCGTGTCTATGTCCGTGAGTACAGGGATGAGGTGCAACCTTTGATGTTAATGCAGAAAATCTCTTTCAGCAGTGCAAGCCCAGCAGCTGTCTTGAAAATATTGTCCACTGGTTCGATTGTTTGCTTTCCAACTCTGTGTGCTGGCAACGCAAAAAGTACGTTGGAATCCTCATGGATGCTGTGGAGACTTCCCCGTGACTAGTTTTCTGGTTCAGAGATAATCTCGCTTTTCGTCACAGTTCAGAGCTGTTCTGCTGGCTGTTGGACTCTGAAGATGCTCCCGCTCCCTGCCCCGGCCAGGGGGATGTGCCAAATATGCATCTTCTTTGATTCAGTCTTGTGATTACTTCGGCTAAGAAAAAATGTGTAACTTACAGCCTGGGAAGTTAGAAATTGGTTTTCAGAGGTCAGGGGGAGTAACTGAATTTCTAGCTGCTTTTGTTTAAGTTGGGGAAGTCAGAGCGTTAGGGCAAGCCATCGTTGCTGTTGCTGGAGGAGCTATGGAGGAGTGTGTGTTTCATAGCCACGCGTTCACTCTGCTGTTTTAGAAGCCGTTGCTGTGCCATCTTCGCTGTTGTTCTTCAGCCGTGACAAACCTCGCCTCAACAACGTGGGGAATCTTTGGTGCAGAGCAAAAAAGAAACAGCAGAGCAGAAGTAAAAAGTGGTGAAAAGAGAAATAACCCTCCTCTCCCACCCCACCATCCTCATCCATCACGAAGATGCAAAACTAGGGCACAAATCCTATTTTCCTTTTGGAGGTCAGTTCTGGCTTGCTTTGCAGAGGCCCAGCTTGTGTCTTTGCCACCCCAAAAAGCTATTTGCTTTGAAATACCAATTCAGACATGAGAGGTCTTTTCTCTGTAAGTTGCAGTTAATGATTTCCAATTGATTCCGATCTGTTGCTGATTGAACCATTTGCTGATTGAACAAAACCACACCTGCCTGTGTTGTCAGCACAATGTCCTCTGATGGGTAACTGCAGCCTTTGGGCTCCTGCTTCGGGAGTGGTGTTTGCAGGAGCACTGATTGATGAATGGCTCTGCTGCTGCTGGTGAGAATGGCTCCCAGCGCCAGCGTCCTTCATTTGGCAGCTTGGGGTGCCAGTCGCCGTGCAGCTCCTGGAGCCGCCGCACTGCGGTGCCAATGGGAGCACAGGGGCTCCCGGACCTCCTGCTCTCCAGAGAGCTCCTGCAGCAGAGGTGACACTGCAGTGCCCCCGCACACAGGGCTCCGGCACCTCCTGCTCTCCAGAGAGCTCCTGCAGCAGAGGTGACACTGCAGTGCCCCCGCACACAGGGCTCCGGCACCTCCTGCTCTCCAGAGAGCTCCTGCAGCAGAGGTGACACTGCAGTGCCCCTGCACACAGGGCTCCGGCACCTCCTGCTCTCCAGAGAGCTCCTGCAGCAGAGGCGACGCTGCGGTGCCCCCGGAAGGGCAGCGTGCAGACACGGCACTGGGACAAGCTGCAGGTACGCCGGTTGTGTGCTTTCCCTCCCCGCTGCAATGGCGATTGCCCTTCTTGGCATCGCTGAGCATTGCCCGCTTCCCCTCCAGCTGCTCGGGGTGCATTGAGCGAGAGGAGGCCCATCTCAGCCCCTGAGCCGGGGAACAAGCGGCGCTCTGTAGCTGGTGGGAGCCTTCGCGGTGCCAAGAGGATCGCTGGGGAAGAGCAGCACAGAATAAACAAAAACAAATACCACAGCCCGGAGAGAGCAGGTGCAACGAAACCACTCCAGACCAGAGCAGTTGCTCACTGCGACTGCTCGCACAAGAAGATTTTACAAGTGAGCCTTTAAAGAATGAATGAAAAGAAAAAAGAATTGGCATAATAATGTATTAGCTGCTGTGGAAATGTCTCAACCAAGTAACGTTAAAAGAGAAATGCACTGTTATCTTTCTCTGTGCGATCTTAAATCAACACTTGTCCTGCCTAAAATTCTTTCGTGCTAACTGCAGTGGGAGCTTGGATTTTAGAGGTGTATCTTCTAATGTTGCAGACAATGCCATCCAGGGCATGTAGACTCACAAATAGCAGCAGGAATGCTATCCATCGCTAGTGACAAAGCTTGCTGGGTTCAGTGTTAATAACTGGTTCATCACATATGCATTAGGCCTGTTGGGATTTGCTCATTTTCAGCATCTGCTTCCAGCTTTCCAGAGGATGCTCTGGGTCAGATATTGGTGGATAGTTTTGTCTCCACTGGAAAATAATGGCTTTCTGTATACACCTTATTTCCTCTGTCAGTCTGCTCGATCGCTTTCATCCGTGCAGCACGGCACGGATTACCGGTGGTCTCGCTAATCCTCAACCTCAAGGACTCCACTGTGGCTGTGATTAGAGCAGCGATACACTTAGATAGCAGATTAAAATATTAAACCTAACAGGCCAGATCCTGACACCCTTATTCGAAAAGCTACTTAGTGTGTTACTGAGATGCTCCCGTTCAGACCAGGCTGTCTGTACAGCACAGGTCTGCGCTGATTGTGTCTCAGGCACGCGGCCCCGTCGCAGCTCTGTCCTCGCTCCTGGCTGTCGCAGCTCTCTCCAGACTGAAGATTAAGCACCAGATACAAGTAGGTAGCAATCCACTGGGTTCTGTGACCGTAAATACTTATGGACCTGGACTCACCTGTGCTATATTTTAGCTACTGTATTTTCCTCTTGCTTCCTGCCATTTGACTTCATAATTGTTTACTGTTCTGCGGAACGGTAACAATATTTAGTGGTGCTTTAGACCAATATTGTGTATCTCTGTAAAGGGTTTTCTTGTGGTTTATACACAAACTTGCTCCCCGCAAGGGCTTCAGTGCTCAACCCCCGGAGATGGCTCAGACTGCAGGGCCGCTCACCGGCGTCTGCGCCAGCCGACTGCCGCCCGCCTCTGCCGCTCGGAGCCGCTTGTCCTCAGGCTGATGGCCTCGTGTGCCTTGGCTGTTTGCACAGGCAGCTCCAAACTGAAGGCAAAATCCTTGACTATAACTTCAGAGCACATTGAGAAACGTTGATACTTCCACTAATAAAGACGGGAGCTGTCAACACCGCTACAGGCACTGTCCCTCCCCATGGCCGCAGGCAGCCTGGCTGCCGACCCGCAGAGGCAGGGCCGGGTTCTCCAGGTTTGTAGTGCTCGGGTTCAGCCGCCGAGAGATAATAAAGCAAATTCCTGATGCTACCTTAGAAGGGCATTGCTGGTGGGAACAAAAATGCACATGCGGGCATAGTGAAGCGGTGGAAGTCTTGGGAAACAGTGGGTGGATGTTAACAGTATTAATTAAGAAGCAGAAGCTACCTTAGTCATATTTTTGTTGGGTCAATTAAGCAGTGCACTGTTAAAACATCATGCTGAAGTGACAAATCATTAGTTGGTCACAGTGCTCCCCAGTGATCAGTTTTCCCATAAACTGCTGTGGTGCATGTCGCTTCTTATTGTAACTGGACATTTGAAGCACAGATTACTTTGTTTAGCAAACAATTCTATGGCCAGGCTACCAACACTGTTCTTTCCTCTTCTCCAGTGGTGTTGTGAAGACGAAAGGATGACTCTCAAACGTTACTTCCCTGCAAGCCCAGGCAGCTGTGAGGGAAGGACTGGAAGCGCCAGCCGGTGTGTTCTGGAAGGTGGTGAGAGCGCGTTCTCGTTTGCCGGTGCCGCAGCCACCGCAATGCAGGCAGAGCCTGGTTCACTCGGTAGCTGGTGCGTCCGAGTGGTTTAAAACTGGTGTCCAAATCGAAGCATCCCAAGCCGCTGTGCTTCAGTGGTGGAACGGGGGCAGCTTTGGTGACTCAGAGTTCAGGTGGAGTGCAGCAGTTGCCCAGATACAGGCCCTGCACCCCTTCCCTCCTCCTTGCAGGGTGTCCCATAAAAAAGGCACACGATCAGCAGAGGTATCGGAACATGGCTCTGATCTTCCCCGGTTCCTGAGGGTTATTCACAGCTAGTGTCTGGCAGCCATCCTCTCCCTGGACAGAGGTCCCGTCATTACCCCCATGTCACTTTGCCTCGGGTTGTAGAGTAAGGAATAGCTTTGGCCCATGCACAGCTGGAACGAGCTTTCCTTGGCAGCTGGAGGCATGTTATTGCGCCTGCCCCTCTTGCTCCCTGCTCTAATGAGGCTGCCGGTGAGGAGATGGGATCAGATGCCGTGGCCCGTGCGTCTCCCCGCGCGGTGCTCAGGCGGGGCAGGATGTGTCTGGTGCCCCTTGCTCGTGGTCTGTGCTCTGCAGGGCTTCTGGGAAACCTGGGCTCTGGTCCACGTGTCAAAGTGTTCCTGCATCCCTGTGCAGATACGTGTTTTATTTGAATACCTTTTTCAAAAAAGTACTTGAGGAAGGTAAAAAGTAAGTGCCACTGAGCTGGAAATGCAGTTACGCAGCGTTTCAGCTTGTGCGCTTCCTGGCTGTCAGGAGGACGCAGGAAGACGCAGGAAGACGCAGGAAGACTGGCCGCTGCCGGAGCTCTCAGCAGCACCCCACGATGGGAATCCGTCTTGGTGTGGGGCAGTGTCGCGAGGCTGCTGGCCACATCTCCCTTCGTAGGATGAGGCTGGGAGTGTTGAACTTCAGAGCACATGGAATAATGAAAGAGTGATTTCTTCCCATGGTTGTAGTGACTAACGGTCACAAGCAGCAGATTCCAGTCCTTTGCAATCAACCCTAAAGAAGGGAAAGGAAAAAAGCAGCAGCAGAAAGATTGGCTCTGCGATGAGCAGAAACTAGAAGACACGTTTTCTCCTTCCTTGTTGCAGAGGCCATATGATGAGGCAGAAGTGACATGGGGCTTATTCATAACATTTGTCTAGCCTGATTTTGATCCCATTTGTGTAGCCTTTAGTTCAGTAAATGCAAGAATGCTGTATGGGCTTATCTGGGTACAGAGGCAAGTTTTTATGCAATAGGAACTTGATCAAAGTATGGTAATGAGGATGAGAAGCAAAAAGCAGAAGAGGAGAACTACTGTGTTGTCTCAAAAGGGAGAATGGACCAGTACGACGTAAGTCCCAGCTCTGAAGCTATTTCTTTGCCTGACGTGGGTGTCTGTGCTTGTGGAAGTGGCGAGAAGCAGCAGCCAGATGGAGTGGAAGGGTTCAGCCTTCTCAAAACCCACCCTCCGGGACTAAGTCACATCCTTTGCCCGCTCTGTTCATCCGAACATGGCTCTGTCAGTGCCAGACAGCAACAAGATTAACCACTTTCTCATGTGCAGGATTCTAGCATCACGTCTTACCAATTTCAGGCCCCAGCAAATTAATGATCAGCATTTTTTATCTTCACATTGGCAGAATTGCTCAGCCTCAGGCTGTTTGAGAGGTCCAGGACCATTCTCGTACCAGACGCAGGGAGCACCCTCGCCCGCAGTGACGTTAGGTGTTCTCCTCACGCTGAGCAGTGTAACGTGACCAGGAGGCTGCTCTTGAAGGGGAAATCACTCTTTCAGGAGGCAAGGGGCAGGATGGCTGTGCCACGTGCAGCGGGCAGGCGAGGGGCAGGACGGCTGTGCCACGTGCAGCGGGCAGGCGAGGGGCAGGACGGCTGTGCCACGTGCAGCGGGCAGGCGAGGGGCAGGACGGCCGTGCCACGTGCAGCGGGCAGGCGAGGGGCAGGATGGCTGTGCCACGTGCAGTGGGCAGGATGGCTGTGCCACGTGCAGCGGGCAGGCGAGGGGCAGGACGGCTGTGCCACGTGCAGCGGGGAAGCGAGGGGCAGGATGGCTGTGCCACGTGCAGTGGGCAGGATGGCTGTGCCACGTGCAGCGGGCAGGCGAGGGGCAGCGGCGGAGCTCCCCGAGCCAGCCCGAGCCGCAGCAGCAAGGCCGTGTTGGAAGGGCTGCTCTGGGAACCCCCAGACGGGGCTGCCCTGGCCTGGAGTCCCGCTGCACGTCTGAGCTGGCTCTGCCTGAGCCCAGGGACACGGAGCTCCTGCTGTGGGATGTCCCTGGGCACGCTCTTCCACCCAGCTTTTTGAGGTTTGTGTCTCTCCTGTGGCTTCTGACCATATGAAGTTTTGGGGTATGTGGCTTACATGGTCAGGACAGCTGTCTACCGCAGCACTAGTGAGTCCTTAACTAGGAGGTGCTCTCTGTGGCACCCAGATTTTGAAGAAGATGGAATCTCCTCTGGATCCCGAAAATGAAGAGGTGGAACACGGAGAGCGTCTGCCTGCCTGCACACGGCAGGTCACGCCTGAGCTCAGAACAACTCGGGATCCCAATACCAGCCTTGCTACAGCTTGCAGAACAACTAGTTGGCTCAGTTCTTTGGGTCTTGTTCACTTCTTGGTTTGTGGGTTTGTTTGGTGTTTTTTTCTTCCATGGGTGTGAGTTTATATGTCCCCTCTGCTCGCTGTATGAAAAAGTCATTGGGAAAACAAAACAGCTAGGTCTGTTTTGCTCTTAAGCAGTTTTTGCTGTGCCTTCTTCATGCAGTTTGATTCTCATCTCCCTCCTCCTCTGTTATAAAACACAGCTGAGTGCCAATGTTGTTTTGCAAATCAGAACAAGAAATACAACTTACAGCCCAAAGTGTAATATGCACAATACTGCCAAGGGATAAGGCTTTGAGTGTACTGAAGCGATCGCTGTCATGTGCTATAAACTGAAACACAGGCTGTGTTTTAAGGTGAGAAAAGATCACTCTGAAGTTACCAACGAACGTGCCCGGGCTCTGGAGGGCTGGGGGACGCAGGTGCAGCAGCGTGTTCAGCGCACAGGAGACAGAGCTGCCAGCGTGGGACAGCAGATCCGCGAGTCTGTTTCCTGGCCCCCAGTATCTGCTCGAGGTGCCGGAGGTGCCAGTAACGCTGTTTCCTCTGTTCTTGCAATGGAAATAAGAAACGTCTTTTGCTTTTTAGAGCTGAAGTACATGCTGCCCAGGCCCAGTCAAGACCAGATGACATGGGAAGGCCTCCCTCGCTCAGAAAGGTGAACAGCACAGCGGTGAGCAGCTGGAGGAGGACAAGTGCCATTTCTTGTCTGGACTGGTCAAATCCTCAAGGGCATCCCTCCAATATTTGAAGCCTTCAGCCTCCACATTGCTCTCTGCTCCACACCCATGTGATGACAAATATAGCCCAGCAATTCAGGGCTTGGAAAAATTTGCTCTTCTGCAGGCTCGCTGTATATGTGGAAAGTCACGCCAAGCTCATGCTCACAGCTGGATGGAGTGGGCTCTCAGTTAGGGATAAATAAGAAACACGAGCTGTGAAACTTCACCCAGTATCTCAGGTACATGAAAGGCTGTATGTGCAAGGTCTTTTCCAGTAATTTCCTCCTGTCCTTGGAGCTCAGTTCTGCTCCAGTTTGGCCCAGCTGGCTATGTCCCGACCTGCCTCTCATTTACTACCTCTTGTTTGCTCCTTTTCTTCTGTGGCTGGTGGGCACCTTACTGAACTGCTCCCAGACGCTCTTGGGGGCAGCGGTGTCTCCTCTCTCCGTACGGGTATCCAGGGGCTCTGACCATGGCGAGCCAGGCGCTGCAACCCTGGGCGTCAGTACCATCCACTAGGCCACCCGGGTAAACACCAGCAGCTTCCAGGGCAGCAGGACTGAAAAGGCGGTCACAGAATCCCGTGTGCTAAACGCATTTTAACGTCCAAATTCTGTGTGGCACACGTGGCAGGTGGAGCGAGAAGGCTCCAGCTCGCAGGACTCACCGGTGCTTGCACAACCAGCGGGCAGGATTGCTTCAGCTGGCTCCAGCTCACGCCAGGAAGGTTTCACACCTCTCTGTCAAAAGCCAGCTACAGATTACAGGGAAGCTGCAGCAAGAGAAGCTGCTCAGATGCATTGAGTGGTTGCATCCATGAGCCAGCCAGGTCTCTTACATCTGAAGATTAATGGCCACTTTCACAGAAGCTGTGCATTAATGTAAATGCCATCACCCTGTAAATGAGACAGCATTGTTTTGTCCTGCTTCCTCAAATCTAGGTGAGCATCTGCCTTTCATTTTAATGGTCTGAATTTTGGAATCACTATACCCCCTTTAAGTAGATTTGTCCACCACTGTGTGTCTTTGAGCATGTTCCTCATCAGTCAGCTGCTGTCTGAGGGCGGCTGCTGTCATTTTTAATTTTTCTCTATTACAGAGAAAGCGGCTGCCAGACTGGAGGGAAAATCTTCCAGTCTTTTGTTATTGAAATAGCTTGCACTGAAATAAATCTAATAAGCTTGTGAAATAGCGTTAGGATCCTGGAATGGACTGTGGAACATGCACATCCTAATGACATCGGTGCTGCAATTTATTTTCTCCAGTTCGTTAGCTGCAGTGAGAAGAGCAGGCGGGACGAGCCCTGCGGCCGGCACGGCAGGCGGGTGTGTGAGAGGAGCCCCTTCCCGGCAGGGCCACCCCGCGCTCCGGGAGCGCCCCTGAGCCGCCCCGGCTCTCCGCCCGCTGCCCCTGCTGCGCCACCGGCCCTTCCGCTGCGCCCGGCGGGGGGCGCGGGGCCGGGGGCGGGACGGCGGCGGGAGGAGCGACGCGGGCAGCTCCCGCGCAGCCCCGCCCAGCCCCGCCCCACCGGCCCGGCTACGGATCGCGGCCAGCTCGGCTGCGCGGAGCGCCTGCGGCCCGGCGGCGGGGGGGAGCGGAGCGGAGGCCCGGGAGCAGAGCGGGAGGCGGGCGCAGGCGCTGCCCCGGGGAGCCGGCTCCGGGTGAGGGGCGGGCACGGAGCCGCGGCCCCTCCTGGAGCCGCGGCCCGGCGGCGGCTCCGCCAGCGGCTCCGCCAGCGCTGCCGGTTGCTGGCCGCCGTGAGGTAAGGGCCGGGGGAGGCTGAGGCGCGCTGTGCTGAGGGGCCGCTTGAAACCGCCTCCCGAAACGGCGGCCGAGGGAGGGAAGGGAGGGAAGGAGGGCCGCGGAGCGGGCCGCGGCGGCCGCTGGTTCCGCGGAGCAGCGCGCTGTGCCCGCCGGGCCGCAGGTGAGGAGCCGGGCTGCAACCGCCGCGCTGCTTCCCCCTGAGGCCTCGGCCGGGGAGCTCCCGCGGGACGCGCTCCAGGGCCCGCTCCCGGGCCGGTGCTCCGCGCCAGGCCTCTGCCGGGGCTCGGGCCGCTGCCGGCCCGCCGGGACCCTCCTGGCGCGCCCCGCGCCGAGCCGCCCGGCCTCGCTCCTGCTGCCCGGCCTCGCTCCTGCTGCCCGCTCCCCGTGAGGCAGGGTCGCGCAGGCTTGGCAGAAGCTTCGTGCGCGTTCGCAGCGCGGGGCTGTCCCGGCCCGGGCCCGCGGGCAGCGCAGCAGCTCGGGCTGTGCACCGGGCTTTCGCCAGGCTGAACAAAGGCTTCTCGGTCTGGGCACCTGCGTCCCTTTTCTGGCTGGAATAGGGGTTACCGGGGCCCAAAAGATGGGGGTACAACGCTTGTCTTGCCAGTTCTTCTTCTGAAATATTTCCGTATACATACCTAGGTTAAACTTTACTTTAAATCACACAGGTCCGATTTGATAGACGTAGAACAGCAGAAGGTGTACTTTCCTGCCTTAGCCTGATTCCTTTGTCTTCTCATCCTTCTATGTTACTCAGCTCTCTTTTGTTTTACTTGCTTGTTTCCCGAAGTTTAACACTTAAGCCCTTTTAAGTAAGGAGCACCTTCTTGTGCCTTTGCCAGCACAGCTCTGTTGATGAGGTTTGAGCAAAACATGATTTCCTGTTGGTATTTCTGTGTGGGCAAAAGGCCCTGGGGGTAAACAGGACAGTGCTTGCGGGAATGGGTTCTCCACTGGAACGTGGCTGGTGGGGAGCTGAGGGTCTTGCCAGGTGCCTGAGTTAGTGCGTGTTTGCCCAGGTGTGAGCTGTGGGGGTGATGAGGCCGTGGTCAGGACAGGCTGTGGACTCCAGCACTCCACGGTGACTCCAATTCAGCTACGTCTGTGCTGACTCCGTGAGTAATTCTGTGTTTTGCTCTGATAAAATGTGCAGTGTAGCTGTTGAACCAAGCTCTTACCCTTCCTCAGGTCAGATCTGTGTTAAGTCTCATTAGTTTTAGATCTGTTTAGCTCTAAAAATATTTAATTCTTAATAGCTACTTGGAACTTGAATATTTAGATGAGCAGGAAGACTACGGTAAACAGAATTGTTTGTTGATCACACAGCTATGCAACAAAATTGTGCTGTGATTCTGAAGACGTTTATGTGGTACAGTAATCCTAGGATGCATTTAATTTTATTGAATGGATTTGTATTCAATCCACTGTCTCGTTCTTTGTGTTAACTAAAACGTAAACTAAGTAATAAGCACCAGTAATATCACCAGTATTGGTGATGGAAACAGCTGTGTGGAACAAGGTTCCTGTACGTTGCTGGGAATGCACTCACCAAATTCTTTTTGAGGCTGACTCTTTTCTTCAAGGAATTTCTGTAGTTTTCAATCTGTTTATGTTGGGTAAGCTTGTAAATGTTTGGGGTTTTTGTTTGGTTTTGCCCCTGACCAGGTTTGGGATCAGACAGTGCTGCTGGAAACGGTGAGGTGTCCCCGGCGGCTCAGCCTGCAGACCCGGTTGTGCCATAGCTGTAACGTGGGTTTCCTCTTGGCTAAGGCTTCCAAAGAACAGCCAACACAAATACCAGTCCGTGCTCAGAAACTGATCCTGTTAAGCTTTAGAGTTTCGAGTTTGTCTCAAAAACTTCTAGTGGCTTGAGAAACTTTTGTGCTGGACAAGGTGCGAACCCGGTGATCTCCACTGTTGGGAGCACAGGTGGCCTGGCTGTGGATCGTGTTGTCACGAGTTTCAGTTCCGCTGTGCTGGCCGGGGCTCTGCCGGGGGCTGGACGAGGGGCGTGGGGGCTCTCGGGGGCGACCTGGCCGGGTTCCCCGTCACGCTCCCAGCCAGCCCGTGTCCCTGGGGTGGTGAGGCCATGGTCTCTGTGTGACACTGCTCTGGTTTTCCCCCCCAGCTGGCTGAAGCACCGAGTGTGTGACCAAGTGTGAGGGTTTCGATGTGTGGCAAATGAGACCAGGAAAGTTGGCTTCTCTTGCTCTCAAGTATGTCTAAGGAAGAAGACGACTGGTTCTTTTACTTAAGGCTCGGGGATGTTTGGGGTTGTTTCTGAAGACAGATCAAACGTCGTTACGAAGGCATTGAATGAGTGGTAGGGTCACTGAATTTTTCACAGGAGAGCTACTGCTTAAAAAAAAAAAATTGACAGAACTGTTCTGCCTTAACCAGTAAAAAGCTTCTGTTAGCTACTAGAATAATGTAGCTGTCACATTTTAGTGATAAGTAATGTAATTCATCTCCCAACAGCAGGAGCGAATCGGTACGGTGCTATATGAAGCAGATATGGTCTCAGTCCTTTTCTTAAGACGCGTTACCCAACCGCAGCCCCAGCTTGTCAGCCCGTAGGGTCGCGGGGGGGCTCGGCAGCGGAATCCTGGTGGTGCCCTGTAGGCGTAGTGACTCCCAGCACAGCAGCGTGCAGAAGCCTGGCTCTGTGGTCGTGTATCGCAGGCTCCATGGCCGTGCAGGACTTGCCTGTGGCTCTAAATACTCCGCGTACCATGCAGATCTCGAAAATAAGAGGTTTACATACCTCTGAGCTGTAATCAGAGATTTATCAAGCTGTGTCTCACAGAAAGCCTCTAAAATTCCCTACTTAAGAGTTGCGTGGCGAGAATGCTAAGCAGAATCAAGTGTTGCCAGTTAAACTGTTTGTTTTGTTCAGGTCACTTGTTCAATTGGTAGGGTGTATCAGGAGAGGGGACAGAAGCGTAACTAAATATTTGGCACCTTGTGTTAAGTCATTGTGTAACAAACCACAGAGGTGATGTCGTAGGAGTTGGCTGGATATGAAGCTCTAATTTCCAGTACATGTCATCTTATTTTAGAACATTGAAAACAAATTATTCCTGACACAAAAAATTCTACAGCAAGGTACTTAATGCAGTAGAGTTATCCTGTATTTTGTTATGGAGCACGTTCCTGAGAGCTGGAGAGGATGTCATGTGCGCTGCTTAGCATTTACGGTGTGCGTGATCTAGAACAGGAGCACTTAGGGTCACTAGTTTCATCTGACGTGCCACCAGCTGCAGTGACCCGGTCCTCGGGCACGCGGGCTCGGCCTGCCCTGCCCGTTCCGGGGCCGGTACCTGCGGTGCGAGCAGCACAAGGAGAGGGCCGGCAGGGCTGTGGCAGTTCTGTCTCGGCAGCGGTGAGCCGTACCGCTTTGCGGAAGGGTGGCTCCTTCCACTTCGCGCTTCTGACGGTACAGCCTGAAGTGCTTACGTGGTCTGCACCCTGTGTCGTACGTACTTGGCAGGGGAGACATTCTGTTCTGTAACCCAGCCTGTTCTAGTTTGGCTTAGGGGGCCTCTTGGAGGTGGAGCAAGACAAACAGGTACAGTCTTCGTACTGTGCCATCTTGTTCCGCGGCACTGGTGCAGAAATGGCGGGTGGTGAGGGCGCACCGGGCGCCACGGCCAGTCGCCCACTCCCGCTCCCGCGGCGGCGTGGCCGAGAGGAGCTCCCGGGCCAGGGGCGGGAGCTGGGGCCGGGGGGCTCTTGGGCTCCGCAGGGGCTGCTCCGGGCCCCACGCCTGGCGCCCGGGGATCCCCGCACACAGGTGTTGGCAGCTGACTTTCTGCAGCCCGGTGCTGCTGTCTGAAGTTAACAGGTAAAACAGAAAGCAGATTAATGTAGCATGGCATTTGCAGGATCTGTAATGTTCGGAAAATCCAGTGTTTATGAGGATCATTCCTCAACTGAAGGAGTGCAGGCCTAGTTCTGCTCTTGACAGTGAGTTTTATATCTATTCTGGCAACTTCATGGGAGTTGCTCCTGAATTTTTGCTATTACTTGTGAGTCATAGAATCAAACCCAAGAGCTTGTTTCATCCTTGTAACTTTTTGTTGCCTTTTGTGGTTTTTGAGAGTCTACACATGTAAAGCCCGTGCTTAACTCTTCGCAATACAACGGAAAATTTTGCAGGGTGGCCACAGCCATATTTCTGTCATTTTTTTTTCTTTCTCACGTAATTTATTGAAAGTTTGCTGAAAGAGTTAAATGTGTTCTCTAAGAAAAGTGACTAAAATGAATTGTCTTGTAATTGCAAGATTGATAGTATGTCCATTGGTTGTGTGCTTAGGAGAAGCTGGGAAATATTGTTGTGCAATGATTTGGAAATGGTCGTCTGTCTACTGCAGTTCTTTGAGAAGACGCTGGCTGATGCAGCAGATGTGGATATTTGGGGTTGTTTTTCTGCCTTGAGATCAGCAGAGGAAAAAATTACACATGAAGGAGAAGAAGTTGTGAGCTGCAGACACATTTTCTCAGTAGGTTCGTCTGTTTTTTTGGAAATACAGTTCCAAACAGCCCAGTTGAAAATTGCTGAGCTTAGTGCTGTGCTGTTCCCTGTGAAGCTGGTAGGGGTTCTGCCATCGGTGTGAAAATGGCAGGAGCATGGAGATCTTGCCATGATGCAGTGACAGGAGCAAAGGGAGGTTCTCTGGCAGGAATAACTGTTTTGTGATGTATAGTCACGTATGATTTGGAATTAGCGAACCTGTTTGTGGTGGGTGTTGTGTGAAGGCTGTTACGGTGCCGCACCAGGGAGGACGCTGGTCTGTGGACATGATGTGTGACAAGAGCCCGGGATGAGACAAAGGAGGGGCGTTGTTCCCCTCGTCCTGGAGCAGGGTTCCCAGACAGCCGTGTAAGTGGAAGCTCTCGGGGTGTCTGACCTGGGGCTTGTCTCTGGAGAGCGAGAGCCCCGCGTTGCACATCGGCAGATGATGTCTTCCTGCGTTCTGGGAAGTCCCAAGCACTGGGTCATTGTGTATGGTATTTAAGGGACAAACCCGTAGGTGTGAATGGCGGTTGCTCCATTACAACCAGCGGAGCACTGCATACTGACTTTGAGGCATGCTCACAGTTGTCTCCCCTATCTCATATATACAGGCTTAGATGCAGAAACAACTTTATTCTGAGGGGCTTCCCTCAAAAACCAAGCTTTTCTTGCTCCGTAATGCACCGGCTCCAGAGTGAACGTCACCTGGCGAGTGCCCGGGGCCGAACCAGCGCTCTGCACCGGGGCCCCCGGTCGGCTGGGAAAGAAAAGCTCTTGGGGCTTTGCAGTGGTTCTCTCTCTCTTTTTTTTTTTTTCCAATTTGAAATGATGTCTTTGGCTTCTGCTTTATATTTGCTGAATACAGATCCATGCTTTCCAGTAATTAGCTCCAGGGCTCTTTGACCCTGACTTTGTTGGAACATACTTCCAGCATGAAAATAACCCAGAGCCTTACTGGTTTTTCCTTCACACGGTGTGCGTTGTGTGTGCTGACATCCCCTCTCTGAACTTGTCTGAGAATCCGCAGCCTTGTCTTCTTAATACTTTGCTTAGTAGTTTCTCTTAATTGATGATGCTTTTTGTGCATATGCAAAAATACGTATTTAAATACATTTGAGGACGAATGTGTGGAAACCAGTGGAAGTGCTCGCCCGCCTTGGCTGTGTGCTCGCCGAGCGTGCCGTGCCGCTCAGCCGGGCCGGGCCGGGCCGAGGAGGCGCGAGGGCGGCAGAACTGCTGAGTTGAACAGAGAAGCCTCGGTATCGACACACGGGTTCATCTCACCTTTCCCTTCACAGACGAAGGCAGGTGTTCGGCAGCGCAGTTAGAGCTCCTGCTGGGACACAGTGCGTCGGCTGTGACCGGGAGACTCCTGGGGTTTTTGGTTCGGTGGGACGTTGTGTTCCCTGCGCGATCCCTTCCAGGCACAGCGGGGTTGTAGCGCTGGTTACAAGTGTTTGCGCAGGGCAGAGCGTGCCCTTCCGTCCCAGCACAAAGGAAAAAAGCCTTTGTTTTGCTGGCACAAATCTTCATTTGGGACATTTTGCTGGAAACTGGTGCATCGAAAGGACAATGAAATTAAGAAAAGTAGATCATAGTATTCAGCTCATGCTCAGTAAGCTTTGCATCCAGCAAGACGTTTGTACTTTACATATGCAAACGTAAACATGTAAAGGTCCTGGGTTGATGCAAAGTGCCTAAGTGATCATTTCCAGGACAGTCTCTAAGTTCCAGCCTTGGTGGTCATGAAATGGCAAATTAAAACTATTACTGTTCCAGGCCTGAATATGGTAGGTGGTGTCAGCGTGATTTGCGTGTGGGTGTGAAACGCGTGAGTGCAAGGACAGGCATGTTTCGGTGTGAATTTATGCATTTGAGGAGCCTGGAGAGAGATGCTGCTTTTTATGACAAGCTGCTAAGAAGCATGGCAGCTGTTTGAAGGTGCCTGTGGGCTTGGAATGCATTTCCGATCAAGAGATTAACGAGCAGAAGTTGTCAAAAGTTCACTGAACGTGCAGGCTTCAAACGAGCAGCTACTGCAGCTGAATTCTGCAGCGCTGGTTGCACGGGGTGGTCCGTGTTTGGTGCTGTACAAGGGAGCAGAGGTGGAAAGCGTCACTGGCGGGGGGGCGAAGCATGGAAGAAGGAGAAATGGAATTGCAGAGTAAAAATTGATTCATATGTTTCTAAAGCTGGATTACAATCTGGGTCTGTTTCTCCTATCCATTGCCAAATGAGATTCCCTGGCCGAGGGAGGGACTGCAGCAGTTGTGTTCTGCAGAACGTAACTTTTATCTGAAAGGGAGAAGGGGGTAAAAATTGGTGCTGGCCCTTCAAGCTAAGAATAAATGTGGGAAGCGTGAGCTGAATGCAGCCGGAGCGGCAGCTGAGAGCAGCTGCTGTCACTCGGGGCTGCGGGCAGGGACGGAGCTTTGCTCCTGCCCGAGCTGCCCAGCTGACGGGGAAGGGCGTGGGGAGAGCGGGTGGCCGCCCCTCTGCGCTTGTGCTTCCCTGGGTACCGCGGCGTGCTCAGCATCAGCTGCCAGCTGAGCCTTGGGGTGGCGGGCTGGCCTCAGCAGCGCCCGTGGGCAGCTCCGCTTGTCCGGTGTGCGGTGGAAATGCTGGAGTGTGCTGGACTGCTGTGTGCAGGGGGATGCTGGTGGCAGCTCCTTGCTGGACGCTGCTCATGTTCACCTGCTCCGGTGAGGTCGTGGCCCATGGATTGTGAAAGGAAGGTGATTATTTTCTCCTCGATTTGCCTTTGGTGCTATGGTTCTGCAAGAAAGGCAGAGCGGGACAGGAGCAACGAGGTGTAGGGTGGACTGAGTTCCCCTCGCTCAGATTTGCGACTCTCCAGAGACATGGGCTTGTGTTTGTGCAGGGGATACATCGTAGCTGAGGAACAGAAGAACAGAGAGAAATGGACTTGGTGGTGTTTATTTTAAGACTGGTTGATAGACTTTGAAGGGTTTTTTTCGTGTTGCTGAATTTATACAAAGAAACCCTATAAAAATAACTGGCACCAGATGTAGAAGCAATAAAATAATGCTGTGTGAAGTCTTGAAACTGTGGTATGTAACCACAAGAGCTATTTTCAGCCGTTGGCAGCTTTCTCTTTATTATCTGCAGAAAGAGAATGATGGAATGTGTTAGCTGTTAAACAGTTTAATTTTTCATTTGTAAAGGGACAGAGTAAACCTGTATCCCAGGGTGCTCGGTCCCAGCTCCCCGTGCACAACGATGGCCAAGGTTTGTTGCTAACACTCATGGGAGTCTTCTGGTACCAGCGTGTCAGCAAGAACTGAACCTGGAAGTGCCTTCTCATCTGGCTGCTGCCTCACTTTCTAGATTGGGTCACATTTGATTCCAATCTGAAAGGAAAAAATGTGCCACAAATTCTTCATCTGACGTATGTACATAACATAACCTGCCCATACAGTAAACATGTGGAGTCACCAATGCATTTGAATTCGGAATGGTCTGCTGTTGTCAGTACTTTGACCCAATTTCACCATTTCGACAAGCGAGGCTTATTTTCTTCCAAAACACTTATTTCGAAACACTCTGTCCCAGGATAGAGAAAACAAATTGTTTACACAAGCAAACAAATAGCGGAGAATTAAACACCCACACTTGCTTGTTCAGGAGTTCCCCTGCTGGTGATTCCTGTGGGCTCAGGAATCCGGTGAGGAAAGGGAAGCTCCCAGCAGTAATCAGAGGGGTCTTGGTGCGACTGCTCGTGCTGCCGAGGAAGCAAACTTTGGTGATGGTGGTGTTCTCCATATCGCAAGTACCCTATATCACAAACAGGTTGGATAGAGAAGGGGAAACTGCTCCTCCCAAAATCTAGGGAGAGAGAAGACCACCTCTTCCTTGTCTGGATGAAGACAGCCTGGGGTAGGGGCTTTCAGCCCTTCTCTGTACTATGAGACCCAGCTGGTAACTGTGGCATCAGTACCTCCCTCCTTACATATGGGAGCGTATATGTCCTGGTCTTTTGAGGGACTTGAGGAAAGGTGCAGATAGGTGAGTTATTGAGGTGATGATGCCAGCTTTTCGAATACAAATGTGATGCTGGAAGAAGGGGCGAGGACGGGAAGGCTGCTCAAGCCTGTGCAGAATGCTGGGTCTTGGAGATGTCTTGTTATACGAAATACATCTGTCTTTCCAAGATCCTTATGCAGATGGCTGGGGAGAAAGGAGTAGAAAAGGAGAGGAGCTTTAGTAGGAAGTAGAAAATAGTGAAAACTGCAACAGGTGAAGAGACTGGGGTTGGGGGATGGAAAACTCACAGGTACAGGGAGGAAAGCTGTGAAGGTCACGGGGTTTTATCCTCGGGGATTCAGCTGTGAGAGTGAGGGCAAGTTTGGTGTAGGGGCTGGGGCAGGAGAAGTTGGGGCTGGTCGAGATAAGCAGTGAGAGGAGAGCTGGTGATGGACAGGCTGAGGAAACAGGGAAGCGGAGCAGGAAAGCAGCAGTGGCCTTTGCGTGGCCGAGGCATTGCGAGTCAGCAGTGGCAGAAGACGGGGGGACCAGAGATGGTTATCAGAGGGAACAATTGTCCTCTGGGGGAGGGTCAGGAGGAGCAACATGAGGATAGGAAGGATGACCCACGTTTACATGACTTCCAAGTTAGCCGGGTTGAGACTCAAGCCAAGAAGCTTGGTTGACACTGTCAGTCCCGTGGTGTATATATATAAACAACAGGAAGAGGAGTGGAATTAACTTGGGACAGATATTTCAGAAGCCTTCAGCTTTGAATTTCCTGGCTTTCATTGGTGTGTCATAAACTTCTTGTTTTCACCATTTTTTCGTGAAGAATTGGGGTGGAAGAAGAAACAATAAAGAGCGTTTATCGCAATAGAGTGTCATGTTTGGCTTCTCTCGATTATTTGGTGTAAGCATATTTAGCGACTAAACTGTAGATTGTATGTATTTGAGTTTCTGAAACTCCCTTGTCACTTAAAAGAAAACGTCTTCCAAACGGATCCCCCAGCCCCAGACTGTTAGGCTGCTCTGTTTATGCGTCCCCTTGCCTCAAACAGGCAAGAAGTAAAGACCGTTCAAATTAAGTGAGGTTTCTGCCTGGGATCTCGTGTGGCGGCTTGTGGTTGATTGTGGGTGGGTTGTTTTTAACTCCTGCCAAGGCAGTCAGTGGTGTGGTCTGTCCAACTGAGTATCTAGTCATCATTGGAGGATCCTGACAGGTTAGAGCAGTGAAAACTCTCGCTAGTATAGGCTGTCTGCTATACTTACATGGGAGGTCTTTGTATGGAGAGCAATTAGTTTGGTTTAATTAAGTGAAATATTTTCTTGCAGTCTTTCCTGTGCACAAAACCAAATAAATACTTCAAGATATAAAGCAGTGTTCTTTTAGTCTCTCTGGTGAAAGTATCTTCTTTTGTTCATTGAGAAACAGATCCTTTACTCGGCACCAAGCGCAGTGTTGGTGCACTGATTGTGCGCTGATTGTGCAGGAGGAGCCAGTCGCCGCCTTGGAGCAGTGCGGGGCAGAGTGTGGCGGAGGCACGCAGTGGTGTTCTGCACAGGTGTTACAAGCAGTGAGTAACAGCACACTGTCCAAAGTCTGTGACGTGCAGGTGTTCAAAGTGAGCAGTGCAACCGCAAAAACTTGCGGGCCATTTTCCTCCTATAGGCTGTTCGATTACTTCAACCTCTTGGCCAGAAAGCAGTAGTAGAAATTTAGCTAATGACACACAAATACAGTTGTTCTTGAACAAAAAGCAGACCCACAGCTGCACAGCTCAATGCCACTCACGGAAACGTAGGGTGTGTGGGATTAATCCGTCAGAGGAAGGACCCACAGACTCTTGCAAATAAATGGTAAAATGCAAGGCATATTTCCATGTCTAGTACTGAATTTATTGCTTAAAACACGTGTACCTCAACTGTTAGGTAAAGATACCGTGTATGCAAGAACGCTCTTGCCATGGTATGGATGCAAGTTCAAGTTTAATCTGCTCTATTACCATGTTGCAGGATTTACGTTCCTGTGTATTACAGTCACAGAATGGTGATAATGGAGAATATTGATCCTGAAGTAGTCCTGAAAATGTATGAATCTGAAGAACAAACACCACATAGTATGATAGTTTTAAGAATGTTCGTCTACGTTTTGGCAAATCCTTAAAAAATGTCGGTGAATGTAGTTTATTTTAGCAGGAAAATCTTATTTATACTTTCTCTCCTGTCTTCTGATGTTGCTCGCATCTGCAGACTGTGCGCACATGTACTGAACGGTGCCGTGCGCTTCAGGGGCTGGTGCTCAGCGGTGTGCACGGTGGCCTTACCCGGCTTGCAGTGAGGTCAGCATGCCCGTGGCTTTTTCAAACATGATTGAGCAAGTTAGGTGTGTATCAGTAACTGTCAGGTGCAGAAGAGTAAATTGTACGAAAAGAAGCTGTGCTAGGTGCAGCTGTGTAATACCAGAACAAGCACATCCGATCACTTAACCCTAGCTCGTGGGTGATGGCTCAGAAACCCATCGGTGGGTGGTTATCGGGTCCATCTCCACCTCCACGCAGGTGCTGTAACTCACCCGCTCCGCACCTCACTTAGTGCTTCATTGCGAGTTCTGAAGCCTCTCCAGACCTTGAAACTATATTGTAATTCAAGTGATTACCTTTTCTTGCCTGTTCTGGGAACTGCAGCTCAATGTTAAATGTTTTTTAAGGGGTGTGAAAACTTATTTCTGAATGTTTTCACTTCTATTATTCACTGGTTTGGGCAGGAATAACAAATGGCAATTACTGAAATACTGCGAGAAATTCTAGTTTTGTGAGATATCCAGGCCAGGGAATGGGGGAGTAATACGAACCTTCCGAAAGGTTGCCCGAATCAAAGCCAGTCCTACAGATGTATTTCTCTGACATGTCTGGAGGCAAAACAAGACGTGAATGTATCAACGTACAATCGTTCTCTTATAAGAGATGTAGTGGTATCCTCCACGGTTAAACGCTGTGCCAAAGGAAATGACTTGGGTTTTTATTCCCTTTCAGTTATGTGGAAAGTACGGCATGGGAGCCAGCGGGAAGAGGTTGGTTAGTGGGAGAGAGGCAGAAGAAAGTGTTTGGAAGGGGTGCAGAGGCAGCCCTCGCCGCCAACATGATCCTCTTGGTGGCTTGCCATGCTCAGCCAGGCTTAAGGTTTGGCTCTTCTGAGGCATTTGGTGTGTGACTGTACGTTCCTGTTGGAAAGAGTGACACGGTGTCTGTTCGTGTCAGTGGGAGCGAGCCAGCCCAGCCCAGGTGTGCTTTCAGGTACTGCTGTTTCTGCAGTTATGACTTCAGCAGAGATAAGGGAGCAGACAGCTGTGGGGCAGCAGGCCTGTCCAGAACCTGATGGGCCTTAGAACCTCTGCCCAGAGTGCCATGCTGAGACAGGTTCAAAGCAATTCCTCTTGATCCTTCCGTCTCTTAAATGCTGCCAGTGAGCAGGATCTGGAATCAAAGGGGAAAAACAAGCCTGTGGGCAAGAGGTTGGTTGAGGCAGGAGCGATGACTAGCTGAAACCAGATGTAGAAAGAGAAATGTATGAATTTGGCAGTGATATTCCCACTCCAGATTAAGTCAGGTAATATACCAGCCTGATGCATGGGCTGGTTCTCAGCCCCTTGAAGGTCCACGTCTGTCCAGGTAGGGGTTCCGTAAGCAGTGACTCACGGTTCATGGCTAAATGCGTAGTGAAAGACAGCTGTGATTTTAACAGCATTGTTACGTTTACCAGGGTGAGGAGCGTTGGTGCTTCAGGATGCAGGAATCAGAAGGGGGGCCCTGACGTGGTCCTGGTGGCAACCAGGCTTTCTGCAGGGGGAGCCCGCACAAACCCCTTATGGGCAGGTGGCAGAGGTAAAACTGAAACCAGCGCATGAAGAAAAGGGTTGTGGATCAGGGAATGGTTATTTGCAAGGTTTTTCAAACACTTTAATTAAAATGACAAAATAAAAAAATATGCAAAGAGTGCCTTGTCGTTTTTTCTGTATGCGTTGTTTCTTTTCTACAAGTAGTCTGCCCTTATGTTATTTGAAGAAGATAAAAAAGACTGTGAACCCTTTCTGCAGCCCGAAGAATGATGGAAGTGGGGACCCTGTTTTGCGTGATCCCCTCGCTTTGTGCGTGTGGACACAGCTGTGCTAACACAATGCGGCGTTTGAGTCGGGAGCCTGCGAGGTCCTGGCACCAGTGGTGGCTTTCAGACTGAGGCTCCTGTGTGGTAGCATTCAAAGTGACACTGTGCTCGGCTGTATCTGCGGCCCTGCAAGCGGGCTTTCAGTTCGCTTCTCAGAGGAAATACTTTCAAAAGGAAAAGGTTAATTTTGCCAAGAATCAGAGAAGGTCAGAGTAATTAGACAAACCAGAGCTTTGTAGGTTAGAGATGAACGCAACCCTCTCTGCGGGCAGTGCGAATGTGCTAGGAGAACAGGAAAACGAAACGTGTGAGGGTACTTGGGTTTGTAGAAAATCCAAAGTTCTGTGTGTATCTCTCAGCATATTCTCAAGTATAGGATTGCGTTTTAGAAGTTTTTCACATTTTTAAAAAAGTAAAATGTGTTTATCCTTCCTGTTTCTGGTTTCCAGTTTAACCCACCGGAAAATGGGTTCACTGAACTAAGCGTGATCTTTTTAATGCTATTTATTTATAAATTATTATAGTTAGTTTGTAATATGATGCAAATTCACCGTGGGTTTTCAAGGACGCGTGCAGTAGGCTTTCCCTGCCTCCGGGTGCTCCTGCGGGGCGGCAGGGGTTGTGCCCGTGCTGCCAAAGGGGACGGGGAAGGGCGGCGGCGGTGGTGCCGTCAGCGTTATCTCCTGACACAGCCGACCTTTGCCAGTTCACACTTCAGGTCTGCACTGGTGTGTTCTCCTGTTCCTCCTTGGCAGCAGGATAGCGAAACCCTGCAGCAGTTCGTGTGTCTGCGCTCAGCGATGCGTGGCTTTACGGGCTGCGGATGAAGGGGACGGCCGGCGCTCCGGTGGGTTCTGCTGTTTCCGTTGGTCAGCCAGCAGAAGGAAGCCTGCACGTTTTTCTTCTTCCTTTAGTGATGGCATTAACGGAGTGTCTTCCCTCTGTCCTTTTGTGAGTATTTGTAAGCAGAGACTCTTTTCCTCAGTCAAGTGTTGTTAGGTGGGCCAAGAGGTCAAACCCCGTGGACAGGAACTAAGGAACGGAAAGCCGGAGCAGTTGTGCAGCCCCAGCTCCTTAGGAAAATGAGCGGGGTGGGTAAGGAGACAGGGCAGGGGTCGTTTGAGTTCCAGGGGTGGCTGTGGCCTTTGCTTTCCAGCTCAGGGAGGAATACAGTTTGTCTCATCCTTGCTAGGGCTTTTAGCTAAAGAAATTGGGACTTTTGCCTTGTGAAAACAAGACTGGAATGAGAGGATGAAAGGAAAGGATCCTTACAAGTCCAGGGAGATGGTGATTGGCACTACCACAGTTAAGGACATATAAAATTGTGGGAGAGTGAGGAAAGTAGGAGCTGTTTTGACAAGAAGTCAAAGGAAGAAGGAAAATAAAAAGCACGTTTTTTGAAAGCTACAGCTCGCGTGAGTCTCGGCATTCACAGAGTGGCAGTGCCTCCCAGAGAAATTTGCCAAGCAGAGAAATCATTCCTTTTCCCTGCCCTGTCTTGTTCTTTGCACACACGAGCTTTGTTCTGGATTGGAAGAGGTGCAGGGGAGATGTGCGCTGCCCGCAGGAGGGGTGCATGCTGCCTGCAGGGGAGTTGCTCTGCATGCAGGAGGGATGTGCTGCTGGCGGGGCAGATGTGCTGTGTGCAGGGAAGATGTGCTGTGTGCAGGGCAGATGTGCTGCTGGCAGGGCAGATGTGCTGCTGGCGGGGCAGATGTGCTGCGTGCAGGGAAGATGTGCGGCACGCAGGAACCAGTGAGCAATGGAGCCCCAGGAGGAGCCTGGCACCTGCTGCTGTGCAGGCTGCCGAGGGGGTGAAGCACCCACCACCTACACGCAGAAGCGGCCGCCTGCCGGATGGCCAGATGAGAGGTCACAGGTATTATACAGTGAGTGGATTCCAGCAGCTTGATGACATTTTCAGATGGGTTTCTGAGCCGTCACCCAGACAGTGTCCAGGCTAACCCATCTAGATGCTCTGCCTCAGTCCTAAAACACACGAGAAGAGAAAATGTTCATGACATATTTCTCCACCGGCTTCCCAGTCAAAGAAGGGATATTTTCCTGTGTGGCAGCCTCATGCTGTCTGAGCTCCACGAAGACAGTTCCAGAGCAGTGGTTTTTAGGCTGTTTTGGATCTGGATAAGCATCAGATGTGGGCAGCCGTGTAGAGAAGTGACACCTCCCGACAGCGGGTTTGTCTGTGCAGGTGTGTCTGTGCGCCAGGCCGAGGTGCCTCGGAGCTCCGCGGGGGAGACAGGTCGGGGCGCACCCCCGGTTTCGGATTGTTGCACCCACTCCTGGCCATCCATCTTACCAGCCAGTCTTAATATCTAGTTGCGCGTTGGGTGGCCTAAAGAAAGAACATGCACCAAACACCCCCACCAAAAACATCCCCTAACCCCCCCCCGCCCCACAAAAACCAACGAAACAGAAAAACCCCACCGCTACCCTAAAAACAATAGAAGATGGAAAACCCCCGAGCACCCAACAACAGTGTTTCCTCTGTGCTGATTTTGATCAGAAACACTGCACCAGTGAGGCATGGGGCTGTGTTGAGGTGGGCCAGGTCAGCTTGGGACAACACGGGGACCCCACGCACAGCGTGGGCTGATGTACCGGCTCTGGAGAGGACGTGAGCCCAGGAGGTCACCACATCACATAAACAGAACAGTGGTGCATTACATGAACAGTGACAAGAGCAGCTATGGAATAGATCAGAGCGTCGGAACCTCTTACAAGCCAATTGGAAATTGGTCTGGTTTGAAGCGTTTGTCTGAGTCAGAGCCGTGCTGCTCTTTGGAGGGCAGGCTGTGTATCTGTGTTTGCATTCCGCTGTGTTTTGAGTGTGGAAGCTTATAAACTCTGGGTTTGAAATAGAATGAATGTAGAAACTTGGCTCGCACTTGTTTTGGTAACAGGATTGCATGCAGACATTGTGGTTAAATTAAAAAAAGACACAAACCAACCAAAACACGAGATTTCCTGTGCAAGAGTTGTTGTTTGCAGATGGAGTGATTCGTGACCGAGACGAGAAGCGCGTTCGGCTGCGGGATCTGGCTCGTGAACCCCTGGTGTAGCTCATTTAAAGTCTATGTGGGTTTTTTTGTGGTGGGTGGTTGGTTGTTACTTCGCTGTGGGTTGGATTTGGTGTTGTCATTTAGAGGACAGCATCAGCTCGGAAAACTGATTTGTTTTCCTAGTTTCTGGTGGGTCTCCCTCCACCTCAGGTCTTTCCGATGCACGTTCCCTTTTAGAATTAATTGAAAGAAAATATTTTAATTTTATAATTACAGCTCTTGTTATACGGCAATCTTTAGATTGTTTAGAAGAGCCATTATCAAATACCAAACCTCTTTATTCTTGAGACTTCAAGTAAAGCAACACAGGTCTCAATGCTTTAGGGCCTCATCGGGAATGTATTCCTGTAAACACACCGATTTACAGTTTGGTTATTTTAACTGTTCCCACGTGCTGTTTCTTGTCTTCTCTCGATCATCCTCCAGAGTTCAGGTGTCACAGGTGCAGACCCCGGGATTTCTCGTTCAGGTTTAAGGTGCAGAACTCGGCGTTTCTCGTTCAGGTTTAAGGTGCAGAACTTGGCATTTCTCGTTCAGGTTTGAGGTGCAGAACTCCGGATTTCTCGTTCAGGTTTGAGGTGCAGAACTCGGCGTTTCTCGTTCAGGTGTCACAGGTGCAGACCCCGGGATTTCTCGTTCAGGTTTAAGGTGCAGAACCCGGCGTTTCTCGTTGAGCTCTCTCGGTCTCCAGGCTGGTTCCTGAGCTTTCCGGCGGGCTGTTTTTAACTGGAATCCTCTGGAAAAGTGTCGCCTTTCTCTGCTCTTGCAGTACGGCTTCTGGAGACAGAGGGAACAGTTTAAAACTGAGAGAAAAATGTTTCTGTTCTCCTGCTTCTACCTCTCACCTGTTTCCGTTACTGGTGCTTGCCAGGGCTTTTCATTTAACCCTTTTCTCTTTCCTTGGTGCCGTGTGCCCTCGTCCATGCCCTCTTTAAGGCACTGGAGGAAGCAGAAGCGTGTTTGTGCGCACACGGATACGTGTCGGATTTCCTTGTTTGAGCTCTCGGCATCCCCTGTTCCAGCCGTTCTGTTTGCTCGGGCTCATCTGCAGCCCTGCCACGAAGCGTTTCGCATTTGTATTCCGATTTCTGGCTGGGACTCTGTCTTTATGATGTTTTGCACCAGTGCTATTTGCCACTTAGGTGACTGAAACCTCCAGCATGGCTACATGGTCAGTAAATGTGAGTGAGGAGAAGAGTTAGGATATTTAAATGTAATTATGAGCTCACTGTTAAAAATCCTAGAAGGACTTTTTAACCATGGAACTTGGGTCCTGTTTTGTTCAGAAGTTTGTTCACAAGTTGTTGGTGTGAACTGGTTGTGACTTCAGAGGAACTCTGTTAGTCAGCCGGAGATCACCCCGTGACATTTCCCTTTGTGTCCGTGTATGTTCTAGTTGTGCGTAGATGTTCTAGTTGTGTGTTATTATATTCTTATGGGTACTAAACCACTTACTCAGTTGGCATGACTGGAAAATGCAGATTCTTCCTAACTGCATCTTCGGTTTCTCTCTTGGACTAACTCTGGGAAGACTTAATAGCATTTTAGGAACCTGAAGCAGGGTTTTGGGGGAGTGGTTGGGATTGGTTGATTTGGTTGGTTTTGTGGGTTTTTGGTTGTTTTGGGGTGGATTTTTTCACATTCCTGGTAATGTGTTTTCTCCCTTGTGGGTGATTTTTTTCCCCTCCTGGTCAGCCCCGTTAATTCTGTGATATCTGAACTGGATTGCAGTGACATCTCGCATTTTGTTCTATTTGTGCTGCAGGCTGAGGTCAAGCAAACAGACAAAGCAATCGTTATGTTTTAGCATTCTTTTTTGATGAGCACATTACAATCTACTCAGAGCTGCAGGGTCAGCTGTGAAGAGAAGGGAAGAGACATGGCACTCCGAGCAGCACTGTCTTTTTCCAGCGATTTATGGAAAAAGAATAGACTAAAGGCATGTGTAAGGACTCTGGGAGGAGATCAGTGGCACCGTGTTGTTGACAGAAAGGGTTTTGGCAGGCGGCTTGTTGTGACTGCTTCTGTGGCTTAGGAAGGAATTTCCTACAGACTGGACTAACCATTAAAATGTCTCTGCTTTTAGGAGCTCGAGGCGTGCAGTGGAGTCTCTGTGGGGAAGATGTCATCTTTGACAATGAAAGACCGTGGTCTGGACAAAAGAGGAAGTTTCTTTAAGGTAAATGGGGTACTTATACAAAATGTAAAGCACCTGGTTTTATGTGAAACAACTGCTGCAGGGTGTGCAGTGCTGTCTGTGATACGTAGCAAACCCTTTTTGTAATACGGGAAGAACTTCATTGAACATCTCTTTTTACAGGTGGTATTCATGGTTAGAACCACCCTTTTATTTCATGTCCATGTTGTTTTCCTGTGCATGCCATAGAATATTCGGTGTAAACCAGCCTGTGGCTTTCCTTGCTTTTAATGCTGAGAACATAAGCTTTGTTTTACATGGGCATAACGTTATTAGAGCTTTCACGAGCTGGGTGAGCGTGGTCTCCTGAGGCCGCGGGCAAGGCCTGGGCGCCCAGCAGGGCTGTGGGGCTGGAGGTGCCGCGGGGCGCTGGGCCCCAGCTGAAGCACCTTCGGACACTCCCTAGAACTCTCTAGAAATGCGTTTTTCTCTGGGCATGAATATCTGATTTTTGTCTGGCTAACCTCATTACAGCCGGCAGATGGACCCTTGGGAGCTGCTAGAGAAGGGCTGTGCTTCAGGTCGGGTGCCTGCAGTCATGAGTTGTGTGCATCTTCCGTGATCATCCACTGCTGCGTAGTTACAAGTCACTTCTGTCTCTGGGAACTTGTGTCAAGGATTAAACTTGATGGCTTAGTTTTGCTTTTCCCAGTACTTCCTGCAGAGTTACCTTGGGTGATCGGCCCCAGATCTGCTCGGGCGTGAACAATCATGCTGCAGAAGCGAGCGTGGGTCACCGTGTCCTCTGTTCTGCCTCCTGCTTTGCGTGAGGTTTGGTAAAGCTTTGGAGACCAGTCGGAGGCCTTTTGGGGCTGCAGTGAGTTTTCCTCTTTGGCTCACGCAGAGCTTCGTGTGGTCAGCAGTAAACAGGGTCTTCTGGGGACAGGAGCTGCTCCTCAGTTTTGCAACACACTTTTGTTACATCTCACATTTCATAAACACGAGCATTAACCTCGTTTGGTGGCAGTCCACAGCTGGGTCAGGAGAGCGGTCATGTTTTCAAATCATAGCAAGAAACTGTGTCAGTTATGGGGAATATTTCTAGGTTGCCACTTACGCATGTGCTGAAGGAGTCACGATGCCATTGAGGCTGTGAGCAAGTGTCCGTGTCATTTTCTGCAGTCTTTTGGTGTCTCCTAGTGTTAGTAATTCTTGTGTGAAAAATAGATGGTGGAATAGCTATTTTGTGCGCCTCCTGTTCATGGTGTCATGGCTGTAGTTGCTCGAAATGGTTAGGAATGCAGTGTGCCTGGGCAGTTTCAAGATACTGGACTCCTAAGGCTGTAAGAAACATTGCCAGTTAAGAAACTGAGGTTGTCCTCGATTTTCCCAAGGAAAACCTGGCAGGGAAATGGCCCTGAAGAACAGTGGGAATGAAAGGTGCCTCCAAACCACCGTTTCCAACCTCTCACCATCCCCAGGAGGCTGGGTCAGTGTTCTGCGCCCCGGTGTGGACGCGGAGGCTGCAGTCGGCGCGGTGTGCGCGGCGCCTGTGTGCGCTTGCCTCTGCAGTGAAACCACCTTCTCTTTCTCTCCCCGTCCCACATCTGGGAAATTGTGACAAGTGGACAGGTGAGCAATGAAAACACTTGGCACACCAGATTTTTGTGGTTTACGCCGTTTTATTTTGTCTTATCTGTCTGTGTTTAGGAGAACCAGTAATTAAGATACAGCCTTTTCCTCCTGCTGACCTGTACTTCAGTGCTCTCTCAGGTACACAGACCGTGCAGTGTACCTCTGCGTATGGTTCTCGTGTTGTGCTTGCTGCTTTGCAGTTGCCCAGGAAACCTTCAACTTGCTGGCATGCAGTTTCTCAGGGCACTTAAATCTCCATAAAGAGGATCTTACTGTTCTCAGCGACGTTTATGAGAAAGTTAATTGACAAATACCAGTGGGAAACTCCAGCTTTTCTTTCTGGTTCTTGAATAGTTCCCGTTGCTGTAGCTTCTAACCATTTCTTAGTATCTTCCCGTTCATGATTTTGACTGTTGGTACACCAGGGGAACAGTATTGTCCCCATGTTACAGAGAGCCAAGGTCCAGAGTTCTTTAGGCTAAACTCTCCAGTTTTTGTATCTTGCAGTTGGTGAAGGCTCAGAGACATCATGTAGTGAAAATGAAGTAAGGATGGAATCAGGCTTGGGTAATTCTGTGACTGAAGAGCTTTCCCGTGGTTAGGGAGGAGTCTGTGGTAAAGCAAGGAACTGAATATGTGTCTCTGACAAACATCGTTTTACTGAAACATCCTCCTTCTCCTCAAAATGTTCCAATCTTTACTGAATTGGCAACACCACTAAGGCTTTTCTGTCCCAAAGTCAAACATCAGTCCAAACTTCATGCTTACAGTTGAATAAGACACTGAACAATATTAGTGGTCTTGGGAATTCATAGCTCACTGTGCAAAACAACCAGAAACTGCAGCCAAGTTATCCAGATAATTAATTGTATTCAGACACTGGGACAAGTCTAGGAGTAGCACTCCCGCTTTGGCTGGCGTGTGGCGCCTCGCCACCTCGTCGCACAGCAGTCGCTCTGCTGGTCCGAGCCGCGAGGAGCGGCCGTGGTGCGGGGCGGACGCGGGTCTGCAGGCGGCGGAGACCGGATGCTGAGGCTCGTCTGTCCAGCCCGCGGCGGCACTGGCTGTCTGCAGCCCGCGTCCCTTGCCAGACTAGGAGCGCCGATCTCACCTTTCCTCTGGTGCTGCTGTACGTCTCGTGCTCAGGAGCATTCCGCAGTGGGCACTGTGGCTGGCCGTTAATGTGCTCTCAGAGAGATGGCAGTTTCATTAATTCTTCATACAATCTTATTTACATTTCAACACAAAAAGTAGGAATTCAGTTGCAGTGATGGAAGAGTGGTTTTTGTACAAGCGTCCTGAAGCAGACATGAAGCCAGCGCCCCTTGGCTTCCTCTGGGGCCGGAGGAGCTGTGGGGAGCTGGGCGAGCAAGAGGAGCCGTGGCGTGCTGGGCAGGAGCGGAGCAGCTCCGGAGAGGGGCTGCAGCTCCAGCGAACACGCCTGCTCCGCTTTCTGCTGCTTGTGTGACATCTGAAAGATGTAAAAATGAAGGGTATGTTCTGGTGAGGGAGCGCTGAGGAGCGGAAATGAGTTTTTGGTCTCGATGTAGGAATTACATTGTCACCCCTGCCAGCTTATAGAAGGTGAGCTCGGTCCTGTTGAACAAAGAATTGCTTGACAGTAAGCGTAGCGTGATGCATTGTGGAAAGAAACGTCGTGGTTTAAGATGTTTGAATTTCATCATTTCGTTCTGGATTTCAGGAATGTGAACAGTTAGTACCTGGGTACCCGTGGCAGTCTGATACTGAGGTGGGTTTGCTCAGGGAGTGCAGGACTGGGCTGCCGTGTGAGCTCACACTGAGTAATTATTATTATTATTATTATTATTATTATTTGGGTTTACAATGGTTGTACTGTAGTTTCTTTTTAACTTCCAGAACAGTGCTTTATCAGAAGTAAACCCCAGAGGAAAACCACTAGACACAAAAATGGCTATTTATCATGCTATATAAGGTCTTTTTAATGTTAAATGATTCACGACCTGAGAGGATGTCATACTTTCAAATACATTTCTTTTCACGTAAACCTTCTTTCCGTAGCATGTCAGGGTGATATCTATTTCATAGTCCTAAATAATCTGTGACAGATTGCTTCAGATTACCTTTTACCTCTTGGGGCCCAAGTATGTTGTTTACACTAATATATCCATCCACTTCAGTTGCATTTTCCTGTGGAAACTGCCTTTTGTGGTCTTGATTTCAAGTCTGTTGAAACCAATGTGTGACCCTTCTGATTATTTCCAGCAAGACAGGAATCGTACTCTTTGTGCACAGAAAATGTTTGAAGAACTCCTTCCGCTCAGCAGGCAGCAACCCGGGGCTGCTTGTTTGCGGTAACACACCCGGGATCCTTCTGCATTTTGTAGAAGCACGTTATTAACAGCTCAGCGCGCTGATGCTCGTCATGCAAGCGTCACATACCCTGCGTAACGACCAGAAGTTTAATTGAGCCTAAATACTAAAGAAGTGATGTCATCTAATAATGAGGATACGTTGTGTTATTTGATAGCAAACTATTTGTCAGGTGCCGTTGCATTAGTCAGTTGACTGCAAGAGTACCCAAATGATGCAACTCCAAAACACTTTTGTTTTTTTAATCAGGAGAAGAGTAACATTAAGACATTAAAAATAATTCAAGGAAAATGAGTTGCTGTTTGCAGAAAACAGTGGCAGTTAATTTTTAAAAACAAGGTATTAATTTGTAAGGATAAATGCTCTAGTGCGGGACCTGCTGGGACCCGCTGGGCCGCGGTTTGGGCGCACAGTGCCTTCCGTCCTGGGGACGCCGTGGGTCGGGTTCAGGTTGGGTGCTGAGCACCCGATCAGGTCCCCTTGTCCAGGACGTACTGACTCCTCACAGACTAAGGAAAGGTCCTTGTGTCATGGGGCGTATGGAGTAAACCCAATACATTTGGTCTGTGAGCGTAAGATTGCTTGAAATGTGTCATTTTGTTGAAGTTACCTTTAGAAAAACAAAAAATAAAATCACTGAACAGAAAAGTTCCTCTCAGGAAGGAGTTTCTGACAAGTTCTCTTCAAGGCAGACATAGAAATGAAAAAGCGTTACGATTACAATGTGTTCCAGGTAAAACTGTTCTGCAGTGCACACCTTGTGCTATTCTGATTTAAAACATTTACAAGTTAAAATCTGTTTTAAAACAATGGTTTTCAAGAACTTTAATCATATAAGCAAGTACCTTCCCCAGACAAAGGTGTGAGAGGCAGGTGTGCTGCAGAGGCTGAGCGTGACAGCCGTACCAAACCAGCTACAAGTAGCGGACGCTGGAAAGCGTCAGAAGGCACGCTGCCCTGGGTGGCTGGTAGGTGTGAGTGAGCACAGGAGCTAACCACAGAACTGCCGTGTAGGAAGGCTATACAGCCTTCAAACTCCTTTGCATTGTTGATCTGTTCCATCTTCTGGGGTCAAACTGATGTACGAAAGGATAGCATGAAGTGTGGAGTGTCAGCTCCAATTTTTGAGCATGTTATTGTGCTTTTAGTACCACGTGAATTAGAATTCTTTGCTGTAGTGCGCAAAGGTTTTGTCCTCTGGGAGAGAGTTGTTCTTTGAGGGTTTTTTGTTTGTGTGCGTTGGTGGTGGTTTGTCGGTTGGATGGTTTTGGTTGTTTTCCGGCTCTGGTTGAAGGCAGTGAACACCATTCAGTCGGTTACAGCCAGGCTGAGAGCCCACGGTGCTCCTGTGGAGGCCCTTGTATTGTCTGCTTTCCACGGAAAGATGCTGGAAACCTCTTCTGTTGTGCAGACTGTTGGCCCGTGAGCCGCTTGCTCTCTGTAGGTGTGCCAGAGAGCCCGGCACACTCTACTGTCATGGTGCTTTGTGGCAGCGATTGGTCTTGTGGGTGCAAAGACTAAAGTGATATGGGACGTGAAGAGGAGCTACTTACGCCGAGCTCATTCATCCTGTCGTTGTGTCCAGCCCCTGGTTCATGGGGAACAGCAGCTTAGCTGTCATGCAGTTATTGGTGTAAGACATTGGGGCTGTGGTGCTGGCAGCTTATGATTCAAAAGCAGCTGCTGATGTATAACAGAGGGTTGCTCCACTTTGCTTACTGTTTCCCCTTTCTGTCTTTGAAGCAGAAGCAGGTGCTTCCCACGCTGCTTCTCGCAATAAATACCTGGTGCCTCTGTGCCTCCGGGCGGCTGCCAGAGTGTCCCCGGTGCTGTCACTGCAGCGAGCTGTCACACGGCCGCGCCGGCGGGCGAGCGGCAGCTGGTGCTGGCTGCCCGGCCTGCAGGCCGCCCGGCGTCTCCGTGCCTGCCGCTCCTGAGCTGGGGAGGGAAACGCCGGGCAGGCTTTGGGGCTTGATGGAGAATTCACTTGCCCTCCCCCTGTTCCTGGTCGGCTTTTCTGCATAGAAGGCTGATTGCTCCAAAGAAGCCAGGGGATTGCCGAGCAGTCTGTCTCCTGCTTGGCTTGAACCTCAAGCCAGGAACTGACACTTGAAGGAAGACTGTTGAAAGAGACACATCTGTTAGCAGGTAGAGCTGGCGTCAGCCCTGTCAGTGATTTGATGATAATCCCTTGAAAACTAATAGGTGATCAATTCCAGCTCGATTATTCTGAGAGTGACTGTCTCTGCGATGCTCAGTGATTTGCCTGTGGTTTCCCCATGCTCCATGCAATGGAGGGAGCTGTGAGTGGGGAGGTTCCTCTGGTTTCACACTCCTTGGTCCTCTGTGGTCCCCCCGGGGGTTCCTCTGGTTTCACACTCTCCCTGGTCCCCCATGTTCCCCCTGGAGGTTCCTCCGGTTTCACACTCTCCCTGGTCCCCCATGTTCCCCCTGGAGGTTCCTCCGGTTTCACACTCTCCCTGGTCCCTCGCGGTACCCCTGGGGGTTCCTCCAGTTTCACACTCTCCCTGGTCCCCCGTGGTCCCCCTGGGGGTTCCTCCGGTTTCACACTCTCCCTGGTCCCCTGTGGTCCCCCCGGGGGTTCCTCCAGTTTCACACTCTCCCTGGTCCCCTGTGGTCCCCTGAGGGTTCCTCTGGTTTCACACTCTCCCTGGTCCCTTGCGGTACCCCTGGAGGTTCCTCTGCTTTCACACTCTCCCTGGTCCCTTGCGGTACCCCTGGAGGTTCCTCTGGTTTCACACTCTCCCTGGTCCCCCATGGTCCCCCTGGAGGTTCCTCTGGTTTCACACTCTCCCTGGTCCCCCATGGTCCCCCTGGAGGTTCCTCTGGTTTCACACTCCCTGGTCGCCCGTGGTCCCCCCGCCAGGCCCTGCAGCGGGGATCACACAGGGTGACCAGTGCGCAGAGCACTGGAGTTGTACTGCAGACTCAGTGAAAAGGCTGCTCTGCTGACCAGGTTCAGTATTGAATGCAGCAGAGTTCTAACCAACAATATATCTGTTTCATTAACAGATTAAATCCTCAAACAGTGTTTAATAATATGGTGAGCTTCATGAGTTCGTATTTTAAACATCACATACAGCTGCAGGTCACCGTGAATCACTTGCCATCTATAGTAAGGCTCCAGGCGGTGACTCGTGTTGTGTGCCGGTTGCTGCCTGGCGTTGCCTTCCTTCTGGGGTGGCTCCAGCGAGCCGTGACGAAAGCCCTAACGTATTTACAGCTGGCTGCATTGCTCATAGTCCTGACTACTTGGTGCTTGGAAAACTTCACGCTCTCCAGTGCATAGGGAGCATCTTCAGGGAATGCTGTGGCTGAAAACTAAAAGCTAAGCCTTGCATCATCTGCTAGAATAAGCTTTTAGCCATTATTACTGCAGGACAGAGCACGTGAGGCGGCTCTGTTCTCGATGCGGCTGTGCTTGTGGCTCCTCACAGTGTTAGACCCTTTGTGGCTGTCTGGTGCGAAAAGAGAAGAGGCTGCAATTTGGTCAGTTCCAATAATAATTCAGTCTCGGTTGTGTTCAGGTGCAATTCGGGAAGGTTCTGACAGCAGCAGGAAGTTGCGGAGCAAGGAGGGGCTGCGCAATACCTTACTGAAGCAGCTGGGGGGGCAGGAAATCTGAAAACACTAGGAACTTCATAGTAAACAGAGTGTGAACTCCGCTTTGTTCATTCAGCTTCCAGAGACACTGCGAGGATTTAACCTGAGAAACCTGCTGTTCGGAGGCTAGTATGGGGGGTGGAAACCTGGTGCCCCGTGCGGCTGGGAGCCGAAGGACGTCGCCTTAATTCAAGTCTGTCTGCTTCTTCATCTAGAAGTTCGGCTTCCTGACACTGAAGTAAATTAAAGTTTGCAAGCCTTGTGCTTGCATACTTCAAAAGTTGAAGCATGTCTCTCCTGAATGGAGGACAGAAATATAGGGCAGGGAAGTGGTGAGATGTGTACCAAGGTGTGAAGGTTGAGTAAAAAGAATGAACAGAAGACTGTGCTGAGCAGTTACGAGCTGTTTCACGGAACTGAAATGAAAAGCTTCATCAGAGCCAGAAGGGACAAGGAGGCTACAAAGCTGTACAAGCATGGTAACGCTTGTGTCAGCAGCGTGTGTTATTTAGTGGTAACAACTTGTGTTGTTGTGTGTGGCTACCTCACTGCACTTAGCAAAACTAATAATGAATGAAGACTGGGGAAATAACAAGAAGAAATCCATTGTGTCAATATTTTACAATGCCATTAGTTATTTAGAACTCCTAAGAAGGCACATTCATGTTTGAAACTAATGGATAGGTTAAGAGTGATTATTGTGGCTGGATACTGTGGTGGATTGCTCTTCAGAGATTTAGGCCTAATAGAGCTGATCCTTCCACTTCTGCTCAGTCACAGCCTGGAAGAGAAATGCAAGGTTTTTGTCTTTTCACTCGTCGTCAGCTTCTCTGTTTTGAATTGATTGACTATTGAACTGAATTAGTGGGTCTCTTTACAGGTACAGAAGGATTGCTGTTAAAAATTGTCTAAATATAATATATCAGCTAGCTGCAGTTTGGGTTAGTAGCCAAAGACTTTCCGTAGAACAATTGCTTTCTTTCTTTAAAACCTGAACAGCAATCGGTGTGATTAAAGGCAGTAGAGGCTTTAAAAGAGAAGAATCGAGGCAGTGTGATCTGCAGGGTGCAGTCTCGGTGGGTAGGGCCTGCTGCCACTGCCGGAGCACGCGGGCCCGCGCTGCCCTCTGCGGCGATGCCGCTGCCCTGAACGCCGTCAGACACGCACGGTGATGCCTTTCACGAGGCTCATCCAACAGCAGCAGCGTGTGTATGTTTCACTGTGTGAAGGCAGTGTGGGGGCTTGTGCAAAAGGAGGGATGAGCTGACCCCGAAGGGCGCTGGGTGGCTGGTTGTTGGGGGTGCTGTTTCATGGGGGTGCAGCGAGGAGCAAGGCTGCTCCATCAGGACGATGCAGGTTCCTCCTGCTGCTCCTTCCCGTGCTCACAGCTCACTGCAGTGACTCAGGGCTGCTTGGGGGTCAGCAGGTGGAAGGTGTTTGTGAACTGTATTGCGTGGTACAGTGGGACTGGGAGCTCTGAGCTCCACACAAAGAAGCCTGTGGAATGGCTGTAGCGTATGGTAATTCATTCTCAACCTACACTTAATGGAGCTGGCCTGTTTTAAGTAGAGACTGAAACTTCGTTGGAATCAATCAGAAGAATGCTGCACGGCAATGAGGGTGTAAATTTCTGAGGTAGAGGAAAACTTCCAATAAAACAGTGTAGGAAAGCATTGCCTGCGATTTCCTTGAAAACGCTGCTCTACTGGGCTCCCTAACGCTAGTGGGACTCAGGGTCATGTCTTGTGGGTGACTATGAGCTGTTCTAACTTGGACTGGGAAGCTGTTTTTATGCCAGCTGCCAGGGTTTAGTGTGTTTGCTCTGGGGTGTGGAGGTGGCAGCGCTGCAGTGGTTTAACGGGCGTCGCTGCAGGCCGGAGCGGGGAGCGCTCGGGGTTTGTGTGCTGCCAGGTGTCAGGCAGACTCCCTGCAGTTCCTGCCAGCAGTTTCCAAGACAGAGTCCTTTGCAAGCCTCATAGTTGGTTTCTGCTCAACCAAATGTTTCCCAGACATCTGGCTAGCAAATGCCATGCTTCTCAGGATACAGCCCTCGGGCTAATCTCACTCGCTCTACAATGCGTTCTTGCCGTCCTGTCCGGAATTGGGATGGTATCCCACCCGAGCTGAAGTGTCACAAGGCAGTTCTCTTTGAGTTCTGTTCACTTGCAGTCCAGGACCCAACGTGAGAAGCAGCCACCTGTTTCTCTCTTGCGTTGTTACTTTTCATCCACCGCAATATCGTGATGCTTGGTGTCCCTTCAGAAATAACCTTTGCAACTCTTCTAATTATGTTTTTTTGTGTAATTTGAGAAAGTAAGTGCTACAAATGATGAACTCATTTAGTTCTTTTGATCTGTTGTATAATATATTTACTAGATTCAAATTAAAAAGCTAGCCAACCTGGAAGGTTTTGTACCGGTGCAAAACAGACATTATTCTTCCTTCACGAATGATCGTAGTTTTTCCTTTGCAAGGGGAAGTCCAGATAGGATGCAATTACCAACCAGTGTGTGTAATCTCTGGTGACTAACGTTGCCCGGGCTTCGTTTCCACGCCCCTTCCACTCACCTGACGTCATGTGTTTTTGTCCCTTTCTAGCTCATTGACACAATTGCCTCGGAGATCGGAGAGCTGAAACAGGAGATGGTGCAGACAGATCCCACGGTGGAGGATGAATCTGCCGATCTGCGCAGGTGACTGAAGTGTTTCTTCTCGTAGCAGCTGGAGGTGTGCCCTGAGAGGAAAAGAGCCCCCGTTTCCACTGTGCTCTCCTCGGGTGGCTTGTGTTCTGGCTCTTTCCATCCTACCGACACGGGGGGTGGAGATAACTCTGCCCTTGGTTCCAGGCATTTCCCTTAGTGCGGGAGGAGTGCCCAGAGATTCAGTTGTTCTGTGTATTTGCCGGAGTATCTTCTAAAAGCAACTGCACTCCACTCCTGCTTCCTTGTTACCAGCCTTGGATACTGATGAATGTCTAAAGCAGGAAACTACTAATGTTGTTCCCATTGTCTAGGGCAATGAGCTTTGCCTTCACACTGTAAAAGCTAAAAATATTCGTTGCTTCAGGGGGCTCTGTGAAGATTCAACATACAATAACATGATTTATTTACATTCTCTGGCTAGGAAGTGAAATATTGACTGGTATGAGCTGATGCTTTTGTGGGATATGTGTTTAAGTTCATTTATATGTGAATATCTTACATGTTTAAAAAAAAAATAAAGGTAGATGGGGCATTTTTTTGACCCTGAACTGTTTCGAGATGCGGTTCTGGGTTTTTAACCTAGATCACGGCATGCAGGTGCGGGCTGTGGCAATGTGTAACGTTAAACTTGTACCTGTAAGTGGGCATAGAGGGACTCCAGCATTTGGGCTTTGCTGTCGCTGCTGTCCGTGACTGCTGAAGTCTGTTAAATGTGCATCTGGAGGATATTCAGTGTTTTAATCGTTGTGTTAACAAGAGAACGTATCTTTGTAGCTACTGTTGACATGCTTGTTTCAAGCGGAAGGCAGCGGCCGATGCGGGCATTCTGTCCCGTCCGACCGCGCAGCCTGGGGCTGTGTTCTTCAACCAGTGAGGTGATGAAGTTGATGACATTGTCGTGTTTAGAACTACATCCGTGTTTTTAGCTTTTTTTCTTTCTATAAATACTTTTGAAGTGTGATAGAACTGTCTACAGTGTTACTCGAATTGTTCGGGTAGAACACTGAGCAGCACCGTTGCCTGAGTGGCAAGAATGTCAGACAGCTGAACTAAGGACAGTCCTTGGCCGTGGCCCTGGGTGCACGTTATTCCAGTTCAGAGCTTTTGGAAGCACAGTTCTTTCGTGGGGGTGGACAGTTTACTTTCTCCATTTTGCTGGCTTCAGCTAATTAATTTCAACAAGTGTTAGCTAATTTTCGGTTAAGAAGAGGCTTCTTAGTCTTTCATGTGTATGGTGTATTCAAAGATACAAGATCTACTAGTTCTAAAGTGTTGGTGGAAACACTTAGCTCGAAACAGTCAATTAAAAAATACGTAAGTAAAGCTAGCATTAAAAAGTGAGAAATGCGATTTCCATGATTACTTAACTGAATTCAGTTCTGTGTTTTATTTAAGTCATTGCGAGTTGTGCTGAAACTCGTCTCCCATGGAGAGGAACCAGTGTAGTGCCCCTGCGTTACAGCGTTACAGCAGACCTTCCGCCAACGGTTTGAACTTTGAGCTTGAGTTTAAGGTGACTTAGTCAGATTGTCTTTTCTTGGGAGGCACTGTGGAAAAAAAAAGGCAAGCAAAAAAACCAAACCACAAACAAACAAACCGAAACCCCACCAAACAAACCGAAACCCCACCAAACCACCGAAACCCCACCAAACCAAATAGAAAAAAAAAGTAAAACCAGGAGAGAAATTAAATTGTTGCATTATAGATAGCAGATTTTGCTAGTGTTTAGATTACAGCAACTCGTTCTGTGTACTTGAATTAATCAAGTGATTGAGAGGAATTCAAATGGTTCTTCTCTCACGCTGTTGTTTCCAAAGAAGTTACACACACATCCCAGCTCCAAATAGTTTTACAGTCTAAGAAGTGACAAATTTCAGAACTCCCCGGTGTGAGGGTTTGACTGTGCTTAGTGCTCCGATCATCAATTAAAGCGGTTGTAGGAATAAGCCTGAGCTCCCCAGTGCTGATGGTGCCCGCTGGGCTGTGGGAGCAGCCGTGGGCGCTGGGCTGTGGGCGCTGGGCTGTGGGAGCAGCCGTGGGCGCTGGGCTGTGGGCGCTGGGCTGTGGGCGCAGCCGTGGGCGCTGGGCTGTGGGCGCAGCCGTGGGCGCTGGGCTGTGGGAGCAGCCATGGGCGCTGGGCTGTGGGTGCTGGGCTGTGGGAGCAGCCGTGGGCGCTGGGCTGTGGGCGCTGGGCTGTGGGAGCAGCCGTGGGCGCTGGGCTGTGGGCGCTGGGCCGTGGGCGCAGCCGTGGGCGCTGGGCTGTGGGAGCAGCCGTGGGCGCTGGGCTGTGGGCGCTGGGCTGTGGGTGCAGCCGTGGGCGCTGGGCTGTGGGTGCAGCCGTGGGCGCTGGGCTGTGGGTGCAGCCGTGGGCGCTGGGCTGTGGGCGCAGCCGTGGGTGCTGGGCTGTGGGCGCTGGGCTGTGGGTGCAGCCGTGGGCGCTGGGCTGTGGGCGCTGGGCTGTAGGCGCAGCTGTGGGCGCTGGGCTGTGGGCGCTGGGCTGCGTTCACCTCTTGCTCCTGGGAACTGGCTTCTCGTAGGGTGTGTGTGGTTTGCCAGCCCTGCCTTTCCCAAGCTGTGCTTTTGCCAGGGTCCACCCAGTCTGATCTTTCTCGTCCTCTTTATGTATTATTTGGATAGTAAATAATTTTTAAGTGTTGTTTTTCCCTCGTTTGCCTTCCCGCAGATTGCACTAACACACTGATACTGACCTGGCTCGGGTGTGTCGCGGTCATTTGACCTGGCAGTGTTTAGGAGTGGCAGCAAGTCTTGTCATGATCAGACACTCATAATCTTTGGCTTATTTCTTCAGGGGGCAGAAGCAGCTCCCACGAGGAGGTGCATGCATATCGGGGTCAGTAAGGTGTGGGCTCACACGTTGCATTCCTCCTCACCTCGGCATGTGGGAGGGATTGTTTACATAGGTACCCGGAGGTTCCACAAACCCAACAGCTCCTTATTCAAATTAATCTTCTGATTTGTAACAGTTGGGTGTGTTTGACAGCATTGCGCCAGCCATACCGAGGAGGAGCACCGTGACCCCGTGGACGCGTGGGGCTCTCAGCGGCTTGAGGTTGCTCCGCGGTGGTGAGCAGTGCCAGGCCCCGCAGCTGGTGCCAGGCAGACACCACCTTTTGCATGGGATGTAACTTTCTTTTCGAGGCAAAAAGTGTTTCCCTCGCAGACATGTTCCCTCTGCAACGAGCTTCGTTTCCACCTCCTGCCCCAGGAATGGCAGCAGGCTCCACGCAGTGAAACCCGCACCCAGTGTCAGTGTGTAACTTGCGCTTTGCCACAACTGGCTCATGTTTGTGACATTGCCAACCCGCTCTGAAGGTGACTGGAAAGTTTCTGAGCAATATTTACTGGAGATACAGCTCATGAAAACACTTTTGTGATTCACAGGGAGACTTTTGTGGAGGTTCTTATATGTGGGTTCTGCTGGGACCATGGCTGAAGAGGAACCCGGGATTCCTATAGCGGCAGGGTCAGAGCCCTGTCTTAACTAACACAAACTCTGCTTCCCTCCTGCGCACAGCGTGCTGCGGTGTTTTGTGCCCCTTGAAGGCATATTGGCAATTACTGACACCTTCTGACACTCGGGGAGGGAAGATCCCTGCATTATTGATACCTTGCAAATCAAAAAGGCATCACATCATAAATAAGCAGAGAAAGAGGACAAAATGGAAGGCAGAGGCACATAGGTGATCTGGTGGTGATAACCGATCCAGGTAATCAATGTGTGAATGATTGTGCCTGTTCTGATCGGATCCTGCAGTGAAGGTTCTCTACCCCTTTTACTTTCCTTTCCAGCCCTGTCCAGAGATGCTGCAAGTTGCTGCCCCAACTAGAAAAAAGCCGTTTTGTTGGTGGGGTTTGTTTTGGGGTTGGGTTTTGGAGCAGGGGGCGGATTTTTGTTTGTACTGAAGTGTTCAGTGCTGCCCTGCTCGTGAAGCCTCCACCCGCTCACTGTGGGTACAGTGAAGATGGTCAGTGCTGTTCACGGCGCTCGCAGCCCGTCCAGAGGACCGCGGGACGGTTCGCAGGGGACGCGGCTGCGCTGTCCCTGCCGCTCCGGCCTCCGCTGCCCTCGCCTGCTCTGCTGTGGGTCACCCTGAGCTCGCGGGTGCTTTTTGTCCGTGCTCAAATATGGTCACCAGGGCAGCTGCTCTGCAGCGATTCCTAGTACTGGAGGGACCACAGCATGTACTTCCAGCTGAAAAGTGAGGAATGTGAACCACCAGCACAGGTGTAATCCTACCGGCTAGTCTGTATTATATGAGTGACGGTGAAGCTTTGCGTAGCAAAAGGAGTTCTCAAAGTACTCAATTGATTTGGATTTTTAATGCATAACAAGTGTCTGTAGCCTCCGGGAGTTGTACTTAGGGGTGGTTATTTGGGGGATTTAATCTCTCATTTTCCTTTTTCTTCTCCTTCCTTTCTCCTTTCTGTTTTCTCCTGACCGAGGTATCCAGCCCCTCATAGCACAGGGGAGCAGAGGCGGGTGCGCAGCGGCGAGATGGCAGGGCTGGCGGAGCCCTGGCTGTAGTCTGGAGATGAGATGATTCTAGGTTGTAGGCTTTTGTTGTGAAAACAATCCCTACAAGCCAACAGAGAAAGTGCTTGTGCTTGGCGCGGTGGTGTCCAGCAGGCAGTGGATTGCTCCGTTGTCAGTGTTGGACAGGTTTTTCTGGCGGAGGAAGATCTCTGTTGGTTGCACTTTTTTCCATCCATCTGGGAGTAAAAATATCTGAATTGTATCAATACCTTTGAAGAAACGTTTCTTCCAGATGTGAACGTAATGAAGAAAAGGGGTGAAATCTTCCGTCAACCATGTATGCATATACATCTGTATCTGAACTGATTGCTGACTTTCAGCAAACCAATAGAACAATGCTAAGGTTTAAAGTTGAGGGCAAGTGAAAGAAGTCTTGTGGATAAGAGAATTTCTGTGTATGCTAACTATATGAATTCTCAGTAGGAAAAATACCAGTCCAGGGTGCCAGCAGTGCCTTGAACTTTGCGGTAACTGCTGTCTGAACCGAGTGATGCTTTGGAGGAGGTTAGCATGTCTGTTATTTTTATTTTATTTTTCATAGACCAGTGAAGGACATGGGTAATGTCTCTCCTGAGAAGAACGATGTAAAGAGCTGCCCCCGGGACTCTGGGTACGACAGCCTGTCCAACAAGCTGAGCATATTGGACAAACTCCTCCATACTCACCCCGTGTGGCTGCAGCTTGGTCTGAATGATGCGGAAGCCGTGGAAATTCTGCAGGCCCAGCCGCCCGGGGTAAGAACTTGCATTTGGATTTATTTGATGCGAGTGTTAACAAAAACAACAAAACCAACCAAACAAAACAACACCCCACCTTCACTTTTGTGCCTTGGATAATCCAAATGAGGGCTTCCTGAGCATGTGGCAGCTGGAGCAGCTGGAGTGTGACTCTGTACCTGGGCTGATATGTTGGGGGACTAGTTTGGGGTCCTCTGGAGCTGAGGACTGGACTAACTAGACTGCTGCAGTTACAACTCCAACCTAACCAGGGTTGTGTGACCCATGTATTTCCCTCATAACAAGAAAGTAATAGATAAATGGGAAACATCAGTATTCTGTCCTTCACTGATGCCTACATTAAAGTTGCTAGGATGGAAAGCAGGCCCTGTCAGCCCGGGTGAGGCTGGCAGTGGGTTTCCAACGCTGCCTCCATGCTGGTGCGGAAGGGTTGTGAGAATGGGCTGGAGGGACACGGCTCTGCCATCAGTCTCCTCCAGATTCTGCTTGGGCTTTGCTGTGTCTTGAACTGGAGAGCTCAGAGGTGCGCGTAACGGACTCGGTGTCATGTGTCTGGGTTACACAAGGACGAGACCCTTTCCTAAGTGTTCTGCTGCCATTTTACACCGAGCTGTTGGGCTTGATGCCGGAATGACTGGGTAAAATTCAGAAACATTTTGTATAGATCAGAGATCATGACCTGAAGTTGTTCTGGTTCCTTTTGTCTATAATGTGTCTCCATTCAGGCACCTGTGATGAAGCTAAAACCATGTCCTTTTGCCTTCTCCGCAACAGATATTTCTGGTTAGGAAATCTGCGAGACTGCAGAAGAAAGTCATCTCTCTGCGTCTGCCCAGTGACTGTGGGTCCTGCCTAAAAGAGTTTGCAATAAAAGAAAGCACATACAGTAAGTAGTGAGTTACGTACTGCTCAGCTGTTTGTCTCCGAGCACTCTGCTTTGGTGACACCCGCCCGAGGTGACACCCAGGCTCGTGCAGACAGGGGGAGGGGAAGGGGAGATGTGCGGAAACGCTGACGCCTGCGCTGGACACTGCTGGAATATCTCGCTCATGCACCTTGCTGGGTCTAGGATTTGTTGATTATTGGGGGTAGTTACCCTCTTGTGTAGAAACGCAGTCTATAATCCAATCTGCTCTCAATGAACGTCCTCGCGTTTTCTCGTGCCCGGGGGGACTGTTCTTGGATGCAACTCTGCCATGAGTTCTCTCATCAAATCTGAGTGTGGCTTTTTTGATGGTTGTGGGGTGGTTTGTTTGTTTGTTTTTCTTTTAATGTAATAACTAGATGGATTTTAACCCTTTGGAACTGTTTCTGATGTGAGATCAAGGATTTTTCTTTCTTAATTCCAACTATATTTGTTCCCTGTTTTCTAACAGAAATGAGCAAATGTTAGTTCGGTCAGTTTCAAAACAACACTGCCCTCATCTCTTTAGAGGGACAGTGTGAAAAATAGGCCCAAGGTATAGGAATGCAAGAGGGAAGCTGCAGCTGGTGCATATAGGTGGTGCAGACACTGCAAGGGGAGCACATGGTTCATTTTTACAAGAAGGTGAAAACTGGACAAAATCTGCAGCAACTTCAGTTAAACCTCCCTGAAGCAGAGAGTCTGCAGTATTAGCAAACTGAGATAATTTTACCTGACTTTTTCATGTTTACCTCTCCCTTTCCTGCCCCCAGCAACAAAAATTAATTCTGTGTGTCTGGTTTGGTTGCAGTCGCAAACAGGGCACGGCAGAGACAGGAGGGAGTTACCCATGGCAGCTGGACTAGGGGCTGAGTTCACAGGCTGTTACACTGAGGAGTTCGCTCTCCCTCGTCTAGAGAATAAGATAACAACAGCAATAAATTCTTTCATGAATAAAACTTTACCACGAGGGGGAAGCGTCTACTGGTGTTTTACTCACCAGCCATAGCTGAGGCTTTAACTGCAGCCAGGGACCAGACCACTCATCTCCTCTCGGCACAGCCCGGGTCACCGGCGTGCTGACCGCGCTGCCAGCGTCTCTCTCAAAGAAATCCCCTTTCCACCGCATAGATGACCAGGTTGTGAAGTCTGGATGAAAGATCAGTGCCTGACTGAAGTTTCCCTCTGGTCACGTGCAGACAGTGTAATCAGTAGCACTGGAACCTTGGCATGGGGCAGTGGCCTTACAACATGGAGTACTGACAGCATTACTCCTTCGCTACTTGCTGAGAGGCGTTGCTGAGGTGTCCAAAGCTGCCGCTTGGATTTTGGCTTCCCCCTCAAGCCCAGGAGTCTGCCTCGCTTCTGTCTGAAGTGCCTCGGGCAGCGGACGTGCTCCCCCTGGCAGATGTGTTTCAAAAGCGCTCCTCTGCCGGTGAAACGGCGCCGGTGTGTGCACCGCACCAGCCAGGGCTTCACCCGCTGTCTGGCTTCTGAACTCGGGTTCACGTTCACCCCTTTGCAGAAGCTGTTGGAGGCTGCAAGACCCCGGCGGTCTGTGCTTCAGGACCTGTCTCACACCGCCGGGATGCTTCACGAGTGCTCTCAGGCACGTCCAGAGGGGGAAGGTCTGGATCGTTTCACTCTGGGAGCTGCTTCTGCTTCATCTTTGTAGTCACTGGGTGGGATTTGCCACTGCAATCAGAGAGAGCTTAATGTGAGGTGGCGACCTCTTCTTTGTCATTATTACTGTGAACAAGTATTCATATCAATAAGAAGCAGGGTATGGAGCGGGAAAAAGTGAAAGGCATTGCTCATGTCTTCCCCACCTGTTGTGCAAGGCAATGGAGCAAAGCAGAATTGTCAGGGGTTATTTTAAAGGGCTTTCAAGTTAAATGGTTTTCTTGAAGTGAGTGCAAATTTATCATCTCCCATTAGGTGCTAACTCGTGGGGAGAAGACGAGTGAGTAGGATGCAGTGTAAGAGAAGGAAATAAGAGATTTAAACTTAGGTATATTAGTGCACTGGGCAAACAAAGCCTCAGTTATTGATTTATTGTCTATTAGCAAAATGTGCAATTCTAATCACACCTGCTCTCTTTACCAGAAATTAGACCATATGTTTGAAATACAAAAACAGACCTACCACCAAGACTATCAGTGTATTCTTGTAGCAAAGACGTGTACACCTCCACACCGGTTCCTCTTAACCACACCGGTTCCTCTTAACCACACCGGTTCCTCTTAACCACACTGTCGCTAGTTTTATAATTTTTGTATAGTTTTACAATAATTTTATGCAAAAATCTGAGATGCATTTTATTAAGCTCCTCTAAGAAATTGTGGATAGATGTGTGATTCTTTTGTTTTTGTGACTTTCTTTGCAGCATTTTCCTTGGAGGGGTCTGGAATAAGCTTTGCTGATTTGTTCAGGCTCATTGCTTTCTACTGCATTAGCAGGTAAGGCGGTGTCGGGCTCTGAGTTGCCTTTGCTAGACTGTCTTGAAAAAAGAGAGGCTCAAGGACTTGGTTCAGCATGAGATGTGCCTTGCCAATCTGAATATTTCTGGGTAGTCTTAGAAGGTGATGGGAGAAATAAGAGGTGAGAATTGGAAGCAAGTCTCTGTCTTATTCGTTACTGATTATTGGAAGGCTGATGTTAATTAGCCACCCAACTGTGAGGTGTTCCCAAGTCGAACTTTAGCTGATACCTTGTAATGCTTAACTGCTCTGTAGCTCATTTAACAAGCACAATAAACTGTCTTGCAGTGTGCATTTACTGGAATTGCCAGTAAAAACCATTTTTGAGCATAATGAAAAAATGTCAGATCACACTGTAGAATATCACAACTGAGAGATGTGAATGTAAACTGTGAACAACAAAAATGGCCTGTTTATTGTTGCCCAACTTGTTTTCCAGGTAGTATACAGAGAAAAACTAGCTGCTGTTTTTAATCTTTTAAGTTGTTTTCAGTTTGAATTTTGTTTACTGGTGAAGACTTCTGTACCGATGCTCAAGCCTTTGACATGTATCCATAGGCAGGACATGGCCAAACCGCACATGTGCGCATTTTCTGAAGGAGGGGGGAGAGGTGACTGACGGTCTTGGTCCTTCCATCGCGACGAGGCTGGCACTTAGCGCTGGCGGGAGCGACCGGTGGTGCGGGAGACGCTCACCGGGGTGCACTTGGGTTGCTGTGCTCACCGTTTTGGTTGTGGTAGAGCATCTAGACCCCCTCTGTCACAGGCCTCTGTTTCACCAGCTGTAGACGCGTGGGCTGCAAAAAGTGTTCGTACCACACAAGTAACTGGCCAGCACTCAGATGATAGGTGAGCTGACACTGCATTTGAAAGCAGATTAATGAGCAGAGATTCCTTATCCTGTCACCCTGTCAGCTCTGTGCGCCAGCCAGGCTCTGGTACGTTCACTCTCAGTGCCTGCAGGGAGCGAGCAGCAAACGTGGATTTCTTCATATTAGCTTATCCCTTACCTTTCACTGGAGGCTCCAGGTTGCTTTGAATTTGCTAAAAGTAAGCCCACAAACACACAGTAGATTGTTGCCTTGCTTGTGAGTCTCATAACTGAGAACCTCTTCATGCAAAGTGGCCTTAATCGTCATGGCGGTGTTTCAGTCGGCCGGGTGTGAATTCAGCGTCCTGCTGCAGCCAGGCCTCCCGCTCCGGAAGCGCACACACCCCTGCATCACCGGGCTCTTCACCCGTTCGTCGTCCTGTTCCTTTTCTGGTTGCCCTTTGGGGAAGGAAGTGGAAAGAGTGGTGACCACAACTAGATGTGGTGTTAAACTTTCCTAGGGCACCTTAAACACAACTTCAGCTGCAAACCCAGCCACAGATACCAGTAATAAATAAAACTTCAGCGGCAAAACTGTCCGGCGATTGCAGTAAATGAAGCTCACTCTTTGATTGCGGGTTTGCTTTTGGAAGCAGACGCTTATTTCTGCGTTCAGTGGAGAAACATCCTAAGTGTTTCTGTTTGCCCAGCGTTTCTGAAGGGGCAGCATCTACATCCTTGTCCTCCTCAGGCCGCAGTCTGGGGCTGCTGGGTTGCAAGAGGAACGTGTATAGGATTCTTAGAAGGAAGGCAGATAGGTAGCTACTGTGAGAAAGAGAGAGTTCATTTGGTACATCACAGCAAACCGGGAGCATTTCCCAAACCAGAGAGGATTTCTTTCAGTGGAGAGTCTGTTCGAGGAGTCAAGGGTTATTATCTTTGTATTAAGTCCATTATGATATTCTAGACTCTAGATTATCTCTGCTACAATATTGAAAGAATCTGTTCAAATACTTTTTGGTTAGTGTATCAGTCTTGTGCATATGCTTGATTTGAATGAGTGGCATTACAAGATCCTGTGTTTTCAACAAGTTAACGTACAACATAGAGAATATTGATGTGATAAAGACCCACTGCCTCTGTGTGCTGCGACAGATGGTTGGCTTGTTCACAGCCCTAAAAAACCATATGCTGACATTAGATGTATGTAGGATTCCTGTGCTCCATTTGTTGTCATTTACTTGTACTACAGAGGTCCTTCTACTACAGACTTTGCAGTTTGGCACGCACTGTTGTTTGAGGGTAAGCAGGAAAGAGGTACAGTATTTGTTGATGGTAGCACTCATACAGGGTGCATATGGTTATGTAGATTTGTTCCTTAAAATCTCTGTCTAAAAGCTTTTTCCACTGGATTTGGCTTATGTTGTTCATGCACTCATGCATCTCCCTTTGTCAGCGTCCATTGAATTTCTATGTGCAGTGAGGAGAAACCACAGGTGAGAATAAATTATGAAGACTCTCTTAAGTGACGCGTGTTTTCAGCCTGGGACAGGGTAGTACCAAAACATCCTAGCTTAGAAATTTTTAGGGTAGCTGACCAGGCACTTTTTAGATTTTTATTCTGAGAAGTGGAATTCAATTTTGAGAGCAATCAACAGCATATTCAGAAAATAAGAAGCTTCATTGAAGGGTTATGGGCAGATAACACTTTTGCGTCTCACCGGTATGCTTGGAAAGACCAGCTGTAAAAGCATCTGCTGTCGTGGGAGAAAATGTTGGATGGCTCTGTGGAAATGAGCCTGAAGAAAGGCCTGGGGCTTGGCTGGCGTTGGCATCTCGCACCACTTTCCAATGCAAAGGAGCCCCGAGACTGGTAATGTTTTTACTGTTCGCTGTATTTATGACTCTTGCTACCTGCCATAGCTCAAAAAGAAAATAGGAACCGGAGTGCAGCCACTGCCAGTGCTGAAAACAAATGCTTTTAAAACTCTGGATGTTGTTGCAACAACCAGCGTTATTTTTCTCTTCAACAACAGGGATGTCCTTCCGTTCACTCTGAAGTTGCCTCACGCTATTGCTGCAGCAAGGACAGAAGCTGAACTCGAAGAGATTGCTCAGCTTGGACTAAGTAAGTAATTATCTACATGACTGTAATTCTCTGTAGCATTGCTGTAAGCTCGAAGAAATAGTCTGTATTAGTAGGTAGTTCATGTTGGTCAGTGATGATACAGATTTCATTTAGGAAGGCAGCTTCTCTTACTGGGAACCTTGTAACTGCCAAATGGTGAGCTGGGTGCTCTTCCTTCCTTCTGTGATATTTTTGTTACTGTAGTTTCCTTCCTTCCGTGTTCTTTCCCCTCTCTTGGGTAAAGCACATCTTACAGAAGGAGGCTGGGTGTATTTGCTCCAGGGGCTGCTGCTGGCTGCAGGCTCGCAGGGCAGGGCAGGCTCTGGCCCGGTAACTGGCCGGACTTGCCACGGGAGCGCAGGAGCTGAGGTTCGCTGTTAATTAAACTTCTGTTCGGATTGACAGCTCATCTTAGAATGGTGATTTTTGAGATAAGCAGCGCAAAGCAGTAGCATATTTAATTAAAGGAGGATTGTATGCATAGGATCTGCAGAATGTATCCACGCATGTTGGTTTGGTGATATTGTTAAAATAGCAAGAGGAAATGCAAGGACATGTCCGTGTGCTGCTTGACTGCTACAGCCAAATTCAGGCTCGTTGCAAACCGTATTTTGAGCTTGCAAAGCGTGGGGAGATTTGAAACATCGGCTCCACCCCAATGAGTCGTTGAGCAACTCCTGCAAAGCGCTGAACGGCCTCGTTTCCTTCTGCAGGAAGGCAGGGTTGACCGTCAGCATTCTTTGTCCCGGTAGAGTTTTGAATCATCTTTGATTTAGAAGCGGATCCTCACTAAATCAGAGTATTAGCATGAGGCTCTGTAGAACTGTTTGGTGGGACTCTGCAGCAAAGCCATGCACAGGGAGGTATTGCACTGCTTTTCGTTTTGTTCTGCTGCAGTGGCAATGCAATTAAGGGATTTGTTTTAGAGAAGAGACGAATTCTGCACTGATTATCTGGTAATGGCATGAAAGTACAGATTTTCATGGGAATAGGGACAAACATGGAAGTGTTGATTAGGTGAATGTTTGGACAGAAAAACAGTCTGATTGGGATAGTGTAGTGAGGACAGTCTCCCAGTAACACCTAGAAGCCTTAAAGTAACGTTAGGTGAGTTTCTCCATAGGAGATGATGGTGGTGTTGAGCAAGCTCTCCAGACTAACCATCTGTCCTCAGTACCTGAGAGCACCACTGCTGCAGAGTGAGTCTTGCTCCTGAACAGTCTGTCTACATTGCATGTGGTGTTTCTTTAAGCTAATACGCTTCAAAGCTGAGGAGGATCAGTCTCTAAATATGTGGTTGGTGTACTTGGGATCAATTACCTGCTATACACCAGATCAAGATCACAGTTTCTTTGAGCAAAAAGCAGACAACAAAGTCGAGATTTTGATAGAGTTTTAGGTGTCCATGTGCAGAAGAGCACACTAGGAAGCCAGCCCTTCAACACAGTGCACCCGAGAGGTGCCTAAAATAACTCCCAAGGGCCCTTCCTGTTAAGCCTGAGCTTTCCTTAAGCAACATGTAGGCACAAAACACCCTGGTCTGAACACAGAGGGTTGTCGCTCCTGTCAGAGCTCTGTTGTGCTGTAGGCTCAGGAGAACTGAACAAGGCAGGTCAGCAGCGTGTAGCCCAGCAAACCACACCAGGGAGAAACAGCGGTGAAGGTTTCATGTGCTGAACATGAGATTCCCTCTCCGGGTCTCTTGCGTTTCACCCGCAGCAGCGTTACATCGTGTGTTTGCAGCGGCCCCCATGCCAGGGCAGCGTGCTGAGGGGTCTGCACACAGGATGTGCAGTGGAGCTGGAGAACAACAGCAGCATTGCATGACTGTGCAGAGAAGTATGTCTGTGCCTACGCGTGCTCCCTGGCAGTGGCCTGTCACCAGGCCTTCTGCCTTCTGCCCCGAGGGCAAGGCATGGCTGTCAGGCCTGGCCCCTGGTGTGGAGTGTTTGGCACTGGTGCCATCAGGCCCAGGTGTCGTTGCTCAGCAGCCCAAATGAGGCATCCTTACACTATAAGACTGCACATTTTAGCGAAGTCTCCCTCCTCTGGTGTTCCTCCCTTATTTCAGGCCGATTGCTGTCCTCGAGGGCTTGTCTGCACACTCGGTCTGTTCATGTGCTGCTGAGAGCCTGGACCTCAGACAAACAGCGTCCCCATTGCAAAGGCAGGGCTGCAGGCCAGCGCTGCGGGGCGCGAGCGTTTCCTCTGCATAGCTGAAGATGACGTGTGCGCCACCACAGCAAAATCTGAGCTGTCTTTTATGTTCAGTTTCATTTGTTTACTATCAAACCAAACCAAAGTTTTTATTGAGTAAGTGACCGTCAGCTGGTGTGGATCAACCCAACTGTTGTCTTTAATGGAGTGAGCTTATTAATACCAGCTGAGAATCTAGGCTTATTTCTCCTGAGTGAGATGCTAGTAAGTAGTTTATGTTCATTTCAGTCTCAGGTTGGTAAGAATTACTCTGTTACGGTCTCCGCTCTGTTCTGTGATTCTTAAGTGTATTTTTAAGCCAAGTGCAGTGGGCTGACACAAAGCTATGCATTGGTCATGGTATTTATAAATGAGGAGGAGCAGCCCCAGGAGTACAGCTCGCAGTTATGTCTGGTGGTTCACTCAGAAGCTGGGTTTATTCCCCTTGAATTAATAAAAGCTTGCCTAAATTTCTTAATACTTGAAACTGGCGATGTTGAGCTGAATGTTCTGAAAGCCATCTGCATGCTGTTTCATGTTCTTACGCTAACGCCATGATGATTTTCAGACTTTTGGAGCTCTTCAGCAAACAGCAACCCCGCGGATCCCTCAGCTCCCCGCAGGCCTGCGCCTTTGGACGGTGCCTGCAAAGACTCGCGCCAGCTCTGCCTTATAAATGGAGTGCATTCTATACGAACCAGAACGCCTTCGGAGCTGGAGTGCAGCCAGACCAACGGAGCGCTGTGTTTCATTAATCCCCTCTTCTTAAAAGTGCACAGCCAGGACGTCAGTGGAAGTCTGAAAAGGCAGAGCCCCAGAGCTCCAGACGCGAATGGCACCGCGAGGCCTCGCTCCCCCCCGCCCCGGCCGCCACCTCCTTCTATTAATAGCATCTTCACGAGTCCACAGCTTTCCAGGACTATAAAGCAGGCGAGCATGCCAGAAACAGTCAACCATAAGAAAGAGAGAGGCTTGGATTCGCTGCAGCATAAACCAGCCCCTATTCCGCCTCCTCGGCTGAAGAAGCAGGCTGCCTGCTCGGAGGCGGAGGGCAGCGCCAGGGCCGCGGCGGTGACTCGGCCTGGCGGCAGCGCAGGGCGGGTCCCCGAGGCCGCCGGCATCCCAGGTGAACCCCTGCCCGAGCCGGCTCCGGCAGCCGCCAGGAGCGCGGGAGCTCCCAGCTCTGAGTCACAGCCGCCCTGGGATGGAGGGCGGCAGAGGCTGAGCGACATGAGCATTTCCACCTCCTCGTCCGACTCGCTGGACTTCGACCGGAGCATGCCGCTCTTCGGCTACGAGGGGGACACCAACAGCAGCCTGGAGGACTTTGAGGGGGAGAGCGACCAGGAGAGCATGGCACCCCCTCTGAAGCCCAAGAAGAAAAGAAACAGTTCTTTTGTTCTCCCCAAGATTGTGAAATCTCAGCTACGGAAAGTCAGTGGAGTTTTCAGTTCCTTCATGACCCCCGAAAAGAGGATGATCAAGAAGATTGCAGAGATGTCCCAGGACAAACGCACCTATTTTGGATGCCTAGTGCAGGACTACGTCAGCTTTCTCCAGGAAAACAAGGAGTGCCATGTTTCGAGCACCGATATGCTGCAAACGATTCGGCAGTTCATGACCCAGGTCAAGAACTACTTGTCCCAAAGCTCCGAACTTGATCCCCCAATCGAATCGCTGATTCCCGAGGACCAAATAGGTAAGAAACGCTGTTGTGTGTTTTGGGCCGCAGTGAAAATGTGAAATCTGTGTTTATAGCGATGCGCTTCTGAGAGTTCAGAAAGGTGGGGTTGACATTGCTAGCAGAGTTCCAGCCATTGCGCATTTGAGTCTTAAAACAAAACACTACCCACCCCCCCCACACACCCAAAATCGCCCTCGCGACTCAGAGGGACTAAGCTACAGATTTTTTCATAAAAATTATCCTTAACATAGCTACAGTGTGGACTTTTTACCTGTGATTATTATTGGGTTTTTTAGCTGCTGTGCTATTAACAATACAGAATCCTTTATTTGCTAGCATACGTGTATTTTTCCCCTGAATTTGGCTGAAATAGTTCTAGATCTTTGGACCAAACCTTTGCAGTTTTAACCATATGGAATGTAGCCGTGAAAGCGGAATTTATTCGAAACCCGTGGCAGTTAAGAGCAGAGGCACATTTCTTAGCAACTCGCTTTTGAAATAAATGCCATTCTTCCAGGTGTTCTCATTCACTCCTAGCAAGGGACCTACACTTGAAGTTAAGTACAAAGATAGATGATAGTTCAGAAAACAAAACAAACCAACACAAATGTGTGCAAGAGTGAGAAGGGGCTGCTTATCCCAAGATTTCTATACCTCTTTGTTAGATGTGTGTGTTAATAAATGGTTGCAGATGAGCTATATGTTTGAATACGTTTTAACAACAGAGAGAGACTTGTGCATCCACAAAAGAGAAATCATTGTTTCTGCGTCAAGTCTCAGTGCTTCTCTATCTTGCCGAGTCTGAGCGGTGTTTGTTAAGGAGTCTATAAGCCACGTTTAGGAGATAAACATCCCTCAGGGCAGAATACTTTCCTTGTGAGCTCAGCTCAGTCCTAATTTGCTTGTTTTTCTCCTGTACCTCGGTGTCCCAACAGTTGGCCCACTGCAAAATTGGCAGATAGTTCTTTCTCTGCGACTAGAGGCTGATTTTGTGTCGACATTTCTGTCCTGGATGGAGAGGAAGTATTGTCGTGTCTCCTCAACTTCATATACACAAAGTCAGGCCAAAGTAAGAAGCATTGCTACAGCAGATACAACGCTATGAAGGGTGTCCTTGAAACTGAGACTCTTTCAAAGGCATGTATTGTTCTTGGTAGAATAATAAAGAACATTATGCGGGTGTTACGTGGAAGGAGGAAAAGGCGAGTTGAGCAGAGGTGCAGGCGCATTTTCGGCTGGGTTTCTGCAGAGGACTGAATGTGGGACAAGGAAGTACAGATTTGGTGTGCTGGTAATTTTGTGAAAGCTTGGTTTGGCTTGCACTTCTCATGGTCAGGGTGTGGTTAAATTGGACCGTGTGTCTCTGAAGACTGGCAAAATGCTGTCTGCTTTTAAGTGTCTCTGTAGTTTGGAGCAGCATGAGCTACATTGGTTTTCTTCAGTGACAGAAAGTCTGGCTTTGATCATGTGATTAAATGCAGTTACTTTACAAAGCAGGATAAACAAAGAAGAACTTGCTTTTGAATCATGAACTGCCTATGTCTTGAGCCTGCAAACAACCTCAGTGGATCAGGAGCATCAGATGTTGCTGATCTAAGCAGATAGCTATGTGACAGCAAGATTTAGTCATCCCTATAGAGAACTTTTTATGATGTAGCCCTGCCCATTATCCGCAGTTTTGCTTGACTCTTTCGGTACGGAATTGCAGCCTGAATTTTCACATCGTGAGTAGTCGCTTATCCTCTCTGTCAGTTTGCGCTTGTGCGCCTCCCGCTGCCCGCAGAGCTGCTGCTGGTCACCACTGGGGACAGGCGGAGCGCTCCGTACCCGCTGGGGACAGGCAGAGCGCAGAGCGCACCGTACCCGCTGGGGACAGGCGGAGCGCTCCGTACCCGCTGGGGACAGGCGGAGCGCTCCGTACCCGCTGGGGACAGGCGGAGCGCTCCGTACCCGCTGGGGACAGGCGGAGCGCACCGTACCCGCTGGGGACAGGTGGAGTGCACTGTACCCCGCTGGGGACAGGTGGAGTGCACTGTACCCCGCTGGGGACAGGTGGAGTGCACTGTACCCCGCTGGGGACAGGCGGAGCGCACCGTACCCGCTGGGGACAGGCGGAGCGCTCCGTACCCGCTGGGGACAGGCGGAGTGCACCGTACCCGCTGGGGACAGGTGGAGTGCACTGTACCCCGCTGGGGACAGGTGGAGTGCACTGTACCCCGCTGGGGACAGGTGGAGTGCACCGTACCCGCTGGGGACAGGCGGAGCGCTCCGTACCTGCTGGAGACAGGCGGAGTGCACCGTACCCGCTGGGGACAGGCGGACCACATTGTACCCCGCTGCCATCGCTTACATTTCTGTACGTGCTGGAGCAGCTCTGCCCGGGCTTAGCAGAGCCCTTTCTTCTGAGTCTGTGTCGTGATCCTTGTGATCATGTAACCTTTCTTGTAGAACTGCATGGTGGAGTTTCCAGACTTGCAAGCGAAAGACTTGAGTGGGAGATGGTTAACGTTTCCAGCCGGGGCATACCAAACTGTTCAACTCCTGCCAGGCCATTGGGAGAACGCGCATCAGTGTTTCCAGTTACTCCTGACAGGTGCCTCCCAGTCCTGGTGCTGTGGGCTCTTAACCCTTCCTGAAACAATGGGGTTCCCAGCGCTAGGACGGAACCAGGACTAAGGCACATGGCTTTTTATTGTTTAGGGATGAGTGCAAAGTACCTTTTAAAAAGTTGTCTACACTGGAATATGTATTCACAGAATAACCACTTGGACTGGTCAGAGGACACTGATAGTCCACAGCTGCCTGAATAGCAAACGTTCGGGAATTCTTGTTTGTGTTTCTTTTCCTGGCTGTGAGCAGAAAGGAGTCAAGTTCACTGTCTTTAATTTGCTGGTGATCACCAGGTGGGATCTAACACCTCAACAACTCATGATGCCCAAATCTGGACCTAGGCCAAGAAATGACTCGTTTAAATAATTTGGCAATACGGTGTTGTTATGTGGAAAGGTGCCTGAGAACACTGCCTGTTACTTGTTTTGGTGTTTCTAATGTGTAATGGGTTTTTAAATGCTGAATCTTAGGGAAGGCTTGGGGAGCACGTCTTGCTGCTTCCTGGCCGACGAGACTTCGTGTTCCTCCTCTGGGAGACAGTGTTTTGTCTTCGTTCTTACCAGGTTTTTATCACATGGGACTTAGACCCGTTTCCCACCTGTGGAGGTAACTTTAGACCTGCTCTCCGAAGGACTGGCGGTGCCCTTCTCCCAGTCCTGCCATGATACCATATTCACATTTCAGATGCGAACTCTCTGCTTTATCATCCAGATTTTGAATTAAAATACCAAGTAGACTAAAGCCCAGGGCTGGCCCCCATGGTGCCTCTTTTTAGGTATCTGTCTTGTCTGACAGTCACCATTGGTAATTGGGTTCCCAGGGCACTGTTCTGTGCACCTGTTCATGGTAGTTACCGCAAGACAATATTTCCCTTGTTTGATTATAGGGAAGTTGCGTGGAATAGGGTTATGGGTCTTAAAAAGGTTAAGACACAGCCCAAACCCTGCTCCCCTCTTCTTCAGTGGTCCAGTTATCCTCTTAAAGCAATTAGAGCGGTATGCTACCACTGCCACTTGAAAAACTCCTGTTGGCTGTTTTTTTCAGCACTGTGCTAGTTCTTAGATGCTCCTGTGTTTGTTTTGGTGTCCCGTTCCCCTGCCCTGTCATTCCTCCTCCTATATTTTCGTGTTGGGTTGAGACCAGCCGCTGTGTGCATCATTGTAAGCACATAGCGCTCGCCTTGGTGTGTTTTAGGGAATATGACATAGCCATATAGCTCTCCTCCTCTCACTGCAGGAGCGGGGGCAGAGAGAAAGAGGCAGAGGATTTGGTTCTCCCTTACCCAGCCGTTCCTTTGATTTGCTTTGTGACTTATTCCCTATTCCTTTATTACATCTTCTTTATGAGAAGACGTGTGCTTACCACGCAGCCATAGTCTGAGTTTTAATTAACCCACAGCTGATTAAAGCAACACAAACCTAGCACAGATAGTTCTGTGACTCGTTGGTGCGCTTTATGTAGATAAAACAAGGGGGGTTTACCCTAGGGGCCTTTCTTCCCTAGTTGCTCAACTTCTGCCACTGCTGCCTACCCATCACCCACCTCATCCTGCGTCTGTTTTCGGGGCTGTGCAGATTACCAAGGAATGTGGGTTGTGTGAGGTCCTACTGTCAAGGGTTGCTCCTTTGGAGAAGATGCCCATGTGTGCATCATGGGCTGGGCACATGTCACATCCACCAAGAGCTGGGTAGGTACCAGGAAGATCTGAAACAAAGCCGATGCAGTGTAGTCAGGTGTGCTGCTTGTACCTGCCACACTGTTCACAGCAACCTTCTGCTTTCAGCCTCCGGGACAGCGTTATTTGTGCCGTTTAGTGGTGGTTCCCAGGTGCTCTCAGTCTGTTCCTAAGCCCTTTGTTTACTGGTGGATGGTTTGGCCAGCACAGATGATAAACAAGGCTTGTGTGTGGATGCGGGGAGTGGACACTGACTGGTGACCCAGTGGAGCAACAACAGTTGGTTGCTGGTAACCTGGCAGCCTGGAAAAGGTGAGAGCGCACCTGCGGTTTCGCACGGCGAGGGTTGTGAAGAGGCTGTGTCAGGACACTTGCGATGACTAATATTGTCCTCTCTAGATGCAAACTTGTGTGGTTTGCAGCAAAACAAAATAGCGTGTCAGCACAGGATGCAGATGTGCTTCCACAAGCCACAACGAAACTAGCTGGCTGGCCTTCACGGTTCATTTATCGAAGCATTTCCAGTTCCCATTTTGAGGCTAGAGGCTAATTATAAGTGTCATTTCAGGAACACTACATGGCGCTCAGCTCAAATGATATTCAATTAAAAAATCCCAAACAGCTGAATTGGAGTATCACGCATTTGAAAACGCTTTGTGTATGCTGAAGTGAACAGGAATTTTTGTTGCGGGTTTGCATCTGAGAAATATACAGAGATGCTACCACAAAGGATCAGACCTCAGGTCACATCTGAAATGCTAATTTGTCCGGGATACCCTTGTATACCTTTTTGGTGACCATTGGAAGTTAAACCAGTGGAAGCTGCTGCTTGCTGGGAGCTGTTTTGTGGGATCATATCCAGAAAACACCTTTCTCTGAAAGGCGCCAGTGACGCAGTTCAGAAGGAAGGGTAAATAGTTGGATGGTGTGATCCCAAGCGTGCTTATAGGTGTCCTGTGACACTGATCATTGGCCTGAGACCCAGATTGTAGGAAATGCTGTCCTTCCAGGCTTTAACGATAGCAGAACTATTTATGTAGGTTTTGTATTAATTAGGATACATATGGGTGTTGTTATTGACAGTTAAAAAAAAGTCCAGTCCTTGTCATCTTGCTATGTTATTGGCCTCAACAACTTGCTCGACTTCTACACTTTTTAATGTAAGGGCAGAACTCTGTGGTTCTTCTGTCTGTGCCAGAATTCGTAAGGGAGAGGAACAGATGGTGGAGTGAGTTGGGTTGGGTTGGTGGGGATTTTTGTGTGGTTGCTTTGGTTTGGCGTTTTTTGGTTGGTTGCGTTTTCGGCACCACCACCAAAGACCTTGGGCAAGCCGTCCTGTTCCTGTCGCGGCCTCGTCCGCTGGCGGGCTCTGTGCAGACTTGCTGCGTCGGCAGTTTCACTCCACCCTTAGTAAGCCAAGGCAGTCAGTATATTTTTGGACTCACAGTTATATGTCCTTTATTTCATTTGCCTCCTGTTACCTCTAGCATAGTTGCTGAGCAGTACTGAAGGATGCTTTGCTAAATACCCCATCCTATTTTTATCTGCCTGATCGCGTTACCAGCACAGAAGGCATTAGGAACAACCTTCAGCAGTGAGTGCTTGGACTCTGTGTGGACACAGACAGAGAACAAACACAACACATGAAGCAAAGGCACCATAAGAGGAGTATATGAAGGGCACGTTTCTGTGTGCAAGATGGGTATGGAGACTCAAAAGGAAACATGGCTGAGCACAAGGATAAAATAAATTAAAGCATAAAGCAAAAGCAAGAAAACAGAAGTTGCTCATGCATGTTTGGAAGGGGTGTGTGTGTAAATCCCAAGCCTTAGCAATAGTCTGCAATTTAAAAAAAAAGGGAGTAGTGAGAAAAGAAAGAGACTGTGATGTAAGAAAAACACATAAGATCAGGCAAAGAACCCAGAAAGGGCATGAGGTTCAATGAAACTGGAGTGAGCCAGCACCGGCAGCAGAACGTCCCCTGCGGCTGGGTAACGAGTACCCAGCAACGACACTGGCGCCTGCTGCCCGGGCCCCGTGCCCCCCGCTGCCCTGTGCCCCCCGCTCCCCCGTGCCCCCCGCTGCCCCGGGCCCTGGGCCTGCTCCAGCCTCGGGTCCTGCCCCCGTCCGAAGGGTCACCGGCTTCTTTGGTACTCGTGGGAGTTCATTACGGTACTGATGATTGATGTAAGCTAATCATTAGTGTAAGATGTTGCCACAGGGACACTGAGTGGGAGAGGAAATTAGTTTAGAAAGGCAAGGTTTGCAGAGAAAATGTTTAGCAAAGAGCTTTCCCTGTTGATGTGGTCCGGAATTTGAAAATGCAGAATAACTGTTAAAGAAAAACTTGAGTAGAAGATGAAAAACCCCCACAAACCCACTAAGTCAGCGATTACTGTGCCACGTGCACACTATTGCCAAACAAAGAACTTCCAACTTGATGACAAAGCTGGATATAAGCTTGCATGATGAAATCTGAAGCTGGGCAAACACGGCTTGGTTTTCATTTATAGTTTAAAGCCCATAATCTGTCCAACTTGATAAAGATCTTGACAAAGTTGAGCCAAGTTTTAGGAGACCTTGGCTGAGTTATAGTTCTTGATGGAAACTATGCAAAAAGGATGGGTTTTCATGCCAAAGCAGACAAAAGTTATGGTTTTGACTGCATTTTACTTGAAGTTTGGGAGTTAAAGTCTGAGTTCAAAGTAAAATAAAATTCAGAGACTTCTGGCCAGCGAAAGAAGAAGTTAACTGGAGCCACAGCTTGCTTTTTTTCTTTGCTTTCTTGTGGCAGTCTATAGTCTGTGCATTTGTTTGTTTGTTCGTTTCTGATTTACCACACTGCCGTAAATGAAAATGGAACACAGATTCCACTCTGCCTTTTGTTTTCTTGTTAACAAACATCTGGAAACTCGGCTTGCATAATAAATAGGCCTTGGCAGGTCGGTTTTGCTCTGCAGTGTCTCTTTGGGGAGTGGTTCTGTTAGTGCTGGCTCTGGTCGGGAGCAGGAAGTCAGCTGGACTGTGTTTTCCCGTTGCAGATGTTGTCCTGGAGAAGGCCATGCATAAGTGCATCCTGAAGCCGCTGAAGGGCCACATTGAAGCGATGTTGAAAGAGTTTCATACCGCGGATGGCTCTTGGAAACAGCTGAAGGAAAACCTGCAGCTGGTGCGGCAGAGGAATCCTCAGGAACTGGGCGTCTTTGTTCCAACACCAGACTTTGTGGACGTGGAGAAGATTAAAGTCAAGTTCATGACCATGCAGAAGATGTATTCACCCGAAAAGAAAGTTATGCTGCTGCTGAGAGTTTGCAAGTTGATTTACACTGTTATGGAGAATAACTCAGGTATGGTGCTTCTTGCGGTTCAAGTTCACTGATAACGCAGACCTGGGGCTGTCCTTTGGTGGAGGAAATCGGGCCCCCGGTTCTGCAGATGTCTCCCTCTCCTGCAGCTCTCATAGCACCTTGCTCTTTTGAGAGGGGTGGTTCCTCTCTGCTCCTTTCCTGATGTCTCTGACGCATCTGGCAGCACATGTTACAAATTCAGTGTGAAGCAGAGTTGTGAAACAGCTTAAAAGCAAACAGCTTTGCTTTAACCACAGCCTTTTGAAACTGACGGTCAGAAAGGCTGTCCTGTGAGCCTTGAATTTACACTAGTTCTACGTGAGTATTCGCTTTCCTGCGTACTGATAGCAGGAGATTCTGGAGTAATACAAACGTACTGGCCAGCGAAGGCAGCAACACGGCGCTTTCCTTTCAAACACTGAAACTGGTAAAAGGGTGTGATCTGTGTGTCACTGTGTTCTCTTCAACCCAGGGAGGCTATATGGAGCTGATGACTTCTTGCCTGTGTTGACATATGTAATAGCCCAGTGTGATATGCTGGAGCTGGATACTGAAATTGAGTACATGATGGAATTGCTGGATCCATCTTTGCTGCACGGAGAAGGTAATCTGTTTGTTTTTATTTGCATGGAATGAAGGACTGGAGAAGGGGGATTCATTCTTCCACGTAGTACGGTTGCTGTTAACCTTGTTTGAGTAGAAATCCTTTCATGGAGAGTCCTAAAGTCAGCACTGTTGATGTAAGAAGAGGAGCTCATCACGCTTTCCACCCTGAAGTAAGGGAAGGGTGGTTAGTTGCAGAATACAGGCCCGAGTGACCTGAGAATCTACTGACGTGTACCACCCTGTGAAGGAATGCGTTGTTTTCAGCCAAGAAGGGGGAGACGCTGTGACTTAGCAAGGAAACACGTACACTGTGCAGGTGTCAGATGTGGTTACCCTTCTGTGCCTGAAAATATCCTGAGGTCGTTTATAGGGCTGCAGCATTCGGTTAGGTTGTGAGACATGTAATGGGGCTTGGGCTAAGTGCTTTGTAAAAACTGCTGGGGGATTCTCTGCCAGGAAAGGGCTTTCGAGAATATTGCACCACTTGATGATCTTCGCTTCTTCCCAATATTTGCTTCTCACAAAGTATTTTTATGAGCCCTAGCAATAAGTTTCCTAAGGCACTCCTGAATGGTGGCTGAAGTCCACTAGAGGCAGGGAAATGTCCCTTCTGTTTTCATGGTGGAGTTTTAACAGCAGTATTCTGCAAGCCTGTACTAGGCCCCAGAGTCTGCTGGTTTCTGAGCAAGTTTAAAGGTTCTTGTGACCAAGCTCAGCTGTGAGTTCAAGTATTTGTGTGTTTCCCACTGCTGCTGCCTCTTGTCTTTCTGAAATTGCTGTATCCTCTAACTCGCCAGTATGCATGAGAACCGTGCCAGGAGTCCTCCAACGCGGCACTGCTCTGTTCCCTGTTTTGTTTGCATAGCATCCTCTAGCGCATTGCTCAGGAATCTTAGAATGGAAGATACTTGAGATGTGAAGCTGGATATCCCTAAGATGCTTGAAAAGCAGAAACGTTTAGTGGACTATAAAGTCATGACTATAAAGTCACTGGCCGGCCCTGCCTCTGGTTCCAGATGAACTGTACTGAGCAGGATAAATTCTTTAGTGCTTTGGGGTTGTGCAAGTCAAGTGTAACGCGTTGTCCAGTTTGTCTCATGGGTCTTGCATGTGTTTCATGTATTAAAGTTGTTGCAAAGCTAAAGGCCAAGAGCATGCTCTCAGTATTCCCCCATGAACACTGCAGGCTTGGGGAAGAACAGCTGGAAAGTGCCCGGTGGAAAAGGCCCTGGGGGCGTTGGTGACAGCGGCTGAACATGAGCCAGCGTGTGCTCAGGTGGCCACGAGGCCACAGCATCCTGATGTGCATCAAGAATGGTGTGGCCAGCAGGCCCAGGGCAGTGACCGTCCCTGTGCAGTCACTGGGGAGGCCAAACCGCGAATCCTGGGGGCGGTTCGGGGCCCCTCACGCCAAGAAACCCTTGAGGGGCTGGAGCGAGTGGAGAGAAGGGAACGGAGCTGGTGAGGGGCTGGAGCACAAGTGTGATGGGAGCGGCTGAGGGACCTGGGGGTTCAGCTGGAGAACAGGAGCTGAGGGGAGACCTTCTGATCTCTGAACTGCCTGAAAGGAGCTTGGAGCCAGGGGGGTCGGGCTCTGCTCCCCAGGAACAAGCGCCAGGAGCACAGGAAAAGGGCTCAAGTTGCCCAGGGGAGGTTGAGGTTGGATCTGGGAACAATTTCTTCCCCAAAGGGCTGTGGGGCATTGGAACAGGCTGCCCAGGGCAGTGCTGGAGTCACCAGCCCTGGAGGGCTGGACAGATGCAGAAATGAGGTTCTCGGGGACATGGGGCAGTGATGGACTTGGCAGTTTGAGGCTCGTAGTTGCTCTCAATGATCTTAAAAGTCTTTCCCAACCAAAATGATTCTATGATTCTAGTACAGAAAATACTACTGTGAGCACAGAATGCGTCCTTGAGTGGCTCCACGAATAGACTAATTGGACGCTCCCACTCAAACAGTTTATTTAAAAAAAAGTGGGGGGGGAGGAGTGAGAGAAATAAATGGCGGTGTGTGTTTTGTTCTCCTGGTTGTTGAGGACTGTTACCTCTTGTTGACACTCATTTTCCTTTGTGACCTGTAGCTTCTTTTGTGTATTGGCAACTTCGTCTTGTGTTCAGTGTGTTCTCCACTCATGTGAAAAAGGTGAAGTATGGAGGATGTAAACATCCCCTCCTGAACTAGCTGGACATTATGGGGAATGCTAAAAAGGTGACAAACGCAGCCTTCCTTTTAAAAACAAACTCTCTGAGGTGCTTCCAGGGTACAAATCACACATTCAGATGTTGCTTTATTGCCACTAAGGGTGGTGGTTGCTTTTAAGTTCCTGCAAAGTGGTGGATTGCGTTTTGCTTTGTTTAAACAGCTATGTTTATTTCACCCACACTCGGGAAGAAACCAAATTACTTGTTGGAAATTGTTTGGAAGAAACTTCATGTTGCAGCTTTGTAAAAGCGCTCAGGAGTGAAGGGGTAACAGCGGTACCAGCTGTCCCCAGCCCCGGTGCCCCGGCAGTTGGACAGCCCTGCAGCGCCTGGCGACACGGGGCGCACGCAGGCCGGCGTGTCTCTTGGCAGCTGAGAACACACCGTCCGGTGCTTTGCGGGCCAGTGAGATGGTTTTCTTTATGTATAAATATCGTGGCAGTAGAGGCAGGGACTTTCGTATGTATATATGTGTGTGTATATATATATATATATATTTTTTAAGCACTTGTACTTCCAATGTGACCAGTCAAAGCTGGTGTGCTGTTTGTGGCCGTTCTGAGAAGTCCCCCCTTGCTGTCCTTCCCAGGAGGCTACTACTTGACAAGTGCTTATGGCGCACTCTCCCTGATCAAGAACTTCCAGGAAGAGCAAGCTGCCCGACTGCTGAGCTCAGAGGCCAGAGACACCCTCCGGCAGTGGCACAAGAGGAGGACAACCAACAGGATGATTCCTTCAGTTGATGATTTTCAGGTAGAGCTTAGGGCTGGATCAAAACCAGAGGATGATTGTTTAGTTGGAAATCTCCATTTGAGAGGTATGATTCATAGCAGTTCTCTTGGGGCCACAAGGTAAGTGGGAGTGAAGCAGTGCTGAGAATAGGGCTGGCAAATTTGCCTCGCTTTGGAAGTCTTTGCACTTTATAGTACAGTTTGATTATAATGGTCTAAAGAAAACACTAAACAATGGAGCTCTCCCGCCCTCCTTCTGTTTAAGTCTTGCAGAGCAAGGACAAACTGAATCATACCTTAGATCCAGCTTCTTTGTATGCTTTACTGTTAAAAAAGCAGATCAGATTTTCAGTGGTATAAATCCGCACGGCGCCCCAGTAGCTAATGGTGGCATACAACAGGCAGCAGAGAAGAGGGTGGGAGAGAAGCTTGCCCTCGGTTTTAAAGTTTAAGCAAGGGGTTGAGTCCTGTGCTATGGATGACATGATGTTTGTTTGTGTTTTTTTCCTCCATTTCTTACTGCTCTTCCAGAGCAGGGTAGTAACTTCAACTGAAGAATAACAAACCAGTCGGGATTCATTCATCTTTTAAAACCAGGCCTGCATGTCTTTCACGTGGCATGCTGTTGGGTGTCTGTTCAGATGCAGCGGTTTGTGGCCTGAAGCAAGGAGAACATTGGAAGAAAGGAAAGAAGAAAGGATCTACTCCTTTGTATTCGGTTGTTTACAGTTCATACCACAGCACAAAGCTGCCAGAGAGGCCAAGAACAACCGTCAATTAGATGTGATATAGCTAAGAGCTTGAGCTCATCAGGGGATAGTGAAACCTTTCAGCTGGGTCTCCTGCTTTGTCAGTGTTTGTGCAAAGGACTACAGCACAACATTGAATAGGAAGGAGTTGGGAAAATAATCAGTCTTCCACCATTTGCCTCTCCCAGGAAGAGGAGAACTAATTAACAAAAGTTCCAAACTATGGCCAGTGCACAAAGTTAGTCCTTCTTACTGGGATCCAGTTTATACTCTGCTTCCCTGTAGCTAGATGTCACATTCGGGTGGCTCAAGTCCTTGTTCTTTCTAGCAAAACACTGCACTTTTCATAGGAAAATTCATCACCTTTGTATTTCTGCTGGATGACTAAATGACAGAAGATTATTTCAGCAGGATCTTGTGTTCCATTTCACCTTCTGTTCCGCGGCAAACGAACTTTAGCCAAGCTAATTGTACAGCTGCAGCCGGGGACAGAGGAGGAGCCGGCAGCCGGGGACAGAGGAGGAGCCGGCAGCCGGGGACAGAGGAGGAGCCGGCAGCCGGGGTGCGCCCTGCTGCTTGCCCCTGTTGTCCCTGTGGTCCCCCGAGTCAGAGAGGCCACGCCGCCTCAGGCAGCGCTCGGCACAGGCGCAGGCGTCCTCCTGCCTGCTGGGGATGCTGCTTTGCCACCTCCTGGCTGCACAGGCTCCGGGCCTGCAGTGCAGCGCCTTCCCTGCACCAGCGTGTAACAACGCTCCAGCACAGCCCGCCCGTCCCACGCCCCGCAGCCCCGTCAGCCTTCGGCCCCGGGACCCTTCATCCTCCCTCCCTCAAAGCGTGGAAAATCAAAAAGTCCCGTATTTTGTTGATGATGAAATACGACTTTCTGATACTGCATAAACGATTTTGATACTTGGTATATGAGTTACAGGCATTTGTACCAACTTCAGACTCTGCTTGAAGCAATCCTGTCTGTCTAAAAGCACATGCATTTGAAAACAGATCTGTGTGTTAACTGTACATTAGCAAGTAAAACCTTAATGTATTTTGCCTTATCTGGGGCTGATGCTTTTCTAATTTACTTGTCCTGGGTAACAGCAGAGGATCAGTTCTGTTCAGCCAGGGTCAGTCCCAGTGGTTTAAATGCTGTTGCAAAGCTTCAGTGTTTCAGTCTTGATAAAGGCAAGAGTGCTCTGGGAACTCAAGTTATACGAACGTTCTTTTAGTCTCAGCTTTCAACAACTTGCTTTTATGCAATGTAAATGTCTACCATTGTGATCTAGCGCGTTTGATTTGTTCCGTGCAGGAGCCCAGGAACCAGCTCAGTCAATAACCAGGTCTTCCTCGCTGTCATTTTTTTCCACCTCCTTTCATTTTACTGCTCTTTAGTCTTTAATTGCAGTTAATTTCTGTTTTAAAAACTCACATGACAGCAGGCTGCTTTGGTCACGTGTACAAAATATTTTGTGGGTTTTTTGTTTTGTTTGGGATTTTTTTTCAAGTGTTTGCTTTTTATTTTACCACTTAAGTGCCTTTTGAAAGGTAGAAGGGTATTTCCTCAGGGGACACGTTTAGAATTCACCCAGAGCTGTGGGAATGTGTCAGTTCCAACAGAGAAATAGACAGCTTTTCCCTAAGATCAGAGGGATTGGCTGCGTCTTGCAGAGGAGGTTTGTTCTGCTTCGTAGCACCTTGTTTCCTGTCAAGGCCCATTAAAACCACTGGTGCTTTGCATGTGGCTTTAAGGCTGTACCTGATCACTCTTAATTGCAGGGTTAGAACGTGAGCCAAGGACAAGAGGATGTCGGCTTCTGGATTCCTGCTCTGCCCACGACAGCCTGGCCACAGTGTCACCGTCACGTTCACTGGGGACACCTCGCGTGTTTCACAGCTAAGCCAGGGCGTGCGGAGGATGAGTTTTGGTTTTTGGGTCTCTGATGTCTCTTTTCTTGTTCTGCAGAACTACCTTCGCGTCGCATTCCAGGAAGTCAACAGCGGCTGTACGGGAAAGACCTTACTAGTGAGGCCATATATCACTACCGAGGATGTGTGTCAGCTCTGTGCTGAAAAGTTCAAAGTGGACAATCCGGAAGAATACAGCCTGTTCCTTTTCGTCGATGACACCTGGCAGCAGCTCACAGAGGACACCTACCCTCAGAAAATCAAGGCGGAGCTGCACAGCCGTCCGCAGCCCCAGGTCTTCCACTTTGTCTACAAGCGCATTAACAGTGATCCATACGGTGCCATTTTTCAAAACAACAGTGACTCGGCTTCTTAAAACCAGCAACTCGTCGTTTCATTTCTGTTCCTTCGTAACGGTTGGCTGCCTTCCTTAGGAGCTAAAGCAGGTCTTAAACCGTAATGCCTAGAAAACACGTGGGCACTTCCTTCGTCGCCTACAAACCCCCAAGTAAACCTTGCATAGGGCCAGTCCTGTGGGATGTTCCGCCAGCGTGTTAGAGCAAACAGCCCGCGAGGCTCAGTTTCTTGTACCACAGACTCTTTTGCAACATATTATACTATGGCCCTCTGCAGGTCTTTTGCTGTAATGTGCAAAAACCTATTTTCTTACGCTCATCCTTTAGCCAAATGTCATTTTGATTTAAATGTATGTACACTAGACAAATATTTCAGTAAACTGGCTGGCATGAGTTCAGTTTCACCAGCGTGAGTTGGACAAGACTGTCCGATGCAGGGCATCAGTTAACTCATAATTACCTGGATGATTGCATCCTTTCCCAATTTTTTTAATTACACAAAATCGCCATGTTTATATATATATATATATATATATAAAATAGGAATTTTATAGCAGTTGCAGGTAAACTGTCAGGGTTGGTTTTTGAAATATTTTTTTAACTATAAAGTATTCTATAATTATGCATGTGATTTTAACATTTAATATACAAGAATAAATCTCTTGCTGGTTTTAGAGTATTGCATTAAAGGTCTCTGTGGTTTCTCTTTTTCCTGTTACAGGAGAGGTCTTATGAAACTTCTGTTATCTGTAAGAAGATTGTAACATTTGCACTGGTGGTTTCAGTGCCTTTGTCTGAACTTGATGTACTCTTATCTCCATTATTTTTATATGCATTGTTTTAGACAGAACGAGGGGTTGGAAGAGGAAACTGAAAGAAAAGGATGTAGAGAAGGGGCAGAGAAGGAATGTCGAGAACCTAATTTAGGCTTAAAATGTGTTAGTCTGCTGGTTCAGGCTCCTCGCAGAAAACAAGAGAAAGAGGTTGGTAAGGAACTTCTATGTAAGCAGTGTTGTAGAGTCGCAGAGGGATTTGACAGGACCTATCCCGGATACTATTTGTCTCAGCAGAGGGTTAAATATATCAGTAAGATGAAAGAGAACACTATTCTGTACAGTGTGTCACCAGCATCCAAACTGCCTCAAACTGCAGAACGTGTTCTAGCGTTTCACGGTTCTAAGTCACTCAAGTAGACGAGATGTGGAAGTCAGCAAAGATAAAATGGCATTAAACGCGTGGTTTTGGTAGATCTGTCCAGGACCGCCCGTGCCATGGGTGCCGCTCGGGTCCCTCCTCCCTTCAGAGGGACGTGGGGGTCTCCGCAGGCCTAGAGCAGCGCAACACAAGGCAGGCGGTCACAGAAACATCGTGGGCAGCACGTGTGCGTGCACACATCTGTAGCATTTCTGTCGGTTTGATGTGTATCTGCAACCCCTGGCACGTGTTTGTATTTCATTTTGTGAATGGTGAGTTCTGCACATAATAATACATTGTAATACTGAACTATAATTTCGGATGTTGTGCACTGTGGTCTTTGGGGGGTGGGTTTTTGTTAGGGGATTTTTTTAGAGACATGGTTCACGCTTGAATGTTCTGTGTATCCATAGACTCTAATGCTGCTGCTTTCCATACTGCTCGGCCCATTTTAAACTCTTTTCAAAGGAGGGACGCAATAGCATCATTATCCAGTTAGTGTGCTTGACCCGAGCAGTCAGGAGAGGCAGGCCGGTGTCTCGGCTGCTGAGCCAGATCTTGCGAAGCTAAGACCAACATTCGGTGCTGAAGAAAGCTCGGGTGTTCGCAGCTGACGGCAGCTCGCACGGGGACAGGACTGCGGCTCAGAGCCAGAATCAGTAACAGCCTCGGAGCTTCAGCCATGAAACAAAGGAAAGCAGAGAGGGAAACGCACGGCCAAGTCACCTCAAGATGATTCTGCTGTCTGTCCTGGTGCAACTGCTTTTGTTGTTCTTTTTTTAAATTAAAACATTTTATGCTCCGTGCTGTGCAAAACACTTCTGATTTCTCATAGTGCCAAGCAACAGATGGTACAAAAACTTTGAGTAAGGAATTTGGGCTCATAGAAATAAGCTATTCCGTCTGCTCTACGGTGAGGTGTTTGATATTAGAAAATACTGAAAAGCAAGAAAACGCTTACAGTCAAGGTGGTAGCTTTTATATTTATTACTCCCTCTTTTTTGAAATAGAGAAGTAACTGGAAAGGCTAAAAGAAATAAAGCTAGAGGTATTAAATCCCTAATCTTACTAATAAAAGAGGCTTAACAGAAAAGTTAACAATATATTAGAGGATTATTCATTAATTCAAAATACCTACTGTAAAATCATGCCACCTGCAGCAGCTTACATCAACTCTCACAACTTCTTGTCATTTCCCTGAGTTATTTTTCTTACTCTTCATCACAAATGCTGTCGCTCCCCCTGCAGCCCCAGGGGCTCGGTGTCTCTGGAACTGCAGCACGGACCAGTGGGGCGGGTTCTGTAGTTCAGAAAAACGAGAGCACGAAGCCTGCCCCTGTGTAAACCGGCGGACACGTCAGCCTCAGCTGCTGTGGCGCTGCAAGGGGCGGGGAGGGGGAAGTGACCCCGTGACGCTGCCCCGCGGAGAGAACCGCGGCCACGGGACGGGGCGCGGCGGAATCCCCGCCGTTCTGCGAGGGAGCGCGGGGCCGTGCGCGCCACGGGCAGACCCCGCCAGGCCCCCTCCAAGCCCCGTCCCCAGCAAACCCCCGGAGCCAGGCTCCGCCCTCAGCCAGCCCCCGGGGCCAGGCCCCGCCCCCCGAGCCAAGCCCCCCGAGCCAGGCTCTGCCCCGTCAGCGTGCTGGAGGCAGGAGGTCTGTCCTTCCAGAGAGGGACAAGTCGTTCATAGGAGCCCGCCGGAACGGGGGGTCGGTGCGGGCGCGGGTGGAACGGGAGCCCCTTCCGGTGCGGAGAGGCGGCCGATTCTTTATTTTCTTCTTGAAAGTTGTAAGCTTACAGTGTTATTGACCAAGCAAAACGCTGGGGAGTCGTGCCGGCGAGGGTCCCGGGCTGTGTAATGGCTGAATCTGCTATATTATTAAACCACATGGAAATCAAAATCTGACCTGTGTGTCCCTGCCCCTTCCCAAACGGTTTCTCCCCAAACGTGCCCCACACCCGCGGGGCACCTGCACCCCCACAAAGCGCCCATTGTCTCCCCCTCTCACTGTCCTCCCCACCCACTCGCGTCTCTGCAGCCCAGCCCCACCGCAGTTGTTTCCCCCTGGGAATTTATTTGTACGTTGCAATTGTTTCCATTTCTACCACCGCTCGGAGTTTCTGTCCCTTCTGTTCTGCTCGGAAGAGCAGCGGTCGCCCGGCCTGTTGGGAAAAAAAAAAATAGGAGGAGACACAAAAAAAACAGAGGAAAAAAATAGAAATACGAATTAAATAGAAGAAAAAGCCCCGCCGAATATGCAAATCGCCTCGGGGTTAGGGCGGGGCGAAGAGTGGGCGGAGAGAACGCGAATGGAGATGCAGAGCGGGCCAATCAGGTCGCGCAAGAAAGCTTGAGGGGAGCAGCGGGAAGAACACGGAAATAGCCCCCTTGTCAGCGTAAAGCAAAGGAGCGCGGTTTGTTGTTTCCTTTCAAACGCGGCTGCTGGAAGCCGCGCGGGCAAAGGGCGGGGTGGTCCCGGCAGGGCGGAGAGCAGACGGGTGAGGGTGCAGAGCGGGCCAATCAGATGGCGCGGGAGGGCTGAGGGGGGGCGGAGCGCTGGTTGGCTGCCTAGGCACGTCAATTGCCATTCTGGCCGCCTATCAGATTGCCGGATGGGCGGGCGTTGAGGACTCCGTAGTGCGCATGCGCTATCTTCCAGCACTGATAGGCGGAGAGAATTGTGATTGATGTGTCGCCAGCAGCCAATCGGATTGCGGAAGGGGCGGGTGCTGCGGACTCCCTACTGCGCATGCTCATTGTGCGAGCGCTGATAGGCGAAAAAAATGGTGATTTACGTGCTTAGGGAGCCAATGATTTTGTCGGAGAGGCGGGTGTTGAGGGCTCCTGGGCGCGGGAAGGAACATCCAATAGGAGGACAGTGCGGTGGGGTGGAAAGCAGCCAATCAGAGCGTGCCGATTTAATCCCGTTTGAGCAGCTGCCTCCCTTGCAAGCGCGTCCGGGGTGTCTCTGGGTGGGGGGGGGGGCAGGGCGTGGTACTGGTAGTTAACGGGAACGGGTCAGAGCGGCTGTGGAGCGCTCGCTGCGGCCGGCGCCCGGGGACCTGGAGGCAGTCGGCTCAGGGCAGCCCTTCGTGAGGTCCCCGGAGGCGGCAGAAGGGCATAGGGGAAGGAGGTGACAGCTGGGCATCTCCCGCCGCGAGGTCTCCGGGGCGCGGCGGGTGTCGGTGCCCGCGGAGCCCGGCGGGACGGTGGGAGAGAGCGAGGGGAACGGAGCGGCGAAAGAGGCGGCAGGTGAGTGCGGCCGCGGCGAGGGTGACCGTGCCGTTGGAAAGGGGGGAGCGGGAGGGGCCGGCACGGTGAGGAGGCGTTCGGTTCAGTTTCCCCCCTGCCCTTGCGGCCGAGCTGGCGAAGCCGGTGGGAGGCGTGTGACCCCGAGGGCAGGTGCGCCGAAGGCTTGCGGTCTGGAATCGTGCGTCCCTCCGGGACAGCAGTCGCTCCGGGAGCGGCGCAGCCCCGTTAGTCGGGGGGAGACGTTTCAAACCAGAGCTAAGGTGCGGTGGCAGGCTCGGTGGCGTGGCGGGTCGGGCGCCGCTTCGGCGGGAGCTCGGGGCGAGGCCCGGCGGGGTCTGTGTCCTGTACACGCGGCTTTCGTGCTGCGGCTCTCTGTGTGCTTTTTTGTTTTGTTGCGTTTGTTTTCTGGGGTTTATTTTGCGGGGTTCCCGCGGAACGCGGCACGACCGCTCGCCCGGGGCTGCCGCGGCGGTCTCAGTGCTGCCGCCCTGTGGCGAAACTCTGGTACTGCAGCGCACGGCCGGGGGCAGAGGCGCCGTTTGACCCGAAGCGGTCAGAAGTGCCAGAAACCAACGTCAGAACCGGCAGGAGCTGCGGCTTCGCGGTTCTGTCAGCATTGATCTTAGGACTCTGATTTTGATGCTAGTCGTTTTTACTTACATTACGCTACAGTGTTCTGTTTGGTACTGCTAGTGGGTAACAAATAATTGTGCTGTACCACAACGCGAGAGGATAATATTTCATAGACTTATACTGCCAAAGAGTTTGCAAGTGTATTGAAAAGGGGGGAACTCAAGAGAAGCTACCAAGTTAATGTATACTGCGATGAAGTTATAGAAGATGTACCCTTCATTAACCGGTTCACGTGGGGTAAATGCTTTCTGACCGCCTGCACGATGAGGGGGTATTTTTCACCTTTTAGATCCTTCTGCATGACAAGAGGGAGACAGAAGATTTAATAACACATTGTTTAGAAGCTGAGAGCTTAGTTTATATTTAACTAATAGATGTGTTGTCAGTGAGAAACTAAACATTTATAAGTAACTTCATCAATTATTTCTTAGGCTACATATATTGTATGTTCAAAATTTAAAACAATTGTAATTAATATGTAGCAGCTGTGTGATTATAAGCAATGCAAGAGCATCCAGTCGTGGGAGCACTTACAGAGGACGACCCCCAGAGCTCCCCAGTGCAGATGAAAGGAACATTGCCTGCTTAACGGTGTAATTGACTCTGCTGTCAAGCTTATTTCTCCGTTTCAGTACGAGCCCGTCCCGTGGCCTCACAGGGCTGTGTCCTGTGGCGGTGCTGTGGGGAAGGGGCGAGATGCTTTCCTGCACCGGTGGATGTGTTTGCTTTTATGCTGAGCGTGTCCTAAACGGTGTCAGTTTGTCTTAATGCTGTCTGGCGTTGCTGCAGTTGCTCTGGTTTTTTGAGGATGCCTTGTGTTTTGGGGTGGCCCGTTTCCCTCGAATCCTCCGTTAGCTCAGCTGCTCTCCTGTCCCTTCTTCTGACTAATTCCTCTGCTTTCTCCTGCTCTATTTTTTTCAGAGGCTGAACTCTAATTTGGAATTTCTGTGTTTCTGAGGGGGAGCTGTGAACGCCCGATGCTCAGCAGACCCCCCAGCCCAGGCGGGGAATGGAACCTGGGGAGCAGCGCCCAGGTGGGAGACGCGGCGCCGTCCTCCATCCCCAGCGTGCGGCAGAGGAGCAGGAGGCGACAGCCGGCCGGGGGCAGATGCCGGGTGCGTCCCCAGCTCGCCAGAGCTCCCCCCGAGCCTCCTCCCGCGGCCCCGCTCGCCCCGTGCAGCCGCTCCCAGCTCCGGCAGCTCCTGCGAGCCCGTCTCGTGTTCCTGGGCCGCTCCCAAGCCCCGTCATGAAGGCGGCAAGCCGGCCCTCGGCACCTCTCCGGTGGCCCCTGCGGAAGGAGCAGGCTGGGGCAGGGGTGAGCTACGGTGCTAACGGCCGCTGCTTCTTCTCTCCCTCTCCCAGAGGCCGCGCTGAGGATGTGGCCGTTCGCTCCCAGCCCGGGGGATGCCGTTGGCTGCGCCCGCCTCGGGCTGGCGAGGCTCGTCTGGCAGCGTGGCGGGAGCAGGGACAGGGGAGCACGTCCCGTGCGTGGGCGGGGGCTGCTGCTGCTGGAGCCAGAGAGGTTGGGGAGAGGTAAAGAGGAAGAAATGCGGGGCCGTCGGCCCAACGTCCGCTTCCTGCGGCGGGCGAGAGAGCGAGCCCCTCTCTCCGGGTGGCGAAGGCTCCCTCTGCGCGGCGTGCGGCGGGCCGGGGGCCAACGTGCGCGGCAGGGTCCGTGCGCGTATCCTGGAGCGGGACGGCTGCCTGGCGAGCGAGCCAGCGAGGCTCCATGTCCCCAAAGCCTCGTCTCGTAGGAGCCCTGACACCCCACCGTGTTCTCCTAGGCTGAGGACGGCCGAGCGCCCCGAGTTACCGGAGAGGAAGGGAGGAGAGAAGGAGACGGGAGCGTCTGAGCTGTTAGAAGCCTCCTGGCAGCCACCGAAAGCGAGAGCCGCTGTGAGTCCCTGGCCCTCGGGGCCTCGTCCCCGGCTTGTGTGTCCTGGTGCCTCCCTGCCCCTCCTTGGTGGTGGTTTTGGTTTATGATTATTATTATTTTAAAATTTTGCTTCCCTATACCTCTCGTTTTCTCTTTATTTTTGTCTCCTGCTCCATCTTCTATAGCTGTTTTTCCCTTTTTCATATCTTTGTCTTGATCTGCATCAGTCTCTTTTTTTCCCCACAGTTTCTCTGGCCTGTTCCCTGCTGTTCTTTTCTTCTCAGTACCTGTACGTGCAGCTCTTATCTCCCACCTTCCTATCTCTCTTCTTCCTGCCTTGCCCTTCTCTCTCTATTCGTTTGTCTTGCTCACTGTTGCTGGTGTTTTTTGTTCAGCATCTCGGCGTTCCATTCCTCCTTCCTGTTCATCTCTTATTCTTTCTGACCTTTAATGCTGCTCCCTGTCCCATTGTTTCTCGCTGTATCCCTGTGTCCTGCTCCCTACCCGCAGTCATATTCTTCCCTGTCCTGTTGGCCATCCCAGGTTTCTTCCTCCATCTCCATCCTCGCCCCATCTCTTGGTCCTGCTCCCTACCCAGCCCGGTTCCTGTTTCTCTGCCCTTCTCCTTGTCTTACTCCTGGTTTCTCTGTCCTCTTCCCTCTTTGTTTTTGTTTCTCTGTCGCTCTGCCCTGCTCCCTGTCACTGCGTTTCCTCCTTCCTGTCTCTGTCCCGCAGCCCGGCGCCCACTTCTCCTTTGTCTCTCCCACTGCCCATTCTAGGATTTTTCCCACCGTCTCTGTCTCCTGCTCCTTGTCTCTCATTTTGGCCTCTTCTTCCCTTTGCCCTGCCTCCCTGGCCCTCTTGCCCCTCTCTCTGTGTCACCTTGTCTTGCTCCCTGTCCCTATCTTTCTCTGGCAAGCTTACCCTCCTTTTCAAAGGAATCACAAAATCACTTTGTTGGAAAAGATAACTGCAATTTAAAATATCTTTACCCTTTGAAGAAACAGCCTGGAAAAGATAATTTTTTTTTTTTTCAGTGGGGCGGTTCACGAGGACGGATGGGCTGCTGGGCTCTTCAATGACAGCATCCAGGGCGAGGAAGGAAATCTTGGCTATACTTGGGTGATATCTGTGTCTGTGTTCTGTGTGTATCTGGGAAAATGTGTTCTGGGGAACTCAGACTGCCAATGAGTCAAAAATGGCCTGGTTATCCAAAAAACGCAAACGCTCCAGTGGCCGTATCAACAGCTGTACTGAAGATGGTGCAAAATACTTTTTTCTCCACTCAGCTGTAGCCTTCACAAGAAAAAAGGAAGTGTCAGGTTCCTCTCCAGCTTTGTTCTGAAGGGCTTTTCCTCTTTCAGCTGGATGTCTGCTGCCACCGTTTCACCGCGGTTGCCCCGTCTTCTGCTACAGAAGTACCAGACAGACAGAAGGAATCCCGAGCGGTCTGCCCGTACAAGGTACGGCTGGGACGCGTGTCTGCACTTTTCCTGAGGTACTTGTAGAGTGGACTTTAAAGTTAACATTAAGAATGCACCGACTCTCCTTCTATATTTTTAATACGAAATATTTTACCAGGAGTACTAAAAATAAGGTCTGTTCTGGAGCACGGTACACCTGTGCAGAGCTCACCTCCCTCTGGTTATTTTCTCTTCCTGAAAGCGTAATCTTCTGTTTCTGTGGGCTTAGTATTGAATGATACTATGGAAATGATTTTGTACTAAAAGAGGAAAGGAGGTGTTTGTAAGAGTTCAGATGTCCAGAAGAAACAACCTGATTCAATGACAAATGCTTTGTTCTTTTTCACTCAATAGGTTTTTAAAATATCTTAGAATAGTACTCAAAAAGCTGACAGAGATACAGGCACCTGGGCAAATCGGTTTTGTTCTGCGTGTTTGCCAGGTGTTCCCAAGAAGCACTTTCAGCCTCGTAACTGGTGGCGGTGAGTCCATGTGTGGTTTGGATGAGTTGTTGTTTCAATAGTGACTTTTTTCTCTTGACCTACAGTGTGTAGTTCTGACTTCAGTTGGTAAGAAATCTTCCAAAACGGCAGCATTCCTCATTCCAAGAAGCTGCATTTGATGAACCTGCCCTCCGAGTGGATCTTCCCAGGTGATGTAGTGGGCAGTGGCCTCATCAACAACAGGACTGTTCATTTTCTTTGAAACAACCAACCAAAGTCCATTTCCTTCCGCAGAGCCCAGCACAGCAGGCCTGGCAAAGGTTGGTGGCACCGCTGGGCTTTGGGTTCCCGGTTGCGACAGTCGAGCTGTCACGGTCACAGAAACGTGTTCCCCTGTGTGCTGCAGTGCAGCCAAAAGTGTTCGTGAGTCTGACGCTCCTTTTTCGTAGCCTTATGCTGCACTGCAGGAATGGGGATATTTATTTATTTTTTAAAGTAAACCCATGTCTTCTATCTCACTGATTTTCCTATCAATGAAACTTAAAGCAAATGGTCTAATTTACATGTTGACTTCCATAGTTAAGAGTAATTGTTAAGTAGGTACAGCATATAATTTATTAGGTGTACTTAAGCAGATGGGTATTTGTTCTAAAAACTGAAAAAGAGAGGCAACTGGATGCGATGAGTGTTTCCCCAATATCTGACAGCGTGCTCTGACGTACTTTGTTTCTGTCTGGCTCTCAGTGGCGCTTTTCCCTGGCAGGTCGGGGTGTCCCTCGTGCTTGAGCCGTGCAGCTGGCCACGTGTCACTGCTCATCGTGCCACACGCCAAGTGTGAATCGATAGCTCTGTCTAAATATACATAAATGTAATAATATGATTGTAACAATATGCCAACATCTGCAAGTCTAGAAAGATATTTGTGTCCAAAGAGAAGGCTAAACAGGTGCGTAAGTATAAATGGATATTCTAGATAATAAGTGGTGATATATATAAGCATAAACAGATATTCAGTATAAGTTTAAGCAGATATATACATGTAAATGCATACGCAAGTGTGTAGATGTCTAAGTAGATATATATTACAGTGGAAATAGATGATATATATGAATCAAATATATTCCCTAAATACATACGTATGTGTAAAAAGAGACATAGGAGTCAATGTCAGTGATGTACAAGGTTTTTAAAATGCAAAGAAATTCTGTTTATAGAAAGGATTAAAAAACTCATCCTTACCCGGAAATGTCTCTGGCGGGTGCACTTGAGGGAAAGGCCTGAGCTGCCCCCAGGGAGCAGAACGGCACCCGCACCTGGTCAGCGGTGGGAGCAGGGGCTGGGGGGCTCTGTGTGCGAGCCAGACGCTTCGTTCCATAACTGCGGCAGCCGGGGAGCTGCTGCGAGCTCTCTGCTGAGTGACTGACTGTGTGGTGATGGTTTTTACTACTCACAGGGCACTGGGCAAGCCCAGTTTAGTTTTCTTGTAATCTAACTTAAGTAAAAGCGTACTGAATAGAATTAATCACCCGACTTACAAGGCTGTGTGTCGTCTTTGTGTTTGTGGTTTTTTTTTTTTTTTTGAATACGCTCTCTGCTTCATGTTGCTGGGAAAACCGTGTGCTGTAAAGTTCTGCTCATATTTACCAAAAGCAGCTGCAGGTTACACTGGACATCTGTGAGATCAGGTGTGGTTTGTACTTCGCAGGGAAAGAAACAGAAAACAGGAAAAGAAATAGAACGAGAATTAATAGAAGTAGAAATAATAGAAATAGATGGGGTCGAATAGAAACAGAACAGAGCAGAGCGTCGTGCCGGATATGCAAATCTCCTCGGGGCTTGGGCAGGGAGGTGAGTAGGCGGGGAGAATGCAAATTGAGATTCGAAGCCTGCAAATCAGATTGCGAGAGATAAGAGGAGGGGCGGGGCGCGTGGGAACGGCAGGCGGGGCGAGGATGGGGCGGAGAAATGCAAATCAGAGGCGTGGCTACGCAAATAGGGCACTAGAGAGCTCGAACGGGCCGCCGGGAGGTTCCGCCGAGGAGGGTTCTCTGGGTGGGCTGGTTCTCTAGAGCGGATTTTCTGTTCCGCGTTGTCCCGGCTGACTCGTTTGCTGTGGGTGATCCCGGGTGGTCACCCCGTTGCAGGTCACCCCCGCACACACGCGCACGTTCAGCCCCGGTTCCGCGCATGCGCGGTGGCGCCCCGGTGCCTCCGCGGTGCACCGCCCGCCGGGTGTCGCTGGTGCTGCCGCCCGGTGGCCACAGCGCGGTACTGCAGCCCGGCGCGGGGAGTGCGGCATCGGGCTCAAACCAGAGCTCAAGCCCTGCGCTTGTGGGACGGCCTAGTAGAGCTGGGCTTCGGTTTGGAGGAGTTTTAATGCACGTGTTAAATTCCAGAGGAAAACTTTGTCTAGTCAGTTAATTGATACGGTTTTAGTGGCATGTTTTACATGTTAATATACAAAGCAGGGTTACAGTGTTCTGTAACATGCATAGGAGGATGTATATTTAAGACAATTCTAGATGTAAACAAGCATTATGGTTCTTATTGGGATATTTTGGCATCTAAACTCTTAAATGGGGGAAAACGTGTGAAGCTCCTGCTAGAACCGCTGCAGGGTGGTGAAGAATGAATGTGGGACAGATCACGTTTAGATGCTTCACTCCTGTCACTTTCAGTCCATAAAGAAGCCAAATAACATGTTTGTGATTTATAAACGTTACTTTAATGTTCATGGTTTTTGCAGGTCACACATCCCAGGGTCTCAGCTGCTGCAGTTCACATAATGTACAGTGAACAGGAGGCGCTGGGTGTCCCCAAAGCGCGCTTCAAATCTGTAGGGTACTCTTACCTGGAACCCTCATTTGACATTTACCATCTTTGGTTTTCTGAGTGTATTCAACTAAGTAGTAGTTTATTTTTAATGCATCATATTCAATTTATGTTAAAACACTTTCTTTCTAATCTGTGAAAGTATGCAACGTGACTCAATATGTTTGAATTGTAATTATTTGCCAGGTGACACGTAGTGGAAATAATCTTTATTATGATAGTGATGTTTTTGTCAAGGATTTTGCTAAGAAAAGCGAATTTCTCAGATTAAATGGGTAGAAGTCAGCCAATACCTTTTTCAAAGAATGTGAGTTTGTCTCTACCTCTGTGACTAGTTGGAAGTATTCAGGTGTACATAATGTATACATTAAAAACAAATAAAGGCATCACTGATGTTCTGTTGTTGTGTATGGGTGTTTTTTCCTGTTGCTTCATAGTGGTCCAGACAAACTAAACAGAACACAACAGCAGAGTATGAGTCAGTGCACCTGGAGCTGGATCGTGTCATCTTGATCTTTATCACGAGACGTGTGATTCAATCACACTAAAAGAATATTACCAAATTGATATATGTCCACCTGTAAAATAATCGCTACATGCTTCGGTACAGTCTGTGTAGTTATGACAACATAATTTAGATAGCAGCAATTTTTAACCTGTTTTTTCCCTGGTAAATAATTTGTGAAGATAGAATGGAAGAAAAAGATTAACAAAAGTTTCACTAAATAATTGTGTTCATAAAAAAAAAAAATAGATTTTGTTATGATTTCCATTCAATTTCTGATCTGTTTACTTTTGTTTTACAGTTATCTCAAAATTCCTGGATACAGAGCAACTACTTTCCATTTCGGCACAGGTTCCAAAGCAGGATAAGGTATGTTTCAAAATGCACCTTAGATGAGCAGTTACCTGGCTATATATAAGTGTGGCACCTATGCATGATATGGTAGGAAAAAGACTGCGCCTTACAAAGACACGGACTAATGTTGTCATAGTCTGAGAGTGTATCTTATTGTACAGCAGCAGGAGATTCTATAGGAGAACGTTAGAAACATTTGGGTTTGCTTCAATATCACGTTTATCTTAATTTATACAAACTGACTGCAAAAGCTGTTGACTTTTTCATCACTCCCCACTCTCATTCTCTGTAAATGTTCATCCTGTTTGACAGTACCAGGATGAGAGAGGAATTTTCTTCACATCAGCATAAAAGGAAAAAGTGTTAACAGACATTTACTCTCTCATTTTTGGAGGTTAATACAATTTTTAATAGCCAAAAGAAAATTAGGCATCTTTCTTACTAGAAATTAAATACTTTCTTAGCTTTTAGGTAAGACAAATTAAGATAAATCAGTCTTTATTGTCTAGAAAGATCATTTTGAAAATGGTTCTCAAGAAGCACTCTTGACCTGGCTCGGCTGTGCTTGTAATGCAGATAAACCTGTATCGATCACTGAGTCAGCTGTGTGAACACGCGAGGTCAGCGATGGGACGTGGCTGTCGGTTCCCGTGACACAGACGCTGCACGAGCCAAGCGCAGGTTTTTTGTGCAGATGTTCCGTGTTCCCCCTGCACAGCACCGGACAGAAAACGAAGCACGTCCTGGCAGAGCATCAGCCAGAACAGTGTCTGGCAGCCCCTTCTGCGGGCGGTTCTCACCTCAGCCCGTGCTTTTCTGCTGGCCTGTGAATGCAAGGAGCAGCAATGTAGTGAAGAACTGATTCCTGTGAAGTTTTCCCAGGGTCCTGTCTTAGGGATTAAAAGAGTGCCCTGCTCTTATCTGTCACCTTCAATCACATGTCTTACCAGGTGCACCAAAATGAAATGTGGATAAAAGCGCTTATTGCTAAAAGCATAAATAGACAATAGAGCTATAAATGCTTATAACAAGATAGTTTCCTTGAAGGACAAGCAATAGTTGGTGTGTTGATGTTAAAGCTTCATCAGGAAGGCATTTTCTTGCTCAGCGCAGGTTCAGTCTGTGAGCGCGTTGTGCCCCGTGTTGCAGCCCCTGGAGCCTCAGGAGCTGGTGAACAGGGGAGGCTCCGTCACAGAGCGCCCGGGAGAGCTACTGAATGTTCTTCAGGTTCATGTTCCTTACAACCCCCTTTTTCCCCCTCAGGATTTATAGAGAATTTCACCTCTGAAGTCTTCTGGGAGCTGGAGACAGACAGAATCTTTGCCTTGAAAATCACTCCAGTGATCACTTCAGGATCTTTCAGAGAGAGATTTTGTTCATCAGACCTTGTCTTGTATATTGATCTGTACGTTAACACGTGCACTACAAATATCAAACCAAGATAAACACGTGTAGCTCACTACTGGATCTGGGTTAGACCAGACACAGCAGTAACCGCTGTGCGCCTGAGGCAGCGGAACCTCAGCTTTTTTCTACCAAGCATATTGTAACCGTTCCATTATAAGTTGCATTTGTCTGCTGTACCTGAGTAGGATATTTCTGCCAATGCGTTGGAGGCTTCTGCTTGCCTGTGTTCGTGCTGGTGTGCCAGCATCCTAGGGACTTACAACTTTGTCACCTCTCCGTGTCTTCTCGCGGGCTGACTTGACTGCTTCCTCAATGACTTATCTAATGCCAGTTAAAGCAATCAGGTACAGGCTCGGTCAAGGTTGTAGTAAATGCAGAAAAATCTCTTTAATGACACATCAGAAAGCTGAATGTTTGTTGCTCCCAGCTTTCATTGCAGAGATCTGTAACACGAAGGAAAGATCAGGTATGTGACTAAAGCTGGCTGGATGTCTTCGTGTATACAGAGGACCATGCACACCGAACTTGTAACTGCGCTGTTTCCAATCGCAACTGGCCACAATATAGCAGAGCATGTTATCAATGTTAATTCAAGAGCTAACTCCGTTGCTTTTATTAAATGCTGGATTGACCTATTCAGTGTGTTCCCCTCTCAATACAAGTTTTCATTGCAGAACGTCCCCAGCTGTCCGTGTGTGGGGAGGTGACTCCGATTCAGGTCCCCTTAGTTAGAAAAGAGTATATGGGGTACTCAAGGACCATAAACAAAAAAACCCCAACACCTTTTACTTTGCAGCTTGGCCCAATTAGCAGGAAGATTTACGCTGCTTAAGCCAAATTGGTGAACAGTTTAACAGCCAAAGGGTTTACACAAAGGAGTTTTGTGGCTCTAAGCCTTAGGTTATACTGCTCATAGAGGGAGAGGAGATGAAATAAGGGTGTAGGAAAGGAAAAGAGAAGCAAAGAAGGAGAACGAAAGGCCCGTCCCCTCCCCTGTCAGCCCGTGGCCTTTGTCTGCGGGCCTCGGCTGGTGTTGGGAGGTAAATCGCGATTCACCTTCTCCTGAGTGCCCCATCTGCTGCTGGACACGGTGTCCATACGGGATTGTTTTCGCTCTGAGTGACCCATTGCTGCGGGATGAGCTGTTGTTGCCATAATGTCTGAGACATAATTCTGTTGAGTCTCTGGCGCAGGAGGCAGATGGTGCTTGTCTGAAAAACCCCCAGTTTCAATCACTACAAGTGTTCATGGTTTGTTCAACATGAACGTTCTCTCATCCTAAGGGGGACTGTCAATTGGCAATCTTGGTGAGATGCGTTACTGGAGAAATCGTGTCATCAGTGAAATCAAGTGCTTCCTCTTATGAAATCTGTGTATATAAGCAAATTAAAGGTATCTGGACAAAACAAAACATCCTTAAGAGACCCTCCTGTCTCAGTCATTCTGGCTGGGGTCTGAGTGGCTGGAACATGAGGGTGGGCAGGATCAGGGCAGTGAGCAGCAGGGAACACCAAGAGTCACTCATCCTTTCTTCTCAGGACAGCACCGCACTGTGATCATCTGCAGTGCTCAGAATCCTGTGATTTAACAGCACAAATTCTTCTATCATGCAATAGTTCCCACATCTGGTATCTTCTCAGCCAGGAACAAGATGGGTTTAGGGAGGGGATTGCAGATGTAAAGCGTTACCTGCAGTGTGTGGAAAGAAGATGCTCAGAGCCATGAACTGGTTGAGAACTGGGGGTCCCCGGTCTGCAGTTGGTGTTTTGTCTGCTCATCAGACACTGGCGCTAAGTGCTCAAGCAAACTTTCCTTTCCACAGCCAGGCCCACCTGGGAGTTGGTTGAATGCATGAGCTGTCTTTAAAGAACACGTGAATTTATCTGATTCTCCGCTGGATTTTTTTCCCCCGTAGCTTTATGCCACCAGATTTGTTGCATTAATATGTTACTTACGGAGGGGGAGCCCCCGTAGTGACACAGGACAGAGGGAGGAAAGCGAGCGGGAGGGGGCAGCGGCGGGTCGGGAGCGCCAAGGGGGGGCGCGAGGGGCGGGGGGGGCCGGGAACGGAGGGAGCGGCGGAGGAACCTGAGGGCGGGACGGCGCGGGAGGAGCTTAGGCGGGAAAAGCTGAGGTACCTCGGGGAGGGGATGATATCGGGGGAGGCTTTGACAGGAAAGGCTGAGGTACCTCGGGGAGGGGATGATATCGGGGGAGGCTTTGACGGGAAAGGCTGAGGTACCTCGGGGAGGGGATGATATCGGGGGAGGCTTTGACGGGAAAGGCTGAGGTACCTCAGGGAGGGGATGATATCGGGGGAGGCTTTGACAGGAAAGGCTGAGGTACCTCGGGGAGGGGATGATATCGGGGGAGGCTTTGACGGGAAAGGCTGAGGTACCTCGGGGAGGGGATGATATCGGGGGAGGCTTTGGCGGGAAAGGCTGAGGTACCTCAGGGAGGGGATGATATCGGGGGAGGCTTTGACAGGAAAGGCTGAGGTACCTCAGGGAGGGGATGATATCGGGGGAGGCTTTGACGGGAAAGGCTGAGGTACCTCGGGGAGGGGATGATATCGGGGGAGGCTTTGACGGGAAAGGCTGAGGTACCTCGGGGAGGGGATGATATCGGGGGAGGCTTTGACGGGAAAGGCTGAGGTACCTCAGGGAGGGGATGATATCGGGGGAGGCTTTGACGGGAAAGGCTGAGGTACCTCGGGGAGGGGATGATATCGGGGGAGGCTTTGGCGGGAAAGGCTGAGGTACCTCGGGGAGGGGATGATATCGGGGGAGGCTTTGGCGGGAAAGGCTGAGGTACCTCAGGGAGGGGATGATATCGGGGGAGGCTTTGACAGGAAAGGCTGAGGTACCTCGGGGAGGGGATGATATCGGGGGAGGCTTTGACGGGAAAGGCTGAGGTACCTCAGGGAGGGGATGATATCGGGGGAGGCTTTGACGGGAAAGGCTGAGGTACCTCAGGGAGGGGATGATATCGGGGGAGGCTTTGACAGGAAAGGCTGAGGTACCTCGGGGAGGGGATGATATCGGGGGAAGCTTTGACAGGAAAGGCTGAGGTACCTCAGGGAGGGGATGATATCGGGGGAGGCTTTGACAGGAAAGGCTGAGGTACCTCGGGGAGGGGATGATATCGGGGGAGGCTTTGACAGGAAAGGCTGAGGTACCTCGGGGAGGGGATGATATCGGGGGAGGCTTTGACAGGAAAGGCTGAGCTACCTCGGGGAGGGGATGATATCGGGGGAGGCTTTGACGGGAAAGGGTGAGGTACCTCGGGGAGGGGATGATATCGGGGGAGGCTTTGACGGGAAAGGCTGAGGTACCTCGGGGAGGGGATGATATCGGGGGAGGCTTTGACAGGAAAGGCTGAGCTACCTCGGGGAGGGGATGATATCGGGGGAGGCTTTGACAGGAAAGGCTGAGGTAGCTCAGGGAGGGGATGATATCGGGGGAGGCTTTGACGGGAATGGCTGAGGTACCTCAGGGAGGGGATGATATCGGGGGAGGCTTTGATGGGAAAGGCTGAGGTACCGCAGGGAGGGGATGATATTGGGGGAGGCTTTGACGGGAAAGGCTGAGGTACCTCAGGGAGGTGATGACATCGGGGGAGACTTTGGCGGGAAAGGGTGAGGGACTTAAAGGAGAGGACGGAAGGGAGAGAGGTTTTGGTGGTAAAGGCTGAGGTACCTCAGGGAGGAGATGGCATCGCAGAGGCTGCAGTGGGAAATGCTGAGGTAGCTCTGGGACGGGATGGCACTAAGGTGTGGTTTCAAAGGGAAATGCTGAGGTACTTTGAGGAAAGGATGCTGGGCTAGGAACTATGAACACATCAGATCGGTTAAGAGAATGTTGATGACAGAAATTTCTACAGTAAAGTATTCCAGCAAAGACAGGGAGATGAGCAAAACTTATATCAGGCCTCCTAGGATTCCTGCAGGTTAGGGGTCAGGGATGATGAGGTTGTTAACTCGGTCCTAACTTTTTCTTTCTCTCCCTCTCTTGCAGCACCAGACTGAATGGAGAAGCAAGTGGATGGGAAGTTCCTGCGCCACGACACAGACCACATTTATTACTCTCGCCCTCCGAGACCCGGAGAACCGAACCGTTCTCATCGTGCCTTGAAGCAACCTCTGCTCATGCGCTTCTCCCAGGGAGAAGGCAGAATGGGAGTGCCTCGCCACGTTAAACAACAGGGTGTACACTCTGCAGCTTTCAAGCCCAGCTCTGCGTTAGCTCACCCCTGCAATTTTGCACCGCCCACGCAAATTTGAGTTGTCGCTGGTTGTTGCAGCGTTTGGCTTTGGTGAGGACAGCGTGTGTTTGTCAGCAGTTGGTGTAGGGTGGAATCTTGAGGAGAAAGTGATATTTCCGTGCCAGAACTGGTTGGTGTTTGCATGGTATTGTGGTAGTTGTTCCCACAGGTGATCAGTGCTGGAGTGTTATTGCAGGATGAGGGGATTTTGAAGGCTTGTCTGTGAGATGCACTAGAGGCAGCAGTTGCAAACGAAAGGCTGAGGTGTGGAGAGTTTGTCGGTGGGTTTTGGACAGTTGTCAGTTGAAGAGTTGGTTGTTTGCAGGTGAGGTGTAGAGCAGAGGGTGAAGCTGACTTTGCCTGGGCGGCGCAACTGGATGGGTGTGCAGAGCTGAGGAGAGCGGGCTTCTGCGGGTGACCCTAAAGCTGGAGAACCAGCCAGCGGCAGCTCCAGACAGTCCCGCTGCCGAGCTTGGCCGTGTAGGGCCAGTGCCCTGGGGCACAGGGAGTGTGACCCTCCGCAAGCACCAAACAGCAGGTGAGGACTGTGGGGATTTGTACTGAGCTATGATATCTCTAAGGCATGTGCGAGGGGCCGGGGCCAAGGCAAGGTGGGCTCGTTGTGGGGTGTGGGGAGGTGTCAGCCCCCGGACTCAGCCCCTGTCTGATTGTAGTGCCCTTGGGCTGGTGTAGCTCAGTCCTCTGTGTGTTTCTCTTCAGGTGGAGCAGCGTGCAAAGGAAAAGCAAGGAAGGAGAGGAAGGTGGTGAACCTATGAGGAAGAGTGTAGCGAATCTGGCGTGGACTCACGGTAAGGTGCCATGAGAGACATTTATTACAAACTCAGGTTTGCATTTATACTCGCTATGATGCTTGCTCAAGCATTTGCTCTTTAGCTAAGTTAGACATTACATGAGCGATGTAACTGCCATATACGCATTTTTTTCTATAGTAAGCTGTCCCTCTGTCCCTGATGTATCAGTCCTGTATCCTGTATCTTAGTAGTCACAATTTTTCCCCAAGTAGATGAATATTTGCAAGCAGCTTTATCTCCAGTCGTTACCTGTTCATATAATTCTCATTCATCTTTGTGCCATGTCTCCAACTGAAATGTACCAGTTGTAGGAAAGTCTAGCACATGATTAGCAATCCATTCTAATAAACTCACCAATCAGACCCCTGATACATCCTGATTTTGCGTTTGTAGCGCATGTTGAAGGACATCCAGGGTTTGTCTTTGCTTAAGGGATAACTTCCCTCCCATGGTTCCCAATCGCTCACCTTTCGTTGGTGGTGGGCGCGCACTGTCCTGGTTCCCGGTCCTGTTTCCTGGTTCGATTGGGCTTCGCTACCAGAGCGGCTACTGCCTTTATAGGCACGCTGAAAGTCCCTGTTCCAGGGCGCCATTTGTAGCGAATGCGGTACGGACTCTCTTTTAAGGTGCAATGAGAGATGTTTATTACAAATTCAGGCTTGTGTTTATACTCGCTATGATACTTGCTCAAGCATTTGTTGATTAGCTAAGTTAGTCATTACATGAGTGATGTGTTTTGTGTTCCCACCAAAGTCACTGCCATAAACACCTTTTTTGTCTATCACAAGCTGTCCCTCTGTCCTTGATGCATCAATCCTGTATCAACTCCTCTGTCCTTGATGTATCACATAGCATACAGTCCTTTGTTCTTGTATTTTTCCACTAATGCTTGTTCTCATGCTGTTGACTCTTGCAGTTTCTCATGTGCCCGGTCTTCCGCGTACTGACACAGAAGAGCGATCACGAAAGAGGATTGGAGCGCACCTGTGAGTCAAGCAGAGTCAAGAAAGAAGATGACAGTGGTGGACCTGTGAGTCAGGAGGGGACAAAAGAGGAGAAAGGTGATGGAGCTACGAGTCAAGAGTGAGGAGGAAGATGGGCAGCCTGAGCCAGCGAGAAGGAGAATGTATCCTTAAGCACAGGGAACGATCTGTGATTAGTGCGTCCCCCTCCCACCCCTAGAAACCGTGCTCGGGGGTAAAGTGGTAAAATGGGAGCAGGGGCTGTTGGCTGTGTTTTGGGAGGTGGGGGTGGTGAGCAGGGGCTGGGCTCTTGGACTTGGGAGCAGTTAAGGGAGCAGGGTGGTCATCCCTTGGGAGGTGTCTGTCTGCCAGCAGGTAAAGGAGGGGGAAGAGGATCCTGCCGGGGTGAGGGCCTGGCCAGCTCTCCACTCCCAGGGCTCTTGATGCTGATGTGGTGTGTTGCTGTAAGTGCCAGGGGTGACTGGCAAAGAAAGTCTTTGTGGGGTGCATGCTGGGAAACTGTGCTGCTACGGAGGGGCTGGGTTGGTGGGAAGGCCTGTGCGGGGGGCCGGGGCCAAGGCAAGGTGGCCTTGTGGTGGGGTGTGGGGATGCGTCAGCGACCGGACTCGCCCCCTCGTGTGACTGTACGGGCCTGGGGTGGGTATATTTTTGTTTTCTGTGCATCTCTGTTCGGGTGGAGCAGCTCGCAAAGGTGAAAGCAAGAAAGAAGAGGAAGGTGGTGAACCTACGAGGAAGAGCGATCAAGAAAGAGGATTGGAGTGCATCTGCAAGTCAACAGGGATCAAGAAAGAAGATGACGGTGGTAGACCTGCGAGTCAGGAGGGATCAAGAAAGAAGAGGAGGAAGGTGATGGAGCTGCGAGTCAGGAGTGAGGAGGAAGAAAATGTCCCCCTTGGGACAGGGACCTCCCTGTAATCAGGACTGCGCCCTCCCACCCCTGGAAACTGCTCAGGGGCTCAGACATCCATGGGAAGGTTGTGTCCGACAACACGAGCCAGATCTTCAGCACTGGCTGCTGTTCAGCTGGGACCAGGGGCTGCTGGTGGGGTTTTGGGAGGCGGGGTGGGTGAGTAGAGGCTGGGCTTTTGTACTCATGAGTGGTTGAGAGAGAGGGCTGGACACCTCTTGGGAGGTGTCTTGTCTGTCTGCCATCAGCTAAAGGAGGGGGAAGAGGATCCTGCCGGGGTGAGGGCCTGGCCAGCTCTCCACTCCCAGGGCTCTTGATGCTGATGTGGTGTGTTGCTGTAAGTGCCAGGGGTGACTGGCAAAGAAAGTCTTTGTGGGGTGCATGCTGGGAAACTGTGCTGCTACGGAGGGGCTGGGTTGGTGGGAAGGCCTGTGCGGGGGGCCGGGGCCAAGGCAAGGTGGGCTTGCTGTGGGATGTGGGGATGCGTCAGCGACCGGACTCACCCCCTATGTGACTGTACGGGCTTGGGGTGGGTGTATTTCTGTCTTCAGGGCATTTCGGTTTGGGTGGAGCAGCTCACAAAGGCGAAAGCAAGAAAGGAAAGTAAGGTTGTGAACTTACGAGAAAGAGTGATCAAGAAAGAGGATTTGAGTTCATCCGGGAGTCGAGGGATCAAGAAAGAAGAGGAGGAAGGTGATGGACGTGCACATTGAAAATGAGAGGGAAGATGGGCAACCTGAAGCATGGAGCAAGGGAATGTCTCCTAGAACAAAGGGACCTTTCTGTAATCAGAGATCCCCCCTCCTACCCTACAAACTGAACAAAGAGGACTGCGAGAGGGAGCGCTCTGACAGGACAAGAGGTATCAGTAAATCTGGCAAGAGGACAGTGGGGGAAGCGCTCTGGCGGATCAACAAGTCTCAATATATGTGGCAAGAGGATGATGGGGGAGAGTTCACCAGTGGTTCAAAAGTCACCCAGAAAAAGGGGAAGAGGATGTCAAGGGGGGAGCGCTCTGGTCGATCACAAGACTCTCCTAAAAAACACAACAGGATGGTGGTGGGGGGGAATGTCCTATATGGGACAAGGGGTCCCGAGAAATCCAGCAAGAGGATGGTGGGGGGGAGCACTCCAGCAGACCAAGAATGTACTAAGGAAAGGCAAAAGGACGGCAGGAGGAGAGACCCAGTGGGTCAAGAGGTACCGAGAAATCCAGCAAGAGGACGACAGGGAGGAGCTCTTTAGCAGGCCAAAATCCCACTGAGGAAAGGCAAGAGGACAGCGGGGGAGAGCGCTCCAGTTCTTCAAGTGACTTCCCAGGCAGAAGGCAGGAGCATGGCGGGGCAGGACTGCGGCAGGTCAAGAATTCTCAGTCTGGCAATAGGATGGCGGGGAGGAGCGTTCCAGCGGGAGAAGAGCGCCCTGACTAGAGGCAAGACAAGGGTGAGGGAGAGCACTCGGACGTGTCAAGAAGACTCCCCCAAAAAGTGCAAGAGGAAGGCCGGTGGGGAGAGCAATCCAGCAGATCAGGAAGTCTCAATAAATGCGGTAAGAAGGTGGCAGGTGGGAGCTCCCCAGTGGTTCAAGAGGTCCCAAGATATCCAGCAAGAGAACTGTGAGGGAGAGCGCTCCAACAGGTCAAGCGGTGTCAAGAAATCCAGCAAGACAATGGTGGAAAACGCTCCGGTGAGTCACAAGATTCCCCCAAAAAAAGGCAAGAGAATGGTGCAGGGGAGCACTCTGGTGGATCAAGAAGCACCCAGGAAAAGGGGAAGAAGATGGTGGGGGGGAGCACTCTGGTTGGTCACAAGACTCCCCCAGAAAACACAAGAGGGTGGCAGGGGGAACGCCCTAATGGGTCAAGAGGACCCAAGAAATCCAGCAAGAGGACGGCGAGGGGGAGCGCTCCAGCAGGTCAGGAAGTCTCGATAAATGCGGTAAAAGGATGGTGGGTGGGAGCCCCTCAGTGGTTCCCAAGGTTCCAGGAAATCCAGCAAGAGGACGGCGTGGGGGAGCGCTGTGGCAGATGAAGAACCCTCAGTACATCTGGCAAGAGGACGGTGAGGGGGTGCTCTGATGGGTCAAGGTTGCTCTGAAAAAAGCCCAAGAGGGTGGTAAGGAGAAGCTCACCGGTGATTCACGAATCACCCAGAAAAAAGGGAAGAGGACAGTGCGGGGGAGCTCTTCAGTTGTTGAAGAGAATTCCCAGAAAAAGGCAGGAGGATGATGAGGGGGAACACTCTGGCGGGTCAAGAAGTCTCGATAAGTCCGGCAAGAAGACGGTGGGGAGGAGAGCTCGTGTGGGTCAAGAGGTCCCAAGAAACCCAGCAAGAGGACAGCAGGGGCGAGCGCTCCGGCAGATCAGGAAATCTCGATAAATGCAGTTAGAGGATGGTGGGTGTGAGCCCCTCAGTTGTTTAAGACGTCCCAAGAAATCCAGCAAGAGAACTGCGAGGGGGAGCGCTCCGGCAGGTCAAGCGATGTCAAGAAATCCAGCAAGACAATGGTGGAGAACTCTCCGGCGAGTCACAAGACTCTCCCAAAAAAGGCAAAAGAATGGTGCAGGGGAGCACTCTGGTGGATCAAGAAGCACCCAGGAAAAGGGGAAGAGGATGGTGGGGGGAAACGGCCTGGTTGGTCACAAGACTCCCCCAAAAACCACAAGAGGGTGGCAGGGGGAACGCCCTAATGGGTCAAGAAGTCCCAAGAAATCCAGCAAGAGGACGACAGGGAGGAGCTCTTTAGCAGGCCAAAATCCCACTGAGGAAAGGCAAGAGGACAGCGGGGGAGAGCGCTCCAGTTCTTCAAGTGACTTCCCAGGCAGAAGGCAGGAGCATGGCGGGGCAGGACTGCGGCAGGTCAAGAATTCTCAGTCTGGCAATAGGATGGCGGGGAGGAGCGTTCCAGCGGGAGAAGAGCGCCCTGACTAGAGGCAAGACAAGGGTGAGGGAGAGCACTCGGACGTGTCAAGAAGACTCCCCCAAAAAGTGCAAGAGGAAGGCCGGTGGGGAGAGCAATCCAGCAGATCAGGAAGTCTCAATAAATGCGGTAAGAAGGTGGCAGGTGGGAGCTCCCCAGTGGTTCAAGAGGTCCCAAGATATCCAGCAAGAGAACTGTGAGGGAGAGCGCTCCAACAGGTCAAGCGGTGTCAAGAAATCCAGCAAGACAATGGTGGAAAACGCTCCGGTGAGTCACAAGATTCCCCCAAAAAAAGGCAAGAGAATGGTGCAGGGGAGCACTCTGGTGGATCAAGAAGCACCCAGGAAAAGGGGAAGAAGATGGTGGGGGGGAGCACTCTGGTTGGTCACAAGACTCCCCCAGAAAACACAAGAGGGTGGCAGGGGGAACGCCCTAATGGGTCAAGAGGACCCAAGAAATCCAGCAAGAGGACGGCGAGGGGGAGCGCTCCAGCAGATCAGGAAGTCTCGATAAATGCGGTAAGAGGATGGCGGGTGGGAGCCCCCGCAGTGGTCCAAGAGGTCCCAAGAAATCCAGCAAGAGGACGGCGAGGGGGAGCGCTCTGGCAGATCAGGACGTCTCAATAAATGCGGTAAAAGGATGGTGGGTGGGAGCCCCTCAGTGGTTCCCAAGGTTCCAGGAAATCCAGCAAGAGGACGGCGTGGGGGAGCGCTGTGGCAGATGAAGAACCCTCAGTACATCTGGCAAGAGGACGGTGAGGGGGTGCTCTGATGGGTCAAGGTTGCTCTGAAAAAAGCCCAAGAGGGTGGTAAGGAGAAGCTCACCGGTGATTCACGAATCACCCAGAAAAAAGGGAAGAGGACAGTGCGGGGGAGCTCTTCAGTTGTTGAAGAGAATCCCCAGAAAAAGGCAGGAGGATGATGAGGGGGAACACTCTGGCGGGTCAAGAAGTCTCGATAAGTCCGGCAAGAAGACGGTGGGGAGGAGAGCTCGTGTGGGTCAAGAGGTCCCAAGAAACCCAGCAAGAGGACAGCAGGGGCGAGCGCTCCGGCAGATCAGGAAATCTCGATAAATGCAGTTAGAGGATGGTGGGTGTGAGCCCCTCAGTTGTTTAAGACGTCCCAAGAAATCCAGCAAGAGAACTGCGAGGGGGAGCGCTCCGGCAGGTCAAGCGATGTCAAGAAATCCAGCAAGACAATGGTGGAGAACTCTCCGGCGAGTCACAAGACTCTCCCAAAAAAGGCAAAAGAATGGTGCAGGGGAGCACTCTGGTGGATCAAGAAGCACCCAGGAAAAGGGGAAGAGGATGGTGGGGGGAAACGGCCTGGTTGGTCACAAGACTCCCCCAAAAACCACAAGAGGGTGGCAGGGGGAACGCCCTAATGGGTCAAGAAGTCCCAAGAAATCCAGCAAGAGGACGACAGGGAGGAGCTCTTTAGCAGGCCAAAATCCCACTGAGGAGAGGCAAGAGGACAGCGGGGGAGAGCGCTCCAGTTCTTCAAGTGACTTCCCAGGCAGAAGGCAGGAGCATGGCGGGGCAGGACTGCGGCAGGTCAAGAATTCTCAGTCTGGCAATAGGATGGCGGGGAGGAGCGTTCCAGCGGGAGAAGAGCGCCCTGACTAGAGGCAAGACAAGGGTGAGGGAGAGCACTCGGACGTGTCAAGAAGACTCCCCCAAAAAGTGCAAGAGGAAGGCCGGTGGGGAGAGCAATCCAGCAGATCAGGAAGTCTCAATAAATGCGGTAAGAAGGTGGCAGGTGGGAGCTCCCCAGTGGTTCAAGAGGTCCCAAGATATCCAGCAAGAGAACTGTGAGGGGGAGCGCTCCAACAGGTCAAGCGGTGTCAAGAAATCCAGCAAGACAATGGTGGAAAACGCTCCGGTGAGTCACAAGATTCCCCCAAAAAAAGGCAAGAGAATGGTGCAGGGGAGCACTCTGGTGGATCAAGAAGCACCCAGGAAAAGGGGAAGAAGATGGTGGGGGGGAGCACTCTGGTTGGTCACAAGACTCCCCCAGAAAACACAAGAGGGTGGCAGGGGGAACGCCCTAATGGGTCAAGAGGACCCAAGAAATCCAGCAAGAGGACGGCGAGGGGGAGCGCTCCAGCAGATCAGGAAGTCTCGATAAATGCGGTAAGAGGATGGCGGGTGGGAGCCCCCGCAGTGGTCCAAGAGGTCCCAAGAAATCCAGCAAGAGGACGGCGAGGGGGAGCGCTCTGGCAGATCAGGACGTCTCAATAAATGCGGTAAAAGGATGGTGGGTGGGAGCCCCTCAGTGGTTCCCAAGGTTCCAGGAAATCCAGCAAGAGGACGGCGTGGGGGAGCGCTGTGGCAGATGAAGAACCCTCAGTACATCTGGCAAGAGGACGGTGAGGGGGTGCTCTGATGGGTCAAGGTTGCTCTGAAAAAAGCCCAAGAGGGTGGTAAGGAGAAGCTCACCGGTGATTCACGAATCACCCAGAAAAAAGGGAAGAGGACAGTGCGGGGGAGCTCTTCAGTTGTTGAAGAGAATCCCCAGAAAAAGGCAGGAGGATGATGAGGGGGAACACTCTGGTGGGTCAAGAAGTCTCGATAAGTCCGGCAAGAAGACGGTGGGGAGGAGAGCTCGTGTGGGTCAAGAGGTCCCAAGAAACCCAGCAAGAGGACAGCAGGGGCGAGCGCTCCGGCAGATCAGGAAATCTCGATAAATGCAGTTAGAGGATGGTGGGTGTGAGCCCCTCAGTTGTTTAAGACGTCCCAAGAAATCCAGCAAGAGAACTGCGAGGGGGAGCGCTCCGGCAGGTCAAGCGATGTCAAGAAATCCAGCAAGACAATGGTGGAGAACTCTCCGGCGAGTCACAAGACTCTCCCAAAAAAGGCAAAAGAATGGTGCAGGGGAGCACTCTGGTGGATCAAGAAGCACCCAGGAAAAGGGGAAGAGGATGGTGGGGGGAAACGGCCTGGTTGGTCACAAGACTCCCCCAAAAACCACAAGAGGGTGGCAGGGGGAACGCCCTAATGGGTCAAGAAGTCCCAAGAAATCCAGCAAGAGGACGACAGGGAGGAGCTCTTTAGCAGGCCAAAATCCCACTGAGGAAAGGCAAGAGGACAGCGGGGGAGAGCGCTCCAGTTCTTCAAGTGACTTCCCAGGCAGAAGGCAGGAGCATGGCGGGGCAGGACTGCGGCAGGTCAAGAATTCTCAGTCTGGCAATAGGATGGCGGGGAGGAGCGTTCCAGCGGGAGAAGAGCGCCCTGACTAGAGGCAAGACAAGGGTGAGGGAGAGCACTCGGACGTGTCAAGAAGACTCCCCCAAAAAGTGCAAGAGGAAGGCCGGTGGGGAGAGCAATCCAGCAGATCAGGAAGTCTCAATAAATGCGGTAAGAAGGTGGCAGGTGGGAGCTCCCCAGTGGTTCAAGAGGTCCCAAGATATCCAGCAAGAGAACTGTGAGGGAGAGCGCTCCAACAGGTCAAGCGGTGTCAAGAAATCCAGCAAGACAATGGTGGAAAACGCTCCGGTGAGTCACAAGATTCCCCCAAAAAAAGGCAAGAGAATGGTGCAGGGGAGCACTCTGGTGGATCAAGAAGCACCCAGGAAAAGGGGAAGAAGATGGTGGGGGGGAGCACTCTGGTTGGTCACAAGACTCCCCCAGAAAACACAAGAGGGTGGCAGGGGGAACGCCCTAATGGGTCAAGAGGACCCAAGAAATCCAGCAAGAGGACGGCGAGGGGGAGCGCTCCAGCAGATCAGGAAGTCTCGATAAATGCGGTAAGAGGATGGCGGGTGGGAGCCCCCGCAGTGGTCCAAGAGGTCCCAAGAAATCCAGCAAGAGGACGGCGAGGGGGAGCGCTCTGGCAGATCAGGACGTCTCAATAAATGCGGTAAAAGGATGGTGGGTGGGAGCCCCTCAGTGGTTCCCAAGGTTCCAGGAAATCCAGCAAGAGGACGGCGTGGGGGAGCGCTGTGGCAGATGAAGAACCCTCAGTACATCTGGCAAGAGGACGGTGAGGGGGTGCTCTGATGGGTCAAGGTTGCTCTGAAAAAAGCCCAAGAGGGTGGTAAGGAGAAGCTCACCGGTGATTCACGAATCACCCAGAAAAAAGGGAAGAGGACAGTGCGGGGGAGCTCTTCAGTTGTTGAAGAGAATCCCCAGAAAAAGGCAGGAGGATGATGAGGGGGAACACTCTGGCGGGTCAAGAAGTCTCGATAAGTCCGGCAAGAAGACGGTGGGGAGGAGAGCTCGTGTGGGTCAAGAGGTCCCAAGAAACCCAGCAAGAGGACAGCAGGGGCGAGCGCTCCGGCAGATCAGGAAATCTCGATAAATGCAGTTAGAGGATGGTGGGTGTGAGCCCCTCAGTTGTTTAAGACGTCCCAAGAAATCCAGCAAGAGAACTGCGAGGGGGAGCGCTCCGGCAGGTCAAGCGATGTCAAGAAATCCAGCAAGACAATGGTGGAGAACTCTCCGGCGAGTCACAAGACTCTCCCAAAAAAGGCAAAAGAATGGTGCAGGGGAGCACTCTGGTGGATCAAGAAGCACCCAGGAAAAGGGGAAGAGGATGGTGGGGGGAAACGGCCTGGTTGGTCACAAGACTCCCCCAAAAACCACAAGAGGGTGGCAGGGGGAACGCCCTAATGGGTCAAGAAGTCCCAAGAAATCCAGCAAGAGGACGACAGGGAGGAGCTCTTTAGCAGGCCAAAATCCCACTGAGGAGAGGCAAGAGGACAGCGGGGGAGAGCGCTCCAGTTCTTCAAGTGACTTCCCAGGCAGAAGGCAGGAGCATGGCGGGGCAGGACTGCGGCAGGTCAAGAATTCTCAGTCTGGCAATAGGATGGCGGGGAGGAGCGTTCCAGCGGGAGAAGAGCGCCCTGACTAGAGGCAAGACAAGGGTGAGGGAGAGCACTCGGACGTGTCAAGAAGACTCCCCCAAAAAGTGCAAGAGGAAGGCCGGTGGGGAGAGCAATCCAGCAGATCAGGAAGTCTCAATAAATGCGGTAAGAAGGTGGCAGGTGGGAGCTCCCCAGTGGTTCAAGAGGTCCCAAGATATCCAGCAAGAGAACTGTGAGGGGGAGCGCTCCAACAGGTCAAGCGGTGTCAAGAAATCCAGCAAGACAATGGTGGAAAACGCTCCGGTGAGTCACAAGATTCCCCCAAAAAAAGGCAAGAGAATGGTGCAGGGGAGCACTCTGGTGGATCAAGAAGCACCCAGGAAAAGGGGAAGAAGATGGTGGGGGGGAGCACTCTGGTTGGTCACAAGACTCCCCCAGAAAACACAAGAGGGTGGCAGGGGGAACGCCCTAATGGGTCAAGAGGACCCAAGAAATCCAGCAAGAGGACGGCGAGGGGGAGCGCTCCAGCAGATCAGGAAGTCTCGATAAATGCGGTAAGAGGATGGCGGGTGGGAGCCCCCGCAGTGGTCCAAGAGGTCCCAAGAAATCCAGCAAGAGGACGGCGAGGGGGAGCGCTCTGGCAGATCAGGACGTCTCAATAAATGCGGTAAAAGGATGGTGGGTGGGAGCCCCTCAGTGGTTCCCAAGGTTCCAGGAAATCCAGCAAGAGGACGGCGTGGGGGAGCGCTGTGGCAGATGAAGAACCCTCAGTACATCTGGCAAGAGGACGGTGAGGGGGTGCTCTGATGGGTCAAGGTTGCTCTGAAAAAAGCCCAAGAGGGTGGTAAGGAGAAGCTCACCGGTGATTCACGAATCACCCAGAAAAAAGGGAAGAGGACAGTGCGGGGGAGCTCTTCACTTGTTGAAGAGAATCCCCAGAAAAAGGCAGGAGGATGATGAGGGGGAACACTCTGGCGGGTCAAGAAGTCTCGATAAGTCCGGCAAGAAGACGGTGGGGAGGAGAGCTCGTGTGGGTCAAGAGGTCCCAAGAAACCCAGCAAGAGGACAGCAGGGGCGAGTGCTCCGGCAGATCAGGAAATCTCGATAAATGCAGTTAGAGGATGGTGGGTGTGAGCCCCTCAGTTGTTTAAGACGTCCCAAGAAATCCAGCAAGAGAACTGCGAGGGGGAGCGCTCCGGCAGGTCAAGCGATGTCAAGAAATCCAGCAAGACAATGGTGGAGAACTCTCCGGCGAGTCACAAGACTCTCCCAAAAAAGGCAAAAGAATGGTGCAGGGGAGCACTCTGGTGGATCAAGAAGCACCCAGGAAAAGGGGAAGAGGATGGTGGGGGGAAACGGCCTGGTTGGTCACAAGACTCCCCCAAAAACCACAAGAGGGTGGCAGGGGGAATGCCCTAATGGGTCAAGAAGTCCCAAGAAATCCAGCAAGAGGACGACAGGGAGGAGCTCTTTAGCAGGCCAAAATCCCACTGAGGAGAGGCAAGAGGACAGCGGGGGAGAGCGCTCCAGTTCTTCAAGTGACTTCCCAGGCAGAAGGCAGGAGCATGGCGGGGCAGGACTGCGGCTGGTCAAGAATTCTCAGTCTGGCAATAGGATGGCGGGGAGGAGCGTTCCAGCGGGAGAAGAGCGCCCTGACTAGAGGCAAGACAAGGGTGAGGGAGAGCACTCGGACGTGTCAAGAAGACTCCCCCAAAAAGTGCAAGAGGAAGGCCGGTGGGGAGAGCAATCCAGCAGATCAGGAAGTCTCAATAAATGCGGTAAGAAGGTGGCAGGTGGGAGCTCCCCAGTGGTTCAAGAGGTCCCAAGATATCCAGCAAGAGAACTGTGAGGGGGAGCGCTCCAACAGGTCAAGCGGTGTCAAGAAATCCAGCAAGACAATGGTGGAAAACGCTCCGGTGAGTCACAAGATTCCCCCAAAAAAAGGCAAGAGAATGGTGCAGGGGAGCACTCTGGTGGATCAAGAAGCACCCAGGAAAAGGGGAAGAAGATGGTGGGGGGGAGCACTCTGGTTGGTCACAAGACTCCCCCAGAAAACACAAGAGGGTGGCAGGGGGAACGCCCTAATGGGTCAAGAGGACCCAAGAAATCCAGCAAGAGGACGGCGAGGGGGAGCGCTCCAGCAGATCAGGAAGTCTCGATAAATGCGGTAAGAGGATGGCGGGTGGGAGCCCCCCCAGTGGTCCAAGAGGTCCCAAGAAATCCAGCAAGAGGACGGCGAGGGGGAGCGCTCTGGCAGATCAGGACGTCTCAATAAATGCGGTAAAAGGATGGTGGGTGTGAGCCCCTCAGTGGTTCCCAAGGTTCCAGGAAATCCAGCAAGAGGACGGCGTGGGGGAGCGCTGTGGCAGATGAAGAACCCTCAGTACATCTGGCAAGAGGACGGTGAGGGGGTGCTCTGATGGGTCAAGGTTGCTCTGAAAAAAGCCCAAGAGGGTGGTAAGGAGAAGCTCACCGGTGATTCACGAATCACCCAGAAAAAAGGGAAGAGGACAGTGCGGGGGAGCTCTTCACTTGTTGAAGAGAATCCCCAGAAAAAGGCAGGAGGATGATGAGGGGGAACACTCTGGCGGGTCAAGAAGTCTCGATAAGTCCGGCAAGAAGACGGTGGGGAGGAGAGCTCGTGTGGGTCAAGAGGTCCCAAGAAACCCAGCAAGAGGACAGCAGGGGCGAGCGCTCCGGCAGATCAGGAAATCTCGATAAATGCAGTTAGAGGATGGTGGGTGTGAGCCCCTCAGTTGTTTAAGACGTCCCAAGAAATCCAGCAAGAGAACTGCGAGGGGGAGCGCTCCGGCAGGTCAAGCGATGTCAAGAAATCCAGCAAGACAATGGTGGAGAACTCTCCGGCGAGTCACAAGACTCTCCCAAAAAAGGCAAAAGAATGGTGCAGGGGAGCACTCTGGTGGATCAAGAAGCACCCAGGAAAAGGGGAAGAGGATGGTGGGGGGAAACGGCCTGGTTGGTCACAAGACTCCCCCAAAAACCACAAGAGGGTGGCAGGGGGAACGCCCTAATGGGTCAAGAAGTCCCAAGAAATCCAGCAAGAGGACGACAGGGAGGAGCTCTTTAGCAGGCCAAAATCCCACTGAGGAGAGGCAAGAGGACAGCGGGGGAGAGCGCTCCAGTTCTTCAAGTGACTTCCCAGGCAGAAGGCAGGAGCATGGCGGGGCAGGACTGCGGCAGGTCAAGAATTCTCAGTCTGGCAATAGGATGGCGGGGAGGAGCGTTCCAGCGGGAGAAGAGCGCCCTGACTAGAGGCAAGACAAGGGTGAGGGAGAGCACTCGGACGTGTCAAGAAGACTCCCCCAAAAAGTGCAAGAGGAAGGCCGGTGGGGAGAGCAATCCAGCAGATCAGGAAGTCTCAATAAATGCGGTAAGAAGGTGGCAGGTGGGAGCTCCCCAGTGGTTCAAGAGGTCCCAAGATATCCAGCAAGAGAACTGTGAGGGGGAGCGCTCCAACAGGTCAAGCGGTGTCAAGAAATCCAGCAAGACAATGGTGGAAAACGCTCCGGTGAGTCACAAGATTCCCCCAAAAAAAGGCAAGAGAATGGTGCAGGGGAGCACTCTGGTGGATCAAGAAGCACCCAGGAAAAGGGGAAGAAGATGGTGGGGGGGAGCACTCTGGTTGGTCACAAGACTCCCCCAGAAAACACAAGAGGGTGGCAGGGGGAACGCCCTAATGGGTCAAGAGGACCCAAGAAATCCAGCAAGAGGACGGCGAGGGGGAGCGCTCCAGCAGATCAGGAAGTCTCGATAAATGCGGTAAGAGGATGGCGGGTGGGAGCCCCCGCAGTGGTCCAAGAGGTCCCAAGAAATCCAGCAAGAGGACGGCGAGGGGGAGCGCTCTGGCAGATCAGGACGTCTCAATAAATGCGGTAAAAGGATGGTGGGTGGGAGCCCCTCAGTGGTTCCCAAGGTTCCAGGAAATCCAGCAAGAGGACGGCGTGGGGGAGCGCTGTGGCAGATGAAGAACCCTCAGTACATCTGGCAAGAGGACGGTGAGGGGGTGCTCTGATGGGTCAAGGTTGCTCTGAAAAAAGCCCAAGAGGGTGGTAAGGAGAAGCTCACCGGTGATTCACGAATCACCCAGAAAAAAGGGAAGAGGACAGTGCGGGGGAGCTCTTCACTTGTTGAAGAGAATCCCCAGAAAAAGGCAGGAGGATGATGAGGGGGAACACTCTGGCGGGTCAAGAAGTCTCGATAAGTCCGGCAAGAAGACGGTGGGGAGGAGAGCTCGTGTGGGTCAAGAGGTCCCAAGAAACCCAGCAAGAGGACAGCAGGGGCGAGTGCTCCGGCAGATCAGGAAATCTCGATAAATGCAGTTAGAGGATGGTGGGTGTGAGCCCCTCAGTTGTTTAAGACGTCCCAAGAAATCCAGCAAGAGAACTGCGAGGGGGAGCGCTCCGGCAGGTCAAGCGATGTCAAGAAATCCAGCAAGACAATGGTGGAGAACTCTCCGGCGAGTCACAAGACTCTCCCAAAAAAGGCAAAAGAATGGTGCAGGGGAGCACTCTGGTGGATCAAGAAGCACCCAGGAAAAGGGGAAGAGGATGGTGGGGGGAAACGGCCTGGTTGGTCACAAGACTCCCCCAAAAACCACAAGAGGGTGGCAGGGGGAACGCCCTAATGGGTCAAGAAGTCCCAAGAAATCCAGCAAGAGGACGACAGGGAGGAGCTCTTTAGCAGGCCAAAATCCCACTGAGGAGAGGCAAGAGGACAGCGGGGGAGAGCGCTCCAGTTCTTCAAGTGACTTCCCAGGCAGAAGGCAGGAGCATGGCGGGGCAGGACTGCGGCAGGTCAAGAATTCTCAGTCTGGCAATAGGATGGCGGGGAGGAGCGTTCCAGCGGGAGAAGAGCGCCCTGACTAGAGGCAAGACAAGGGTGAGGGAGAGCACTCGGACGTGTCAAGAAGACTCCCCCAAAAAGTGCAAGAGGAAGGCCGGTGGGGAGAGCAATCCAGCAGATCAGGAAGTCTCAATAAATGCGGTAAGAAGGTGGCAGGTGGGAGCTCCCCAGTGGTTCAAGAGGTCCCAAGATATCCAGCAAGAGAACTGTGAGGGGGAGCGCTCCAACAGGTCAAGCGGTGTCAAGAAATCCAGCAAGACAATGGTGGAAAACGCTCCGGTGAGTCACAAGATTCCCCCAAAAAAAGGCAAGAGAATGGTGCAGGGGAGCACTCTGGTGGATCAAGAAGCACCCAGGAAAAGGGGAAGAAGATGGTGGGGGGGAGCACTCTGGTTGGTCACAAGACTCCCCCAGAAAACACAAGAGGGTGGCAGGGGGAACGCCCTAATGGGTCAAGAGGACCCAAGAAATCCAGCAAGAGGACGGCGAGGGGGAGCGCTCCAGCAGGTCAGGAAGTCTCGATAAATGCGGTAAGAGGATGGCGGGTGGGAGCCCCCCCAGTGGTCCAAGAGGTCCCAAGAAATCCAGCAAGAGGACGGCGAGGGGGAGCGCTCTGGCAGATCAGGACGTCTCAATAAATGCGGTAAAAGGATGGTGGGTGGGAGCCCCTCAGTGGTTCCCAAGGTTCCAGGAAATCCAGCAAGAGGACGGCGTGGGGGAGCGCTGTGGCAGATGAAGAACCCTCAGTACATCTGGCAAGAGGACGGTGAGGGGGTGCTCTGATGGGTCAAGGTTGCTCTGAAAAAAGCCCAAGAGGGTGGTAAGGAGAAGCTCACCGGTGATTCACGAATCACCCAGAAAAAAGGGAAGAGGACAGTGCGGGGGAGCTCTTCACTTGTTGAAGAGAATCCCCAGAAAAAGGCAGGAGGATGATGAGGGGGAACACTCTGGCGGGTCAAGAAGTCTCGATAAGTCCGGCAAGAAGACGGTGGGGAGGAGAGCTCGTGTGGGTCAAGAGGTCCCAAGAAACCCAGCAAGAGGACAGCAGGGGCGAGCGCTCCGGCAGATCAGGAAATGTCGATAAATGCAGTTAGAGGATGGTGGGTGTGAGCCCCTCAGTTGTTTAAGACGTCCCAAGAAATCCAGCAAGAGAACTGCGAGGGGGAGCGCTCCGGCAGGTCAAGCGATGTCAAGAAATCCAGCAAGACAATGGTGGAGAACTCTCCGGCGAGTCACAAGACTCTCCCAAAAAAGGCAAAAGAATGGTGCAGGGGAGCACTCTGGTGGATCAAGAAGCACCCAGGAAAAGGGGAAGAGGATGGTGGGGGGAAACGGCCTGGTTGGTCACAAGACTCCCCCAAAAACCACAAGAGGGTGGCAGGGGGAACGCCCTAATGGGTCAAGAAGTCCCAAGAAATCCAGCAAGAGGACGACAGGGAGGAGCTCTTTAGCAGGCCAAAATCCCACTGAGGAGAGGCAAGAGGACAGCGGGGGAGAGCGCTCCAGTTCTTCAAGTGACTTCCCAGGCAGAAGGCAGGAGCATGGCGGGGCAGGACTGCGGCAGGTCAAGAATTCTCAGTCTGGCAATAGGATGGCGGGGAGGAGCGTTCCAGCGGGAGAAGAGCGCCCTGACTAGAGGCAAGACAAGGGTGAGGGAGAGCACTCGGACGTGTCAAGAAGACTCCCCCAAAAAGTGCAAGAGGAAGGCCGGTGGGGAGAGCAATCCAGCAGATCAGGAAGTCTCAATAAATGCGGTAAGAAGGTGGCAGGTGGGAGCTCCCCAGTGGTTCAAGAGGTCCCAAGATATCCAGCAAGAGAACTGTGAGGGAGAGCGCTCCAACAGGTCAAGCGGTGTCAAGAAATCCAGCAAGACAATGGTGGAAAACGCTCCGGTGAGTCACAAGATTCCCCCAAAAAAAGGCAAGAGAATGGTGCAGGGGAGCACTCTGGTGGATCAAGAAGCACCCAGGAAAAGGGGAAGAAGATGGTGGGGGGGAGCACTCTGGTTGGTCACAAGACTCCCCCAGAAAACACAAGAGGGTGGCAGGGGGAACGCCCTAATGGGTCAAGAGGACCCAAGAAATCCAGCAAGAGGACGGCGAGGGGGAGCGCTCTGGCAGGTCAGGAAGTCTCGATAAATGCGGTAAAAGGATGGTGGGTGGGAGCCCCTCAGTGGTTCGCAAGGTTCCAGGAAATCCAGCAAGAGGACGGCGTGGGGGAGCGCTGTGGCAGATGAAGAACCCTCAGTACATCTGGCAAGAGGACGGTGAGGGGGTGCTCTGATGGGTCAAGGTTGCTCTGAAAAAAGCCCAAGAGGGTGGTAAGGAGAAGCTCACCGGTGATTCACGAATCACCCAGAAAAAAGGGAAGAGGACAGTGCGGGGGAGCTCTTCACTTGTTGAAGAGAATCCCCAGAAAAAGGCAGGAGGATGATGAGGGGGAACACTCTGGCGGGTCAAGAAGTCTCGATAAGTCCGGCAAGAAGACGGTGGGGAGGAGAGCTCGTGTGGGTCAAGAGGTCCCAAGAAACCCAGCAAGAGGACAGCAGGGGCGAGCGCTCCGGCAGATCAGGAAATCTCGATAAATGCAGTTAGAGGATGGTGGGTGTGAGCCCCTCAGTTGTTTAAGACGTCCCAAGAAATCCAGCAAGAGAACTGCGAGGGGGAGCGCTCCGGCAGGTCAAGCGATGTCAAGAAATCCAGCAAGACAATGGTGGAGAACTCTCCGGCGAGTCACAAGACTCTCCCAAAAAAGGCAAAAGAATGGTGCAGGGGAGCACTCTGGTGGATCAAGAAGCACCCAGGAAAAGGGGAAGAGGATGGTGGGGGGAAACGGCCTGGTTGGTCACAAGACTCCCCCAAAAACCACAAGAGGGTGGCAGGGGGAACGCCCTAATGGGTCAAGAAGTCCCAAGAAATCCAGCAAGAGGACGACAGGGAGGAGCTCTTTAGCAGGCCAAAATCCCACTGAGGAAAGGCAAGAGGACAGCGGGGGAGAGCGCTCCAGTTCTTCAAGTGACTTCCCAGGCAGAAGGCAGGAGCATGGCGGGGCAGGACTGCGGCAGGTCAAGAATTCTCAGTCTGGCAATAGGATGGCGGGGAGGAGCGTTCCAGCGGGAGAAGAGCGCCCTGACTAGAGGCAAGACAAGGGTGAGGGGGAGCACTCAGACGTGTCAAGAAGACTCCCCCAAAAAGTGCAAGAGGAAGGCCGGTGGGGAGAGCAATCCAGCAGATCAGGAAGTCTCAATAAATGCGGTAAGAAGGTGGCAGGTGGGAGCTCCCCAGTGGTTCAAGAGGTCCCAAGATATCCAGCAAGAGAACTGTGAGGGAGAGCGCTCCAACAGGTCAAGCGGTGTCAAGAAATCCAGCAAGACAATGGTGGAAAACGCTCCGGTGAGTCACAAGATTCCCCCAAAAAAAGGCAAGAGAATGGTGCAGGGGAGCACTCTGGTGGATCAAGAAGCACCCAGGAAAAGGGGAAGAAGATGGTGGGGGGGAGCACTCTGGTTGGTCACAAGACTCCCCCAGAAAACACAAGAGGGTGGCAGGGGGAACGCCCTAATGGGTCAAGAGGACCCAAGAAATCCAGCAAGAGGACGGCGAGGGGGAGCGCTCCAGCAGGTCAGGAAGTCTCGATAAATGCGGTAAAAGGATGGTGGGTGGGAGCCCCTCAGTGGTTCCCAAGGTTCCAAGAAATCCAGCAAGAGGACGGCGAGGGGGAGCGCTGTGGCAGATGAAGAACCCTCAGTACATCTGGCAAGAGGACGGTGAGGGGGTGCTCTGATGGGTCAAGGTTGCTCTGAAAAAAGCCCAAGAGGGTGGTAAGGAGAAGCTCACCGGTGATTCACGAATCACCCAGAAAAAAGGGAAGAGGACAGTGCGGGGGAGCTCTTCACTTGTTGAAGAGAATCCCCAGAAAAAGGCAGGAGGATGATGAGGGGGAACACTCTGGCGGGTCAAGAAGTCTCGATAAGTCCGGCAAGAAGACGGTGGGGAGGAGAGCTCGTGTGGGTCAAGAGGTCCCAAGAAACCCAGCAAGAGGACAGCAGGGGCGAGCGCTCCGGCAGATCAGGAAATCTCGATAAATGCAGTTAGAGGATGGTGGGTGTGAGCCCCTCAGTTGTTTAAGACGTCCCAAGAAATCCAGCAAGAGAACTGCGAGGGGGAGCGCTCCGGCAGGTCAAGCGATGTCAAGAAATCCAGCAAGACAATGGTGGAGAACTCTCCGGCGAGTCACAAGACTCTCCCAAAAAAGGCAAAAGAATGGTGCAGGGGAGCACTCTGGTGGATCAAGAAGCACCCAGGAAAAGGGGAAGAGGATGGTGGGGGGAAACGGCCTGGTTGGTCACAAGACTCCCCCAAAAACCACAAGAGGGTGGCAGGGGGAACGCCCTAATGGGTCAAGAAGTCCCAAGAAATCCAGCAAGAGGACGACAGGGAGGAGCTCTTTAGCAGGCCAAAATCCCACTGAGGAAAGGCAAGAGGACAGCGGGGGAGAGCGCTCCAGTTCTTCAAGTGACTTCCCAGGCAGAAGGCAGGAGCATGGCGGGGCAGGACTGCGGCAGGTCAAGAATTCTCAGTCTGGCAATAGGATGGCGGGGAGGAGCGTTCCAGCGGGAGAAGAGCGCCCTGACTAGAGGCAAGACAAGGGTGAGGGAGAGCACTCGGACGTGTCAAGAAGACTCCCCCAAAAAGTGCAAGAGGAAGGCCGGTGGGGAGAGCAATCCAGCAGATCAGGAAGTCTCAATAAATGCGGTAAGAAGGTGGCAGGTGGGAGCTCCCCAGTGGTTCAAGAGGTCCCAAGATATCCAGCAAGAGAACTGTGAGGGGGAGCGCTCCAACAGGTCAAGCGGTGTCAAGAAATCCAGCAAGACAATGGTGGAAAACGCTCCAGTGAGTCACAAGATTCCCCCAAAAAAAGGCAAGAGAATGGTGCAGGGGAGCACTCTGGTGGATCAAGAAGCACCCAGGAAAAGGGGAAGAAGATGGTGGGGGGGAGCACTCTGGTTGGTCACAAGACTCCCCCAGAAAACACAAGAGGGTGGCAGGGGGAACGCCCTAATGAGTCAAGAGGACCCAAGAAATCCAGCAAGAGGACGGCGAGGGGGAGCGCTCCAGCAGGTCAGGAAGTCTCGATAAATGCGGTAAGAGCATGGTGGGTGGGAGGCCCCCAGTGGTTCAAGAGGTCCCAAGAAATCCAGCAAGAGGGCGGCGAGGGGGAGCGCTCTGGCAGATCAGGACGTCTCAATAAATGCGGTAAAAGGATGGTGGGTGGGAACCCCCCAGTGGTTCACAAGGTTCCAGGAAATCCAGCAAGAGGACGGCGTGGGGGAGCGCTGTGGCAGATGAAGAACCCTCAGTACATCTGGCAAGAGGACGGTGAGGGGGTGCTCTGATGGGTCAAGGTTGCTCTGAAAAAAGCCCAAGAGGGTGGTAAGGAGAAGCTCACCGGTGATTCACGAATCACCCAGAAAAAAGGGAAGAGGACAGTGCGGGGGAGCTCTTCAGTTGTTGAAGAGAATCCCCAGAAAAAGGCAGGAGGATGATGAGGGGGAACACTCTGGCGGGTCAAGAAGTCTCGATAAGTCCGGCAAGAAGACGGTGGGGAGGAGAGCTCGTGTGGGTCAAGAGGTCCCAAGAAACCCAGCAAGAGGACAGCAGGGGCGAGCGCTCCGGCAGATCAGGAAATCTCGATAAATGCAGTTAGAGGATGGTGGGTGTGAGCCCCTCAGTTGTTTAAGACGTCCCAAGAAATCCAGCAAGAGAACTGCGAGGGGGAGCGCTCCGGCAGGTCAAGCGATGTCAAGAAATCCAGCAAGACAATGGTGGAGAACTCTCCGGCGAGTCACAAGACTCTCCCAAAAAAGGCAAAAGAATGGTGCAGGGGAGCACTCTGGTGGATCAAGAAGCACCCAGGAAAAGGGGAAGAGGATGGTGGGGGGAAACAGCCTGGTTGGTCACAAGACTCCCCCAAAAACCACAAGAGGGGGAACGCCCTAATGGGTCAAGAAGTCCCAAGAAATCCAGCAAGAGGACGACAGGGAGGAGCTCTTTAGCAGGCCAAAATCCCACTGAGGAGAGGCAAGAGGACAGCGGGGGAGAGCGCTCCAGTTCTTCAAGTGACTTCCCAGGCGGAAGGCAGGAGCATGGCGGGGCAGGACTGCGGCAGGTCAAGAATTCTCAGTCTGGCAATAGGATGGCGGGGAGGAGCGTTCCAGCGGGAGAAGAGCGCCCTGACTAGAGGCAAGACAAGGGTGAGGGAGAGCGCTCGGATGTGTGAAGAAGACTCCCCCAAAAAAGTGCAAGAGGAAGGCCAGGGGGAGAGCAATCCAGCAGATCAGGAAGTCTCAATAAATGCGGTAAGAGGATGGCGGGTGGGAGCCCCCCAGTGGTCCAAGAGATCCCAAGAAATCCAGCAAGAGGACGGCAAGGGGGAGCGCTCCAGCAGATCAGGAAATCTCGATAAATGCGGTTAGAGGATGGTGGGTGGGAGCCCCACAGTTGTTTAAGGCATCCCAAGAAATCCAGCAAAAGGACGGCGAGGGGGAGCGCTCTGGCAGATCAGGACGTCTCAATAAATGCGGTAAGAGGATGGCGGGTGGGAGCCCCCCAGTGGTTCAAAATGTCCGAAGATATCCAGGAAGAGAACTGTGAGGGGGAGCGCTCTGGCAGGACAAGCGATGTCAACAAATCCAGCAAGACAATGGTGGAGAACGCTCCGGTGAGTCACAAGACTCCACCAAAAAAGGCAAGAGAATGGTTAGAGGATGGTAACAGGCAGCTTTGAGAGCACTCTGGTGGATCAAGAAGCACCCAGGAAAAGGGGAAGAGGATGGTGGGGGGAAACGGCCTGGTTGATCACAAGACTCCCCCAAAAACCACAAGAGGGTGGCAGGGGGAACGCCCTAAGGGGTCAAGAGGTTCCAAGAAATCCAGCAGCAGGACGGCGAGGGGGAGCGCTCCAGCAGGCTGAGATTGTACTAAAGAAAGGCAAAAGGACAGCAGGAGGAGAGACCCAGTGGGTCAAGAGGTCCCAAGAAATCCAGTAAGAGGACAACAGGGAGCAGTGCTCTGGCAGGCCAAAATCTCAGTGAAGAAAGGCAAGAGGACAGCAGGGGGGAGTGCTCCAGTTCTTCAAGTGACTTCCCAGGTAGAAGGCAGAAGGACGGTGGGGTAGCGCTGGGACAGGTCAAGAATTCTCAATCTGGCAATAGGACAGCAGGGAGGAGCATCCAGCGGGACAGGAGCGCCCTGAAAATAGGCAAGACAAGGGTGAGTGAGAGCACTCCGAGATGTCAAGAAGTGTCAAAAAATCTGGTAAAGGATGGCAGGGGGGAGTGCTGTGGATATTCAAGAGACTCCCCAGTAAAAGGCAAGAGGACGGCGCGGGGAAGTGCTCCAGCACGTCAAGATCGCACTGAAGAAAGGCAAGGTCACAGTGGGGGGGAGCATTCCCGTTGTTCCAATGGTTCAAAAGGTCCCAAGAAATCCAACAAGAGAACTGCGAGGGGGAGCACTCTGGCAAGTCAAGCGGTGTCAATAACCTCAGCAAGGCAACGGCGGAGAGCGCTCTGGTGAGTCACGAGACTCCCCTACAAAGGACGAGAGGATGGTGGAGGGGAGCCCACCGGTGGTTCAAGGAGCACTCAGGAAAAGGGGAGGAGGCTGACGAGGGGCAGGCCTCTGGCGGGCCAAGATCGCTGAGGGAAGGTGCGGGGGAGCTTGCTGGTGGCTCAAGAGACCTCTAGAAAAAGGTAAGAGGGCGGCGGGGGGTGGGAGGGCGCCTCAGCTGGTGAAGAGGAACCCCGAAAACAAGGCAAGAGAATGTTGGTGGGGGGAGCGCTCTGGCGGTTCCAGAGGCTCCCCGAGATCCGCTCAGACGGCAGCGGGTAACGCGGCAGCTCAGCGTCAATCAAAGAAGAACAGGAAGGCGGTTGACCTGCAATTCCAGAGCGAGGAGGAAGACTGGCAACCCGAACGAGGAGCAGCAGAACTTGGCATGGCCTCTGAAATCCTCCTTTAATCTGGGCTCAGGTAAGCTGGAAGCAGGGGACATAGGCTGGGGTTTGGGAGGTGGGCAGGTGAGAAATGATCCGCATTTTTGATCTCCTGAGTGCCTGAAGCGCCTGGGAGTTCATTTGGAGTCGTTGGCTTACTTGATTTTACACTGACTTTTGCATTATATTTTAATGACGTAGAATTTTCCGTTTTGACATCGAAACCTAAACTTCTTTGGAAATTCATCCTCTGTCCCTTCAGTCTCAGCTCGTGGCACTTCCACTGTCTCGTGGCCCGCGTTTCAATGTACATTAGATCGCTTCCTGGGCCTTGGATTTGAAGTAATGGTCCGTCACAAGTTTGTTTTTCTTGTCCTTAACGGGCAGCTTTGAGAGCTCTCTAAGGAAAAGTGATATCTTTTTACCTTGTTACTGCTCTTTCCATGTTACGAGCAGCCACCCTCTTTATGATCAGTCTCATGCTTTTCTTCCTTTCTTGCCCAGGTTCAGAAGACCGGGAATTCCAAGCTTCAAGTTTCCTGTGGAACATTGCGGGAGACCTTGATAACGTGGCAATGAGGGAGGTGATGAAGAGGAACAATACCTGTTCCTTTCCCATTTCAAGACGTTATTTTTTACCTTCCTGGTAGCTGTGAGATGATTTGCAATCTTGCGCTAGCATCTGCCTGAAAGAGAACACGGACCCTTTGGGTGCCTCCTCAAGAAATACTTGCTCTATGGTTCTGGCGATGTCCAGGCTTCAAGGGTGGGGCATAGGGGAGTGTAAATCTTAGGGGGCCTCCCGGGATGTCTGCAGGTTTGGGTGACCCGTGGCTGGGACGGGGACGCCGAGGTTGTCAATCTTGCCCTGAATCTCTCGCTCCCTCTCTTGCAGCACCCGAGACCGAATGGAGGAGCAAGTGTACGGGAAGTTCCTGCACCACGACACAGATCACATTTATCGCTCTCGCCCTGAGAGACCCGGAGAACCAAACCGTTCCCATCGTGCCTTGAAGCAGCCTCTGCTCACGCACTTCTCCCAGGGAGAAGGCAGAATGGCAGTAGCTCGCCACGTTATACCACAGGGTGCACACTCCGCAGCTTTCAAGCCCAGCTCTGCGTTAGCTCACCCCTGCAATTTTGCACCGCCCACGCAAATTTGAGTTGTCGCTGGTTGTTGCAGCGTTTGGCTTTGGTGAGGACAGCGTGTGTTTGTCAGCAGTTGGTGTAGGGTGGAATCTTGAGGAGAAAGTGATATTTCCGTGCCAGAACTGGTTGGTGTTTGCATGGTATTGTGGTAGTTGTTCCCACAGGTGATCAGTGCTGGAGTGTTATTGCAGGATGAGGGGATTTTGAAGGCTTGTCTGTGAGATGCACTAGAGGCAGCAGTTGCAAACGAAAGGCTGAGGTGTGGAGAGTTTGTCGGTGGGTTTTGGACAGTTGTCAGTTGAAGAGTTGGTTGTTTGCAGGTGAGGTGTAGAGCAGAGGGTGAAGCTGACTTTGCCTGGGCGGCGCAACTGGATGGGTGTGCAGAGCTGAGGAGAGCGGGCTTCTGCGGGTGACCCTAAAGCTGGAGAACCAGCCAGCGGCAGCTCCAGACAGTCCCGCTGCCGAGCTTGGCCGTGTAGGGCCAGTGCCCTGGGGCACAGGGAGTGTGACCCTCCGCAAGCACCAAACAGCAGGTGAGGACTGTGGGGATTTGTACTGAGCTATGATATCTCTAAGGCATGTGCGAGGGGCCGGGGCCAAGGCAAGGTGGGCTCGTTGTGGGGTGTGGGGAGGTGTCAGCCCCCGGACTCAGCCCCTGTCTGATTGTAGTGCCCTTGGGCTGGTGTAGCTCAGTCCTCTGTGTGTTTCTCTTCAGGTGGAGCAGCGTGCAAAGGAAAAGCAAGGAAGGAGAGGAAGGTGGTGAACCTATGAGGAAGAGTGTAGCGAATCTGGCGTGGACTCACGGTAAGGTGCCATGAGAGACATTTATTACAAACTCAGGTTTGCATTTATACTCGCTATGATGCTTGCTCAAGCATTTGCTCTTTAGCTAAGTTAGACATTACATGAGCGATGTAACTGCCATATACGCATTTTTTTCTATAGTAAGCTGTCCCTCTGTCCCTGATGTATCAGTCCTGTATCCTGTATCTTAGTAGTCACAATTTTTCCCCAAGTAGATGAATATTTGCAAGCAGCTTTATCTCCAGTCGTTACCTGTTCATATAATTCTCATTCATCTTTGTGCCATGTCTCCAACTGAAATGTACCAGTTGTAGGAAAGTCTAGCACATGATTAGCAATCCATTCTAATAAACTCACCAATCAGACCCCTGATACATCCTGATTTTGCGTTTGTAGCGCATGTTGAAGGACATCCAGGGTTTGTCTTTGCTTAAGGGATAACTTCCCTCCCATGGTTCCCAATCGCTCACCTTTCGTTGGTGGTGGGCGCGCACTGTCCTGGTTCCCGGTCCTGTTTCCTGGTTCGATTGGGCTTCGCTACCAGAGCGGCTACTGCCTTTATAGGCACGCTGAAAGTCCCTGTTCCAGGGCGCCATTTGTAGCGAATGCGGTACGGACTCTCTTTTAAGGTGCAATGAGAGATGTTTATTACAAATTCAGGCTTGTGTTTATACTCGCTATGATACTTGCTCAAGCATTTGTTGATTAGCTAAGTTAGTCATTACATGAGTGATGTGTTTTGTGTTCCCACCAAAGTCACTGCCATAAACACCTTTTTTGTCTATCACAAGCTGTCCCTCTGTCCTTGATGCATCAATCCTGTATCAACTCCTCTGTCCTTGATGTATCACATAGCATACAGTCCTTTGTTCTTGTATTTTTCCACTAATGCTTGTTCTCATGCTGTTGACTCTTGCAGTTTCTCATGTGCCCGGTCTTCCGCGTACTGACACAGAAGAGCGATCACGAAAGAGGATTGGAGCGCACCTGTGAGTCAAGCAGAGTCAAGAAAGAAGATGACAGTGGTGGACCTGTGAGTCAGGAGGGGACAAAAGAGGAGAAAGGTGATGGAGCTACGAGTCAAGAGTGAGGAGGAAGATGGGCAGCCTGAGCCAGCGAGAAGGAGAATGTATCCTTAAGCACAGGGAACGATCTGTGATTAGTGCGTCCCCCTCCCACCCCTAGAAACCGTGCTCGGGGGTAAAGTGGTAAAATGGGAGCAGGGGCTGTTGGCTGTGTTTTGGGAGGTGGGGGTGGTGAGCAGGGGCTGGGCTCTTGGACTTGGGAGCAGTTAAGGGAGCAGGGTGGTCATCCCTTGGGAGGTGTCTGTCTGCCAGCAGGTAAAGGAGGGGGAAGAGGATCCTGCCGGGGTGAGGGCCTGGCCAGCTCTCCACTCCCAGGGCTCTTGATGCTGGTGTGGTGTGTTGCTGTAAGTGCCAGGGGTGACTGGCAAAGAAAGTCTTTGTGGGGTGCATGCTGGGAAACTGTGCTGCTACGGAGGGGCTGGGTTGGTGGGAAGGCCTGTGCGGGGGGCCGGGGCCAAGGCAAGGTGGCCTTGTGGTGGGGTGTGGGGATGCGTCAGCGACCGGACTCGCCCCCTCGTGTGACTGTACGGGCCTGGGGTGGGTATATTTTTGTTTTCTGTGCATCTCTGTTCGGGTGGAGCAGCTCGCAAAGGTGAAAGCAAGAAAGAAGAGGAAGGTGGTGAACCTACGAGGAAGAGCGATCAAGAAAGAGGATTGGAGTGCATCTGCAAGTCAACAGGGATCAAGAAAGAAGATGACGGTGGTAGACCTGCGAGTCAGGAGGGATCAAGAAAGAAGAGGAGGAAGGTGATGGAGCTGCGAGTCAGGAGTGAGGAGGAAGAAAATGTCCCCCTTGGGACAGGGACCTCCCTGTAATCAGGACTGCGCCCTCCCACCCCTGGAAACTGCTCAGGGGCTCAGACATCCATGGGAAGGTTGTGTCCGACAACACGAGCCAGATCTTCAGCACTGGCTGCTGTTCAGCTGGGACCAGGGGCTGCTGGTGGGGTTTTGGGAGGCGGGGTGGGTGAGTAGAGGCTGGGCTTTTGTACTCATGAGTGGTTGAGAGAGAGGGCTGGACACCTCTTGGGAGGTGTCTTGTCTGTCTGCCATCAGCTAAAGGAGGGGGAAGAGGATCCTGCCGGGGTGAGGGCCTGGCCAGCTCTCCACTCCCAGGGCTCTTGATGCTGATGTGGTGTGTTGCTGTAAGTGCCAGGGGTGACTGGCAAAGAAAGTCTTTGTGGGGTGCATGCTGGGAAACTGTGCTGCTACGGAGGGGCTGGGTTGGTGGGAAGGCCTGTGCGGGGGGCCGGGGCCAAGGCAAGGTGGGCTTGCTGTGGGATGTGGGGATGCGTCAGCGACCGGACTCACCCCCTATGTGACTGTACGGGCTTGGGGTGGGTGTATTTCTGTCTTCAGGGCATTTCGGTTTGGGTGGAGCAGCTCACAAAGGCGAAAGCAAGAAAGGAAAGTAAGGTTGTGAACTTACGAGAAAGAGTGATCAAGAAAGAGGATTTGAGTTCATCCGGGAGTCGAGGGATCAAGAAAGAAGAGGAGGAAGGTGATGGACGTGCACATTGAAAATGAGAGGGAAGATGGGCAACCTGAAGCATGGAGCAAGGGAATGTCTCCTAGAACAAAGGGACCTTTCTGTAATCAGAGATCCCCCCTCCTACCCTACAAACTGAACAAAGAGGACTGCGAGAGGGAGCGCTCTGACAGGACAAGAGGTATCAGTAAATCTGGCAAGAGGACAGTGGGGGAAGCGCTCTGGCGGATCAACAAGTCTCAATATATGTGGCAAGAGGATGATGGGGGAGAGTTCACCAGTGGTTCAAAAGTCACCCAGAAAAAGGGGAAGAGGATGTCAAGGGGGGAGCGCTCTGGTCGATCACAAGACTCTCCTAAAAAACACAACAGGATGGTGGTGGGGGGGAATGTCCTATATGGGACAAGGGGTCCCGAGAAATCCAGCAAGAGGATGGTGGGGGGGAGCACTCCAGCAGACCAAGAATGTACTAAGGAAAGGCAAAAGGACGGCAGGAGGAGAGACCCAGTGGGTCAAGAGGTACCGAGAAATCCAGCAAGAGGACGACAGGGAGGAGCTCTTTAGCAGGCCAAAATCCCACTGAGGAAAGGCAAGAGGACAGCGGGGGAGAGCGCTCCAGTTCTTCAAGTGACTTCCCAGGCAGAAGGCAGGAGCATGGCGGGGCAGGACTGCGGCAGGTCAAGAATTCTCAGTCTGGCAATAGGATGGCGGGGAGGAGCGTTCCAGCGGGAGAAGAGCGCCCTGACTAGAGGCAAGACAAGGGTGAGGGAGAGCACTCGGACGTGTCAAGAAGACTCCCCCAAAAAGTGCAAGAGGAAGGCCGGTGGGGAGAGCAATCCAGCAGATCAGGAAGTCTCAATAAATGCGGTAAGAAGGTGGCAGGTGGGAGCTCCCCAGTGGTTCAAGAGGTCCCAAGATATCCAGCAAGAGAACTGTGAGGGGGAGCGCTCCAACAGGTCAAGCGGTGTCAAGAAATCCAGCAAGACAATGGTGGAAAACGCTCCGGTGAGTCACAAGATTCCCCCAAAAAAAGGCAAGAGAATGGTGCAGGGGAGCACTCTGGTGGATCAAGAAGCACCCAGGAAAAGGGGAAGAAGATGGTGGGGGGGAGCACTCTGGTTGGTCACAAGACTCCCCCAGAAAACACAAGAGGGTGGCAGGGGGAACGCCCTAATGGGTCAAGAGGACCCAAGAAATCCAGCAAGAGGACAGCGAGGGGGAGCGCTCCAGCAGATCAGGAAGTCTCGATAAATGCGGTAAGAGGATGGCGGGTGGGAGCCCCCCCAGTGGTCCAAGAGGTCCCAAGAAATCCAGCAAGAGGACGGCGAGGGGGAGCGCTCTGGCAGATCAGGACGTCTCAATAAATGCGGTAAAAGGATGGTGGGTGGGAGCCCCTCAGTGGTTCCCAAGGTTCCAGGAAATCCAGCAAGAGGACGGCGTGGGGGAGCGCTGTGGCAGATGAAGAACCCTCAGTACATTTGGCAAGAGGACGGTGAGGGGGTGCTCTAATGGGTCAAGGTTGCTCTGAAAAAAGCCCAAGAGGGTGGTAAGGAGAAGCTCACCGGTGATTCACGAATCACCCAGAAAAAAGGGAAGAGGACAGTGCGGGGGAGCTCTTCACTTGTTGAAGAGAATCCCCAGAAAAAGGCAGGAGGATGATGAGGGGGAACACTCTGGCGGGTCAAGAAGTCTCGATAAGTCCGGCAAGAAGACGGTGGGGAGGAGAGCTCGTGTGGGTCAAGAGGTCCCAAGAAACCCAGCAAGAGGACAGCAGGGGCGAGCGCTCCGGCAGATCAGGAAATGTCGATAAATGCAGTTAGAGGATGGTGGGTGTGAGCCCCTCAGTTGTTTAAGACGTCCCAAGAAATCCAGCAAGAGAACTGCGAGGGGGAGCGCTCCGGCAGGTCAAGCGATGTCAAGAAATCCAGCAAGACAATGGTGGAGAACTCTCCGGCGAGTCACAAGACTCTCCCAAAAAAGGCAAAAGAATGGTGCAGGGGAGCACTCTGGTGGATCAAGAAGCACCCAGGAAAAGGGGAAGAGGGTGGTGGGGGGAAACGGCCTGGTTGGTCACAAGACTCCCCCAAAAACCACAAGAGGGTGGCAGGGGGAACGCCCTAATGGGTCAAGAAGTCCCAAGAAATCCAGCAAGAGGACAACAGGGAGGAGCTCTTTAGCAGGCCAAAATCCCACTGAGGAAAGGCAAGAGGACAGCGGGGGAGAGCGCTCCAGTTCTTCAAGTGACTTCCCAGGCAGAAGGCAGGAGCATGGCGGGGCAGGACTGCGGCAGGTCAAGAATTCTCAGTCTGGCAATAGGATGGCGGGGAGGAGCGTTCCAGCGGGAGAAGAGCGCCCTGACTAGAGGCAAGACAAGGGTGAGGGGGAGCACTCAGACGTGTCAAGAAGACTCCCCCAAAAAGTGCAAGAGGAAGGCCGGTGGGGAGAGCAATCCAGCAGATCAGGAAGTCTCAATAAATGCGGTAAGAAGGTGGCAGGTGGGAGCTCCCCAGTGGTTCAAGAGGTCCCAAGATATCCAGCAAGAGAACTGTGAGGGAGAGCGCTCCAACAGGTCAAGCGGTGTCAAGAAATCCAGCAAGACAATGGTGGAAAACGCTCCGGTGAGTCACAAGATTCCCCCAAAAAAAGGCAAGAGAATGGTGCAGGGGAGCACTCTGGTGGATCAAGAAGCACCCAGGAAAAGGGGAAGAAGATGGTGGGGGGGAGCACTCTGGTTGGTCACAAGACTCCCCCAGAAAACACAAGAGGGTGGCAGGGGGAACGCCCTAATGGGTCAAGAGGACCCAAGAAATCCAGCAAGAGGACGGCGAGGGGGAGCGCTCCAGCAGGTCAGGAAGTCTCGATAAATGCGGTAAGAGGATGGCGGGTGGGAGCCCCCCCAGTGGTCCAAGAGGTCCCAAGAAATCCAGCAAGAGGACGGCGAGGGGGAGCGCTCTGGCAGATCAGGACGTCTCAATAAATGCGGTAAAAGGATGGTGGGTGGGAGCCCCTCAGTGGTTCCCAAGGTTCCAGGAAATCCAGCAAGAGGACGGCGTGGGGGAGCGCTGTGGCAGATGAAGAACCCTCAGTACATCTGGCAAGAGGACGGTGAGGGGGTGCTCTGATGGGTCAAGGTTGCTCTGAAAAAAGCCCAAGAGGGTGGTAAGGAGAAGCTCACCGGTGATTCACGAATCACCCAGAAAAAAGGGAAGAGGACAGTGCGGGGGAGCTCTTCAGTTGTTGAAGAGAATTCCCAGAAAAAGGCAGGAGGATGATGAGGGGGAACACTCTGGCGGGTCAAGAAGTCTCGATAAGTCCGGCAAGAAGACGGTGGGGAGGAGAGCTCGTGTGGGTCAAGAGGTCCCAAGAAACCCAGCAAGAGGACAGCAGGGGCGAGCGCTCCGGCAGATCAGGAAATGTCGATAAATGCAGTTAGAGGATGGTGGGTGTGAGCCCCTCAGTTGTTTAAGACGTCCCAAGAAATCCAGCAAGAGAACTGCGAGGGGGAGCGCTCCGGCAGGTCAAGCGATGTCAAGAAATCCAGCAAGACAATGGTGGAGAACTCTCCGGCGAGTCACAAGACTCTCCCAAAAAAGGCAAAAGAATGGTGCAGGGGAGCACTCTGGTGGATCAAGAAGCACCCAGGAAAAGGGGAAGAGGATGGCGGGGGGAAACGGCCTGGTTGGTCACAAGACTCCCCCAAAAACCACAAGAGGGTGGCAGGGGGAACGCCCTAATGGGTCAAGAAGTCCCAAGAAATCCAGCAAGAGGACGACAGGGAGGAGCTCTTTAGCAGGCCAAAATCCCACTGAGGAAAGGCAAGAGGACAGCGGGGGAGAGCGCTCCAGTTCTTCAAGTGACTTCCCAGGCAGAAGGCAGGAGCATGGCGGGGCAGGACTGCGGCAGGTCAAGAATTCTCAGTCTGGCAATAGGATGGCGGGGAGGAGCGTTCCAGCGGGAGAAGAGCGCCCTGACTAGAGGCAAGACAAGGGTGAGGGAGAGCACTCGGACGTGTCAAGAAGACTCCCCCAAAAAGTGCAAGAGGAAGGCCGGTGGGGAGAGCAATCCAGCAGATCAGGAAGTCTCAATAAATGCGGTAAGAAGGTGGCAGGTGGGAGCTCCCCAGTGGTTCAAGAGGTCCCAAGATATCCAGCAAGAGAACTGTGAGGGGGAGCGCTCCAACAGGTCAAGCGGTGTCAAGAAATCCAGCAAGACAATGGTGGAAAACGCTCCGGTGAGTCACAAGATTCCCCCAAAAAAAGGCAAGAGAATGGTGCAGGGGAGCACTCTGGTGGATCAAGAAGCACCCAGGAAAAGGGGAAGAAGATGGTGGGGGGGAGCACTCTGGTTGGTCACAAGACTCCCCCAGAAAACACAAGAGGGTGGCAGGGAGAACGCCCTAATGGGTCAAGAGGACCCAAGAAATCCAGCAAGAGGACGGCGAAGGGGAGCGCTCCAGCAGGTCAGGAAGTCTCGATAAATGCGGTAAAAGGATGGTGGGTGGGAGCCCCTCAGTGGTTCGCAAGGTTCCAGGAAATCCAGCAAGAGGACGGCGTGGGGGAGCGCTGTGGCAGATGAAGAACCCTCAGTACATCTGGCAAGAGGACGGTGAGGGGGTGCTCTGATGGGTCAAGGTTGCTCTGAAAAAAGCCCAAGAGGGTGGTAAGGAGAAGCTCACCGGTGATTCACGAATCACCCAGAAAAAAGGGAAGAGGACAGTGCGGGGGAGCTCTTCAGTTGTTGAAGAGAATCCCCAGAAAAAGGCAGGAGGATGATGAGGGGGAACACTCTGGCGGGTCAAGAAGTCTCGATAAGTCCGGCAAGAAGACGGTGGGGAGGAGAGCTCGTGTGGGTCAAGAGGTCCCAAGAAACCCAGCAAGAGGACAGCAGGGGCGAGCGCTCCGGCAGATCAGGAAATCTCGATAAATGCAGTTAGAGGATGGTGGGTGTGAGCCCCTCAGTTGTTTAAGACGTCCCAAGAAATCCAGCAAGAGAACTGCGAGGGGGAGCGCTCCGGCAGGTCAAGCGATGTCAAGAAATCCAGCAAGACAATGGTGGAGAACTCTCCGGCGAGTCACAAGACTCTCCCAAAAAAGGCAAAAGAATGGTGCAGGGGAGCACTCTGGTGGATCAAGAAGCACCCAGGAAAAGGGGAAGAGGATGGTGGGGGGAAACGGCCTGGTTGGTCACAAGACTCCCCCAAAAACCACAAGAGGGTGGCAGGGGGAACGCCCTAATGGGTCAAGAAGTCCCAAGAAATCCAGCAAGAGGACGACAGGGAGGAGCTCTTTAGCAGGCCAAAATCCCACTGAGGAAAGGCAAGAGGACAGCGGGGGAGAGCGCTCCAGTTCTTCAAGTGACTTCCCAGGCAGAAGGCAGGAGCATGGCGGGGCAGGACTGCGGCAGGTCAAGAATTCTCAGTCTGGCAATAGGATGGCGGGGAGGAGCGTTCCAGCGGGAGAAGAGCGCCCTGACTAGAGGCAAGACAAGGGTGAGGGAGAGCACTCGGACGTGTCAAGAAGACTCCCCCAAAAAGTGCAAGAGGAAGGCCGGTGGGGAGAGCAATCCAGCAGATCAGGAAGTCTCAATAAATGCGGTAAGAAGGTGGCAGGTGGGAGCTCCCCAGTGGTTCAAGAGGTCCCAAGATATCCAGCAAGAGAACTGTGAGGGGGAGCGCTCCAACAGGTCAAGCGGTGTCAAGAAATCCAGCAAGACAATGGTGGAAAACGCTCCGGTGAGTCACAAGATTCCCCCAAAAAAAGGCAAGAGAATGGTGCAGGGGAGCACTCTGGTGGATCAAGAAGCACCCAGGAAAAGGGGAAGAAGATGGTGGGGGGGAGCACTCTGGTTGGTCACAAGACTCCCCCAGAAAACACAAGAGGGTGGCAGGGGGAACGCCCTAATGGGTCAAGAGGACCCAAGAAATCCAGCAAGAGGACGGCGAGGGGGAGCGCTCCAGCAGATCAGGAAGTCTCGATAAATGCGGTAAGAGGATGGCGGGTGGGAGCCCCCCCAGTGGTCCAAGAGGTCCCAAGAAATCCAGCAAGAGGACGGCGAGGGGGAGCGCTCTGGCAGATCAGGACGTCTCAATAAATGCGGTAAAAGGATGGTGGGTGGGAGCCCCTCAGTGGTTCCCAAGGTTCCAGGAAATCCAGCAAGAGGACGGCGTGGGGGAGCGCTGTGGCAGATGAAGAACCCTCAGTACATCTGGCAAGAGGATGGTGAGGGGGTGCTCTGATGGGTCAAGGTTGCTCTGAAAAAATCCCAAGAGGGTGGTAAGGAGAAGCTCACCGGTGATTCACGAATCACCCAGAAAAAAGGGAAGAGGACAGTGCGGGGGAGCTCTTCAGTTGTTGAAGAGAATCCCCAGAAAAAGGCAGGAGGATGATGAGGGGGAACACTCTGGCGGGTCAAGAAGTCTCGATAAGTCCGGCAAGAAGACGGTGGGGAGGAGAGCTCGTGTGGGTCAAGAGGTCCCAAGAAACCCAGCAAGAGGACAGCAGGGGCGAGCGCTCCGGCAGATCAGGAAATGTCGATAAATGCAGTTAGAGGATGGTGGGTGTGAGCCCCTCAGTTGTTTAAGACGTCCCAAGAAATCCAGCAAGAGAACTGCGAGGGGGAGCGCTCCGGCAGGTCAAGCGATGTCAAGAAATCCAGCAAGACAATGGTGGAGAACTCTCCGGCGAGTCACAAGACTCTCCCAAAAAAGGCAAAAGAATGGTGCAGGGGAGCACTCTGGTGGATCAAGAAGCACCCAGGAAAAGGGGAAGAGGATGGTGGGGGGAAACGGCCTGGTTGGTCACAAGACTCCCCCAAAAACCACAAGAGGGTGGCAGGGGGAACGCCCTAATGGGTCAAGAAGTCCCAAGAAATCCAGCAAGAGGACGACAGGGAGGAGCTCTTTAGCAGGCCAAAATCCCACTGAGGAGAGGCAAGAGGACAGCGGGGGAGAGCGCTCCAGTTCTTCAAGTGACTTCCCAGGCAGAAGGCAGGAGCATGGCGGGGCAGGACTGCGGCAGGTCAAGAATTCTCAGTCTGGCAATAGGATGGCGGGGAGGAGCGTTCCAGCGGGAGAAGAGCGCCCTGACTAGAGGCAAGACAAGGGTGAGGGAGAGCACTCGGACGTGTCAAGAAGACTCCCCCAAAAAGTGCAAGAGGAAGGCCGGTGGGGAGAGCAATCCAGCAGATCAGGAAATCTCAATAAATGCGGTAAGAGGATGGCGGGTGGGAGCCCCCCAGTGGTCCAAGAGATCCCAAGATATCCAGCAAGAGAACTGTGAGGGGGAGCGCTCCAACAGGTCAAGCGGTGTCAAGAAATCCAGCAAGACAATGGTGGAAAACGCTCCGGTGAGTCACAAGATTCCCCCAAAAAAAGGCAAGAGAATGGTGCAGGGGAGCACTCTGGTGGATCAAGAAGCACCCAGGAAAAGGGGAAGAAGATAGTGGGGGGGAGCACTCTGGTTGGTCACAAGACTCCCCCAGAAAACACAAGAGGGTGGCAGGGGGAACGCCCTAATGGGTCAAGAGGACCCAAGAAATCCAGCAAGAGGACGGCGAGGGGGAGCGCTCCAGCAGGTCAGGAAGTCTCGATAAATGCGGTAAAAGGATGGTGGGTGGGAGCCCCTCAGTGGTTCCCAAGGTTCCAGGAAATCCAGCAAGAGGACGGCGTGGGGGAGCGCTGTGGCAGATGAAGAACCCTCAGTACATCTGGCAAGAGGACGGTGAGGGGGTGCTCTGATGGGTCAAGGTTGCTCTGAAAAAAGCCCAAGAGGGTGGTAAGGAGAAGCTCACCGGTGATTCACGAATCACCCAGAAAAAAGGGAAGAGGACAGTGCGGGGGAGCTCTTCAGTTGTTGAAGAGAATCCCCAGAAAAAGGCAGGAGGATGATGAGGGGGAACACTCTGGCGGGTCAAGAAGTCTCGATAAGTCCGGCAAGAAGACGGTGGGGAGGAGAGCTCGTGTGGGTCAAGAGGTCCCAAGAAACCCAGCAAGAGGACAGCAGGGGCGAGCGCTCCGGCAGATCAGGAAATGTCGATAAATGCAGTTAGAGGATGGTGGGTGTGAGCCCCTCAGTTGTTTAAGACGTCCCAAGAAATCCAGCAAGAGAACTGCGAGGGGGAGCGCTCCGGCAGGTCAAGCGATGTCAAGAAATCCAGCAAGACAATGGTGGAGAACTCTCCGGCGAGTCACAAGACTCTCCCAAAAAAGGCAAAAGAATGGTGCAGGGGAGCACTCTGGTGGATCAAGAAGCACCCAGGAAAAGGGGAAGAGGATGGTGGGGGGAAACGGCCTGGTTGGTCACAAGACTCCCCCAAAAACCACAAGAGGGTGGCAGGGGGAACGCCCTAATGGGTCAAGAAGTCCCAAGAAATCCAGCAAGAGGACGACAGGGAGGAGCTCTTTAGCAGGCCAAAATCCCACTGAGGAGAGGCAAGAGGACAGCGGGGGAGAGCGCTCCAGTTCTTCAAGTGACTTCCCAGGCAGAAGGCAGGAGCATGGCCGGGCAGGACTGCAGCAGGTCAAGAATTCTCAGTCTGGCAATAGGGTGGTGGGGAGGAGCGTTCCAGCGGGAGAAGAGCGCCCTGACTAGAGGCAAGACAAGGGTGAGGGAGAGCGCTCGGATGTGTGAAGAAGACTCCCCCAAAAAAGTGCAAGAGGAAGGCCAGGGGGAGAGCAATCCAGCAGATCAGGAAGTCTCAATAAATGCGGTAAGAGGATGGCGGGTGGGAGCCCCCCCAGTGGTCCAAGAGATCCCAAGAAATCCAGCAAGAGGACGGCAAGGGGGAGCGCTCCAGCAGATCAGGAAATCTCGATAAATGCGGTTAGAGGATGGTGGGTGGGAGCCCCACAGTTGTTTAAGGCATCCCAAGAAATCCAGCAAAAGGACGGCGAGGGGGAACGCTCTGGCAGATCAGGACGTCTCAATAAATGCGGTAAGAGGATGGCGGGTGGGAGCCCCCCAGTGGTTCAAAATGTCCCAAGATATCCAGGAAGAGAACTGTGAGGGGGAGCGCTCCGGCAGGTCAAGCGATGTCAACAAATCCAGCAAGACAATGGTGGAGAACGCTCCGGTGAGTCACAAGACTCCACCAAAAAAGGCAAGAGAATGGTTAGAGGATGGTAACAGGCAGCTTTGAGAGCACTCTGGTGGATCAAGAAGCACCCAGGAAAAGGGGAAGAGGATGGTGGGGGGAAACGGCCTGGTTGATCACAAGACTCCCCCAAAAACCACAAGAGGGTGGCAGGGGGAACGCCCTAAGGGGTCAAGAGGTTCCAAGAAATCCAGCAGCAGGACGGCGAGGGGGAGCGCTCCAGCAGGCTGAGATTGTACTAAAGAAAGGCAAAAGGACAGCAGGAGGAGAAACCCAGTGGGTCAAGAGGTCCCAAGAAATCTAGTAAGAGGACAACAGGGAGCAGTGCTCTGGCAGGCCAAAATCTCAGTGAAGAAAGGCAAGAGGACAGCAGGGGGGAGCGCTCCAGTTCTTCAAGTGACTTCCCAGGTAGAAGGCAGAAGGACGGTGGGGTAGCGCTGGGACAGGTCGAGAATTCTCAATCTGGCAATAGGACAGCAGGGAGGAGCATCCAGCGGGACAGGAGCGCCCTGAAAATAGGCAAGACAAGGGTGAGTGAGAGCACTCCGAGATGTCAAGAAGTGTCAAAAAATCTGGTAAAGGATGGCAGGGGGGAGTGCTGTGGATATTCAAGAGACTCCCCAGTAAAAGGCAAGAGGACGGCGCGGGGAAGTGCTCCAGCACGTCAAGATCGCACTGAAGAAAGGCAAGGTCACAGTGGGGGGGAGCATTCCCGTTGTTCCAATGGTTCAAAAGGTCCCAAGAAATCCAACAAGAGAACTGCGAGGGGGAGCGCTCTGGCAAGTCAAGCGGTGTCAATAACCCCAGCAAGGCAACGGCGGAGAGCGCTCTGGTGAGTCACGAGACTCCCCTACAAAGGACGAGAGGATGGTGGAGGGGAGCCCACCAGTGGTTCAAGCAGCACCCAGGAAAAGGGGAGGAGGCTGACGAGGGGCAGGCCTCTGGCGGGCCAAGATCGCTGAGGGAAGGTGCGGGGGAGCTTGCTGGTGGCTCAAGAGACCTCTAGAAAAAGGTAAGAGGGCGGCGGGGGGTGGGAGGGCGCCTCAGCTGGTGAAGAGGAACCCCGAAAACAAGGCAAGAGAATGTTGGTGGGGGGAGCGCTCTGGCGGTTCCAGAGGCTCCCCGAGATCCGCTCAGACGGCAGCGGGTAACGCGGCAGCTCAGCGTCAATCAAAGAAGAACAGGAAGGCGGTTGACCTGCAATTCCAGAGCGAGGAGGAAGACTGGCAACCCGAACGAGGAGCAGCAGAACTTGGCATGGCCTCTGAAATCCTCCTTTAATCTGGGCTCAGGTAAGCTGGAAGCAGGGGACATAGGCTGGGGTTTGGGAGGTGGGCAGGTGAGAAATGATCCGCATTTTTGATCTCCTGAGTGACTGAAGCGCCTGGGAGTTCATTTGGAGTCGTTGCCTTACTTGATTTTACACTGACTTTTGCATTATATTTTAATGACGTAGAATTTTCCGTTTTGACATCGAAACCTAAACTTCTTTGGAAATTCATCCTCTGTCCCTTCAGTCTCAGCTCGTGGCACTTCCACTGTCTCGTGGCCCGCGTTTCAATGTACATTAGATCGCTTCCTGGGCCTTGGATTTTAAGTAATGGTCCGTCACAAGTTTGTTTTTCTTGTCCTTAACAGGCAGCTTTGAGAGCTCTCTAAGGAAAAGTGATATCTTTTTACCTTGTTACTGCTCTTTCCATGTTACGAGCAGCCACCCTCTTTATGATCAGTCTCATGCTTTTCTTCCTTTCTTGCCCAGGTTCAGAATACCAGGAATTCCAAGCTTCAAGTTTCCTGTGGAACATTGCGGGAGACCTTGATAACGTGGCAATGAGGGAGGTGATGAAGAGAAACAATACCTGTTCCTTTCCCATTTCAAGACGTTATTTTTTACCTTCCTGGTAGCTGTGAGATGATTTGCAATCTTGCGCTAGCACCTGCCTGAAAGAGAACACGGACCCTTTGGGTGCCTCCTCAAGAAATACTTGCTCTATGGTTCTGGCGATGTCCAGGCTTCAAGGGTGGGGCATAGGGGAGTGTAAATCTTAGGGGGCCTCCCGGGATGTCTGCAGGTTTGGGTGACCCGTGGCTGGGACGGGGACGCCGAGGTTGTCAATCTTGTCCTGAATCTCTCGCTCCCTCTCTTGCAGCACCCGAGACCGAATGGAGGAGCAAGGGTACGGGAAGTTCCTGCGCCATGACACAGATCACATTTATCGCTCTCGCCCTGAGAGACCCGGAGAACCAAACCGTTCCCATCGTGCCTTGAAGCAGCCTCTGCTCACGCGCTTCTCCCAGGGAGAAGGCAGAATGGCAGTAGCTCGCCACGTTATACCACAGGGTGCACACTCCGCAGCTTTCAAGCCCAGCTCTGCGTTAGCTCACCCCTGCAATTTTGCACCGCCCACGCAAATTTGAGTTGTCGCTGGTTGTTGCAGCGTTTGGCTTTGGTGAGGACAGCGTGTGTTTGTCAGCAGTTGGTGTAGGGTGGAATCTTGAGGAGAAAGTGATATTTCCGTGCCAGAACTGGTTGGTGTTTGCCTGGTATTGTGGTAGTTGTTCCCACAGGTGATCAGTGCTGGAGTGTTATTGCAGGATGAGGGGATTTTGAAGGCTTGTCTGTGAGATGCACTAGAGGCAGCAGTTGCAAACGAAAGGCTGAGGTGTGGAGAGTTTGTCGGTGGGTTTTGGACAGTTGTCAGTTGAAGAGTTGGTTGTTTGCAGGTGAGGTGTAGAGCAGAGGGTGAAGCTGACTTTGCCTGGGCGGCGCAACTGGATGGGTGTGCAGAGCTGAGGAGAGCGGGCTTCTGCGGGTGACCCTAAAGCTGGAGAACCAGCCGGCAGCTCCAGACACTCCCGCAGGGCCGGGCAGGGCCAGTGGCCTGGGGCACAGTGAGTGTGACCCTCCGCAAGCACCAAACAGCAGGTGAGGACCGTGGGGATTTGTACGGAGCTATGATATCTCTAACCCATGAAACTGGGGTCCAGCCTGAGCAGGGCATGTGCGGAAGCTGTGCTGCAGCGGAGGGGCAGAGCTGAGGGGAAGGGCTGTGTGAGGGGCCGGGGCCAAGGCAAGGCGGGCACGCTGTGGGGTGTGGGGAGGTGTCAGCCCCTAGATTCAGCCCCCGTCTGACTGTAGTGCCCTGGGGCTGATGTAGCTCAGTCCTCTGTGTGTTTCTCTTCAGGTGGAGCCGTGTGCAAAGGAAAAGCAAGGAAGGAGGCGAACCTGTGAGGAAGAGTGATCGAGAAAGAGGATTGGAGGGCACCTGTGAGTCAAGAGGGATCAAGAAAGAAGACAACGGTGGTGGAACCGCAGGTCAGGAGAGCTCAAGGAAGGAGAAAGGTGATTGTGGCAGTATTCTGACATTGGGCCTATGAGAAACTGTGAGAGTTGACAGCGTGAGAACAATCATTAGTGGAATAACACAAGAAGCAAGTACTGTATGCTACGTGATACATCGAGGACAGAGGGATTGGTACAGGAATGATACATCAAGGGGGATGACGGGGGTAGCTTGTGGTATAGACAACGATGCTTTTATGGCAGTAACAATATATCACTTATGTTATGACGAACTTACCAAATCAGCAAATGCTTGAGCAAGCATCATAGCGAATATAAATGCAAACCTGAGTTTGTAACAAATGTCTCTTGTCTCACCTTAAAAGAGAGTCGGTGCCACATTCACTACAAATGGCACCCGAACAGGGACTTTGAGTGCGGCTGTAAAGGCAGCAGCCGTTCTGGTGGCAAAGCCCAATTGAACAAGGACAGGGAAACAGAGCCAGGAAACAGAAACCACAGCGTGCGCCCATCAGCAAGAAAAGATGAGCAATTTGGAACCATAGGAGGGAAGTTATCCCTTGAACCAAACAAACCCTAGATGTCCTTCAACTTTTATTAAGAAAGCAAAATCACAATGTACCAGTAGTCCGATTAATGACTTTATAAGAAAGGCTTGCTGATCATGTGCTGGACTTTCCTACAACTGGTACATTTTAGTTGGAGGCATGGCAGAAAGTTGAACGAGAATTATATGAACAGGCAGCAACTGGAGATAAAGCTGCTTGTGAATATTTATCTACTTGGGCAAAAATTATGTCTGCTTTAATAGCGACTCAGAAGGAAGTAGTTGCGCGGGTTGCAACTAATTGTGAACCTTCTGCTCCTCCCTTGCCAGGGAAGGAGGGGGATCCTGTAGATAGATTAGGCAAAAATGCACTGACCACAGATGTAGTAGTGGATAAAGGATTGGCTGATAACAAAGCCCCTGCATGTACCCTACAGTGAACACTTTTGGCAAATGATGGTTTGTGGGAGTCGCCTGACAAGCCCCTTGATCCTGGCCCGACGGACCCAGAGTAAGAGCCTGATTTATTCCCCCCGGATGTTACTTTGCAACCGAAAGTGCACACTAATTAAACCATGTGGGATAAATGTAGAGAAGAGGCTTTGAAAACAGGAGACTCGAAAGTGGTTACGGCATGGCCAGTGATCTGTTGTGAACAGCAATCTCCAGGCTTTCAGCAGCTACCATATGATTTTGTAAAGGAATTACCAACATTAGCTAAAGAAAATGGGGTTACTTTATCATTTGTTATACATTTTTGAAGCATTAAGCTCCTCTTACGAACTTACTCCACATGACTGGCGTTCTTTGTTGAAAATGATCTTAACCATACAGTATATTGACTAGTAGTTATCTGATTTTTGGGAGAACTGTACTATAGAGACCGTTGATAATGCATATCGGATGAGATGGATTGATTGCAGTCCTTTAGCTGGGGAATGTGCCCGTGCTTTGCCAGATAATCAAGTTGCGTAACCCAGAGAGATATATATGTGGTGTAATAGCAAAACTAGCAATGAAAGTGGTTCGGAAGTTACTGGAGGTTGGGAGAGATGCCAATACGTCCTTTTCAAAAATCTTGCAAGGATCACAGGAACCTTATGCGCTGTTTTTAGACCGCTTGCAAACTGCTTTGGAGAGACAAATTGATAATGACACAGCGCATGAGTTGTTACTAAAATAATTGGCTTTTGAGAATGCTAATGCTGATTGTCAGCGTGTGTTGCAGGATTTGGGGAATAGGGAAAGGTGTACTATAGCAGATATGAGAGTGTGTCAAAACATAATGCAACTGAACATTATACCAGCTCTCTAGCTGCTGCTTTAGCAGCACAGTTACAAGTATTGGGAACAGAACTGAAATCGAATTGTTTTTGTTGTGGGACACTGGGTCGTGTAAAGAAAGATTACACAAAGTATGCACACCAGACTTCGAAGGCTGTACCTCCTAGAGATCGTCCAAAATGGGGAAAGGGCAAGCACTGTGTGAGTGAACATCATTCAAGGGTTAATGTAAAGGGGGAGCCAATTAACCCTTCCCAGGAGGTGGGGGACAGGACTTCCCCCACCCCCATCAAATAAATTCAAGTCTAAACTCATGACCCGAGATCTCTTCCCTGGAACAGCTGGAAGTGCAGGGCTGGACTTGGCTGCCAGCCCGTCAGTGATGATAATTAATTACTGCTGTGGTATTGCTTATTCCCAGAGGAGTGTGGGGGCCTTTAGTGCCTAGTGTGCATGCTTTGTTAATAGGTTGATCATCTACTACCAAATTGGGTTTGTTTGTTTTACCTGGAGTAATTGACTCTGATTATCAAGGTGAAATCAAAATTATGGCATGGACACCTGTGCCACCTTGCTACATCCTGAGGATGCCCCCAGATTTGCATTTTGTGTTCCTTCACTTAATCAAGAGGAGCCTATGAAGAGATAGCATTGGGTGGTATCACCACAAGGGATGAGAAATAGTCCAACCATTTGCAAGACAGTAGTTGCAGCAGCTGTACAACCTGTGAGGAAGCTGTACCCCTCAGCTTGTATCTGTCGTTATATGGATGATATCTTGCTTGTCATGTTATAAGAGCAGGAACTACAACAAGTAATGCAAGTCCTATGTAACGCTATACAAAAGGCTAGATTACAAATTGCACAAGAAAAAATTCAGAAAACTGCTCCATGGAAATATTTGGGGTGGCAAATACCAGAACAAGAAATCATTCCTTAGCCAGTAACTCTTAAATTCCATAATATCATGACCTTAAATGACTTATAAAATTGCTAGGAGCCATAAATTGGCTCCGACCTATTTTGGGCATTGCCACAGAGGAACTGTGTCTACTTTTTACACTTTTGAAAGGAGACCTGAATTTATTGTCTACTCAGGTATTGGATGACAAAGCTTAGCAGGCCATATAGAAAGTATTCGATGCTGTTGAACAAAAATAGGGATGGGGACGCAATTTGCAGCTGCCAGTTTGGCTGGCACTCATAGCCAATACCGTCCAACCGTTTGCAGTACCGTTTCAATGGGACAAGTCATTAAGTGATTCTTTAAGAGGTGGAATGGGTTTTTCTAGCTCACACACCAATGAAAACAGTTTGGATAATAAAAGAAATGTATGCAAACCCAATAATTAAAGGCAGAGAATGTTTGTATGCTATGTATGGGACAGACTTTGAATGTATATTTATTCCTACAACAAAGGAGAATTTGCAATGGTAATTAACTGAAGATGTGAATTTCCAGATTGCATTGGCAACATACGCAGGGAACATATCAGTTTATTACCCTCGACATAAACTGTGGGCTGAAATTGGTAATTTACCGTTGTATGGCAAGTGCTGCTGTCAGCAACGACAAGACTGAATTTACCGATGCCTCTGGTTGCTCACGTAAAGTTGTAATTACATGGCTAAACTCAGATACCCAGTGTTGCAAACACAAAGTAGAAAAAGGAGACCAGGGGTCAAACAAGTTCTTGAGCTGACAGCTGTTAGGATCGCTTTTGAGTGTTCTGTAATGAGCCTTTGAATGTTGTAACTGACTCATTATGCAGCTGGCATACTTATCCGCCTGGAAGCTTCTTTTCTTAAGGAAGAGGATGATCCTCTTTTGATGGCTGAATTGAGAATGCTATGGTTCCTAATAAATCATAGACGTCATGGTTTTTATGCAGCGCACATCCGCTCTCGCGCTGCCCTTCCAGGACCTCTTGCGGAAGGCAATAGGAGGGCCGATGCACGAGCTGTGCCGCTTACTGTGTCTAAAGCCTTGGAGCAAGCTAAATTATCACATAAACTCTTTCACCAGAATGCAAAGTCGTTAAAACGACAATTTCAAATTACAACGGATCAGGCCAGGAGCGTTCTTATGTCCTGCCCTGATTGCCAACAGTCGGCACCCGTGCCATCCAAAGAGGGTGTTAATCCAGGAGGGATTACTGACAAGTACGGCCAGCTGATGTAACGCGTTGTTCTGAATTGGGTAAATACGTACGTGTTTCTGTAGACGCTCATTCCAGATTTCTCGTTGCGGCTGCACGCACTGGTGAAAGAGCACGGGACGTCTGTAAACAGTGGTTGGCGTGTTTTGCTGTTTCAGGAGTTCCAGGATATGTAAAACCAGAGGAAAGCGGAACGCACGCTGGATTAGAGGAGCGATCCCCCGAGTGCCCAGCGCGCCGTAATAAAAGTGCCTGCTTTTTAACACTTTCAAAACAGTGTTAAAGAGTCTGTTTGCCGACTTTTCGGTATCGTTTTCTGGCGACGAGGATGGGATAATCTGCCTGACCTCCCGTGGACCCCAGGATCTCTGGGACCTTGTGCCGGCACCGGGGAATTCCCGGAAGGGATCACGGATCCTCGGGCCAGCTCGGGACGTGGGTAAAACCCCATCAATGAGATAAGGCACTTTCATAGTCTGGTTTGTTTGCAGGCTGCCTGCGCGAGACGTGGGCGACACCAGCGCGTTGGGTCTGCGCGTTTTGGTAAATTGGGTAAATTAAAAAGAAATAAAAAACCAAAGAGGAAAATGAGAAAACAATAAATAAAAGAGAAAAACGAGGGAATAGTAATTTGGTAAAGGTACCTTTAGTGATTTTGCTGTTTGTGCCTTAGCAATTGTATGATTGTTTGTGTCTTTAGTGATTTGTTGTTGTTGTTACTTGTGTCTTGGGTGATTTTGTAGTCCAATACTTATGGTTCACCAATTGTCTGTTATTGTGATTGTGAAATAGGTAGTGGACAATGGACAGGAGCGATTCGGAAGAAATCCCCCCCGGGCTGTGTTTTGTGACATTGGAAAAGGATCGTTTGACTCCCTGGGGAACAGCAACCAGGGAATATTGTAATTAATGGTGGCCACTGTAAATAATATTAATATGCTGCACAGGTCTGGGTGGGTATACCCGAGATGTGTAGTATAGTAATGCACTACATGTAATATATAATGAGATATGTTTTAAATCATATATTGTCTATTATATAATGCATATTACACAATACAAAATGTTACATACGCATTGTATTTGAAAAAGGATAATCAGAGAAAGAAATTGAAACCAGTAAAAGGTTTGTTGACGAACAGATATTGGTGTAGAATACACAGAGAACATTAGATCAGGATTGTCCCTTGGTGAATGCAGGGTGCATCCTAATGTCCTTATATCGGGGGACAGGCTGAATTGGTATGGACAGTGCATTTTATACGGGATTGGACACGCTGTGCCTAAAGCTGTAAATACGCCAAAGCCTTCTGAGATAAAACAGGATCGTCTGTGCCTCATTTGCTACACCCCTTTATCTGTTTCCCAAATTACGATTTAGACTGTATTTACCATTGTAAAAATAAAGCTTTCCCCCTTTAATTTTTGTCATGTATTGGAGCCCGTCCTACCTAAACTGTAGAAAAGACAGCAGCCATGTGTATTTTTAAATAAAGATTAAACCAAGTCTGCTAGCTCATTATCTTTAAGCGTTCTACTGTGATCACCTCCCTCCCAAGGTTTTGTGTCTATTGTATCAGGGCCTGACACCCACGGCCACAGTGGATGAATCGCCATGGGCACAGCACCAGGACCCGCTTGTTCGTGTCCAGGGTATCCACTCCAGCAGACACTGTTAGTAAAAGAGCACATCATGAAACTGGAGAACCATCTAATTGTGTCATTATACACATTCACTGCTCTTTTTTCTGCTTTATACCCCTGGTAGCTTTTTAAAATGGCACAGTTTGAAAAGGATTTCTGTTTTGGCCCTGCACACGGAGGCTGATTTTCCTTTTCTAGGGCCTTCCACCCGGTTCACCGCACCCGTGTGATCACTGCGCTGCACGTGGGCAAAATCAGCTGTGCCCTGTGTTTCTCCCGTAAAATAGTAAGAACGCTAATACAATCGTGCCAGGAACTGCCTTCACTGTGAATATTTGAAGGAACCCACTGCTAATGTATTGTTAATTGGTACTTGTATTATGGATTAGATGCAACAAAAATCCATACTTTCTTTTATCCTTTGCTGTACAGGAGGTGGTTGAACTTTTCTATAGCAGATTCAATCACCTGTTGTAAAGCGAGATGGTTGTCTCCTGTGAGGAAGCAGGGTAGATTTACCCATGCTCTATAAGCACCATGGATGAGCTATATAGAGTAACAGCTTAAAAACAAACCAACCGACAACAAGAAGCTAACGATCAAAACAACAAAAGGAAAAAATCCCCAAACAAACCAACCCAAAAGCGCAGAGGCTCCTGAACGCCCCCTCTCAGTGCTGTGATGTCCGTTTCCAGGGAGCCCGTGGGGTGTCCCCACAACCGCAGACACAGGTGACCCGGCTGGGTGGTGCCAGCAGAGAACAGTTGGTGTGACCCAGCCCGCTGCGCTGCCCTGGGAAAGCCGGGGACAAAGGGCCGGGCCGGGGCATGGGGAGGTTGGTTCCAGCTCACGGATCAACTCACAGCGACTGCGGAAACAGCCCCGAGCCGGGACGGGCCCGGCCGTGTGCTCCTGTCCCCCCGCCGCGGGGTCCTGGCTCTGGACATCGTTGCACAGGATCGTTTGAGAACCGTTCCTGAAGGAGGCGCAGCGCCCAGAGCAGCAGCGCCTGCCCGGCTGCTGCTCAGCCGAGGGTAAGGGCTGGAACTGACCCTGTAGCAGCAGCAGAGCTGCCGCAGCTGCGGGCGAGCCGAGTTACTGCTGCAGACAAGACACGGGGCACAGGGAGAGGCAATGTATTTTATTAGGATAGAAGGCATCTTTAGGAAAAAAAAACATTTTAGCAATGTCGGGCTATTATCTTTTATCAGTGTGTCTGCCATGTGCGCGGCTCTGGGAAAGCGCGTTCGGGGAGCTCAGGCTGCCCACGGGTCAAGAAAAAGCGCCCGCGCTGCGGGGCCCGGGGGCGCTGCGTGACCGCGCTCGGTGCTGCCGTCTGGTGGCCACAGCCCGGAACTGCAGCTGGGGAGCGGCGCCCGGTGCCCGTGCCGCGGGTAAGAGGGGGGCGCTGCCGCTGCGACCGAGGTCGTGCCCGTCAGAAAGGGGGGGCAGCGGTCGGACGAGCCGCCGGGAAAAAAAGAGGCGCCCGGCTCTCCCGGGGCGGCCCCGCTGCGAGGGGAACGGGCGAGGCGGCAGCAGGAGGAGGCGGCGTCTCCTCAGTCCCGGGCACAGGGGAGAGAAACCTGCCGGCTGGAGCTCCTTACGGCTCTCTCTGTTCACAATGAATTTAAGGGTAGGTGACCACCCGCCCCCCTTGTCAGCATAAAGCAAAGGAGCGCGGTTTGTTGTTTCCTTTCAAACGCGGCTGCTGGAAGCCGCGCGGGCAAAGGGCGGGGGGGGCCCGGCAGGGCGGAGAGCAGACGGGTGAGGGTGCAGAGCGGGCCAATCAGATGGCGCGGGAAGGCTGGGGGGGGGGCGGATCGCTGATAGGCTGCCAAGGCACGTCAATTGCCATTCTGTCCGCCAATCAGATTGCCGGAGGGGCGGGTGTCGGAGGCTCCGTACTGCGCATGAGCAAACTGCGAGTACTGATGGGCCAAGAGAATGATGATTGACTTGTCTTCGGCAGCCAATCGTGTTGCGGAAAGGGGCGGGTGCTGCTCTCTCCCTACTGCGCCTGCCCTCACTGCGAGCTCTGATAGGCGGAGAAAATGGTGATTGACGTGCCTAGGCAGGCTATCATTTTGCCGGAGGGGCGGGCGTTGCGGGCCTCTGGGCGCCGGACGGAGCATCCAATAGGAGGACAGCGTGGTGGGGTGGAAAGCAGCCAATCAGCGCGGGTCCTGGCGAGCGGGTCCGTGGTGTCTCGGGGTGGGTACCGGGAATTAACGGGAACGGGGGTCGGGGCGGCTGTGGAGCGGTTGCTGCAACCGGTACCCGGGGACCTGGAGGCAGTCGGCTCAGGGTAGCCCTTCGTGAGGTCCCCGGAGGCGGCAGAAAGGAAGGAGGCGACAGAAAGGCAGAGGGGGCCTCCCGCCGCGGAGGTCTCCGGGGCGCGGCGGGTGTCGGTGCCCGCGGAGCCCGGCGGGACGGTGGGAGAGTGCGAGGGGAACGGAGCGGCGAAAGAGGCGGCAGGTGAGTGCGGCCGCGGCGAGGGTGACCGTGCCGTTGGAACGGGGGGAGTGGGATGGGCCGGCGCGGTGAGGAGGCGTTCGGTTCAGTTTCCCCCCTGCCCTTACGGCCGAGTTGGCGAAGCCGGTGGGAGGTGTGTGACCCCGAGGGCAGGTGCGCCGAAGGCTTACGGTCTGGAGCCGTGTGTCCCTCCGGGACAGCAGTCGCTCCGGGAGCGGCGCAGCCCCCGTTAGTCGGGGGGAGACGTTTCAAACCAGAGCTAAGGCGCGGTGGCAGGCTCGGTGGCGTGGCGGGTCGGGCGCCGCTTCGGCGGGAGCTCGGGGCGAGGCCCGGCGGGTTCTGTGTCCTGTACGCGCGGCTTTCGTTCCGCGGCTCTCTGTGTGCGTTTTTGTTTCGTTGCGTTTGTTTTCTGGAGTTTATTTTGCGGGGTTCCCGCGAAACGCGGCACGACCGCTCGCCCGGGGCTGCCGCGGCGGTCTCAGTGCTGCCGCCCTGTGGCGAAACTCGGGTACTGCAGCGCACGGCCGGGGGAAGAGGCGCCGTTTGACCCGAAGCGGTCAGAAGTGCCAGAAACCAACGCCAGAACCGGCAGGAGCTGCGGCTTCGCAGTTCTGTCAGCATTGATCTTAGGACTCTGATTTTGATGCTAGTCGTTTTTACTTACATTACGCTACAGTGTTCTGTTTGGTACTGCTAGTGGGTAACAAATAATTGTGCTGTACCACAACGCGAGAGGATAATATTTCATAGACTTATACTGCCAAAGAGTTTGCAAGTGTATTGAAAAGGGGGGAATTCAAGAGAAGCTACCAAGTTAATGTATACTGCGATGAAGTTATAGAAGATGTACCCTTCATTAACCGGTTCACGTGGGGTAAATGCTTTCTGACCGCCTGCACGATGAGGGGATATTTTTCACCTTTTAGATCCTTCTGCATGACAAGAGGGAGACAGAAGATTTAATAACACATTGTTTAGAAGCTGAGAGCTTAGTTTATATTTAACTAATAGATGTGTTGTCAGTGAGAAACTAAACATTTATAACTAACTTCATCAATTATTTCTTAGGTTAGATATATTGTATGTTCAAAATTTAAAACAATTGTAATTAATATGTAGCAACTGTGTGATTATAAGCAATGCAAGAGCATCCAGTCGTGGGAGCACTTGCAGAGGACGACCCCCAGAGCTCCCCAGTGCAGATGAAAGAAACATTGCCTGCTTAACGGTGTAATTGACTCTGCTGTCAAGCTTATTTCTCCGTTTCAGTACGAGCCCATCCCGTGGCCTCACAGGGCTGTGTCCTGTGGCGGTGCTGTGGGGAAGGGGCGAGATGCTTTCCTGCACCGGTGGATGTGTTTGCTTTTATGCTGAGCGTGTCCTAAACGGTGTCAGTTTGTCTTAATGCTGTCTGGCGTTGCTGCAGTTGCTCTGGTTTTTTGAGGATGCCTTGTGTTTTGGGGTGGCCCGTTTCCCTCGAATCCTCCGTTAGCTCAGCTGCTCTCCTGTCCCTTCTTCTGACTAATTCCTCTGCTTTCTCCTGCTCTATTTTTTTCAGAGGCTGAACTCTAATTTGGAATTTCTGTGTTTCTGAGGGGGAGCTGTGAACGCCCGATGCTCAGCAGACCCCCCAGCCCAGGCGGGGAATGGAACCTGGGGAGCAGCGCCCAGGTGGGAGACGCGGCGCCGTCCTCCGTCCCCAGCGTGCGGCAGAGGAGCAGGAGGCGACAGCCGGCCGGGGGCAGATGCCGGGTGCGTCCCCAGCTCGCCAGAGCTCCCCCCGAGCCTCCTCCCGCGGCCCCGCTCGCCCCGTGCAGCCGCTCCCAGCTCCGGCAGCTCCTGCGAGCCCGTCCCGTGTTCCTGGGCCGCTCCCAAGCCCCGTCGTGAAGGCGGCAAGCCGGCCCTCGGCACCTCTCCGGTGGCCCCTGCGGAAGGAGCAGGCTGGGGCAGGGGTGAGCTACGGTGCTAACGGCCGCTGCTTCTTCTCTCCCTCTCCCAGAGGCCGCGCTGAGGATGTGGCCGTTCGCTCCCAGCCCGGGGGATGCCGTTGGCTGCGCCCGCCTCGGGCTGGCGAGGCTCGTCTGGCAGCGTGGCGGGAGCAGGGACAGGGGAGCACGTCCCGTGCGTGGGCGGGGGCTGCTGCTGCTGGAGCCAGAGAGGTTGGGGAGAGGTAAAGAGGAAGAAATGCGGGGCCGTCGGCCCAACGTCCGCTTCCTGCGGCGGGCGAGAGAGCGAGCCCCTCTCTCCGGGTGGCGAAGGCTCCCTCTGCGCGGCGTGCGGCGGGCCGGGGGCCAACGTGCGCGGCAGGGTCCGTGCGCGTATCCTGGAGCGGGACGGCTGCCTGGCGAGCGAGCCAGCGAGGCTCCATGTCCCCGAAGCCTCGTCTCGTAGGAGCCCTGACACCCCACCGTGTTCTCCTAGGCTGAGGACGGCCGAGCGCCCCGAGTTACCGGAGAGGAAGGGAGGAGAGAAGGAGACGGGAGCGTCTGAGCTGTTAGAAGCCTCCTGGCAGCCACCGAAAGCGAGAGCCGCTGTGAGTCCCTGGCCCTCGGGGCCTCGTCCCCGGCTTGTGTGTCCTGGTGCCTCCCTGCCCCTCCGTCTCCTTTTTCCCCACGCTTTCTCTGGCCCGTTCTTTTCCCTGCCATTAGTTTCCTCTCTGTGTCTGTATGTGCTGCTCTGTCTCTTTCCTTCCTCCCTCCCTTCGCCGTCTCTCTCTCTGTGCCTTTGTCGTGCTCGGCGTTGCCGGCTTTCTTCATTCCGTACGGCACTGTTCCCGTCCTCGTTCACGTTCTGAGCCTTTGTGCCGCCCCGTTTTTTTTTCTCTCTTTTTATTTTCTTTTTTCCTGTCCTCCGTCTCTCCGCGGGGCTCCTCATTCCTCTCTTTCTTCCTCCAAGCCCCTGTGTTCCCCGCGGTCTCTCGCTCTGCCATCGTTTTTGCCTGTTGCCCTCTCTCTTGCTTCCCGTTGATAGGAGGAACAAAAATCTTGTAGAAAGCCCTTGGCATAAGGCAGCAAGACCAGGCCTAACGGAACAGAAACCTAACAGAGAAACACTAGCTCTGTAGGGACTGGAGGTGGGGCAAAGCGGGATGTCGTTGGCTCGCAGGCTGGGAAAATGGGACGTTCCACTAAATGGAGAAGGAGCTACTTGAGTAGCAGCACAAAATGACAGCGGGCGTGCTCAAGACATGAGGTCGAGGAGCCAACACCGGGGCAGGGGGCACCGGGCTGCAGGGGCACCGGGGACCGCTGGAGACCCTTGATGGACACTGGCATACCAGAGATGGACTGCCAGCGAAGGGTGGGGTTATGGAAAGAACTTCTGTTTAATGCACTAACTAAGCGGTAGAAGCAAATGAATATGCAATAGGTGTATGTAAAGAATACCAAGAAGCGTGAATCACACGTACGCTCAAATACAGGGGCCATCCTCTGAGCGTGCGGTGCGCTGTATTGAAATTGCCCGCCGTTTCACACTTTCAGAACAGCGTTAGAGAGTCTTTTTTGCCGACTTTTTGGTATCTCTCCGCGTCCCGTGGTTCCTCGCCGTGTCCCCGTGTCCCGCTCCCTGCCCGTGGTCGCGTTCCTCTCTGTCCCGTTGACCGTGCCGGGTTTTTTTCCTCCGTCTCCGCGCCGCTGCCGCCGCGCCGATTTGTTTCTTTCTGTGCCCTGTTCCTGGTGCTCTTCCGGCCTCTTTTCCTCTGTCCCCGCCGCTGCTTTGATCTCTGCCTTGTTTTTTCAGAGCCCTGTCCCTTTTTTCTCTTCTCGCTTTTGAAGAGAAGCTGCCAAGTTAACGTATACTGCGATGAAGTTATAGAAGGTGTACCCGTCATTAACCAGTTGACATGAGGTAAATGCTTTCTGACCGCCTGCACGATGAGGGGATATTTTTCACCTTTTAGATCCTTCTGCACGACAAGAGGGAGATGGAAGGTTAAGTAACACGTTGTTTAGAAGCTGAGAGCTTAGTTTATATTTGACTAATAATTAACAGATGTATTGTCAGCGAGAAACTAAACAATTATAACTAACATCGTCAAATGAAATAAAGAACGTGGCTTAGCAGTGCTGCTGACTCTGCCGTCCCGTTTCTTTCCCCGTTTCAGCCGGTGAGCCAGCCGGAGGACCCGCTCTGTCCGGCCGCAGGGCCCGTGGAGCCGAGGACTCTCTTGGCGCACCCCGGGGATGTCTCTGGAGAGACTCCTCGTCTCGGTCGGATCGCCGCGGGGACGGACGAGGACCTCTGGTGAGAAGTCTTTCTTCTCTGAAATTTGGGACCGGTCACGTGCTCGCGAACTGTCCGTAAGTCGTGGTACGGAATTTCGGCAGGATAGCGTGGACGGGGTTGCGAGCACCTTAGAGGTATACAGTAGTTGCTGTGGAGTTGTTTGTGCGGCCAGCTTTTGGTGTTGGTTGTTCCCGTGCTCCGTTGTGGTGCAAAGCTGGCTCTGTATGTAGCCGTGAAGCGTACCGTAGTTGGGTTTAATTCTTGGATGTGCCTTGGTTCTGACTATGCACTTGAACACCGAAAACTACAGCAGGAGCTGCTGTGGCTTTAACTTGCGAGGAGTGTGAGCGTTGTGGAGCCATCTGTGTTGCAGAGTGTCCTAATTGCGGTGCTGAGTGTTAGAGAGATTTGAGCTGGGTACCGGAATTGTTTTGTTTTGGAGACGGTGGGATAAACTTGGAGTACAACTTGTGAGGGCGGTGTGTCGTGGGTAGGTTTGAGTATTATCTGTGGAGTACTGCTGTAGGTGTTAATAGTTATTTGCTCGTATTTGTTACAAGATGAGCCGTGTCGTTCCGTGTGACGCGTAATGGGAGGACGGCGTAGTAGCGGTATTCTGAAAAAGAGCCCGTTCGGGTGTATTTTAGCTCACAGGAAAGAGATTGAGGAACCACCTGGTGATAATGTGAATAGAGAAACCTTGATGAAATCTTGTGAGCAGAGGCCATTGTATAAATTGGACAAGGAAGGAAAGGCTGTGCGCAAAGCGCGGTGCTGCACCCGGAAGGAGGCGAACCTGTGAGGAAGAGTGATCGAGAAGGAGGGTTGGAGCGCACCTGTGAGTCAAGAGGGCCCCAGAAAGAAGACACGGGTGGTGGAACCACAGGTCAGGAGAGCTCAAGGAAGGAGAAAGGTGATTGGGGCAGTATGGGTTTTTCTAGCTCACGCGCTAATGGAAACAGTTTGGATAATAAAAGAAATGTATTCAAAACCAATAATTAAAGGCAGGGAATGTTTATATGCTATGTATTGGATAGACCTGAAGGTGTATTTGTTCCTAGAACAAAGGTGAAGTTACAATGGTAATTAACTGAAGATGTGAATTTCCAGATTGCATTGGCAACATACGCAGGGAACATATCAGTTTATTACCCTCAACATAAACTGTGGGCTGAAATTGGTAATTTACCGTTGTATGGCAAGTGCTGCTGTCAGCAACGACAAGACTGAATTTACCGATGCCTCTGGTTGCTCACGTAAAGTTGTAATTACATGGCTAAACTCAGATACCCAGTGTTGCAAACACAAGGTAGAAAAAGGAGACCAAGGGTCAAACAAGTTCTTGAGCTGACAGCTGTTAGGATCGCTTTTGAGTGTTCTGTAATGAGCCTTTGAATGTTGTAACTGACTCATTATGCAGCTGGCATACTTAACCGCCTGGAAGCTTCTTTTCTTAAGGAAGAGGATGATCCTCTTTTGATGGCTGGATTGAGAATGCTATGGTTCCTAATAAATCATAGGCGTCATGGTTTTTATGCAGCGCACATCCGCTCTCGCGCTGCCCTTCCAGGACCTCTTGCGGAAGGCAATAGGAGGGCCGATGCACGAGCTGTGCCGCTTACTGTGCCTAAAGCCTTGGAGCAAGCTAAATTATCACATCAACTCTTTCACCAGAATGCAAAGTCGTTAAAACGACAATTTCAAATTACAACGGATCAGGCCAGGAGCGTTCTTATGTCCTGCCCTGATTGCCAACAGTCGGCACCCGTGCCATCCAAAGAGGGTGTTAATCCAGGAGGGATTACTGACAAGTACGGCCAGCTGATGTAACGCGTTGTTCTGAATTGGGTAAATACGTATGTGTTTCTGTAGACGCTCATTCCAGATTTCTCGTTGCGGCTGCACGCACTGGTGAAAGAGCACGGGACGTCTGTAAACAGTGGTTGGCGTGTTTTGCTGTTTCAGGAGTTCCAGGATATGTAAAACCAGAGGAAAGCGGAACGCACGCTGGATTAGAGGAGCGATCCCCCGAGTGCCCAGCGCGCCGTAATAAAAGTGCCTGCTTTTTAACACTTTCAAAACAGTGTTAAAGAGTCTGTTTGCCGACTTTTCGGTATCGTTTTCTGGCGACGAGGATGGGATAATCTGCCTGACCTCCCGTGGACCCCAGGATCTCTGGGACCTTGTGCCGGCACCGGGGAATTCCCGGAAGGGATCACGGATCCTCGGGCCAGCTCGGGACGTGGGTAAAACCCCATCAATGAGATAAGGCACTTTCATAGTCTGGTTTGTTTGCAGGCTGCCTGCGCGAGACGTGGGCGACACCAGCGCGTTGGGTCTGCGCGTTTTGGTAAATTGGGTAAATTAAAAAGAAATAAAAAACCAAAGAGGAAAATGAGAAAACAATAAATAAAAGAGAAAAACGAGGGAATAGTAATTTGGTAAAGGTACCTTTAGTGATTTTGCTGTTTGTGCCTTAGCAATTGTATGATTGTTTGTGTCTTTAGTGATTTGTTGTTGTTGTTACTTGTGTCTTGGGTGATTTTGTAGTCCAATACTTATGGTTCACCAATTGTCTGTTATTGTGATTGTGAAATAGGTAGTGGACAATGGACAGGAGCGATTCGGAAGAAATCCCCCCCGGGCTGTGTTTTGTGACATTGGAAAAGGATCGTTTGACTCCCTAGGGAACAGCAACCAGGGAATATTGTAATTAATGGTGGCCACTGTAAATAATATTAATATGCTGCACAGGTCTGGGTGGGTATACCCGAGATGTGTAGTATAGTAATGCACTACATGTAATATATAATGAGATATGTTTTAAATCATATATTGTCTATTATATAATGCATATTACACAATACAAAATGTTACATACGCATTGTATTTGAAAAAGGACAATCAGGGAAAGAAATTGAAACCAGTAAAAGGTTTGTTGACGAACAGATATTGGTGTAGAATACACAGAGAACATTAGATCAGGATTGTCCCTTGGTGAATGCAGGGTGGCATCCTGATGTCCTTATATCGGGGGACAGGCTGAATTGGTATGGACAGTGCATTTTATACGGGATTGGACACGCTGTGCCTAAAGCTGTAAATACGCCAAAGCCTTCTGAGATAAAACAGGATCGTCTGTGCCTCATTTGCTACACCCCTTTATCTGTTTCCCAAATTACGATTTAGACTGTATTTACCATTGTAAAAATAAAGCTTTCCCCCTTTAATTTTTGTCATGTATTGTAATTCATAGAGATATTGGAGCCCGTCCTACCTAAACTGTAGAAAAGACAGCAGCCATGTGTATTTTTAAATAAAGATTAAATCAAGTCTGCTAGCCCATTATCTCTAAGCGTTCTACTGTGATCACCTCCCTCCCAAGGTTTTGTGTCTATTGTATCAGGGCCTGACACCCACGGCCACAGTGGATGAATCGCCATGGGCACAGCACCAGGACCCGCTTGTTGGTGTCCAGGGTATCCACTCCAGCAGACACTGTTAGTAAAAGAGCACATCATGAAACTGGAGAACCATCTAATTGTGTCATTATACACATTCACTGCTCTTTTTTCTGCTTTATACCCCTGGTAGCTTTTTAAAATGGCACAGTTTGAAAAGGATTTCTGTTTTGGCCCTGCACACGGAGGCTGATTTTCCTTTTCTAGGGCCTTCCACCCGGTTCACCGCACCCGTGTGATCACTGCGCTGCACGTGGGCAAAATCAGCTGTGCCCTGTGTTTCTCCCGTAAAATAGTAAGAACGCTAATACAATCGTGCCAGGAACTACCTTCACTGTGAATATTTGAAGGAACCCACTGCTAATGTATTGTTAATGGGTACTTGCATTGTGGATTAGATGCAACAAAAATCCATACTTTCTTTTATCCTTTGCTGTACAGGAGGTGGTTGAACTTTTCTATAGCAGATTCAATCACCTGTTGTAAAGCGAGATGGTTGTCTCCTGTGAGGAAGCAGGGTAGATTTACCCATGCTCTATAAGCACCATGGATGAGCTATATAGAGTAACAGCTTAAAAACAAACCAACCAGCAACAAGAAGCTAACGATCAAAACAGCAAAAGGAAAAAAACCCCAAACAAACCAACCCAAAAGCGCAGAGGCTCCTGAACGCCCCCTCTCAGTGCTGTGATGTCCGTTTCCAGGGAGCCCGTGGGGTGTCCCCACAACCGCAGACACAGGTGACCCGGCTGGGTGGTGCCAGCAGAGAACAGTTGGTGTGACCCAGCCCGCTGCGCTGCCCTGGGAAAGCCGGGGACAAAGGGCCGGGCCGGGGCATGGGGAGGTTGGTTCCAGCTCACGGATCAACTCACAGCGACTGCGGAAACAGCCCCGAGCCGGGACGGGCCCGGCCGTGTGCTCCTGTCTCCCCGCCGCGGGGGTCCTGGCTCTGGACATCGTTGCACAGGATCGTTTGAGAACCGTTCCTGAAGGATGCGCAGCGCCCAGAGCAGCAGCGCCTGCCCGGCTGCTGCTCAGCCGAGGGTAAGGGCTGGAACTGACCCTGTAGCAGCAGCAGAGCTGCCACAGCTGCGGGCGAGCCGAGTTACTGCTGCAGACAAGACACGGGGCACAGGGAGAGGCAATGTATTTTATTAGGATAGAAGGCATCTTTAGGAAAAAAAAACATTTTAGCAATGTCGGGCTATTATCTTTTATCAGTGTGTCTGCCATGTGCGCGGCTCTGGGAAAGCGCGTTCGGGGAGCTCGGGCTGCCCACGGGTCAAGAAAAAGCGCCCGCGCTGCGGGGCCCGGGGGCGCTGCGTGACCGCGCTCGGTGCTGCCGTCTGGTGGCCACAGCCCGGAACTGCAGCTGGGGAGCGGCGCCCGGTGCCCGTGCCGCGGGTAAGAGGGGGGCGCTGCCGCTGCGACCGAGGTCGTGCCCGTCAGAAAGGGGGGGCAGCGGTCGGACGAGCCGCCGGGAAAAAAAGAGGCGCCCGGCTCTCCCGGGGCGGCCCCGCTGCGAGGGGAACGGGCGAGGCGGCAGCAGGAGGAGGCGGCGTCTCCTCAGTCCCGGGCACAGGGGAGAGAAACCTGCCGGCTGGAGCTCCTTACGGCTCTCTCTGTTCACAATGAATTTAAGGGTAGGTGACCACCCGCCCCCCTTGTCAGCATAAAGCAAAGGAGCGCGGTTTGTTGTTTCCTTTCAAACGCGGCTGCTGGAAGCCGCGCGGGCAAAGGGCGGGGGGGGCCCGGCAGGGCGGAGAGCAGACGGGTGAGGGTGCAGAGCGGGCCAATCAGATGGCGCGGGAAGGCTGGGGGGGGGGCGGATCGCTGATAGGCTGCCAAGGCACGTCAATTGCCATTCTGTCCGCCAATCAGATTGCCGGAGGGGCGGGTGTCGGAGGCTCCGTACTGCGCATGAGCAAACTGCGAGTACTGATGGGCCAAGAGAATGATGATTGACTTGTCTTCGGCAGCCAATCGTGTTGCGGAAAGGGGCGGGTGCTGCTCTCTCCCTACTGCGCCTGCCCTCACTGCGAGCTCTGATAGGCGGAGAAAATGGTGATTGACGTGCCTAGGCAGGCTATCATTTTGCCGGAGGGGCGGGCGTTGCGGGCCTCTGGGCGCCGGACGGAGCATCCAATAGGAGGACAGCGTGGTGGGGTGGAAAGCAGCCAATCAGCGCGGGTCCTGGCGAGCGGGTCCGTGGTGTCTCGGGGTGGGTACCGGGAATTAACGGGAACGGGGGTCGGGGCGGCTGTGGAGCGGTTGCTGCAACCGGTACCCGGGGACCTGGAGGCAGTCGGCTCAGGGTAGCCCTTCGTGAGGTCCCCGGAGGCGGCAGAAAGGAAGGAGGCGACAGAAAGGCAGAGGGGGCCTCCCGCCGCGGAGGTCTCCGGGGCGCGGCGGGTGTCGGTGCCCGCGGAGCCCGGCGGGACGGTGGGAGAGTGCGAGGGGAACGGAGCGGCGAAAGAGGCGGCAGGTGAGTGCGGCCGCGGCGAGGGTGACCGTGCCGTTGGAACGGGGGGAGTGGGATGGGCCGGCGCGGTGAGGAGGCGTTCGGTTCAGTTTCCCCCCTGCCCTTACGGCCGAGTTGGCGAAGCCGGTGGGAGGTGTGTGACCCCGAGGGCAGGTGCGCCGAAGGCTTACGGTCTGGAGCCGTGTGTCCCTCCGGGACAGCAGTCGCTCCGGGAGCGGCGCAGCCCCCGTTAGTCGGGGGGAGACGTTTCAAACCAGAGCTAAGGCGCGGTGGCAGGCTCGGTGGCGTGGCGGGTCGGGCGCCGCTTCGGCGGGAGCTCGGGGCGAGGCCCGGCGGGTTCTGTGTCCTGTACGCGCGGCTTTCGTTCCGCGGCTCTCTGTGTGCGTTTTTGTTTCGTTGCGTTTGTTTTCTGGAGTTTATTTTGCGGGGTTCCCGCGAAACGCGGCACGACCGCTCGCCCGGGGCTGCCGCGGCGGTCTCAGTGCTGCCGCCCTGTGGCGAAACTCGGGTACTGCAGCGCACGGCCGGGGGAAGAGGCGCCGTTTGACCCGAAGCGGTCAGAAGTGCCAGAAACCAACGCCAGAACCGGCAGGAGCTGCGGCTTCGCAGTTCTGTCAGCATTGATCTTAGGACTCTGATTTTGATGCTAGTCGTTTTTACTTACATTACGCTACAGTGTTCTGTTTGGTACTGCTAGTGGGTAACAAATAATTGTGCTGTACCACAACGCGAGAGGATAATATTTCATAGACTTATACTGCCAAAGAGTTTGCAAGTGTATTGAAAAGGGGGGAATTCAAGAGAAGCTACCAAGTTAATGTATACTGCGATGAAGTTATAGAAGATGTACCCTTCATTAACCGGTTCACGTGGGGTAAATGCTTTCTGACCGCCTGCACGATGAGGGGATATTTTTCACCTTTTAGATCCTTCTGCATGACAAGAGGGAGACAGAAGATTTAATAACACATTGTTTAGAAGCTGAGAGCTTAGTTTATATTTAACTAATAGATGTGTTGTCAGTGAGAAACTAAACATTTATAACTAACTTCATCAATTATTTCTTAGGTTAGATATATTGTATGTTCAAAATTTAAAACAATTGTAATTAATATGTAGCAACTGTGTGATTATAAGCAATGCAAGAGCATCCAGTCGTGGGAGCACTTGCAGAGGACGACCCCCAGAGCTCCCCAGTGCAGATGAAAGAAACATTGCCTGCTTAACGGTGTAATTGACTCTGCTGTCAAGCTTATTTCTCCGTTTCAGTACGAGCCCATCCCGTGGCCTCACAGGGCTGTGTCCTGTGGCGGTGCTGTGGGGAAGGGGCGAGATGCTTTCCTGCACCGGTGGATGTGTTTGCTTTTATGCTGAGCGTGTCCTAAACGGTGTCAGTTTGTCTTAATGCTGTCTGGCGTTGCTGCAGTTGCTCTGGTTTTTTGAGGATGCCTTGTGTTTTGGGGTGGCCCGTTTCCCTCGAATCCTCCGTTAGCTCAGCTGCTCTCCTGTCCCTTCTTCTGACTAATTCCTCTGCTTTCTCCTGCTCTATTTTTTTCAGAGGCTGAACTCTAATTTGGAATTTCTGTGTTTCTGAGGGGGAGCTGTGAACGCCCGATGCTCAGCAGACCCCCCAGCCCAGGCGGGGAATGGAACCTGGGGAGCAGCGCCCAGGTGGGAGACGCGGCGCCGTCCTCCGTCCCCAGCGTGCGGCAGAGGAGCAGGAGGCGACAGCCGGCCGGGGGCAGATGCCGGGTGCGTCCCCAGCTCGCCAGAGCTCCCCCCGAGCCTCCTCCCGCGGCCCCGCTCGCCCCGTGCAGCCGCCCCCAGCTCCGGCAGCTCCTGCGAGCCCGTCCCGTGTTCCTGGGCCGCTCCCAAGCCCCGTCGTGAAGGCGGCAAGCCGGCCCTCGGCACCTCTCCGGTGGCCCCTGCGGAAGGAGCAGGCTGGGGCAGGGGTGAGCTACGGTGCTAACGGCCGCTGCTTCTTCTCTCCCTCTCCCAGAGGCCGCGCTGAGGATGTGGCCGTTCGCTCCCAGCCCGGGGGATGCCGTTGGCTGCGCCCGCCTCGGGCTGGCGAGGCTCGTCTGGCAGCGTGGCGGGAGCAGGGACAGGGGAGCACGTCCCGTGCGTGGGCGGGGGCTGCTGCTGCTGGAGCCAGAGAGGTTGGGGAGAGGTAAAGAGGAAGAAATGCGGGGCCGTCGGCCCAACGTCCGCTTCCTGCGGCGGGCGAGAGAGCGAGCCCCTCTCTCCGGGTGGCGAAGGCTCCCTCTGCGCGGCGTGCGGCGGGCCGGGGGCCAACGTGCGCGGCAGGGTCCGTGCGCGTATCCTGGAGCGGGACGGCTGCCTGGCGAGCGAGCCAGCGAGGCTCCATGTCCCCGAAGCCTCGTCTCGTAGGAGCCCTGACACCCCACCGTGTTCTCCTAGGCTGAGGACGGCCGAGCGCCCCGAGTTACCGGAGAGGAAGGGAGGAGAGAAGGAGACGGGAGCGTCTGAGCTGTTAGAAGCCTCCTGGCAGCCACCGAAAGCGAGAGCCGCTGTGAGTCCCTGGCCCTCGGGGCCTCGTCCCCGGCTTGTGTGTCCTGGTGCCTCCCTGCCCCTCCGTCTCCTTTTTCCCCACGCTTTCTCTGGCCCGTTCTTTTCCCTGCCATTAGTTTCCTCTCTGTGTCTGTATGTGCTGCTCTGTCTCTTTCCTTCCTCCCTCCCTTCGCCGTCTCTCTCTCTGTGCCTTTGTCGTGCTCGGCGTTGCCGGCTTTCTTCATTCCGTACGGCACTGTTCCCGTCCTCGTTCACGTTCTGAGCCTTTGTGCCGCCCCGTTTTTTTTTCTCTCTTTTTATTTTCTTTTTTCCTGTCCTCCGTCTCTCCGCGGGGCTCCTCATTCCTCTCTTTCTTCCTCCAAGCCCCTGTGTTCCCCGCGGTCTCTCGCTCTGCCATCGTTTTTGCCTGTTGCCCTCTCTCTTGCTTCCCGTTGATAGGAGGAACAAAAATCTTGTAGAAAGCCCTTGGCATAAGGCAGCAAGACCAGGCCTAACGGAACAGAAACCTAACAGAGAAACACTAGCTCTGTAGGGACTGGAGGTGGGGCAAAGCGGGATGTCGTTGGCTCGCAGGCTGGGAAAATGGGACGTTCCACTAAATGGAGAAGGAGCTACTTGAGTAGCAGCACAAAATGACAGTGGGCGTGCTCAAGACATGAGGTCGAGGAGCCAACACCGGGGCAGGGGGCACCGGGCTGCAGGGGCACCGGGGACCGCTGGAGACCCTTGATGGACACTGGCATACCAGAGATGGACTGCCAGCGAAGGGTGGGGTTATGGAAAGAACTTCTGTTTAATGCACTAACTAAGCGGTAGAAGCAAATGAATATGCAATAGGTGTATGTAAAGAATACCAAGAAGCGTGAACCACACGTACGCTCAAATACAGGGGCCATCCTCTGAGCGTGCGGTGCGCTGTATTGAAATTGCCCGCCGTTCAACACTTTCAGAACAGCGTTAGAGAGTCTTTTTTGCCGACTTTTTGGTATCTCTCCGCGTCCCGTGGTTCCTCGCCGTGTCCCCGTGTCCCGCTCCCTGCCCGTGGTCGCGTTCCTCTCTGTCCCGTTGACCGTGCCGGGTTTTTTTCCTCCGTCTCCGCGCCGCTGCCGCCGCGCCGATTTGTTTCTTTCTGTGCCCTGTTCCTGGTGCTCTTCCGGCCTCTTTTCCTCTGTCCCCGCCGCTGCTTTGATCTCTGCCTTGTTTTTTCAGAGCCCTGTCCCTTTTTTCTCTTCTCGCTTTTGAAGAGAAGCTGCCAAGTTAACGTATACTGCGATGAAGTTATAGAAGGTGTACCCGTCATTAACCAGTTGACATGAGGTAAATGCTTTCTGACCGCCTGCACGATGAGGGGATATTTTTCACCTTTTAGATCCTTCTGCACGACAAGAGGGAGATGGAAGGTTAAGTAACACGTTGTTTAGAAGCTGAGAGCTTAGTTTATATTTGACTAATAATTAACAGATGTATTGTCAGCGAGAAACTAAACAATTATAACTAACATCGTCAAATGAAATAAAGAACGTGGCTTAGCAGTGCTGCTGACTCTGCCGTCCCGTTTCTTTCCCCGTTTCAGGCGGTGAGCCAGCCGGAGGACCCGCTCTGTCCGGCCGCAGGGCCCGTGGAGCCGAGGACTCTCTTGGCGCACCCCGGGGATGTCTCTGGAGAGACTCCTCGTCTCGGTCGGATCGCCGCGGGGACGGACGAGGACCTCTGGTGAGAAGTCTTTCTTCTCTGAAATTTGGGACCGGTCACGTGCTCGCGAACTGTCCGTAAGTCGTGGTACGGAATTTCGGCAGGATAGCGTGGACGGGGTTGCGAGCACCTTAGAGGTATACAGTAGTTGCTGTGGAGTTGTTTGTGCGGCCAGCTTTTGGTGTTGGTTGTTCCCGTGCTCCGTTGTGGTGCAAAGCTGGCTCTGTATGTAGCCGTGAAGCGTACCGTAGTTGGGTTTAATTCTTGGATGTGCCTTGGTTCTGACTATGCACTTGAACACCGAAAACTACAGCAGGAGCTGCTGTGGCTTTAACTTGCAAGGAGTGTGAGCGTTGTGGAGCCATCTGTGTTGCAGAGTGTCCTAATTGCGGTGCTGAGTGTTAGAGAGATTTGAGCTGGGTACCGGAATTGTTTTGTTTTGGAGACGGTGGGATAAACTTGGAGTACAACTTGTGAGGGCGGTGTGTCGTGGGTAGGTTTGAGTATTATCTGTGGAGTACTGCTGTAGGTGTTAATAGTTATTTGCTCGTATTTGTTACAAGATGAGCCGTGTCGTTCCGTGTGACGCGTAATGGGAGGACGGCGTAGTAGCGGTATTCTGAAAAAGAGCCCGTTCGGGTGTATTTTAGCTCACAGGAAAGAGATTGAGGAACCACCTGGTGATAATGTGAATAGAGAAACCTTGATGAAATCTTGTGAGCAGAGGCCATTGTATAAATTGGACAAGGAAGGAAAGCCTGTGCGCAAAGCGCGGTGCTGCACCCGGAAGGAGGCGAACCTGTGAGGAAGAGTGATCGAGAAGGAGGGTTGGAGCGCACCTGTGAGTCAAGAGGGCCCCAGAAAGAAGACACGGGTGGTGGAACCACAGGTCAGGAGAGCTCAAGGAAGGAGAAAGGTGATTGGGGCAGTATGGGTTTTTCTAGCTCACGCGCTAATGGAAACAGTTTGGATAATAAAAGAAATGTATTCAAAACCAATAATTAAAGGCAGGGAATGTTTATATGCTATGTATTGGATAGACCTGAAGGTGTATTTGTTCCTAGAACAAAGGTGAAGTTACAATGGTAATTAACTGAAGATGTGAATTTCCAGATTGCATTGGCAACATACGCAGGGAACATATCAGTTTATTACCCTCAACATAAACTGTGGGCTGAAATTGGTAATTTACCGTTGTATGGCAAGTGCTGCTGTCAGCAACGACAAGACTGAATTTACCGATGCCTCTGGTTGCTCACGTAAAGTTGTAATTACATGGCTAAACTCAGATACCCAGTGTTGCAAACACAAGGTAGAAAAAGGAGACCAAGGGTCAAACAAGTTCTTGAGCTGACAGCTGTTAGGATCGCTTTTGAGTGTTCTGTAATGAGCCTTTGAATGTTGTAACTGACTCATTATGCAGCTGGCATACTTAACCGCCTGGAAGCTTCTTTTCTTAAGGAAGAGGATGATCCTCTTTTGATGGCTGGATTGAGAATGCTATGGTTCCTAATAAATCATAGGCGTCATGGTTTTTATGCAGCGCACATCCGCTCTCGCGCTGCCCTTCCAGGACCTCTTGCGGAAGGCAATAGGAGGGCCGATGCACGAGCTGTGCCGCTTACTGTGCCTAAAGCCTTGGAGCAAGCTAAATTATCACATCAACTCTTTCACCAGAATGCAAAGTCGTTAAAACGACAATTTCAAATTACAACGGATCAGGCCAGGAGCGTTCTTATGTCCTGCCCTGATTGCCAACAGTCGGCACCCGTGCCATCCAAAGAGGGTGTTAATCCAGGAGGGATTACTGACAAGTACGGCCAGCTGATGTAACGCGTTGTTCTGAATTGGGTAAATACGTATGTGTTTCTGTAGACGCTCATTCCAGATTTCTCGTTGCGGCTGCACGCACTGGTGAAAGAGCACGGGACGTCTGTAAACAGTGGTTGGCGTGTTTTGCTGTTTCAGGAGTTCCAGGATATGTAAAACCAGAGGAAAGCGGAACGCACGCTGGATTAGAGGAGCGATCCCCCGAGTGCCCAGCGCGCCGTAATAAAAGTGCCTGCTTTTTAACACTTTCAAAACAGTGTTAAAGAGTCTGTTTGCCGACTTTTCGGTATCGTTTTCTGGCGACGAGGATGGGATAATCTGCCTGACCTCCCGTGGACCCCAGGATCTCTGGGACCTTGTGCCGGCACCGGGGAATTCCCGGAAGGGATCACGGATCCTCGGGCCAGCTCGGGACGTGGGTAAAACCCCATCAATGAGATAAGGCACTTTCATAGTCTGGTTTGTTTGCAGGCTGCCTGCGCGAGACGTGGGCGACACCAGCGCGTTGGGTCTGCGCGTTTTGGTAAATTGGGTAAATTAAAAAGAAATAAAAAACCAAAGAGGAAAATGAGAAAACAATAAATAAAAGAGAAAAACGAGGGAATAGTAATTTGGTAAAGGTACCTTTAGTGATTTTGCTGTTTGTGCCTTAGCAATTGTATGATTGTTTGTGTCTTTAGTGATTTGTTGTTGTTGTTACTTGTGTCTTGGGTGATTTTGTAGTCCAATACTTATGGTTCACCAATTGTCTGTTATTGTGATTGTGAAATAGGTAGTGGACAATGGACAGGAGCGATTCGGAAGAAATCCCCCCCGGGCTGTGTTTTGTGACATTGGAAAAGGATCGTTTGACTCCCTAGGGAACAGCAACCAGGGAATATTGTAATTAATGGTGGCCACTGTAAATAATATTAATATGCTGCACAGGTCTGGGTGGGTATACCCGAGATGTGTAGTATAGTAATGCACTACATGTAATATATAATGAGATATGTTTTAAATCATATATTGTCTATTATATAATGCATATTACACAATACAAAATGTTACATACGCATTGTATTTGAAAAAGGACAATCAGGGAAAGAAATTGAAACCAGTAAAAGGTTTGTTGACGAACAGATATTGGTGTAGAATACACAGAGAACATTAGATCAGGATTGTCCCTTGGTGAATGCAGGGTGGCATCCTGATGTCCTTATATCGGGGGACAGGCTGAATTGGTATGGACAGTGCATTTTATACGGGATTGGACACGCTGTGCCTAAAGCTGTAAATACGCCAAAGCCTTCTGAGATAAAACAGGATCGTCTGTGCCTCATTTGCTACACCCCTTTATCTGTTTCCCAAATTACGATTTAGACTGTATTTACCATTGTAAAAATAAAGCTTTCCCCCTTTAATTTTTGTCATGTATTGTAATTCATAGAGATATTGGAGCCCGTCCTACCTAAACTGTAGAAAAGACAGCAGCCATGTGTATTTTTAAATAAAGATTAAATCAAGTCTGCTAGCCCATTATCTCTAAGCGTTCTACTGTGATCACCTCCCTCCCAAGGTTTTGTGTCTATTGTATCAGGGCCTGACACCCACGGCCACAGTGGATGAATCGCCATGGGCACAGCACCAGGACCCGCTTGTTGGTGTCCAGGGTATCCACTCCAGCAGACACTGTTAGTAAAAGAGCACATCATGAAACTGGAGAACCATCTAATTGTGTCATTATACACATTCACTGCTCTTTTTTCTGCTTTATACCCCTGGTAGCTTTTTAAAATGGCACAGTTTGAAAAGGATTTCTGTTTTGGCCCTGCACACGGAGGCTGATTTTCCTTTTCTAGGGCCTTCCACCCGGTTCACCGCACCCGTGTGATCACTGCGCTGCACGTGGGCAAAATCAGCTGTGCCCTGTGTTTCTCCCGTAAAATAGTAAGAACGCTAATACAATCGTGCCAGGAACTACCTTCACTGTGAATATTTGAAGGAACCCACTGCTAATGTATTGTTAATGGGTACTTGCATTGTGGATTAGATGCAACAAAAATCCATACTTTCTTTTATCCTTTGCTGTACAGGAGGTGGTTGAACTTTTCTATAGCAGATTCAATCACCTGTTGTAAAGCGAGATGGTTGTCTCCTGTGAGGAAGCAGGGTAGATTTACCCATGCTCTATAAGCACCATGGATGAGCTATATAGAGTAACAGCTTAAAAACAAACCAACCAGCAACAAGAAGCTAACGATCAAAACAGCAAAAGGAAAAAAACCCCAAACAAACCAACCCAAAAGCGCAGAGGCTCCTGAACGCCCCCTCTCAGTGCTGTGATGTCCGTTTCCAGGGAGCCCGTGGGGTGTCCCCACAACCGCAGACACAGGTGACCCGGCTGGGTGGTGCCAGCAGAGAACAGTTGGTGTGACCCAGCCCGCTGCGCTGCCCTGGGAAAGCCGGGGACAAAGGGCCGGGCCGGGGCATGGGGAGGTTGGTTCCAGCTCACGGATCAACTCACAGCGACTGCGGAAACAGCCCCGAGCCGGGACGGGCCCGGCCGTGTGCTCCTGTCTCCCCGCCGCGGGGGTCCTGGCTCTGGACATCGTTGCACAGGATCGTTTGAGAACCGTTCCTGAAGGATGCGCAGCGCCCAGAGCAGCAGCGCCTGCCCGGCTGCTGCTCAGCCGAGGGTAAGGGCTGGAACTGACCCTGTAGCAGCAGCAGAGCTGCCACAGCTGCGGGCGAGCCGAGTTACTGCTGCAGACAAGACACGGGGCACAGGGAGAGGCAATGTATTTTATTAGGATAGAAGGCATCTTTAGGAAAAAAAAACATTTTAGCAATGTCGGGCTATTATCTTTTATCAGTGTGTCTGCCATGTGCGCGGCTCTGGGAAAGCGCGTTCGGGGAGCTCGGGCTGCCCACGGGTCAAGAAAAAGCGCCCGCGCTGCGGGGCCCGGGGGCGCTGCGTGACCGCGCTCGGTGCTGCCGTCTGGTGGCCACAGCCCGGAACTGCAGCTGGGGAGCGGCGCCCGGTGCCCGTGCCGCGGGTAAGAGGGGGGCGCTGCCGCTGCGACCGAGGTCGTGCCCGTCAGAAAGGGGGGGCAGCGGTCGGACGAGCCGCCGGGAAAAAAAGAGGCGCCCGGCTCTCCCGGGGCGGCCCCGCTGCGAGGGGAACGGGCGAGGCGGCAGCAGGAGGAGGCGGCGTCTCCTCAGTCCCGGGCACAGGGGAGAGAAACCTGCCGGCTGGAGCTCCTTACGGCTCTCTCTGTTCACAATGAATTTAAGGGTAGGTGACCACCCGCCCCCCTTGTCAGCATAAAGCAAAGGAGCGCGGTTTGTTGTTTCCTTTCAAACGCGGCTGCTGGAAGCCGCGCGGGCAAAGGGCGGGGGGGGCCCGGCAGGGCGGAGAGCAGACGGGTGAGGGTGCAGAGCGGGCCAATCAGATGGCGCGGGAAGGCTGGGGGGGGGGCGGATCGCTGATAGGCTGCCAAGGCACGTCAATTGCCATTCTGTCCGCCAATCAGATTGCCGGAGGGGCGGGTGTCGGAGGCTCCGTACTGCGCATGAGCAAACTGCGAGTACTGATGGGCCAAGAGAATGATGATTGACTTGTCTTCGGCAGCCAATCGTGTTGCGGAAAGGGGCGGGTGCTGCTCTCTCCCTACTGCGCCTGCCCTCACTGCGAGCTCTGATAGGCGGAGAAAATGGTGATTGACGTGCCTAGGCAGGCTATCATTTTGCCGGAGGGGCGGGCGTTGCGGGCCTCTGGGCGCCGGACGGAGCATCCAATAGGAGGACAGCGTGGTGGGGTGGAAAGCAGCCAATCAGCGCGGGTCCTGGCGAGCGGGTCCGTGGTGTCTCGGGGTGGGTACCGGGAATTAACGGGAACGGGGGTCGGGGCGGCTGTGGAGCGGTTGCTGCAACCGGTACCCGGGGACCTGGAGGCAGTCGGCTCAGGGTAGCCCTTCGTGAGGTCCCCGGAGGCGGCAGAAAGGAAGGAGGCGACAGAAAGGCAGAGGGGGCCTCCCGCCGCGGAGGTCTCCGGGGCGCGGCGGGTGTCGGTGCCCGCGGAGCCCGGCGGGACGGTGGGAGAGTGCGAGGGGAACGGAGCGGCGAAAGAGGCGGCAGGTGAGTGCGGCCGCGGCGAGGGTGACCGTGCCGTTGGAACGGGGGGAGTGGGATGGGCCGGCGCGGTGAGGAGGCGTTCGGTTCAGTTTCCCCCCTGCCCTTACGGCCGAGTTGGCGAAGCCGGTGGGAGGTGTGTGACCCCGAGGGCAGGTGCGCCGAAGGCTTACGGTCTGGAGCCGTGTGTCCCTCCGGGACAGCAGTCGCTCCGGGAGCGGCGCAGCCCCCGTTAGTCGGGGGGAGACGTTTCAAACCAGAGCTAAGGCGCGGTGGCAGGCTCGGTGGCGTGGCGGGTCGGGCGCCGCTTCGGCGGGAGCTCGGGGCGAGGCCCGGCGGGTTCTGTGTCCTGTACGCGCGGCTTTCGTTCCGCGGCTCTCTGTGTGCGTTTTTGTTTCGTTGCGTTTGTTTTCTGGAGTTTATTTTGCGGGGTTCCCGCGAAACGCGGCACGACCGCTCGCCCGGGGCTGCCGCGGCGGTCTCAGTGCTGCCGCCCTGTGGCGAAACTCGGGTACTGCAGCGCACGGCCGGGGGAAGAGGCGCCGTTTGACCCGAAGCGGTCAGAAGTGCCAGAAACCAACGCCAGAACCGGCAGGAGCTGCGGCTTCGCAGTTCTGTCAGCATTGATCTTAGGACTCTGATTTTGATGCTAGTCGTTTTTACTTACATTACGCTACAGTGTTCTGTTTGGTACTGCTAGTGGGTAACAAATAATTGTGCTGTACCACAACGCGAGAGGATAATATTTCATAGACTTATACTGCCAAAGAGTTTGCAAGTGTATTGAAAAGGGGGGAATTCAAGAGAAGCTACCAAGTTAATGTATACTGCGATGAAGTTATAGAAGATGTACCCTTCATTAACCGGTTCACGTGGGGTAAATGCTTTCTGACCGCCTGCACGATGAGGGGATATTTTTCACCTTTTAGATCCTTCTGCATGACAAGAGGGAGACAGAAGATTTAATAACACATTGTTTAGAAGCTGAGAGCTTAGTTTATATTTAACTAATAGATGTGTTGTCAGTGAGAAACTAAACATTTATAACTAACTTCATCAATTATTTCTTAGGTTAGATATATTGTATGTTCAAAATTTAAAACAATTGTAATTAATATGTAGCAACTGTGTGATTATAAGCAATGCAAGAGCATCCAGTCGTGGGAGCACTTGCAGAGGACGACCCCCAGAGCTCCCCAGTGCAGATGAAAGAAACATTGCCTGCTTAACGGTGTAATTGACTCTGCTGTCAAGCTTATTTCTCCGTTTCAGTACGAGCCCATCCCGTGGCCTCACAGGGCTGTGTCCTGTGGCGGTGCTGTGGGGAAGGGGCGAGATGCTTTCCTGCACCGGTGGATGTGTTTGCTTTTATGCTGAGCGTGTCCTAAACGGTGTCAGTTTGTCTTAATGCTGTCTGGCGTTGCTGCAGTTGCTCTGGTTTTTTGAGGATGCCTTGTGTTTTGGGGTGGCCCGTTTCCCTCGAATCCTCCGTTAGCTCAGCTGCTCTCCTGTCCCTTCTTCTGACTAATTCCTCTGCTTTCTCCTGCTCTATTTTTTTCAGAGGCTGAACTCTAATTTGGAATTTCTGTGTTTCTGAGGGGGAGCTGTGAACGCCCGATGCTCAGCAGACCCCCCAGCCCAGGCGGGGAATGGAACCTGGGGAGCAGCGCCCAGGTGGGAGACGCGGCGCCGTCCTCCGTCCCCAGCGTGCGGCAGAGGAGCAGGAGGCGACAGCCGGCCGGGGGCAGATGCCGGGTGCGTCCCCAGCTCGCCAGAGCTCCCCCCGAGCCTCCTCCCGCGGCCCCGCTCGCCCCGTGCAGCCGCTCCCAGCTCCGGCAGCTCCTGCGAGCCCGTCCCGTGTTCCTGGGCCGCTCCCAAGCCCCGTCGTGAAGGCGGCAAGCCGGCCCTCGGCACCTCTCCGGTGGCCCCTGCGGAAGGAGCAGGCTGGGGCAGGGGTGAGCTACGGTGCTAACGGCCGCTGCTTCTTCTCTCCCTCTCCCAGAGGCCGCGCTGAGGATGTGGCCGTTCGCTCCCAGCCCGGGGGATGCCGTTGGCTGCGCCCGCCTCGGGCTGGCGAGGCTCGTCTGGCAGCGTGGCGGGAGCAGGGACAGGGGAGCACGTCCCGTGCGTGGGCGGGGGCTGCTGCTGCTGGAGCCAGAGAGGTTGGGGAGAGGTAAAGAGGAAGAAATGCGGGGCCGTCGGCCCAACGTCCGCTTCCTGCGGCGGGCGAGAGAGCGAGCCCCTCTCTCCGGGTGGCGAAGGCTCCCTCTGCGCGGCGTGCGGCGGGCCGGGGGCCAACGTGCGCGGCAGGGTCCGTGCGCGTATCCTGGAGCGGGACGGCTGCCTGGCGAGCGAGCCAGCGAGGCTCCATGTCCCCGAAGCCTCGTCTCGTAGGAGCCCTGACACCCCACCGTGTTCTCCTAGGCTGAGGACGGCCGAGCGCCCCGAGTTACCGGAGAGGAAGGGAGGAGAGAAGGAGACGGGAGCGTCTGAGCTGTTAGAAGCCTCCTGGCAGCCACCGAAAGCGAGAGCCGCTGTGAGTCCCTGGCCCTCGGGGCCTCGTCCCCGGCTTGTGTGTCCTGGTGCCTCCCTGCCCCTCCGTCTCCTTTTTCCCCACGCTTTCTCTGGCCCGTTCTTTTCCCTGCCATTAGTTTCCTCTCTGTGTCTGTATGTGCTGCTCTGTCTCTTTCCTTCCTCCCTCCCTTCGCCGTCTCTCTCTCTGTGCCTTTGTCGTGCTCGGCGTTGCCGGCTTTCTTCATTCCGTACGGCACTGTTCCCGTCCTCGTTCACGTTCTGAGCCTTTGTGCCGCCCCGTTTTTTTTTCTCTCTTTTTATTTTCTTTTTTCCTGTCCTCCGTCTCTCCGCGGGGCTCCTCATTCCTCTCTTTCTTCCTCCAAGCCCCTGTGTTCCCCGCGGTCTCTCGCTCTGCCATCGTTTTTGCCTGTTGCCCTCTCTCTTGCTTCCCGTTGATAGGAGGAACAAAAATCTTGTAGAAAGCCCTTGGCATAAGGCAGCAAGACCAGGCCTAACGGAACAGAAACCTAACAGAGAAACACTAGCTCTGTAGGGACTGGAGGTGGGGCAAAGCGGGATGTCGTTGGCTCGCAGGCTGGGAAAATGGGACGTTCCACTAAATGGAGAAGGAGCTACTTGAGTAGCAGCACAAAATGACAGTGGGCGTGCTCAAGACATGAGGTCGAGGAGCCAACACCGGGGCAGGGGGCACCGGGCTGCAGGGGCACCGGGGACCGCTGGAGACCCTTGATGGACACTGGCATACCAGAGATGGACTGCCAGCGAAGGGTGGGGTTATGGAAAGAACTTCTGTTTAATGCACTAACTAAGCGGTAGAAGCAAATGAATATGCAATAGGTGTATGTAAAGAATACCAAGAAGCGTGAACCACACGTACGCTCAAATACAGGGGCCATCCTCTGAGCGTGCGGTGCGCTGTATTGAAATTGCCCGCCGTTCAACACTTTCAGAACAGCGTTAGAGAGTCTTTTTTGCCGACTTTTTGGTATCTCTCCGCGTCCCGTGGTTCCTCGCCGTGTCCCCGTGTCCCGCTCCCTGCCCGTGGTCGCGTTCCTCTCTGTCCCGTTGACCGTGCCGGGTTTTTTTCCTCCGTCTCCGCGCCGCTGCCGCCGCGCCGATTTGTTTCTTTCTGTGCCCTGTTCCTGGTGCTCTTCCGGCCTCTTTTCCTCTGTCCCCGCCGCTGCTTTGATCTCTGCCTTGTTTTTTCAGAGCCCTGTCCCTTTTTTCTCTTCTCGCTTTTGAAGAGAAGCTGCCAAGTTAACGTATACTGCGATGAAGTTATAGAAGGTGTACCCGTCATTAACCAGTTGACATGAGGTAAATGCTTTCTGACCGCCTGCACGATGAGGGGATATTTTTCACCTTTTAGATCCTTCTGCACGACAAGAGGGAGATGGAAGGTTAAGTAACACGTTGTTTAGAAGCTGAGAGCTTAGTTTATATTTGACTAATAATTAACAGATGTATTGTCAGCGAGAAACTAAACAATTATAACTAACATCGTCAAATGAAATAAAGAACGTGGCTTAGCAGTGCTGCTGACTCTGCCGTCCCGTTTCTTTCCCCGTTTCAGCCGGTGAGCCAGCCGGAGGACCCGCTCTGTCCGGCCGCAGGGCCCGTGGAGCCGAGGACTCTCTTGGCGCACCCCGGGGATGTCTCTGGAGAGACTCCTCGTCTCGGTCGGATCGCCGCGGGGACGGACGAGGACCTCTGGTGAGAAGTCTTTCTTCTCTGAAATTTGGGACCGGTCACGTGCTCGCGAACTGTCCGTAAGTCGTGGTACGGAATTTCGGCAGGATAGCGTGGACGGGGTTGCGAGCACCTTAGAGGTATACAGTAGTTGCTGTGGAGTTGTTTGTGCGGCCAGCTTTTGGTGTTGGTTGTTCCCGTGCTCCGTTGTGGTGCAAAGCTGGCTCTGTATGTAGCCGTGAAGCGTACCGTAGTTGGGTTTAATTCTTGGATGTGCCTTGGTTCTGACTATGCACTTGAACACCGAAAACTACAGCAGGAGCTGCTGTGGCTTTAACTTGCAAGGAGTGTGAGCGTTGTGGAGCCATCTGTGTTGCAGAGTGTCCTAATTGCGGTGCTGAGTGTTAGAGAGATTTGAGCTGGGTACCGGAATTGTTTTGTTTTGGAGACGGTGGGATAAACTTGGAGTACAACTTGTGAGGGCGGTGTGTCGTGGGTAGGTTTGAGTATTATCTGTGGAGTACTGCTGTAGGTGTTAATAGTTATTTGCTCGTATTTGTTACAAGATGAGCCGTGTCGTTCCGTGTGACGCGTAATGGGAGGACGGCGTAGTAGCGGTATTCTGAAAAAGAGCCCGTTCGGGTGTATTTTAGCTCACAGGAAAGAGATTGAGGAACCACCTGGTGATAATGTGAATAGAGAAACCTTGATGAAATCTTGTGAGCAGAGGCCATTGTATAAATTGGACAAGGAAGGAAAGCCTGTGCGCAAAGCGCGGTGCTGCACCCGGAAGGAGGCGAACCTGTGAGGAAGAGTGATCGAGAAGGAGGGTTGGAGCGCACCTGTGAGTCAAGAGGGCCCCAGAAAGAAGACACGGGTGGTGGAACCACAGGTCAGGAGAGCTCAAGGAAGGAGAAAGGTGATTGGGGCAGTATGGGTTTTTCTAGCTCACGCGCTAATGGAAACAGTTTGGATAATAAAAGAAATGTATTCAAAACCAATAATTAAAGGCAGGGAATGTTTATATGCTATGTATTGGATAGACCTGAAGGTGTATTTGTTCCTAGAACAAAGGTGAAGTTACAATGGTAATTAACTGAAGATGTGAATTTCCAGATTGCATTGGCAACATACGCAGGGAACATATCAGTTTATTACCCTCAACATAAACTGTGGGCTGAAATTGGTAATTTACCGTTGTATGGCAAGTGCTGCTGTCAGCAACGACAAGACTGAATTTACCGATGCCTCTGGTTGCTCACGTAAAGTTGTAATTACATGGCTAAACTCAGATACCCAGTGTTGCAAACACAAGGTAGAAAAAGGAGACCAAGGGTCAAACAAGTTCTTGAGCTGACAGCTGTTAGGATCGCTTTTGAGTGTTCTGTAATGAGCCTTTGAATGTTGTAACTGACTCATTATGCAGCTGGCATACTTAACCGCCTGGAAGCTTCTTTTCTTAAGGAAGAGGATGATCCTCTTTTGATGGCTGGATTGAGAATGCTATGGTTCCTAATAAATCATAGGCGTCATGGTTTTTATGCAGCGCACATCCGCTCTCGCGCTGCCCTTCCAGGACCTCTTGCGGAAGGCAATAGGAGGGCCGATGCACGAGCTGTGCCGCTTACTGTGCCTAAAGCCTTGGAGCAAGCTAAATTATCACATCAACTCTTTCACCAGAATGCAAAGTCGTTAAAACGACAATTTCAAATTACAACGGATCAGGCCAGGAGCGTTCTTATGTCCTGCCCTGATTGCCAACAGTCGGCACCCGTGCCATCCAAAGAGGGTGTTAATCCAGGAGGGATTACTGACAAGTACGGCCAGCTGATGTAACGCGTTGTTCTGAATTGGGTAAATACGTATGTGTTTCTGTAGACGCTCATTCCAGATTTCTCGTTGCGGCTGCACGCACTGGTGAAAGAGCACGGGACGTCTGTAAACAGTGGTTGGCGTGTTTTGCTGTTTCAGGAGTTCCAGGATATGTAAAACCAGAGGAAAGCGGAACGCACGCTGGATTAGAGGAGCGATCCCCCGAGTGCCCAGCGCGCCGTAATAAAAGTGCCTGCTTTTTAACACTTTCAAAACAGTGTTAAAGAGTCTGTTTGCCGACTTTTCGGTATCGTTTTCTGGCGACGAGGATGGGATAATCTGCCTGACCTCCCGTGGACCCCAGGATCTCTGGGACCTTGTGCCGGCACCGGGGAATTCCCGGAAGGGATCACGGATCCTCGGGCCAGCTCGGGACGTGGGTAAAACCCCATCAATGAGATAAGGCACTTTCATAGTCTGGTTTGTTTGCAGGCTGCCTGCGCGAGACGTGGGCGACACCAGCGCGTTGGGTCTGCGCGTTTTGGTAAATTGGGTAAATTAAAAAGAAATAAAAAACCAAAGAGGAAAATGAGAAAACAATAAATAAAAGAGAAAAACGAGGGAATAGTAATTTGGTAAAGGTACCTTTAGTGATTTTGCTGTTTGTGCCTTAGCAATTGTATGATTGTTTGTGTCTTTAGTGATTTGTTGTTGTTGTTACTTGTGTCTTGGGTGATTTTGTAGTCCAATACTTATGGTTCACCAATTGTCTGTTATTGTGATTGTGAAATAGGTAGTGGACAATGGACAGGAGCGATTCGGAAGAAATCCCCCCCGGGCTGTGTTTTGTGACATTGGAAAAGGATCGTTTGACTCCCTAGGGAACAGCAACCAGGGAATATTGTAATTAATGGTGGCCACTGTAAATAATATTAATATGCTGCACAGGTCTGGGTGGGTATACCCGAGATGTGTAGTATAGTAATGCACTACATGTAATATATAATGAGATATGTTTTAAATCATATATTGTCTATTATATAATGCATATTACACAATACAAAATGTTACATACGCATTGTATTTGAAAAAGGACAATCAGGGAAAGAAATTGAAACCAGTAAAAGGTTTGTTGACGAACAGATATTGGTGTAGAATACACAGAGAACATTAGATCAGGATTGTCCCTTGGTGAATGCAGGGTGGCATCCTGATGTCCTTATATCGGGGGACAGGCTGAATTGGTATGGACAGTGCATTTTATACGGGATTGGACACGCTGTGCCTAAAGCTGTAAATACGCCAAAGCCTTCTGAGATAAAACAGGATCGTCTGTGCCTCATTTGCTACACCCCTTTATCTGTTTCCCAAATTACGATTTAGACTGTATTTACCATTGTAAAAATAAAGCTTTCCCCCTTTAATTTTTGTCATGTATTGTAATTCATAGAGATATTGGAGCCCGTCCTACCTAAACTGTAGAAAAGACAGCAGCCATGTGTATTTTTAAATAAAGATTAAATCAAGTCTGCTAGCCCATTATCTCTAAGCGTTCTACTGTGATCACCTCCCTCCCAAGGTTTTGTGTCTATTGTATCAGGGCCTGACACCCACGGCCACAGTGGATGAATCGCCATGGGCACAGCACCAGGACCCGCTTGTTGGTGTCCAGGGTATCCACTCCAGCAGACACTGTTAGTAAAAGAGCACATCATGAAACTGGAGAACCATCTAATTGTGTCATTATACACATTCACTGCTCTTTTTTCTGCTTTATACCCCTGGTAGCTTTTTAAAATGGCACAGTTTGAAAAGGATTTCTGTTTTGGCCCTGCACACGGAGGCTGATTTTCCTTTTCTAGGGCCTTCCACCCGGTTCACCGCACCCGTGTGATCACTGCGCTGCACGTGGGCAAAATCAGCTGTGCCCTGTGTTTCTCCCGTAAAATAGTAAGAACGCTAATACAATCGTGCCAGGAACTACCTTCACTGTGAATATTTGAAGGAACCCACTGCTAATGTATTGTTAATGGGTACTTGCATTGTGGATTAGATGCAACAAAAATCCATACTTTCTTTTATCCTTTGCTGTACAGGAGGTGGTTGAACTTTTCTATAGCAGATTCAATCACCTGTTGTAAAGCGAGATGGTTGTCTCCTGTGAGGAAGCAGGGTAGATTTACCCATGCTCTATAAGCACCATGGATGAGCTATATAGAGTAACAGCTTAAAAACAAACCAACCAGCAACAAGAAGCTAACGATCAAAACAGCAAAAGGAAAAAAACCCCAAACAAACCAACCCAAAAGCGCAGAGGCTCCTGAACGCCCCCTCTCAGTGCTGTGATGTCCGTTTCCAGGGAGCCCGTGGGGTGTCCCCACAACCGCAGACACAGGTGACCCGGCTGGGTGGTGCCAGCAGAGAACAGTTGGTGTGACCCAGCCCGCTGCGCTGCCCTGGGAAAGCCGGGGACAAAGGGCCGGGCCGGGGCATGGGGAGGTTGGTTCCAGCTCACGGATCAACTCACAGCGACTGCGGAAACAGCCCCGAGCCGGGACGGGCCCGGCCGTGTGCTCCTGTCTCCCCGCCGCGGGGGTCCTGGCTCTGGACATCGTTGCACAGGATCGTTTGAGAACCGTTCCTGAAGGATGCGCAGCGCCCAGAGCAGCAGCGCCTGCCCGGCTGCTGCTCAGCCGAGGGTAAGGGCTGGAACTGACCCTGTAGCAGCAGCAGAGCTGCCACAGCTGCGGGCGAGCCGAGTTACTGCTGCAGACAAGACACGGGGCACAGGGAGAGGCAATGTATTTTATTAGGATAGAAGGCATCTTTAGGAAAAAAAAACATTTTAGCAATGTCGGGCTATTATCTTTTATCAGTGTGTCTGCCATGTGCGCGGCTCTGGGAAAGCGCGTTCGGGGAGCTCGGGCTGCCCACGGGTCAAGAAAAAGCGCCCGCGCTGCGGGGCCCGGGGGCGCTGCGTGACCGCGCTCGGTGCTGCCGTCTGGTGGCCACAGCCCGGAACTGCAGCTGGGGAGCGGCGCCCGGTGCCCGTGCCGCGGGTAAGAGGGGGGCGCTGCCGCTGCGACCGAGGTCGTGCCCGTCAGAAAGGGGGGGCAGCGGTCGGACGAGCCGCCGGGAAAAAAAGAGGCGCCCGGCTCTCCCGGGGCGGCCCCGCTGCGAGGGGAACGGGCGAGGCGGCAGCAGGAGGAGGCGGCGTCTCCTCAGTCCCGGGCACAGGGGAGAGAAACCTGCCGGCTGGAGCTCCTTACGGCTCTCTCTGTTCACAATGAATTTAAGGGTAGGTGACCACCCGCCCCCCTTGTCAGCATAAAGCAAAGGAGCGCGGTTTGTTGTTTCCTTTCAAACGCGGCTGCTGGAAGCCGCGCGGGCAAAGGGCGGGGGGGGCCCGGCAGGGCGGAGAGCAGACGGGTGAGGGTGCAGAGCGGGCCAATCAGATGGCGCGGGAAGGCTGGGGGGGGGGCGGATCGCTGATAGGCTGCCAAGGCACGTCAATTGCCATTCTGTCCGCCAATCAGATTGCCGGAGGGGCGGGTGTCGGAGGCTCCGTACTGCGCATGAGCAAACTGCGAGTACTGATGGGCCAAGAGAATGATGATTGACTTGTCTTCGGCAGCCAATCGTGTTGCGGAAAGGGGCGGGTGCTGCTCTCTCCCTACTGCGCCTGCCCTCACTGCGAGCTCTGATAGGCGGAGAAAATGGTGATTGACGTGCCTAGGCAGGCTATCATTTTGCCGGAGGGGCGGGCGTTGCGGGCCTCTGGGCGCCGGACGGAGCATCCAATAGGAGGACAGCGTGGTGGGGTGGAAAGCAGCCAATCAGCGCGGGTCCTGGCGAGCGGGTCCGTGGTGTCTCGGGGTGGGTACCGGGAATTAACGGGAACGGGGGTCGGGGCGGCTGTGGAGCGGTTGCTGCAACCGGTACCCGGGGACCTGGAGGCAGTCGGCTCAGGGTAGCCCTTCGTGAGGTCCCCGGAGGCGGCAGAAAGGAAGGAGGCGACAGAAAGGCAGAGGGGGCCTCCCGCCGCGGAGGTCTCCGGGGCGCGGCGGGTGTCGGTGCCCGCGGAGCCCGGCGGGACGGTGGGAGAGTGCGAGGGGAACGGAGCGGCGAAAGAGGCGGCAGGTGAGTGCGGCCGCGGCGAGGGTGACCGTGCCGTTGGAACGGGGGGAGTGGGATGGGCCGGCGCGGTGAGGAGGCGTTCGGTTCAGTTTCCCCCCTGCCCTTACGGCCGAGTTGGCGAAGCCGGTGGGAGGTGTGTGACCCCGAGGGCAGGTGCGCCGAAGGCTTACGGTCTGGAGCCGTGTGTCCCTCCGGGACAGCAGTCGCTCCGGGAGCGGCGCAGCCCCCGTTAGTCGGGGGGAGACGTTTCAAACCAGAGCTAAGGCGCGGTGGCAGGCTCGGTGGCGTGGCGGGTCGGGCGCCGCTTCGGCGGGAGCTCGGGGCGAGGCCCGGCGGGTTCTGTGTCCTGTACGCGCGGCTTTCGTTCCGCGGCTCTCTGTGTGCGTTTTTGTTTCGTTGCGTTTGTTTTCTGGAGTTTATTTTGCGGGGTTCCCGCGAAACGCGGCACGACCGCTCGCCCGGGGCTGCCGCGGCGGTCTCAGTGCTGCCGCCCTGTGGCGAAACTCGGGTACTGCAGCGCACGGCCGGGGGAAGAGGCGCCGTTTGACCCGAAGCGGTCAGAAGTGCCAGAAACCAACGCCAGAACCGGCAGGAGCTGCGGCTTCGCAGTTCTGTCAGCATTGATCTTAGGACTCTGATTTTGATGCTAGTCGTTTTTACTTACATTACGCTACAGTGTTCTGTTTGGTACTGCTAGTGGGTAACAAATAATTGTGCTGTACCACAACGCGAGAGGATAATATTTCATAGACTTATACTGCCAAAGAGTTTGCAAGTGTATTGAAAAGGGGGGAATTCAAGAGAAGCTACCAAGTTAATGTATACTGCGATGAAGTTATAGAAGATGTACCCTTCATTAACCGGTTCACGTGGGGTAAATGCTTTCTGACCGCCTGCACGATGAGGGGATATTTTTCACCTTTTAGATCCTTCTGCATGACAAGAGGGAGACAGAAGATTTAATAACACATTGTTTAGAAGCTGAGAGCTTAGTTTATATTTAACTAATAGATGTGTTGTCAGTGAGAAACTAAACATTTATAACTAACTTCATCAATTATTTCTTAGGTTAGATATATTGTATGTTCAAAATTTAAAACAATTGTAATTAATATGTAGCAACTGTGTGATTATAAGCAATGCAAGAGCATCCAGTCGTGGGAGCACTTGCAGAGGACGACCCCCAGAGCTCCCCAGTGCAGATGAAAGAAACATTGCCTGCTTAACGGTGTAATTGACTCTGCTGTCAAGCTTATTTCTCCGTTTCAGTACGAGCCCATCCCGTGGCCTCACAGGGCTGTGTCCTGTGGCGGTGCTGTGGGGAAGGGGCGAGATGCTTTCCTGCACCGGTGGATGTGTTTGCTTTTATGCTGAGCGTGTCCTAAACGGTGTCAGTTTGTCTTAATGCTGTCTGGCGTTGCTGCAGTTGCTCTGGTTTTTTGAGGATGCCTTGTGTTTTGGGGTGGCCCGTTTCCCTCGAATCCTCCGTTAGCTCAGCTGCTCTCCTGTCCCTTCTTCTGACTAATTCCTCTGCTTTCTCCTGCTCTATTTTTTTCAGAGGCTGAACTCTAATTTGGAATTTCTGTGTTTCTGAGGGGGAGCTGTGAACGCCCGATGCTCAGCAGACCCCCCAGCCCAGGCGGGGAATGGAACCTGGGGAGCAGCGCCCAGGTGGGAGACGCGGCGCCGTCCTCCGTCCCCAGCGTGCGGCAGAGGAGCAGGAGGCGACAGCCGGCCGGGGGCAGATGCCGGGTGCGTCCCCAGCTCGCCAGAGCTCCCCCCGAGCCTCCTCCCGCGGCCCCGCTCGCCCCGTGCAGCCGCTCCCAGCTCCGGCAGCTCCTGCGAGCCCGTCCCGTGTTCCTGGGCCGCTCCCAAGCCCCGTCGTGAAGGCGGCAAGCCGGCCCTCGGCACCTCTCCGGTGGCCCCTGCGGAAGGAGCAGGCTGGGGCAGGGGTGAGCTACGGTGCTAACGGCCGCTGCTTCTTCTCTCCCTCTCCCAGAGGCCGCGCTGAGGATGTGGCCGTTCGCTCCCAGCCCGGGGGATGCCGTTGGCTGCGCCCGCCTCGGGCTGGCGAGGCTCGTCTGGCAGCGTGGCGGGAGCAGGGACAGGGGAGCACGTCCCGTGCGTGGGCGGGGGCTGCTGCTGCTGGAGCCAGAGAGGTTGGGGAGAGGTAAAGAGGAAGAAATGCGGGGCCGTCGGCCCAACGTCCGCTTCCTGCGGCGGGCGAGAGAGCGAGCCCCTCTCTCCGGGTGGCGAAGGCTCCCTCTGCGCGGCGTGCGGCGGGCCGGGGGCCAACGTGCGCGGCAGGGTCCGTGCGCGTATCCTGGAGCGGGACGGCTGCCTGGCGAGCGAGCCAGCGAGGCTCCATGTCCCCGAAGCCTCGTCTCGTAGGAGCCCTGACACCCCACCGTGTTCTCCTAGGCTGAGGACGGCCGAGCGCCCCGAGTTACCGGAGAGGAAGGGAGGAGAGAAGGAGACGGGAGCGTCTGAGCTGTTAGAAGCCTCCTGGCAGCCACCGAAAGCGAGAGCCGCTGTGAGTCCCTGGCCCTCGGGGCCTCGTCCCCGGCTTGTGTGTCCTGGTGCCTCCCTGCCCCTCCGTCTCCTTTTTCCCCACGCTTTCTCTGGCCCGTTCTTTTCCCTGCCATTAGTTTCCTCTCTGTGTCTGTATGTGCTGCTCTGTCTCTTTCCTTCCTCCCTCCCTTCGCCGTCTCTCTCTCTGTGCCTTTGTCGTGCTCGGCGTTGCCGGCTTTCTTCATTCCGTACGGCACTGTTCCCGTCCTCGTTCACGTTCTGAGCCTTTGTGCCGCCCCGTTTTTTTTTCTCTCTTTTTATTTTCTTTTTTCCTGTCCTCCGTCTCTCCGCGGGGCTCCTCATTCCTCTCTTTCTTCCTCCAAGCCCCTGTGTTCCCCGCGGTCTCTCGCTCTGCCATCGTTTTTGCCTGTTGCCCTCTCTCTTGCTTCCCGTTGATAGGAGGAACAAAAATCTTGTAGAAAGCCCTTGGCATAAGGCAGCAAGACCAGGCCTAACGGAACAGAAACCTAACAGAGAAACACTAGCTCTGTAGGGACTGGAGGTGGGGCAAAGCGGGATGTCGTTGGCTCGCAGGCTGGGAAAATGGGACGTTCCACTAAATGGAGAAGGAGCTACTTGAGTAGCAGCACAAAATGACAGTGGGCGTGCTCAAGACATGAGGTCGAGGAGCCAACACCGGGGCAGGGGGCACCGGGCTGCAGGGGCACCGGGGACCGCTGGAGACCCTTGATGGACACTGGCATACCAGAGATGGACTGCCAGCGAAGGGTGGGGTTATGGAAAGAACTTCTGTTTAATGCACTAACTAAGCGGTAGAAGCAAATGAATATGCAATAGGTGTATGTAAAGAATACCAAGAAGCGTGAACCACACGTACGCTCAAATACAGGGGCCATCCTCTGAGCGTGCGGTGCGCTGTATTGAAATTGCCCGCCGTTCAACACTTTCAGAACAGCGTTAGAGAGTCTTTTTTGCCGACTTTTTGGTATCTCTCCGCGTCCCGTGGTTCCTCGCCGTGTCCCCGTGTCCCGCTCCCTGCCCGTGGTCGCGTTCCTCTCTGTCCCGTTGACCGTGCCGGGTTTTTTTCCTCCGTCTCCGCGCCGCTGCCGCCGCGCCGATTTGTTTCTTTCTGTGCCCTGTTCCTGGTGCTCTTCCGGCCTCTTTTCCTCTGTCCCCGCCGCTGCTTTGATCTCTGCCTTGTTTTTTCAGAGCCCTGTCCCTTTTTTCTCTTCTCGCTTTTGAAGAGAAGCTGCCAAGTTAACGTATACTGCGATGAAGTTATAGAAGGTGTACCCGTCATTAACCAGTTGACATGAGGTAAATGCTTTCTGACCGCCTGCACAATGAGGGGATATTTTTCACCTTTTAGATCCTTCTGCACGACAAGAGGGAGATGGAAGGTTAAGTAACACGTTGTTTAGAAGCTGAGAGCTTAGTTTATATTTGACTAATAATTAACAGATGTATTGTCAGCGAGAAACTAAACAATTATAACTAACATCGTCAAATGAAATAAAGAACGTGGCTTAGCAGTGCTGCTGACTCTGCCGTCCCGTTTCTTTCCCCGTTTCAGGCGGTGAGCCAGCCGGAGGACCCGCTCTGTCCGGCCGCAGGGCCCGTGGAGCCGAGGACTCTCTTGGCGCACCCCGGGGATGTCTCTGGAGAGACTCCTCGTCTCGGTCGGATCGCCGCGGGGACGGACGAGGACCTCTGGTGAGAAGTCTTTCTTCTCTGAAATTTGGGACCGGTCACGTGCTCGCGAACTGTCCGTAAGTCGTGGTACGGAATTTCGGCAGGATAGCGTGGACGGGGTTGCGAGCACCTTAGAGGTATACAGTAGTTGCTGTGGAGTTGTTTGTGCGGCCAGCTTTTGGTGTTGGTTGTTCCCGTGCTCCGTTGTGGTGCAAAGCTGGCTCTGTATGTAGCCGTGAAGCGTACCGTAGTTGGGTTTAATTCTTGGATGTGCCTTGGTTCTGACTATGCACTTGAACACCGAAAACTACAGCAGGAGCTGCTGTGGCTTTAACTTGCAAGGAGTGTGAGCGTTGTGGAGCCATCTGTGTTGCAGAGTGTCCTAATTGCGGTGCTGAGTGTTAGAGAGATTTGAGCTGGGTACCGGAATTGTTTTGTTTTGGAGACGGTGGGATAAACTTGGAGTACAACTTGTGAGGGCGGTGTGTCGTGGGTAGGTTTGAGTATTATCTGTGGAGTACTGCTGTAGGTGTTAATAGTTATTTGCTCGTATTTGTTACAAGATGAGCCGTGTCGTTCCGTGTGACGCGTAATGGGAGGACGGCGTAGTAGCGGTATTCTGAAAAAGAGCCCGTTCGGGTGTATTTTAGCTCACAGGAAAGAGATTGAGGAACCACCTGGTGATAATGTGAATAGAGAAACCTTGATGAAATCTTGTGAGCAGAGGCCATTGTATAAATTGGACAAGGAAGGAAAGCCTGTGCGCAAAGCGCGGTGCTGCACCCGGAAGGAGGCGAACCTGTGAGGAAGAGTGATCGAGAAGGAGGGTTGGAGCGCACCTGTGAGTCAAGAGGGCCCCAGAAAGAAGACACGGGTGGTGGAACCACAGGTCAGGAGAGCTCAAGGAAGGAGAAAGGTGATTGGGGCAGTATGGGTTTTTCTAGCTCACGCGCTAATGGAAACAGTTTGGATAATAAAAGAAATGTATTCAAAACCAATAATTAAAGGCAGGGAATGTTTATATGCTATGTATTGGATAGACCTGAAGGTGTATTTGTTCCTAGAACAAAGGTGAAGTTACAATGGTAATTAACTGAAGATGTGAATTTCCAGATTGCATTGGCAACATACGCAGGGAACATATCAGTTTATTACCCTCAACATAAACTGTGGGCTGAAATTGGTAATTTACCGTTGTATGGCAAGTGCTGCTGTCAGCAACGACAAGACTGAATTTACCGATGCCTCTGGTTGCTCACGTAAAGTTGTAATTACATGGCTAAACTCAGATACCCAGTGTTGCAAACACAAGGTAGAAAAAGGAGACCAAGGGTCAAACAAGTTCTTGAGCTGACAGCTGTTAGGATCGCTTTTGAGTGTTCTGTAATGAGCCTTTGAATGTTGTAACTGACTCATTATGCAGCTGGCATACTTAACCGCCTGGAAGCTTCTTTTCTTAAGGAAGAGGATGATCCTCTTTTGATGGCTGGATTGAGAATGCTATGGTTCCTAATAAATCATAGGCGTCATGGTTTTTATGCAGCGCACATCCGCTCTCGCGCTGCCCTTCCAGGACCTCTTGCGGAAGGCAATAGGAGGGCCGATGCACGAGCTGTGCCGCTTACTGTGCCTAAAGCCTTGGAGCAAGCTAAATTATCACATCAACTCTTTCACCAGAATGCAAAGTCGTTAAAACGACAATTTCAAATTACAACGGATCAGGCCAGGAGCGTTCTTATGTCCTGCCCTGATTGCCAACAGTCGGCACCCGTGCCATCCAAAGAGGGTGTTAATCCAGGAGGGATTACTGACAAGTACGGCCAGCTGATGTAACGCGTTGTTCTGAATTGGGTAAATACGTATGTGTTTCTGTAGACGCTCATTCCAGATTTCTCGTTGCGGCTGCACGCACTGGTGAAAGAGCACGGGACGTCTGTAAACAGTGGTTGGCGTGTTTTGCTGTTTCAGGAGTTCCAGGATATGTAAAACCAGAGGAAAGCGGAACGCACGCTGGATTAGAGGAGCGATCCCCCGAGTGCCCAGCGCGCCGTAATAAAAGTGCCTGCTTTTTAACACTTTCAAAACAGTGTTAAAGAGTCTGTTTGCCGACTTTTCGGTATCGTTTTCTGGCGACGAGGATGGGATAATCTGCCTGACCTCCCGTGGACCCCAGGATCTCTGGGACCTTGTGCCGGCACCGGGGAATTCCCGGAAGGGATCACGGATCCTCGGGCCAGCTCGGGACGTGGGTAAAACCCCATCAATGAGATAAGGCACTTTCATAGTCTGGTTTGTTTGCAGGCTGCCTGCGCGAGACGTGGGCGACACCAGCGCGTTGGGTCTGCGCGTTTTGGTAAATTGGGTAAATTAAAAAGAAATAAAAAACCAAAGAGGAAAATGAGAAAACAATAAATAAAAGAGAAAAACGAGGGAATAGTAATTTGGTAAAGGTACCTTTAGTGATTTTGCTGTTTGTGCCTTAGCAATTGTATGATTGTTTGTGTCTTTAGTGATTTGTTGTTGTTGTTACTTGTGTCTTGGGTGATTTTGTAGTCCAATACTTATGGTTCACCAATTGTCTGTTATTGTGATTGTGAAATAGGTAGTGGACAATGGACAGGAGCGATTCGGAAGAAATCCCCCCCGGGCTGTGTTTTGTGACATTGGAAAAGGATCGTTTGACTCCCTAGGGAACAGCAACCAGGGAATATTGTAATTAATGGTGGCCACTGTAAATAATATTAATATGCTGCACAGGTCTGGGTGGGTATACCCGAGATGTGTAGTATAGTAATGCACTACATGTAATATATAATGAGATATGTTTTAAATCATATATTGTCTATTATATAATGCATATTACACAATACAAAATGTTACATACGCATTGTATTTGAAAAAGGACAATCAGGGAAAGAAATTGAAACCAGTAAAAGGTTTGTTGACGAACAGATATTGGTGTAGAATACACAGAGAACATTAGATCAGGATTGTCCCTTGGTGAATGCAGGGTGGCATCCTGATGTCCTTATATCGGGGGACAGGCTGAATTGGTATGGACAGTGCATTTTATACGGGATTGGACACGCTGTGCCTAAAGCTGTAAATACGCCAAAGCCTTCTGAGATAAAACAGGATCGTCTGTGCCTCATTTGCTACACCCCTTTATCTGTTTCCCAAATTACGATTTAGACTGTATTTACCATTGTAAAAATAAAGCTTTCCCCCTTTAATTTTTGTCATGTATTGTAATTCATAGAGATATTGGAGCCCGTCCTACCTAAACTGTAGAAAAGACAGCAGCCATGTGTATTTTTAAATAAAGATTAAATCAAGTCTGCTAGCCCATTATCTCTAAGCGTTCTACTGTGATCACCTCCCTCCCAAGGTTTTGTGTCTATTGTATCAGGGCCTGACACCCACGGCCACAGTGGATGAATCGCCATGGGCACAGCACCAGGACCCGCTTGTTGGTGTCCAGGGTATCCACTCCAGCAGACACTGTTAGTAAAAGAGCACATCATGAAACTGGAGAACCATCTAATTGTGTCATTATACACATTCACTGCTCTTTTTTCTGCTTTATACCCCTGGTAGCTTTTTAAAATGGCACAGTTTGAAAAGGATTTCTGTTTTGGCCCTGCACACGGAGGCTGATTTTCCTTTTCTAGGGCCTTCCACCCGGTTCACCGCACCCGTGTGATCACTGCGCTGCACGTGGGCAAAATCAGCTGTGCCCTGTGTTTCTCCCGTAAAATAGTAAGAACGCTAATACAATCGTGCCAGGAACTACCTTCACTGTGAATATTTGAAGGAACCCACTGCTAATGTATTGTTAATGGGTACTTGCATTGTGGATTAGATGCAACAAAAATCCATACTTTCTTTTATCCTTTGCTGTACAGGAGGTGGTTGAACTTTTCTATAGCAGATTCAATCACCTGTTGTAAAGCGAGATGGTTGTCTCCTGTGAGGAAGCAGGGTAGATTTACCCATGCTCTATAAGCACCATGGATGAGCTATATAGAGTAACAGCTTAAAAACAAACCAACCAGCAACAAGAAGCTAACGATCAAAACAGCAAAAGGAAAAAAACCCCAAACAAACCAACCCAAAAGCGCAGAGGCTCCTGAACGCCCCCTCTCAGTGCTGTGATGTCCGTTTCCAGGGAGCCCGTGGGGTGTCCCCACAACCGCAGACACAGGTGACCCGGCTGGGTGGTGCCAGCAGAGAACAGTTGGTGTGACCCAGCCCGCTGCGCTGCCCTGGGAAAGCCGGGGACAAAGGGCCGGGCCGGGGCATGGGGAGGTTGGTTCCAGCTCACGGATCAACTCACAGCGACTGCGGAAACAGCCCCGAGCCGGGACGGGCCCGGCCGTGTGCTCCTGTCTCCCCGCCGCGGGGGTCCTGGCTCTGGACATCGTTGCACAGGATCGTTTGAGAACCGTTCCTGAAGGATGCGCAGCGCCCAGAGCAGCAGCGCCTGCCCGGCTGCTGCTCAGCCGAGGGTAAGGGCTGGAACTGACCCTGTAGCAGCAGCAGAGCTGCCACAGCTGCGGGCGAGCCGAGTTACTGCTGCAGACAAGACACGGGGCACAGGGAGAGGCAATGTATTTTATTAGGATAGAAGGCATCTTTAGGAAAAAAAAACATTTTAGCAATGTCGGGCTATTATCTTTTATCAGTGTGTCTGCCATGTGCGCGGCTCTGGGAAAGCGCGTTCGGGGAGCTCGGGCTGCCCACGGGTCAAGAAAAAGCGCCCGCGCTGCGGGGCCCGGGGGCGCTGCGTGACCGCGCTCGGTGCTGCCGTCTGGTGGCCACAGCCCGGAACTGCAGCTGGGGAGCGGCGCCCGGTGCCCGTGCCGCGGGTAAGAGGGGGGCGCTGCCGCTGCGACCGAGGTCGTGCCCGTCAGAAAGGGGGGGCAGCGGTCGGACGAGCCGCCGGGAAAAAAAGAGGCGCCCGGCTCTCCCGGGGCGGCCCCGCTGCGAGGGGAACGGGCGAGGCGGCAGCAGGAGGAGGCGGCGTCTCCTCAGTCCCGGGCACAGGGGAGAGAAACCTGCCGGCTGGAGCTCCTTACGGCTCTCTCTGTTCACAATGAATTTAAGGGTAGGTGACCACCCGCCCCCCTTGTCAGCATAAAGCAAAGGAGCGCGGTTTGTTGTTTCCTTTCAAACGCGGCTGCTGGAAGCCGCGCGGGCAAAGGGCGGGGGGGGCCCGGCAGGGCGGAGAGCAGACGGGTGAGGGTGCAGAGCGGGCCAATCAGATGGCGCGGGAAGGCTGGGGGGGGGGCGGATCGCTGATAGGCTGCCAAGGCACGTCAATTGCCATTCTGTCCGCCAATCAGATTGCCGGAGGGGCGGGTGTCGGAGGCTCCGTACTGCGCATGAGCAAACTGCGAGTACTGATGGGCCAAGAGAATGATGATTGACTTGTCTTCGGCAGCCAATCGTGTTGCGGAAAGGGGCGGGTGCTGCTCTCTCCCTACTGCGCCTGCCCTCACTGCGAGCTCTGATAGGCGGAGAAAATGGTGATTGACGTGCCTAGGCAGGCTATCATTTTGCCGGAGGGGCGGGCGTTGCGGGCCTCTGGGCGCCGGACGGAGCATCCAATAGGAGGACAGCGTGGTGGGGTGGAAAGCAGCCAATCAGCGCGGGTCCTGGCGAGCGGGTCCGTGGTGTCTCGGGGTGGGTACCGGGAATTAACGGGAACGGGGGTCGGGGCGGCTGTGGAGCGGTTGCTGCAACCGGTACCCGGGGACCTGGAGGCAGTCGGCTCAGGGTAGCCCTTCGTGAGGTCCCCGGAGGCGGCAGAAAGGAAGGAGGCGACAGAAAGGCAGAGGGGGCCTCCCGCCGCGGAGGTCTCCGGGGCGCGGCGGGTGTCGGTGCCCGCGGAGCCCGGCGGGACGGTGGGAGAGTGCGAGGGGAACGGAGCGGCGAAAGAGGCGGCAGGTGAGTGCGGCCGCGGCGAGGGTGACCGTGCCGTTGGAACGGGGGGAGTGGGATGGGCCGGCGCGGTGAGGAGGCGTTCGGTTCAGTTTCCCCCCTGCCCTTACGGCCGAGTTGGCGAAGCCGGTGGGAGGTGTGTGACCCCGAGGGCAGGTGCGCCGAAGGCTTACGGTCTGGAGCCGTGTGTCCCTCCGGGACAGCAGTCGCTCCGGGAGCGGCGCAGCCCCCGTTAGTCGGGGGGAGACGTTTCAAACCAGAGCTAAGGCGCGGTGGCAGGCTCGGTGGCGTGGCGGGTCGGGCGCCGCTTCGGCGGGAGCTCGGGGCGAGGCCCGGCGGGTTCTGTGTCCTGTACGCGCGGCTTTCGTTCCGCGGCTCTCTGTGTGCGTTTTTGTTTCGTTGCGTTTGTTTTCTGGAGTTTATTTTGCGGGGTTCCCGCGAAACGCGGCACGACCGCTCGCCCGGGGCTGCCGCGGCGGTCTCAGTGCTGCCGCCCTGTGGCGAAACTCGGGTACTGCAGCGCACGGCCGGGGGAAGAGGCGCCGTTTGACCCGAAGCGGTCAGAAGTGCCAGAAACCAACGCCAGAACCGGCAGGAGCTGCGGCTTCGCAGTTCTGTCAGCATTGATCTTAGGACTCTGATTTTGATGCTAGTCGTTTTTACTTACATTACGCTACAGTGTTCTGTTTGGTACTGCTAGTGGGTAACAAATAATTGTGCTGTACCACAACGCGAGAGGATAATATTTCATAGACTTATACTGCCAAAGAGTTTGCAAGTGTATTGAAAAGGGGGGAATTCAAGAGAAGCTACCAAGTTAATGTATACTGCGATGAAGTTATAGAAGATGTACCCTTCATTAACCGGTTCACGTGGGGTAAATGCTTTCTGACCGCCTGCACGATGAGGGGATATTTTTCACCTTTTAGATCCTTCTGCATGACAAGAGGGAGACAGAAGATTTAATAACACATTGTTTAGAAGCTGAGAGCTTAGTTTATATTTAACTAATAGATGTGTTGTCAGTGAGAAACTAAACATTTATAACTAACTTCATCAATTATTTCTTAGGTTAGATATATTGTATGTTCAAAATTTAAAACAATTGTAATTAATATGTAGCAACTGTGTGATTATAAGCAATGCAAGAGCATCCAGTCGTGGGAGCACTTGCAGAGGACGACCCCCAGAGCTCCCCAGTGCAGATGAAAGAAACATTGCCTGCTTAACGGTGTAATTGACTCTGCTGTCAAGCTTATTTCTCCGTTTCAGTACGAGCCCATCCCGTGGCCTCACAGGGCTGTGTCCTGTGGCGGTGCTGTGGGGAAGGGGCGAGATGCTTTCCTGCACCGGTGGATGTGTTTGCTTTTATGCTGAGCGTGTCCTAAACGGTGTCAGTTTGTCTTAATGCTGTCTGGCGTTGCTGCAGTTGCTCTGGTTTTTTGAGGATGCCTTGTGTTTTGGGGTGGCCCGTTTCCCTCGAATCCTCCGTTAGCTCAGCTGCTCTCCTGTCCCTTCTTCTGACTAATTCCTCTGCTTTCTCCTGCTCTATTTTTTTCAGAGGCTGAACTCTAATTTGGAATTTCTGTGTTTCTGAGGGGGAGCTGTGAACGCCCGATGCTCAGCAGACCCCCCAGCCCAGGCGGGGAATGGAACCTGGGGAGCAGCGCCCAGGTGGGAGACGCGGCGCCGTCCTCCGTCCCCAGCGTGCGGCAGAGGAGCAGGAGGCGACAGCCGGCCGGGGGCAGATGCCGGGTGCGTCCCCAGCTCGCCAGAGCTCCCCCCGAGCCTCCTCCCGCGGCCCCGCTCGCCCCGTGCAGCCGCTCCCAGCTCCGGCAGCTCCTGCGAGCCCGTCCCGTGTTCCTGGGCCGCTCCCAAGCCCCGTCGTGAAGGCGGCAAGCCGGCCCTCGGCACCTCTCCGGTGGCCCCTGCGGAAGGAGCAGGCTGGGGCAGGGGTGAGCTACGGTGCTAACGGCCGCTGCTTCTTCTCTCCCTCTCCCAGAGGCCGCGCTGAGGATGTGGCCGTTCGCTCCCAGCCCGGGGGATGCCGTTGGCTGCGCCCGCCTCGGGCTGGCGAGGCTCGTCTGGCAGCGTGGCGGGAGCAGGGACAGGGGAGCACGTCCCGTGCGTGGGCGGGGGCTGCTGCTGCTGGAGCCAGAGAGGTTGGGGAGAGGTAAAGAGGAAGAAATGCGGGGCCGTCGGCCCAACGTCCGCTTCCTGCGGCGGGCGAGAGAGCGAGCCCCTCTCTCCGGGTGGCGAAGGCTCCCTCTGCGCGGCGTGCGGCGGGCCGGGGGCCAACGTGCGCGGCAGGGTCCGTGCGCGTATCCTGGAGCGGGACGGCTGCCTGGCGAGCGAGCCAGCGAGGCTCCATGTCCCCAAAGCCTCGTCTCGTAGGAGCCCTGACACCCCACCGTGTTCTCCTAGGCTGAGGACGGCCGAGCGCCCCGAGTTACCGGAGAGGAAGGGAGGAGAGAAGGAGACGGGAGCGTCTGAGCTGTTAGAAGCCTCCTGGCAGCCACCGAAAGCGAGAGCCGCTGTGAGTCCCTGGCCCTCGGGGCCTCGTCCCCGGCTTGTGTGTCCTGGTGCCTCCCTGCCCCTCCGTCTCCTTTTTCCCCACGCTTTCTCTGGCCCGTTCTTTTCCCTGCCATTAGTTTCCTCTCTGTGTCTGTATGTGCTGCTCTGTCTCTTTCCTTCCTCCCTCCCTTCGCCGTCTCTCTCTCTGTGCCTTTGTCGTGCTCGGCGTTGCCGGCTTTCTTCATTCCGTACGGCACTGTTCCCGTCCTCGTTCACGTTCTGAGCCTTTGTGCCGCCCCGTTTTTTTTTCTCTCTTTTTATTTTCTTTTTTCCTGTCCTCCGTCTCTCCGCGGGGCTCCTCATTCCTCTCTTTCTTCCTCCAAGCCCCTGTGTTCCCCGCGGTCTCTCGCTCTGCCATCGTTTTTGCCTGTTGCCCTCTCTCTTGCTTCCCGTTGATAGGAGGAACAAAAATCTTGTAGAAAGCCCTTGGCATAAGGCAGCAAGACCAGGCCTAACGGAACAGAAACCTAACAGAGAAACACTAGCTCTGTAGGGACTGGAGGTGGGGCAAAGCGGGATGTCGTTGGCTCGCAGGCTGGGAAAATGGGACGTTCCACTAAATGGAGAAGGAGCTACTTGAGTAGCAGCACAAAATGACAGTGGGCGTGCTCAAGACATGAGGTCGAGGAGCCAACACCGGGGCAGGGGGCACCGGGCTGCAGGGGCACCGGGGACCGCTGGAGACCCTTGATGGACACTGGCATACCAGAGATGGACTGCCAGCGAAGGGTGGGGTTATGGAAAGAACTTCTGTTTAATGCACTAACTAAGCGGTAGAAGCAAATGAATATGCAATAGGTGTATGTAAAGAATACCAAGAAGCGTGAACCACACGTACGCTCAAATACAGGGGCCATCCTCTGAGCGTGCGGTGCGCTGTATTGAAATTGCCCGCCGTTCAACACTTTCAGAACAGCGTTAGAGAGTCTTTTTTGCCGACTTTTTGGTATCTCTCCGCGTCCCGTGGTTCCTCGCCGTGTCCCCGTGTCCCGCTCCCTGCCCGTGGTCGCGTTCCTCTCTGTCCCGTTGACCGTGCCGGGTTTTTTTCCTCCGTCTCCGCGCCGCTGCCGCCGCGCCGATTTGTTTCTTTCTGTGCCCTGTTCCTGGTGCTCTTCCGGCCTCTTTTCCTCTGTCCCCGCCGCTGCTTTGATCTCTGCCTTGTTTTTTCAGAGCCCTGTCCCTTTTTTCTCTTCTCGCTTTTGAAGAGAAGCTGCCAAGTTAACGTATACTGCGATGAAGTTATAGAAGGTGTACCCGTCATTAACCAGTTGACATGAGGTAAATGCTTTCTGACCGCCTGCACGATGAGGGGATATTTTTCACCTTTTAGATCCTTCTGCACGACAAGAGGGAGATGGAAGGTTAAGTAACACGTTGTTTAGAAGCTGAGAGCTTAGTTTATATTTGACTAATAATTAACAGATGTATTGTCAGCGAGAAACTAAACAATTATAACTAACATCGTCAAATGAAATAAAGAACGTGGCTTAGCAGTGCTGCTGACTCTGCCGTCCCGTTTCTTTCCCCGTTTCAGGCGGTGAGCCAGCCGGAGGACCCGCTCTGTCCGGCCGCAGGGCCCGTGGAGCCGAGGACTCTCTTGGCGCACCCCGGGGATGTCTCTGGAGAGACTCCTCGTCTCGGTCGGATCGCCGCGGGGACGGACGAGGACCTCTGGTGAGAAGTCTTTCTTCTCTGAAATTTGGGACCGGTCACGTGCTCGCGAACTGTCCGTAAGTCGTGGTACGGAATTTCGGCAGGATAGCGTGGACGGGGTTGCGAGCACCTTAGAGGTATACAGTAGTTGCTGTGGAGTTGTTTGTGCGGCCAGCTTTTGGTGTTGGTTGTTCCCGTGCTCCGTTGTGGTGCAAAGCTGGCTCTGTATGTAGCCGTGAAGCGTACCGTAGTTGGGTTTAATTCTTGGATGTGCCTTGGTTCTGACTATGCACTTGAACACCGAAAACTACAGCAGGAGCTGCTGTGGCTTTAACTTGCAAGGAGTGTGAGCGTTGTGGAGCCATCTGTGTTGCAGAGTGTCCTAATTGCGGTGCTGAGTGTTAGAGAGATTTGAGCTGGGTACCGGAATTGTTTTGTTTTGGAGACGGTGGGATAAACTTGGAGTACAACTTGTGAGGGCGGTGTGTCGTGGGTAGGTTTGAGTATTATCTGTGGAGTACTGCTGTAGGTGTTAATAGTTATTTGCTCGTATTTGTTACAAGATGAGCCGTGTCGTTCCGTGTGACGCGTAATGGGAGGACGGCGTAGTAGCGGTATTCTGAAAAAGAGCCCGTTCGGGTGTATTTTAGCTCACAGGAAA